>NC_140584.1:59410368-60750368 GCF_964204655.1 Triturus cristatus
AACTAAATAAATGTCAGGGAAACCTATCAACACCATACATTTCTGAAAAGTAGACATTCAGCGAAGCCTTGCTTTACCAGACATATGAATGGCTGGAGGAGAAGAAATCTTGGTGCAGTGTGGGAGTGCTGCAGTCACAAGTCGCCTCCAATGTAATGGCCTGGAGGGGGTGCAAAAAGGTACTTAGGACCGTCCTATCCTGCAATACAGTCTTAAGCACAGTGGAGCTGCAAAGCCCAAGGTCCTCACCCTTGCTCGAGATGCACTTGACTCTAAACAGCTGCACCAGCATCACCGAGAGAGATCTGTTGCAGCACTGGGAGCCAGGGACCTGCTGTGGAGAGTGGAGATGAAGGACAGGGTGAGCACTGGAGGCAGTCAGCCTTAGTAACCCTTAGCGGCATAGAGTCAACGTTGTGATATAACTGAGTGGGAGGGAAGCACTGTATTGAGGTCATGGGGGTAAGGAAGGGATCCCCTTTTTAGGTCTCGCCTGACCCAGCGCATGCGCTGGTCTGGCGAGACTTATTGAGAGGGCTCCAAAAAGTGCAACCAGGCCAGCCTAGAGCTACAGTGCATGTGCGCTGGCGCGCGCACCGCGTTTTACCGCGATTACTTTCACTTTCGGCCGAACGGCCGCTTTGGTGTTAGATCGTGATCGCGATCACGTTCACTTTTGCGGCCGCTTTGCATAGCCAATAGGTCTCGCTTTTGGGACCTTATAAGTATTTAGTTACGCAACTGTTGCATGGCTAAACACTTATAAGGTCCCAAAGGCGAGACCTATTGGCTATGCCAATGCTTGTTGAATGTACAGTTGGCAATTCTTCACCAGCCCATGATACTGATAAATGTATACACCCCCAATACAGTGCAGCACGTTTTTGAAAGGCAGCCATAAGGAGGTGGCGGCAGATGGGGAGGAGATGATACAGAGGGGCAACATGAACACTGCGTGGGACCCCGACCTGGATTAAAAAAAAAAAAAAGGAGGACAGGCGAACCGCATTTACAATGATTCAATGCATGCTCAATCTCCTCAAGTGCAGCATCGGGGGACAGGGAAGAGGGACATAACCAACCTATTGCAAGAGCAAGTCCACTCTGCATGGGAGAGAAAGGGGCAGCCATATGCTGAGGGGCAAAATATCAGTGTAGAAGATCAACTTGACCCAATTTGGGGTGATCAGAATCAGCTGTGCTCCATCTTCCACCAAATTCAGCAAGACTTCAGACTTAAACAAGACAAGTAGAAATACATATAGCATGTCCGAGATAGACAAACTTTAAGGTATTTTCCAGTGAGTCATTTAGAGAGAAGTTTAAGGCACAGAACCAAGATCACCCAATCTGGGAAAGATAGGTCTCTTCGGGTGTAGCTCAAACTCATGATCTTTCTGTGATACGAGACAGAGCACCTGCTACTGGGAACATTCCACGTCATTTCAACCCCTTCTGTAGTCAATTTGCTTCTCAAAAGAGGGGCCAGAACCCTACATCACCCGGTCTTGTTCATATAATAATTAGTGGTGGTGATGGAGAACAGAATCTGGTCACTGTTTCCTGGGATGAAGGGAGAAAGGCTTTCAGGGCAAGACTGACAGCCCGCAGCTCAAGCACATTTATCTCCAGGCACTCTTCCAAAACAGATCAAAGGCCATCACCTTCATGTCACCCATATGATTACACCAGCTTAGCGAGGAGACATCCGTGAATGAATGAATGAAAAGATTTTATAAAGCGCGCAATTACTCTACGATTTCTTATCGCTATGGGCAGAACATCAAAAACCAGTCCGATACTGAAACACAATAGATTGTAACTATGAATTAATCAACTGCTTCGGTAAGTAGCCAAGTCTTCACCTGCTTCCTAAATTGCATCAGAGAAGGTTGACAACACAGCTTAAAAAGGTAGTGAGTTCCAGCATTTTCCTGCCCCTGTGGAAAAAGCCATGCCTTCCCATCTTGCTTTATTTGATCTGGGAATGATGACACATCGTGAGGAGCTAGATCTGAGATTCCTGCTTGGCCTGCACCAGGAGAACAGATCCTGAAAGTACTTCGGGCCAGTCTGTTGTAGGGTCTTATAAACTATACACATATCCTTAAAAATTAATCTTTTTTTCACAGGAAGCCAATGAAGATCCTGCAGTGATTGTGCTATGGAGTTAAATTTAGGGATTTTGAGTAGCAATATCGCTGCCGCATTTTTTAATACTTGCAATTTCTTTATCACACATTTATAAGCAGCCAAATACAGAGCATTGCAATAATCCAGTTTTGAGAACACAAGTGCTGTTATCACGGTTTTTTGCAGATCAGCTGGAATAAACGGAAATATTTTTTTCAAGACCTTCAGCACAAAGAAACCTAAAGAGGCGATTGAATTTGTTTGCTCTGAAAAGGATCATTTTGAGTAAAAAATAACTCCTAGATTTCTTATTTTCTGGACCGAAACAGGTAACATGCCTAGGCTCGACGGCCACCATGAGTCATTCCAGAAGTTGGTCTCTTTATCGAAAAGCATTACCTCGGTTTTGTCCGAGTTCAGTTTCAGACAATTATTTTGCATCAATAGTCCAACTCGGGATATACAGTTACAAACATTTCTTGCTTCTTTGTTTACATCAGATGAAGTAGATACCGCTATCTGAGTATCATCAGCGTAGGAAAATACAGCCAAGCCAAAGCTGCATATCAGATTAACAAGAGGGATAACATATATATTAAACCGCGTGGGACTAAGGGAGGACCCCTGTGCAACACCACAGGGTAAAGAGAAAGGCATGGAGCTTGCATTTCCCATCTCCACCCGCTGTTGTCTGTTACTCAAAAATGAGCTCAACCGGGCAAGAGCCGAATTTCTGAAGCGTATCAAAAGCGCCAGATAGATCTAATAGAATCAGTGCCGCTCTTCCCGCTTGTTGACTGCCATTCCTACTTCCTCTGAGGCCGCTACCAAGGCAGATTCTGTGCCATGATTTGCTCTGAAGCCATACTGTGAGAAATCGAGCAGCAAGTTAGCATCCAAAAAAGCTAGCATCTCCATATTTTTTGCTTTCTCCAGTATTTTTGCAGGGAAAGGTAGACGAGATATAGGTCTATAGTTTTCCGCCTTTGTTGGATCCATAGTGGGTTTTTTCACCAATGGTAGGATAGATGCCTTCTACCATAAATTTTGTAAATGCCCTGTACTCAACATTTCATTTAATAATTTCATAAGCGGATCAGCCACTACACTGGCTACCTGCTTAATAAACTGCGGTGGGCAGGGATCCAAAAGAGCCCCTGTTTTTATAATGTAGATAAGAATGATTGTTTTATTCTTAGTTAAAGGAGAAAAACTTACAAATAGTGGATTAGTTAAAGAGCAGGGGGTTTGCTGTACATACAGTTCCTTAGCATAGGCTAAGACGTCAACCTGAACTTAGTGCGTTTAAAGGAGGTGAAAAAATCTAAAAAAATGGCATGGACTTTTGACTGAAAATACATTGCCAACTTGTTACAGAATGATTGGTCAGGATTAAAAGCGCTCCGATTATTCCATTTTGACTGCTGTAGCCACAGCTTGCAGAGGGATGACTGGGCGACCCCTTGAAATGTTGAAAGGGTCGCATCCACAAGAGCAGATAGTGATGCGCTGGGTGAAAAATCTGAACCTAAACCTCAGACTTCGATGGTGTGCCACCAACTACCTCCGCAAACACCACTGGCGGGTGGTGCTAAAAGGCTATCTGCAATGAGGCACAAACAGGATGCACATGGCCAGGAGGCCTAACGAGAATAAAACCTTAAGGATCGGGATCAGCGCTTGAGTCAAACTAATCACATTCATCGCATGAATATCTGCAATCCTCTGAAGAGGAAGAAAGTCTTTCATAAGGATTCGGTCAAGTACAGTTTCAATAAAAGTCAGCCTCTGCCTCAGAGTGAAGTGAGATTTCTAAACATTGATGGTAAATCTCAGGTCATGGAATAGAGTCATTATCAGCTAGAGGTCTTCCTGGACCAGAACCGCCGACTGAGGCAGCCACTCATCCAAGTACGGAAATAAATGTTCATCCGCCCTCCACAGCAAAGCTGCAACGAGTATCGTCACCTTCTTAAGCACATATTGTTTGGTTGTCAACCTAAAAACTAAGGACTCCAATCTGAAAGCTGAGGGATTCCACTGCAAGCCTCAAATAGTGCATCAGAAGAAAAGGAATCAGACATTGACCCTGAAGGTCCAGGGACCCCAACCAATCTCCCGTCATTAAAGCAAACACATACTGGCTCAGGGACAGCATCCTGAATTTCTCCTGCCAGATGAAAAAGTGAAGATCCAGGATAGGTCTTAGGCTTCCTTCCTTGGAGACAATAAAAGGCACCATTTCTATTGGTCCCTTCTCCAACAAAACAAGGATTTCCGCCTCCATAATCGAAGTGTGAGCCTAAGAGCATGCTCTGAAGGCAAGGGGGGAATCCTTGAGGAGAGGTGGTGGAGGTCTGGTGGGAAGGATAGGAAGGGAACGGCGTAGCCCAAAGGAACAGCTGGACCACTCTTCAGTCTCTCATAATAGTTTACAACTGAGTGCCAAAACGAAAGACACTCCAACCTCTGGAAGAGATGGTGTGGGGTAGCAGGGAGGAGGTGGGACAGTAAGGGGGATTTTGAGGCGGCAGACCCCACAGAAAATTGTGGGGGATGGGTTTGATCATGGTTCTGCTAATGACGCCTCCTAGATCTATACCGGTCTGTGCTGATGCACCAAGGGCATCACTCACTAGATTAGCGAATTACTTCTTCATATGTTCTGGCAGGTTGAAAACTAAGTTTGGCCAGTTCCCATAAGGCATGTACATTTTGGCCTCAGAGGGTTTCTCAGGGTACTGGGATTCTGAGAGTCTTGGTCTAACAGCCATGCCTTGAGCTTCTTCCTGAAGTCTTCCAGGGAGGTGGCGGTTGGCAAGTGAAGGAGGAGGTCGATCCAGGACTTAGCAAGGTAGGAGAAGTAACAATCTCCGTAGTGGCTTTGACGGACTTGGAGGATGTAGGCCAAGGTGAGGGAGGCGGAGTGGTGCTCTTTGGTAGGTCGGTGGAGCATTAGGCGGTGGATGATGTAGGATGGTACCGATTTGTGGAGGGCTTTGTAGGCATGTGTCTGGAGTTTGTAGAGGCATCTTTTCTGGACAGGGAGCCAGGGTAGGGTTTTGAGGAGGGGGAGGCGCGGATTCTTCAGGGGAGGTTGAGAAGGAGACATGCTGCAGTGTTCTGGACGGTTTGGAGACAGTTGAGGAGCTGTTTGGTAGCTTCGGCTAAGAGTGTGTTGCCATAGTCATGGCGGCTGGACATGATGGCTTGGGTTACTGTTTTCCTGGTAAAGGTGGGGATCCATTAGAAAATTCAGCAGAGCATGCGGAGGGTATGGAAGCAGGAAGAGTATACGTCAATGACCTGTTGCTTCATGGTCAGTTGGCTGCCCAGGATGATTCCCAAGCTACGTGCGTGGTCGGTGTGGGGTAGAGCTCGGTGGGCCACCAGGTGTTGTCCCAGGGAGAGGGCTTGTTCCCGAAGAGGAGTATGTCCGTTTTGTCCGAGTTGAGCTTTAGGCACTTGGACTTCCATGTGGCAATGTCCGACATGGTATCTCGGAAGTTGGTCTGGTGGTGTCAGGGTCTTCTGTGAGGGATAGGATGAGCTGTGCATTGTCGGCGTATGAGATGATGTTGCATCCGCAAGAGCAGACTGTCTGCTAGTGGCGTCATGTAGGTGTTGAAGTGGGTTGGGCTGACGGAAGGGTTCTGGGGGACGCCGCATATGATGTTTTGTGTACAGAGGAGAAAGGAGGTAGATGGATCCTCCGAGTTCGACTGGAGAGGAAGGAGGAGATCCAGCTGAGGGTGTTGCCCTGGATGCCGATGTAGTGAAGTCTGGTGATATGGGTGTGTTGGGAGACTGTGTCAAAGGCCGTCGAGAGGGCGAGGAGTAGGAGTGCTGCTGTTTCACCTTGGTCTAGGAGGCGTTTGATTTAGTCTGTTGCTGCGATCAGGGTGGTCTCGGTGCTGTGCTTGGTTTGGAAACCGGATTGGGAGGCATTGAGCAGGTTGTTTTCTTCGAGGTACTCTGTGAGCTGGCGGTTGATGGCTTTCTTCAGGGCCTTGGTGGGGAAGGGAAAAACGAGATGGCGCAGTAATTCTTGAGCTCATTTGGCAGGGGAGGGGGGTTGGGTCGGCGGAGAGTTTCTTCAGGAGCGGCTTGACCTCTGAGTGCTTCTATGTGTCGGGTATAGTGGTCGTGGTGATGAGAGTTGAGGATCTCTGTGAGGCTGATACGGATTTCTTTCCTTCCTAGGTTGTAGATGTAGGGCACCCCGGAGTAGATTGATTTCATGATGGTGGTGGTTTCTTGGATTTAGAGCGGTTTCCAGTAGGTGAGTCAGTGGGTGAGGGTTGTGTTGGTAGGTGTGCGGAAGTGGGTGAGTTGAAGTTGCTGTAGATGTCTGCAATCTTCTGGCGAAAGTAGTCCACCAGGCTGTCGCAGAGGGCTTGGGAGGGGTGGATTGTGTTTCGGTGGCGTCTGGGTAGGAGAACTTTTGGACGATGCTTAAGAGTTCCTTGGCGTGGCTCTCAGTACATGCATTTTTTTTTTTTAACAGCACAGAAACAGAAACCTTCACAAACCCCTTTTGCTATGAGAAAACAGAAATGAAGTGCAGGGCAATGTAGCCTATAGGATGCCATTAAAAGTGAAAAAAGTAGGCTGTGCCTTTAAGAGTAGAGAGACTACCAATATCCCATCATGCTCATCCAGAGGCAGTTACCTCAGTTCTTTTGAAGGCTGAACTAAACTAATAATAGCGGAGCATGAAAGTATCTGTCCACTTCACCAGAGAGGAGGGAGGGCTACTTATATCTATCATGGAAATACCCCTGCGAGAGACCTGGAGTTACAGGCAAGAAACCATACCTTCTCTTGTAGGGGATTTCCATGTATAGTCCTAAGCCTTGAATAGAATAGCAAGCCCACCCCCCCCTGAAGCGGTGGAGAAGACCGAAAACACCAAGTATGTACACTGCTAGGTAAAGAGGTTTCTGAGGGATGCCTGTCCCACTTGAGCATCTGCCCTAGCATCTGTGTCCAGGCTGTAGTGTATAGTGAACATATGGACTGATCTCCAAGTACATGCCTTACAAATATCCGCTAAGAGAATATTCCTCATTAAAACTGTTGCTGCCTTGCCTCTGGTAGAGTGAGCTTTGAGCCTACCAAACAGATTTGTTGGCTAGATGATACAGCAGAGAAGGCAAGAGACAATCCACCTAGAGATTGACTGATTGGGAGTCGCTAAACCTGTGCGGGCTGGCCATAATTGATAAACAGCTGCTGTGAGCTACGAATGCACTTGGTCTTGTCCAATTAGAATTTTAACACCCTTTTAACATCCAGCGAGTGGAGAGAGCTCTCCGCTGGAGAAAAATGGTTTGGAAAGAAGGTGAGTAAAGCGACAGTCTGGTTTACGGGGAAATCTTAGACCACTTCAGGGAGGAACTTCGGGTGTGTGCGCAGTACTACTTTGGAAGAGTGGAAGAATGTGTAAGGCTAATGGGTGCAAAGGGCCTGGTTCTCACAAACTCTCCAAGCTGACGTAATGGCCACCAGGAAAGCAGTTTTCCATATGAGATGATGTGATGAAGCTTTGTGAACAGGTTCAAAGGGAGGAAACATAAGGCGAGTAAGTACTAATTCAGCTCCCAAGGAGGAGAAGGGAGTCTAATGGGAGGAAAAACCTTCTTTAACCCCTCTAGGAAATCTTTAATCACAGGAATCCTAAAGAATCCTAAAGAAAGGTTTGTTTGCGAAGCAAGATGGCGGCTAAGAGTTTGGCCGTTTGAGCAGGGCTGCTCTCCCCTCCCGGATTCCCTGCCCCTGACTATTTTGAGCACTGATAAATGACATTACCTGTTTTTTTACGTGATGCTCTGGAGATTGCTGTTCTCGTACAAAGAGCTTTTCCTCCATCACCGTTGTTTCTGCTTCGCTGGGAAACCTCTTCTTGAGCTAAAGCCCCGATTACAGGACTCCATGCCTTCTAAGGGACCGTATCGGGCTTCTCGCTCTAAGCTACTCATCCCGCCGGCAAAGGCGCGCCCTGCTCGAAAAACGCCCGTGGCGATGCAGGAGAGGGCCTTAGCTCACACTGATGCTGGTGCCGGTAAAAATGTAAATGAAGGGCAAACATCCCTCTCCGGGGATATTCAGCTTAAAATGCCGTCTCTCTTTCTTAAGACTCGGGGGGACAAGGACTACCCACAGAACGTTGTACATACCAGCACGTCGCAACCTTCTGTCTCGCTGCATGTTTTGGATGTTGGGACGCCGTTGACGGAGGCTAGTTGTCGGAGTGCGGAGTCTCATGATGAATCTTCTGGGAACGGCATTATGGGAAGTGGAGTCCCGCTGTATCCCCCGACGACTTTGAAAACTTTGCAAAGTTAAGGCGGTCCCAGAGAAGCACATCTGACCCCTACAGGTAAGAACTATATTGATGGATTGATTGACAAAGAACGCGGGGGACCTGTGGAGGATTCTCTATCATTACTGGGTGCCGCACAACCCGAGGGCGGTAGCACAGAAGTCCAAGACAAATTGTCAATTGCAGACGACTTTTTTTCCTTGTCTGATCGTTCTTCAGCCGAAAGCTCTGTGAAAGGGTGGCTGGGGGAGGGTGACTCAGGAGGAGAGGATGGTGAAGACCTGGTAGCCGAATTGAGGCAAATATCCATGGATGATGCTCAAGGGGGGCCATCTGCTATGGGGAGTCTACAAGAGTCTGATGACTCTTCAAACTGGGCATCTCAAGACTCGCCCAACCCTAAAATTAATACTCAAACTCCCACTGTGTCACAAACAGCTGGCACCCTTGACCCCTCTGCCCGCGAACACCGAAAAATTACGCTTGACACTATCTATGATGTCATTATGGCACACAGGGCAGAGGCTCAAGCGGAAAGTCTTCATACCCAGAATACGTTAAAGAAGCTACAGAACTCTTTACGTAGGGTTGCCAAATCATGTGCTGATACTGCCATTAGAATCGGTGAAACTGAAACTCGTATATCTACATTAGAGGACGATGTGATTTCCCAGAAAAAAGAAATTATGGCACTGAATGTTCATAGGGACGATTATGTATGGAAATTGACGGATATGGAAAATAGGCTAAGATGCAACAACCTTAGAATTCTTGGGGTTCCGGAGGGAAAGGAAGGTGCAGATCCCCGTAAGTTTGTTGCTGAACTCCTCTCTGAGGCTTTTCCTGAAGTCACTAGTTGGGACTGGAAGGTAGAGGTCCAGAGGGCCCATCGATTTCCATTTTTTCAGAAGAAACTGTCGGGTCAAGAAAACTCTTTTCCTAGAGCTATTTTAATTTCACTGAATCATTTTCTGGCCCGAGAAACTCTTTTTGATTTGGCTCGTCCCACTAAGAAAGCTCATGCCAGAGGCTGCGAATTCTTTGTGCGTCCGGATTTCTGTCAGGCAACTGTGGATCTTAGGTGGAGATTTCGACAGCTCATTCCGAAGTTTCAAGAAAAGGGGGCACAGGTCTTCTTGCAGAATCCGGCTAAGCTCAAAGTTATTATCAAGGGTCGCTCATCAGCGTTCATTGAAGAACGCACTGCCAAATAATTTTTGTAGAAGTTATAGCTAATGTGTTTTCCTTTCTTTATGGACTTTGAGTATGGGACCTATAGGACTTAAGGGACTTTTTTTTGTATTCATGTAGATTTAAACTAGTATCCTGGTAATTGTCAAAGATATTGAATTTGGTTGGCTGAGATTTAAAATGTTCTTTTTTTATTATTGATCGCTTCATGATAAGTCAGGATAAGCTAACATAAGCCAGTCTTGAATGGTAGTGTTTCTGCTGTGGCATAGGGGCCGGGGGGGGGGGGGGGGAGGTGGCAGCTTGACTCGTCATCCATCGGGACAATCGTCCCCGTGTTTCATGGGAAGGGGAAGGGTGGGTTGGGAGGGGGCATTTGGAGGGGGTGGGGGCGGTGTTGGGGGGGTGTGCAAGGGGTGGTGATGGGGGGTGTAAATATAAATCAGCAACAATGTTTTTGTTAGTGCTATTTTGTTTGAATCAAAAAATTACCTTTTTTTTTTAAAATAAGTAGAATGATGCTTATTCGATTTGTGGCTGGGTCATTATTTATAGCAGGACTAAATGGCGTAAAGTTAAATATGCATGGTTTAAAATGAAAAAAATTTCATTATGCACTTTAAACATATGTGGGCTGAATGACTTAAAAAAAAGGCAGGTTTTGGCCAAGATCGCTAGTGGTTTCTCCTGGGACATTCTTTGTCTTCAGGAGACGCATATTGCTTGGGCTAATAGGGTGTGGCTCAAAAGAATTGGGATGGAGCCGATTGCTTGTTCAAAGCAATCCTCTAATACTAGAGGTGTGGCAATCCTCTGCAAAACGGGGTTTTTTTCTTGTAAGAAATACAAAGAAGATAAAAATGGTAGGTGGGTGATCGTTGAGGCGCTGTTTGGCAATGCGGAGATAGTCACTATTTGTACGATTTATGGGCCTAACTTGGACGAACCTGAATTATATGATTTTCTCAATTTGGAACTCGCTATGTGGCCTCAACCTATTATACTCTGTGGGGATTTTAATATACATAT
This sequence comes from Triturus cristatus, assembly GCF_964204655.1. Lineage (NCBI taxonomy): Eukaryota > Metazoa > Chordata > Amphibia > Caudata > Salamandridae > Triturus > Triturus cristatus. The sequence continues at coordinate 59,421,047 of NC_140584.1, forward strand.
AGATGAGTCTGTTAATTTGGGGTCGGGCGCAACATATGTGGGACGAAAACCAAGAGTTTATAAATCTTTAGGTAATCTAGCAATGAAACAGGGTCTCTATGATACTTGGAGTAGACTCAACAGAGCACAGCAGGGCAGTACTTTTTATTCTGCTCCCCATCATAAACAGTTTCGGCTAGATTATATATTAGCTTCGTCTTCTATTCTGGAAAGAGCCACTATTACTATATTGCCGAGATTAATTTCAGATCATAATCCCCTTATGTTAAAATTTGAGTTGCCTGCTGTGTCATCTTTAAGATCTCATTGGACTTTTGATAGGAAGCTATTAGCCGATGAGGAATACCGGGACCATATTAAATCATGGCTGCCAGGTTTTTTCTCAGTTAATAAGAACTCGGCTCCAGATACAGTTGTTTGGGATACTTTTAAGGCTGGTGTAAGGGGGAAACTTTAAGATTTGTATTACGCAAGCATAATACTTTGAGACAAATTCGAACAATCTATTTTAGAGCTAAGCTTATTGGAAGGTGAGCCCGCCCAGAAGATTATGGATCGGGTAGATGTTTCGGTAGTACAAAATAAGCTAACTAAACAGAGGTCTCTAATTTTTCAATATTATGCTGATGAAATGGCTGCTAAATATCAGACGTTTAGAAGGGAATGTTTTGAATATGGGGAGCAGGTGGGAAAGGTGTTGGCCAATAGATTACGGCAAAAACAGACGCAAGCTAAGATTGATAAAATTAGAGATATGGATGGGGTACTACAAGAGTCGGAGTCTGGTGTCTGCGAGGTATTTAACAATTTCTATCATAAGCTTTATGTGAATGAGAATATCCTAGATACGGGGGAGTATTTGGGGGAAATCCCCTCTTCAGGCTTAGGCTTGGCTCAGAAGGATATTCTGTCTACCTCCATAACCTGGGAGGAAATCGAATTGGCAATGACATCTCTACCCCGGGGCAAAGCAATGGGGCCAGACATGATCCCTTTGGAGTTTTATATTCTGTTTCAGTCCGAATTACGGGACCCTCTAATCTCTCTATTTCAGCTTGCATTTAGCGGTATAGCACCTGACTCATGGTCTAAAACAACTATTATAGTCTTCAAAAAGAAAGGGAAGGATGCGCTTGACCCAGCTTCATACCGCCCAATTACATTAATCAACTCAGATAGCAAGATTTTTTCTAAGCTCCTTGCTAGAAGATTGGGAAGGGTTATAGCACCATTAGTCTCACTTCATCAGCATGGGTTTGTGGCAGGTAGAGACACCACCGATCATGTCCGTCGAGTAATATCTCTTTTGGACTGGTCTCAGGTTTCTGAAGTTCCAATAGAGGTAGCCCTGTTGGATGCCGAGAAGGCATTTGACAGGGTTTCCTGGGAATTTTTATGGGCAGTCCTTCATTGGAAAGGTTTTCCACTTCCATTTATCAAAGCAGTACAAGCCCTTTATATCTGCCCCACTGCTTCAAGTCGCATCTCCGGGAAGTATTCTGGGGAGTTTAAGATATATAGGGGCACCCGGCAGGGCTGCCCTTGTTCCCCTCTTCTTCTCGCTCTCTATATTGAGCCTCTGTTGATTAAAATCGAAAACGATTTAGAGATTATACCAGTTAAGCCTATGTTGGAACCTATTAAAGTTTTAGCCTACGCTGATGACGTGGCTGTCGTTACAACGGATGTGGTCAAATCCATGAGACGAATTGAAATTTTGACGGTTGAATTTGGTTCTGTATCCGGCTACAAATTGAATTTACATAAGACACAAGTCCTTTTCACCAGCACTGGCGTTGTCTCAGGTGTCAATACTGTCACAGAGGCTGTCTATTTGGGTGTTAAAATTGCTTCGAAGGTACAAACTATTGTTAACTTAAACTTTGATCCAAGTTTAACCTCATCTAATAAAATGTTAGAAAATCTGGAGTATCTTCATTTATCCTTATATGGTAGGTGTAATGTTATTAAGATGGTGATTTTCCCGAAATTTCTTTATTTATTCCGTTCAATTCCACTTCTGTTACCCAACTTATACTTTACAAGAATAGAAAGAGTGTGTTCTCGCTTTATTTGGGGGAATAAGAGGACAAGGAGAGCTTTTAAAAAACTTAATCTACCAAGGGTGAGGGGGGGACTGAATGTCCCCCAATTTCAGTATTATTACTGGGCGGCGATGCTTCAGCATATGGGGATTTTGTTCTTTGGTACACAGGTGTATACAGATCCTGCTGTTTCCCCATCTATATATGAGCTTATTATAGGGCCTGAAGCCAAATATTTATTTTCGAAGTTTTTTGAGCCCAGTTACTATAAAAGAACCCGCTTCAAGATTCTGGGGGTCGCAGCTGCAGTCTGGTCAAAAGTCTGTAAACTTTTTTATTTTGGAGGAATATAACCGATACATGCCCTTGGGAATAATAGGGAAACTTCCTACGATCTTTTGTGATGTAACTATGAGGAGATGGAATACTCGGGGGATTAGAACTATTGGGGATCTCTTTCTAAATAATCAATTGATGTCCTTTTCGGAACTCCAAGAGAAATTCGGGCTGCAACGCACCGATTTCTTTAAACATCTCCAAATCCGATGTTTCTTAGATAAGAGGGCTGATTAGTTTGGAAAACTGATATTGGAATGTATTAAAGGGAGATGTAAGATTTCTCAACTCTCTAAAATCATAATCGCAACCCAACAGGACGATCTTGTTTATTTTGAACAACGTTGGGACAGGCGGCTGGGGATAGTAGGTGTTGATTTACAAATAGCTTTGAATCTTGCTGATGCTGTTATTTTTTTCTGGTAGTTTTAAAAGCCAATGCTATATGGCTATTTTTGATCTGTACTATTCCCCAGCGAAGATAGCTAAATGGGGAACTAATCGTGGGGATCTATGTCCCAGATGCGCCTTGAGGGCAGCAGATCTGGTGCACATGTTATTTGATTGTCCTGTACTAATTTCTTTTTTCAAAGAAATACAATGTTTATTGAATTCAGGTCTTGGAGTTTCTGTTAATATCACACCTCAATTAGTGTTATTTGGATATGAGTTTGGGGTAAATATTAGAAAGCGATCAACCCCCGAGAGAGGGTTTTTGTTTATATTTATGGCTATTATCCGCTGGTGTATTACCTCCCAATGGCTCAGTCTGGAAGCACCGTCTTTTTCTATATGGAAGGCTAAATTATTATCTTTGTATAATTTGGAAATTGCTTTGTACAAACATAAGGGTAAAAGAAAAAAAGAATTTGGGTTTGCATTATGGGCCCCAGTAATGAACTGGGTCTGATTGTTCTACTTTTTGTTCTTGTGTACTGTTTATGTAAAGAGAATTGTTTTCTGACTGTAAGTTTGATATCATCAATGCTGATTTAAATAAAATCAATAAAAATAAAAAAAATAAAAAAAAATAAAGGTTTGTGAAGGACTTTTCCTGTATGCCGTGAGAGCAGACAGGGGGACTCTGATTGAAGTGTATTGAAGGCCGGATTTGGCAAGGTTTAATAAATACAGAAGAATGATCTCCTCTTGGGATCGATCTGTGTGAAGGTGCACCAAATGCAAAATTGTCTCCATGCAAATGCATAAGCTGATCGTGTAGATGGTTGCTTTGCTTCTTTATAATGTGTATACAGTCCTGAGGCAGGTTCAGATGACCATACTGCACTATCTCAGGAGCCATGCTGCCAAGCTCAAGGATGAAAGGCTGGGGTGTAGCAGTTCACCTCCGAACTTCGTGGGAAGGTCCGGTCTGCATGGCAGCCTAAGATGTGAATGTGTAGACCGGCGAAGGAGTTACGGGAACCACAGTTGTCTCTGCCATTCTGGGGCGATGAGAATCATCTTGGCTGTCATGGACGCCAGTTTGGGCAGGACTGCTGGTATCAGTGGTATTGGAGGAAAAGTGTAAAGAAATTTGTTGGACCAGTCAATCCATAGGGCATTCCCTAGTGACCTTGGATGGTAAAATCTGGTGGCGAAGTTGCAGCATTTTTTGTTTTACTCTGTGGCAAACAGGTCTGTATAAGGTGTGCCCCACAAGCTGAAGATATCTTGTACGACTTCTTCATTCAGCACCCACTCATCGTTTTGGTCGAGAACCCTGCTGAGTGAGTCTGCATCGATATTCTGTGCCCCTGGCAGAAGCACAGCTACCAACGTTAGATTCCTGGTGAGGAGCCAGTGCCAGATCAATTCAGCTTCCTGTGACAGGGCTCTGGACCGAGTTCCCCCCTGCTTGTTCAGGTAGTACATGGTGGTTGTATTGTCCGTCTGAACAAGTAAGGTGTTGGTTGTGAATTAAGGATAAAAAGCCTTCAGTGCCAGGTGTACTGCACAGATTTCCAGAAGGTTGATATGATATGCCTGTTCTCTCGAGGATCATAGCCCTTGTATCTGTAGGTGATCCATGAGGGCTCCCCACCCGAGCAGTGAGGCATCCGTGACAATGGTTTGTGTTGGTGTTGAAAAGGCATTCCCCTCGGGAGAGTCTTCTGGGAACACCACCACTGGTGAGATCCTACAGCATGAGTGGAGAGGGTGATATTGTCCTCCCATTTCTCTGAGAACTGGTTCCACTGGTCCTCCAAGCACTCCTGGAGAGGGCACATGTGATGGCAAGCATTGGGAGTCAGAAATATGCAGGAAGCCATCGAGCCAAGGAGTGAGGAGACTATGCGGAGTGATGGATGGGTTATCTGCTGAAGATTGAGACATTTTTGGAGAATGGATAACCGTTGTTCCTCCGAAGGAAACGCCTTTTCCTGTAAAGTATTGATGGTAGCTCCTAAGTAATGTAGTATCTGGACCAGTGATGACGTGGACTTTTAAACATTGACATACAGACCCAAGCGATGAAGCAAACCGCACATCCATAGAAAATGTTCTGGGGCTTCAGTGAAGGTGGACACCTGGATCAACCAATCATGCAGATAGGGATATACAAAGATTTTGTATTTCTGAAGGTGCACTGCCAGCACAGCCATGCATTTGGAAGATCCTGGGCGCTGACTTGAAGCAGAATGGTAGATCGCGTATTGGTAATGGTTCTGTCCCACGACGAACAGCAGGAATTTCCGATGGGACTTTGCGATAGGAATATGGAAATAAGCGTTGTGTAGATCTATTGAACAGAGCCAATCTCCCTGTTAAAGTTGAGGGTATATTTGGTGTAAAGCCAGCATCCTGAATTTTTCCTTCTGGATCCACTTGTTTGCGATGCGAAGGTCGAGGATAGGTCTGAACTCTTGTCTGCCTTTCTTTTGCAGTAGGGATTATCTGGAGTAGATACCTTGACCTCGCTGGTTTTGAGGGACTGTTTCCACCGCTTGTGGCACAGAGTGTTGACTTCCTCCTGTAAACGTTTGAGGCGAGAAGTGGACGACCTCGGCAGAATGAATGGTGGTGGGGCAGTGAATATGGACGATAGCCATGTTTGACAATATTTAAGACACAGGCGTCTGTTATGCGTTGCCACTCTGCAAGATAATTTGCAATGCTTCCCCCTACCGGAGTGGGTAACGGAAGAGGGAGGGAAGAGGGGAATAAGGGTTTCGCTGTTGCGGGTTATCGTCCTCCCTGGTTAGCTTGTTGGAAGTTCTGTCCTCTGTGAGGCTTGCGCTGTGACTGGTATGGTCGCTGATATTGTTGCGATCTGTGGGACTCCCTCTGTGAGGAGAAACGGCGGTGGTAAGGGAGGAATTAACGCCACTGTTATTTTAGATTTTTCTAATCCTACCACTTTCAAAATATCCATTTACTTTTATCATTCTCGCCATTTCGTCGTCGCCGTGCGAGCCGAAAGGGTAAATTCTGCAGAATTAACTGGGCATCGCAGTCATAGATCCAGTGGCCGTAACTAAGGGCGTGTAGGATCGAGTAATCCGCTGCTGCACTGATAACCTGATTGGGGACCATAGCTCCCATCTGGACAATTTCTAGAAAACCTTCCCAGTGCTCTTTTGGGAGGTGATATGCAAAGTGGAGAATGGAATCCCACAAGGCATGGTCGTACCTTTCTAGCAGGGCTGGGGCTGTGGCACTGCCTGCTTTCATGGACGTAGCAGCGGCGCTGCAAATTTTGCGTCTTGACAAATCCACCTTTTTGTTCTCCTTATCGGGGGAGAAGTAGAAGATGGTGAGGTGGCGTGAGATTTTCGCGCCGCTAAAATTACCACAGAGTCAGGAGGAGGATCGGCACTTAAGAACAGCAGATCCGGTGGTCGATTTTTCTTTAGGAGCCTTGATGGTGCTGATTTTGCCACAGCACACGTAAACAACAATTCCATGGCTGGCTCCAGAAGACCTGGTACTAGTGGAATTAATGGTCTAGAGGCTGTGCGTTGGTGGAAAGTTTCAGAGATGATGGAAGTTGATAGAGCAGGGATCTCTACAGGAATGCTCAATTTCGATGCGCCACAAACCAGGACCTCTTGAAAGGGTTGATATCATCTATTGGGGAGGACCGAGGTTGAGGCGAGTCTGACAAGGTAGGAGGGCATCCTCTGGTAGACAAAGACTTATCCCTATGGCGATGGCGTTGTGACCGTAATCTTGGCCTGCGGTGAGATCAATGCCAATAGTGTGATCTCATGGAGGAGTGTCCATAGAGAGAACAATGGCGTGTTCTTGAACGTGATCTCCTAAGAGCCGGTGTGATGGGGACCTGAGGTACCACAGCAGAAGGCAGGACAGGTGCTGGTAATACCAGAAGTTGAGGTACTGGCGGAGGAGGCAGAGATGGTAGCGCTGGAGTTAGTGGTACTCTTGGAGCCACTGAGTGCGGTTGAGAAGATACCGGAATGGGAGAAGGAGGTATCTCAACCAGTGATGGAGATCTGTAATGAGACTCCAATGAGGAGTAGATTCTCTTTCTTTCTGAGGGTTTTCGTCTCCTCGAAGTCGATGCTCTCCTTGACATTAACCTCCGTCATCGACTGGCCTTCGACGAAGATCTGCTCCTCAACGTCGACCTTTGTTGACATAGACCACTCAATGAAGACCAGCTTCTAGACGTCAACGTTTAGCGGTCGACCTCTTATCTCTCGGTGATGGTGAGTCGGTATCCCTTGATGTCAACACTTGTCTCAATATCAGCCGTGAGTGCGAAGTGGTTCTCGACGTCGCTCGAGTGGTTATAGATGTCGTGCATTTACGCAACATCAAGCCAGTCAATGACATGTCGGAGCCATACCTCCTCGTGATGTCGACCACCTCGCCGTCAGCCGGGATCGATACATTTTTCTACCTGAAAAAAGCCTGTCAGACCTCCCACGTCCACTGGAGGTTGAGGGAAGAGCTCTGGTGGAAGCGTTATCTCCCCCTCACTCAGATGCCCCACTGGCTACTTGCTGTTTTCCCCGCTCTTCTCTTCCCTGCAGGAGAATCTTCTCGCTGTCATGCAGGGTAAGCCTGGAGAAGGTCATGCAGCTATCACAGGTGGCAGGAAGGTGAGAGGACGGTACACAAATAATACAGACCTCGTGTGGGTCTGTTAAGGCTTTTTTTCTGCCACATCTAGGACTTTTATCAAGAAGACATGGTATTTTAAATAGAAAAAAGCCCCTTTCCTGTCAGAAAAATACTTTGCTCCACAGTGAAAGACAAAAGATGTAGAGTGAAGCAAAAAACAGTGAACTTTGAAGATCTAAATCAGTGATACAAAAAGTGCCCTCTTGACCTTTGCAAGTGGCCCCCCTGGTGAACAGCAGCACAAGCTGCTGATTAGTTTCTGAACACTAATATTCTGAAAATTATGTTAAATACACAGGCAAGCATTCATTAACCTGCAAACAAAATGCTTGCCCGTTTATTTAACATTTTTGTAGACCTCCTTATACAATCCGTGACCCACCCAGACCCACCCCTCCCCCCCCACCGTCACCCTGCTGGCATCAGTGCCGCCCTCAGTCACACAACAGACCGTACTTTGAGGACCCAGGGCAAATGTTTGCGAGTACCCATGATCGAAATTGTAGAAAAAAACCTAAAAAGGTAGAGTTCAATGCTCCAAGGGTCCTGTCAGAAGGAGCCAGAAAAAAAAGAGCTGAGGTAACTGCCTCTGGCTGAGCACGATGGGACATTGGTGGTCTCTCTGCTTTTAAAGGCACAGCCTACTTTTATTCACTTATAATGGCAGCCTATGGGCTACATTGCCCTGCACTTCTTAATCTCTGTTTTCTCATAGCAAAAGGGTTTGTGAAGTTTCATTTTTCTGTGCCATTACAAACAATTACAGTCTCTTCTTTTGCCATTCCAAGATGAAGAACTCTGACCACTGTAGCCTCCTTTTGGCTGCATTATGACTTTAAGTGACATTTCAAGGCCTTCCCGAAGAAAGGCAAACTTCGGCACTTAAGAACTTATATTGGATAAAGTGCTCCAGGCTCTCCACAGATGGGCGATACTATTCAACGCTTATGACTATGCATGGAAATCTCCAACGAAAGAACAGTAAGGTACAAAGTGGGAAGGGGGAGGCAGGAGTGCTTAGATGATCGCAGGAGAGCTCAAGGCGACAGAAGCGGGGGGGATGGGGGGGGGGGGGTGTAGCTGGTGCAGGACCTGCTCAGTTATTGATCTGCCAGTGGATCTGACTGTTGATCTGCATGTGGACTGCTGGTCCAAAAGAGGGTTTCTCCTATGCGGCTATTTTAGGGACCAGTAGAGCTTTATTCAATGTATTTTTATGTGCTGGGGAAAGTGGTGGAGGAATGGGGGAGGGTCACTTGACAGTGCGAAGGAGCACAGTGTCAGGAAACATTGAGACTCCAAACAGTGCCATAAATGGGACCACTTCCATGAAGGAGAGGAATTCTCCTTCCTTTGTTCATTTTTTAGCTTGCTTGTGGGAAACAGTCTTATGAGAACATTTCATGGAAGCTGACTTAACACGATACACTCTCATGGGAATCTGAGACCTTATAGCTGCACTGCCAACAAGGCTTGACGCTTAAAGTCCTTTGGGGAGACATTTGACGTAGTTGCTGTTGCATTGTTGCATAGCTCAAGAATTTATCCTTGAGACACCATGAAACCTTTGCAACAGGTCTATGATATGTGAAATAACTGGAACTGGCGTCCGAGGTCCTATTGGTGCCTAATATACCCTGAGGGCATCACATCACGAGGATATGTTACTGTCCAAGGCATATGGAAACATCTGTCAGCACTGGAGAGGGTAAAGGTTTTCTGTACCAGTCTAAAGCCTAAAAGGAGTATTATTAAAATGAGTTTCTGTTTAAGATTTATCCTTCAGGAAAAAGGATGCTCGCATCCATACACATAAAACTAGCAAATGTGCCCACCATTAGAATCACTTGCATAAAAGCCTTCTTAATTAACAAGAGTAGGGCTTAAGACCCAATCCCAACCAACCCAGTTTGCCAGGTAGTAACATGGCTAAGATGGTCGGGCACACCAAGGAATCCAGAAAATCCCTTCAGTCATCAGTATTAGGCTGTTAATATGCCCCATATTAATCTTTAAAATAGTTCCTAAGAACAAAGAATAGGATACTGCACCTTGATGATGAAAACTGGATCTCATACAAAACGGATTCAAAATGGGTCAAACCGATGAAGATCTGCAAGACAAATAGGAAAATAAGAAGCCTTCTTAAACAACAGACTGAAAGTTCAGTAACAGCAACTCTTCAAGGTGATGCAAGACCTCCCCCCAGAATATATTGTGATTCTAGTTTCTAAGAGCAAGATTCTTGAAAGTACCACTGAAGGTTTGTAGAGATGTAATTACCTTAATAACTCGATATGTTTATTCTTTCGTCACAATTAATTTGCAATTCTATTTACAGTCAAGTGCACAAAGAAAATGCTCAGTGGGAACTAACTCAAAATGTAAACAGAGGTCTTTGCTTACACAAGCCATTCTCATGTAATTTCAATTTATACACAGTACTCCACACATCACAGGTGCCATCTTCCAATTCGATTAGCCTCTCTGGTCTGTGAACACAGACAATCTAGGATCTCTTATAAGTGATACCCACATACCTTCAAGTAAAAAGATGCTCAACTGTCTAATGGTATCCAGTTTCCATGCAATGACCTGTTTGTTAGATCCTGATAAGCCTCCGTTAGTGTTTAAACATATCTGGAACTCTATGTTTCCAGGGACACATACATATAGTCTCAATCATTTTTAATTCGCCAAACAATATCTCATTTGAAATTCTTCAGGAACACCATCATATCAAGTGTATACAAATTACCACACAAGTTACTCTGTGGTGTTTGGCAATAAGTTTCAACTGTACACTACCTCTTATTAGATAAATAGCATAGATAAAATACCACATTACCATGGAATGCCCCTGTGTTAGTTGTGCAGCATATACATCAAGGCTTGCTATGCCTCTTTTATGAATTAGCTTCAGGATGGTGCCTACATAGAGTATGTTACACCCATACATGGTTTTACTCAATTTGCAGTTTTCTAATTACCTGGATGCAGTGCATCATGCACTGAGGTTTTTCTCTGAAGGAAAATTTTGGCAGGAGCCTTAAGAAATTTTTCAGCGAACGAAAAATGGCCTCTCGAATTTGAAGGAGATCTCTGGCAGAAAAATGCATTTCATTTTCCTGCTCATCCTCTTCTTCAGATATATCATCCATCTGGAATTGGCGGAAGAAATGAAAATAGCTGATCAACAATGCTACAGTTTAAGATCTTGTAGAGCATACATTACAGTCATGCTTTTAAAATTCTAGGCAAAGACGTGTGGGCCCCCTTTAAGTCAGCAAAAGATTACGAACATTGAGACTTATACAAGTGGATTTTAGCAGTTACTAGAACTAATAATACAAATAAATTAGGATGCAATGCTGAGCTCAGTAAGGTAATTTATATGAACAAAGTGAGGGCCTATCTTTCTCAAACATTCTTCTCCTTAATCAGTTTAGCACACAACACTGCTTTGAGTAACATTTTTCCCATCATAAACGCTTAACAATTAAAAGAAATGCAGCTTAGTCTTTATGGAATAAAAAGAAAGTGAACAATGGTGATTCAGTTCATGAGGCTACGCCTACTTGTGCTAAAACCCCAAATCTGTAACTAGGTATCCCATTAAGATACAGAATGTGCATCTGATCTAGGTAAAGCCCTTTAACCTAGTTAGAAACCAGGATTATTGCAATTGTATTTATCTAGTGCTTCCTACCCCTGAAGAGGCGTCAAATCGCTTTTCGGCGAGTAGCACGGTACTCCGGAACCCAAAGGATTTGTGGCGGATTAGTAAAGGGAAATATAAATTGTTAATCGGAGTGGTAGACATGGAAGGCATTTAGTTTGATTGAATAGGATTAAAGGAGGGATATAGGAAAGAGTCTAGATAGTGTTTTTTGGGACATCATAGCAGTAAAATTAGGTTTGGGATGAGTCAGAGGAGGGAGACCGGAGGTGGCGTGGCCAGGCACCCAACGAGCATAGCGGCGTTTTAGTGAGGCTCTCCGGACCGGCGCAGCGGAATTGCGTTTCAAAACCATCTCACGCGAAGCTGCCCAGAAGAATGCCTTTTCAAGGATTCGCGCATCAGGATGTGTTATCGCCCGCACACTTCCAAAACACCAGAGCCATTTATTTTTAAGGTAAAACCATCACATACGGCGCTGCTTTTGGATTTTCGGATCGTGCCGCAAACGTTTTCTTTTCCCTTCTTAGCGGCAAAATTTAGCTACTGTTATGCGACCCGCAGTTTCTCTGAAAAAACATTGACTTTTTCCACTCCCTCCCTTCAAAGATGTATAGCGGTCCAGCAACCCAGTTTCGCCTCACTAATTACAACTTCTGGAGCGATGTGGTTGTGGCCGCCATTTTGCGGAGTGTGTGTATGCTTGAAGCAATGAGCATTTGAATTCTTCTAGTAAATATACCTGCCTTTCATACACTTTCCACTGCATAAAACCTCAACAAGGAACCCTTCCTTCACCTTCTACTACCTTGCTTTTCTACATTGATTTCCTTGACGTATACTAATTTGAGGTAAAAGACACACCAAGGATTATATATGGTATTTTTGCAACAGAGGTTACAACAGCCCTCATTGTAAGAAGGCTTCAACTAACCTACAGATCATACTTGGACATAATACTTACCTCGACCGTATAGGCTGTTCAAGTTATTTTTCCTTTTAGACTGCTTTTGCCCTTCTTTTTGTTGCTTCCCTTTTCCCCCAAAAATTTTCTCGAGTCCTTCCTCAAGATTCTTTACTACACCTACCTTCAGGGTTGATGGGAAGGACAAAGGGGTCCCTTTTTAACACCTCCAAGCCAAAACGCACTTTTACCAAAAACTCAACTCTCTTCTCAGAACTTTCCAAACTGGAAGATTCCGGCCCACTTATGCCAGAGAGCATTAATACAACAATGGATCCCGCTCAAGCAACACCAGGAAAGTCCAATGTGAAACGCCTCAGAAAAGATCCCCCTTCACCACCTAAACCAGCTTCTCCAGTCTCAATGGAGTTGTTACTACAGGAAATAAGAGCCCTCAGACCCTTTGTTAAGGAAACGAATTACAAATTACAAATTCTTTCAGAAAACTGGTTACAACTTGACACAAAACTTACAGCAGTAGAGCAAACGTTTCCTCCTTTAACGACACCACTAAAAGCGCTACCCTCCTTAACACTCAAGTATCAATACTTCAAAAGCAGGTTGAGGAGCTTGAAAATCGCAATAGGAGAAACATACGCATTTATGGGTTGGTGGAAGGGGCTGAAGGTATGGACTCTCTTGCATTCTCATTTCTCCCCAAGATTCTTCATATGCCAGAGGATACCCAGCTGAACATACAACGCGCCCATCGGTTGGGTCACGTTTCCAACAGCACTTCACCTTCACGGCGACCGAGAGGAGTCATCCTTTATTTTCTAGAGTACACGGATCTGCTAAAAGTATTAGCAGCAGCTAAAGCTATTCAACGGATTTCTTGGTCTGGCTCCACACTGTTCTTTGCACAAGACTATTCCAAGGCCATCACAGCCAGACGCAAGGCCTTCCTAAGCATGAGACTGGACCTTCGTTCTATGGGAGTCAGGTATGGTCTTTTTCACCCATGTATTTTTAAGGTTATGTACAACAACAGAACAACAACATATGAAGACCCAATACGTCTGCAAAGCTTTATCAACTCGCACAAGACGGATCATATGGATTCTTCTGGATCTTCCTCTTGGCATAATACTTGACTTTCCTGAACTTTATATAGGAGTTGTCTCCATCCTTTTTATGGCAGGTTACATCAAGTTCTTCTCATTCTTGTGATGGTAATTTACCATTAACAGGTTCACAGTTTATTGTTGTTTCTGAGAATCCTTGCTATTCGATTTAATTATTCTCATATTCATCATTCATTTATAAATTTACGTTACGTATGTTATTCTTCGCCTCCACAGCTATGTCTGCGTTATGACGTGATCCTCCCCCGGTTCGGTCCAGTTGTCCCTAGACGGATCGTCTGCTCCATGTGGTTCCACACATCCCCACATCCATGTTCCTTTGTTGTAGGTATGTTATTTGTTTTGTCCTTTGTTCTTGGTTTTCTCTTGCATTTCCTCATTTTCTTCTCTTTTGGTGTCGTCAATATTTCCATGTTTTCCTATTTATTCATAACTATAATTATACTTGTCATTACATGTCTGAACTTTCCTATCTCTTTGTTCTTTCACTACTTCTCCAGTATATCATTCTTACTTTGTATTTCTATGTCTGGTTTATATTCATGGTTTCGATTATTTGATTTTTCTCTCTGTCTCATGATTCAATTGATCATTTATCTATTTTTCCTCTCTTCGCATTCTTTATTGTTTTAATGAATTGGACATTTGCTTCATATTCCTATTTCATTCTTCTTCTGATACTTTATGCCATTAAAATTGATTTCAGGGAACGTTTGGGGATTACATTTTCCTATCAAAAGACAGAGTCTTAACTCATTTAGCTAAATTAGACGCCGATATAGTATTTCTCCAAGAAACGCACCTCACAGATGTCGAATCTTTGAAATTAAAAAAAGGTTGGGTGGGGGAAGTTTCCTTTTCTGAAGGAGACGGTAAACGTAATGGAGTCATGATACTTTGCCGTAAATCGCTTTCAGTTAAATTTATATCACAAGACTCAGATGCCGAAGGTCGATGGCTTAATGTTAAATTGTCACTAAAGGGTGCTCCAGTATCTCTCCTTAATGTCTATGCTCCTACTGGTTGTGATGCCTCTTTTTGGCTCACATTTGCTAAGCAAATCTCCCATTGCATTAAGTTTATACTAGCTGGTGACTAATCAAATTTCTGACCCGTTTATAGACAGAAACTCCAAAGTTTTTGTCCCTAATAAGCCCACAAATATTTTGTTCATACTATCACTCAACATAAACTCCTTGATGCTTGGCGTTTGTGTAAACCGACCACCAGAGAATACACTTTTTATTCCCCAGCCCACCAAACTCAGTCCCGAGTTGATTATATTTTTGCCTCTCACAATATTTCGCAGGCCCTAACGAATGCAGAAATTGGTCCTATTCTATTATCGGCTCATGCCCAGTCTTGATTAGCCTTGATATATTTCCTAAGGTCAATGCTCCTAGAAGATGGCGTTTTAAATAATGCTCTTCTTTTAGATCTAGTGTTTACCTCTTCCTTCGCCACTTTTTTCAATGAGTATTTTGAGATAAACCAAAATGAGTCCCTGTCATTTTCAACTATTTGGGATGCTTTTAAAGCATCAGCAAGAGATTTCATTATTGGCTTTGTTACCAAGAAACGGAAAAAAGCATGTAAACTTGCTAATGATCTCCTTCATGACAAAGAAACTGGAGCACTCATATTACACTTCCCACTCGAAAGATTGTTTAACAGCTCTTATAAATGCCAAATTGCAATTTAATAAGTCATCGGATAATGCCTCGTTATACTTGTTAAAATCTAGTGCAAAATTCTATGGCGGAAAGAATAAGGAAGGGAAAATACTGGCTAACTATTTAAAGACTCGGCACAACAAATTAAATATTGAATATATATATGACGAACACTCGGTCTTAAAATTCAATGAAATATTGAATAAATATTTGCATCTGAAACACAGTCCACAGATATTTCTTGGTCACATTTTTTCTCTAATATCCAAAAACCCCAACATAATCCTCTTGATTTGGCTTCATTTGAATTGGACCTAATGCAGCAAGAATGCCTAGATGCTCTCCAACACCTCAAAAAAGATAAAGCCCCAGGCCCGGATGGTTTTACAGTCTAATTCTATCTTCACTTTTCCAATTTTTTTTTACCCAAATTGTACTCCCTGATAAATTCTTTTCGCTCCATAAATAGCTCCACTGGCTCTTTCTCAGAAGCACACATCTGCCTCATTCCTAAGGAGTGTAAAGATTCTCAGTACTGTAAAAATTACAGGCCTATCTCCCTAGTTAACAATGACTACAATTTTTTTTCCAAAGCGCTAGCTCTACACTTGGATTCTGATCTACCAAATTTATTGGGTAAAGAACAATCTGGTTTTGTTAAGGGGAGACTCATAACAGACAACGCACGACTTTTTTTAACGTCCTATCTATATCTTCCCACCTAAAACAACCCCTTGCAGCAATACCATTAGACGCGGAAAAAGCATTCGATAGAGTTGAATGGCCTTATTTATTCTATACTCTTAGGTGGTTTGGTTTTGGCCCTACATCTATATCTTTAATATCTCTCCTTTATTCTAATCCCCGCGCTGCAGTTTGTGCTAATGGCTTAATTTCTCCATTCTTTGATCTAGGTAGAGGAGTACGTCAAGGCTGCACCCTTTCTCCCTTCCTTTTCAAGTTGGCTCTAGAACCCTTTTGTTAGACCTGTCAGCCCTTTGGGTAGTCCCTCCTCATCATTATTTATTTTGTCCCACTTTTGCCTCAAACCCTGTTAGTATTTTTCTTTTTTGGGAACCACCAGACTTTTTAGTACTGATGCAGATTCAGGGAGCCATTTTATCTACCCCTGGAACTTCTGTCTGAGGGCCTGAAACACAAAATGGTGGCCACCCATTGTCACCTGAGACATAGCTGGAACCTACTAGTACCTTCCAGAACATTCTAGAACCCTGTGACAGTGTGAGGCAGGTTTAGAATGTTGGGAAGCCAGCTCAGAGTTGGCAGTTGGAGTAGGCAGTTGGCACCTGACTGGTGAAGGGAGAGCAGCACAACACTGAAGGAGGAAGGAGTGAGGCAGCAGGGGTGGAAACTTGTGCCTGGAGTGGGGTCCAGAAACCCACCCTTGATACTAGTCCCTACTGACTGATCCCAGCCTGGAGCCCTGTGTGGGATAAAGTCAAGAAGAACCAACTCAAGGACCTGAACAGCCGGAACAGGCCTTGGAAGTAAAGAACAGCAAGTTCCTGACCTGTCTATTGGTAACTTCCTGGAGTCCAACGCCGAGAAGCCTAGAGACCTGGGGCCGGAGGTGAAGAAGCGGCACTGACTGCAAAGCAGACGTCGTACCCGGAGCCGCCAGAGGTCGAGAGAGGGCGCCGACGGAGGTCGTGGAGACACCAGAGGTCGAGGAGGAAGTCACCTGAGGTCGAGTGTGCGGCGTCGACGGGGGAGTGAAGTCCGCCGTCCGGAGTCGCCGGAGACCGAGGTGAATCGTGCCGGAGGTCGGGAGTGGAGATCGCACTCCGGAGTCGCCGGAACCTGAGGAAAGGAGCACCGGAGGTCGGGAGTGGAGATCGCACTCCGGAGTCGCCGGAACCTGAAGGGAAGAGCACCGGAGGTCGGGAGTGGAGGTCGCACTACGGAGACACCCGGAAGTAGGGAGATCGTGTCCCTGTGACGCCGGAGACCGACATCGAATCGAGCCGAGGCCGCCCGCATCGATCCGGAACCACCTCACGGCGTCGACAGGAACTGACATCGAGCCGAGGCCGTCCGCCGACATCGATCCGGAACCGCCTCACGGCGTCGACAAGAACTGACATCGAGCCGAGGCCGGCTAGCGACATCGAACCGGAACCGCCTCACGGCGTCGACACGACTCCGGCGGAGTCGGAAGTTCATAAAGAGGGCAGTAAGTGGAATAGAGGGCGCCTAAGGCCCTGTGGAGCCCTAAGAGACCATCCTAGGGGCTAGAGAGGTGTTAGGACCAGCCTGGGAGTGCCAGGGGTGGACTGAGACTGATACAGTGACCTGTGTGAGGGGTTGTGTAGTTTGGGAGAGCCAGATTCCTAGATTACCCTTGATGTACCTCAGTTTTAGCCTCAGCCTTATCCAAGATAGGTGAGACATCCTCAGGCCATCCACATAACCACAAGCTGTGATTGGGCCAAATCAACCCTTAGTACCTCACAAATGTGACCTGATTTGAAAGTGGTCTGATGGCTTATATTTATTGAGAGTATTGTATTCTTTGTATTTATCCTATTTATTGTCTCACAGTATTTATTCCCTCGCAGTATTTATTTGCCTATGTATTTTATGCACATCTATTTATTCATTGAGTATTTATGATCTGAGCTTATTTATTTGACCTACCCTTTTTACAGAAGAAGCTCTGTGTACTGTAAGTGTGTTATTATTTATTTAACCTGCAACTAAGAGAAAACAAGATAAACACAGATATATTTTCATAAATTTTTACGGTGTAGTGTCGTTTTTGAAACGGATGCACGCATGGTTATTGTGAGGGTGTGACGTACGCTTAACACGGTGCCTTCCTTACCGCTCGAGCCAAGCTACCACAGTGTGTGTTGGGAAACGCCCGGGTGACTGCAAAACCCCGGTTGCCCGGGGTTTTCTAACACCTTTCTATCCAAAATTGCGTCAAAACCCTAACATACATGGTTTCCAAACGTTGACTTCCCATATTAAACTTGGAGCTTATGCTGATATTTTGCTCTTTATGTCACGGCCAAATGATTCAATCCCTGCTTTTTTAGCTGACGTACAGTCATTTTCCCTGGTTTCTGGTTACAAATTGAATAACGTTAAGTGTGAGATTTTGCCCTTAACCAAATACACTTTTAAATCGGACTTTATCACTTCCAATTTCACGTGGAGTCCCAATTCATATTAAGTATTTAGGATTACTTTTCACCTCTTCACTTTCAGACACAGTAACAGTGTGCATGAATAAATGTATTCAAAAGATTTCAGAGTTAACTACTAAATGGCACCCCCTCTACTGATCCTGTTGGGGTCGCTTAGACACTATAAAGATGATGTTGTCCGGCATAGTTCTATATACTATTTCCAATATCCCAGTTCCTATTTCTGCTAAATTATTTTAAAAAGTTAATTCCATTCTTACTTCCTTCTTATGGAGCAACAAGAAAGCCCGAATTTGCTTATCAAAACTAACTCGTCCTAAGACAGAAGGTGGGGTTAATTTTCTCGATTTTCAGGCATATCAAAAAGCATTCCTCTTATGTCAAGCTTCCTTCGGGCTGCTTGATTCCACAGAAGAATGCCCTCTTTGGACCTCAATTGAGCGTCTATTTGTATCTCCCTTCTCCTTTCATGAGTATCTCTCTTACTTACGCAAACCTCAGTCCCTCTCCACTCCCATAATCAAACTCACCTCCAAACTCTTGGAATCGACTCTTCCTTTAACACACAGCACAAGAGACTCCTTCCTCAACTCAACAATTTGGCACAACAAAAACCTGCTTTTTAGGATTAAGCCTTCCTACTGGAAGACCTGGAGACAAAAAGGGATTACTTTGGGTCCAGCAATTATTCTCACAATCGGAATTTTTACCCTTTTCACTACTTAGCCAATCATTTGATTTGCCTGCCTCTTTTAATCATAAATATAATTTACTTACGAATGCTGTGTTAGATACATACACCTCAGTAACTAATACACCTGACACGACCAATATTCCTGACCCTTCTTCACGACTCCACACTTTGTTAAGCACCATGCCCAAAGCTTCCACTATATAGAGCTAGTTAGAAGGTAACGACATTGTCAGACAGAAATCTAAAATAGAAGAGGCTTGGGAACGCGATTTTATAACATCCTGGCCAATGTCTCTCTGGAAGAACATATGGATCAAGATACGAAAGTCTTCCAGAGCAGCGAACACAATGCAAACACTATTTGTTGTATATAATAGACTCTTACTAACACCGAATACTTTAAGTAAAAGGCTTTCTACTGTATCAGATATTTGTTGGACATGCTCATCCTCAAATGCTGATTTCATATGGCGTTCTCTTGTTCACATGTACACACTTTCTGGAGACAAGTATGGTCCCAAATAAATCAAATTGTTGGTAAACAATTTTCTTTTTCCTTTATCCACATTTTCTTAAGAAGTCTTTCCTCTATTTGGGAAAACGTTATGCTTAATGTCAAAATTATTGATTTGTTACTAGCGGTGGCTTTTCAGCAAATTACCATAAATTGGAAAGACTTTACAAAAAATTCTTATAAGGCCTGGTGGTATGCTGTGTGTCATAATTATAGATTAGATACTTCCTTTGTTTACCCTATACATATGGCAATGAAACGTTTATAGTTATGGCCACCCGTCACATTGTATATTGACGCAAGCGCCAGGCGATGTTCCCGGTTACAACCATCTCAGAAAGAAGTTTTTAAACCACCTTGAATCCTCTAAATGTTCCTAAAAACTCTTCCTATTTTAATGTTATTCTTATTCCACTTACACTGCTTTGTTTTCTTTATTTTTATTAATTAGTCCAATTAATGCAACTTGGATGCAGCAGACTTGTAATGTAATGACGTGAATGTAATGTTATGTACTGTCTATAGACATCTCTATTTTTCTCAATAAAATCTTTCTTGAACTTAAAAAAGAGAAGGGAGACAGGAGGGAAGAGTCTAGTAAGTGTTAATTTGGAGAACATAGTAGTAAAATAAGGTTTTGGGTAAGTCAAGGAGGGATAGAGGAGGTAGGAATCTACAAAGGGTTATATGGGAGATCACAGTAGTAAAATGAAGTTTGGGATGAGTCAGAGAGGAGGTGCAGGATATATTGAGAGGTATAGGATGAGTCAGGGTAGTGCATTGGAGGGAGTTTTTTCTTTCTTTCTACAGTAGAAGTAAAGTAATATATATAGATACATAACTACATAGAAAGGGTATCCATATATAAGGAAAATAATAGAGACATAAAATTGTATTGCATAAAGTTCCATATATGCAAGTATGAATGGATAGTTAGAAATTCTGACTTTCAGGTGCTGCTATACATAAAAGTTAAATTGTTTGGCCATTTTTCTAAGTTTTCTGTATATTAATTTTGTTTTCCTCAGTGTTTTAATAGTTAAGTAGTTATAGATTCAATTGTTTTGCTTATACTTAAATATTGTGATAAATAAAATAGAGACTTATAAGCACCTAATCAAATAACTTGTATGAAAACGATGCAGTGACCTATATAGACGTGAAGCACAAAATAATGCATATACACACTGTTAGACCTGTCAGCCCTTTGGGTGGTCCCTCCTCATCATTATTTATTTTGTCCCACTTTTGCCTCAAACCCTGTTTGAATTTTTCCTTTTTGGGAACCACCAGACTTTTTCGTGTTGCTGCAGATTCAGGGAGCCATTTTACCTACCCCTGAAACTTCTGTCTGAGGGCCTGAAGCACAAAATGGTGGCCACCTGTGACATCACCAGCATCCACTGGAACCTACCAGCACCTTCCAGAACATTCCAGAACCCTGTGACAGTTGGAGGCGGTTTGGAATGTTGGGGAGTTAAGAGAGAGAGTTGGCAGTTGGAGCTGGCAGTTGGCACCTGACTGGTGAAGAGAGAGCAGCACAACAGTGAAGGAGGAAGGAGTGAAGCAGCAGGGGTGGACACTTGTGCCTGGAGTGGGGTCCATAAACCCACCCTTGATACTTGTCCCTACTGATGGATCCCAGCCTGTAGCCCTGTGTGGGAAGAAGCCAGAAAAACTCATCCTAAGGACCTGGACAGCAGGAACAGGCCTTAGAAGCAGAAAGCAGCAAGATACTGACCTGGAAACTGGTTTCCCTGGAGTCCGGCGTCGAGTAGCCTAAGACCTGGAGCCCGAGGTGGAGAAGCGGCGCTGACTGAAGAAGCAGACGTCGTACCCGGAGCCGCCTGAGGTCGTGAGAGGGCGCCGACGGAGGTCGTGAGGAATACCAAAGGTCGAGGAGGAAGTTAACCGAGGTCGAGTGAGCGGCGTCATCGGAGGAGTGAAGTCCGCCCTCCGGAGTCGTCGGAGACCGAGGTGAAGTGTACCGGAGGTCGGGAGTGAGGATCGCACTCCGGAGTCGCCCGGAACCTGAGAGGAGGAGCACCGGAGGTCGGGGGTGAGGATCGCACCCCGGAGTCGCCGGAAGTCGACATCGAGGCCAGGCCGGCCGACGTCATCGAAGCCGAGAGCGCCATCGGACCGGAGCCGCCCGAAGTCGACATCGAGTAGAGACTGCCCGACGCCGTCGAATCGGAGGTCGAGATCGAACCGAGGCCGCCGACATCGGACCGGAACCGCCTACCGGCGTCGTCTAGAACTGACATTGTGCCGAGGCCGCCGAGATCGAACCGGAACCGCCTCACGGCATCGACACGACTCCAGCGGCGTCGGAACATCAGAAAAAGGGCAGTAAGTGGAGTAGAGGGCGCCTAAGGCCCTGTGGAGACCTGAGAGACTGCTCTAAGGGGCTAGGGAGGTGCTGGAACCAACCTGACTGTGCCAGGGGTGAATTGGGACTAACCTAGAGAGGTTGTGTGGAGAGAGAAAGCCAGGGCACTGGTATTCCCCCCTTGATCTACCTCAGTTTAGGCCTCAGCCTTGTCCCAGCCAGGGAGTAGTACCCCTCAAGCCTTCCACAACCCTACAAGCTGTGCCTGGGCCAAATCAGCCCTTAGGAATTGAAAAGTGATCTGATTACATGAGTGCTGCTGTATACTTTTAATTATTTATTGGGGGCACTGTATTTATTGTGGTTAACCTATTTATTGCTTCACTATATTTATTGGTCCACAGGACTTGTTGGTGTACAATATTTATTGGTTCAGTATTTATTGCCTCAGAATATTTAATTGCCTGTATTACCTGCACTTATATTTATGTCCCTTGTATTTATGATCATCCCTATTTATTGAATCTCCAGACAGTATTTATTTGACCTGCACTATTTAAATTTGTATATTGTGATTGACTTATTTATTTTTCCAATCAGCAACTAAGAGAAAAAGATAAAGAAGAATATTTTCATAATTTTTACGGTGTAGAGTCGTTTTTGGAACGGATGCACGCATGGTTATTGTTTGGGTATGTTGTATGCTTAGCACGGTGCCTGTTTCCTGACCACTCGAGCCAAGCTACCACAGTGTGTTCGGGGAGTCCACCACCACCCTGCGGAGTGGGAGTGGGCTGTTTCCAACATAAATTGGTGTTCAGTGGTGGGATAGAGCTGTGCCTACGTATACTCAACAATAACTGTGGGTAGTCCATAGGCCTACACCGGGAGTTTTCTCAAAAGCGGCCTTCCTAATTGTGGGTTTTTGTTTTTTTCCAAATTTACTCTGGTGGTGGGAGGAGGTATTATTAAAGGTACCCCCCTGCATAGTTACTGCACAAAAACCTGTCCTCTAACCTGAGTGGGCAAGATGGAGTTTGTACTAGAAAATCTAGAAACGTACACTGTGGCCCAACTCAGGGAGTTTTGCCAGCGGGAGGGGGTGTACTGTCCCCCAGGAGCAAAGAAGGGTGCACTCCAAACCAGCTTAAGGGCTTGGGGGGAGGCACGCCGAGAAAGCAAGGCTGAGGAGGAAGACAGGGATGGAGAGCCTGACCCCGAGGGGGCTGAGATGTACCAACCTGAGGTGGGGAACCTGTCAGCAGGGCCCAGAACCATTTCTAGGAAGGGCAGCAGTGCCTCTAGCGGTGGCTTGTCTGAAGTGGAGCTAACAGACCGGAGGGAGAAAAGACAGCTCACATGGGACTTAGCAAGGCTGGAAAAGGAGAAGGAGGAGCAGAGGATGGCCCATGAATTGCGACTGAAAGAAATAGATCTTCAGATCTTGAGAATCGGGGCACAACCTGTTCCTAATGGTGGCAGCCAAACCCAAGAGATCACCAGGGAATCTAAACCATACCTGCCAAAGGACATAGTAGCTAGCTATGGTGTGGGCGACGATATCGCCAAGTGGCTAGCAGCCTATGAGGTCTCGTTGAGGGCCCATGGGGTTCCAGAGAAGTACTGGGGAGGGGGATTGTACAAGTACATGCCTCCAGCTGGTAGGGATGCTTTGTTGGCCCTCGAAGAGGATGAGCAGACCCACTACCCCACCATGAAACTGGCGCTCATCAGAAAGTTTGGACTAACACCTGAAAAGTACAGACAGAAGTTCAGGGGTAGTCACAAACTGGGCACGCAGAATTGGGTGGACTTCCTGGACTATGCGAAGAAGGCAATGGAAGGTTGGATTCAGGGCAGTGAAGTGAGGAACTACGAGGAGTTGTTTGACCTAGTACTGAAGGAACACCTGCTCGAGAAATGTTTCCCTGAACTGCGGCAACACCTGGTGGATAGCAAGCTGACCAGTCCCCGGAAGCTTGCTGAGGAGGCGGACATTTGGGCTAGTACCCGGGTGTCCACCAGGGGGACTGGAGGGGATACTCAAAAGGCCGGACAGGGCGCCCCCCAGAAGAAAGAGGGAGGGGAAAAGAAAAAGGAGTTCTCCAAAGGCCCCCAAAATAACTTCCAAGGGAAGGGAACAGGATTCACCTCTAAGGCTAACCCACCCAGAAACCCTAATCCTGGCCAGAGTCAGCAGCCAAGGGTTGTCCATTGCTACGAGTGCGGTGGCGTTGGACACTATAAAGGAGATCCGAGGTGCCAGAAACGACCACCCCCTCCCACTGGAGGAAAGACCCCCGGAGTAGCTAGTGTAGTGCTCGGGGAGGAGATGCCCTTAACTAAGGGAAGGGAGTGGGCGGGTGTCACTTTAGTGTCCCTGGGAGAACGGGAGATGGTTCCTAAGATCCAGGTGCCCGCAAATACCGCAAAGTATGGGCAGTGGGTCACCATCAACGGCCAAAGAGGGGAGGCTCTGAGAGACACAGGAGCCAGTATGACTATGGTACGTAGTCAACTGGTGTCTCCAGAGCAGGTAATTCCCGATGTACTCCACCCAGCCGCGATGGCTGACGGCAGAACAGGTCACTATCCCGTGGCCGAGGTTCCCTTTGAATGGGGGGGGGTTGCAGGTTCACTTCGAGTTGCCGTAAGCCCTGCCGTGCCAGTCGATTGTCTGCTGGGGAATGACATGGAGCACAACGCTTGGAAGGAGGTGGAATACCGGACTCACACTGAGATGCTGGGTACACCTGACTGGGCCTGTGTTAGCACAAGGTCCGCGACTACCCGAAGAGGGAGTTCATTCCGGCTGGAGCCTGGAACAAAGGCCCAGCCAGCTGCCAGTCAAGGGAAGAACCGAGGACAGGAGGAGCCTGCCTCAGCGTCTCCACCCCGTAGGACGGATAGGCCACCGGAGGTGGTGGACCAGGAGTCTGCGGAGGGGGACGTTACCAACCTGGAGGACCTACCCATCCCGGCCGAGTGGCACGTGGAGGGAGGCCCGTCCAGGGAGGAATTCTGCCAGGGCCAGAGGGAGTGCCCTACCCTTGAGGGGCTGAGGCGACAGGCCGAAGCCCAGGCAGCAGGGAACGTTGAAGGGAACTACAGTGTTTACTGGGAGGATGGCCTCCTCTACAGTGAACCCAAGGCACCCCTACACGGATCGTCACGAGCCTTGGTAGTCCCTCAACGTTATCGAGCCTTCCTTTTAGAGTTGGCTCACGAGATACCATTGGCAGGACACCTGGGGCAAGACAAGACCTTCGCCCGTCTTGTCCCACACTTTTATTGGCCTCAGATGAAAGTGTCGTCCGATACCTACTGCCGGACATGTGTGTCTTGCCAAGCCAGTGGGAAAACAGGGGTGAAGCTGAAAGCTCCCCTGGAACCACTTCCTGTCGTTAGCACCCCCTTTGAAAGGGTGGGCATCGACATTGTGGGTCCGTTAGATCCGCCAACGTCAGCTGGTCACAGGTTTATCCTGGTTCTGGTGGATCATGCCACACGGTACCCAGAGGCAATACCTCTGAGGACCATAACAGCACCTGTTGTGGCTAGGGCCCTGATGGGAATCTTTACCCGAGTGGGTTTTCCCAAGGAAGTTGTGTCCGACAGGGGGACCAACTTCATGTCAGCGTACATGCGGGCCATGTGGAAGGAGTGTGGAGTGACATACCGGTTCACAACTCCTTACCACCCCCAGACCAATGGTCTGGTGGAGAGGTTTAATAAAACCTTGAAGGGCATGATCAGAAGTCTGCCTGAAAGCCTGCGGAGGAAATGGGACGTCCTCCTACCCTGTTTACTTTTTTCCTACAGGGAAGTGCCACAGAAGGGAGTGGGCTTCAGCCCCTTCGAGCTTCTGTATGGGCACCCTGTACGTGGACCTCTCAACCTGGTGAGAGACGGATGGGAAAGAACTCCCAGAAAGCTTCCCCAGGATGTGGTGAGCTACATGCTGGCCTTCCGGAGCCAAATGGCTAAGTTGTGGAAGCAAGCTTCTGACAACTTGGAAGCCAGCCAAGCAGTAATGAAGGCGTGGTATGACCACAATGCTCACCCGGTGGAGTTGGAGCCTGGCCAGAAGGTGTGGGTGATCGAACCGGGAGAGCTTAGTGCCCTCCAGGATCGCTGGTCAGGACCCTTTGAGGTGTTGGAGAAGAAGGGTAAGGCTACCTACTTGGTGGACCTGAAGACCCCTCGTCAGCCCCTGCGGGTGCTGCATGCTAACCGCCTCAAACCCCACCACGAGAGGCCCGAAGTCATCTTGATGATGGTGACTGACGGAGGAGAGGACGTGGAAAGCGAGCCTCTCCCTGATCTGTTTGCGTCTCAAGAGAAGGATGGGTCGGTGGAGGGAGTGATTCTCTCCCCATCTCTAACTCCTGAACAGCAGGAGGACTGTCGCCAGGTCCTGGGGCAGTACTCCTCGTTGTTCTCCCTTGTCCCGGGTAGGACTCACCTGTGCGTCCATGACGTGGACACAGGAGACAGCCCACCTGTGAAGTCCAAGATCTACCGGATGTCAGACAAGGTGAAGGCCAGCATTCATAGTGAAGTCACTAAGATGCTGGAGCTAGGAGTGATCGAACCTTCTAGCAGCCCCTGGTCCAGTCCGGTGGTGTTAGTACCAAAAGCTGCACCACCGGGTGCCCAACCAGAACTGAGGTTCTGTGTGGACTATCGGGGACTGAATTCAGTGACCAAAACTGATGCTCATCCGATCCCTAGGGCGGATGAATTGATTGACCGGCTGGGAGCTGCCCAATATCTAAGTACCTTTGACCTTACTTCAGGGTACTGGCAGATCTCTTTGACTGATGGAGCAAGGGAAAGGTCAGCCTTCTCCACGCCCAATGGCCACTACCAGTTCTGTGTGATGCCCTTTGGGCTCAAGAACGCACCTGCCACGTTTCAGCGCCTGGTAAACCAGATCCTCACCGGAATGGAGAGTTTCTCTGCTGCTTATCTGGATGACATAGCCGTCTTCAGTAACAGCTGGGAGGATCACTTGCGTCACCTGCAAGCTGTTCTCCAGGCCCTGAGACAAGCTGGATTGACGATCAAGGCCAGCAAGTGCCAGATCGGGCAGGGGTCGGTAGTGTACCTTGGACACTTGGTGGGTAGGGGAGCGGTGCAACCCCTCCAGGCGAAGATCGAGGCCATCATGGCTTGGGAACCCCCCAAGACACAGACTGAGGTCCGAGCATTTTTGGGCCTCACGGGATATTACCGCC
The DNA here is from genome assembly GCF_964204655.1 of Triturus cristatus. Classification (NCBI taxonomy): domain Eukaryota; kingdom Metazoa; phylum Chordata; class Amphibia; order Caudata; family Salamandridae; genus Triturus; species Triturus cristatus. The sequence continues at coordinate 59,447,873 of NC_140584.1, forward strand.
GCTTCGTGAAGGGGTACGGTACCATCGTAGCCCCCCTCACGGAGCTCACGTCCAAGAAACAACCTCGACGGGTAGTCTGGACGGAGGCCTGTCAGCAGGCCTTTGTGAGATTGAAGAAAGCCATGTGCGAGGCCCCGGTCTTAAGGGCCCCAGACTTTTCCAAGAAGTTCATTGTCCAGACAGATGTATCAGAACATGGCATTGGGGCAGTGTTATCGCAACTCAACGAAGAGGGTCTGGATCAACCCGTGGTCTTCCTATCCCGGAGACTACTTCCCAGGGAACAGAAGTGGAGTGCAATAGAGCGTGAAGCCTTTGCAGTGGTATGGGCTCTGAAGAAGTTGCGGCCATACCTGTTTGGATCGCACTTCCTAGTTCAGACCGACCACAGACCCCTTCGCTGGCTGATGCAGATGAAGGGGGAGAATCCCAAGTTGTTGAGGTGGTCTATTTCCCTACAGGGGATGGACTTTCAGGTGGAACATCGGCCTGGAGTGGACCACGCCAATGCAGACGGTCTCTCAAGGTATTTCCGCCTTAGTGATGAGAACTCCCAAGGGGTTGGGTAGCTCTCCCCACTTTCAGCTGGGGGGAACGCGTGTTAGACCTGTCAGCCCTTTGGGTGGTCCCTCCTCATCATTATTTATTTTGTCCCACTTTTGCCTCAAACCCTGTTTGAATTTTTCCTTTTTGGGAACCACCAGACTTTTTCGTGTTGCTGCAGATTCAGGGAGCCATTTTACCTACCCCTGAAACTTCTGTCTGAGGGCCTGAAGCACAAAATGGTGGCCACCTGTGACATCACCAGCATCCACTGGAACCTACCAGCACCTTCCAGAACATTCCAGAACCCTGTGACAGTTGGAGGCGGTTTGGAATGTTGGGGAGTTAAGAGAGAGAGTTGGCAGTTGGAGCTGGCAGTTGGCACCTGACTGGTGAAGAGAGAGCAGCACAACAGTGAAGGAGGAAGGAGTGAAGCAGCAGGGGTGGAAACTTGTGCCTGGAGTGGGGTCCATAAACCCACCCTTGATACTTGTCCCTACTGATGGATCCCAGCCTGTAGCCCTGTGTGGGAAGAAGCCAGAAAAACTCATCCTAAGGACCTGGACAGCAGGAACAGGCCTTAGAAGCAGAAAGCAGCAAGATACTGACCTGGAAACTGGTTTCCCTGGAGTCCGGCGTCGAGTAGCCTAAGACCTGGAGCCCGAGGTGGAGAAGCGGCGCTGACTGAAGAAGCAGACGTCGTACCCGGAGCCGCCTGAGGTCGTGAGAGGGCGCCGACGGAGGTCGTGAGGAATACCAAAGGTCGAGGAGGAAGTTAACCGAGGTCGAGTGAGCGGCGTCATCGGAGAGTGAAGTCCGCCCTCCGGAGTCGTCGGAGACCGAGGTGAAGTGTACCGGAGGTCGGGAGTGAGGATCGCACTCCGGAGTCGCCCGGAACCTGAGAGGAGGAGCACCGGAGGTCGGGGGTGAGGATCGCACCCCGGAGTCGCCGGAAGTCGACATCGAGGCCAGGCCGGCCGACGTCATCGAAGCCGAGAGCGCCATCGGACCGGAGCCGCCCGAAGTCGACATCGAGTAGAGACTGCCCGACGCCGTCGAATCGGAGGTCGAGATCGAACCGAGGCCGCCGACATCGGACCGGAACCGCCTACCGGCGTCGTCTAGAACTGACATTGTGCCGAGGCCGCCGAGATCGAACCGGAACCGCCTCACGGCATCGACACGACTCCAGCGGCGTCGGAACATCAGAAAAAGGGCAGTAAGTGGAGTAGAGGGCGCCTAAGGCCCTGTGGAGACCTGAGAGACTGCTCTAAGGGGCTAGGGAGGTGCTGGAACCAACCTGACTGTGCCAGGGGTGAATTGGGACTAACCTAGAGAGGTTGTGTGGAGAGAGAAAGCCAGGGCACTGGTATTCCCCCCCTTGATCTACCTCAGTTTAGGCCTCAGCCTTGTCCCAGCCAGGGAGTAGTACCCCTCAAGCCTTCCACAACCCTACAAGCTGTGCCTGGGCCAAATCAGCCCTTAGGAATTGAAAAGTGATCTGATTACATGAGTGCTGCTGTATACTTTTAATTATTTATTGGGGGCACTGTATTTATTGTGGTTAACCTATTTATTGCTTCACTATATTTATTGGTCCACAGGACTTGTTGGTGTACAATATTTATTGGTTCAGTATTTATTGCCTCAGAATATTTAATTGCCTGTATTACCTGCACTTATATTTATGTCCCTTGTATTTATGATCATCCCTATTTATTGAATCTCCAGACAGTATTTATTTGACCTGCACTATTTAAATTTGTATATTGTGATTGACCTATTTATTTTTCCAATCAGCAACTAAGAGAAAAAGATAAAGAAGAATATTTTCATAATTTTTACGGTGTAGAGTCGTTTTTGGAACGGATGCACGCATGGTTATTGTTTGGGTATGTTGTATGCTTAGCACGGTGCCTGTTTCCTGACCACTCGAGCCAAGCTACCACAGTGTGTTCGGGGAGTCCACCACCACCCTGCGGAGTGGGAGTGGGCTGTTTCCAACACACACACAATATAGTGACCATAAGTAATATATACATTTGTTAAGCAGACCTTATAAATATCTATTTTAAATCATAAGCAGTATATATTCGGACAAAGAAAAGCACATATTTAAATACACACACATAATCCAATTATGCATTTTTACATGCACAGGCATACAGTGTATATTTGTGTTTGGGTGTGGTGGTCATGTAGGAAAGTGCCAACTCTTGAGTAGTCTTCTGAAAATACAATAGTAACTCTTATGTTTGGGGGTAATTAATTACATAATCGGCTGCTTGAAAAGAGAGAGATGTACCATCCATGTTTTCTTTCTTGTATGCTGGGGTTTTGAGGCGAGGTGCCTATCTTGTGTGGAGGCTCCCTTATTATCTGTATATGATTTTATTCCTGATAAAAAAGTGGTCCTGTTCCATGTATTGCTTTGTGGGAGATGCAAAAGCAACATGAAGGTGGATCTTCATGCAACCGATAAGCAATGTAGGGCCCTAAAGGCAGGGAAAATGTGTGTTTGTGATTATATATATAGGAGTAGTATGGCAGCAGAGTTCTGAATTTGTTTACGTTTTTTCATAGGTGAAAAAGATAATCTGTGGAAGAGGCTATTTGGGGTAATCCAGTTTGGACAGTACAAGAGATATAGTAGCTTGGACCTTGTGTGATAATCCTAGATGGGGTAGATGCATCACAGAGTTCTCATTGTATTTAAGATCACTTGCCATGGTAATTCCAAGGTTTCCTATTTCCGTGAATACTTAAGGAGGTGGTCCCAGATCATTAGGCCAGACGGAGAGTGGGTAATAATTTTTCCAATCGCCACGTCAGCTTTTCTGTTTTTAAAGCATTCAATTTGAGGTGGCTCTATGCCATCCACTGATCAACGGATCTGAGGCAACTGAAGATTTGCGAGTGTCCAATGTAATTGGGGCTTCCCAGTTCAAAAGGAATTTGTATGCCATCTGCATGGTAACAGCAGGTGAGCTGAAATTCATTGATCACTGCCGGTAATGACTTCATGTATATGTTGAAAAATATGGGTGAGATAATAGAGCCTTGAAGAACCCCTGCTTTTCTGAAGTACCGTGTGGATGAGAAAAGGGGAGTATGGATGACATTTGTCCTGTTTGAAGGTAGGTGTGATCCAATCGAGAGCGGCCCCCTCTAAGCCTGCTTTGTAAAATCTTTGCATTAGAGTGCCATGGTCAACTGTGTCGAAGGCGGCATAGAGGTCCTAGAGAAGTAGTGTAGCAACCCCATTCTGGTCTATGTTTTTTTGTTGTTTTGTTTTTCAAACAATTTTTATTAACATTCCGCTTAGTGTTACGGTCTAATATGTTTTCAAGGTCATGTTTGAGAGTTGGAAAGTATGGAGTTATCTTCAATGAATTGTGACATCAGGGGGAAGGAATATGCTACTTACCAGTATGCATCTGTTCTTGGCATGTAGAGCTGCAGAGTTGTACACTTAGCATAGATCGCCATCTGGTGTTGGGCCCGGATGTTTGCAGTTTGTTTTTGTTCTTTGGACAGTCTTTGGAAGTCACCAGTTCGGTGACTCCTCCTTCGGTCCGTACTGCGCATGGGCTTCGGCTCCATCCTCAGATTGTTTTTCACCAACAGGGAAATGATGGAGCGTAGTAATAACAGTGAGAAACCCATGTGTGTTGTATCTAAATAAGATGGACTGAAACGGATACAGGTAGCCGGGGAGGCGGGTGGGCGTGTACAACTCTGCAGCTCTACATGCCAAGAACAGATGCATACTGGTAAGTAGCATATTCTGTTCGAGGCATATGAGCTGCAGATTGTACACTTAGCATAGATTATATAGCAGTACCCAACCTTAGCGGCGACCACCGGTATCCGTTGCAGCGGTTTGAAAAAGTGTCTTTAGTACAGCCTGGCCCACACTAGCTTGCTGCTTGGAATGCACATCTACACAGTAATGTTTTGTGAAGGTGTGCGGTGTTGACCATGTGGCTGCTTTGCAGATGTCATCTAAGGGTATGTTCCCTAGAAAAGCCATAGAAGCCCCTAACTTTCTAGTAGAGTGGGCTTTAGGTGGAACAGATAATGTTCTTTTTGCCTTTTGATAGCAAATTTGTATGCACTTTACAATCCACCTAGCTATCCCTGATTTAGAGATGGGGTTGCCTTTATGTGGTGGAGAGAAGGAAACGAACAATTGTTTAGTCTTCCTGAAAGGTTGCGTTCTTTGTATGTAGTACAGCAAAGCCCTCTTAACATCCAGAGTGTGTAAGGCCCTTTCTGCAACAGATTGAGGTTGCGAGAAAAAGACAGGTAATTCCACCGATTGATTGAGATGGAAGGGGGAAATGACCTTGGGCAGAAACTTTGGATTTGTACGATTAGCTACGAGGAAAGCTGTTTTCCAGGTGAGGAACTGTAGCTCACATTTATGCATTGGTTCGAAGGGTGGACCCATTAGCCGTGTAAGAACTACATTTAGATTCCACACAGGGGAAGGTGGTGCCCTGGGAGGAATTACTCGTTTAAGGCCTTCCATAAAGGCTTTAATAGCGGGCACTCTGAACAGTGATAAATGCTGTCTGTTTTGTAGATAAGCAGCAATCGCTGCTAGGTGTAGGCGTATGGATGAATATGCCAGGTTACACCTGTGAAGATGGAGCAGATAGCATAAGGGTTGATTGTATTGTTACGGCAGTAAATTACAAATCTTTTCCACTTTGCGGCATAGCATGCTCTAGTGGTAGGACGTCTGGCTTCCATGATGATGTTCATGCAATCAGGGGGAAGGTTAAGGTATCCAAATTCTAAGATTTCAGGAGCCAGATCGCAAGGTTGAGCTGAGCTGGGTCCGGGTGCCTGATTTCTCCATGGTTCTGGGTTAGGAGGCATGGGGACAGGTGCAGTTTTTGATGTGGCACCAACGATGGCTGTAGTAGTGTGGTGTACCACGGCTGCCTGGCCCATGTTGGGGCTACCAGAATGAGTGTGAGGGACTACTGTTGTAGCTTCCTTACCACTAACGGAATTAGTGGGAGAGGTGGAAAGGCGTATGCAAATCTGCCTGACCAGTTCATCCATATCGCATTGCCTTTGGACAATGGGTGTGGGTATCTGGCGGCGAAGCTTGGGCATTTTTTGTTTTCGTGGGTGGCGAAGAGGTCTATCTGAGGATGCCCCCACTTTTGGAAGAATGGGTGAAGAACTTGTGGATGCAGTTCCCATTCGTGTAGTTGTTGCGTTTGTCTGCTGAGCAGATCTGCCATGGTGTTTTGTACGCCTGGAACGTGCTGTGCCAGGAGAAAGATGTTTTGGGGAATTGCCCATCTCCATATGCTCTGGGCTAAGCGGGAGAGCTGGGGAGAGTGTGTCCCCCCCTGTTTTTGGATACAATACATTGCAATCATGTTGTCTGTGCGAATGAGGACTGCTTTGCCCGAAATCTGTTTTTGAAAAGATTTTAGGGCTAGAAAGATCGCCAAGAGCTCCAGATGGTTGATGTGGAGCGATTTTTGCTGTGGCGTCCATAGACCTTGCATGGTGAGGTGCAAGAGGTGCGCTCCCCAGCCGGAGAGCGATGCGTCCGCTGTTAGAATCACCTGAGGAACCGGGTCCAGGAACGGCCGCCCTTTGGAAAGGTTTGTGGTGTTCCACCACTGCAGAGAGTGATGGGTGCGGCCGTCCACCAACACCAGATCCGTCAGCTGACCCTGGGCCTGGTTCCACTGTTGTGCTAGGCACTCTTGAAGTGGACGCATGTGGAGTCTTGCATGGGGGACTATGAAAATGCAAGACGCCATCATTCCTATGAGCTTCATAAACACTCTTGCTGGAAGAGAGTGTTGAGGAAGGAATGTTTTGCGCAAGGCTTGTATGCTTGCGATTCTGGCTGAGTTTGGATAGGCAATACCTTTGGAGGTGTCTATAGTGGCCCCGAGATATTGCTTTGTGTGAGATGGTATGAGGTGGGACTTTTGGTAGTTCACCGTGAAGCCTAGCTGGTGGAGCAGTTGGATGGTGCTGTTTGTATGTTGCACACATTGGTCGTAGGACGCGGCTTTTATCAGCCAGTCGTCTAAGTAAGGGAAGACGTGAATATGTTGACGTCTGAGGTGTGCTGCTACTACCGCTAGGCATTTGGTAAACACCCGTGGTGCGGTGGTGACCCCGAAGGGGAGAACCGTGAATTGGTAATGCTGACCGTCCACCACGAACCTGAGGTACTTCCTGTGAGAAGGGTGTATTGGAATGTGAAAGTATGCGTCTTTCAGATCCAAGGTAGTGAGAAAGTCTACCTGACAGAGGAGCGGGAGGACTTGTTGTAGGGTGACCATGTGGAAATGGTCTGAATGTATGTAGGCATTTAGAGGCCGGAGGTCCAGAATGGGCCTCAGGGTCCCGTCTTTCTTTGGTATTAAGAAATGCAGAGAGTAGACCCCTAGATTTTGCTGATTGACGGGGACCTGCTCTATAGCGTGTTTTTGGAGGAGGGAGAGCACCTCCTGTTTGAGTAGTGTGGAATGTTCTTGAGACATTGGACGGTGCCTTGGTGGGATATTGGGTGGGGTAGATGTTAGCTCGAGACAGTACCCTGACCGAATAATTTGGGTCACCCATTTATCCAATGTTATGGACTCCCATGTGTGGATAAAGTTTTGCAGTCTGCCCCCGACCGGAGTGGGATGGTCTGGGGGGAGGGAAGGGGAGTCATTGTGCGGGCGGGGTGGCAGAACGGGTGGTGTTAGTTTTGCCCCTGCCCTTATTGTTGTTGCCTCTGTAACCACCCCTTTGGTAGCCCTTTGAAAAGGTATTTTGAGGAGGGGACTTGTAGGAGGTAGAGGCGCTATCGGTGGAGTAGCCTCTGCCTGTGCTACGAAAGGATGAGCGTCGAAAGGAGCGTTTAGGGGCCTGTGATTGTAGTGCCCCCATAGACTTTGCTGTGTCTGTGTCCTTTTTCATCTTTTCTAACGCTTCGTCCACCTTTGGCCCAAAGAGAGCTTGTTGGTCAAAGGGGTGATTTAGTATGGACGCCTGGACTTCAGGCTTGAACCCTGAGATCCTGAGCCAGGCATGACGACGAAGCAGGACACTAGTATTTATGGCTCTAGAAGCAGTGTCAGCTGCATCGAGGGCACACTTAATGGAGGTGTTAGTAATTAGTTTGCCCTCCTGTATTAGTTCATGAGCTTTGCGTTTGTGTTTTTCGGGGAGGTGCTGCATAAGAGCCTCAAGCTCGTCGTAGTGTGCTCTGTCATAGCGCGCAAGTAGCGCTTGTGTATTTGCAATGCGCCACATGTTTGCAGCTTGGGAGGCGGTGCGTTTGCCAGACGCGTCTAGAAGTTTGGATTCTTTATCTGGCGGTGGGGCTTCCCCTGAGGACTGGGAGTTAGCCCGCTTTCTAGCTGTGGACACAACTAGGGAATCTAAGGGAGCAGGGCCCTTAATGTATGCAGGGTCTGTGGGTGCCGCCTTGTACTTTTTTTCTATTCTAGGGTTCAATACCCTGGCCCTGACAGGATCTTTGAACACCTCTGCAGCATGCTTGGTGACACCTTTAAGCATGGGCAAGATAGATGTGGACTTGTCCTGAATGTCAAATGTATCCAGTAGGAAGTCGTCTTCCACTGGTTCACTATGCATTTCCACCCCATGGTAGTGTGCTGCTCTCTGCACTAAGTGGTGAAACCCTAAGGAGTCCTCTGGAGGAGACGGCCTGGATGGGTATAGGTCGTCCTGAGGCACATCCGGTATGTCAGGGTTTTGGTAGTCTTCCCATGGGTCTGGGGTCCCCGGTGGAGTGGGGTCCATTGGGGCGTCCGCCGGGTCATAATCTGGATCCCCGTAATCCGGATCTGGGGTCGGGGAGTGATGAGGTAAGGGTGGCGGAGACCTGGGAGGGTGGAGGAGGTGGAGGAAGTGGAGGAGGCGGAGGAGGAGGAGGAGGTAGTGGGGAAGGCACTCTGAGAGGAGAAGTAGCAGAGTCCTTCCGCTTGGGTGGTGGAGGAGGAGCCGGAGTGTCAAGGCGTCTTTTTTTGATAATTAAAGTCAATAGCCCAGTCTTTGGATCTTTAAATAGAGTCTTTTGCAAAGGGTCTGGTGTAAACAGATCCAGTGGCGCCGAATCGTCCGCTGGCGCCGATGGTTTCGGAGCCGAGGGCTTCGATGGTTTCTGTGCGCCATGCTTTTTTGGAACCTCCGGTTTTTTCGGCGTCAAAGGAGTTTTCGGCGCCGGAGCGTCGGTGCCGACAGATTTGTGTTTGTGTTTGGTCGGCACCGAGAGTCCAGGCTTCGGCACCGGTGGCTTCGGAGTCGAGCTGGGTATCACTTTCTTCGGTGCCGGATGGTGATAGAAGCTGTGTGCTTGGTTTTACCCAGGCCTGCAGGCGAGGGTGTAACCTGAGTCTCTTTGGTTTTGGGCGCGGGGGTGGGAGGGGGTACAGTACTCACGACCCGCTGCGCCGGTGTGATGTCCTCCACGTCTGAGTCGTCGGCATCGGAAGCGCTGACGACGTCGTCCTCCTGCTCGGTGTGTAGTTGCCCCGAAGCTTCGGCGTCGTCTCCGAAGATGTCCGGTGGAGCTGCGGTCGATGAGTGCGCCATGGAGCGTCGAGCTCTTCGATCCCGGATGGTCTTTTTTGATCGAAAAGACTTACAGGCGGGGCAGTCTCTAGCCTCGTGTTCTGGAGAGAGGCAAAGGTTACACACCTGATGGAGGTCGGTGTGGGGAAATTTAGACCCACATTTTGGGCACTTTTTGAACGGAGTCCTTTCCATCGGCCGGGACCGGAGTCGAGGAGGGCCCGAAGGCCGGTGCCGATGTACGGAATGGAGAAAAGTGCCGCTTCGAGAGATGAAGATATGATGAAGAAACTCGAAGAACGAGGATTTTCCATCGAGGCTGGAACCGTAGAAGTTCGAAGCCGGAGCACGAAGTATCACATCAGAGCCCGATGGCGGAAAAAAACAATCTGAGGATGTAGCCGAAGCCCATGCGCAGTACGGACCGAAGGAGGAGTCACCGAACTCGTGACTTCCAAAGACTGTCCAAAGAACAAAAACAAACTGCAAACATCCGGGCCCAACACCAGATGGCGATCTATGCTAAGTGTACAATCTGCAGCTCATATGCCTCGAACTGCTGCTTTTTCTAATCAGTTTGCCCAAGAAAGGCCCATTTGAAATTGGTCTGTAGTTGTTTGGGTCATGTGGGCCCAGGTTTTTTTTTTTTAATAAGGGGCATATATATGCATTTTTTAGGTCTTCTGGAAAGATTCCTGTAGTTAATCAATTATTGATGATTTTATTTACTGGTATGACAGCAGAGATAGTTAACAGAATGTTCTTGAAATTTTGTGCTGGACAAGGAGAAAAGGGGAATCGGCAGGTCAGATCCATAAATTCACTTTGTGATAGTGGTTTTAAGGAATGCAGCGGCTAGGATAGCCTAACTTTGGAGGGGACTTCAGGAAATGGGTTGGTGCCAGTGGCTTTCCTTTGTTTTAAACAGGAGTCTAATAGGTCTGCTAAGGTTGTGTAATGATTTGCAAGTTTGCTAGTAAATTCTTGAGTTGTGGGATGAATTCCTTCTGTGCATTTAGGTTTACGAAACAGAGTTTCATTAAATTCTTTTTTTGCCCACTTAGCATTTTGAATTTCGCCTGAATAGTACCTTTGTTATAGCTTTGATGGTGGACTCTTATATTCTGTTCGTGTAAGGGGAGTTTGTCTTGATTACTATTTGTTTTGAGCCAGGTGCGTTGCAGCTTTGCAATTTGCTGTTTTATCTTTTTTAGTTCTGCCTTCCTCCAAGGTACTGGTTTCCTTTTGTCCTGTTTTGTTATTCTTGGTAGCATTAGGATATCCAATACTTCCTGGGGCCACTCAAAGTATTTGAATGAAATGTATTGTGTCTAGATAGTATTTAAATGGAATTTATTGTGTTGGAAGTTAGTTGTGTTTCTAAGTATTCAAAAATTGAGCTTGTTCCACTGTTGATAAATGAAAGCATGTACGGTTGCCTTAGATATGTTGATTTGTGGTGTTTTGAATTGAAAAGCTACCAGATGGTGGTCTGACCATGTTATTGGAGTAATCCTTCGAAAGGCAACTAGATCTGGATTTGCAAAAATGAAATTTAGGTCGTGTACGGCAATCTATGTAGGTTTGTGGACAAACTGATGTAGGTTCAGTGTGTCTAGGCCAGTGATGATAGTTCTTGGATGGGGTATATTGGGTTTGACTAACCATATGTTTAGGTCACCAAGAATGCATAGGTTGGAATGTTGTGTCATGCGTTCTGGCCTAAACTGGTTTTAGGTTGACTTCTTAAGGTGCCTACCTTTGTATCAAATGCAAAAAGAACAATTGATGGACAGAATGTGGAACAATGTCAATCATTCACCCCAGTACAGAAATATGGGCCTAAACCCATCATTTTTTTGCTCACTATGCCATCCGAGTTTAAACTCAGCCATATGCAAATCAGTCTTGACCCTGACCCCATGGGAACAGTCCATCCCAAACTGACGCGCACAGTGAGACCTGGTGAAGCCAAATCGCATACAAATTTCCCTACCTGCCGTGAGGGGAACGGCCATCGTGGCGGTGTCATCACCATTGGAGCAGCATTACTAGCGCCGTGAGGGGAACGGCCAACAAACCACATCCCCCAGAATTCCCACCACTGGGTGCATCACGGTGACAAGGTCCGCCAGCGCCTAGGGCCTTCAAAAGACTCGCAGGTGCCCCGCAGCGCGGGACGCGCTCTGTGAGACCTGGTGAAGCCAAATCGCATACCAATTTCCCTACCTGCTGTGAGGGGAACGGCCATCGTGGCGGTGTCATCACCATTGGAGCAGCATTAATAGCGCCGTTAGGGGAACGGCCAACAAACCACAACCCCCAGAATTCCCACCACTGGGCGCATCACGGTGACGAGGTCCGCCAGCGCCTAGGACCCTCAAAAGACTCGCAGGTGCCCCGCAGCGCGGGACGCGCTCTGTGAGACCTGGTGAAGCCAAATCGCATACCTATTTCCCTACCTGCCGTGAGGGGGACGGCCATCGTGGTGGTGTCATCACCATTGGAGCAGCATTACTAGCGCCGTGAGGGGAACGGCCAACAAACCACATCCCCCAGAATTCCCACCACTGGGCGCATCACGGTGACGAGGTCCGCCAGCGCCTAGGACCCTCAAAAGACTTGCAGGTGCCCTGCAGCGCGGGACGCGCTCTGTGAGACCTGGTGAAGCCAAATCGCATACCAATTTCCCTACCTGCCGTGAGGGGAACGGCCATCGTGGCGGTGTCATCACCATTGGAGCAGCATTACTAGCGCCGTGAGGGGAACGTCCAACAAACCACATCCACCAGAATTCCCACCACTGGGCGCATCACGGTGACGAGGTCCGCCAGCGCCTAGGACCCTCAAAAGACTCGCAGGTGCCCCGCAGCGCGGGACGCGCTCTGTGAGACCTGGTGAAGCCAAATCGCATACCTATTTCCCTACCTGCCGTGAGGGGGACGGCCATCGTGGCGGTGTCATCACCATTGGAGCAGCATTACTAGCGCCGTGAGGGGACCGGCCAACAAACCACATCCCCCAGAATTCCCACCACTGGGCACATCACGGTGACGAGGTCCGCCAGCGCCTAGGACCCTCAAAAGACTCGCAGGTGCCCCGCAGTGCGGGACGCGCGCGGGCGGCGCACGGGCGAAGCCCGGGCCAAGGGCGGGCCCGTCCTTGCCCGTCGTCGCCAGGAGGTGACAGGACAGGGCTCCCCCTCTAACTCCCCAGGCCACAGGCCCAAAGGTACTTTGCATTCTTATCATTCTAGATTTATGAACATTTCGAGGGGTGAGCGTTCGAACTGCTAATCATTATTGAAGCTTTGACGTTTTACGTTCTCCTAGCCCACTGACTCTGTCTTGCATTTTTGTTGATTTATAATTTATTTAATATTGCCACTGCCAGTGAATGGGCAAGAGGAAGGCAATGGAGGGCGGGGGCACTGCGGGGAGCAAAAAGGGCAAAAAGACCAAAATTGCCAGACGGGCTGCTAGTAATTGTGTTCTAGATAGAATTGAGAATATCGTTACCGACTGTGAGGACATTTTGGGAGGTAATATCACGGTGATTGCTGTGGGCGACGAGGAGGGGTCGGGTAATATTCCTCACAAGGTCATACCGCCCATGTTTTAAAAAAAACACATTGTCACGCATCCTAATCCCATCTCTCACAGTTCACTAATGGATGATACTAGGTTCACATCTGCTCTGGATTCCCCCGCTCCCCGGCCCAAACTTCTAGTGACAGGGGGCTCTGGCCCCAAGAAAACCCTTGACGAGTCCCTGCAATCTATTCCATGCTCAAATCGCTTTTCAGCGCTGGACTTCGCAGTAGAGACAGTAGAGATAGTAGATAGTCCACCTAGAAGAAGGTGTGATCCTGCTGAGACCGTGGCCCCTCCGATCACCTGTACCTGTAAAGCATCCCTGGAGAGTCTCATGGAGAAAGTAGAAATCCTCCAGGGCGTGGTAGTCTCACTTAGAAAGATCATTGAGACCTCAAACGCTAAGTTAAGTCCCTCCTTGCCTCCCCAAATTTCCCAGCCTACAGCTACCTTTCCCCCCGTGGCTATCCCTGTCGCTAGACCCCGGACCGACTCCTCTGAATTGGTATCTGTCAGAGGACCTCGAGGACTATCTAATTCTGAAATCGCCCCGCCCACTCTGCCTTCTCTTCCTATCCCCAAGAGAAGTTATGCAGAAAAAGTAAGTGCAACCAGGCCCATCCGCACTATTGAAAACTTTAGGGGGGGCAACTTCAGGGTTTCTCAAGACCACTTTCCTATTGAGCAGGCTGCCCCGACTAATAACATCCAGACACCTGGTCCACATCATCTAGATATGGTCCCAAATTACAGGAAAACAGTATATTTGGTTAAAGTCACCAAACCCCCCCTTAATCGGGGGTTCGAAGGTGGCGAATCACTTCGCAATAAGGTTATACATTGGCTGCGCCAGGCCTGGGGCTGTAGATCCATTATTAGAGAGGACATTATCAGGGCAAAGAGATAATCGGTTCATAACTCCCCGCTTGATTGTATTGAGTTGGAACTTGCAGATGCTAACCTGGGCGAGAATTTAGTGGCTTTGGGATTCCGCACTTCCTCCCCTGAGCCCTCGTCCATTCAAATCAGGCGTACACCCCTTTGGGCTCCATCGGGGGTGAAATCCCATCTGACACCGGGGGAAACTAGGGGGGATTCTGGCCTGAAGAGGGTGGATTGACTGACACCCCCACCTAGCACTAGCTCCAGTGTCGCCTTTCCTTTAACTTGCCCTACTGTTTATTTTCCCCCAGCTACCCTCTTCCCTCTAGACCACTGTGAGAATAGGGAAACCCATAGCAATCTGACAGCACATGTCATCGCAGGTGCCCCAGGGTTACTAGATACATTAAATAAGCCCACACTTCACATTCTTTCCTGGAATATAGCGGGATTAGAGAAGAAGTTAGCACTCCCAGAATGGAACGCTCGGGTCGGGAAATATGAGATCTGTCTATTTCAGGAAACTTGGAGCCTGAAACCCCCACACAAGTCAGGTTATTCCACCTACTTTTGCCCGGCCATTAGATCAAGCAAGGGACGTCCATCTGGGGGTCTCAATATATGGGTTAGTACTTCCCTGAACTGGTCAATCTCCTCGCATAATTGCATTTCACACGACATCTTGCATTTAACAGTAGGTGGAGTGCCCAATAGACCCACACTGGATCTTTTTAATATCTACGTTAGGGGCTCTAAGGGTGCTCTGGGCTCCGCAACTATTTCGGCTCTGAAAAGTATGCTATCCGGAATCCCCCCGTCTTCTTACATCATCATAGGGGGAAACCTAAATTGCACTTTTGAACCGCTCGGTGAGGAGGATTTTCTTGGCACTGCTGAAGATGCCAAATGGAATATTCCCGCCCTTGCGCTACCCCCCATTAGGAAGTGGTCACAGAGGGTCATCCAATTAAATGCCCTCGTACAGGAATTTAATCTCAGAGCAGTAAATGGGAGATCCACCTCAGATATATATGGGGCTCCTACTTTTAACAGGATTAGCTCTCCGTCCAGGATCGATTACATCCTTATGGATGTCAGGCTATGGCGCGATCTGCTAGACATGGAAGTTAAACCTTCCACAGATAGCGATCACAATCCCTTATGTTTAGAATTAAACAATGTCTGGCAGGCATCTGGCACGGAGGCAAGTACTCGATTGATTCTGTCCACCAGAGAAGTAATCCCCACTAATTGTTGTAGACGCCTTAAATGGTCGAAAGTTGTCATTCAGGGACACAAATTTGCAAGCATCAAGGGCATCTTAGATACTGAGATTAGCAAATCTTGCCAAATTAGCCCCGGTTCAATTTAATTTTCACATGACCTACCAAGATTTTATCACTAAACTGAGTGCCTTTCTTACTGCCATAGGCAATGCTGGTACCAGAGGCACACAGGGAAAGGCTGGTAACCCCTTGTATTCTTCCAAATGTAAGGAAAAAAGGGCGGCCCTTATACTGGAAGTCCGGAAAAAAGATTCCCTGGTAGTCTCCAAAGCCAGGAAGGAATACTCCGAGGCCCAGAGGGAGGCTAAGAAAATCTGGGACGAGAACCATTGGGATGACCTAAAACAAGCATCCAATGAGAAAGACTCGAAAGGCTTTTGGGACCTTATCAACAAGAGGATTAGGAGTACCTCCCCTCCAATGTCTAACCATGTAACTGCTAACCAATGGCTGCTTCATTTTTCCAAGTTGTATTCTGCTGATGTTAATCCGCCTCTTTTCCCCGATACGGTTTGCCTTCCCTCCACTGGCGTTCCTGGTCATCATCCAGACTCCTTTGAATTGGGTGAGGTGATGACAGCAATTAAAAGTATAGCCCCAGGCAAAGCGGCGGGCCCAGACGGACTCCCTGGAGATTTGCTCTTGCATTTCCCTGAGACATGGGCAGTTTTCATCCTATTGACCCTGAACTTGATAGCGAGAGGATCACCTGTGCCCGACTCCTGGAAAGGCGCCGAGGTGGTCCCCATTTTTAAAAAGGGGAACAGGGAGGACCCTGCCAACTACCGCCCGATTAGTTTAATCGATGTGATACAGAAAGTGGTTGGCAGGGTCCTACTAGCCAGGTTGGGAACTTGTATGGAAGATAACACCATTCTGTCCCACTTCCAAGCTGGCTTTAGGAACAAGGTGGGATCAATCGATCAGGTGTTCAGATTCTTCATGATCTATTGGAAGACAGTACTTCTGGGGAAGGGCAGTTTGTATCTGGCTTTCATAGATCTGAAGACCGCTTTCGATCTAGTACCATGGGGGAAACTTTGGCATACCTTACAACAACTAGGCATCCCCCCCCTGGTCCTTGACATCATCCAGCGCTTACACAATGGCAATTACGCTAAAATAAGATAGGGGTCCCAAGGGCAACTGACCGAGAGAATTGCTGTGAACAGGGGTGTCCGCCAGGGATGCGTGCTGGCACCAACCCTGTTCTCCCTTTACATCAATGGGGTGGTTGACTTCCTGCGCCAGGAGCCGGCCGACGCTCCATCCCTGGCCGGGGAGAAGATCCCGACCCTCCTGTTCGCAGATGATACTCTCTTGATTTCAAAATCACCGGGGGGTCTTCAGAGGCTTTTGAACAGGTTTGGCACTTTTTGCGACTCGCATGGGCTGACAGTTAACACCACTAAAACCAAGACTATGAGTATTAACCCGTCCAAACGTTTTAAAAACCACTTTACCCTGGATGCTGTCCCGCTGGATAATGTGGAGGGTTTTGATTACCTGGGAATTCATATTGCAAAGGACATGAAATGGGGTCCCCATCTCGCCAAGATGCTTTTAAATCACAAGAGGACTTCTGGCGCTATCTTGAGAGAACAGCGTCTTGCTGGGTGCAGGCCTGTGGCCCCTGTGCTTGCGGTCTACGCTGGCAAAGCGCTTTCGTCGGCCCTGTACGGTTCTGAGCTCTGGGGCTTTCAGAATGTTGGTGAACTTGCCACATCCGAAAATAAGTTCATGAGAGATATGCTTTCCCTACCTACCTCTACGCCTTTGAAGCCTCTATTCTTTGACCTAGGGAGGCACTCACTCCAAGATATAGCACGTCTGCGCCCTCTTCTTTTCTGGGCCCGTATCAAAAGGACTGCCGAACTGTCCAATTACTCGGCAGCTCTTGATGAACTGGCAGCAGCCGACTCTGGGAGTAAGATCAAATGGCTAACGGATCTCCGGAAACTTTTATCCGCCATTGGTCTAAATGAGGCATGGTGTAGCCAGACCCCACCTACAAAGCAGGTTTTAAAAAAAATGTACTGGGAATGGGTGCAGATACAGGTCACTCAAAATCCCAGACTGGGGAAATTGGCGGAGGGATTCTTCCAGCATAAAACCACCTGCACATTGGAACCTTATTTGGATTTCATCCAGATTCCCAGAGACAGGGCACTATATATGAAGATGAGATTCGGGACTCTCCCTACCAACAGCTTAGTTGCATGCTGGAAAGGGCCAAACACGACACCTTTACCCTGTCCGGGTTGTGCTTATCACAATGAGTCCATTGCACATCTCGTTCACCTGTCCGGCGTATAGGCTCCCCAGAAAGAGGTGGCTAAAGCCGGTTTGTCAATTACTGGGCCCAATGAGCCATCGTAATGCTCTCCGCATTTTATGTACAGATACCTCCTCACTTACTTTGATATGCGGTGTGGCCAAATTCTTGGGCTCTGCCTGGTTAACAAGAAGTAAGATTTTGGTTAGGAAGCCTAATTGCTTAATTAGTGTAGACACTAATTGTGATCAGCGTCTACCTAGCTAGGGTTATAGAACTGGGTCTCCCTTTTTAGGTCGAGGACTACCGGTCTGCCGAAGGCAGAACCGGAAGTCGGAGATTTAATGTTTTCTAGAGTGGCTATTTAGCCCGCCTCTCTTTTAGCTTCTCCTCCATTGGCTGGCTTCCTAAACGGAGGCCAGCCTTTGGAGGAGAGAGCCGTCCCTCCAAATAGGCTCCGTCTTTTTCAGATTCGGGGGCGTGTTCCTTGCTGTTCTTTCCACTTTTTAGCCACGCCCTTTTAGAACAGCAGGAACACGCCCCCGAATCCGAAAAAGTTTGGAAGCTCCCATCCGCCATTTTTTATCGATCGTCTGGCCGTGAGGATCTTCTTGCTGTTGCTCTCTCGCGCTTCCCGCCTAGTTAGGCCCTGTATCTTAATTAATAACCACGTTTCACATTTCCATCTACTACTCGTGTGTCGCCCCAGCGCTGCGTCGTCCTCGCTGCCCTGCACACCGTGTTTTCACGCCGTGCCTTTTGTTTGCGGTGAGTGTAGTTTCGTTTGGGCACCAAAGACCCCCTCTCCCCCCCCCCCCCCCATGCATCTCGTACAAGGTGCAGCATTGAATAGTCCTCCCCATTTCGCCCCGGGCTCTCCCGGTTTAGCCGTGTGGCTGCTGGCAACGGGCTGTGGGTGTTCCTTCCTCCCTCCCTCCTAGCGGCAGGGGAGGAGTGCGCAGGACTCCGTGATTGTTTAAGCTCACCCTGGCATTCCCTTCTGCAGCTGCGGGGAGATTGCGTAGGACCAGCCCCTAGCGCCCTACCTCCCGGACGCGCACACTGGCAGCATGTCCGGCATGATCCGTATCGTTATCGAGGGCCCCGGACCCTGGGGCTTCAGGCTCGTCGGTGGGAAGGACTTTGACCAGCCTCTCACCAGCCGCACAGCGCCAGCTATTTTCCAGGGGGATTTTTGCTTAGCCAACAACCCCGGCGCGCTCTGAAATTCCCACTCCTTCAAGGCGCATAATATTTTACTACAAAGACTACAGATGCCATAAGAACATTTCCCCAGTTAGTCATAAACCCGGTTTCTTTTTCCTTTTCAACAGTGTGCTTAGGGGGCGGTCGGAGGAGTAATGTAACACCTCCGGCACCCCCCTTCACCTTTCTCACAGTCTCCCCTCCCCTGAGCTCCCCGGTACGAATTAGAGTGGATGCCAGGGTGCGGCTTCCCGACACCACAGCGCTCTACCCCACAGATTGACGAGCCCTCTCGGATGGCAATTTACTGTACGCCGCACATCTGGAGTAGAGTAACCGTACCGAGGAGCAGGGGCCAGCGAGGCTGGAGCCAATGAGGCGGAGAGATGGCGATGAAAGGCAGCCCCCCACCCCCTTCCCCTTCACTCCCTGGGCAGAAATCTTTAATGTTAACAGAGCCGCGGTGGAGAAGGGGGGCGCTCTAACCCTCTTGTCGAATGTTGTCATTTGGTGTTCTTTATCTACGGAGGGTCACAAAGTGTGACCTAGAAAACAGATGTAAAGCTTTTTTTTATTTGACCGTTTTACAGCCCTGCTTTGTTGAACTGTTTTGCTTGAGAAAGTCCTTCGAGATTAGGAGTTTCTGTCACAGGCCAGTGCCGCGAGCCCTCCGTTATCGGACGCTTCTGTTGTTCCTCGGGCTGCGCAGTCACAGTAATCGAGGATGGCTTACAGTCCAGTGCACATCTGATGGACAGGCCTGACTCCCAGATGACTGGAGTCACGTCTGGACAGGTCTGAGTCACTCCTGAACAGGATCTCTTAAGCACATCATGGGTCAGCTGGTCAATCATGGAAGGCATTTTATGTCGCTAGCCCCCACCCCAAGCTCAGTCTCATAGAACCCATCACTTTAAATGTATTTTTTGCAGTTAAAAGTAGATTCCGATACTATTCTCTCGGTCACAGGATCTTCTTTGTCATTCCTAAACATTATGGTATTTCTGCCTATGTGCTGGGACAGCAGAGCACATTTACACTTCAAATGTCCCTTTAAAACTCAGTTTAAGGAGAAAACACACACACACACACACCTCCCCCTCCCCAAATGCCTTTTATGCGGCAAAATCGCATTTTTGTCGCTTTTTGAAGATTAAAAGATCTTCAGAAAATGCTGTAAGTAGGTGGCGAATACTTTCATAAGCAAGAATTTGACACTGCCACTTTAAGGTTCCAAAGAGCTCCACTGCCCCTGGAAGCCGAGCAGCGGCAGTTAAGGCAGTTTATTTTTCCACTCTTTCACTACCTCACTCTCTCTATCTCACTACCTCACTCTCTCTCACTACCTCACTCTCTATTTCAATACCTCACTCTCTCTCTATCTCACTACCTCACTCTCTATCTCACTACCTCACTCTCTATCTCACTACCTCACTCTCTATCTACCTCACTCTCTCTCACTACCTCACTCTCTATTTCAATACCTCACTCTCTCTCTCTATCTCACTACCTCACTCTCTCTCTGCTAATGCAATAGGTATCACATATGCAAAAAAAAAAACTAATGACAATGCCATTTATTTAGGGATACAAAAATGATTAAAAAAATAATGAACAATACCAATAGCTCTACCTAGAATATTGCCGAGACCATTGCATTGTAAATGCTTGTTTACATAGGGCTTCAGTTTATACTTTTAGTTTTAGACTTTAAGGTTTTTACAAACAAATCATGAACAAAATATGAATCGGAAACTGTATCTGTATAAGCTGTTTTAGGTGATGGTTTAATTGTTTTTTTAAATTAATTCTGTAAATATGTGTCTTTTTATTCGAAAATGTACTGCTTTTATGATATTTTTTATATCGAATAAAGCTTATACTACTGCCATCCCAAACTGCCTGGCCAGATCCGTCCTGGATCGCAAACAAGAATCCTGCAACTGGTTTCGGTCCTTTGCTACCTTGGCATCAAGTTATCACCAATTCACAGCTTAGTTTAATTCAAAATCATTTAGCACGCATCATAGTATTATCGCCTCTGTTTTGTCAAGCCACAATCCTGAAATATTTGCATTGGCTACCATATCGGATAGAATTTCATTTAAGATATTTTGCATTGTTTATCGTTCTTTGCATGGAATTGTGCCCAAATGTATCTCTCTCTGCCTCACTAGTTACAGATAGGGGGACCACCTCCCTACAAACCATTCTGAACATTGTTTCCAGTCCTGGACTTTTGTATGATAGCTTAATGCATTCTCTGTGTGGTAATATTGTTTCGCTTCAATTGAACTAGTTAGACTAACACACTTGAATCTCTGATTTGTAGGTGAAATGTTCAGGACCAGAGACAGCATCCGTAATGACCCAGAGTGAGGGCTCACCTTAGATACAGACAACTCAGATCCTTCAAAATTCCAATCAGTTATTAGTCCAAGTTCCTGAATTTTGCATAACCCCCAGAGGGGTCCGTGCTTTCTCCACTTTAGCTCCATACTTTTGGAACTCTGCCATCTAAATTCAGATCCATCTCTTCTCCAGTCCTATTCAGAAAATAATTACTAAATATTCAATGCATATTTTGCTTGACCTCTGCTTCCTGAGTTCTTATAGAGCCAGGAGACTTTCTGACAATGTGGTTTATAAAAAAGAAATGTATAACACAACATTTAAACGTTTTATTTTTCTGAAAGCGTTTCAATGATTTGTCCTTTTCAAAAGCAATATATTTAGCTGGACAATGATCGCTGTGTAATATGTAGCCATGTGGTAACATGAGCCATGAAAAATGCAGTAATCTAAAGATCACTAGCACAAATCTGGCCCTTGTGAACCCATTT
The DNA here is from genome assembly GCF_964204655.1 of Triturus cristatus. Classification (NCBI taxonomy): domain Eukaryota; kingdom Metazoa; phylum Chordata; class Amphibia; order Caudata; family Salamandridae; genus Triturus; species Triturus cristatus. Next base: position 59,469,075 of record NC_140584.1, read on the forward strand.
ATTCAGGTGATTATAGCATATATGTTTTTATAGCACATAAAAAGGGAATGTAGGAAAGTAGGATCTGCTTTCATGGTTGCCCACACTTTTTGCTTGGCGGCAGTATGTTTTTGTATTGCAATTGCATTTATATAGCGCTTACTACCCCTGACGAGGCCTTACAGCCCTTTTTCGGCGAGTTGCACGCTACTCCCGAACCCATAAATGATTAGTGGTGAATTAGTATAGTGAAATCTGAAAAAGTAATTTGAGTGGTGGATTTGTTAGTCAGTTATTTGGATTAAGACGGATAGAGGAGGGATAGAAGAGGGAAAAAGGTTTTCATTTATATAGCACTTGCTACCCATGATGCTGTGTTGAAGCTCTTTTTTAGCGAATAGCATGCTACGCCAGAACCCATAAAGGATTAGTGGTGAATTATAGTGAATTTGAAAATAATTTGAGAGGTGGGCATGTCTGTTTTTGGATTGAAAGGGATAGTGGAGGGATAGAAGAGGGAAGGATTTCAATTTTATTATGTTTTGGAGGTCATAGCAGTAGGAGGAGGCTTGGGATGAGTAAAAGAGGTGTGGGGGCAGAAGAGTCAGAGGGAAGGGGTTTGGAGGTCATAGCAGTTTACCTAGTCTGACTGGACTCCTGCTAATCAAGACCCGCGTCACTATGCTTTCTCCCTAAATTGACCATGGTAAGTACTTTTGTACATCCACAATTGGCTACTGGTGTGCCCTTGTAAGTCCCTAGTATATGGTATTAAGGTACCCAGGGCATAGGTACACCAGGGGTCTCCCCTGAGCTGCAGCATTTATTGTACCACCCATGGGAGCCAACTCAAACTGTGACTAAAGGCCTGCCATTGCAGCCTGTGTGAGTTGGTGCTTGCACCACTCACAACAGATATAGGTTTCCTTATATCTGAGGTCACTGCACTTAAAACCTATAAGTCACCCCTATGGCAGGCTCTTCAGTCCTGAGGGCAGGGTGCTTGGTTATAAGAGTGAGGGTGCCCCTGCATGAGCAAGACATAGTGTATTCTACAGGCGTTGTAAGTGCGGTCAGCCATTTTTAAGACATACAGTGGACATCAGTTATTACGAGATGTCTAACTATATAGTAGCTGCATTGAACCCAGTCATGTTTGGTATCAAACATTGGGATCACACCACGACACCTTCTTCTCCAGAGGTACTTTCTTCCAAGCTTTCCAAGAGATGTCTCTTCACCCCTATGCACCTGCCTTCTCTGGTGTAGGTAACCTGGTAACCTGGTTCCCCAACCTTTCATCCTCCAAGGGAATTCTTCGGGTCCTCTGGTAAGGGTCCTTCTTTTGCAAAACTGCAACCGTGACTTTTCCATTGGTCATGCAGCTGGGTTCCCACTCTGCACACATCCTCCGTGGGGTTCCTGGGTACTTACCGTGGGTGGTTCCTTTTGTCCCTGGCTCCTTTGGGTCTTCTGGTCCAAGTCCCGTTCTTCAATGGCAACATCAAGGAGTACCTCTAGGGATGCCCATTACCAAAGATGGCATTTGCCCTGGTCATAGGATAGTCGACTGAAAAAATAGCATGCATTTAGGGGCCCTCGGTTTAGCAAATATTTATTTTTACGATAACTGTATGCAGAACATATTTTCCTCTTTGTTAAGGAGACTGACAAGAACCTGGATGCCCTCATCCGCGAGTCTTTTGGTTTTAGAGAAAAATCTGGTTTTACCATTAACTATGTTAAATCAGCAGTTATGCCTAATGGTGAAAACCACACAATGTAAACTTAATAACAAAATAAAGTGGCAGGAATCTTACATACTTTATCTGGAGAGCGAAGTCCATGGTAGCATTTACAGAGCCATCAGAAAGAGCTATGGAGAACTCTACAATTCCAACTCAGATTAAATACACCAATGGCTATCTCTCCAGCTCTCAATGGCAGGTAGCATCATCCTTACAAAGACTGTTATTCTGCCCAAATTAGTAAAGTTTTCCTAAATATCCAGATACCCTCTTTCGCTCTCATATTTCAAGAATTTAAGATCACTGATGATTAGGCTGGCCTCTTGTCAGGTGATTGACGCCATTAGTGCTTATCCTCTACTACCACATATTCTGTAAACTTCATAAGGTAAGCATGGTAACTTCTTGGAAAATAGCCATGGTAATGGTCCCTAAAATGTAAAGGTCTGTAGACATGTAATACCTCTGGTGGCACACCATAAAATGGCATGCTTTACAGAGACAAATAAAAAGAGTTTAGCACTCATCATCCAGATAGTCTGGAAAATGCAGCATATTCTATGTTGCTTGTACACAGTACATACTTCCACTGCCTTTCTCCTGGTCGGCTTTGACTTTTTCTTCCCTCCATGGGGATCGCCCTGTGAGTTTTTCCCAGTGTCCTTCTTTCGCTTCCTACTGGAGTCGGCTTCCTGAGGCCAACTGTTCTCCAAGGAATTCATGCATTTTTCAAATAGCACAGGGTGAAAAACCTGGTTTGCAACACTGCCTGAAAAAAAGAAGACACAACAGTAAAATACTTGAGGCAGCCAACTGTAGTAGCAAATTTCAAACATAGCACTTTCCTACCTTGTACAATCTTTAGAGATAAGAATAAAAATCAGTAACCAATAGAGCAAGAGAACCAGCTGATATACATGCCGGGGGGTTAGGGTTCACATCCTGAGAATAATGGGATTTGAAAGGAATACAAGTATGTCCAATAAGCAGTGAGTGGTCTTTCATCTGACTCATTTCAGCACCTTTGAGAAAATTATCAGGGGGGTGGAGCTTTTAAAGAGAAGAAGACGTGAAAACACCCTATTTTAATTAAATACGTATTGGTCCCATAGAGGTACAACTACCTGGGGCTGTATTACATAAAGTGCCCCTGAGTAGCAACAGGAATGTGTGCAAACTTTTTGCACTCCCAGGACACTTTCGTATTACAGAAGGGGCCACATGTGCTTCTGTAAAACAGACAGCACTGGCACACATGTAGGGCTATCTAAAGAGAGTGCTCCCTAATTTGCACAGAGGCATAGCCCCATGCAAATGAGGGAATCTCTTTACCTCTGTGCCGGCGCCATATTACTGATGCAGGGACAAAGGCAAATAAGCTGTAAGGAGGTGCACGGAAAGTGCTCCACGAAAGATGGTGCAATGTCAGTGCGCCCCCTGATGGCAGCCTTCTCGAGGGATGAAAGAGGGTCCCATGGCCCCACTAGACATCCCCTTGCAGGCAGGTACAGTCACTCACTGTACCCATCTGCAAAGGGATCTCTAATATCTCTTTAAAGTAAAAGTTGGTTACCGCCTGCGCTGGGAAACAAAGTGCCGCCTGCACTGGGACACACAGAGCGTCTTTGAAGCAGGCACTCCGTATTTCACTTGAATGCGCTGCCCCAGGACAGTACAAGTTTGCAGCCGCCCTATGGTCGACTCAATCACTGAAATAGGGAGCACTTTCCCTGCATGCGCATGGCGCACCTATTTCAAAAACAAACAAGAAAAGTGCACCATATGTGTAATTGGTCCTGAATATTGCATGTGTAATGGTAAAACAAATAACAATACGTAATACCCTCGCTAGGATCAGCAATGCAGCTGATAAGAACAGATGTGATGATCCAGACTAAAACAAAAAGGCAATATATTTATGTCAGCCAGAAGGTAAGAAGTTCTAAAACCAGTCAAGCCTATTCACCCTTAAATGTGAAGCAGTTTTGACATTGAGGAGGCTTTTGTATTAACCTTCACCTCAGAAGATGCTCATGAGAGCTTAAAAGATATTCAAGACAAACTTGCATCCTTTTTTCCTCATATGCTGGGGTTAGTAAAGGTATTTGTAAGAGTACTTGGTGGTGGTGTGCAATTTACCTGGGACAAGCCGAAGAAAATAACCAAAATACAGCTAAAGAAATACCGTAAAAAAAAAAAAAATTTTAAAAGAAGCTGTGCAAACAACTGCGTGGTTTGTTTCTTTAAAAACTGTATCCTTGACAATTTTAACTTTTCTGACGTTGCTCGCTTTCAGCATTCAGAAACAGGCAGAGAGGGATATTTACCATTGTTTTTAGCGCTTTTGTAAGTGGTGGTCAATTTCTTCCTACTTACAATTTGTGGAGAGAAACGGATGTGAAACTCCAGGTGAACCTGGGTGGAATTCTTTGAAAATGAAACAATGTTCTAAACTCTAAAAGGGTTTTCTGTACATTAATAAAAGGTTTTTCGAACCAAAAAAACTGATCATGGATATCAAAAAACAGTGGTAAAAGTCAGAAATATACAGGGTTTTTATTTGTAATTTTTCACTTGAGTAATGGACCATTAAATCAATCAGCTCTGCAATACGCAGAGCCAACAACTAAGCCAGGATTTACACTAATTTTACGTTATGTACTGACCAGGAAACAATTGAGAATTAAAACTATTATGAATAAAATGGCGCATGAAGCCAAGCTATGTATTTAATAAATGGGATAGAGGTTATTTCTAGTAGTCTGAATCTTAGATTACCCATAGTCCTAGGTTTTTTCAACAAATGTTTTCGTGAGCAATGACTTAAAATTAAAAAGCCAACCACATACAGAAATCCAATATAAGAAGAGCAAATTTACTACTGTCCTGCGTTTCTACGCTTCTAATTTTAAAAAGGGCACTCTAAATGGATGAATAGGCCAATTGCAGGCAACCAAGGAAAAATACCAACCCCCACATTTCTAAAAACAAGTAGCCCAGATATGTACAAAGCAGTGAAGCATGCATGGGTACCACTACTTTTTTTTTTTAAACCCAGATTCCTCTGCAAATAATAACGCTTGGTTTAAAAAAAACGAGTTTGTGCCAAAAAGCTCTAACTTGTGCTAGAAATTACAAAATTCATACTAAGAAATAATAATTCAAAAATATATATCCAGTTTCAAAAAAATAAGACAGACAAGACTCCAACGTGAGCCTATAGCACCCATCATTAGTAATATATTGAAGAAAAAGCCATGGTCACTGTACAAAATGACAAACAAGCAATCATTTCAAATGCAAGTTCATGGACATTCTATATAGTATAAACACAGTTAATCATTGCTAAACAATTCATCCTAGCACACTGCTTCACATGCCATTGGAATATAGCAGGAAACAGAAGCGAAGTGATAGCTATTCTCCGTGATGAAAAGCAGGCGATACCTTTGCTTATCAGTAAAAGCCTAATATGGGTATTTTATTATGCATTAGCAACACAGGAGACCGACAGACCACCCACACATGGTCCTGGCATTCTCAAAACGTAATCAATAATAGTAACACTCTTCACATGCTTATTCTCGGAGCTCTCAATCTCTAGGTTTACAGACCCAAATTTTCCAACTCTATATTCAATCTGGAAACCATGCCCTTCAGCAAGCTACACACCCTGTACGTGGCATCCTGAATTTATATATATAACCCACAAGTCTGTTTTCCCTTATTCTATAACAAACATTTCAGATGGAATTTGAGTGTGTTTACTTTCCAACTATCTTAACTACCATTTAATAAAAAATGAGAATGTGATTTCTTTTCCAGTGGGACAACTTTGGCGCTTGCTGTGTCTGCGCAGAGTAGTTGCAGTTGATCCTCAGTCTTGCTGTCTTTGGCAAGTGAGCAATATAATTTTTGAGTATATAGGTTTTTGTGAGCTTTGTATGGATTGACTTTTCCTTCCAGATTACAATATGGCAGTATTTTTACTTTGTTTGATAAGGGCACAGTTTGTTATTTATTTTACATCGTGTTTGTTATTGCTGACTTATTTGCTGTGCTTTTATTAGCAAGGTTGACCGCTCAGCAGGTTGTTGGTTTGATTTTCGTTATCTTCCTCTGACCATGGTTCTGAGACTGACTCTGCATCTGAGGCAGAGGACGAAGTCCAAGATTCTGGCAGTGAATTTTCTGTCCAAGAGGACTTTTCTGATGATGAAGCCACTATCAGTGCAGGGGATGTGCCTCTTTTAGAGGAGGACACCGATATGTCAGTAGTGCAGAAAGAGCAATCTGTATTAGAGTCTGGACATGGAAGGCTTCCTGTTGGAAGTGCTGAACTCAGGGTTTGTCGCAAACATGATGCAGCCTGTGTTGCCTGCCTTCAGAAGTGTCTCAGGGTGTAGTCAATACTGAAAACGTTTTGCCTATAAATTTCTTTCAGTTTTTTACGGACGAATAATTTTTGCATGAGACTGTTGACCAGACTAATCTGTATACCAAGGGTCAACAGTGCCAGAGTCATTCTAGGGCTAGCTGGTGGACTTACAAAAATGCGGACAAGTTGTAGAAGTACTGGGGGTTTAACTTTGTTGATGGGATTGATAAGGAAGCTGTCACAGTCATCATTTAGGTTTACGAGCCCTTTGATGGCAACTGCTACATTCCCTACAACATTGAGTCGTGATCAGTATTGGCATCTGCTTTGAACGGTGCATTTTATTGATAATGCTTCAGCATTGCCACGGGATCACCCTGATTGTAACAGTCTCCAAGATGCGTCCTGTCCTTGTTAATTTTGTAGGTCACTCTCCAGAGATCTATGTTCCAGGAAAATAAACAACTGTGGATGAGTCTTTAGTCCTGCTCAAGGACCGTTGAGTTTTTCAGCAGTACATTCATAGCAAGTGGGTGGGTTATGGAATTAAAATGTATATGCTGTCAGAGTAGTACTGGATATATCTATATTTTCAGGGTACACACTGGTAGGAATCCTTCAATTGATCCCCCTAGTTGTCTGTCCACCTTTGGAGTCAGTGATAAAACTGTGTGGGAACTTGGAAGAGATCTTTTTAACTAAGGTCACCATTTATACGTAGATAATTTCTACTTTGGTGTGCAATTGTTCAAGGAATTGCTCAAAGTGGACACAGGTGCATGTGGCACAATCCGCTCTAACGGTAGAGATTACCCTAAAGAGCATTCATGTAAAAAAATAAAATCAGAGGGGACAATGCAGTGCCTTGAGCAGTAAACATCTAGCTGTGAAACTTATTGGACAGGAGAGATGTCCACATGCTGACAACCATTCATGATCAAGGTACTTCATCTGTGACTGTTTGGGGTCAGGTTGCTTAAGTGCACAATCCTTTGTGCATTTTAGACTACAATAAGCACATGGGTAATGTTGATAGAGTAGATCAGAGGTTGGAGCCTTACAGTTTCATTCGTAAGTCATATTTCGTATGAGAAGTTCATTTGCTAACCTTCAATGCTTTTGTCGTATTAAAGTATAGTTCCCCAGATTCAAAGATGACTTTAGTTCAGTTTAAGCAGTCTGTAATAGGTAGCCTTGTTGTACTGGAGCAGGCAAGTGTTGCTAGAGTTGGTGTGGTGGAGGATGTGGCCCCTTTCCCAGATTACGTTCCTCACAAAGCCCAAAAAAAAAACCCTTTGCCTATAGGAGAAGGAGTTTGTGTCTGAAGGGAAGTACGAAAGAAGAGAGGCGTATTTACTGCCTGAGTGACCTTCTAATCCTGGGCTATGTGTTCCTGTTGGTTTTAAATCGTACCACACACAATTCACGTATTGGGAGCAACGATGAGAGTAAAAGTAAATTGACTGGTCTGTATCGTTTTATATTTTTTTGTTCACTTTCACAGTTGGCAGTTGTTTGATGTATTTAGTTAGACCTGTTGTGTTTGAAGAGGTAGAGAGGGGAAAGACAGGGGGAGAGGGTGGAAGGCGGCGTGGGGAGAATCACAGACCAGGAGTGATGGGCCCTTGAATGGCGCAGTTTTAATTGTTGTATTGTGTTTGTCCCGCAGCTGGCAATGTGAATCGTTTCCTGTGTCTGATACACGAAAGACGTGTGAATGGACTGCAAAGTGGTTAGTGGCTTGATGTGGCATTACAGTTCACCAACTACAAGTCACTGGTTCTCTATTCTGATGTTAAAATTATTAACAATGACTTTTGAGGATTTTGTTTTGTAAATTCATTGGTGAATAAAGTTTTTTTAAATTAATCATTTACTTACCCTTGAGCTAAATCCGACCAGTATGCCTGTGACTGACTAGTGGATGGGTGTGCAATAATGTTTTTTAGGTTGTTTTGCTTTTTACTGTCAGTGCTTAGTCTCTCTGTGGTGAACACAGTCTACCCTCATCATTTTGAAAACTGGGAATATTATGTGGTATATTTTGTGTGGTTCCCGGAAGGATTACTTACCCAGAACTACTTGTAAATTTGATTCATTGACAAACATTTTATCCTTACATTTCTGTGTAGGAAAATTGTGAGATGACTAAGCCGGCACACATTTCCTACCACCCAGCGTTCCCCCAGGTCTCATGACAAAAATGCTACCTCACATGTGTGGGTGGGCCAACTGACCACGACAGACAAGGGTCCAAAACATATCGTGGAGACATCAAAATTATCTATTACACAACGACCTAGTTTTGCAAAGGAAGCAACTGCGGTTTTTTTCAGGTACGACAACCATTTAAGGGAATCCTCATCTGTAGGAAAGTAGATCTGCTTTCATGGTCACTTCCACTTTTTGTCTCCTGGTGTCAGTGTGTTTTTGACTTGGTTTGCTGGGATCCTGCCAATCTGGACCCCAGCATTTGTGCTTTCTCCCCTAAATTGGCACAGTAAGTACTTTGGTACATCCACAATTGGCTACTGGTGTACCCTCATAAGTCATTAATATATGGGACTAAGGTACACAGGGCATAGGTACACCAAAGGTCTCCCATAGGCTACAGCATAGATTGTGCCACCCATGTGATCCACTTAAACTGTGGCTACAGGGCTGCATTGCAGCCTGTGTGAGTTGGTACTTGCACTTCTCACAACAGATATACGTTTCCTTGTATCAGAGGTCACTGTACTGAAAAAACCTACAAGTCATTCCCTATGGCAAGCTCTTCAGGCCTGATTACAAGAGAGAGTGTGCCCCTGCATGAGCAGTACACCCCTACGAACACCGGAGTCGATTCTCCAGGCTTTGTAAGTGTGGTCTGCCATTTTAATACATATAGTGTACATCAGTCATTACGAGATGTAACTATATAGTAGCTGCAGCGAACCTGGTCATGTTTGGTATCAAACATGTTGGAATCATACCCCAACACCAATTCTGGTGCTGGAAGTATGATCCCATGTACTGGGGGGCTCCTTATGAGACTCCCAATGTATTTCCGGTAACGGCCCTTCAGGATCTGCCAGCAAGCTAGTGCTGCTACCAACCTCAGACCCGATTCTGCCCTCCCGCTGCTGAGCTCAAGCAGGGGATTGTAGAACTATCGGTTTCCTGTCACAGGGAGGTGTGACCACCTCCCAGACAGGACTTAGTGTATTGCGCTGGGGTGGGGGCCATCTTTAACAATTGGGAAGATAACATTATGAAGACTACAACCGTCATCTTCATAGATTGGGAAACCAAATTAATTCTTTAAGTTGTAGTCACACCAACTGTCACAAACTACTTCTCACAGTTCAACAGCCTGACAGCGACTTACCTACCAGCATATCCCTCGACCCCTCAGTGAGCTGCATGGAGGATAGAAGGCTTGATAAATAATGCCATCAATAAAGTAATTGGGTCATTAGATGACACAATTAATAAAATATTGGAGGCCCTTTCACTAGGAAGCTGACCAAGTACTAGCTCAACACACCCTGAAGGGACAGACAGGGGAAATAAGGCCCTAAGGAAAAGGAGCACTGGGGAAAATACAACAAAAGGTCTTAAAAAATCAAAGCGCTCCAACCTTATGACTTCACGTATATTTGCACAATGTTGACACTCAGTGTGGGAAAGGTTTTAATATCGCAACGCAGAATAGATTTGATACTCTTTCAGGACTAGAGTCATGTGATTGACGTGAGGTGTTTGTGGGTCAGGAAAATGGAAGATTGGAGAAAGTGGGATGTGCAGAGGTAACCCGGGAAAAACGAAGTCAGAATAATGTAATTTCATGGAATATAGCGGGTCTGGCCACTAAGATGGAGGATTGCAATTGGACTAGGTATATTAAGCAGTACCAAATCATCTGCTTGCAGGAGACTTGGTCCACTGACTGTAATCACTTTCTCGAAGGGTATGAGACCTATTATGTCCCTGCTATAGCAACTATTAGGGGCAGGTCCAAAGGGGGAATGGTTATATTCATTTTGGTTGCTTTATCTTGTAAAGTACGCAGAGTCTCAACAAGTAACACTGGAATTATTGGTCTAGTTTTAACGGGGGAAAACTGTACGGCCGGTGTGGTTAATTTTATAATGCTATTAATTCTTGTCCAGCTCCCAGCCAGATAGTAGCATTAAATGTTTTTATTAATAGTTCTATGAAGGACTGTGCCCATAACCTCCTGATTATGGGGGATTTTAATGTTCATCCCTGTGGGGATCCACTCTTTAAAAGTATCACAGATTTGAACTGTCCACGATCCGCGGATCTTCATTTTGAACATACAATTGAGGGGGAACATCTAAATGATAAGCTTAATGATCTGGACGCAACGACGACAATGGCATTATCTGACCCTATTATGCGTTTTGAGACACCGACCTTTAAGGGTCATGGGAGGGGAACCTTTATTGATTATGTATTATTAACATCATCAATGCAGTCTTTTGTGAGTTTCTTTACTATTGAAGTCAGTGAGTTTAGTGATCACAACCCACTCACTGTACATATGAGGGGTCCGTGGTTAGCCAAACAAGGAATTAATCTTTCTTTAGGTAGGGTGAGTACGACAGATGGGAGACGTCGTCTGAGATGGTCCATGATCACTCCAGATCTGTTGTACAAAGAGATTAAAGTCGTCTGTGCAGATGAGATCACGGTTGTCCTTAATGGGTTTCAAAGTTTAGCGGACAAGGTTTCAAAACTGCTGTCAGCTCCAGCAAAGAAGTTGGAGATCAAGGGACCTAAATGGTTTAATCAGGAATGCTCAAAGGATGCTAGAAATTTAAGAATAGCATTGGCAGCCAAACCAAGGATAAAGGCAGAAGTTCAGTTATGCCGTAAGATATATAAAACTTCTATCGCCCGACACAAGGATTTCCTTAGGGAAGAGGCATGGAGTGAGAGCCTTGATCCTTCTACTCTGCAGTGTAGCACTAGATTCTGGGCTGTGATGAGGAAACCCTTTTTGGTCCAGGAACAGGGTGATGGCTTAGAATGCCATATTGCTAAGGAGGACTGGGAAGCACATTATAAGAAGTTGTACTGTTGTTCGTCGGATGAGTCTCTTAGCTCTGCCCTCTCTGTCAGTGGTGAAACAATTAGTTTCAACAGAGGTGAAGTTATTGAGGGCATTGTGGGCTTAACAGCTGGTAAAGCACCAGGGCCTGATGGGATCCCCCCGGACCTGTATAAGTCAGAGCCTAACTTTTGGGCACCTATACTAGAGTCTGTTTTTAATGCTGCTGTGAAAGATGGGTGCCCGCAATCATGGGGTGTTTCTACAATTGTCCCGGTTTTTAAGAAGGGGGACAAAGGTAGTCCACATTGTTACAGACCCATTTCACTAATAGACTCTATGGTTAAAATTGTAGGAAGAATTTTATTGTTGCGACTCTCTGACTGGGCAGAGGAAAAAAACATGTCTATTTCTCAGTATGGTTTTTGTAGAGGTCGCTCTACAATAACTCAGTGCCTTAATCTCTTTTTAATATTAAGTAAGTTTTCTGTAGTTCAAAGGAGCACCATCCATCTCGCCTTCATGGATCTGTCTTCAGCTTTCGACTGTGTAAACAGGGGAAAGCTGTGGCAGTCGCTGAGGGAGAAGAGGGTAGACGAGGTTTAGGTTAAATCTTTTTCATCATCTGTTGATTAGACCAAAAACGATATTTTTAATAAACTGGCAGCACCCTGCGGCTGCGACGGAAAGTCTCCGCAGGATATGCTGCATTTTATATTTTTATGTAAGTTTTATGAATTCCCACGCAAGCGCTATCTGGTAACTTTTAAAAAAACTTCATTTTACACAAATCAGACCGGCACTTATGTACTTACAACTGCTGCACAGTGACAGTATCCTCCAAATGAAGGATTTTTTTAAATTAACTGTTAAATTGAGAAATTGTCTGGACCAGTAATAATTCACTGTGTATTCTGCACTATTTTTGTCCTCAATTTTAGTAATGATTCTATTTTGTGGAAGAAAGTATATTTATTCTGGCACTTTACTTGTTATGTGTTTATTATATGTGTGACATGTATTTTATAATGTATTTGTACTTTTATGGTCTGTAAAAGAACCAAAATAAAGTTTATTGATTGATTATGACTTCCCGCACTGGTGGTGATTCAGACGGTGCCTCGGGCACTACAGATGGGCAACAAAAAGGCCGATTAACTATCCCCATTGAGAGCGATGATGATCTGGAGGACAAAATTGACATGTCCGACTTAGATGTGGACATTAAAGATATCGGAAATGATAGCAATGACGAGGCGCCAAAGGCCTCTGGGTCAGAGATGGGCATTATGGATCCAAAAAGTTTTTTCGAACCGCTTTTGATCAAACATCCTCTATCCCCAGAATGGATCCCTACCCAACATATTGCGGAGTATCTCTACTTTTGGCTTTGCAAGGAAATACCCAAAGATGTTTGATCATGCCTGAGATCCGAATGCCCACACCCCTCCTTACCAGACAAGGTAGCCTCAACCACAGAACTGGATCCAAAAGTAGTGGCGTTCATCGCTAAGGGAAGAAAAGACCCTAGAAGAGGTATTGATAAGGGCTTAAATCTTGCCCTCCTTGAATACTCCAGCTTGAGCCAGTTCAGGCATCCTCTATAATGAAAATGGACAAAGGAAAGGGGAGTATCCTCCCCCCTCGCTTGCCCCGCCTTTGGGAGGGACCCCAGTGTCGTTGCAACACTTTCCTTAGGGTATTTATGGGCTCCCCTGTGGGTGGGTCCTCAAATTTGTCATGGGACCAGACTCAACCCTGAAACTACATCACTCTTCAATTGTCTGGACACTTGGACTTCGACTTGACCAGACACTGCAACAAGGAAGACTCCTGCTGCTCCTGGTCTCGCTGTTCTGCTACGTCTGTGCACCATCCAGGTTCTCCAAAAGATCTGTGGGCATCAAAGACACCAGAAGAAATCTCCTTTGGAGTGAAGGAGTCACTCTCCTGCATCTGCAGGCAAGGCAATGAAGCTGACCGCTCTGCTGCTCCTGACATCCCACTGACATACCGAGGCTCAGCAACACAGGTGGTGGTCCTGTGGATCCCTAGAGGCCCGACCGGTATTCTCTGCGATTTGGTGGACAGTATCTCTCGTCAGGGCTGCTTGGACCGAACTCCTGTGCACCGCATCAACTTGCCGTTGCAAAGGCTTGTTGGCTCTGCACTCCAGTGACCTTCTAGCTACAAGAAGATCCAGCACCTCGCTTCTTGAAGAACAGAATTCTCCCTCCATCTCCTGCATCATAGGCCTTCGACATTGGTGAGCTGGTCGAGGCCCTCTTGCAACTCCTGTGCCGTCAGCCTGTGGGTTCTCCCGAGGGTCTTCCTTTGCTTCAGTGGGCTCCCCTGCTTGCTTTGGGCCTGCTCTGACTCTCCTGCCTTTGGTTAGTTTTGCCTTGCTGGTCCCAATGTTTGCTCCTTTTTCGTTGTCCACCCCTGTTGCGGCTACCAAGGCTTGTTGGTGCTCCCGCTGGACACAGACCACCTGGACACCAAAATCAGAATTGGGAATTCTCGTGCATGGCTCCTGGTCTTGCTCAGCATCACCTGATCCTCACAGATGTGGTTACAAGGTCACTGTCGTCTCTTCCGAACCTCCGCAGAGGTGAGCATTGTGCTTCCATGCCTCCTTGTCACCTCCGAGTGGCATAGACGGTCCCCTCTGCTTGCAGGTTCTTCAGTTCCTGAATCCACCCTTGGATTCCACCGGACTCCTTCAGAGTCTTCTCCTGAGGCATCTTCTTCGAAGTGTCCCATTGTCATCTACGGCAGCTTCTGACGTATCTTCACCCCTATGCATTCAGCTTCCCTGGTGCTGATAACCTGGTTCCTGGGGCATCCACGGGTGGGGTGGCTCTCCAACCTTCTGTCTACCAAAGGGTATCTTCGTGGTACTCCAAGAAGGGTCCTTCTTTAAAACTGCAACGGCAACTTCTCCATTGACTTACATTGGGCACGCAGCTTTGCTTCCACTCTGCAGACAGGTTTCATTGGGTTCCTGGGTACTAACCTTGGGTGGTTCCTTGTGTCCCCAGCTCCTCTGAGTCCTCTGGTACCAGTCCTGTTCTCCTTTGCAGGTCGCATTCCACTTCCTTAACATATGGTTTGGTCTCCACCTGGAGACCAGTGTATAGTTTTGCTGCTTGCCAAATTATTTCAATGTATTCTTGTTTAGTGTGTTGGTATGCCGGGTAGGAGATATGCCAATGTGTTAGTGACTGTGTTCTGTAATAAATACTTACTTTTATATAAACACTGTGTTTTTTACCATTTAACTTAGACTATTGATTAAAGTTGGTGAAACTAGCTGCTTTACACTCCTTCAAGATAAGCCTGAACGCAGCTTTCAACAGCTAGCACTTTGAGAGCTTTCTATGTTTGTCTAAGACCACTAAAAGTATCATAACTTTTGTCTGGATTAGTGCAGGGTGCACCACTTGAATAAATGTGCACCATATACTAAGCCAGCCTCCTACACTATCAAACCCAGACATTTCTGAAAACTAGACAGTTGGGGGAGTGCAGGCAGCTATGTGTGGTGTGGATTCACCAATGTTTTCATAGCCCGAATACTCTGCAAACATGAAAGACCAATATTTTTACATACATTTCTGTGACAACTACAGGAACGTGCAGGAGTCCATAAAATTCCTCCTACTCAGCGTTCCCCCACTTGTCCTGAGAAAAACACTACCCCACTTGTGTGCCTTAACCTAGTGCCGGCGTCAGGAATGGATCAACAATAGTCCTCAGGCAAGGACTACCATTAGCCCATGTGTGATCCATTCCTGTTGCAGGCATTAGACACAGGCACACAAATGGGGTTCCTGTAGTCTACAAAAATGCAAGGAAAATGTGTGTTTTTATTGAACGTTTTACCTTTGCAGGGTAATCTGGGTATGAAAATGTTGGGGGATCCACAGAAGTGACACTTCCTTGGACTCTCCTGGATCCTTTTTTTAAAAATAAATGTCTAGGTTTGTTAGGGTTCTCTACATGGTTGCAGATCCCAAGACTAATTAGTACACCTACCACAGTTATTATAGTCACAATATATTGTGGTCTCTTCCCTGCTGTCGTGTCACTTAGCTCACCCACACAAGAGAGGTCCTATATTTATCAGGAGACCTGGGGGAAGGCTGGGTGGTAGGAAATTTGCGCCAGCCCGGTGATCCCACAACTTTCACACATAGAAATGTGAGGAAAATGTGACTTTGAGCCAAGTTTGAGGTTTGCAGGCGATTCCGGTAAGAAAAAGTTGGGGGATCCAAGCAAGGCACACTTCCATGGACTCCCCTGAGTGTCTAGTCTTGAGAAATGTCTGAGTTTGGTAGGTTTCCTGGTGAGGCACCATTTTTCTCAGGAAACTTGGGGGGATGCTGGGTGGTGGGAAATTTGTGACTGCCTGCAGAGTCCAGGTCTTTTTCTCAGAGAAATAATCGGAAATGTGTATTTTTTGTAATGTTTGAGCTTTGCACAGGTGTCTGGGTATATAAACCTGGTGAGAGCCATGCAAGTCACCTCCCTAGCAGCGAAAGGGTTAAAGTGGGCAGTAAATGACGAAGAGTTGCATGTACAACTGTTGTCTGTGGTCACAAAGGCTGTAATCAGGCTTTGTGAAAGTGACACCTCTCCATAATGTACAAAACCCCTTTAACTAGTCAGAAATGGCTTTGGAACCATTTCGGAATTGCTAACAGAAGGAGGTATGAAAGGATCGTCCCTTTTGTTGAAAAATAAGTCATTAAGCTATCGGTTAAACTGTCTACAATTCAGAAGCAAGTCACCATTATGCGTATTCTCCATGGTTTTTATTTTATCAGCATCTACTAAACGTTCAAGTGAAGCCAATGCCATGAGTGTTAAAAAAAAAAAACAATAAAAAATAAAAAATAAAATAGAGCAGGTTCCAGTCCTCACCACTTAATGCACAAGCTGAAGATAATGCTTTGGAAGAATGTAAAGAGTTGCGTGGATCGAGCAAAGCAAACATGTTATTGTTTGAGTGAACAAATACATGGTCACATCTGACATCCTTGTAACATGAAGCGGGAGGGGAGGGGAGGGGAGTGACATGTTGTGAAATGCTGGGAGAGCCAGACAATGGAATAATGCACCTAATGCCTATTGACTCACCGGGAATCTCCAGCAGCAAGAAATAGAGACCAGCAGCATGCAGGCCATGTAACCGCTGCTCGACATTGGCCTTTTTACTCTCCAACAACTGAATGAAATGATACAACACAGCCACAAGAGCTTTGTGGGAAATATCATTTGCTGCAAAAAGTGTCCAAACATTCTGAAACAAGAAGAAGACAACCTGTGTTATGGGAGAAAGCTCCTACAAATGTGTACAATATACACCTCAATCCCAACTGCTCCCCTGCAAAGTTTGCCCCACTGGTCTTTCAAACAATGGATTTTGCCATTCCAATGATCGGTTGTCCTCGCTCTCTCTCAAGACTTTCTAACAACACTCCTGCTAAACTGCTCTACACTTCCCATATGCCTCCCTCAGCTTCTATTCTTGATTATTTTCGCTTTGTCCACATTATTGTCACTGGTACAGCTTACTTCACTTTTGACTGAGTACCTCTTCCATCAAGGATTTTTCTTTTAGTGGTAGTTCCTCCACCAGTCCAGTTAGACAAGTGCGCTGACTCCTCAGGCAACATTAATGCTCTTGGTGGGAATGCTGTTCATCTGCATTGTACTTGTATGACAGATTAACAGCAAAAGTGTAACAAACTGAAAAGAATATGCAAGCCTACCTCTAGTCATGTTTAGCAGTTTACAGTTTTGCATCCGCGGACATGCACAACATCAGGAAATGAAATACAATTCTATTTTTGTTAGACTTCAATTTTTTTATTAGCATCTCTTTTATTAAGATTTGTTTTTACTTTTAGTAAGTGCAGCTTTGTTGTTAGCATGAACAGCCACGCCCTAACCCACTCAAACCTCAAGTCGACCATGCTATTTCTACTTTCAGCAAAAGACGCCTATTTCAGTGAAAGATGTCACAGTATGCACTCTATAGCTAGGGAGAAGAAATTGTTAAGATGAAGACTTGCTTACTATAAACAATAGAGCAGACTGCAGTGGATGGTTAAGTGCAGGGATGGAGCACGTTTCTTAATCTTTCAACAGATTAAGAAGATGGAGCCTCAATCGGCATGGAAAGAGAAGCACTTGGAGACGAACATACGAATGATAAAGCAAGAAAATTTAAATAATGTGGTTAGCTTATAAAGCATGTACACAACTTATGCTTAAAGAAACAAACATTTGCTGCTCTCTCTCACATGCTTAGCTTAATTTTCTTATGTAGTAAGCATCCATTTCCATCATAATGTCCTTCTCAAGTTAAGCCAGGCCTCATTCATGCTCTATTCTCTCCATTGCCTTTATTTAATCTTTCAAAGTATTTTAGCAGAATGTGGCATGGTGCAGTATTAAATAAATAATTCACATTAGCCTTAGAAAACAGGTCATCCTCGTAGAATGTGCTGACTTCAATAAATGTTATATTTTCTTCCCGAGGTACATGTTCTCAATGCATTTGGATAGATTTTAGCTGTCACTTGTTCTTAATGATGAATAACCTACAATATATTAAAACAACTGTATGCAAGGAAATGTTAAGCTAACGATTCAGATCCTTAAAAGTTGCAACTAGAATGTTTCTACTTAAGACTAGTTTATTGTTACGCAGTAGAGTTTTGCATAGCTAATATAGTAAGCAGCAAGGTTCTTGAGGGAACTTGAAGTGAAACTAACGTAGACAGAACAACTGCACCTTCGTTTATTATTCTAAGATAATGTTAGCTGTTCTCGTATGTTACAGTGGGAATAAAAAAGGATGTGACAAATCTTTCACCTATGGGTAAAGATTACTCAACACCGAAGATGGACACATAGGTTTTTGTGTTTAATATACGTGTTCCTAGTTAGTAGACTTCAGATGCTCTTTCACCACCTTTTCCTTAGAGGATGCGTTGAGAGCCTTATGCTGATCAGACTGGTCAAGACTAATTGTGCTGCTACTATCCTTTTACCTTTTACACTGTAAACTACTGCTGATGGGGTTTTCTAAATTTTCTTTTAATTATACTGCAACTTTCTAAATTGACAGAAGACTCGGACGAGTTTTCCAGTACTACTCTTCATGACAAGTTCCATTAAAATCTAAATGCTATTCCTAAATGCACCATAAAATTCTAGCTCTTTTTTAAAGGACACTTCTTGGGTACTGATAGGTTGGAGTCTATTAGAGTAGAGGAGGGCCTAAGGTAAATTTCCTTTATGGAACACACTAATATTTTCTGTTTGTTTTTAACCATTATTTTTCATGATATTTTTGTAAACCGATTTACCTCATTTTGAACTTGAATAAAGAGATTATTTATCTTTTTAGGTTTAGTGGTTTGAATTTTAAAAATTCACTGAAACTCTCATTACTGACTGAACATAATAAGTAGCGTTGGAATTTGATATTGATTTGAGCTCCATTCTCAAAAGGTGGAAAAGATCCAGCCGTCTTGAAGAATATCAAGCTGTGGAGTTGGAGACCGCTGTTGTAGCTTAAGGGTTGAACGGTTTTAAATTACTAACAAGCTAGAAAATAATTTCCCAAATCAGAATAAAACTCCATATTCTCAAATCCAGTGTCCAGAACTTGAAGACACGACAAGGAGATAATAGAAGGCGATTGCGGTTTGAAGGTGTGCGTATTAGTAGGGAAATGCGTTGTTTGCTGTAGCTGTGTTTGGGTCAGATTACGGTATTGCGAGTATGAATGTGAAAATAGAAAAATAAGGTATTAAGAAGTTGTCTAAGATAAGAGATTAAAGTATTCAGGCTTGCTAGTAGTCTGAAGGCCCAGGGGGGTACATATGTAAAAGACTACTTGTTTGTAGGATTTGAGGTGTAGAGTGTGAGTGACATAGAAAACTATGCATTGCTGTGACTGATTAACATTGACTGGTATTGGTGGAACCTATTTTCACAAACAGGATTCGACACATTCTTGAATGATTGAGATACTGTTGTTTCCTTACTAAAGAGCAAACAAAAAGTGTATAAGTTGTCGTTGTAGTAGTGTGAAAGCGAGGAAAATTGTAAAGGATGGTGAACTGCTGCAAGGAGTGAGTGATACGTCATCTAGTTTCGTGCGGGAATTGGTCGGCTAGTGTGTTTTCACGCTAGAATTGGTTGGTGATGTCAGAGTATCGTGCTGTGGTAGGATCGTTAGGATTGAATATCATATTTGGATTTGTCGGGAAAGATTTGTAAAACTATTAGCTTAAATTGGATTGGTTGACGAGGAATTGACATATATATATGGAACGAAATTATATTGTGCTTGGAAATGTAATGGCCATCGCATTGCAAAAATTAAATGTTTTAAAGAGATTAAAAATGCAGTCAGAGTGGATGCTACTATTCCAGTACTAAATGGCAAGAGGCACCTCCAGAGGGTACGCCTGCTCATATTAGAACAATGGAGCATGGGTTACACACTTGATCTTGGCTTCACCAGTGAAGTAGAATCACTAAGAGGGTGCATTGAGTTTTCCTAGATAGGGGACATTTAACACAAGGATTCTTGAGAATTTGAAGGGAACATTGCATGAGATGATGCTACCATCTAGACGAGACGAGGCTCTTAATGAATGCGAAAATGTTGCAAGAGAAAAGGAGAGGGTAAAATACCAGACAAGGACAAGGCGAGCAGTGCAGAATTATACAGATGCTCGATGGGCTGAAGAGCAGCGTATATGTAGGAAAGGTTTTCATAAAGGGAAATAGACTATATCCAGCTATTGCTAAAGATACTGAGGAGCAGGGAAAAGAGAAAGATCACCAGACGAAAGACACGGATGAATCAGATACAAATTCCGGAGAAGAGATTTTAGAACAGATTTTGGTATCAAGACCTCCACCTTATACTACTTCTATGGTTCACAAGGACCATAATGCTGATGCGGATGCCTCAACGGCAACTGCAGACCAGAGTTTAGCCCAAATTGAAAGGCCCACACAGATACTCCAAATTGTCCCACCAACTCTGGCTCAATCCCAACTTGTAGTTCCAACAGTGACCAGTACAACTGGAACATATACTACAGCCCAGAAAACCCCCCTAAATGCCCCGATATTGGCCAGAGTAATGTCGAACTGCTCCTCCAAATGCGGATTTAAGATCAGCAGCACCTTAAGTCGTAGGAGGTGTGTCTGCCACAGGATTTGTTCAGACTTCACTAAATTCTCAGATTGTCGTGTGGCGATCCCACAGACAGTACAAGCACTGGTAGATGGAGGAACCTTAGTCTTTATGAGTTCGATTGCACCTGGTGATATTAATGCTTCCACAGAAGGAAATGTACCAGCATGGCTAGAAGCAGCAGCAGGGAACAGAAAGGTAAACAGCACCAAGACAGTGGAAAGACGAGATCCGGAAAGGGAGAACCCATTAAAATGTAGCCAAATGAAAGATAGAATTGGAAATAGTAATAATGGGATGCCTAGAACTTGAACATATTGAACAATACTAAAGAAAGGAATTAATTTACCTGTGTAAAGAAATCACACAAAAAGCAGCTATAGTGTATGATAAATTGGCAGGAGTATCTCAGAAATACGAGAGTGATCGAGAATAATTCACCCTGCGAAGAAGCTACAGAGTTTAATTAGATAGCCCAGCTTTAGAAAATATGAGAGTTTCTGGGATGCGTTTGTACATTTTAGAATTAGTCAAATGCATTTGCAAATAGAGTGAAATTGGGAAATTAGTAATCAAATGGGCCAGGAAATATGGGATGAAAAAGAGAGAGGAAGCTACAGCAAGGAAAAAAGATGAGGAAAATGAAGGGGAGACAACAGCATTTTCACTTTGAGAAATTGTTGGAGAAATGTATGTACATGTTCCTTATAGTAGAAGTGATTTGGTAGCATTTAGAAGCAATTTCCCAAAATGGAGAGACAAACAGTGCAATGGTATGCACAAGTTGAATGTTTCATTAGGATTTCTTAAGTGTTGTGGACGGATTTTAATACATTAATTTATATAGTAGCACCTGCTGATTTGTGGTCTGAATGTAAGGTGTAGTACAGTAGCCAAAATAAGAACCGGTGAGGTAGACTAGACAATGCACCATCTCCTGTAGTAATGTCGAAGTATGAGAGAGTGATTACTTTCCTAAAGGGCAGCGTGCCACCAAGAGATTTGGATTGGGTTTAGATTAAAAGAACTACTCAAGAGCCGAAAGAGACAGTACATGAATACTATGAATGTTTGTTACAGGTGTTTCAGCAGCACAGTGGGCGAGAATATCCTAAGGAGAATGATAAGGGAATTTTTGTGTCAGTTTGTGCTGGCATTACAACCAGAAATTTGTACACAACACAAGGTGTGATCTGTTGCAGAATAAGACGTTAGACAAAATTTTGATATACGCCAAGTATTGTAACGATGAGCTAGACATGAAACAAAAAAAGATTAAGGAAAAATTTATGTTGGTACAAACTAAGCTGGCTCAGAGAGGTTTCTCAAGGGAATATGCATGGAGTTGTTGTTCCACAGATTGGTTATCAGGGAAGTCAAGGGGGTTCAAGGGGGTTCACTCTGTCTCGAGGTAGAGGTGTTCCTGTGGGTACAGAATCTGGAGTAGATATTGCTGCAATGAAAAAGATTACACAATGTCACAGAATTAGACATTGGAAGAAAGAATGCAGATATATTCCTAATAATGGTGGAAATATGCAAGTACAGAAAAGAAAGCAAATGCTAAACATGCCTTCACCACAAACTCAAAGGCCTGTGCAAGGTCAGACTCGAATGATGCCCACCCCACCAGTTCAAATGAATCCCCTAAATGTAAGGAACCCTTGTTTTGATTTAAATCAGTTACCAAAAATGAACATAAACCATTTTCAATATTCCATGCCACAATTTCAAAATTCGAACCAGAATGGATTACAGCAATAGCCATTTTTCAAGCATATTGTTCAGGATCCGATAATTCCCAATGACAGTCCCTGAGAGAGGAGAAAGATTGTGTACTTGGCGCAGTCTTAGAGTTAGAGCAAAATAGTCCCTATGTGGATGCTAAATTATAGGGTCACCCAATATCATTCTTAATAAAATACCAGAGCTACTAGATCCAGAGTTAGAACAGTGGAAGGCCCAGATCTACCTCTCTCGGGGGCAAACAATTCAAGTTGTGGGAGTTACAAATACACAATTCAGAAAACCAAATCTCAGAAGAAGTACCCATACAGGTAGGCACTTTTAAAGAAAAGTATCAGTTTGTTGTTTGTAATTTGAGTCCTGTAAATCTGTTAGGGAGAGATTTGCTGTGCAAGTTAAATTGAACTCTTTACTGCACGCCAGATGGTGTTGCTTTCCAAACATGAGGAGGATGTGGATTATAAATTGCTTAAACAAAAAAGCAAAATTGGAGTGTTTCCTTTATTCAACAGTGAAGAATTACCTGACGATTTTTAAGTGACAAGGAATCCTGAAGTCTAGGATTTAACAGGGAAATATATCGGACTAATAAAAGTTATAGAACCAATCTGAGTTACTGTAAAACCAAATGCAGTTTTTCCTCGTACAGCCCCTACCATTTGACATCCGAAGCTATTCCAGGAGCAACACCAGCCATAGAAGATGTGCCGGAGAAAGGAATATTGAGTGAACTGATTGGAAGTCCATGCAACTCTCCGATAATGGATTTACAGAAATCCAATGGGAAATGGAGAATAGTGCAGGACGTCAGAAGGATTAATGAGCTAATTGTTTCATGTTGCCCTGTGATACGGAATCCAGCTACTATATTCTTGCAGATCTTGTATACTGCAGTATGGTTTACAGTCATTGACCTATGCTAGACTGTCTTCTCTGTGCCATTGCACAAGGAATGCCAGTACCTTTTTTCCTTTGTATTTCAATAGAAGATGCTAGCATGGTGCCGTGACCCACAAGGGTATACAGAAAGTCCATCTATTTTCAATCAAATCTTAAGGAGAAGGCTTTAGACCCTATAAATGCCCAACAAGTCAACTCTTGTCCAATACACAGACAATTTGCTTGTGGCATCAGAAACACATGAAGCTTGTTAACAAGATTCCACTACATTGTTAAACCACCTGGCTGGGAAAAGACACAAGGTGTCTCAGGAAAGCTCCAGTACCATAAAAAAAGAAGTTCAATATCTGGGACACATCATTGTGAAAGGAGCTAGAAAGGTGTCAGAGACAATGGGAACCAACTTGCAGATGAATCCACCGCAAGCTCAAAAGGAAGTCCGAATGTTTCTGGGAATGGTTGGCTACTGCATACAGTGGATACCAATTTTTCCATAATGGCAAAACCTTTAAAGAAGCTAACAAGCAATGATGTGTCAGATACGATCCAATAGGACAAATGTATGCTCAAAAGTATTCCTGGAGTTGAAAGGCAAATTGTGTCAAGCCCCTGCTCTAGGAATGCCTGATTATTCAGAGGAGTTCACATTGTTTTGCAGTGAGAGAGATGGGCGTGCTTCTCAGTGTTGACACAGGTTCATGGTAATGCTCGAAAACCAATTGCATATTTCTCAACAGCCCTTGATCCCATAGCTGCAGTTCTTCCCGGTTGCCTCACTAAAAGAAGTAGCTGAGGTGAGCACTAGTCTATGAAAGACTAGTGATGGTATACCTTTTAACTATTGGTCCCACTCTCTGTGGAGCTATTGTTAACAAGAACAAAAACCCAGTACATGACTCAATTGCTTGGCAAAATAAGAGCAAAATATTTTTTCCTGCTAGAATGTAGTTCTTAAAAGATGCACCGTACTGATCCCTTCCACTTTGTTGCCTGTAAATGATGTTGACTGTGATGAGGTCGAACACGATTGTCTAAATGTCTCGGATCTATGCACTAAACCCAGACTTGACATTAAGGATGGACCCCTAATTTAGCCTGACCATGTTGATAGCTCCTGTTTAAGAGGTAATGATGTACACTAAAAGCAGCATATGCAGTGTGCACCATCAGTGACGTTGTTGAAGTTTCCTGGCTTCAAAGAGTTACCTCAGCACAAGTTGCCAAACTAATTGCTCTCACCAAAGTATGCAGTTTAACCGCACAAATGAGCCACAATATTCACTGACCATCAATATGGGTTTGGTGTGGTCCATGATTTTGAACAGTTGTGGTCCCAAAGAGGTTTTTTTTTTGTTTGTTTGTTTTTTAACTTCTTCAGGATCTCTAATCAGCAATGGAAATAATGTTAAAAATCAGCTAGAAGCCTTACAACAGCACAGGGTAGTAGTAGTGGTCAAATGTGCAGCACACCATGGTAGAAATGGATATATTGTCATGGGCAATAGATATGCTGATTCAGTAGCAAGGTATTGTGCTTTATTAGCCTGCACATTCAATGGGCATTTCATATGCAAGTCCGAAGAAGAGAGTTCATTAACAATCTTAATGAGGGTCAGATACCTGGGACGAGTTAAAACGAGACAAGGAAAATGTTTCAGAAACTGAACAAAATAGATGGATAAAAGCAGGTTTGAGAAATACGCAAGCGACATTTGGATGTTGGCAGATGGAAGACAAGTTTTGCCTGACAGCTTGTCGTTACAAATGAAACGATAATATAGGTACACACATTTGGGAAGAGATTGCATGGTGAGGCTTTAAGCAGTTGTTTTAATCCATAATTTCGAATGCTTGATGAAGAGACTTGTCATAGCTGCGCCATATGTCAACAAATGAATACAGGAAAGAGAACACGTTACACTGACACACACAGGAAGATCAGGTGGACCATTCAACAGGATGCAGTTAGACAATCGAAATGCCAGTTTTCCGAGATTGGTGGAAGCCTACCCAATTCGGAGAAACAACGGTCTCATAGTGGCTAAGCTGTTATTACATGAACTGATCCCTAGGTACGGAATGCCAATTTCTTTCAAGTCAGATAGAGGAAGACATTTTAATAATGAGCTTCTGGAATGGTTGACAAGGTGAATGGGATTATCAAATCCTGACTTGTAAATGTTTGTGCTTCAACCTCTTTGAAATGGCCAGATGCTTTGCCTTTGGTGTTAATGATCATTTGAAATACTCCAGACATAAAGACAGGAATATCCCCACATGAGATTCTGATGGGAAGGGCAATGAGATTCCCAGGTGTTCTTGCAAATGCTCTATTAAATGTCACTGAAGACATTATCTTGGATTACTGCAAAGGGCTGACTGATGTGGTCCGTTCGATTTCTCATCCGGTTTCAGCAGCAACTCAAGATCAATACAACAAACCGTGCCCAACATCAGACCTGGTGGCCGGGTTGTGATCAAGAAGCACGTTTGGAAGACTTGTTTTGAGCCCAGATGGAAAGGTCCCTTCCAGGTAACTATCGACAAATACTGCTGTTAAGTATATTTGGATTGTAAACTGGAGTCATGCCTCACACACTAAGAAGGTGAGAAACCCAGACGATGCACTGGTGGTCTATATCCGGCAAGAAAAGCACTGGTGACTGCACCAATTCCCAAGAGACCACCCAGACCAGTAGCACCGCTGCCTGAGCAACAGCAAGAGAAAGATAGGGGTGAAGATCAATCAACTGAACAAGAAATTCCAGTGTCTGAAATCACCCAGAGCGGAATAGGAGTTGCTAAAGACATAGAAGCAGAGACTCCTCATCAATGCAAGAGTGGCACTGAAAATGTATCTGCACAAACAGAAGATCCAGGGGAAGGAACAAGTACCGGAACAAAGAGTGAACAGACAAGCTGAATGACCAAAAATCTACAACAAAGCCCAGACAAGAAGCTTCTCCGTGACAAGAATACCATGACTATACTTGGAGACACTGAATCCAGTGACGAAAGTGGCACAGACGAAAAGAAAAAAAATCTGAGAAGATCCAAATGAACAAGGGTGCCTTGTCGCAGGTATTTCGCACCTGAATGGTCATACTACGTTAACACATCATTGAACAACATCTTGGAAAATTTGTGCAAAATAAACCCTGAACTGTTAGAACCTCCTTGGGAGCAACCTGGAAAACAACCCTGGGGGAAAATAATTTGAACGAAACAAAAAGAGACCTTAAAGAAATCATTGACAAAATGAAATGTGCTGTTAAGTACTTTTATTTTACAGAAGATCAATCTAGAACCGAGTTGCTCTATTGAAAAATAGGGATAATATTTGTGAAGAACACGGAGTAGGGTTAAGGATTGCCTGCATAGTAAGCGCAAACTAAAATAATTAATAAATAAAAGAAAAAGGAAAGAATAAAAAAAACTGTTGACCTCAAGAAGCGTGAAGCTGACACGAAGAGAAATGTGTTGCATTAGAAATAAGTGTAAATATACTACGTGTTCAGTTTTCATTATAAACGTAATAATGATTTCCATAGTACTAATAGGATTTTATTTACCACCAAAGACTGAAAAGAACACACAGACTTTTACTAAACCCCATACCCACTTTAGTCTAGAAGACCAGATTAAGTACTCCTTTGTGAGCTATAAAAAAGATTTCTCTACAAATTTCTATTCTAGATTAGTGCAAGAATACACTAATGCAATGGATGCTAAGTACTGCAATGTCTGCACACACGTACCTACATCAGTTTCAGAAGAAGTAACCTATTACCATATGCCCGTAGTCTTAGACTATTTTATGTAGCATCCTGCTTTCCTAAGTTTATAGAAGATAACATTTTAAATACTTTTACTCTAACAATAAACTGATACTTTCTCAAATTCCTTTAATAGCAAGCATGAATTTACTACTGCAAGCAAAAGAAATGGATACTGTATGGGAATATTTCTTCCCGCGTAGGTCAATATATGGTGTACAGCCTTATCAGATTAACTTAACCGGTTTAATGTGATCAGTGGAAAAGGCATGCATAATGGTTTAGAAGAAAGATACACTAACAAATTGGACTAGTGATAAAAGTAGCGATGTTATAGAGAAAGCTTGGAAGAAAGACAACCAATTTTGAAAAACAATGGTATACACAAAACGGAGATTAGTAAGCCAACACAAAGGAAAAATTTGTGTTTACTGAAGGACATCAAAATAGACAAGTAGGGATTAGTAGTTGGGAACACGCATTGAAATTAACAGGGGGATCATGGCAGGCATTACAGGGGAATGAGAATGCAATTCCTGGAGTCTACTATATTTGTCGTCTAAATGCTTTTTTCATGTTTCCAGCTGACTGGGAGGTTATTTGTAATCTAGGCATACTAATTCCTAAAATGGGTCAAGTAAAAATAAATGCACTAATGACACCATCACATAGACCAAAGCGAAATGCTGAAACCGGAGCAGGATTAACAGGAGACATATTTGGAGCAATAATTCCACCAGTAGGTGTCATTTTGAATGGCTAAAAGATTAGAAAGTTAGCCACTGTTGCTGACAAAATGGCAACGAGCACATCTGGAACTTTGCTTATAATTAACACTGAACTAATTGCTGTAAGGTCTATGGTGCTCCAAGACCGACTTGCACTAGACATCGAACTCGCCGAGAAGGGTAGAGTCTGTAAACTGCTTAAATTAACCCATTGCTGCACGTACATACCAGACGAGAATAAGGAATTAGAAGGTTATGCCAAGAATATTTCGGGGCTAGAATCTGAACTGTGTGAATTCAAAACACCAAGTGTTTTTGAGAATTTTGGCAAAGAGTTACAAACAAATGGAAATTGGATTTCCACAAGAAGGGAAGGGATTTTGAAGGCTATATTAATGCCAATAATCATAATAGGGCTGAGCTGAATATATCTTTTCATAAAATGTATCTACAGCTCATGAACAGCACATAAAGGATGAAAAGAAAGTTATACGAGAAGGATTTAGGTTTATAGGGGATTTTGATTACATGAAATCATTGAAATTTAGAGGGATGAAACGAAAGAGACTAGTTTCAACTGATAATGAAACTGCCTTCAGAAATCAAGCTCATATGGAAAAATCAATTAGTGAAATGGTTTTAAAAACCATCAGAAGAGAGAATTTATAAAATAAGAAAAAGTTTCTTAAAATAATGTGGTTAGCTTGTAAAACAAATACACGAGTTATGCTTAAAGAAACAGAAAAATGACAAATGTGCCAGTCTCTAAACGTGCAAATTAACATGTAATATGTTTAGCCTGATTTTTTTTGTGGTAAACAGCCATTTCGATGATATTTTCCATTGTCAACTGAAGCTAGGCCTCATTCATTCTCTGTTCTCTATATTGCTTTTATTTAACCTTTAAACGGGTTTTTGCAGAACATGGTACCGTGCAGTATTAAACAAATAATTCACGTTAGCCTTAGAAAACATGTCATCCTCAAAGAATGTGTTTATTTTGATAAGTGTTTTCTTTCCTGCCAAAGCTACATGTTCCCATAGCATTTGGATGGATTTTAGCTGTCACTTGTTCTTAATGATGAATAAGCAACAATATGTTTAAACAATAAGTGTATGCAAGGAAGTGTGAAGCTTATGATGCAAATCTGTATAAGCTGCAACTAGGATGTTTCCGCTTTAGACTAGTTAATTGTTTTGCAGTGGAGTTCTGAATAGCAAATAGAGTAAGCTGTGGGGTTCTTGTGGGAACTCGATGTGAAAGTAACATACATAAGCAATTGCAAATGAGTATGCTACTTGAAGATAACGTTACCTTGGGAATGAAGAAGGATGTGACAGACCATCGGATGATCCTTTTACCATTAAGTAAAGATGAAGATGGTTACATATGTTTTTCTGTTTAATATAAGTGCTCCTAGTAAGGAGACTTCGGATGCTCTTTCACCACCCTTTCCTTAGAGCACGCGCTGAGAGCTTTATGCTGATCAGACTGGCCCAGACTAATTGCGCTCTGAATATCATTTTACACTGCAAGCTACTGCTGTATGCTTTTTCAAGCATACAGCAACTGCTGTGACTAATTCATAATTGATAGAAGACTAGGACGAGTTTTCCAGAAATACTTGTCATGAAAAGTTCCAATAAAATCTAAATGCTGTTCCTTAAAATTCTTGTGCTTTTCGAAAGGGCTCTGCATGGGTCCTGATAGGTTAGGGTCTATTAGAGTATAGTAGGGACTTGGGAACATTTATTTTATGGAACATACTGTAATATTTTCAGTTTTGTGCTCACCGTTATTTTTTCTTGATATTTCTGTAAACTTATTTAACTAATTTTTAAACTTGAATAAAGAGATGGGGTCAGGGAGCTCGAATGGCCGCCTTGTGAAGAAGCTCTGCCTTTCGGAACAAACAAACGTTTATTTGCAGCCGGATGCAACATTGGGGCAAATATATCATTGCTGCCCCTGCCGGACATCCTGGTGATCCAGCTGTGGCTGCCCATTGGTTTTTTGCCGCCGTAGTGACAGAATTGTGGTACTCGCCACATGGAGGCCTGCATCTAATCCTGGCAGACTCCTGCTGCTGGGAGCGCTGGTTCGGGGAAGGAGACGCTTGCCGCTGCACTTCTCTCCATGGATGCCCTTAAGTGGTGGGCCCACTGGCTGAGTCTCTGCAGAGGCGGGACACCTTCACCGTTGAGTTATTCATTAGGGGCCTCTGAACCGCCTTGAGACGCGAGGGGCAGGGAGAGAGGCTTTGTCTCGTTTGGGCAAACGTCCCCAGGACACGACTGAGCCACTGTGAATTAGGGTCCCCCCACTGCATACTGATGGCTACCGCGGCTGGACCCAGTTGCCCCCTGCTGATTCATTGGTGCTTCACAGGGCTACCCCAGACTCGGCTGGCCCCCTGTGGTGCTGGGGCTGGGCGCCCAGAACTTCTGCTGTAATTGCAGCTAGGTCCGGTTTTTCCTTGGCGCTCCTGGGAACTCAGCGGGGCTGTTTGAAATGGACTGTGTGGGGCATTCGGCCCTTGCTAGATTGTTAACTGGGCCTGGGTTGCTGCAGGCTCGTCTACTTCTCCTGTGGGCTTCTGGGTACATCCGGTTTTCCTCTTGCTTCCCTCTAGTGCCCCTGGATGCTTGGCCCCCAGGAGGCTCGCTACCAGCCTTGTTGGAGAACACCTGGATGTCAATGCATGGACACTTGGGTCGGTGGGCTGGAAGTGGCCTGATGCTCATGATGGCGTAGGCAGCAGTTGATGCCGGGGACTTTGTGCACCCCCTGGGACAGTGTTGCAGCTTGTGGCGCATTTACGGAGAGTCTGTTCCCCACCTCTGCCTCTCAGATACCGAGGAAAAGCTTTGGTCGGCACATGCCCCTCAGGATGCCCGCCAAGCGAGGCGGGACCCACCGGAGACGGCCCTGCGTTGGAGGCAAGACCTCGTCCACAAGGTGCGTGGCACTTCTGCCCGGCTCACTTTGACGCTGCGGTTGGTGCTTGGGCCCATCTTCCGCGCACTCTGTTTTAAGTACCGTAATATTTTCTATTCCCTTCATGGCCTGGTAGCTTCCTCTTCAAGGACAACCTAACTGATTGTATCTGCCTCCTCTGCCATGGCCATACACCTATTTTGTCTATCTTGGAGTGGGTAGCGAAACCGCTGGTGTGATGGGAAAGACAATAGACAATCTCGGCTGCCTTTTAAGCCGCACAGGACAACGCACACGATGGAACCTTTATGGAGGAGTCTGTGCGGAGGTCCCAGGCTGAGGGGGTTCGGATCCGGAGCAGGATGTTCGCTCCATGTTTCTGTATCTCAAGCAAAGCTTGCATACTATTGACTTCAAAACAGACTTACTGGCAGACCGATTTGATCATCTGAAGGAAAAAGTAGATCGACATGATGAGAGACTGAACAACTGGAACTCCGCATCAGAGGTTGAGGAATCTCACTCTTCAACGGGCTAACGCCTACTTCAGATGGATAAAGTCCTCAAAATTATTCGGAACAAGAATGAAGATTTAGAGTCACGGTGTAACAATTTGTAAATCCTGAGTATTCCTGAGTCAACTGCCATGGGAACGCATAGAGAATTTTGTTGAGAGGATGCTACAAACCCTCTTTGGTGAAGCTCTATCACCCATGATGATCGTCAAGAGTTTCGCACAGGTCACTTGGGCCACGACATCCTCTGGGGACCCATGCCCGCCCGATAATAACTAGGCTCCTGAATTATTGCGACAGGGACACTGCCCATAGTCTTTCTAGGGTGCGCAGACCAATTTCAGTTCTCGCTCATCCCGAATTTCACCATCGCGGTTCAGGCTGTCAGATGGTGTTTTATTCCGGTGAAATGCCCCCTTCAGAAAACGGCTGCCAAGTACTCCTTGCTATACCCTGCCAAACTCCGAATACACCACTCTGGTAAAACCCATTTCTTCACTGACCTCAGGGCAACTGCCAAGTTCGCTAGGGGATTGCTGTCAGCAGAGAACCTCCCCCTGGCTTTGGACCAAAGTAGGTTCAGGGACAATGACCAACTATGCCTGACCAACCTGGTTTCATGTGAAGAGTTCTTGATGTTACTAGGATCCTGCTTGCTTTCACATTGGCCACTCTGATGCCAGGAATGTCTGGCCATACTACTTTGATTCACTGGGCCTGGAGTATCAATTCGTTAAGCATTTCCCGTTGTTGCCTCTTGTGACCCAATAACACTTCCACTTCTGACCACCCTGCGCTTTATGTGTTGGGAGAGTGCTAGATTATTTTCTCACCCCCCTCGGGATTAGTCCCTAAATGATTCACTGGTTTGTGGGCGGATTATATTTGGCCCAGTTGGGGAGAACAGTGGGTTGGGGGTACTGTGTTGAAATTATGCTACCTTTATGTATTCCTTTGACTTTCCTTCTCTCCATCTGTCATGCTGTTCAACCTCATGCAGCTATCTGCTCCAGATAGTTTGCATTTGACAATACAGCAGTGTCGTTTACACCACATCTGATACCGAATGGCCCCGTTAAATGCTTGACGAACAAGTTACTTACCTTTGGTAACAATGGATTTGTAAGAGACATACGTTAGCTATAGATTCCTTACCTTAGAATTAGCCCCAGGCATCAGATTGGATCCAGAGAATGTTTTCTTAGCAGTCCCCCGCGCATCGATAGGTAGCATCGGTTGACTCCAGCGTCGTGTTAGCCGGGATGACATCGCAATGCCTATTTAGACGCCACCCCTGTGCACTGATGTCCGTTCTGACACGACGTTCAATGCCATGCAAGACAATGACCACTGGGGCGCTAAAACTAGGGACCTGCAAGGGAGTCCCTGTCCCTAGAAGTAAATGCGCAGAGCTGGGAGGATGGGTGAGGCGGTAAGGAATTTATAACCCATGTCTCATACAGATACATAACTTGTTTATCTGAAAGAGACAGTTATAGATTCCTTACCTTAGAATTGATACCCCAGCAATACCAACCCCAGAAGAGGGTCTGCAAACTAAGTTCACACCAGAAAGTCCTGGATGACAAAACGGGCAAAATAGCCGCCCCTCCGGACTTGGCTGTCCAGGCAGTAATGTCTGGTGAACGTGTGTAAGGATGCCCACGTGGCTGCCTCACAGATGTCAAGGAGTGGAACTCCATGTGCAAGAGCAGTCGTGATAGGTGTTGCTCCGGTGGAATGAGCTCGGAGCCCCACTGGGGATTCCTTTTTAGCCAAAGCGTAATAGATTTTAATACAAAGGACAACCCATCTAGAGATGTGATGCTTTTAAAAAACCGGACCTTTCTTGGCACCTACGTAGCCAACGAAGAGTTGACCATCCACCCGGAATTCTTTTGTGCGGTCAAGTTAGAAGGACAGCGCACGTTTGAACTCAAGGCGGTGGAGTCTCTCCTCCTCCTTGGAAGGCTGCGGAGGAGGGGGAAAAGGTGGGCAAAATAATGGTTTGTCCAATGTGAAAAGGTGTAACCACTTTTGGAAGTAACAAGGGTCTCGTCCTAAGCACCACGTTGTCCGGATGCACAGAGAAGAGAGGGGGCTTAGAAGAAAGAGTTTAAAGCTAACTCACCCTGCGAACAGAAGTGATAGCAACAAGGAAAGCTGTTGTCAGAGTGAGGAGCCTGAGAGGGCAGTTGTGAAGTGGCTCAAAGGGAGCGCACATAAGATTAGACCAGGTTCAAGGCCCACTGTACATTACCAAAGGAGATGGAGTTATGAGATGAGTAATGCCCTCAACACTTTTGTTGCTAGGCCTCCTCCCCCCCTCTCCCCACCAACCAGTGCTAAGCCTTTTTTGAGCAATTTGGGGTAGTTTGCGCTTAGGCCCCTGTAACTTTTTGACCACAAAGTATCCACGCTAAATTTACGTCCTGTTCTTCCATCATGGGGGATTTTAAGGGACCCAGGATTTGGTGATTCCCTTGGAGAAGACCCAGAAATTAGCCAAAATACAGCCAAATTTAGGTTTGTTTGGGAAAAACTGGAAAAAAGTGCTGAAGATTAAAGTGTCTGTTTTATTCCCTGCAAATTGTATCAACAGAAGGTTTGTGGTGCTGACATCACCATCTTCCCAGCTTTCAGGGACAGACTGACTTTTGTCAGAAAACCAAAATTATTTACACAGGTTTGGCATTTTTTTGTGTGCTTTCAACCTCCTTCCAGTTAATGCTAGAAATGGGTATGAAATCAATAATTGATTCTGGAAAGCTATACATTAAAAAAAAAGTAGACAAAATTCTGAATTGAGCAAGGGATCATTTGTGTATATCCTTCAAGTTTTTTTCCTACAAAATACAGTTGAAAATAGGAAAAATTGAAAAGGAGTTGAAAGAAACAGCCATTTGTGCCAACGTTTTTACCTGTAACTTCTAAGTATGACAGATTTTTTAAAGCAATATACAGTTACATCCGCTAGACCGTTCTGGTTGTGGGGATATATAGGACTTGTAGGTTCACCAAGAACACGACGAACCTGGAGCCAATAACTGAGCAGCGTCTTGCAATTGTTTTTTATTGTGTACTGGGTAGCAATTAATTTGGGAAAATATAAACAGTGAAAAATCGGTATGAAAGACACCTATGTATTTCTGAAATGGGAACAAAATATAGAGTTTAGAAACAGTTGCTATTCTCACATCTCCGAAATTGTGAGTACCCATACTAGCATGTGAATTGGAGGACATTTTCAAAGTGATTTCTTTTTTACACATTGTCTTACATTTGGAAGGCAGAAAGGCACCGAAAGTCAATAGGTAATAACATTTGCTCTACAATTATGTGTTCCCCCAAGTCTCCCGATAAAAATTGTACCTCACTTGTGTGGGTAGGCATAGTGCCTGCGACAGGAAACGGCCCAAAACGCAACATGGACACAACATTTTTATAGTGAAAACTGACCCTTTTTTCCAAAGAGCCTAGCTGTAGATTTTGAACCCTAGTTCTGTGGGCAACTAGGGAAACCTAGCAAATCTATACATTTTTGAAAACTAGACACCCAGGGGAATCCAGGATAGAGTTATTTGTCTGGCTCTCACCAGGTTCTGTTACCCAGAATCCCTTGCAAACCTCAAACTTTGTAAAAAAAAAAAAAAACGAACAGATTTTTCTCACATTTCTGTGATGGAAAGTTCGGAAATCTGCATGGATCCACAGAATTCCACCCACCCCGCATTCCACAAAGTGCGAGAAAAATTGTACCTCACTTGTGTGGACAGGCCAAATGCCCGCGAGATCAAAAATGCAAAGTGGACACACCACATTTTGACAGTGAAAACGGACCCTTTTTTGGTTCTTGGCAAAGTGCCTAGCAGTACATTTTGAACCCTAGTTCTGCCCGCACCTTGGAAAAAGTAGCAAACCTATAACTTTTTGAGAACTAGACACCCAGAGGAATCCAAGATGGGATGACTTGTGTGGCTCTCACCAGGTTCTCTTACCCAGAATCCCTTGCAAACCTCAAACTTTGAAGAAAAAGAAAAATATTTCACCCACCTCTCATTCCCCAAAGTCTTCCGATAAAAATTATACCTCACTCATGTGGGTGGGTCAAGTAGCCGTGACAGGCAAGGGCCCAAAACATATTGCGGAGAAATCAAAAGCACCCATCACAAAACAACCTGGTTTTACAAGCAGGGGGGGGCCTTGGATTTGTAGCCCTGGGCTCAGCAGCCATCTAGGAAAACCTACCAAACTCGCGCATTTCTTAAAAGTAGACAGCCTGGGGAGTCCAGGGAGGTATGGCTTGTGTGGATCCCCCTACGTTTCCCTACCCAGAATCCCCTACAAACCTCAAATGTAGCTGGGAAAAAAAATCAAATTTTCCTCACTTTTCTGTGTGGGAATGTTGTGGGATCACCAGGCTGACACAAATTTCCTACCCAAGGAAAAAAATATTCTCTACAACATATTCTGGTTAAGATATAGTGTGTCCAGGGAGATAGTGTATCAGTGGGATCGAAGTGAAGGTGGGGAAATTCCTCCTTTTAGAATTACTGCCCTCACACACCCTTGCGGATGTCGTGCTTCATCGTCAGGCTTTGCTCCTCGTGGGGGCGCTGCAGTCCCCCACAGGCCCTGCGAGAGGGCTCTTTATCGGAGATCTTTTTTAGGAGGTGCCACAGTTGTGCATGCAGGTGTGTGGGTCTTGTGAAAGTGGTTGTGTGTGTGATGATAAAATTATCTAACCAGTACCCCAAGGCAATCTTATTCCGGGGTCCGGAAGGTAAATTAAAACATTAGGGGGGATAATTATGCTCCTCTCAGTCCGTGAAATCGATGTGCAAGTGAAATGGGGTCAACATGTTTCGCGCATATGGCGGGTCCTTAGTGGATCCTCTGTGCCCTTCGTGAGAACCGCGAGTAAGGTGATGTGAAACCGTGGTAGTCAGGAAAAGACACCCTGTACTACCACCATACCTATATTAGCGCTAGGAAATACGTATTATTCGTATTCTCGTGATCCCAACCCCTCTGTCAGTAAGGGATGGCCACGCTGGCGAGTGCTGCGGGTGAGAGGAGACCAGAATGTGTCCCTTTCTCCCCTTCAGGGCAGGTTTAGAAGTGGTCACACATTCTGGTGGCTCCTGGGGAGTCGAGTGAAGTATGGCTTGCGTGGATCCCCCAACGTTTCCTTACCCAGAATCCCCTGGAAACCTCAAATTTAGCTGGAAAAAATAACTTTTCCATACATTTTTGAGTGGGATCACCGTGCCGGCACAAATGTCCTACCACGTAGTGTTCCCCTTGGTCTACCAAGTAAAATTACCATTTTTAGTCCCGAGCTTGGCAGCCATCTAGGGAATCCTATCAAACCCACACATTTCTAGAAACTAGAGACCCGGGGATTCCAGGGAGGTATGGCTTGCGTGGATCCCCAAACGTTTCCCTACCCAGAATCCCATGCAAACCTCAAATTTTGATGAAAAATAACACATTTTTCTGAAATTTCTGTGTGGGAAAGTTGTAGGATCACCGGGCTGACAAATTCCCAACCCCAAACTTTGGGGGGAAAAAATCCTTGGTGGCTAGTGGGCTTTCTCGGGAGGGGGCAGAAAGACTGTAGCATCTTTTTTGGGGTGGGGGCATTGTCATGCCCCTTCTGGGCAGCCCCCACCCCTACATAAATAAAAAAAATCCCTGGTGCTTAGTTGGCTTTCTGCCCCCCACCCCCCCGGAGCAGATAAGGGGCGATTGCTCCCATCTGCCTCCTGGGGGGGTAGAAAGTCTTGTTTTCTTTGGGGGGGTAGGGTGGGGCGTTTGCATGCCCATTCTGGGCAGCCCCCACACCAGGCCTATTAAAAAAAGAATCCCTGGCCTCTAGGGTGTTTTCTGCCCCCGGGTGGCAGATTGGGGACTACTTCCCCAGGCAGAAAGACTGGAATTTTGTGAGGGGTGGCAATATTGGGCAGCCCTGGAAATCCCTGGTTTCTAGTGGGCTTCCTGCCCCCAGGGGGGGCAGAAAGACTGAACTTCTCCTAACTATTATGGGGGAGAAAAGGCCCTTGCCCAAGGGGCCGCTCCACCCTCCCTGGTGCCTAGTGGGTGGATCTCTGCTTGGGGATCGCCCTCCTGAGGTGATCCAAAAGCAGGGATCCACTAGGGAGTGGTACCATTGAAATGGGGAGATTCTCCCTTTTCCAACGATACCTCTCCTGACTTTCTACATGCTCAGGGGCTGAGATATCCCCCTGAGCACGTAGTAACTGAAATTGAAATGATTCACTGAAATTACGTCAGCGCGACGTGCGCGCTGATAGTCATTTCAGGGACACAACACAGACAGCCTCAGGAGCTGGAGAAGCTGTTCCCCAGCTCCTGAGGCTGTTGAGGGGGGGATTGGAATCATAGTGCCATGTGATAGGGGGCCGCCCGACGCACTGAAGGGGTTAAAGAATGTAT
The DNA here is from genome assembly GCF_964204655.1 of Triturus cristatus. NCBI lineage: Eukaryota > Metazoa > Chordata > Amphibia > Caudata > Salamandridae > Triturus > Triturus cristatus. The sequence goes on from NC_140584.1 coordinate 59,506,533, forward strand.
TTACAATAGGGTACTTGAACAAAGATGGCTGATCTGGTAGCCGAAGGAAAGCAGAGATGGCCACAAGATAGCCTTTAAGAGTGCCCGGAGCAGAGACCTGCTGGGCCGAAGAAAGTATATACAGAAGGACCTCTGAAAGAGGGGCAGAAAGGGGATCCACAGCCTTTGCTGCGCACTATACCACAAACTTACTCCATCAACAGGCATATATATACCTTTTTAGTGGAGGGATGCCTGGCTGCCAAGATGACATTACAGACTTTGGGTAGAAGGTCGAAAGCGGTCAACTGTTGCCGCACAATCTCGACGCAAGGAGGTGGAGGCTAGACAGGTTCCGGTAAAGCACCCTCCCCTACTGCTGCGGCACAAGATCCTCCCGAAGAGGCAGTCTGAGTGGAGGATCAATGGACATGCTAAGGAGCTCTGGGTACCAGACTCTTCATGCCTAGTCCGGAGCCACAAGAATAACTTGGGCCCGGTCTCGCTTGATCCGGTTTCGCTTGATCTTATTCAGCACTCAAGGCAGAAGTGGTACCGGCGCATACAGGAAAACGCAGTTCCACTCGCAACAAAAAGCGTCGCCGAGCGAGAGCTGCCTTGGAAACTCCAACAAGCAGAATTGCTGACATTGCACGTTCTCTTGAATGGCAAACAGATCTAACCAAGGCTTTCCACTATGCTGAAAGAGACCTTTCACCACCTCAGAGTGAAGACGCCATTCGTGATCTAGCAGGCACCGACGGCCGCGTTCAGAGAACCTGCCAGGTGTTGAACCACCAGGGTCATGCCCTGATGTTCCAGTCATGTCCACAGACAAAGAGCCACTAGACATAGGGTCCACAACCCCACCCCACCCAGTTTGTTGCAGTACCAGATGGCGGAGGTGTCGTCCATTAACACCTGCACATCTTTCCCCTTTACAAAGGGAAGGAATGCCTTGAGTGCCACATGATCGCCTGGAGCTCCAGCAGGTTGATATGGAGTTAGTACTCCGCTGGAGACCAGACGCCTCTGACCTCGGCCTCTCCCAGATGGCCATCCCATCTCAGGAGTAACGCATCTGCCACCACTGTGACCTCGGCGTCTAAATAGGCATAGCAATGTCATCCCGACAAACATGACACCGACGACGGACGCGGAGTCGGCCGACGCCACCTACCAACGCGCAGGGGTACTGCTAAGAAAAAAGTCTGACGCCTCAGGGTAATTCTAAGGTAGTGAATCTATAACTGTATTTCAGATATGGAATATCAGGGGTATGGATAATAGGCGTACGGCTAGGCTGGTCTTGTCCTATCTGCAGCGCCTTAATATAGACATATGTCTGATGCAGGAGTTACACCATTAGGTAATGGGTGCTTACTAAAATAAAGACTAATGCACCTGCATCGATGCAGTTGGGTTGATTACACCTATAAAAATAGAAAATTAATAAAAATATAGTAGCCATGAGGGCACTGCCTACAGACTTACTCTCCTCATCCTCACCAAAGAATTGTGATTTTACCATATGGTTTTTCTCAGATGATTATGATGCCTCTACTATAATACTGATATGGTAAATATCGAACTGCTGCTGTTCTCATCACATAGACTATCATGTAAGAGTTGATGTGCATTTCAAGTGTTGTGTTTTTCTTCGTGTTCTTCTAAGAAATACTAATTGTGCAGCACCAAACAGGGAGCGCAACACAATAATGACCATGAACCAAAATGCATCAGTGTATATATAAAAGTCTGTAGGCAATTCACTCATGGCTACTATATTTTTATTTTTCCTATTTTTTTAGGTGGAATAACCCCACCGCATCGATGCAGGCGCAGTATTCTTTATTTTAGTGGGCGACCAATACCTAATGGTGGGCCCTCTAACTTTAAAACATAGGGTTGACAAGTCGTCAGTCCTGATGAAACTCAAATTGACCCTCCTGGCAACTAATGCATGAAACATTTCAACCCCACCATACTACTCACGCTAGCTATTAAGGTACATTGTTACCTCAATATAGTGTGTTTGTTTTTACTGTGTCAAAGGACCATTACACCAAGAATACTCCCTTGGTTACTTTAGATTCTTTTTTATCACTCCCCTCTCCACCCCATCTTCTGACCCCTTCACTCACACTCATCCAACGGTGTTTACGGCTCAAAAGATCTTGTCTAAAGAGCCCACAGGCCCGTCAAGCATTGCAGCACTGGCTTGACGAGGAGCGCCCTTTGATGAAGCATTACATCCTACCAGGTGTGTGATGGCACTATGATCTGACCACTCGGTTATTGATTCCACTTTAAATAGGGTTCAGTTTGTCCCTCCAGAGGAAGTACCCTGTCTATATGATTTGTCTCAATTTTATCAGTTACACCAAAATTACTTTTGGCTGGTGAAAGATGAGACACTTCTACTTCATCACACCTACAGTTGAGTTGACCTTCGGTAGTAAAGTACCTCATAGTAAAATGCATTTCCTATCATGAAAAAAGACCCAGGTGTTCAAGGCGTATATAGACAAAAGGGTATGTAAAGGACTCGTATGTCACTCAGTTTCCCAAGCAGGGGCTACTTTGTATAGAATAAAATGTAAGACCTTCGCTAATGCATAAATGGCTGAACTTAACATCACAATGAAGAATGACTACCCCCTTCTGGATTTTATCATGCAAATTTAACACTTAGTAGTCAACAAGTTGGATCCGAGGGGGGTGAATAACTTGGATTAGGAAGAGGAGAGGAGATAAATGAAAGATGATCTTCAAACCCAAGCATGACCATATTTACACAGTAATACAGTCAAGATTTCTAATGCCATCAAGGATTTTCAATAATTTGTTAACGACATTCGCTGGAGGATGTATCAGTCTGATGGCTTAGTGGACTAATGCTTCTACTCCAGAAACCTATATTAGACCTCACGGCCACAGGTTCGAATTCCAGAAGATCCACTCAATCTTTCACCCTTCCTAAAATCGATAAAATGAGTACCATTAATACAATAAACCTATTCATCGCTAAGGTGCTCTAAGGGGTGACATGTGCTTTACAAATGCATGTAATGAATCTGTTTTTCACAAAAAGGACACACCCTAACCCTGCACTCCCACCTGGGAGGCACATTTACCACTGCTTACCACCCCAGGCGCAGCAAAGACTTCAACACAAAAGAAATAGCACCTTTTGAAAAGGGGTTTTATTTAACAAAATGCAGGGACTCTCTCTCTTTTAGAATAAGGCTTGGGGTTTATTAGACAATGCTCTCTAACCAAAGGCTGTCTCAGATACCAAATGCACAAGATTCAAATATATGTAGCAAACTATAATCTAAATGCATGAATAATACTGATTAATAAACAAGCAGCAACTGATATAAGATAAGACACACTGGACGTCCTGCAAGAGATCAGAAAGATATAAAGATATACATCTATCCTACTGGCAGTCGCCAGTAGATAGTTATAGGATAGTTATAGTTAGGACCCATTATCCATAGGAACATCGCAACATTCTATTCCCAATAACTTTAGCACCGATTGACGAATCTTCGCGAAATTTTCAAAACTCGTGGCCCGCTCCGGTCCGCTCCTATCTTGAAAGTTTTGGGGTGATTCGTCAAGTGGGGGCCGAGAAAAAAGGGGGTTCCCAAAACGTGTTTTCCCCATGCAATTTCCCATAGGAAACTTTAGACAAGGCTACAGCCTGAACTGCTGAACGGAATTACACCAAATTTGACAAAAAGTTAGCCCTTGGTTCAGAATTGTTAAATGGTGTAAATCCGTTCAGTAGTTGCTGAGAAAATGAAAATTAAAAAAGTTTCGATATCTATGGCCGCGCAGGATCCGCGCACCCTCCCGATCCCAAGCTGAATGCTAATTGACTGTCAACACTCCAAAGCAGGAAGTGTTGGCAGCCAACTTGTAGAACCGAGGCACAAGAAAAGAGAAAAAAAACGTGAAAAACGAGAAAAGGGGGCAGGGTAGAAACACCCTGACCCCCTAGGCCAGCTCAGGGGGTCCCACAAGGACCCCCAGGTCCCCAAAAAGCATTAAAAAAAAAAACACATTGGCGCACCCAGCGCAAATTTCTGCCGAAATTTTTTTTTAAAAACGAAACGCGGGCTCCCGCGCTTCGTTATTCTTAAGCCCCCAAATGGGCCAGGTCTCGGGGGCAGAGAAAAAAAGTGTCAGGGGGCCTCAATCCCCCCACACTGCCTTGGGGACCACCACCCCCCTGGGGTTTTTACAAAATATTTGGGGGGCTGACGGCCCCCCCTGGGGCTTATAAATTAAATGGGTGGGGGGCTCATAGGCCCCCCCAAGCCCCGGTTACCGCCTCCTCCACGGGGCTCTAATTATTTAAATGTGGGGGTCCATTAAGGACACCACCCTTCGGGGCTTTGTAAATGTTGGGAGGGGGGGCGCGCAGCCCCACCTGGAGCCCTGTCATGGCCCGCTCATGACCCTGTCATGGCCGGCTCCTGCAGTGTCCCGGGGTGCCCACCCCCGGGACACTGTTTTTGGTATGGCAGGGCAGGAGCCTCGCGGCTCCCGCCCTGCCATAGCAAACTGCTTTGGTTTTTGGAAGAGAGTCTTCCAAAAATCAAAGCCGATTGCTTTTCCACACATGGAGCTGCATCTTAGCAGCTCCCCGTGTGGAAAAGCAATGCCGGCTCCTGCAGGAGGCGGGGAGCCAGCGGGACCGTGGGGGGATTGCGGACCCCCCACGGTCCCCAACTGAGAGGGCCAGCCCCAGGGGATGGGGTCCCCGGGGCTAGAAGTGTATTTAAAAAAATATATTTTTTAAAAAACAAAGGCTGGCCCCGGTGGATGGGGTCCCCGGGTCCATAAATGGCCTGAGAGAGAAGGGCAAGGCAGCCCCCCTCCAAATAAAAAAAGACTAAAAAAAAGTGGCCATGCCCCGGGGGATAGGGTCCCCGGGGCAGATTATGGCCTCGGGCGGGGGGGCCACGCGGCCCCCTCCCAATTATTTAAAAAAATAAAAATAAATTGGGGTCAGGCCCTGGGGCCTGTAAACCAGGAAAAGAAGGGGGGCCACACAGCCCCCTTTCTTAAAAACATAAAATAAAAAGACCGGCATCGCGCTAGAGGTCCCGCCCCCTCCCTGCAGCACTCTGCAAACGCGCCCCCTGGCGCGTTTGCAGATGGGGAACTAATTCCCCTTGAATACTGGGGGTCCCTGAGGGCCAACTAGCCCACCAGGAACGTCCAGTATGCGCCAGGGAGCTGCGTTGCAGAGCGGTGCTCAGAGGCCCCGCCCGTTTTTACACCTCTCTGCAACGCAGCTCTGTGGTGCTTAATGGAGGTACCTGGTGGGCTAGTTGCACCCCAGGGACCCTCAGGATTCAAGGGGAGTTAATCCCCCAACTTAAAACGCACCACGGGGCGCGTTTGCACAGTGGTGAAGGGAGAGGGCGGGGGCCTGAGGTGACATGCGTGCAAACACGCCCTGTGGCACGTTTTAAGTTGGGGAATTAATTCCTCTTCAATCCTGAGGGTCCATGGGGGGCAACTAGCCCACCAGGTACCTCCAGTAAGTGCCACGTAGCTGCGTTGCAGAGTGTTGTAAAAAGGGGCGTAGGCTATTAACAACTCTGCAACGCAGCTCTCTTGCGCATACTGGAGGTACCTGGTGGGCTAGTTGGCCCCCAGGGAGCCTCAGGTTCCAGAGAAAATGACAGTTAAAAGTACATATATATCTATGGCATCGGAGGATCCGCGCACGCTCCCGATTACGAGCTGTATTTTAATTGGCTGCCAACACTCTGAATCAGGCAGTGTTGGCAGCCATCTTGTGCCTCGGTAGAACCGAGGCACAAGAAATCCCCCAAAAACGTCGCAAAACGCGAAGAGGGGGCAGGTTAGAAAGACCCTGACCCCCTAGGCCTGCTCAGTGGGTCCCACAAGGACCCCCAAGGTCCTTGTGAATGGGAAGATACGCGCAGGATGTGCGCATCCTGCCGGAAAAAAATATATATTAAGCGCGGGCTCCTGCGCTGGTTTGTTATCTAGTCCCCGGGTGGGGAAAATCCCGGGGGCAATGAATTTAATGTAATGGGGGGCCCAGAGGGGGCCCCCAGCCCCGGGGACTGCCACCCCCGGGGCTTTTTGAAATTATGTACTGGGGGCTCGCAGGCCCCTTCAGCCCCGGGGACCACCACCCCCGGGGCTTATTCAAATTGGGTGGGGGGCTCTCAGGCCCCCCCAGCACCAGGGACCTCCACCCCCGGGGCTATTTCAAATTAGGCATGGGGGGCTCTGAAGCCCACCCAGCCCCGGGGACCGCCACCCCCGGGGCTTTTTACAAATGTTGGAGGGGGGGCCGCGGGGCCCCCCTCCTGGAGCCTTGTACAGGCCCTGGGGACCACCACCCCCCAGGCCCGGCTCCTGCAGTGTCCCAGGGTGCCCACCCCCGGGACACTGCTGTTTGCAATGGCAGGGCAGAAGCCTCGCGGCTCCCACCCTGCCATTGCAAACTGCTTTGCTTCTATGAAGCAAGAGCAGGGAAACCTGCTCTCACTTCAATGAAGCAAAGCAGATTGCTTTTCCATATGGACAGCAGCATGTTAGCTGTTCCCCATGTGGAAAAGCAATGCCGGCTCCCGCAGGAGGCGGGGAGCCGGCGGGACCGTGGTGGGTATTGGGGACGGTGAGGGCCATCCCCGGAGAATGGGGTCCCCGGGGCTACCAGTGGCTCGGGAGGGGGGCCACGCGGCCCTCCTCCCCCATTAACAAAAACATTTTTTTTAAATGGCCGGCCCCGGGGGATGGAGTCCCCGGGGCCTGGAATTCGAAAACGGGAGGGGGGGCCACGCGGCCCCCTTCCCGTAAAAAAATATGATTTAAGTAACATTTGGGGGTCAGGCCCTCGGGGATGGGGTCATCAGAGCCCAAAAAAAGTAAAAGGAGGGCCACACAGCCCCCCTTTAAAAAAAAATGTAAAAAAACAAAAGGCACTTAAACTTCCCTAGGCCCCGCCCCCTCACAAACACACGCTGCAAACGCGCCCTGTGGCGCGTTTTAAATTGGGGAATTAATTCCCCTTCAATACTGGGGGGTCCCTGGGGGCCAACTAGTCCACCAGGTACCTCCAGTAAGCGCCACGGAGCTGCGTTGCAGAGTGTTGTAAAAAGGGGCGTGGCCTCTGAACACCTCTCTGCAACGCAGCTCTCTGGCACATACTGCAGGTACCTGGTGGACTAATTGGCCCCCAGGGGACCTCAGGATTGAAGAGGAATTAATTCCCCAACTTAAAACGCGCCACAGGGCGTGTTTGCACACATGTCACCTCAGGCCCCGCCACTCTTCCTTCACCATTGTGCAAATATTCCTCTAAAATCAGCCCAGCTGAACTACGAATTCCAATTTACTCACCTGTAATCAGGAGAGAATCCAGTGCTACATCTTTTAGACCAGCACTGACCCGGAAAAGTAATTCTAAGCGTACTTACCAGTAACTTGTATTTCCTTCCATAGGAATCCATTGTGTGGTTTTCAGGAGAAAAGTTTTTAAGTGTCTATTTTCACAAACTAAAAATATTCCTAAGAAATCGTCTGTATGACTTAAACACATTCTTTCAACTGTTTACAGGAGATGCACCAGTGCTGGATCCAGGATCCACCACTGAGTAAGAAAAAGTAACGATAACACTACTTACCTGCTAAGTGATTTTTTTTGCTATAGGATAACACTAGTGATTCTATGTGAAAACATTTCTAAGTGTCAACTTTTAAAATACAATAATATTCCTTACAAATCACTACTGTAACCAAAACGCTTTTACTCAACTGTTTACAGGAGATATCCAAGGACTGAATCTAGGATCCAGTCCTGTGGTTAGAAAAGTAATTCATAAAGTAGCTAATTGCATTTGACTAGAAATTCACATTCAGCTCAATGTTGCATTGTGTTTGAAATTGTGTTGCCCATTGCAACAACTAACTACTGTACTTAAAAGTCTATTGCCTATTTGAAAAGTATTTAAACTAAAGTAATTCATTCTGAGAAAGTATATTTTGTATTGTAATGTATAATGTAATTATAATGTAATTAAAAAAATAAAATATCTAAAAATAAATAGTTTAAAAAATGTAGTAAATCAGTATAAAAAAAATCAGTATAACAATACATTAAAAATTGTCATTTACAAAACCTTTAAAATTCACTGAAAAAACCATAGGTTTCAGGCCTGATATAGTTAGGAATTAGCATTTAAAAAACCTTTGAAATTCACTGAAAAAAACATAGGTTTCAGGCCTGATATAGTTAGGAATTAGCATTTAAAAAACTTAAAAATTCACTGAAAAAACCAGAGGTTTTAGGGGTGTTCTAGTTAGCTGGACTTTTCACTCGTACAAAACCATTGAAATTCCTCCGATATAGTTAGTTGTACTAACTACATCTCACGCGCCCGCAATCCACTGCTGATGACACATATTACATCATTCATGACATGGTCAGTGACATCACTGATGACATCTCAAATGACATCACTAATGACATCACTGATGACATCATCCACGTGACAATCAGATACACCTCATCATACACTAGTATAACCTTTCATCACTCACTGTAAAATACAGAGTGCCAGATTTAAAACCATTGACACACCAATACAAGTTTCTAAACACCCACTCAGTGATTCCTAGATCTATACACACATCTAATCACTTACCTATATTCACTCATACATGCTGTCAATGATTAATAGAACACTATCAAATATACGTATACACCTATATCGACATTACACACCAGCACACATACTAATCACTTATGAAGTCATCCTACTCACTTATGCAAACAATGGATCCCACTTACTTTAACTTAGCTATACACTTATAAAAACACAACTTCATCTATTCATATAGATAGTAACTCATACTTAGTATGTTATAAAATCACTATTACAAGTTTACAGTTATCCATACAGTCACTCATACAATCACTGAGTCTTATGTATACTTATTTATATACAACTGACACATACACTGGCTTTTATTTTTCTAGTTTGTTGGACATGTACCATTAAGACATATATTTGCTCATCACCACACCCATAAAGATATTCACTCACCCAAACAACTGTTATAACATGTAGTTTTAACTTCATATACCTACTGAATCAACTATTCACACATTTTTGGGCTGTCACACACCCTCCACCGAACCACACACACATTCACTCTCCCATACAAATACTCAGTTAACTAATCAATAACTAATATAGACTTTCACGTAGCTAGTAACCAACTGGTGCAGCAGTTTACACAACAACTGACAAAGTGATACAGATATTCACACAGTTTAGTCACTAACCAATATATTTAGTGAGACACTATAAATTAGTCAAGTAAACAGTCAATCACACTGCTACTAAATCCTCTATCCAGATATTTATATTTATATATCCACTCATTCTTCAATGCAAATTGCTATATATATATAATACATATTTAAATAATGAACCAAACCACATTCACTGTATGATGTCATCAGTGATGTCATTTGAGATGCCATCAGTGATGTCAATGACCATGTCATGAATGATGTAATATGTGACATCATCAGCAGTGGATTGCGGGCGCGCAAGATGTAGTTAGTACAACTAACTATATCGGAGGAATTTCAATGGTTTTGTACGAGTGAAATGTCCAGCTAACTATAACACCCCTAAAACCTATGTTTTTTTCAGTGAATTTCTAAGGTTTTTTTAAATGCCAATTCCTAACTATATCAGGCCTGAAACCTATGGTTTTTTCAGTGAATTTCAAAGGTTTTTTAAATTCTATATCCCAACTATATCAGGCCTGAAACCTATGGTTTTTTCAGTGAATATATATATATATATATATATATATATATATATATATATTCACTGAAAAAACCATAGGTTTCACACACGTTAAAGTTAGGAATTAGCATTAAAAAACCTTGCAAATTCACTTAAAAAACCATAGGTTTCACACAGGTTATAGTTAGCTGGACATTTCACTCGTACAAAACCATTGAAATTCCTCCGATATAGTTAGTTGTACTAACTACATCTTGCGCGCCCGCAATCCACTGCTGATATTACATCACTGTATTTAGACACTTATTTACCCATGTCTTCTTCCATTAATCTTTAGCTATACATATATTACAAATATTTATTTTTCAGAAAGACACATATGTCATCAGTGATGTAATATCTGACGTCATCAGCAGAGGATTGCGGTCGCGTGAGTTATAGTTGCCTGCACTAACTATAACGGGGGAATTTCAATGGTTTTTCACGAGTGAAATGTCCAGCTAAATATAACCTGTGTGAAACCTATGGTTTTTTAAGTGAATTTGCAAGGTTTTTTAAATGCTAATTGCTAACTATAACGTGTGTGAAACCTATGGTTTTTTCAGTGAATTTGTACGGTTTTTTAAATGCTAAGCAATTTTTTTTTTTTTTTTTTTTTAATCGCGAGTGCACGGTGCGCGCGTATAGATATATACATGCTTTTAAATGCTATTTTCTCAGGAAATACTGAACAGATTTACACCAGACCTGCGAAAGGCACTTCCTTGACCTTATGGCTACCTCTCTGCCAAATTGCACGTAATTCTGTTCAGCCGTTCGGGCTGTAGCTGCGACTAAAGGTCCTATGGAAAAATGCATGGGGAAAACGCGTTTTGGGACCCCCCCTTTTTCTCGGCCCCGCTTGACGAATCACCCCGAGACTTTCAGGGTAAGAGCTGAACGGAGCGCCCCATTAGTTTTGAAAATTTTGCGAGGATTCGTCAATCGGCGCCAAAGTTATTCAAAATAGAATTTTGAGATTTCCTATGGAAACACGGTCCTAACTATAACTATCTACTGGCGACCGCCAGTAGATTATATATATATATATATATTTTTTTTATTTTCTTTTATTTAGTATACTATCTATACATGTGAAAATGTGTCGGTCCACCTGTTTACCTCGGTGGCACGGAAAAAATGGGTGGAAATGACGTCAGCACGCCAACGAAGTCCTCTTATGGCTCCTATGATGTCATATGGTGTCGCGAGTGGAGCCGTGCTATTATGACAACGTCGTTGACGTGGGAGAGCTAGGAAAGAATTTCCGCGGAATCCTGGCGCAGGGGATAATCACCAAAGTGTTCAGGCTAGTCCTTAGGGAGCAACTGTTTATGTTGCCACTCCAAAAACCGAAACCAGTGATCTGAGGGCAGAGGCCCTGCAGATGGCACACGACGAGGGAACCCAGCCGTGTGCACCAGCAGGGCAGCGAAGTGACAAGCACCACTACCCACAGAAAAGGTAACGAGGGCACTGAATAACACAGGATATTCTCTTTATATGCGGCAGGAACAACAAGGTTAAAATGCTCTTGTTGCAAAATGTAGAACTAGCGCTACAACGGTCTTCAAGAGGACCTGCGATGGATGCCGCTTCTGCCTTCCGTACACTGGAGGCGGCACATGGGTCACGCGGTACGGTCATACTGAGATGCGACGCACACTCGTTGACCTCTCATGGCACTGCTCCACACTTCGGGGACAACGCTTTCCATTAGCTGTGTTTTCTGATGACGTGTCGCGCCGGCCCCGTCCAACAGCAGAACCCCTTTAGATCCAAATAGACTCTTCCGGTGAGAGAGTGGAAGTGAAACCAGGCCATGTGGACACTTTCACAATACAACAGCCGTGAATGCACTTTTCGGTAAAAAAAACACATTCCTTCCTCCTAATTTATCAAATAAATGACTCACTATAGAACAGGGGCCTGCTTCGATCAGTAAACAGCTGTTACAACGACTTTTTTACTTCGCAATACCTTTACAACGCATGCATTACCACGCAGGCGTTGTACATCGCAAAGTCATTACTACGCATTTTTTTTTTAGAACGCATGTTCATTTACTACGCATGCCTTTACAACAAATTTTGTTGTAAAGGTATGTATGGTAAATGACCATGAGTTCTAAAAAACATTTAGACGATCCACGTCGTTGTAAGGAAACAGAGGCTGTTTTGTTTCCTCACTATACCTCACGTGCACCGCCCCTCAGAGACAACATGAAGCAGGAACCACGAGGAGAGAGGAACCACGAGGAGTGAGAGGTAAGGGGGATTGGGCATGGGGTAGTGTTTACTTATCTAGGGTTTAGAGTAGTGCAGTGGTGTTTGGGTATTGTAGAGGGTCGTACTGAGGGTAGTGTTTTACGCGTCTGCCCTGCCTCGCGGTACCCCGGACCAGGTCAGATCTTCATGTTTTCAGTCAGTATGCAGGCTTGGATTGTGTTTGTGCTGCTGGGGCTGCCACGGAGAACTTGACTGTTGACCAGGGAGGCAGAGGATAATTTTTACTTGCTTTTAACCTCGGGACTGCGAGGACCAGGGCGCCTTGCTGCCTGTTGACCCGCCGCACCTGGTTCCTCTTCCCGACTCCTCTCCTCGCATCTACTTAGCGCCTCGCGGCCCCCGCTTCGCGGTAGCCGCTTGCAGGCTTGGATTGTGTTTGTGCTCCTGGGGCTGCCACGGAGAACTTGACTGTTGACCAGGGAGGCAGAGGATAATTTTTACTTGCTTTTAACCTCGGGACTGCGAGGACCAGGGCGCCTTGCTGCCTGTTGACCTGCCGCACCTGGTTCCTCTTCCCGACTCCTCCCTTTTCCTATTTTAGTCATTTCCTGTCTCGCGTGAGCGGGACGCGTGCGGGACATAGTCCGGGGCGAAGCCCGGGCAAAGGGCGGGCCCTCTTAGGCCCTCAGAGGCCGAGTGAGGCTGGGCTGGGCCCATTCGCTTACGTTCCTTCGTATGTTGTATTGATTTGTTTGCTAGTACTGTTGCTATGGCCCAGAGTCTGGCTAATGCTACTTTAGAAAAGGCGGGGGGGTTGTCAAACGGCACTCTCGACAGCTATTTCACAAGGGTTCCCACCGATTCGGATAGGGAGGTAACACTAGAAGAGCGTAGGGCGGAGCGTCGTCGCTCGGTCGAATGCCTGAAAAACTGGGCTCCAAAAGCTCTTACTCCTTACGCCCTTCCTCTCAGTGGAGTAAGCCCCAATGGTGTCGACGGCCCTATGTCTTTTGAGAGTGTCCCTCTTCTGCTACGCGATTCTGTACCTACACCTACCCTTTCCATCGAACAGACTTGAAGTCACATTCCCCTCCCTAGTTCTAGTGCCTTAGTTGTCAATTTAACTAATCCAACTACTAGTAGGGGAAAATCTGTACGACATAAGACGATTAAATCAATCCCGCCGAAGGTACATGGCCCCCCTCCAGGTAAAAGAAGACGTAAAGGGGGCGAACACCAAAAACCGAAGATTAGCCACAAAGACTTTGGCAGGCCTTCTAAGCCGACCATTAGAATAGATCAGGCGCCAGTAGCTGTTTTGGCTAACCCCCCTAAATCTATCCATATTGACAAGGAAGCAAGTAACATTGTACCCACTGCCACTCCTGCCAACTCCCCATTGAAAACAGTACTCTCCACCCTTTTACCAGATAGTATGGAACAACTATTTAGGTCTTTCGTCTCTCCAATCATCGAGGGGTTAAAGAGGATGGAGAAACATCTTGAGGTTATTGAGTCTGTTATTAACAGTAAGGATGTTGCAACTAGGGTTATTGGGAGTACGGCGGTGTCCCCCATAAATTTGGCTGTACAACCAAATGGCCCAGACCCTAAAGTTACATCAGTTTCTTCTAATCTAGCAAAATCCCATCAACAAAGGCAATGTCGGTAAATAAATCAACTGTAATTCCTGCAAACGATCCTATGAGAGGAATACATAATGTATCTGCAGGAAAAATGCGGGGGGGGGGGGGGGGGGAGTACTAGATATACAAGGGCTCCAATGAACAAAGGTCCAATAGTTGAACTCCCCCCTGAAGCAGTGCCCTATGTGGTCGTTTTGACGGGGGTCCCCACATTGACAGATAACACAAGGGAAGGGTTTGCCCAATTAAAAAACAAAATCATGCACTGGTTAAGTACATATAGACCAATCACAAATAACATCAATGGTGAAATAGTGCATGTTCGGCGACTCCCATGGTTGGGTGGTAGAAGTAAAGATCTCGAGGGTGATTTAGTCGTGGTCAATTTTAGAGATCCACGTGTGGTCAACCACATATTAAACTGGCCTCTGGGTAATGGAATGAACTCCATCATACCTCGTGCTTTGACATACTTCTATCCCAGATCACTTGTGTTCCCTACAACTTATGTCAGCGGCCAAGCACCCATCTATCCAAACTATTCAGTACCTTATATCATGGGGCACCCTGCACAAGCACAATATTTAGCACCTGTGCCGGACCCCTTTGTGTGGAATATTGTTCCTCCTAGATTCAATACAAACATTAGTAGGAGAAGGGAGCATTTAAGACCTTTCACACCATTGGAGACTGTAAACAGGTTCGATGTGCTTACAGATATGGAAGGGTGCGATTGAAGATTACAGCCGTTGGGGGGCTCGCGGGCTCGCCCGACCGGGGGTGTAACCCGCGTGATCCCGCAATGTTATGTATCCTTTAGTAACCAAATAGTTTGGCCTGCTCCCCTTACTGACCGTGATCCCAACATTGTTTATGATAATACTCGTAGGGAGGATGTCTTGATGGTTGGTGTGACTTCTGTTGCAGACGAAAAAGGTTCAATTATAACCTCTAATGTGCCATCGCTCTTGTCTGCCTCAAGAAGGAATGATCTTAACAAAGGTGGGGTTGGGGCTGGAAGCTGGAAGTTTAATGTCATGAAATATAGCGGGCTTGTGTCACAAACAGGAGTCGCAAGAGTGGGTTGACTTTGTCAATGGTTTTGATATCGGTCTATTCCAAGAGACATGGGTGTGATAACCAGTGTTCCTTCAGGGCTTTTTGAACTATTATGTCCCAGCCACCAAGGGTAAAAAGGGCCGACCTATGGGAGGTCTGACGATCTGGGTCCGGCAAAACCTGTGTCTTAATACTAGAGTTATTGAGACAGGGAGCAGGGATATCCAACTTATAAACCTAGATTTGGGACCGCTGGGGTGCCTTAACCTATACAATGTATACGTTAGGGGCAACAAGGGTGGGAAGTCAGAAGTTTTAGCTTCCTTGGTGGCTCTCTTAGAGACCCATTCCCTGGTTAGCAATATTATAATTGCTGGTGATTTCAATAGTACATTCGAACCACTAGATACAGGTGATGACTGTATAGGGACAGAAGAAGATAGGCATTGGGGTGTCCCTCCACTTGATCTAGAACCGATAAAACGATGGTCCGACGATATTATTTGCCTAAACGCTATCTGTCTAGAAAGAGGCCTCCGTGCGTTGAATGGGAGAACCAAGAGTGATAGGATGGGGGCTTGCACCTTTGATAACAATCGGAGTAGGAGCAGAATAGACTATGTTATGTGCAACTTGGAAATATGGAATCAGGTTAATGACATGGAGGTTATACACAGGTTGGAAAGTGATCACGATCCTCTGTGTATTTGTCACAGATGGTGGACCTTGCCTAGCGGGAATGTACGAACAGAGTGGGAAGGTCTCCCTCTACCAGTCTCTTCTGATAACACACGTCGGTTAAAATGGCCCCGTGTATTGGCCAACCAAGACTCTATGGCTAGTATAAATATGGAGGTGGATAGAGCTATTGAGGCCTTGGAGCAGGTTGCCACTGCTACCCAGGGGTCGCAGGAAGCGACAATAATTCATGACTCGCTCTTTTTAACTATTAAGTCACACTTCCAGAAGGTAGGTAGGATTAATAACAGCAGGGCCCCTAAGAAGACTGCGAAGTGGTATAATGCACAGTGCAGGACGGCAAGGTTGGCCCTGGGCAGTGCTATTAAGTCTAGGGATTTGGTGGTAATTCGTGGCGCTAGAAGTAACTATAAAGATTGCATAGTCGCAGCTAAAAAGGAGTGGGACGAGAGGCACTGGAGCGAGCTGTTGGAAGCCTGTGGCTCCAAGGACTCCAGGCTTTTTTGGAGCATCGTCAGATGGGGGAGCGGTGGAATGCCCGATTGCCCTGATAACAATGTTCAGGAGGAGGAGTGGGTTAAATATTTTAAGCCCCAATATGCTGAACCTAATCCTGGCAGGGAGATGGAAGGGTTTAAGGCTGTCTACCCGAATGAGCCTTTTTTTAGCCTCAAAGAGGTTTTGTTGGCTCTAAGTGTTGTATCGTCGGGTAGAGCCCCTGGGATGGATGGGGTTCCGGCAGATCTCTTTACTTATGATAAGGAAAGATGGGGTAGATACATCCTTCTCCTAGCCAACGCAGTTGCTCAAGGAGCACCGGCACCTATGAGTTGGAGGGGTGCAATCATCATTCCCATATTTAAGAAGGGCGATAGGGGGTCGCCAAGGAACTATCGGCCTATTAGTCTGATAGCGACCATACAAAAGGTTGTGGGGAGGATGGTTGTAAATGGACTCATGAATTGGGTAGATGAGCATAATGCATTATCACCCTACCAAGCAGGGTTCCGGAGGGCTACTAGTACGATGGACCAGGTGTTCCGATTCACTCTGGTTCAGTGGCGGACTGTGGCGCTGGGTGGCGGCAGCTTGTATGCTGCTTTTGTAGACTTGCGGGCCGCCTTTGACCTGGTGCCTAGGTCCAAGTTGTGGTCTGAAATAAGAAGCCTGGGTCTGCCTGACGACCTGTTGACTATGGTTATGCGGTTACATGAGGCAAATTTCGCTAGGATTCAGTGGGGTACGCAGGGCGAGACTACTGATGATTTTCCGGTAGAACGGGGCGTGCGACAGGGTTGTGCGATGGCGCCCCTGCTCTTTTCTTTGTTTATTAATGGGGTAGTGGCCAGAATGTTAGCTGAGAATGTGGACGCACCCTCGTTGGCGGGCATCAAGATACCAATCTTGATGTTCGCCGACGATACGTTGATCATGTCCAAGACTCCTACTGGCCTGCAAAGTGCTCTTTGTATTTTTGACGATTTTTGTAGGAATTATGGTCTGGAAGTTAACGTGGCAAAGACCAAACTCATGTTTTTTAACCCGCACCGTAGTGTCAGACCCAAGCTGTATTTGAGTGAACGCCCCCTGGATGTAGTCAGAGCCTTTACTTATCTAGGCATTTACATAACTGACGATTCAAGATGGGCTCAGCATATTGAACTGGCAGCCTTAAAGCATAGGCAAGTGTCTGGAATCCTTGGGCTTGAGCACAGGAAATCACAGTCGAAACCTATTGCACCAGTTCTGAAGGTGTACGAAGCAAAAACTCTGGGATCTGCACTCTATGGCGCAGAATTGTGGGGATTTGGCCACCTTAATTCGATGCAGATGTCTGAGAATAAGTTTCTCAGGTCATTAATTGGTCTCCCTAAAAGTACACCCCTGATCCCACTCAGATATGATTTGGGAAGGAAGGCAGTAGGGGATTTGGCAAGGCTACGCCCGATCTTGTATTGGAGGCGGCTTTGGACTACACCAGAACTTAAGCATTACGCTGAGGGGTTTGTGGCTGTGATCAAGGCCGACGTTTTTCATAAAATCCAATGGCTGACTAAACTTAGAGCATTGCTATGTATGCTTGGGTTGAAGACGCTATGGGATACTCCACAAGAAGCCGCCTTCCCAAGTAAGCAAACAATTAAGGAGCTGTATTGGGCCTATGTGTTCGAGCAGGCATGGAGAAAATCTGACGCAGGCTCTATGTCTGGTCGCTTCTTGGAGGTTAAGTCCCTCCCTATACTAGAATTATTTTGGGATATCATACCTAACCCAAGGGATAGGAAACTTTTCTTCCAACTGAGGATAGGTGCCCTCCCCTTAAGGTCTTTAACTGGGAGGTGGAGGGGGTCCACTAATATTACCTGTCCTGCCTGTGGAACTACAAAAGAGTCCATCGGGCACTTCTTGTTTTCCTGTAAGGCCTACACAGCCCCTCGGCGTATTTGGCTAGCACCGGCTTGTAGGAATTTAAGCATTCCCAGTGGTTCTGTAGCTATGAGAATTATCCCTACTAGTTCCTGCCTCCAATTGACTCTTGCAACTGCTAAATTCCTGGGGTGGGCATGGTCCATTAGGCAGAGAACAATTGCCTAGGAATTAATCGTCCAGATGAATGCAATATTGGCACTGTGTTCATTTATTGTATTTATACTTACTTTCCTAAATTGATGGTTTGTATATTTATGTCGTATGTTTTTAATAATTATTATGTGTATTGCTTTTATGAGAAATTCTCGAATAAAGCTTTTTGACTTGACTTGTAGTGTTTTAGGGTAGTGCAGTGGTGTTTGTGTAGTGTAGGGGGTCGTGCTGGGGGTAGTGTTTTAAGGTTTAGGGTAGTGCAGTGGTGTTTGGGTAGTGTAGGGGGTCGTGCTGGGGGTAGCTCTAGGGTTTAGGTAATGCAGTGGTGTTTGGGTAGTGTAGGGAGTCATGCTGGGGGAGTGTTTTAGGGTATTGCAGTGGTGTTTGGGTTGTGTAGGGGGTCATGCTGGGGGTAGTGGTTTAGGGTTGTGCAGTTGTGTTTAGGTAGTGTTGGGGGTAGTGTTTTAGGGTAGTGCAATGGTGTTTGGGTAGTGTAGGGGGTACTGCTGGGGGTAGGGGTTTAGGGTAGCACAGTGGTGTTTGGGTACTGCTAGGGGTAGTGTTTTAGGGTTTAGGGTAGTGCAGTGGTGTTTGGGTAGTGTAGGGGGTCGTGCTGATGGTAGTGTTTTAGGGTTTAGGGTAGTGCAGTGGTGTTTGTGTAGTGTAGGGGTAGTGTTTTAGGGTTTAGGATAGTGCAATGGTGTGTGTAGTGTAGGGGGACGTGCGGGGTAGGTTTTCAGGGTTTAGGGTAGTGCAGTGGTGTTTGGGTAGTGTAGGGGGTCGTGCTGGGGTGGTGTTTCAGGGTTTAGGGCAGTGGTGTTCGGGCAGTGTAGGGGGTCTTGCTGGGGGTGGTGTTTCAGCGTTTAGGGCAGTGCAGTTGTGTTCGTGCAGTGTAGGGGGTCGTGCAGGTGTAGTTTGTTTAGGGTAGTGCATTGGTGTTCGGGTAGTGTAGGGGGTCGTGCTGGGGGTGGTGTTTTAGGGTTTAGGGGCAGTGCAGTGGTGTTCGGGCAGTGTAGGGGGTCGTGCAGGGGGTGGTGTTTCGGGGTTTAGGGCAATGCAGTGGTGTTCGGGCGGAGTACGGGGTCGTGCAGGGGGTGGTGTTTCAGGGTTTAGGGCAGTGTAGGGGGTGGTGTTTCAGGGTTTAGAGCAGTGGGGTTCGGCCAGTGTAGGGGGTCGTGCTGGGGGTGGTGTTTCAGGGTTTAGGGCAGTGCAGTGGAGTTCAGGCAGTGTAGGGGGTCGTGCTGGGGCTGGTGTTTCAGGGTTTAGGGCAGTGCAGTGGTGTTCGGGCAGTGTAGGGGGTAGTGTTTTAGGGTTTAGGATAGTGCAATGGTGTTTGTGTAGTGTAGGGGGTCGTGCGGGGGTAGGTTTTCAGGGTTTAGGGTAGTGCAGTGGTGTTTGGGTAGTGTAGGGGGTCGTGCTGGGGGTGGTGTTTCAGGGTTTAGGGCAGTGGTGTTCGGGCAGTGTAGGGGGACTTGATGGGGGTGGTGTTTCAGGGTTTAGTGCAGTGGTGTTCATGCAGTGTAGGGGGTCGTGCAGGTGTAGTTTGTTTAGGGTTTAGGGTAGTGCATTGGTTTTCGGGTAGTGTAGGCGGTCGTGCAGGGGGTGGTGTTTCGGGGTTTAGGGCAGTGTAGGGGGTGGTGTTTCAGGGTTTAGAGCAGTGGGGTTCGGCCAGTGTAGGGGTTCGTGCTGGGGTAGTGTTTCAGGGTTTAGGGCAGAGCAGTGGTGTTCGGGCAGTGTAGGGGTCATGCTGGGGCTGATGTTTCAGCGTTAAGGGCAGTGCAGTGGTGTTTGGGTAGTGTAGGGAGTCATGCTGTGGGAGTGTTTTAGGGTAGGGCAGTGGTGTTTGGGTAGTGTAGGGGGTACTGCTGGGGGTAGGGGTTTAGGGTAGTGCAATGGTGTTTGGGTATTGTAGGTGGTACTGCTGGGGGTGGTGTTTCAGGGTTTAGGGCAGTGCAGTGGTGTTCGGGCAGTGTAGGGGGTCATGCTGGGGCTGGTGTTTCAGGGTTTAGGCAGTGCAGTGGTGTTCGGGCAGTGTAGGGGGTCGTGCTGGGGCTGGTGTTTCAGGGTTTAGGGCAGTGCAGTGGAGTTCAGGCAGTGTAGGGGGGTCGTGCTGGGGCTGGTGTTTCAGGGTTTAGGGCAGTGCAGTGGTGTTCGGGCAGTGTAGGGGGACGTGCTGGGGTAGTGTTTCAGGGTTTAGGGCAGAGCAGTGGTGTTCGGGTAGTGTAGGGGGTCGTGCTGGGGGTAATGGTTTAGGGTAGTGCAGTGGTGTTTGGGTAGTGTAGGGGGTACTGCTGGGGGTAGTGTTTTAGGATTTAGGGTAGTGCAATGGTGTTTGGGTAGTGTAGGGGTAGTGTTTTAGGGTAGTGCAGTGGTGTTTGGGTATTATAGGGGGTACTGCTGGGGGTAGTGCAGTGGTGTTTGGGTAGTGTAGGGGGTCGTGCTGGTAGTGTTTTAGGGTTTAGGGTAGTGCAGTGGTGTTGGTGTAGTGTAGGGGTAGTGGTTTAGGGTAGTGCAATGGTGTTTGTGTAGTGTAGGGGGTCGTGCTGGGGTAGTGTTTTAGGGTAGTGCAGCTGTGTTTGTGTAGTGTAGGGGGTCGTGTTTTAGGGCTTCGGGTAGTGCAGTGGTCTTTGGGTAGTGTAGGGGGTCGTGCTGGGGGTAGTGTTTCAGGGTTTAGGGCAGTGGTGTTGGGGCAGTGTGGGGGTCTTGCTGGGGGTGGTGTTTCAGGGTTTAGGGCAGTGCAGTGGTGTTCGTGCAGTGTAGGGGGTCGTGCGGGGAACAGTGGTTTAGGGTAGTGCATTGGTGTTCGGGTAGTGTAGGGGGTCGTGCTGGGGGTGTTGTTTTAGGGTTAAGGCAGTGCAATGGTGTTCGGGCAGTGTAGGGGGTCGTGTTGGGTGTGGTGGTTTAGGGCAGTGCAGTGGTGTTCGGGCAGTGTAGGGGGTCGTGCAGGGGGTGGTGTTTCAGGGTTTAGGGAAGTGCAGTGGTGTTCAGCCAGTGTAGGGAGTCGTGCTGGGGGTGGTGGTTTAGGGCAGTGCAGTGGAGTTCGGGTAGTGTAGGAGGTCGTGCTGGGGATGGTGTTTCAGGGTTTAGGGCATGGCAGTGGTGTTCGTGCAGTGTAGGGGGTCGTGCTGGGGGTGGTGTTTCAGGGTTTAGGGCACTGCAGTGGTGTTCGGGCAGTGTATGGGGCCATGCCGGGGCTGGTGTTTCAGGGTTTAGGGCAGTGGAGTGGTGTTCGGGCAGCGTAGAGGGTCGTGCTGGGGCTGGTGTTTCAGGGTTTAGGGCAGTGGAGTGATGTTCGGGCAGTGTAGGGGGTCTTGCTGGGGGTGATGTTTCAGGGTTTAGGGCAGTGGAGTGGTGTTCGGGCAGTGTAGGGGGTCTTGCTGGGGGTAGTGTTTCAGGGTCTAGGGCAGTAGAGTGGTTTTCGTGCAGTGTAGGGGTTCGTGCTGGGGTAGTGTTTTAGGGTTTAGGGCAGTGCAGGGGTGTTTGTGTAGTGAGCAGTGCCTGCGCTGCATCACTAGGCGAGTTCCTGGATTGAAGTGTTGGCAGCCAATTAGAGCCAAGCTCGTGCTTGTGTAGTTAGGTCCCGCCCAGATATATAAAGACTTTTTTCCTTTAATATCTCGAAAAATACTGAACGGATTTACACCATTTAAAAAAAGGTCGCTTTATGAACCAAGCACTACCTTTTTGCGAAATTTGGTGTAATTCCGTTCAGCAGTTTCCGCTGTAACCGTGTCTAAAGTTTCCTATGGGAAATTGATTTTTTGACCTCTGTGTTTTTTAATTTCTCAGGAACTACTGGACGGATTTACACCATTTAAAAAAAAGGTCTTTCTGAACGAAGGGCTACCTTTTTGCCAAATTTGGTGTAATTCCGTTCAGCAGTTTGGGCTGCAGTCGCATCTAAAGTTTCCTATAAGAAATAACATGGAGAAAACATGGAGAAAACACATTTTGGGACCCCCTTTTTTTCTCAGCCCCCACTTGGCGCATCACCCCGAAACTTTCAGGATAGGAGCTGACCGGAGCGGGCCACAAGTTTTGAAAATTTCGCGAAGATTCATCAACCGGCGCTAAAGTTATTGGGAAAAGAAAAAACGCTTTTCCTATGGAAACTAGGTCCTAACTATAAATATATATATATATATATTACCTACTGGCAGTTGCGAAAAACAAGCATTTGCAATGCAATAGGTCTCGCATTTATAGGAGTTTGAGCTATTGGCATTGTAAATGACAATGTTTTTTATTTAATTTTGTTTTTTTTAAAACATAAATAAAAGGCACAGTCATTTATAATGCCAATAGCTCAAACTCGTATAACTGCGAGACCTATTGCATTGCAAATGCTTGTTCGAAGCACTGCGAGATTTAAATGATATAGCGCTACATACCCCCGAATAGCGCCGAGAAGTGTGTGTTTTTGACTCCCTCTGCCCCAATTATAGAACTTGCCAACATCGGAGGATTTAGAATGTAAAATTAGTAAGTATGCAATGTACGTAAAAAGAAAAAAAAAGGGCTTGTCCCGAGGAGAAGCGCCTAAAAGCGATTCCAGGTGCATACAAGTGTCGAATGTATTCCCTATGGACTGCTGGGGTAGTACTGTGCCCTTCAGAAGAGTGCCATAGCAGGCGCAGGGGAAAGGCTATATTGAAATAAGGCTGGGCAAAAAAATGTGTATTAAGGACCTGCGTTGGTAAAACAAACTGTCGGTGATCTGCTCCCTCCCCCAACAAAGTCCTCATCACACACTAAATGTGCCATGCTTGCATCTCGTTGTCTCTCAGACCCCCAGCCTCAGCACATCATACGGTCAAAGAACCCCGTTAGGTGCTGCTCAGCTACGGCTGGTCTGCACGCACGTGAACAACAGAATGCACCCCACTTCCGTTGCACGATTCTAGGGGTGGCAAGATACGGTACAAGGTACAAGGGACGATTTTCGTCAGAAAGGGGAAGGCTTGCATCACCCTTCGCCCCCATCCTCCCCTCACCCCACTCACATAGAGTGTGAACAGTTCCCCCCTGTATGTCACAAAGCTCCTCCTGCGAGTATTCTTGCTTCTGTGTACTTCTTGACTCCTGCGATGGATATCGGGTGGTTTGTGTGTGTGTATTAGCGCGAGTGCACACCGACTTTGGCCCAGAAGCGATAATAACTCGCTTCAGTTACAGGATTTTTCACAGCAGGGGGCGGGGGGAGGGGGGGGGGGTCAGTGCTCAACAATTAATCTGTAAAACAGACTATTGCTGCGAACTGACCCGGGAGGGCATCCCGTGGCCATG
This sequence comes from Triturus cristatus, assembly GCF_964204655.1. Classification (NCBI taxonomy): domain Eukaryota; kingdom Metazoa; phylum Chordata; class Amphibia; order Caudata; family Salamandridae; genus Triturus; species Triturus cristatus. The sequence goes on from NC_140584.1 coordinate 59,529,879, forward strand.
CTGAACGGAACGGCCTGAGCTGTAACAGACCCAAAGATCGCCTTTTCTCGTTGTGGCCTTAGAATCAAGGATTTATGCGAACTGAATTAATACTCGGCAGGATAACAAAACGGAGTAGGACTTCTGCGCGCGCCTGTTTGTGTAAAAGAAAGAGAATTAATAGAACCAGGAGGACATGGAGAAGAGGGTGAGAGAGATGTGGAAAATGAAAGAAATGAAGGGGGAGAGGAAAGAGGTTGAGAAGGGAGACAGAGAAGGGAGAGAGACAACAATGAGACAGAAAGGAGACGCTAGAAACTAGAAAGAAAACAAGAAGAGAAAGGGGGATATTAAGACGATGATGACAGAAAAGAGGAAAAAAATAGGAGGCAGAGAGCGAGAAAAACGAGAGAGACAAAGAGAGCGAAAGGGAGAAAGAACACGAGCCAGTAAGACAAACTGGGAGAGTGAAACATGAAGGCAAAAGAGAACAGAGAAGACAGAGACAAAGAGGAAAAAGAAAGGGAGGCAGGAATACAGGGAAAGAAAGTGAACCTCGATTCTGATCATATTTAGCACTGGACTCAACAAACTTTCATCTATTGAACGTGATGGAAGCTTGAATCGGTCTATACGCTATACAGTTTTATTTCTAATAAAAGAAAACGTGGAAATACATCGAGGTGCGCCCACGGCATTTGTGCTGGCTTCTGTTTCCTTTCGGCTTAAGGGAATAAATGCTTAAATTGAGCAAAAAGAGGGTGCTCACGTCTGCATAGATCATACAAGCAGGAAGGGGGTGGCAAATGGTGTGCACTTTCACGGCCGTTTTGATGTCCTCAGTGGCCGCGCGGCTCACTGAGGACATCAAAGCGGCCGTGAAAGTGACCAGGCAGTGCTTTTCAGGCTGCCAAATGGTGCGCGCGCCCGGCGCACATGCACTGTATTTGGAGGCCTGAAAAGCACTCGTTTGCACTTCCAAATCCCCCTTTAACAAAAGCTCTCGCGAGAGCAGCGCTAAAGCGCTGTCTCAGGCGAGACCTAAAAATGGATATGCCAGTTCCGCAATGAAGTTGTACTCAACATTTTTAAAAACCGAGCCGATCAAAAATTTGCAGTCCAGCATTTGTGTAAATTTGGGGGCAGTGCTAACAATTCACATATTACCAGAAAAGAGCACATAAGAAGGAAAAGGCCATACTTATAGCTGTCAATAAAAGCTGTTGCCTCTTGGACACAATCCTGTACATATCGTTTGCTGCACAAGTACGTCATTAATCTCAGCTGGAAAGAAGCTGAGGAGAGGATGTGGCGTAAGGGCTGGAGTGAAATCCGCTGGCTTTATCAGAGCTCTCATTCCTAGAGCTATAGCGAGGCCGCTGTGAGTTGCATAACCATTTTCCAGACTCGAGTGTTATCCCAGTGTCACGGTAATTGGTGGAAATGTTAAGGGGGTGCGTGGTCCCCCAATTGGGAGTATTCAGAGTCCACTGTTGTGCAAATCGATAGGAAACCACCATGACGCTCCCGGTTAGTAATGGGAAGACCAGGTCACGCTGCCATCCTGGGGGGACCTCCTTAGGGGACACGTGCTCAATTCACGGCACGCTGGCATTTTATATCTACCAGCACGTGAAGAAAGACGCACGTGCAGGTCAAACCTAGTAATTGCCTTTTCACAGTGGATTTTCTCAAACAGCAGCATGCTACCAGAATAAGTGTGTCATTGAGTAAGCACGGGGCTGTTTATAAAACAACAGTCATTAGAGGGAAGCCATGTTGCTTTTAAGTGAGGGGGCAAGTAATTATTGCTACTACCTGCACATTCGGGCAGCCTTCACCCGACTTACATGTGCGCCCAATTCAAGCAAACTGTAGAGCGTAAAAATGATTATACAAAGATTGGTGTTTTTTTGCCATGACTGGGGCAGCTTCTGCTCACACGATAAACAATCACCCCCACACACACACACACACACACACAGACCCTATTCTTTAACTGGGTACGAGTCTTGGCGGGCCAACACCCAGTCATTCTGGACAAATCACTTAATCTCTCCGCACATAAGAATGAATGCGTCCTTGTGCAGTGCAACTGACTCCTCAGGGTAAAGCGCCCTGATACCTTTGGGTTGAGTTTGTGCTATATTAAAGTGCAAAATGGAAAAAAAAAAGATGGAGACTGAGTTTAAGCACAAGCACTCGTAAGGAGCACGGAGGAGGAGGCAAAGATAAAGGATATGGCGTAATGGCTAGAGCCGTCGTATGTGAAGCAAAGGAGACCGGGTTCAAGTCTCAATATACACAGCTTCCAGGGAATGAAAAAGCACATTAAACAAACACATAATGTGTTCGCAGTAAAAAAAAAAAAGATGTATCCTGAAAAATAATGCAAGTCCCTATGCAATGTTACAGAAGGGAAGTCTTGCAAGAAAACCACAACTGCACAAACAAATTAGATGCAGTGAATGAGCTCGATTACTAGCTTCGGCTCCCAAAAAGACATGTAGTCACAATCGAGCTGCAGGACAAAGTAAAAATTAGCTTGAGTGGGGGAGATGAAATTTAAAACGAGGAGTACTTGGTCCACCCTCTACAGAATCGAAACCTAATAAATCGACTATATACATACAGAAAATAACATGCCCAAACAAATAAAAGCAAGATAAAGAAAGTGGCAAGCAGAACAAGAAAGACGAAAGAGAAAGTAGAACAGGAGAAGGTAAACAAGCCCGGCAGAGCGTGGCGCGCGCGCGCTTGGGGGCGGGGAAGCGCATTCCAGGCGGGGGAGCGGACCCTTTGAAGTGCTTCTAAAAAGCGGATTGCATGGCGGCACGATGCGCGTGATTGTGCGCGTGCTAGCCATGCAATCCGCTTTTTGGGAGCACTTTTCAAACCCGCTTTCTATAGTCTCACTTTGCGATCGCTTACGCGATAGCAAGGCGAGACCTAAAAAGGAGGGTTCCAAAACGCTTTTTCTCTATGTTAATTCCCATATGAAACTTTAGAATCGGCTACTGAACGGAATTACACCAAATGTGGCAAAAGGTAGCCCTTGGTTCAGAAAGAGACCTTTTTTAGATGGTGTAAATCCGTTAAGTAGTTCCTGAGAAATTTAAAAAATAGAGGTCGGAAAATCAATTCCCCATAGGAAATTTTAGACACGGTTACAGCCGAAACTACTGAACGGAATTACACCAAAATTGCAAAAAGGTAGTCCTTGGTTCAGAAAGAGACCCTTTTTTAAATGGTGTAAATCCGTTCAGCAGTTGCAGAGAAAATCAAAAAATAAAAGTTTCAATATTTACAGGCGCGGTGGATCCGCGCACCCTGCTGACCACGAGCTTTATTCGAATTGGCTGTCGACACTCCAAACCAGGAAGTGTTGGCAGCCATCTTGTGCCTCAGTAACCGAGCCACATTAACCGAGCCACAGGAAAACAGAGAAAGAAAGGTGAAAGAAAAAAAAAGAAAAGGGGGCAAGGTGGAAACACCCGGACCCCTAGGCCGGCTCAGAGGGTCCCACAAGGACCCCCAGGGCCCCAAACAAAAACAAAAACTCGGTGAGATTTCGGCTGAACATTTTTTAAAAAACGAAGCGCTGGCTCCCGCAATTCGTTATTATTTAGCCCCCGGGTGGGCCAAGTCCCGGGGGCATTCAAAAATTTAATTGCAGGGGCCCAGGGAGGCCCCGGCAACCCCATGGACCACCACCCCCCGGGGCTTCATATTTTTATTGTGTGGAGGGACTTCAAGCCCCGGGCACATGCCCCCCCCCCCCCACTGCCTCGGGGACTGCCACCCCCAGGGCACTAATATTCAAATAAGCCCCGGAGACCACCACCTCCCCTGGGCTATGCACACCTTGGTAGAGGGGGCCGCACGGCCCCCCTGCTGGAGCCCTTCATGGCCCTGGGGACAGCCACCCCCCAGGGCCAGCTCCTGCAGTGTTCTGGGGTGCCCATCCCCGGGACACTGCTGTTGGCAATGACAGGGCGGGAGCCGCGCAGCTCCCGCCCTGCCATTGCAGACTGCTTTGCTTCATTGAAGCGAGAGCAGGGAAACCTGCTCTCGCTTCAATGAAGCGAAGCAGATTGTTTTTCCACAAGGGGAGCTGCCTGTTAGCAGCTCCCCATGTGGAAAAGCAATGCCGGCTCCCGCAGGAGGCGGTGAGCCGGCAGGGACCGTGGGGGCATGGGGCTCCCCCACGGTCCCCAAAGGAGAGTGCCGGCCCCGGGGAATGGGGTCCCCGGGACACTAGAGCCTCAGGCCACGTGGCCCCCCTCCCCCATAATAAAATGATATCTTTTTTTTTTTAAACACGCACAGGCCAGAACCGGGGGATGGGGTCCCTGGGGCCATAAATAGCCTGAGGAGGGGGGCCATGCAACCCCCCTCCAAATATATATTAAAAAAAAAAAAAACACTGGCCATGCCCCGGGGATGGGATCCCCAGGGCCGAATATGGCCTCGGCAGGGGGCCACGCGGCCCCCTTCCATTTAAAAAAAAATGGATGTCAGGCCCTGGGGGATGGGGTCCCCAGGGCCCATAAAATAGGAAAGGAAGGGGGACCCACATAGAACCCCTTCTTAAACATTTCTTTTTTTTTTTTTAAAAAGAGGCGATTGTGCCGGAGGCCCCGCTCCCTCCCAGCAACACTCTGCAAACGCGCCCTGTGGCGCGTTTTAAGTTTGGGAATTAATTCCCCTTCAATACTGGGGGTCTCTGGGGGCCAACTAGCCCACCAGGTACCTCCAGCAAGCGCCACAGGGCTGCGTTGCAGAGAGGTGGTACAGGCCATGTCCCTTTTTACACCTCTCTGCAACGCAGCTCTGGGGCGCTTACTGGAGGTACATGGTGGGCTAGTTGGACCCCAGGAACCCTCAGGATTCAAGGGGACTTAATCCCCCAACTCAAAATGTGCCACGTTGCTCGTTTGCACAGTGGTGAGGGGCGGGGCCTGAGGTGACGTGTGCAAACACACCCTGTGGCACTTTTAAAGTTGGGGAATTAAGTCCCCTTCAATCCTGAGGGGACCTGGGGGCCAACTAGCCCACCAGGTATCTCCAGTAAGCGCCACAGGCCTGCGTTGCCGAGAGGTGGTCCAGGCTACGCCCCTTTTTACACCTCTCTGCAACGCAGCTCTGTGGCGCTTACTGGAGGTACCTGGTGGGCTAGTTGGACCCCAGGCACCCTCAGGATTCAAGGGAACTTAATCCCCCAACTTACAATGCACCAGGGGGCGCGTTTGCAGAGTGGGAGAGAAAGGGGGCATGGCCTGTGTCTACCGCTCACCAATCCCACTACATGGGGCTTACTGGAGGTAAAATGTAGGCTAGTTGGCCCCTAAAGGACCCCCAGCAGTGAAGGGGACTTCAATCCCCAATCAAGAGCGTGCCAGGGAGCGTGTTTTTAGAGTGGTGGGCAAAGTGGGCGTGGCCTGGTACGAGTACTTACCAGTGCTGCTGTGTGGGACAGACTGTAGGTAATAGTTTGGAAAGTTGGCCCCCAAGGATGTCTTTGGGGGCCAACTACCCCTCTTGTTACCTCCAGTAAGTCCCACACAGTGGGATTGCTAAAACGTCTTCAGAGGCCATGGCCCCCTTTCTCTACCACTCTGCAAACGTGCCTCGTGGCAGACTACGAGATGGGGGATGAAGTCCAATTTAGTCCTGAGGGAGTTGGGGGCCAAGAATCCCTCCTAGTACCTCCTGTAGGTCCTACGCAGCGGAATTCCTGAGCATTGGTTGGACGCCCAACACCCTTTCTCGACCACTCTGCAAATGCGACTACTAGTTAAAGTAGCATATTTATGCACCTCTGATTTAGAGGTAGTTTTAATCCCCCTGTTATGTACTAGGGCCTTACAGAGGAGGTCATGCTAATCACAGGGGTACCCCGACGCATAGTGTTCCCTAGAGTATGTAGGTGTTTTCACTGTATTCTAAGTGTCTTTTAGCATGGCACTAGCTCTAGGCCTGGATAGTCAGAGTCAGTTACCACCAGTACCCGTCTGAAAAAGTTGTGGGCACAGGATGATTTTGCAACAAGGCCTCTTTTTGCTCCTCGGTTGGGTCTTTCTGCACAGGTCTTGCTTCTTCCTGCACTTTTCTTCGTCTTTGAAGACTTCTGTTGCTTCTTTCTGTGCGTTTTTTCTTCTTTCGTCACATGTCCTCCCTCTGTAGGCATAGTTGGAAACTAGCATTTAAAAAACCTTTGAAATTCACTGAAAAAACCATAGGTTTCAGGCACGCTATAGTTAGAAATTAGCATTTAAAAAAGCCTTAGAAATTCACTGAAAAAAACAAAGGTTTTAGGGAAAGTTATAGTTAGTTGGACATTTCACTCGTACAAAACCAGAGATATTCCCCCGTTATAGTTAGTTCAGCTAACTATAACTCGCGCCCCTGCAATGCACTGCTGATGACGTCACATATTACATCACTCATGACATGGTCAGTGACATCACACATGACATCACTGATGCTCAGACAACCAACCAATAACCCATATAGACACTCATGCAGCTATTCGCAAACCCATGCAGCCGCTTACACACCAACAGACAGACAGATACAGACATTCACACAGTTTACAGCAAAGAAATGGACGGAATGCTGACAATGCAAACTTTCCCCCCAGTCAAAGGATTTGGGTTAAATCCATCATTCTTTTGCCCACTGTGCCACCCCAGTTTGGACTCAGCCATATGCAAATCAGTCTTGACCCTGTGCCTCATTTGAACAGTCCAGACCCTCCCTGGACCGGAAACAAGCATCCTGGGACCGGTTTTGGGGTATGTCACACTTCTTCAGCCAGGCTAGCTTGAATCAAGTAGCACAGTGAGCAAGGGACCCACGTCTGGGCATACCCATCACACTTAGGGAGAAAAGTGTTACAGAAAACAAATGATGGACGGAATGCTGACAATGCAAACATTCTCCCCAGTCAAAAGATCTGGGTTAAATCCATCTTTCTTTTGCCCACTGCGCCACCCCAGTTTGGACCCAGCCATATGCAAATCAATCTTGACCCAGACTGGCTGGACTGTCCCTTTTGGGCACAGGGTCAAGACTGATTTGCATATGGCTGGGTGCAAACTGGAATGGCATGGTGAGCAAAAAAACGATGGATTTAGGCCCAGATATCTGTACTGGGGTGAATGTATGACGTTGTTCTGCATTCTGTCCATCAACAGTTTTTGGCATTTGTCACCCCGAGTGGGACGGGTATGCTCAGATGTGAGTCCCGAGCTCTCCATGCCACTGGAATCAAGCTATCCTGGCTGAAAAGAGTTGAAACCCCGAAACCGGTCCTAGCATGCTTGTTTCCAGTCCAGGGAGGACCTGGTTTAGCAGTTCAGGCTGGACTGTTCCCATTGGGCACAGGGTCAAGAATGATTTGCATATGGCTGGGTCCAAACTGGAATGGCATAGTGAGCCCAAAAAAAACGATGGATTTAGGCCCAGATCTCTGTACTGGGGTGAATTTATGACATTGTTCTGTATTCTGTCCATCAACAGTTCTTTTTGCATTCACACAGTTTAGTCACTAACCCATGCATTCAGTAAGATACGTTTAATCACTCACTTATAGAGTCAGTCACGCACCTACTAAATCATCCATTCAGACACTTACACATCCACTCATTCTTCAATACGCCTTTCCCTATATATTTTAAACATATTTAAACTTTACAGAAACACAGTCACTGGATGATGTCATCAGTGATGTCATCTGAGATGTCATCAGTGAGGTCACTGGCCATGTCATGAGTGACGCAATATGTGACGTCATCAGCAGTGCATTGCGGGGGCGCGAGTTATAGTTAGCTGAACTAACTAGAACGGGGGAATTTCTCTGGTTTTGTACGAGGGAAATGTCCAACTATAACTTTCCCTAACACCTATGGTTTTTTCAGTGAATACTATAATATATATATATATATATATATATATATATATATACACACACACACACATACATACAGCAGAGAATTACTCTGGATGTGCACCTCCCACACCACAAAGAAAGCACCTCTAATGATCAAACCCACTGGCTAAACATCACAATGGCAATAACCAAAGCTTAATACATCACCTGGTGCAAACACTACATCTGCATCTTAGCCCACTTCTGGCCGGGGGAGTTTTCACAGCCGCGGTTCAGAGCTCAGCAACCAGGGTCCACACTCCGAGATAGACGTGTCCGCCCTCGCTCGGATACCAAACTCCCAGTTTCTCAGTCTTCAACCCTCAGCTTTAAACACACTAGAGATTCGCGAAAGAGCTCCTCCCAGGGCCAGAGGAATTTTACCAGAACTGGCCAAGTTCCAAGCAAGCATCCCCATGGCAGTAAGGAGCTCTCACGTCCCTTCCTCCATTCTCACATTTTCCAGCCTCTATTTTGACGAAGCTCCCACAAGGCCTTCCAGAGTACATTAAACAAAAGCAATCACTAGAAAAACAGAAAGACCTTGAGTGTGAATAACCCAAACAACTTGCAAGCACTGCTGAGCACGCAGAAATAAGGCAAATTAAGACATGAGGCCATGTCAAAGCCAATAGTAAGCACTCATGATTAACCCAAACAACTTGAAGCAAGGCAAAGTCAGAAGGCAAGATGACATGAGGCCATGTAAAAGCCAATAGTCAGAACTCATAATTCTCACCATTGTACAATACAATGCACGTGTGCACCACCGCTCACAACACTGCACTTCAAGACCAAAGAGTACATTCCACACCACCCTCTCCCTCTCACGCTTTCAAATGCACATCCCACACACTCTGCTCTTGGCAAGACTATTCTACTCTGTGGCAGTGCCCACTGAAAGACAGCAAGATTACAAGAAAGAAGGGAAGCCAGGATATGCAGTACCATCTCATATATCCAGGCTAGGGTAAAATAACACACTAAACTCCCCTAGACTCCACACCCCCTCCTTCTTACCCCTTCGTTCTGTCTCCCTTCCCCATTAGTTGGTTGGTCGCCTCTTTTCTATCCATTTGATGCAGGTGCGGTAGTGGATAGCTTTAACACGAACACAGCACGAGGAAGATGGACGGGCTCCTAATATGTTGTTACTGTGCCATGACTTGCATGCTGGTTGTTGCCCTATGCCATACCCGATACGACCCTGTTGGATGCTAGCGAGCCTATGCCAGACAGCGCTTGGCGGTTGCCAGCCCTCTCATGCTATACTCACTGCAGGCCATAAATCGGGAATCATGGAGGGCGCGATGGAGGGTATTCCTACACGCTGTCCGTTAGACGGGCGGGATATGTAACGATGTACTGCTTGTCGTGACCCAACTGTATAATATACGAGGCGGACTGCATGTGTATGTAGATGTGTTTACAGGGAAATGCATAGCAACGGTGTCAAGTGAAGTCTCTAGAACGACAGGACCATTGGCCCCTAAGGACGTGCTTAGTGTTGCTCGACTAGCTTGCCTCCGCTTAGCGAATATTGCAATGTTATGCACTCTCTTGTCAGATGGAGGGCTCGCGCAGGGTATAGGGCCTCTACCGGGGATCCGGGCTAGGGGCCGCCTGCTCATAGACCTACCCCCGGGGCATCATGGAGTCCCCCAGGCTTCCCTGACTCTGAAATTGTTTTCTGCTGTGTGTAAGTTGTTCGCTGCCGGCCTATAAGGTTGTAGGCGCATAAGCTGTGTATCACCTTTGGCATGACCTGTTAAACAATTAATAAACGTTTGATAACAAAAAAAAAAACAAAAAAAAAAAAAAATAACACACTAACGTCAATTATAATGGTGATAGTTGAAGGTCATCAAAGGGAGCCAAACCACAAGAGGGGCTCTTTCACTACACAGGGTATGTTATTCAATTACATTTTTGGGTTCTTCAGGGTGGTCTACTTTGGAAATATCCTTGTATGTTCACAGAATTTGCCAGAACAAGTTCAAAACACGCATACTATGCTACGCTTAGGACATAATCTGTAAGCCAAAAGAGCCGTATGCACCTTTTTTACAAACTTCATCGAAGTTTTGGGTCATGAGTTATCACCCAAAGGAATGGACATTGATCTCAATAAAGGATTAAGCAGTACTGAAATAGTCACCACCAGAAAATGTCAAGGATGTACAGAGGTTTCTGGAGTTTCCTAAATTTACCTCTTTAGTGCAGACTTCTGTCACAGACCGAAGCATTGACTGGCAGCCAGTGCGGCTGCCAGTCAATGCTGAGGAGGGCTTTAACGGAACCTCCAGTGCTGGTAACAAAGGATTCCTTTTTTAAATCCAAAGTGTAGGAATGAAGCAGAATCCCTTTCACGTCTCAGTTCACCCATCTGGAATGTCAGTGCGCCTCAAAACGTCACAAATCATCAACAGAGCGGCAAGAAAGGAGCAAGTGAGTGATATCTGGAACATCCGGTAGGAGCTGTTGGCAGCCTCCCCGCTTTTTTGAGAGGCATCATTGGGAAGGGGAGGGTCCGCCTTTCCAGTTATTTTTTTTCCCAAACAAATTCCTGATGTGGATCGCAGATGAACCCAATCCAGGAGCAGGAACCAATGGACCACCAGGAATTTATTGATTGTTGGGGGGTTTGTAGGGGGTCAGCCCTCTGCTATACAGGCTGAGCACACCCTGGGGGCCATAGTATTTTTTGGAATGTGTGTTCCCCCCCCAGAATGCATGATCATGTTCCCTGGTTAAAAACAAATGGGGCACATTTTTAGGGAAAGGGGTTAATCCTTTTTTACAGAAATGTTGCTGTCCCCTTGGTTTGCATTCAACTCCCTTCATTCACTGGTCTGTTGTTGCACCATTCACATTTTTCTTCCATCCCCATACCATATGGGGCAATGGGTCAGCCTACTTTAGCCTATGGATAACTTCATTGTGAGTGATGTAACTCTGCCTTTTCACAAGGAACATGCACACACACAAAGTAGGGCTCTTCAGTTCCATAGGCTAATATGTCAAACTGTGCTTCTTGCGACCAAATCCAGACTTTAGCTTTCCGATAAATTTATTTTATACCAGTAGGTCCTCAAACAAACATGTTTGGCAAAAGTCAAGAAGAAACAAAACTAGCACTGAGAAATCCAAAATACTGGCAGATAACACTAGTCCTATTACCTTTGCAAATGGCTGGTTCGCTATCTGATTTGGCAATGGGAAACACAAATTGTGGTGCCCGGCCCCACTTTCTTTCCTTGTCCAACTCTGATATGGCTTGGTTTTAGATGCGGTGAAACTAAGATGGTCTCCACTGCATGTGAGTGCCATAATAAAGGAACAGTGGCTAGAGTTGGCTCATCCCTCTTACCATGAAGTATGCTGTGGTATTGCAAATGTGGCAAGTTTAAGTAATCTTTGGTCTTTTTTGTCTTGCTTAGCGTCTTTGGAGAGATTCTTTGGATGGCAACATCGAGCAGCTAAGTGTTTTTTCACTTTGACATACCTCACAGTCATATCTGACATATCTCACAGACAAACACACACCCACTGTGTATAAGCAAACTTTTGTCTGCTGCGTGGGAAATAGTGTATCAGAAGGAAGGTTTTAGACAGTCAGACAGTCAAATGAGATAACATCTTGGTGGATGAATGCGGACCAGGCCCTAACGTGAGTAATGAAAGACAGCTCTGAGTCAGTATCTGATACTGAGGTAGCACTAAAGTGAGAGGAAATTGGTGTTGATTTTTCAGTCTGCATCGTTCCACCCAATGACTTGTGTTCCAGTGATTCTGAGGAACATAGCCATGGCAATTGTGATGCCCCTGTGCAAGCACAACCTTTGCCGCAGAGAGACAGTAGCATGATAGACTTACCCAGAGGGCAGGCGTGAGCGGCGGCAAGCCCAGAGTGCTTTCTAGGCAGCCCAAAACTGCCCCATTCACTGCACATGCTGGATGTAAAGTCAATACAACAAATTTTGCATATTGATTATGTCCATCTCTTTCTGGATGTTGACTTCCTTGAGGAAACTGTGCAACAAACAGATCAGCAAACTTGACAGTCTCTGAGTGAGCATTGCAGGCATTCTTGAGCTTCATTCTAGGACACACCGGTGGACTCCCACTTCACTTGGAGTTGAAAAAGTTTCTGGGCTGTATGCTCAACATGGGAATAGTGCACAGACCAAGCGTACAGTCCTAGTGGTATACATGTATGGTCTGGGCAACACCCAACTACGCACAGGGCATGAGCAGAGATTGTTTTTTGGTACTGCAGCATATGCTACAATTCAATGATAATTCTGCTGCATTGTCCCAGGACCATTCAGACCAAGTAAGGATGTTCAAAATTCAGCTTGTCGTGAAAGATTTGTCTACCAGATTTCAACAGATTTCTACTCTTGGGAAGAATATACGCATTGATGAATCCTTGAACAAAGACTGGCTGCTGTTGAGGCAATACATGCTAAGCAAAAGAGATTTTTATGGCATCACAATGTACATGCTTGGTAAGAGCCCTACCAGTTAGGTTACACAACCAGGGAGTGTATATTGGGAAGGACTCCGGTCTAAACCCTGCAAGTTGCCCTTCTTTGCTAGGAATCGCAGCGAAACCTGTAAAGAGTATGCATGATCACTCCTTCCTAAGGGTTACAACCATTTGGTGGAAAATTTCCATACAGGACGAGAGCTGTTCAGCGAGCTGTACAAAGCTTGCACTGTGGCATGCGGTACGGTTCGCCCAGAAGGATTCTCTCAAAAGGTTGTATGTAAGAAGCTCTAAAAAAGTCAGCGTGCACTACACATCAGCCAGGTCTGTTTTCCAACTTGCTTTATGTTATGAAATACAAAAGTGAAGTATTGGGAAATTGATGAGGTGGAGCTGTCCTACCGATTGTATACACGTCAACTGCTGTGCATGAATACATAACTTTCTAGAGCCACTACTTCATTAGGCAAGCGGCTTCTTAAATTGTTTGACTGAAAGCAATCTGGGACTTGCTTATGGTCTGCTGACACCGTCATCATCCATCAGAAAAAGGTAGATGTTCTTTTTTGCCGTATGACAAGTGCATTACAGTCTCAGCACTGCAAATAATGTCGGACAGAACATAGGCAATGATGTCACAGAGAACCCTGTGCAGAAAAATCTAAAGCCTTTAGTAGTTTTTGAAGTACTCCTTGGGGAACTTAGGACAGTCCTCCCTAGCAGGTTTACCTTTGTTTCAAATGTAGCTATGCTCATAGAGTTTGTGGAATGTTTGCCGAGTCCTGACGGGGTCCTATATACCCCACAAACTGAAATGAGATGGATTTAGCACAGCGAGTGCTCGAAAGGCGCAAGAAAGACATCTTCCTGAGCCTCATGTGGCTGTCAGGAGAGACGTTAGTAAAGATTCACTAGGTATGCTTTCAGTACTGTTCAGAACGTCAAGGGAGGCAGATACTTGACAGGTAGTAAAAACGTAGCCTAGGTTTATTTTCATTTAGGATGCTGTAAAGCTTGTCAAGACACCAACAACATGTCTTGCCATACAAGTACAGAGGTTGATTGTGGTGTTTGCAAGTAAGTTAGTAGATTACCGGGGGACCTGGTGGAGTGACTGGTGACTAAATCCTGTGGTGTATGAATGTAAAGGGCCCTAGAATGGCAGCAGGTGTAAGTGTTGGATTGGACTTGTGACAGGTGGGATGCATGGCATTGGTTGTGGTTGTAAAAAGGTATGTGAATGGCATGTAAAGTGGTTGGAGCCTGAGGCTCACTTCCATTAGTGTTGGGTTCAATATTCTGATATTTTTATTAGTATTTTCTCTTTGAAGCTAGCATTTCTGGAGGTACCAAAACCAATCAATGTAGGTCTGTACTTCAGGAGAGGATAGACACAGAGGAACAATACCAGACTCTAATATTTTTTTAGCACTGAACACTCTGAGGTGTCCAGGGTGGTGCAACTTTTATTGATCTCACTCACTTTCCGACAATGCCCATCAAACTTTAATCTTTGCCTACATGGCTAGGATCGCTCATGATCTTTACATTTCTGTGAGGGAACGTTCTGGAATCTTTGGAGATCCACAGATTTCCAGCTACCCAGCATTCCCACTTGTCTCCACATCAAAAAGGTACTCCGTTTATGTGAGTGGGCCTAGCGCCCGCAATAGGAAAGGACCCAAAATGCAACATGGGCTATCAAGGTTTCCCACTCAAAACCAACTTTATCAAATGTGGACAGCTGTGGGTTTGGTGCCCTAGCTCAGATGCTACCCAGAGAAGCCTACCAAGCATGCACATTTCTGAAAACTACTTACCTAGGGGAGATCATGGTGGGCCCTAGGCACACCCACACAGGTGGGGGTAACATTTTTATCAGGAGAGGTGTGGGAATACTGGGTGCTACATCATTTGAGGCCCCCTTTAGATTCTCAAAAAGTCCCTGACAGAGATGGAAGGGAAATGTGTTTTTCCAAAGTTTGAGGTTTGCAAGAGCTTCTAGGTAAGAAAACCTTGTTAGGGCCATGCAAATCACAACACTCTGGACTCCAAGGGTATCTAGTTTTCAGAAAGGTGCAGGTTTGGCAGATTTCCATTGTTGAGAACTGGGCTAGGACCCAAATTCCACAGCACTGCAAAAAAGTGTTTGTTTTCAGTGTAAATATTTGATGTGTCCATGTTGCATTTTGGGGCCTTTCTTGTCGCAGATACTAGGCGCAGCCACACAACCGGGGTTCCACCTTTATCAGGAGACCTGGGGGAAGGCTGGGTAGTAGGACATTTGTGGATCCCTACAGATCCCAAAGCTTTCTCTTACACAAATATGTGTTTTTAGCGTAGGTTTGGAATGGCTTCTGGGTAAGCAACGCTCATGAGGACCGCTCAAGTCACACCACCCTGGACTCTCCCAGGTGTTTAGTATTCAGAAAAGTATGGGCATGGTAGGTTTCCCTGGGTGGAAGCTGAGCCAAGGCTCAAAATCCGCAGCTACCCACATTGTAAAACATTTGAGTACTGGCAGATTGCCTTACCTGATTGAGCCAAGGAGAGGTCTGCATTTTCAACACCAGAGAGGCACCTCTAGTTACGGGTGATGGCCTTTGGGTTGAAAAATGCCCCTGCCACCTTCCAGAGGTTGGTCAATCAGGTGTTGGCCGGACAGGAGGGTTTTATTGCCGCCTACCTGGATGACATTGCAGTGTTCAGTGCCACTTGGGAGGAACATCTGCGTCACCTCTGGAGAGTGTTGAAGACTCCACAGAGGGCAGGCCTCACGATCAAGGCCAGCAACTGCCAGATTGGGCAGGGATCAGGCCCCCCCCCCAAAGACCCAGACAGAGGTGAGAGCCTTTTTAGGACTCACTGGGTATTACAGGAGATTGGTCAAGGGATTTGGCACCATTGTTGCCCCCTTGTCTGAGCGGACTTGCAGAAAGCAGCCCAGTAAGGTGAACTCGACTGAAGCCTGCCAGAAAGCTTTTGGTGCTCTGAAATCTGCCATGTACACGGTGCTCAAGGCACCCAACTTCTCGCAGGACTTTGTGGTGCAGACCGATGCTCCAGAGCATGGTGTGGGGTGTGTGCTTTCACAACCAAATGAGGGCCTAGATCAACCTGTGGCCTTCTTTAGTAGGAGGTTACCTCAAAGAGAACAGAGGAGGAGTGCGCTAGAGCATGAGGCTTTTGCTGTGGTCTGGGCGCTGAAGAAGCTGAGGCCCTACTTATTTGATACTCAGTTCCGGGTTCAGACCGACCACAGGCCCCTCAGATGGCTGATGTAGATGAAGGGTGAGAACCCAAAGTTGTTGAGGTGGTCCATTTCCCTACAGGGGATGAACTTTACGGTGGAACACCGCCCTGGTACAGAAGACACCAATGCTGATGGTCTGTCCAGATTTTTCCGCCTTAGTGAAGAGAACTCCCAAGAAGGTGGGTAGTTCTCCCCACATTTCAGCTGGAGGGGACACTTTTTAGACCTGGCAGCCTTGGGCTCGGTTTCCCCTACATTTTTGCCTTTGCCTCCTGTGTTTTTACTGTGTGTAAGACTTCGTTTTTTCTGGTCTAGATGCTTTGGGCAATTTTCCACTGCTGTCAGTGCCAAAGTGCAAGTGCGCCCTCTGTAAATTGTTATGATGGATTCGTGTTTCCAGGATTGGGTTATTTGGTTTACTGTTAAGTCCCTTGTACAATGTACTGTGTGCGCCTAGGGCCTGTAAACCAAATGCTGCTAGTGGGCTTGCAGCATGGATTGTGCCACCCACACATGCAGCCCAGTAAAATGGTCTCAGACCTACAAATACAGTGTCTGTGAGCGGTCTAGTACTGCCACGTCGACCTGGCAAGTGCACCCACTTACCAGGCCCTAACCTTCCCTTTTCCTACATGTAGTTCACCCCTAAGGGAGGCACAAGGTACCCATGTGGGCAGGATGCAGTGCATGTGAAAGGTAGGACACGCCCTGAAGTGTGTGGCATGTCCTGACAGCGAAATACTACCAATTTCGTTTTTCACTATTGAAAGGCTATCTGTCCCATAGGATAGAATAGGGAGTTTACTTATAATAATTTATAAGCATAACTGCCCATGGGAAAAAGATTGAAAAATTGAGTTTTGTATGCCTGAACTCACAATATAAAGATTCATCTTTTAGTAATGATGATTTTTATATGCTGGGTTTGAAAATACCACTTTTATTAAGAGTATATTTTCTTGCTTAGCCATCCAGTGTGCCTCTGCTAGGTTTGTGCATTGACTCTCTGGCTTTGGAGTGACACAGGCTGACATTCTGTTCAGACAGCCACTTGGGGGTCAGGTGTGTCCTGCCTTTCCAGGGCGAGTCAGGGCTGGGCTGAATAGGCCTGGGCTGCATTCAGAGTATGGGGGAGTAGATTTATTTCACACCCGAATGGGCCTAGTTTACCTCGGACAATTCTCTCTCTACCTCCTGCCAGGAAGCTGCACCAGAGAGAACAGAACTGGTTTTGGCTGAGCCAAGAGCTTCTCTGCCACCAGGGAACAAAGGAATTTGTGCTATAAAGAGTGGAGCCCAGACCCCTGAACTTTAGATCACTTCTGGGATTCAAGAGGAACCTTTGCCAAGGAGAGGAGCTGGAGAAACTGAAGGAGAAGTACTGCACCTTTGCAGTGTGCTGTCTGGGGTTGACCTGCAGTGGCTGTTTCTGCCAAGGAAAGGGCAAGGACTTTGCTGTGTGCTGTGTACCCTGCTTGAGGAAGATCTCCATGGGCTTGAAGTAGAGCTTGCCTCCTGTTCTGAAGTCTCAGGGACACAGACTTCATCCCCCTCAGTCATCCTCCAACCGGAACTGCCGTTTGAGCTGCCACAGAGGGAAATTGCAACACAGATGACGGTGAGCGACCCCGTAACCTACACTGAAGCCATGGGCAACGTTCGTGAGGAGCACGACGCACCGCCCTGACTTGCACCATAGGCCCGCCGCCGCATCGACTCTGAAGCGGTCACCGTGGCCGCTGCCTGCACCGGAGCAGAGGACACCGCTTGTGATGCTCACGACGCACCGTCCCAACTCACACTGCAGCCCGACTTCACCGATGCCAGTGCTTCATCAACATGGAGTCAATACTTGACGTGGGGGACTCCTGAATCCTTTGACACCGCACCGTCATAAGAAATCAACGCCTCGCCACCACCATGACGTCACCTCCCCGACAACATTAAGGGACTGACGCCTCACCTCCCCTGCTTCTCAGTAAGGAACCGAGGCCTCACCTCCCCTGGGGTCGTAAAGAACGGACACCGCCCAGCGCCAACGAAGCTTCACCTCCCCGACGCCGAGCACCGTCTTTGCTTTCATCGTTTCCAAGGTACTGTTCAGGGGGAGTGCAACTCCGGGCCTGACACGCCATGCACCTCACGGTCAGCGCGGTACTTTGGCATTTTCATCTGTCACAACGTCGTGGTAACTCCAGAGGGACTTATTTGTTGCTACAAACTTTCATTTTGAGAATAACTTCTTTTTGGAGGATATTTTGACTACTGTATTGTAGATTTTTGTCGTTTTGGTCTGGTTTGGTTTAGATAAAGATGACTTTTTCTAAACTGGTATGGTGTCCATTTGTAGTGTTTTCACTGTATTACTGTGTGTGTGCACAAATGCTTTAGACACTGCCTCTGAGATAAGTCTGTCTGCCCGTGCCAAGCTACCAAGGGGGGAGCAGCGGTTATTTTAGAAGTGTATCCCCCCTTACCGTAACTAGAAGCAAGGGTCCCTATTTGAACAAAGGTACCTACCTCTGCCAACTAGAGACCCCCATTTCTAACAGAAGGTAATTATGTTCAAGTGCCCACAAAGATACTGTGTGAATATAGTGAAGTCAGAGTCCTCACAAGGATAGTGTGTGATCATAATGATGTTCAAGTCACCACAAGGCTGGTGTGTGATCATAGTCATTTTACAGTCCCCACAAGGATAGTGTGTGATCATAGTGATTTTCAAGTCCCCACAGAGATAGTGTGTAATTATAGTGATGTTCAAGTCCCCGTAAAGATAGTGGGTGATCATAGCGATGTTGAAGTTCCAACGGGAATAGTGTATGATTCTAGGAATGTTTAAACATCACAAACAATGTGCAATTATAGTGATGTTCAAGTTCCTACAAAGACAGTGTGTGATTAGAGGGATAGTCAAGACCCCACAGAGATAGAGTGCCATTATTGGGATTTTTAAGTCCCCACGCAGATAATTTGTTGAGACAATTATGTTCGTATCCAGAGAGAACGGGCCGGAGTCACAAATGTAATTTATACTTTTGAGTAAGTTTACACTTTTGAATACGTTTACTACTTTTCAGTATTCGCAAACTTCACATTTGTAGTAACTTACACCTTTGAAAAAACCTACACTTCTATAGAACGTCGAGCACTACACATGACCAATCACTGGTACTGCAACACCCTCCTATAGAAAATATTGGAAGTAGGAACTTATTACAAAAGTGAAAATCACAAACAAAGTGCAGTTAGTGAATAGTACAATGTAGTATGTTGTGTAGTACTATTGTCTTACTAAAAAACATACTACAAAGTGCAGTTTGTAAAGCAAGCCTCTAGTTTTTACATTGGCATGTTCAAACCTTCACATACATAGTGAGCGATTATATGAGTGCTCGAGTCCCACAAAACAGTGTGTGAAGGTAATCATGTTCACAAACCCAGAGTGATAGTGTGTAAACTTAATGTTAGTCTCCACATATTTCTTAAAAATAATGATGGCAAAGTCTAAACAGAGACAGTGTGTGAATGTAGCCATACTCGAGCCTCCACACAGTGATTGTTGTGGTGTTGTCAACAGATATACTCTGATTATATAGGGATATTCAAGTCCTTCAAAGATGGTGTGTGGCGGAAATGCTCTCTAAATCTCCATAGAGACAGTGCTTGATTATAGGAATGTTCAGGTTCGCACAGAGATGGTTTGTGAAGGTATGTTCAATTCCCCGCAAAGCTAGTGTGTGATTATAATGATGTTCAAGTCCAATTAAGGATAGTGTGTGATTATAGTGATGGTCAGGTACCCACAGAGATATTGTGGGATTACAGTGATAGTCAGGACCCCACAGAGATACATTTTACTGTTATGGTGTTTTCAATTTATTACTGTGAGTACTGCATAAATACTTTACACATTGGCTCCAAGTTAACCCTGACTGCTTTTGTGTCCTACCAGAGAGTTAAGGATAGGTTTAGTTAGTGAACTTCCAAGGTTCACCCCAACAAGGATTGTGATTATTATTTGAAGTGGGTCTCACTGCCCTCAACAAATACTCACATTTCTAACCAGCCAAATTGTGAAATGCCTGATGGGATGATCCGGAGTACTCTGAAGAATCTGGGACAAGTAAATTCCCTAAAGATTGAAGTCAGACATTGTGAACTGTGGTTAGTTTCTCAACACTTAGCAGGTCCCACAGTCTCAAGTGCCACTCTCCAATATCTGATGTGTGCATGTTTCCCCAGTCCCGGATTATCAGCTGTCTAGCCACACACAAAACATGTGCCATTAGCTGAGCATGCAGTGGATATGTTTGTGTATTCCACGCAACATGTATATCGCAACATGTAAATCTTGGAGTACTCCTTTGAAACATGATATCACTCTCATCCAGTAGGTTAGACCTAATGTGGTGGAGTTTAAGGCAAGCACATATTAAGTGTAGTACATGCCAGTGGTCAAAGTGGGCAGGATCAACAGGGCACGGCATGCCCCTACTTCTTTAAATTAATAGATTCCATGCCCCTACTTTTTTGTTTTAAAGACGTGTCCCAGGAAGGCAGAACTAGCCAAGTGTTAGAACGGGGGTCTCTAGTTGGCTGAAAAAGGTACCTTAGGCCACGTCAGGGAAAGGAAAGACACCTTCTCAGATAGCCCCTGTTCACCCCCTCAGTATCTTGGGACGAGCAGCCAGGCTTATCTTTAAGGCAAGTGTGTAAAGTATTTGCAACCACGCTCTCAGTAACCCAATGATGACACCACAAATAGACTCCACACGAGTTTAAAAAAAAACAAGTATATGTTTATATAAAAAGATATACGATGAGACCACACGACAAAAATCCAACATATGCGTATTTGTAATATTCCTCCTGGCCTGTTATTAGGCCAGCCAGCCCTTGTAGGTTCTGGCGGTATTAATGAGCAATTCTAGATGATCCAATTGAGTCCTAATGCAATGCTATGCAGTTCGTAATGCAAGAATCAGGCACTTCTCAATGTAAAAATAATGCAGTTCGTTATGCAACAATCAAACAGTTTGTTATGTAAACTAATGCAATGCGTAATGCAACAATCAGGCAGTTTGTAATGCAGAAATAATGCAATGCGTAATGCAAATCGGCACCGATCACGGTGCTTTAGACGATGTCTCTGCCACTCGTACTGACTCGCGGTCAGCTTCTGTCAACATATGCCCCCAACACGGGTATGGTGTAAAACAAAGTGCAGCTCCACACTCCGGCCCCGGTACTGCCACTCCTCGACAAGTACGGGCCGCGATACGAACTGAAGCAGAGGCTCGCGCTGCAAGAATGGGAGAGGCTGAGCGCGTCCCTCTCCGATCCCGCACCCCACCCCACCCCAGGGGTGCGACCTCGCTCTCCTCTTCTCGCGACTTGGGCCTCCGATGCAACTTTGTGGATTCTGGGCAGTGGGACACGGGCCCTCCCCCAACGGGGTTGGTTCGAGGTCCCACTCTGGCAACGGCAGGCTCGGGTCAGCGGCATAGCTCCTCTGGGGATGCCAGTCCGGGCTAATGGCGATAACGAATACCACAGGCTGCAACAGGGCACACGCACACAGCGTCGCTAAGACTCACTTGAGCTTCGGGCGTGCACGATCACAGGGCAATCCTCACGAAGGTCTCGGGCGGCAAGAAGCACACGGCACACAGCGTCGCTGAGACTCACTTGGACTCCGGGTGTGCACGATCACAGGGCAATCCTCGCAAAGGGCTCAGGCTGCACGATGCACACGCACAGAGCATCGCTGAAACACACCTGGAAACTTTTGTTTTCCTGAGTTTCCACAACAGGAAGTCAGCTCTCCTCGGGTCCAAGTTACTTCAGGACACAGCAAAGTCCGTTCAAGCAGGGGGACACAGCAAAGTCCCTTACCCTCACCTTGGTTAAATCAGCAAACTGCAGGCCAGCCCCAGAACTCACAGCAAGGGTCAGTCCTTTCCTTCAGTCTCTTCAGCTGTTTCTTCCTTGGCAGAGGTTCCTCTTGACCACAAAGTAGTTTCAATCCTTTTCAGACTTGATCAATCCAACGTTCAGGGGTTCCAGCTCTCATGGTTATACCCCTAAATGTCTTATGTCTTTGTGTTAAGGGGGGCACCGACCCCTGTCCAAACCAGTTCTG
Source organism: Triturus cristatus (assembly GCF_964204655.1). Lineage (NCBI taxonomy): Eukaryota > Metazoa > Chordata > Amphibia > Caudata > Salamandridae > Triturus > Triturus cristatus. Next base: position 59,551,681 of record NC_140584.1, read on the forward strand.
GGATCTCCCTGCCAGTGACACCGTCTTCCTTTGATAGTGGGCGTCTGGATCCTTAATCACTCAGCAGGAGATGGAGCCATTGTTTTAAGGCAGCAACTCAGGCCTCTTCACCTCCAGGGCCTACTCCTCCCCCTACACCCCAGATGCAGGCCAGCCTGTTGCTGTCTCACCTCCTCCCCTGGGTCAAGACATTCCCCAGATCCTATCGCTTTCAAATCCAGACAGTCAATACACAACCAGGCAGAGCCACACAGAAATGTTAGTGCAAAAAAACCCAGCCACTTCTAAAAAAGTGGTTTCTAAACACACAATGCAAAAACCACCTTCACAAAAAGATATGCTATTGAATTGAGAGTTCAGGCGCACTAAACTTCTTTATCGTAAGCCTTTGGGAAGTTAGGCTGGAAACATATTACACAGCCTCCCCATTCTGTCCTATGGACAAGATGGCCTTTCAACAGTGAAAAATGAAATGGAGAGTATTTCACTGTTAGGACATGGTACACACCTTAGTACATGTCCTACCTTTCACATACACTGCACCTTATCCAGGGGGTACCTTGGACCTACCATAGGGGTGTCTCATGTGCATAGAAAGGGAAGGGTAAGGCCTGGCAAGTGGGTGCACTTGTCCGGACATGGTAGTTTAACAAACTGCGCGCAGGCACTGCAGTGGCAGGCCTGAGTTCTCTCTTTAAGGCTACTTGTGTGGGTGGCACAATTAGTGCTACAGGCCCACTAGTAGCATTTGCATTACAAGCCCTGGCACACATAGTGCACTTTACTAGGGACGTTACTAGTAAGGCAAACATACCAATCATGGACAACCAATTACCATTACACTTTACACAGGGAGCACTTGCACTTTGACACTGATCAGCAGTGGCAAAGTGCCCAAAGCATCTAAGCCAGGTAAACGAAATCCATCACAGCATTGAAAATAGAGGAGGTAGAGGCAAAAAGTCTGGAGTAATCACGCCAAGAAATGCCAGGTTTAACACCAAGGCCTACAGATAAGCTTGGCATACGTGACTTACTTTTTTTTTTAGGCAGACGGTGCTTGTCTAGTTTATCATTTGAATCAAGTTGCATCCAGCTGTTTATATCGAGGCACAATTAGTTTGTAGCTGAATGCAGTGCGAGTTCCTCTCAGTGAGGCAATATGTTGTTCAGTAGAGGAGAGGATGTGGCATTATGGTCAGAGCTGCCGAATTTGGAACCGGGGAACCAGGTTCAGCCTTCTTGACCAGTCAGTCCCCCAACCACTCCTGAGGGAGCACATTTCCACTCCAGACCTTGGAAGGCCCCGCAAGACCTTAGAAGCCCTGGCGTCTTTGCACCAACAGGTGGACCCTAGCAGTGGCAAGTGTGGTTTAACTTTGATGGCCTGTCCACCACAATCCATGAAGTTCACCTCCAGTCTTGCGGGCAGGCCTATGAAGCAGCACACCCTAGCGCAACCCTCACTGAGGTCACAGAACCCTTGAGAAGGGCTGTCTCTAGGAAGATGTGACCGTCCCAAGTGCTGGCTTGAGGGGCACTCTTAAAGGGTGGTAGTGAGGGAATCTGTGAAAGAGGTGGTCATTGGGGAGCACCAACATACATTGTTGCACAGGGCACCACTAGTGCTAAAGCCGACCCTGCCCTTAAGAGCAGTCCGCCTCACCCATTGGTACCTAGATTGGCCTTGTTTCAGCAGTAGTAGCTGCAACTCACCAGTGGTCGGCAATGCAGGATTTGCACGCACACCAAAACTAAGTTTGCAAACCTCACAGTCTCTCTGCTTCATACACAAGCACTTTTAACATGCACTGTCTGCTTTGAGGCCACTAGAATTATACAGCAATGGAGGACAAAATTATACCGCAGTGTTGACTAGATTATGAAAAAAAAAGACAGCAGCGTGATTCAGTATATTTTCCAATACATTATTTTGACATTTTTACACATGCTAGCAGTCTGCAAAGATTTTGCCTTATTAGTACCGGTGTAATATGCAAATGGAGCAGTGAGAAAGGTGACCAGTCAACATTTGCACAGGGTCGCCAACTTTGCAGCAACACAAGTCACATTTTATTAGTAACTTTTGATTCGTTTTGAGTTACAAACAATTTATTGGTTAAAATCATCAGATTATGCAGCAGATGATATATTGTGGCAAATATGGCAAAAAGCCATATATAGAAAACATTTGCAAGCTAGGATATTTGCCATTCATGTTTGAGCTGCTCTTGTGGAAAAAGGGAGAAGTGTGATGACAGAAACTCCATGGCTCGGAGACAAATGGCTTGTTCTTCCACTTTCAGGCGTATTTGGGACATTCTGTGATTTTATTGACAATAACTCATTAAACCTGAATTAAACATTGGCTGAATTAAATAACACAATAAGTTGTAACTGGTCAGTGAAATGCTAAATACAAAAAAACTGAATGTTTTTCGCATTCTGCCCACACATCTGACTCCGCCCACTGATCCAATTCTCTGGTTATTCCCGCCCTTTGATTCTCCGCCCACAGTTTCCCTACTTTTTTTCCCCACTTTGACCACTGAGTAAGGTGCCCCTTCATCCACAATCTCTCCCAAGCAACATACGTAGGAAGGGTTATGATAGAAGTAGAGTGATAGTTTAGTAATAGCCACTCTTGGCTTAATGCTTCCTGATAAGTTCTGTGATGTAATAAAGATATCTCCCAACTACTTATCTGTGATCTGATGAACTAATTCCAGTCAGTATATGTGTGAGACAATATTTTTGTAACGGTCTTTGGTTAGGAGCCATCTTTAAAACAGTGTGAGCAGGACTTAGGGCCATATGTAGGTAGGCTGTGTTTTGCGATTCTCTAATTGCAATTTTTAGGGAATCGCAATTAGAGAATAGCAAAACGCTATGTAGGTAGGATTAGCAATTTTGTTTGCGAATCCCACCTATTCCTTATTTGCGATTCTCTAATTGAGAATCGCGAATAAGGAATACCTTGCCATTCATTCCTATGGGCTAAAAGGCCCATAGGAATGAATAGGAAGACATTCTCAATTTGCGATTCTCAATTAGAGAATCGCAAATTGAGAATGCAATTTCAAGGGTGTCAACATGACACCCTTTTGCACCCCTGTAAAGAGCATGGGTGCACATGTGGCGCACATACATGCCCAAAGGGCATGTATGTGTGCCACATGGCACTTTGAATAATGCAAAAAACTGCATTATTGAATGAAATCGCAAATTACCATCAACCTGAAGTTGGTGGTAATTTGCGATTCCTTAAGCCAAAATAGCACAACTTAGGTGCTTTCTACATTGCATTTAAGGAATCGCTATTTGGGATTCCTTAAATGCATTTGCAAAATAAGGAATCGCAAATTTTGCGATTCCTTATTTTGCATGCAGATTTTCCTTCCTACATCCCACTTAGCAAAATTGCGATCGCAAACGCCGAAATTCGGCGAATTTCGGCGTTTGCGATCGCAATTTTGCTTTCTACATATGTCCCTTGGTGCCTAATCTCGTGGTATGTAAACTTCGACCTCCAGAAGATTCAATTTCATCTTCAGTGTTTTAAATGATCTGATAAACCATTATCATCAAAGAATTCTTCTTCCGTTTGACAACCCACCATTTCCCCTTCTACAAACAAATCTTCTTTTATTGCTAGTGTGAAATTTTGGTTCACTACTGTCAGGGTAAGTTAGAAATGGAAGGTAGTTAGTGTTCCTCCACATTATAGATGGTGGCACACCACGAGGGTGGACCAAGTCACTGGAAAATAATAAAGTCCCTAGCTACGATGCTTTTTGGGTAGACATGGAATTATTGCACATCTGAGTGGCTCCTATGGTCTTTTCGTCGAAGACCCTTTCTTCTCAGACTCCCTTAACCCTGCTCAATCATGAACCGAGCTAGGATGATTATTCATACCCCAGAAACACTTGGTGAGTCCAGACCTCTTTTTCAGTGAGAAGCACGGCCCTTGCAAATCTGGGGTTCTTCCAAGTCGATATGAAATTGATAGCCTTCTGCAGAAGCTTCAGTTCAGTGGGAGGGCCAATCTGAAACATCAGTATCCTTGGAAGGGTCATCACCTGAGCAATAGAATGACCCATGGCATCCCTCCCTTATGCCATGTCTGAAGTTATATTTGCACTACAACTAGTTGTGATTTATTGTTCGATTGAGGCATTTGGGACAGTGTAGACATGATATTTATCCCCGGATAGGTAAGTGAGTCACTCATCCAAATAAACAGGTATCCTCCTTTCAGCTGACTCACTTAATCATGAGGGAGTGTGAGGTTCATTGGCTTGGATTTATTTCTGCAGGTTTACCTTAAACTCAGACACCATACCATATACCCCAACCTGGGGCATCGAGTCATGAGGGCTTGAAATTATTAGCAAGACAGTCTCTGTATACTTTATCATTTTATATTTTTAAGTTCCATTTTAACCTCCCTACCTTACACCATAGATTTTGTTTCCGGTCCACAAAGGACTAAATTGTCAGGGAAAAGAGGAGCTGGGACAGGGGTCACCGCTGCCTGGTCCTACTTATCGAGAAGGTGGGTGAGCTGACGCAATTGACCCTCACAAATATCAAGTTGTCTTACCCAGCCAGTATACCGGCCTGCATTCTCTGACCAAAGATGAACACCTCCAGGAACAGAGTCAAATAACCTTTCTGTGACTAAGGCCACAAACAGTGTTTATTTAGCTGTGTGATGCACACTGTCAATTATATACCACATTTTCTAATATTGTCTCCCCCACTCATCAAGTTTCTCTATCTGTTTACACTCTCAAGTTCATTATGCTATGTTACCAAGTCCTGTTGTGCCCTCACCTTGTTTCACTTAGTAGAGGCTGCCATTATCTGTCCTCAAAGGACTACATTGAGTATGTCTCAAAGTTTGTTCCTTATTATTCCCCTAGTCCTCCCTATTGTCATTCTACTTCAATAAGGACTTTAACAACTCCTCTATCTCTGGCCAAACCTGTCCCTTATACAGTGTATCATTCTCCCTCAGTAAGGACTTCAGTGACTCCTCTCTCTGTCCGGGCCTGTCCATTATGCAGTCTGTTGCTATTTAATAGCAACCTGCAATTGTTCTGTGATGAGGAGAGTGTCACGTAGACCAGGTCACCATCTGACATGGCAGTGTGACTTATCATAGCCTCTGCTAACTCTTGCAGGAGCTCGGACCCAACGAGGAAAATATCGATCTTTGCAGATGACCAGTGGTTCAATGAGTGGAATGAGTAATCAGTTTTATTTGGGTGCAAGTGTCTGTTATTTGTGTAATATCATCTCACCCAGCCCTGCTCTCCCCCTTCTGATATTGCCTCAGTGCATCAGGCACATCGTTAGAACGACCTCTTAGTCTTTCCATAGCCAATAGAAGTCTTTCTGTGATTATGTTTCAATTGGCCATCTCCATGTGGTCACATTCATGCTTTCAAGAAAGAGCTCTTGGTTCATGTTAAGGATGTAGATATTATGTTGGGGTTACTGGTTCGTGTAAGGTGCGCACACGCACCTCTGGTCCCCACCCCTGCCGAGCGCACAGTGCCGTGGGTGGCATGCACACGCAGCACATCCCGACAGCGTTCGCGCCACTACTTTTAAAAGGTGAGCAGCGCAAAAACAGGCAATTTCCTGGACCCGTTGCAGAGGAAGAGGCAGCCTGTGATATCAAGGAGGGCACCTGCACTGGTTTCATTTCTTTCATTTCTAGAGCGCAGCTGCGGGGCACATTGTGTGCTTTTGTTAAAGTACTCATGTTAATCGCAGGATCCATCACCAGCTGCGATTAACATGAATACTTTCACAAAAGCAAACAATCTGCCCTGCAGCTGCGCTTTAGTAACAAGAGAAATAGAGAAGGTATGCAAACACCGCGTGTGCTTTCAGAATCACCTGAAAGCAGACGCCATGTCTGAAGACTTGCTAAAATTTATTTTCTTAATAGAGGTGGGGTGCAGGGTGATTGTGTGCATTTGTTAAACGTTTTCATGCTAATTGCAGATCAAGACGGGCGTTGCGATTAACATGAAAACTCTAATAAATGTACACAATCAACCCTCAAGCTGCATTCTATTTCTAAAATGACAGTAAGACCCAATGACCCACCCTCTAGTATCTCCTACGTGATCTACTATCTGAGGCATGGCGCAACGGAGGTCAAACAGGTTTTAGGAATATGTGGTCTAGACAAAAGTGTCTCGCCCATTTAGCCAGGAGAGTGAGAGGAAATGAGAGGGAGCAGTGCAAGCAGGGGAATGGAGTAGACATGTGCCCATCTGCACTACTCAGATGCCCCCTAACCCCCCAGTGAACCAGCTTGACACCGGTGCCCGTCACAGTAATCCTGAGTGAAATAACAGCTGCGGGGGCTAGACAAGGTAAGGGGAGCGCCACGGCGTAGTCCATTTATACAAAACAGCGGGGCTGATGAGGCCGCCTTATTCGAGGGAGTAAAAGTAATAACTCCTCTTCAACTGACAACTGGTTCTAAAACTGGCTTTGCATTGGTGGCTGCTGAAGGCGCCTGAGCCCAAACCTCTGTGGGAGCAGCCCAGGACAGACGATGGCCCAGCACCAGAGCCTACTTGTGTCAGTCTGTGAAATTGTCTAAATAAGCCACCACTGCGTGAACAAAAAACACCTTGTTGCGAAACAAGCAATGAAAATGGGCACTTTGGCACTGTTGGGTCATCATTGGAATCCTAGAAGACAGCTTCTCCATGCAGAGCAGCCGTGCTCGCACATTGCTCCCCGCAGGGAGATTATCCTGGGTCATTATTGTCCACTCCGGAGCTCCGGAGCTCCGGCGCCCTCCTCACACCCCTAGCTCCTGTCATTCTCAACCAGGTCTTCACCCGCTTTGGATTCTTCAGTCCTGACTTGCACATGTCGCACTTGAAGCAACTGACATTGTAGGGCTGCCAGTGCATGGCGCATGTGTCTGCAACTAATCCTCACGAGACCCCGGCTTTGTGGACACAATGAAATACAGCAAAATGTAGAGACAGTAAAGGAAGATTCATAACTTAATTACCTCACAGGCAGCTATACTGCATACCAAGGGTTACCACATCGCGCTTAGGAAAGACACGAGAAGTACCAGAAAACCGACGGCGGCTACATAGAAATTATACTACACCAGCATTGGTGCATGATTAGCAGCACTAGTAGCTGAGGATGCACGATACCGGTTATGCGTAACTTTGCATTTCAGTGTGGTGATGCGGATCACCACACTGAAATGTGTTAGTCTCACACCAGATACGTGGTACTTTGCAGGGCTGCTTCATACAGACAGAAAGACCTGCAAAATAACACAAATTAAAGCTCAAACGGCTGCCCCTCTTTTAGCACATGTGACTCAGCAGCCGAAGCTGCAAGACATTGAAATGTGAGTCCCAGCTGAACTCAACATCCTGCAATTCTAGGCAAATCACCTAATCTTCAGATTCCTAAAAAAAAAAAAAAAGTGTGAAATGTAATATGGAGCTCATGTAAAGTGCTTTTATGGCCTTGGTCCAAGTTTGTGCTATGTAAAAGTACACAAAATACAGAAAGAAAATAGCAGCAGAATCTGACTGTCGCCAGGGTTGAGAAAAACTATTAATTGCTGTTGGAGCTGCGGTCCAGCCTAAGAGAGGAAAACAAACATGGGGCGAAAGACCAGTGGACTGGGAGAGAAAGAGGGGGCGAGATGGAGAGTACAAGAAGAGCAGGAAAGAAAAAATCATTAACGTCTTCCGCCAGCCACGTCTCTCCTCCTCCTTCTCCGGTGAGTCCTGGAACCAGGAGGCACCCAGGCTCCCCATAGCGAGTCACAACGCTGCAGTGCATCGTTGTGATTGGTCTGAGTGCCCTGGTTCTGCACTCAGATGGGGACTGGGGCCTGAGCATGTTCCCCACTAAGCTGTGCAATGCAGCCTGGTGGGAAACATGCAAAGTGCGCATGACTGTTTGGTCAGGCCAAGAACTTGGAGTGTGCAAACCACACCTCCCCCTGTACCTCCAGCCCCAAACTTGTGAAAATTCAAATAATAACTAACTTCTTTTAATTTTATTTTTCCTGCTCAAAGAGGGCATTTGTTAAAGTTTTCATGATAATCACAGTGCCGTCATGAGCTGCAATTAACATCAAAACTTAAAACAAATGCACAAAATCATGCCGCAGCCCAGCTCTATTAAGAAAAGGACTGCAGCAACATAGCTGCCACGGTTTCAAATTGCTAAGTGGGACGGTTTCAAACCTGCCTTAAGACTGTTAACGTGGCACTGTATGCGTGGAAATGCGCAGTGTTTCACTTTTTTAGGCAAAAGTTTGGAGTGATATTTGGCGCTGCACCCATACGCACGGTCTGGTTACTGGCGCACTTAGCCTTGGTTGAAGCGTACATAGACCTTACACTGCCGCACACAAAGGAAACAAATTGGTTGGGGGCCTAGTATAATGATCACCAATATTAAATGCCGAGCTCCATCTACACATAGGCCCAGTATTTCATGGTTCAGGATCTTTAAGAACTGAATGGTCCTCCTTACATTGTGTTGGACCCATGGGCGAAGAGCGGTTGCAGAAACCATTTCACTTTAAGGTGGCCCCAGTCCTTTTTAAACAGATGCATCTCCTACAGGAGTCCCACCTCACATTTTGCGTCTTAAAGCAAATTGAGAACCGATACTCTCTTGGGCAGTGCATTGACACCCTGTATATTAAGGTTAGTGAGCTTCAGCATAAGGACATGATATATAGTAGGTTCCAAATGATCTAGCCAGTGTGGTATTGGAGGAGCAGTCTGCACTGCATGAATCCACACTTGTCAGTTTAGCATCATGAGCCTCAAACTTATTTCGCACCTTCTCCTTCCCCTAGTCACCACCATCAGCTCTCCTTTATCACTGAAAAATGAAAATTTAACAGGGTAGAAAAGTCAGGAGGCACATCTTGGGTGGGGCCTCTGCCCTCTGGTGCACTGGGTGGAAGCCATTCTGAGTGGGCAATTTTCCAGCCAATCTCCTACCACTCCAAGGAGTGCCTGCATGCAGCCAATTATGTTTTCCCTTTGAATGTGTTAAGCCCCTAATGCAATTTTTTTCCCTTTAGAGTGGTTCTCCATGTCCTTCATTTTCAGTTGTATTTCAATGACTGCTCTCTGAACTCGTAGGTGACCACTCAGAACTGGTGTTTGTCCAAATGGTCATCTACCATGTTCTCAAGTTTTTCTACTCTGACCCACAAGGATCCTGCATTGCCTTTGAAATTGGCCAAGCAATTCTTCAGCTGACTTTAGTAGCCCACTTTAATCCCTTCACCATGTGTATAATACCTTGCGAAGCCCTGCAAGATGCAATCTACACCTGGGCTTTGGGCCCAATAGGATGTTTGGGGCTGTACTACCTCCACCACGTGTCCTTCCTTGTAGTCACTCAGGTTTGTTTGGAAATAGAGCCTGCTGTTCTTTTTGAAGGTTAGCCCTTCGTCTCCTGCTATTGTTGGCCCTGTTGCCCGATATCATGGCCCTCACATATTTCAGTAGTTACATTCATGCCTGTAGGAATGCTAAGAGAACAACATCAGCCTCGTGTAGTCCTCAGATGTTGGCTGGCTCACCTCAATAGTGTAGAAGGAGTATGTGCAGGGCCGAATGCTCTCAGCTGTCTAGCTGACACGCCCCTTCATGGTGGACCAGTCGTCACATACCCCACTGTCCGTAAAGTCAGACTTTTTCCTTCCAACTGGCCCATACGCCAATGAATGAATTCTTGATGGCATGTTCCCGTAAGGTGTCCAGCACAGACCCATTCTCCCAACCGTCCCACTGCCAGATCTAATTATGTGCATTACCATGGGGTTCCGAGCCATGTCATTGGGCTTTTTGACATGGACAACTGTCTAATATTACCGGCAGCTCCAAATTGGATGTTGCAGTCAGGTAACATCTGCATGCTGGAGGCATTCCTTAGAGTCTCAGTTTCTATCCTTCTTTGACACTTTGACACCTTGTCACCGCTTTTGCCCACCACCACTTCTGCATGAGACCTTGTGCATCCCCAGGTACTTTAGGCACCTGGATGACTGGTTCTCTGCCTTTGGGCATTGGTGCAGGACATAGGGGTGGGGTTGCTACAGCACCCTTAGATGTAACCATCCTGGAGTTCAGAAGGTTTATGAGAAATAAAGATGCTTTCAGATTTTGTCTTTTTATGGTTACCTCTGCTGTGCATTGAAAGGCAGAGGTCAAGTTACAGGGAATTGCTGTTTATTCCTTTAAAATGGCGATTTTAGAGTTTATTTTTCATTCAATGACTACAAAAGAGTATTTTTATAAATGGACTATGTGCTAATCTTCATGGAGTACAGGGAGTGTGAAAGGAAATGCTGTAGGATGTTATTTTCTCCTCACAACAAAATTTTACTACCTGAAAATTTACTGTACAAATATTTCTATATATATCAGCAGACATATAAGCACAAACAAAGCACTTTTTGTAGTTCTGAATGGAGATGGAGAGAAACATTATAGGAACAAAAAAAATCATGACACTTTAATTAGTGATGTTCAAATGATAATTATTCCCTGAAACTGGATTCCCACAAGATGTTTCTGCGCTATAAAGTGTTATTAGTACATTTGAATATCTGTGCAAATTTAGTGGCTCTTTCAATGAAAAACGTGCTGGCAGTGCGGTACCACACAATGCTTTAGTAATTTATATTTGGGACAGTGTGCTCCAAAATGCACCACCGGACACAACCTACACCCTTACCACTCTTCTGCTGAATCAGCGTTGCTCATTTTCTACACTTGATCTTTGTTTGACACTTGCATTTTTCACATTTCCTATGACTTGGATGATGCATCACTGATGGCAGTACTCCACTCTGAAAATTGTTACAACACGAATGCCTTTGAAGTACTTTAAAGGTTTTGGATATTGGGGAATTCAGTGGAGCTCCATGTCTCTAGGTCTACTCCATTTTCCTGAAGCCAGTCCTGGGATTTTCTTTTACAAGTCAATTATATTGTCTTGTTTGTCCAATTGAGTTAGTTGGAAGTAAATGAACAGTACAGTTCCCAAATAAACAACTTTTTAAAAGTTAGAGCTCAGGACTGAAAATTTGGCATCCAACGTACAGGATGTGATTTAGAAATCCAGATACGTTGTTTGGCCTGAAAGGCAGCAGCTGCATGGGAACCAAACCCCAGGTTGTGAGGGGTACACTGCACCCTAATTATAAACATGAAACAGCAGACGCCTTGACTGGATTTTAATGTTTATAATGAGGACAATTAATAAAGCAGAATCGTGAAAAATTACACTGGATGTGGACTTTTTTCCTGGGGCACCTTCCTATAGGGTAAAAGTGCTACTGTGACATCCTCGTCGATGTGGGAGAGCTATGAAAAAAGTTTCTGGAAATGCTAGCGCAGGGGTAAATTCAAAAGGTGAGGAATCCAAAGGCAGATACTGTATCCACCAGAAAAAGCGTTACTGAAGTTAAGTAACTTGTTCATCAATGCACTAATATAATCTGATGTACGAAGATTAAATACTTCTGCATATTATTAAAATACAATTTTTATATTCTGAAGTGTTATATTTTAACACGTTTGTTGCAAAATGTTTTAAAAAGTGAATGTGTTCCTAAAAGGTAAGAGGTGCAGGATACCTTAGTTATTCGCTTCTTTTCTTACTTCAGTTAGCTTGTAAATAAAGGCTTTCCTGTTTATTTAACATCTTTATGCATGTTAGTGCTCTCTGAAGTAAAGGGCAGCCCAGTGCTGCTGTTCACCAGGGGGCCGCATGTGAAGGTCAGGAGAGGCGCAAGAAGTCCCCAGGCTATATTTTGAGTATCACTGTTCTAGCACATATTTTCTGTCGCCCTCTTTCTTTTGTGCAAGAGTGCTCCATAGGTATACCATTGACACTTTAAAGCTATCTGTTAGAGTCTTGGTACGACCTCTGAGAATAGCACAACGCAGACCTCCAAACTGTGACAAAAAGGGAGAACAAATAAGGAGTACCATCTGAGTCACAGAGCATAAAATCCTCCTAATCCATAATGGCCTTGCTAGGCAAACTAGATACATGTCAAAATGACTTTATCCCACAGCTTTGGGGTTTCTGAATTAATTATTTTCCCATCAAGAGTCTCATAAAAGTTGTAATGAGCGCATACTATTATATTTTCCATTTCATTTGGTGAACTCCTTTTTCTTTTGTTTTTGTTGCCGGACCCTTGGTACATGTAGTTCAATTTAAAATCCAGACTAAAAAGTATACAAGAATAATCTAGAAAGAAAATTAAATAATAACTTTGTAATGTAATCTGCGTGCTTGGTAAACCGTGCACACTGACGGACATAGGTCTATTTGAAATCCCAAATAAAACTGTATTAATATGCTTGGTGTGGAAAACCTTGTCGAAAAGAGGTGTATGCAACCACACATATTTAAAGCCTGATTTCCTGATTATTCATTCATATTGTATTGTATTGTATTGTAATTGCTTTTATATAGCGCTTACTAACGGCGACAAGGAGTCGTAGCCATTTTCGTAAAGTACCACACTACTCCGGGAGGCAGAAGGAACTAGTGGTGAATTAGTATAGTGAAAATATGAAAGTAATTTGAGTGGTGGATATGTTAGTCAGTTATTTGATTGAGAAGGATAGTGGAGGGATTGAAGTGGGGAAAAGGATTGCATTTATATAGCACTTGCTACCCTTGATGGGGTGTTGAAGAGCTTTTTTGGCAAGCAGCACGCTACTCCGGAACCAATAAAGGATTAGTGGTCAATTAGTATAGTGAAATATTAAATTAATTTGAGTGGTGGAGGACATGTTAGTCTTATTTAGAACGAAAAGGATAGTGAAGGGATAGGGAAGGATTTCGATTTATTTTGGAGCTCATAGCAATAGGAGAAGGCTTGGAATGAGTAAAAGGGAGGTGGTGGGAGAGGAGTCAGAGGGAGGGTTTAAAAAATGATTGTTTTGGGGGATCTGAATAGTAAAAAGAGGTATGAGATGATGCAAGGAGGGTGGAGTAGGGATGACTTTCGCAAGGGTTATTTTGGAGATCATAGTAGTGGTATGGGATTTGGGATGAAAGAGTGGAGGTAATGGATTTATTGATAGAGGTATAGGGTGATTAATAGGCTAGTGCATTGGAAAGACCAAGAGGATATACTGAGAGCCGCATAGGCTGTAAAATAGGGTAGGGCATTGGACATGCTGAATTAGAAGAAAAGTAATAAAGAAATGAAATATATAAATCTGCAGAATCAAAAGTGATATAGATCCATAAGTGTATGGAAGGTATATAGATGCATAAAGGAAGGCAATATATGTAGATTAGAGATGCATTATAGAAACTGTGGCTTTTAAGTGTTGTTGTACTTTAAATTAGTTATATCTATATATATTTTAGATCAATAGTGAAGCAATTGTAGATAGTTATGATAAAATTATTAACTGATTGACGCAGTCACTTATATACATGTTAAGAACATAGAATAATGTAACTATCAGTAGTACGTACATTTGCTAAGCAAAACTAAGGATATCTATAGAAAATATATATATATATTTATTTATTTTTAACGAGTATTCTACACGTTTATATGAAGAAAAACACATATAGGTACAAATCTATAGTACAAATAAATGCTTGTATACAGAGACAGGGAGTATATTTCGATCCGTTTGCGTATGGTGGTTATGTGGGGAAGAGCAAATTCTTGTGTAGTTGTCTGAAGATAAGGGGGGTAGAGAGTTCCACAGGTTGTCTGTTTGAACAGAGAATGATGTGCCACCCATTGTTTTTTGCTTTTATCTTGGTATTTTGAGGAGAGGTGCCACTCTAGAGCAGCGGCTCCTTTGTTGAACATGTTTGGTGATTTTATTCCTGATGAAGAGCTGTCCCGTTCCATGTATCGCTTTGTGGGTTATACAAAGCAGCTTTAACGTGGATTTTCTGGCAAGCAGTAACCAATGCAGGGCTTTCAAGGAAGGAGAGATGTGGTCTTGCGGTTTTATATGCAGGAGTAGTCTGGCAGCAGAGTTCTGAATCCGTTGTAGTCTTTTCATGGACGTTAAAGGTGATCCATTGAAGAGGCTATTGGTGGAATCCCCTAGGAATCTCCTAGGAAACAGACATACTCAATCCACACTTTGGACTTCTGCAGTTAATGGCCTAACAAGATTTGTCCTCTAACAATACTGTATGTATAAAACTTTACTCACTCTCCTAGCCCAAAAGCAAGTGCACAATTCCTACAAAGCAGAGCTTGAAACAGCTCACATAAGATTACTGCTGTCTCAGAGCACCCTCTGTTCACTCTCTGATGTAGATATCCCTGTTGCTAAGGGGGAAAGGGGGGGTATGCTTTCACTCACTTGCTAACACAAAATGGGAGCTGGGGGTGGATTGCTTAACATACAGGTCTGAGCACAGAGTAAGGGAGAAATTAGGAGGGAAAAACAGATAGTCACGGGGAATGTGAGGAAAAAAGAAGATTTTGGACTGTAAATCCCACAATTCACCAGGTTAAATCAAACTGTCACGAGCAAGTAAAAGCCACACGTTTCTACACAAAACCGGTGAGAAATAATGCAATCACGGGCAGGTTAAAAACTTCAATTTTTAGACTTCAATAACCACAAGCAAAATAGCTAAACATTATGCAATCAAGCGTAGGGAAACTTATTTTTTATTTTTAGTAAGAGACAGCACTAGTCTGCCTCCTTATCACCTCCTGGTCTTTGGTTCACTGTAATCTGGGGCACTATTATATATATATATATTATCTACTGGCGGTCGCCAGTAGATAGTTATAGTTAGGACCGTGTTTCCATAGGAAATCCGCAACATTCTATTTGGAATAACTTTGGCACCGATTGACGAATCCTCGCGAAATTTTCAAAATAGGTGGGGCGCTCCGCTCCGCTCCTTCCCTGAAAGCCTCGGGGGATTCGTCAAGCGGGGGCTGAGAAAAAGGGGGGGTCCCAAAACGTGTTTTCCCCATGCATTTTTCCATAGGACCTTTAGTCCAAGCTACAGCCCGAACGGCTGAACAGAATTACTTGAAATTTGGCAGAGAGGTAGTCCTCAGTTCAGGGATGTGCCTTTTGCAGGTCTTGTGTAAATCTGTTCATTAGTTCCTGAGAAAATTGCAGTTAAAAGCATATATATATCTATAAGCGCGGTGACGTGCGCGAGCGCAATTCTGATTGGTTGTTAGATGTCAGTAAACATTCAAATCGGTCGAAATCAGGAATTCTCGGCCGCCATTTTGTCTCTCGCATTCTGAGGCAATGAAAAACAAAGGGGAAAAACGTGAGAAGGGGGCAGGATGGACAGGTCCTGACCCCCTAGCCTTTGTCAGGGGGTCACTGAAGGACCCACAAGGGTAAAAAACAAAATTATTTTTTTTGCGAAAAATCGCGGGGTGCGCGCACCGTACGCGCACCGCACGAACAACGCATCGTGGGCGCGTGGAAAGGCCTGTTGAAAAATAAGTGGGTGTACAAGTGTGTGAATGGATGATTTTCTAGGTGCGTAACTGAGTCTATAAGTGAGTCATTAAATGTATCTTAGTGCAGACTAGTGACTAAACTGTGTGAATGTCTGTATGTGTCTGTGTGTTGGTGTATAAGTGGCTGCATGGTTTTGTGAATAGCTATATGAGTGTCTATATGGGTTATTGATTGGTTGTCTGAGTATCTGTATGGGTGCCTGAGTGTTTGT
Source organism: Triturus cristatus (assembly GCF_964204655.1). Taxonomy (NCBI): domain Eukaryota; kingdom Metazoa; phylum Chordata; class Amphibia; order Caudata; family Salamandridae; genus Triturus; species Triturus cristatus. The sequence goes on from NC_140584.1 coordinate 59,567,446, forward strand.
GTGGGTAGGGTGTGTGTGACTCTGTGACTAGATGTGTGAGTGGGTGATTCAGTGGGGGCATGTTTTAAAGAGTGCATCTGTGATGGACTGTATGGTTGGGTGAGTGTATGTATGGGTGTGTTAGTGATTGAATGTATATCTCAGTTGTACATGTGTCAGTAACTACATATGTGAAACTCAGTGTATATGTGTGTAAGAGTATATAACTATCTATATGTGAGAGTGTGTGATTTTGGGAGTGGCTGTATGCGCCATAGTGCAAGGATATCTGTGTCATGTGCTGTTTGTTTTTCTGCAGGAAGACACAGAATTTGTTAGTATTTTTATGAGTAATTGAACTTGAGTGTTTTTAACTGTATAGGTGAGTAAATTTTACTGTGATTAATTATTTACATGACTGACTAGATGTATCAGTACCTCAATGGATGATTGGCGGTGTGTGAGTGTCTATATAGGTGTATAAATGCACAGAGTGACTGTAAGTATGAGTGACTGTACAGGTGAGTGAGTGGAGATGTATGTAGACCTAAAAGTCAATGAGTGGGTGAGTAGTTATTGGAGTATCTATGGTTATCAAAATGGCCGTCTGAAATTTTGAGTCGGTGTATCAAAGGTTATATTAGGGTGTGAGAAGATGCACTAACTATCACATGGATGACATCATCAGTGATGTCATTTGAGATGTCATCAGTGAGGTCACTGACCATGTCATGAGTGATGTAATATGTGACATCATCAGCAGTGCATTGCGGGGGCGCGAGTTATAGTTAGCTGAACTAACTATAACAGGGGAATTTCTAGGGTTTTGTACGAGGGAAATGTCCAGCTAACTATAACACCCCTGAAACCAATGTTTTTTTCAGTGAATTTCTAAGGTTTTTTTAAATGCCAATTTCTAACTATAACACCCCTGAAACCTTTGGTTTTTTCAGTGAATTTCAAAGGTTTTTTAAATGCCAATTTCTAACTATAACGTGCATGAAAACTATGTTTTTTTCAGTGAATTTCAAAGGTTTTTTAAATGCTAATTCCTATCTATAACTTATCTCTGAAGATATCATGTAAAGCATTCTTTTTTAAAAGTAGGGTGCACATTAGTTTTGTGGAAAAGCATCTTTGTGATTGGTTAAGAAAAAGCAGTTTCAACGTGGAGTACATATCATAGGATAAAATTTGCTCAGCTCAACCACACCCGCTACTTGCATTTGGAAGGCACTGTTCGAACTTAAAACAATCGTCAACTTTTAACCTGCATGTGTCGTTAAATGTTCAAGATAATGTTACAAAAATATATCGTAAAGTTTTAAAAAATTGATGAACTTTTAACCTGCACGTATTGTAGAATGTTCTAGAAAGTGTGTTGATACAATACGTTGCACTTCTGACTTCTATGTGTTGTTGAATATTAAAAAAAACGGTTCATATGGAAAATTAAAATGAAACCAATAGAGAAGTTTTGAAACCTAAAAGAATCAAGGAACTATTCTAATGTATTCTTTACATGTATTTATGTGTGCAGCAACAAAATTATAGACACAACAGCACTAGGAAGAGGAAGAAGCAGGGAGTGGGGGGAGGGAGGGAGATGGGCAGAATGGCACACATGCACAATTAAGTACAACAAACATATAGACTAACAATGGCCAAAATGAAACACACCAACAAGGAGCACAAGTCACACAACCTGCCAACATCACACCACTGAACGAGCATGGAAGTGAAAACCACGCTGCATTCATACAGGATGTGTACAAAGGCCAGTTGTTGGTGTTGTGGGATGTCTGCGACTGTGGTCATCATGGATGAGATGCCCAGCATGTGGCACATGGTCGAGTTCACTGTGTGTTATGTTGCCAAACGGCTTGTTGTAAATTGAAACAACGATGTGATTAAGCATTTACTAAAGACGTTAATTCCTTCCTTTCGATCATGTTTTCTCTGTTATGTTGACCGAAGTTCGGACTCCATTTTGTACTGTCATGCTTCCACGTGTTCCCCACGAGAAGAGTCCAACCTCTGTGTTAGTTGCTCTTGTAATCTGCCTAGTAACAGTCTATAAATAGCTCCTTTGTCCATCTGGCGCATGCCCAGACTTGACCACATCTGTTATCAGTTAGCCTTGCTTGACCATGTTTTCGCGGGCTCAAGGAGTGTGTTAGCTCCGCCCACATATTGATTCAGTATCGAAAATGACCATAAATGGTAATGTTCTTTGGCCTCATTTTGTATCCACCCACTTATGAGCCCCTCTATTGTGTATAAAAGGGGACCATGTACGCAAGTTCTGTGAACTACTCTTTGCAATACTGAAGAGTGTTGTGTGGATTATAGGACCACCCTTAAGGGTTAATAAATGCTGTCTTTGCACTTTGCAGTTTCCGTGCCAACTTCCTTATAGATTCCATTACAGGAGAGCGAACCCTTGTGTCCTGCGGGCCTAGCTGGGGCCTGTATTCATCAATTGGCGCCCGTCACGTGGGGCTCATCGGCGACTCGGATGCTCGAAGGACTGGTCGCGACGAAGGTGAGGAATTTGGCCGGGGACGTGATCACTGCCAGCGGCGTCTTAGCCCTGGCATCCCGAGGTTTTTCTTCCTTCCCTTCCGAGCTGACCGTCTGGGTGGCGCCGGTCCTCGACTGAGACCTCTTCTGTCGGTCTTGCCGTGACAGCCGTTTGGGCGATTTTGGAGCTTGGCAGTTGGAATCTGGACTCTTGATTGGTAAGAACCGGTGTACGGTACTTGCTCCGAGTTTTTGAAGCCTGGTCCGGCTATTTGAGTTTGATTTGTGATGACTAGTCATATTTTGTATTTGTCTTTGTGAAAATATATGCGTTGCAACACATATAGGCAGGTAATGTGGAGAGATTTCTCCGGAGCTGTGTAACTTTGAACGGCGCAACGATTAAGTGCCATTTTCTCTATAATATTGCATATTTTGCATTATTTCTGAGCATGCCTGCTTTTAGCGCACTCCGTAAGTGGTGTTGCTGCTTTGGAAACCGGTTGAACCTCGAGGAATCTGCTCCAGCTCCCCCAGAGGGGACTCCTAATAGGGATATGTATGTGAAGCATGGTCTTTCTTCCATAATGTACAGCACAGTGTGGAGGAAATATACTAAAAAAGATCCTGAGTTACGATGGCCTTTGTATGGATCGTTTGATATACGTAAGATTGAGTATGTGGAACAGTGTATGTGTAAGCGGCGTGCTCGTCAGGATATGTTTGAGTGTGTGCGGTTGTGGGTGAAGGAGGTGCGTGAGCGAGAGAAGCGTGAGAAAGCGCTGTTTGATAAAGAACAACGGAAGAATGATCATGTGCGAGCACAGGAAGCGAAGCGTCGGGAGGACAGAGAACAGACGGAGAGACAAGAGAAAGAGCGTAGGCTGCAAGTCTCGGGTCAATATGCTGTTCGGCAGCCACTTTATCCTGTCCTTAATAATCTTGATGATGATTTTTATTTACTAGATCGCTCTCCGCCCCCTTATGTTGGCGCATCTGCTCCGAGGCCACAAGATTCTGTCCCGGGTCCGGGTAAGGTAGATACGCGGTCCATGCTATCGGCTGAGCAAATGGCTGAGCTTCGGCAAATTTCCTTCCGTGCACTTAAGGGCAAGGTGTCCGTGGATGAATTATTCCATACTTGGGGGCCGTGGCAGGATAGAGAGAAATTGTATTTTCTGGGTCATTTCGCTGAGGAAGTGATTGCTGCCTTCCGGAAATATTCTAGTGTCTTTGAGCCTGAAGAAGTGACATCGGATGCTAAAGCATTGCATAATGGTGTTTTCTCTTCCTCTAAGGCTCCTGATGCGGCTCGGCGGCTGTTCGCCTTGCGGGACTCGGTGCTGGCCCTTAAAGAAAAAGCGCGCCAACGAGCAGGGGAGGAGAAGCAGTTGGATTCGTGTACAGCAGAAGGCCACTCATCCACCTCCCAGTCAGATAAGGATGGCATAGTGCATGTTAAACCAATGCGAGAGGCGGCGCCTTTGTATGTTCCTCCTAAAGGAGCGGGGACTAGCTCGGACATTACCTCCGCCGATGCTAAGGGATATTTTGTGTATAATTGGGTTTATACTCCGTGGCATAGAGCTGATGTTATGGCATTAAAGAATGCGTTGCCTGACCCCCGCAAGAATCCAGCGGCCTTCTACGAAGAAGTCGAGGGGGCCTTGAATTCTTGCGTTATGACCTTAGCAGATATAGACCTGTTCTTTGGCCTTATTCTACCACCGGATATGTGGCGATCTGTCCGAAAGGTAGATGATATAGTTGCCTTTAAGGCTCGGTAGTCTGACCTTGAGGATGAAGATAGGGAACGGAAGCCCGCGCAGAAACCACCCCAGAGTATTTTAGATCTCCCTGCTGCTATTCTGGCTAAGCTGAAGACAATTATCCCCCCTAAAAAGATTGACTGGAATATGTTAGCTTCATGTAAACAGAAAGTTGACGAGTCAGTGGCGGACTTCTTTACGCGCTTTGAGGAGACGTTTCATGATTTTAGTGGCCAGTCGCTTACTGATGATACGGGTCGCCATCTTTTTGCGGATAAATATGTAGCTAATCTGCTGCCGGCAGTTGCGGCCCGTTTGAAAGCGAGCGAGAGTTCTTGGTCTTCCGCAACCCCGACGGCCCTCCTGACTATCGCTCAGTATTATGAGCGTCAGGAGCAAGAAGCAAAGGGCCAGGAGGAAAAGAAATCGAAAGATCTAAAAACAAAGGTGATGTTGGCACAAGTATATGGCCCGCCCCGACGGGGTAGTAATAGAGGTAGGGGAGGATCTTATGGTCCTCCCTCGGGCCGATCTGATTTGAATAGGAACCAATGTGCGTATTGTAAGCAATCGGGTCATTGGGCTAGGGACTGCCCGGTGTTGCATGCTTTGCGTCAGGGGCATACTCAGGGTGGCCCGCGAGGTAGAGGGGGTTTCTCGAACTTTAGAGGGAATTCTAACGAACAGGCTCGTTTTGACTCTGCTGGGCAGCACCGAGATAGATCAAATGTTTTCGATCGCCAGCATCAGTATCAAGTGTCGGAGATTGACCGATCGGGGTACCATGATTCTCAGCATGCATAGGAATGCGTTGGATGGGGGTTAGAATCAGTTGAGGTGCCAGTCGATCAGAAGGGTCCTTATGTATCGGCTGAGGTTTTGGGCTCTACTGATCAGTTCCTAGTGGATACAGGAGCGACACGTAGTGCGCTGTCTAAGCAATTGGTTCCGGGGGCTCCCCCATCCGGCTTAATGGTCACATCGGTAGGGTTTGACGGTACACTCTCCCGAAGCCCTCTTTCACAGCCCCTCATGTTTAAGGTTGATTCTTTTTCTGCACCCTGTCCGTTTCTGCTTGCCCCGTACACACCGGACAACATTATGGGCCTTGATATGTTAAAGCATTTTAGGGCTACGATCCGCTGCTCCCCTGCTGGTGTGCGGGTAATATTGAATGACAATTACCCCCGGTCTGAACGGATGTGTGCGATGTCAGAGGATGCGCTGTTAGCTACCCTCCCTCGTGCTTTGTGGGCAACGTCGGATACTGATGTGGGACAAATGGTGATTCCACCGGTCCACATTAGTGTCCAGGAGGGGGCGGTGTTACCACGCCTCCCACAGTACCGTATTTCCCAGGAGGGCGAGGAGGCTCTCATACAGATAGTGCAGGATTTGATTGCGGTAGGGGTAGTGGAGGAAGTTCCCTACAACATCTGTAACAGTCCGATTCTTCCCATACTAAAAAAGGATACGGATGCCAGAGTTTATCGGTTTATAATTGATTTGAGAGAAGTAAACAAGATCGTGATACCTCAGTACCCAGTGGTTTCCGATATCACGACGTTGCTTACTTTGGTCCCGCCTACGGCGACTATGTTCTCAGTGATCGATTTGAAGAATGCCTTCTTTTCCATTCCCATTCACCCTGATAGCCGATATCTTTTTGGGTTTACATTAAATAATAGATCTTATCGTTTTTGTAGGATCCCCCAGGGCTACACAGAAAGCCCTAGCATTTACAGTCAGGCTTTGAAAAGACAATTGGACTCCTTTGTTCTGCTCGAGGGGGTTGCCCTCATTCAATATGTCGATGACATCTTGCTGGCGGCTGACACCCTGGAGTTGTGTGAACAAAGTACGTTATCCTTACTTTCCTTTTTAGCATCCCACAATCATAAGGTATCTAGGAAGAAATTGCAATTCTGTAGACCAAAGGTGACTTATTTGGGTCACCTTTTGTCTAAGGAGGGGCGTGCACTCACACCGGATCGTATCCAAGTAATTTTGGACACACCGAGACCGTCCACGCAGAAGGATGTGCGTGCATTTTTGGGTCTTGTTTCTTTTTGTAGGCAGTGGATATTGGGGTTTTCACATATAGCTAAGCCATTGTTAGCCCTCTTGACAAAGGACACGCCTATCCCAATCCCTTGGTCAGATGAGTGTGATACTGCTTTTCAGCAACTACGACAGGCCCTTTGTTCAGCACCAGTGTTAGGGACCCCTGATTATGCAAAACCCTTTTCGTTGTATGTGCATGAGAAAGATGGATGTGCATTATCAGTTTTAGTGCAGATGCACGGCGATAAGCAGCGCCCTTGTGCATATTTTTCGGCTGTACTTGATCCTGTCGCCCGAGCATTACCAGGGTGTTTTCGCTCGGTTGCGGCGACAGCTGTGTCAATACGCCAAAGTGAGGGAATTGTGTTATCTCATAAGCTGTTGGTATTAGTTCCCCATGCTGTTGATGCCCTGCTTAATCAGACGAAGACGCAGCATCTGACCAGTGCCCGCTTAACGGGATATGAGTTGACGCTTTTGGCTCCTCATATTACGTTGAAAAGGTGCGTAACGTTAAACCCGGCAACATTGCTGCCATACCCCGCAACCCAGCCTGAGGCGCGGAAAGCACATGATTGTATTCTTGTGACTGAGGAACAAACAAAGGGTCGTATTGATCTCCAGGATACGCCCTTTCCAGATGTAGATGGAGAACTGTGGGTGGACGGATCATGCCTGAAGCTACCAGATGGTACGACTTCAGCAGCGTATGCAATTACCACATTACAAACGATAGTGGAGACAGCACGCATACCACAGAAATCAGCTCAAGCAGCGGAACTGATAGCATTAACACGAGCATGTGAGCTCAGTACAGGATTATGTGTGAATGTTTATACAGATAGCCGCTATGCCTTCGGAGTAGCGCATGACTTCGGCCTACTCTGGAAGGAGAGAGGGTTTTTAACGTCACATGGAGTACAGATAATGCATGGAGAGTTAGTTCACAATCTTTTAACTGCATTGACATACCCAAAGAAAATTGCCATCGTTAAGTGTAGCGCCCATAGGAAAGTAGTTGATAAAGTTGGAGAAGGGAATGCGTTAGCAGATCGAGTAGCACGGGAGACTGCGACGCAGCCCGGTACTACTGCCATGTATGTAGTAAAGTCATAGGTGGAAAGATGGCATGATGCGAAGGAGGAAGTGCGAGAAATGCAGAGGACCGCTTCTGACAAAGAGCGGGAACAATGGGCCAACGAGGGAGAACTGGATGACGAGGGCTGCTGGAGAAATAAGCAGATGGATAGATGGAAATTACCCACGGACTTTGTACAACCTATGGTTCAGATGGCACATGGGCTAGCACATGTTGGAGCTTCCGCAATTGTGAAATTGCTTACCCAAGTCTGGGAGCATCCAGAGATTGCTAGCACAGCAAAGAGGGTGGTGCAGACCTGTATGATCTGCCTGAGGTATAACCCAGGAAAGGGTACTCGAACTCCAGCAGGAGGATTTGTGACACCTACTGCACCCTTCGAGGTTTTGCAGATGGATTACATCCAGCTTGAGCGCTGTAACAATCTGAAGTATGTTCTAGTAGTGGTCTGCGCTTTCAGCAAATGGGTTGAAGCGTACCCTACGAAAGACAATACTGCAATGACTACTGCGAAGTTGCTGCTGAAAGAGTTCTTCCCCCGATATGGCGTTTGTAGACTTCTGTGGAGTGATAATGGGCCTCACTTTGTAGCGGATGTTATAAAGTACGTCTTGAAGGGCCTGGGCATCACCCAGAAGTTTCACGCGGTATTCCACCCTCAGTCTGCAGGACTAGTCGAGAAGTATAATGGTACACTGAAGCTCAAGATCGCTAAAATTCAAGCTTCGACGTCTTTGACTTGGCCAGATGCTCTACCGCTGGCGTTATTGTCAATTAGATCGGTACCACACTCTCGAACTGGCCTTACACCGTACGAGATTGTTTTTGGACGCCCAATGAATATTTGGGGTCCACCAAAACCTAAAGCTGTGTATGATGTACCTTGTGTAATGATGAACGATTATCTGGCACAGTTAACGGATAACTTGGTTTCTATTCATCAACAGGTCCGAGAGGCGCTCCCTGATCGGTCCACCGGTGAAGGACATGGTCTCCGACCTGGCGACCACGTAATGGTGAAAATCTTTGACAGAACAAACAGCTTGGAACCGAGATGGGTGGGTCCTGAGCAGGTCCTCCTCGCAACGAGGACGGCTGTGCGAGTCTCCAACAGAAAGAATTGGATCCATTCCCTGCACTGTAGGAAGGTGCCGCCCGGATTGGTGGAACCTGCCGTGCTGACCGATCAACGAGAAATCCTGGCTGCAGAGACCAAACGTCACTGAGGAGCTCTTTCCGGACCACGCGACTCCTGGAGGAAGGCGATATCATCTTCGACCAAGGAAGTGAGTTCTCCAGTACCGGGACATACTGTCAGAACGGCCCTTGGGTTAGTGAAACGGAGAGCCGATGAGGCAAGAGGGGGGGGATCAGCCCTGCATTAGTGTAGCGACACCCGTCTTGGCCCGCTGGTGAAGAAATCGACCGCTGCCCAAGGGGAAGAGTTCTGACAGACTTTTAGTTTCAGGAAGATATTGGGTTTTTATTTTTTTTGACATGGAGAAAAAGAAACTCCTTTGTGCATCAGGGTTCATGTTGACAGTAGCTATTGTTGGGATAACCACATGGTTTGTGGAGGATGTAACTCCCGCTCGGAAAATACTTGTGTTGACAACTCCGGTGCCTGAGGAGCACTACTTTTATACATTACCGTATCAAGAGTTGAAGCATCGACAGTCTTACTTGAATAACACTTTCATCCAGATGCTGCATCATACCCACGTTGCTACGAACGCTACGAACTGTTGGATATGTGGGATGATGCCAGCCCATCAGAAGAAAGGAGGTACGCCATTCATACCACTTCCTTTCTCTCACAATGGCTCTTGTAGAGCATGGTACACTTTGCTTTTTGCCACTCGGAAACCGACAGTGGGACGATTGCTCTTCAGACTCAATAAAGAATGTCATCAGGATAAAAATGGGTATCCGCAAGCGAATGGGACAATTTGGGAGTGGGAAGAGTACCGACCAGACAATGAATCCATTCCCTACATCTTCACGAACACAAGAGACACTGTGGGGAAGGACAAATTTGTGATTCAAGTAGCACAAGCTCAAGCTGACTTGTGTGTCCAGAGTGTGGGTTTTATTCCTGTTGGTGTCAGTGATTGCATCACTGTCCTGAACATTGATGGAGTGAATAATAGTACCTTTCTAGCGTCCCATAATACATACTTTGTGTGTGGAAATAAAGGTTATTACCGTCTGCCGGCTGGGTGGTCTGGGGTATGCTATGTATCATTTCTATTACCTCCTGTATTCCTAGCACCCGCATCTTATCATAAGGATCTGAAATTATTGAATAATGTGACTGTAAATAGGTATAAACGTACTTTATCAATTGATGATGTAGATCAGACTGATACCAGTCTGCAACAGTATATTGATTTTAACTTAGGACTGTTTTTCTTTGTTGGAGCTGCTCTGAACAGTAGGAAGATCCGAAGATTAACAAGAGTGGTAGAGGCTGTGACAAACCAGACTGCTGCTGCTCTTGGGAATCTTACGGAGGAATTGCAAATTACTAGAATTGTTGCATTGCAGAATCGTATGGTATTAGACGTTATGCTAGCTGACAGAGGAGGAGCATGTAAAATTATTGGAAGTAGCTGTTGTGTGTTTATCCCTGATCATACGCCATCAGTTTATAATGCCATCAACAAACTACATAAAATTGCAGCTGAAATCCATACAGAAAACGGCACTTGGTCCTTTTCTGGATGGTTTTGGGCATTGATTACTGCCTGGGGATGGAAGGTTTTAACTGGTCTTTGTATTATTGTAGCAGTTCTGTTCTCTTGCTGTATCTGTATTCAATGTGGTCCTTTGCTCTGTTCCGTATGTGTATCATTTTGTATCCCCGATAAGAAAGCTATTGCCAATGTCACTTATCAGAAACGTTTAGCTAAGGAAGTAGAAGAGATGATGACAATTGACGTATATGATGATTATCCTAACAAACCGGATGTCTTCAGTAAATGCTGAAAGGGTCGTCTGTTGTAAATTGAAACAACGATGTGATTAAGCATTTACTAAAGACATTAATTCCTTCCTTTCGATCATGTTTTCTCTGTTATGTTGACCGAAGTTCGCACTCCATTTTGTACTGTCATGCTTCCACGTGTTCCCCACGAGAAGAGTCCAACCTCTGTGTTAGTTGGTCTTGTAATCTGCCTAGTAACAGTCTATAAATAGCTCCTTTGTCCATCTGGCGCATGCCCAGACTTGACCACATCTGTTATCAGTTAGCCTTGCTTGACCATGTTTTCGCGGGCTCAAGGAGTGTGTTAGCTCCGCCCACATATTGATTCAGTATCGAAAATGACCATAAATGGTAATGTTCTTTGGCCTCATTTTGTATCCACCCACTTATGAGCCCCTCTATTGTGTATAAAAGGGGACCATGTACGCAAGTTTTGTGTGCTACTCTATGCAATACTGAAGAGTGTTGTGTGGATTGTAGGACCACCCTTAAGGGTTAATAAATGCTGTCTTTGCACTTTGCAGTTTCCGTGCCAACTTCCTTATAGATTCCATTACAGGAGAGCGAACCCTTGTGTCCTGCGGGCCTAGCTGGGGCCTGTATTCATCAGGCTGCTCCTCCCTCCCACGAGCTCCCACACTTTTGTACGGTGAGCTGTTGTATCTCGTGCACTCGTACGGCACGCCATTGTAATGCCTATTTCCGCATGTCCTGCTACAACCCAACAACAACATCACAGTGCCGTTTGGAGGTGGTGCATGCCACTTTACAACATCGACTGCTGCGGCTCTTGTAACAGGCCACACCAGAACACAGAGACGCACTTACCGCACTTCCTGTACACGGACATGTCCGAGACACCCCGTTCCCCTTGCCGGATAGGCACACACCTGCACTGACCTGTGAACAACAGACCAGCACACGCCAGTTGTGCATGCAGGAGGATGCGTACGTAGCTACACATCCAGGCTCACTGCCAACGCTGAGGTGACAGCACACTGTGATGTTGCAGGGCTCGTGCCTATCATGCTAAGACAATGACCACAGGGACACACTTACTAAGATGTGAGTTTGGGGGGCATTGGCGGTCCTGGAGTTGTTGAGATGAGTCTTCTGGCCCTCATGGGTATCCCTGTATCATGCTCATTGACTCTATGGCACCTGTGGGTGTTCTGGTGTGGCTCTTGGCTGTGTTCCCTTTCATGGTGCAGGTAGTTGTCCTGCTTAACACCAGCAGAAAGCAGGTGTAAAATCCCTGGGGCTAACGTGTCTTATCGCCGAAATTTGTTTTGCATTGCAATTGGTGTGAAAGTTGTGATGTGATTTTTTTCGTGTGCACAACAATATACGAACTGAGCAGTGTATCTCGTCAAGATCCAGCACCTGACGCACTATTCCCAATCAATATAAATACAATGAGATTTCTTAATAGATTTTGTGTGTACACTAAGTGCAGCCAATACCTCAGTGCAATACAATACAGGATTTTCGTATTTAGAATAAATCGCAAAGGTGCACCTCATGTCTTTTTGCACGGGAACGGCTACTCTCCATTTCATTATCAGCACTTTAACGGAAGTAAAGTTGAGATAAATCTAACACACTATTCAGAAGTTGGTGCAAACTGCAGATATCACTAGTATTCCAGCGATAAGTGCCCCAAAATCTAACACCATGGTGGACTCCATCAAATAACAGTAATAAGAACAAGAAAGAGTCACACAGCAGTTAAGAGAACAACCAAAAACATTATGAATTTTTTTTTCAAACTTTATTTTTTATAATAATAAATATATAAACGATAAACTATTGTCAAACTTTTTTTTTTTATTAACAAATATAAACAATAAACTAATAAACAAAATGTAACAACAATAATACAAAACAACAAGGCGGAACACTCCTGTGGGAACCACAGATGTCGACGACAGACCTGGAAAATCAAAAAGATTGTTAAAAAAAAAAAACAACATGGTATTCTCAACAAAATACCACAAGAAACAAATCACAGATATATAAAATGTATACAGCTAACAAAATTTTATAAGTTTAACTTACAAAAACTGTAAATGTTGCCGCTTTAAAATATTTACCGAATCTGAGGAATTTTTTTTGCATAAGGTACCATGCCCACAACGTTTTTCTTCAGTGGTGAAGAAAGTTTTTACTTTATCCAAGGGGCAACCAAAGACCAATGCCACCTTCTTCATTCGCAAGATTTGCCAAAGAGTTCTGTTACGAGGGGATCCTAACAAAAAATACTCGTGCGGCACAGCAAGTATGATGAAACACCTAAGGACCCTTCATCCAAACAATCTTGCACGAGAAGAGTGCAAACAGATGAGAAACACTCCTATTCTGTCTCTGTAAAAAAGAAACACAAATAAATGTATATTAATAACTTTGAAATTTATACTATTCCATTACTGTACAAACACATTTTATATAAAAACGGACTAAGAAACTATAGCCCTGAACCACAATTGTGACGATCGTTAAAACACTACATGCATAGTGCATACTACTTTGAAGCAGTTCATGCCCTAAAGCCTACTTCACTAAAAGACTACATGCTAACTGACTAAATGATTACAGTACTATAAGGAGACACACTGGGTGAGTGACAGGGTGTTTGCTAGAAGAGTATGAATACTAACTAGGGAATTGAAGGTGTGAAACACAACTGTGTAGGTGATTAGAGGACTGCATCCATACTGCAAAGGCATTTAAAGCAGTCCATGTGCTAAGGCCTGGCTCACTGCATGACTACTTGGGTACTGACTGAATGATTAGAGTACAGCAAGGAGAGTGCCTAGGTGAATTTATAAGTGCTAGGCTTTTCGCACAGGGAATGGATTAGTACTTGGTATGAATGGGTCACTAGAGGAGTGCTAAGGCAGTCACAAGTGCTGGACTGTATGGATACTGACTAGGAAATTGAAAGTGTGAAAGACAAGTGTCTAGGTGGTTAGAAGACTGCATGCATAGTGCATAGGGGTTTGAAGCAGTCCATGTGCTAAGGCCTGGCTCAGTGTATGAATACTTAGGCACTGACTGAATGATTAAAGTACTGCAAAGATAGTATCTTGGTGAATGTAGAAGTGTTTGGGTTTTAGCACAGCGAATGGATTAGTACATGGTGCTGAATGGGTCACTAGAGGACTGCAAAGGGAGTGACAGGGTATTTCCTGGAAGTGTATGGATACTGACTAGGGAATTGAAAGTGAGAAAGATTGATTGATTGATGGGAGACTTGTATAGCGCTGCTATCACCCTACGGGCATCTTGGTGCTTTAGACTGAGGAACTATACCAAGGGGAACAGAGAGAGGAACAGGGAGAGCGAAACCGGGTTAGACTTTGGGAATAGAGCCAGGTTTTAAGTCCCTTGCGAAATTCAAATAGAGAATTGCACTGTCTCAGATTCAGAGGAAGCTTGTTCCACATGCCGGAAGCTACTATACTGAAGGCCCTTCCGCCTACCCTAGAGCGTTTAAATATCGGGACTACCAGTAGGCATGCTGTAGAGGAACGGAGCTGCCTAATTGGTAGATGGCGGACAAACTTGTCCTGCAAAGGAGCTGGGCCCAGTCCGTGCACTGCTCTGAATGTCAGACACAGAGACTTGAAGAAGACCCTCTCCTTGACAGGGAGCCAGTGTAGGTCCCTCAATGCTCCGGTGGCCGAAGAACTACGACGTTGATCAAGCACTAGTTTAGCTGCTGCTGACTGTATCCTCTGCAATCCCTGGAAGATATACTGCGGGGCCCCCAGATAGAGGGCGTTGCAGTAGTCAAGCCTGCTTAATACCGTGCTGCGTACTATCGTGGCTCGTGACTCCCTGGGAAGTAAGGGTAGTATACTTCGCAGTAGTTGCAGCAAGGCGAAGCAGACCGAAGCTGTCTTACTGGCCTGGGATGCCATCTGGAGGTCATCATCAAGGATCACCCCAAGATTGCGTACCTTACTGACCGGTGTCAGGGGACCTTCCTCTGGAGAGAGACTAAATTCAGGAGGTAGATGTTTTGGGATCCTAGTTGGAAAGCAGAAGACCACCTCAGTTTTACCACTATTGAACTGGAGAGAATTCCTTCTGAGCCAGTCCGTGGTCTGCTTCATGCACTGCTGGAATCGATCCATAGGTAGTGCATCATCCCCTTCTAAAGAAAAGGCCAACTGCGTGTCGTCAGCGTAATTCACCAGGCTGACTCCAAAAGATTTAATTAAAGGAAACAGGGGCCGTAGGTAGATGTTGAAAAGGATGGGACTAATTGCAGATCCCTGTGGCACCCCGTACGCAACTGGAGACCTGTTGGAGGAGAAAGGGGTCAAGGTGACTACCTGCGGTCTACCTTCTAGGTAGGATTGAAGCCATTGCAGCGCTCTGCCTTTAACACCTATCTGCTTTAGTCTCTCCACCAGGACTGGATGGCTCACCGTGTTGAATGCTGCCGACATATCGAGAAGCACTAGAATCATGGCAGTCCCGTTGTCGGCACGCATTCGAAGATTGTCCAGCATGGTAATCAGAGCCGTTTCAGTCCCGCGGCCGGGACGAAAACCGAACTGATCCCTGTCAAGCAGGATATTCTCCTCCAGGAAGCAGGACAGTGTCTTACTTACTGACTTTTCAAGAATTTTCACCGGGTAAGGCAAGAGTGAACTTGGCCTGAAATTAGCTGGTACCAAAGGGTCCAGATTTGGTTTCTTAATCAGTGGGGTTACCACTGCTAATTTCCAGCAGTCCGGGACAGATCCAACCATCAGGGACTGATTGCAAATCATCCTCAGCCATGAGAAGGTGCTACGCCCATGTAATTTCCAGATTTTATGAGGGAGAGGGTCTAGAGGAGAGCCAGAGGACACACTTTCTGTTAGACTATCAAAAGCCACCTGAGAGAGTGGTTGAAAGCTGTCTAGGGCCGCGGTCAGTGGTAGTTCTCCGTCGGCCAAACTGGCAGTTTCCTCAGAACCATCCTGAGTATTGTCATGTAGTATATTAACGATGTTGGCAATCTTCTCCTGAAAGTAGGAGGCAATTTCATTGCACAGGGCTTGTGAGGGAGCTACTCTGTTGTTCATGCAATCCGGGGTAGAGAGGTCGCGGACAATCTTAAAAAGGGCTTGGTCCCATTAGAGGCCTGGGTGATGGAGTTTGCATAGAAATCTGCATTTGACCTCAGGATCAGAGCTTTATATTGTCGTTGAATCAATTTCAGGTCTTTCTTATCGTCCTCGGCATAGTTTCTTCTCCACTTCCTCTCTGCTTGCCTACGGGAGAGTCAAAGTTGATGCAGCTCCTCATTGTACCATGGTGCTGATCTTTTCCTCAACTTCTTTAGTGACTTTATGGGAATAGTGTGATCAAGGGTCTTGATTATCTGTTTGGTGAATGATCTATAATTTTCATCCACGGACTTAGCAGGAGAGAAGTAGCAGACACCCGATAATATAGTTAAGGGGTCAACTTTGGCCAATTTGGCCCATTCTCTATCCTTCCTGTAAGAACACTGCTGGCTGGGCTTGTTCTTCCGACAAGGCAACGCCATGCTCAGATGTATAAGAGAGTGGTCCGTCCAATTCAAGGGCATAATACTTGATATCCCTGTTATAGCTGGGTTGGCAAATACCAAGTCCAGGATATGCCCCTTCTGATGGGTAGGACTGGCCACCAATTGGTGGAGATTCAGGTTAGAGCAGGTATGCTGGAGGTCTCTCAGTTGACTGCCGAGACCTCCATCCTCTGTGAGGTTGAAGTCGCCTAGTACAATCATGTTGGTGTGGGCAAGTTTTAAGTTGATAATGGTATCGGCGAGGAGGTGGAATTGTGTGGTCGCGCCCAGGGGCCTATAACATAGCATCCCCGTAAGAGGATTCCCACCGGGAGACTGTAAGGAGTAACCCATGATTTCTATCCCCCCTACCTCGTCGATCTGAAAAGTTCTGAAGTCTAATGTGTCCTTGAAAATCAAACACACTCCACCTCCTCTACCCATGCTTCGGGTTTGTGGAAGATTTTATATCCACTGGGACATGCCCCGCTCAGGCCTACTGTGGACTCAGCCGTGGCCCATGTTTCCGTTATAAAAAGAGCGTCTAGCTCCAGGTCTTCCAGGAGGCCATAGACTTCCAAGGAGTGTTTAACTAGCGACCGGCTATTAATTAGTCCACAGGAGAGGCTAAAACCCGATAAATGAGGGCCCTTAGGTAGGTTCAGCTGCAGTAGTTGTTCTCTGCTATAGATCAATCGTCCTGGGGAGCCATTTGAAAGGGCAGCATTCCTGGCGCTGGGAGCAGCCAGGGCGCGGACGGGCGCAGACAGGCTTGCCTCTGGCGCGCCTCCGGTACGCCATCGGCGCGCCCGCTGCGCGCTTGCATTGAGCGTCTTAAGTAGGTAGGCGAGGGTGTTCCCTAAGCAGCTAGAACGCCTCCCAAGATGGCAGCCAAAAGTGGCAGGAGATCAGGTTCCCACACCCAAGATGGCGCTGCGAGTGCAAGCGGGAGATCGTCACGCTAAAACAGCGTTTGAAAAATGATTTTTATAGTGCAGGTAAGCGGAGCGTCAATGTCGGTCCTAGATTGTAAAATGTGAATTAATTTTGAGTAATTAGAGGGCAGGGGCCCCAAACAGGGCAGCAAAACAAGTTAAAAAACGAGGTACAATTGTGTAGGTGGTTAGAGGACTGCATGCATAGTGGAGAAGGGTTTGAAGCAGTCCATATACTAAGGCCTGGGTCACTGGATGAGTACTTGGGTACTGACTGAATGATTAGAGTACTGCAAGGAGGGTGCCTGGGTGAATTTATTAGAGTTTGGCGCAGTGAATGGATTAGTACATGATGCTGAATGGGTCACTAGAGGAGTGCAAATGGAGTGACAGGGTGTTTGCTGGAAGTGAACGGATACTGACTGGGGAATTGAAGGTGTGAAAGACAAGTGTGTAGGTGCTTAGAGGACTGCATGCATGGTGGATAGGGGTTTGAAGAAGCCCATATGCTAAGACCTGGCTCTGTGCATGAATACTTAGGCAGTGACTGAATCATTAGAGTACTGGAAAGAGAGTGTCTTGGTGAATTTATAAGTGTTTGGGGTTTAGCACAGTGAATGGATTAGTACATGCTGTTAAATGGGTCTCTAGAGGACCATATTTCCTGGAAGTGTATGGATACTGACTAGGGAATTGAAGGTGTAAAAGACAAGTGTATAGTATGTTAGAACACTACATGCATACTGCATAGACATTTGAAGCAGTCTATTTGGTACTTAAAAACTGACTAAATAATCAGACTACTTCTAGGACAGTGCTTAGGTAAAACTTTTACATTTTCAGTTCTGCCACAGTGAACAGAATAGTACATGGTACTGCACCTTCGTGTCAAACCCGGACTCATTTTATCAATGCATAAGCAAAGACAAGCTTCTAATGCTACTAAAACTTGACAACATGAGAGGTTTTAAATTAGTTATCTGTCAGCAAATACACGATGTTACCAAATGCTTCTCTCACAGTGGTTCCCAAATGCACACAGACTCGCAGTGTGATTCTAGACAACAACCACTATACCTAGGAGTTTACCAAAAATCATTCACTACTTTGGAAGTGGTAAGCGAACTGCACACAATCTTCATATTCCAGGACTGCACTTTTATGTCAAAGCCGGACTCATATAATCAAAGCATAAGCAAAGACTGGCTTCTAATGCTATTAAAACTTCACAACATGACCGGTTTTAAAACAGGTATATGTCAGCAAATACACGATGTTACCAAATGCTTCTCACAATCCTTACCCAAACGCACACAGACTCACAGTGTGATTTTAGACAATCAACACTATCCTAGGAGTTTACCAAAACTCATTCACTACTGTGGAAGGGGTAAGGGGACTGCACACAATCTACATATTTAAGTACAGCACATCAGTGTCAAGGCATGACTCAATTAATCAACATACAAGCAAAGACTGGATTCTATTGCTACTAAAACTTCACAACATGACACATTTTAAAACAGTTATCTGTCAACAAATACATGATGTTACCAAATGATTCTCTCACACTGATCCCAAATACACACTAACTCACAGTGTGATTCTAGACAAGCACCACTATCCCTATGAGTTTACCAAAACTCATTCACTACAGTGCAAGTGGTAAGGGAACTGCACACAATCTACATATTTCAGAACTGCAATTTACTGTCAATGCCCGACTCATATAATGAAAGCATAAGCCATAACTGTCTTCTAATGCTACTAAAACTTGACAACATGACATGTTTTACAACACTTATCTGTCAGCAAATACACGATGTTACCAAACACTTCTCTCACAGTGGTTCCCAAATGCACACAGACTCACAGTGTGATTCTAGACAAACAACACTATCCCTAGGAGTTTACCAAAACTCATTCACTACAGTGGAAGTGGTAAAGGAACTGCACACAATATACATATTTCACGACTACACTTTAATGTCAATGCCCGACTAATTTAATCAACGCATAAGCAAAGACTGACTTCTAATGCTACTAAAACTTGAACACATGACAGTTTTTAAAACAGTTATCTCTCAGTAAATACACAATGTTACCAAATGCTTCTCTCACAATCCTTACCCAAATGCACACAGACTCACAGTGTGATTTTAGACAATCAACACTATCGTAGGACTTTACCAAAACTCATTCACTACTGTGGAAGGGGTAAGGGGACTGCACACAATCTACATATTTAAGTACAGCACATCAGTGTCAAGGCATGACTCATTTAATCAACATATAAGCAAAGACTGGATTCTAATGCTACTAAAACTACACAACATGACAGATTTTAAAACAGTTATCGGTCAGCAAATACATGATGTTACCAAATGATTCTCTCACACTGATCCCAAATACACACTAACTCACAGTGTGATTCTAGACAAGCACCACTATCCCTATGAATTTACCAAAACTCATTCACTACAGTGCAAGTGGTAAGGGAACTGCACACAATCTACATATTTCAGGACTGCACTTTTGTGTCAAAGCCTGACTCATTTAATCAAAGCATAAACAAAGACTGGCTTCTAATGCTACTAAAACTTGACAACATGACAAGTTAAAACAGTTATCTGTCAGCAAATACACGATGTCACCAAATGCTTCTCTCACAGTGGTTCCCAAATGCACACAGACTCACTGTGTGATTCTAGACAAACAACACTATCCCTTGCACTATATCAAAACACATTTCTTCATCTAGAAGTAGTACTACATTTTAGTATAGAAACATAACACAACTCATTTCACAAATTCATAAACAATGACTGGTTTCTAATGCTACCAAAATATAAAAACTGCAAAGTTATCTGTTTACAAACACATGAAAAACACAAATGCTTATCACAGAATAGTTTCTACATGCACACACATTGTAGAGAAAAAAAGTACTCCCTACACTTTAGCAGGAAAAATACATTAGTCTGATTAAAATCAAAATAGTCTACATACATCCCCTCACAATTAAATAACTCATCTTTCAAGTTCTTTTGTAGATTAAGAAGTATATAAATCACTCACCATATTTTCTTTTACAGAATCTCTGCACTGTGCACCTCTCAGCAAAAGCAAAGAATGAAAACGTTTCCCTTTCATTTTCCACGCATATACATGTAAACATCAAATCACAATCCTTCGCACATAAACTCAAAAGCAAACACACATTTCTATTGGTTAAACATGTCAACCCTTTCCAACTGAAATACATTTCAACGCTTCCCCCCAATCTGCCTTCTGCCTGTTACCATAGAAACAGGTCATGGAACACTGCACTGAGCTCACAGTTCACAAGTTCAGCACACAATGTTCCTACACAAGACAGGAAGTGTGCTTGACTTTTCAACATATCAGCTTATCATATATTATGTTCCTTACAATCTGTTTTTGTTAACCAATAACAATCATACCTTTAAAAACAGAAATATACACCCTACCTTTCAGTGTAGAAAGTTGTCATACAACCAATGATTTCTTGTCGTTTTTCAAAAAACGTTGCCGTGGATCCGCGGACCCACCGCGAGAGGATCTGTGCATCCAACGCGGAAGGATGCGCGCACCATGCGCGCATTTTGCCGGGTTTTTTTTTTTAAAAAGGGGGGCCCCAGGGGGTCCCTCTGGGACCCCCTAAGCACCTCTAGAGGGTCAGAGTATTTCCACTCTGCCCCCTTTATATGTTTTACACACTTATTCCCCTTGCATCTTCAGCCTCGCTTCTACCGAGGCAGAAAATGGCCGCCAACAGTTCCTGGTTTCGAATGTAGAGAGACACTCGACAGCCAATTAGCATTCAGCGTGCGATCGGGAAGGTGCGCGATCGGTTCGGGGAGGGTGCGCGCTCGGTTCGGGGAGGCTGCGCACTCGGTTCGGGGAGGGTGCGCATACGGTTCGGGTACGGTCCGCGGATCCTCCGCGGCCATAGATATCACTAACTTTTTTACCTTCATTTTCTCAGGAACTACTGAACAGATTAACACCATATATGCAAAAGGCACAAGTCCGAACTGAGGACTACCTCTTTGCCAAATTTGGTGTCATTCCGTTCAGCGGTTCGGGTTGTAGCTGTGACAACAGATCCTATGGGAAATTGCATGGGGAAAACGCGTTTTGGGCCCCCCCTTTTTTCTCGGCCCCCGCTTGACGGATCACCGCAAAACTTTCAGGGGCGGAGCGGAGCTGGCCACAAGTTTGGAAAATTTCGCGAGGATTCGTCAACCGGCGCTAACGTTATTCCAAATAGAATGTTGCGGATTTCCTATGGAAAATAGGTCCTAACTATAACTATCTACTGGCGACTGCCAGTAGATAATATATATATAGATATATATATATAGATATATATATATATAATATCCAAAGGTGCTCAGATATGAGGCCGCACTCCGCATGCAGTTCGGTAAACAACCTCTTTATTTATTAAGTATACAGCTTCTCGCCCAGTCATTAATTCCTCAGGCCTTACGCGTTTCAAAGGACTTGTCCTTCTCGTCAGAGGCCAACCATGCAGAAAGAGATTTATCGCCGCTGCACCACTTCTGCCAGGCTTTTAATTATTCAATGAGCCTCCGGTGTGCTCGGTGATGTCACTAATATTCCACAGTGCCTGCTGGGTGATGTAGTTACATTTGGCGTTTTTCCTACCCTCCAGTGGGTTTCAAACTGCATGCACTTCTTTTTAAGCCCATTACATCCCTTTACTTCTTCCCGCCCATGAACCATACTTTATACGCCCTTCCCCCCTCTTCTCCAATGGTGGTAAAAGAGTATGGATTTTGCAATATTGGAATCTACGATACGAAAAAAAAAGCACAGTGCACTTAATACATAGCTTATGGTTTTGTGCAATATAGTGTGAACATACAGCACTTTATATGTATCTGAGGTGCAATACATATGATGCATGCCACATCTGATCTCCATCTGCCTTTTTCCTTACATATTAGAGAGGATTCCAAATGTTGGCATTTGATATGAGATTATGAGAGTTTGTATTTCCATTCAAGTTGGGATTTGCTCATTGTATTTGTGTTATTCATGATTTGCAAAAAATCTGTATGTGGGAATGCCAATATTTCTTGAATAACTTGAGTTATGCGTTTCAATTGTGTACTTTACAGTGACCCGTTACAACATTTGCAGCAAGGACATACTAATTTTTGAAAGAGTGCTTATTGTGATTTTCCCATTTAAAAGCAGTATGAAGTTTTTAAATGGTGATGGGAAAGGGTACAGCTGCCCCTTTGAAATGGCACTCTGAACCCTATGACCCGGTAGAAGGCTACGGCGGAAACAAGTAGGTCTGACTTTGGGGATTAACATGCACCTTGCTGGTTATTTGCTTGAAAATTATGGAAGCGTTTTTTGAGGCCTAATAAATCGCTTCTATGAGGATTCCTGTGTGCCGTCCTGTGTGTCCGGGTACCAGAGCTACCAAAGAACAGGACTTGTCTCAGAAGTGTTTTCCAATTCTAATAGATGTATATATCTTCACCCAACAATGCCCATGCATTAGAGATGCACTCCTCCAGCCGGTGATTACAAACCCCTTTATTTCAAAGGAGCAGGCATTACAACTCCGATTAATTGCGTCTGTCTGCCTGACGTATTTCAGAGCATTCGTGCTCCTTCCTCAAAGGCAGTTTGAATACACAACAAAATTGTTATTGGACTCCCACAGTTCCTTGCATGCTCAAGCAGTTTTTAGGCCTCCATTCTTAGTAGATTCCATTCTGATGCATGCCGGAACTTGTGGTTATACTCACTACATAATAAAACCTCGGGTGGGGTGCATGTAATTCAAACAATTCCCGGACCGATAGCAGCCATCCAGTGGGCCTCAGAGTTGTAATCCTGTTCCGCAATTATGAAACAAGCTGTGCCGTCCTCAAAACTCTAACAGTTCAGGTAAAACGATCCCTTGCACTTTTTCAAAAGGGTGGTGCGAACTCTCACGGCTGGAACCACCATGTATAAATCTTCACCCAACAATGCCCATGCATTGCAACTCCCTCTGAGGAAGGGCTGCAAATGCTCTGAAACGCGTCAGGCAGACGGACACAATTAATCAGAGTTGTAATGCCTGCTGAAATAAAGGGTTTTGTAATCACCGGCTGGAGGAGTGCGTCTCTAACTCATGGGCATTGTTGGGTGTATATATACACTTACATATACATACAACAACATACATACATACAAAAACATACGTATATTACCTACTTGCGGTCGCCAGTAGGTAGTTATAGTTAGGACCTATTGTCCATAGGAAATCCGCAACATTCTATTTGGAATAACTTTGGCGGCGGTTGACGAATCTTCGCGAAATTTTCTAAACTGGTGGGGCGCTCTGGTCCGCTCCTATCCTGAAAGTCTCGCGGTGATTCGTCAGGGGGGGGGTCCCAAAACGTATTTTCCCCATGCAATTTTCCATAGGAACCTTTAATCGCAGCTACAGCCCTAACTGCTGAACGGAATTACACCAAATTTGGCAAAGAGGAAGCCCTTGGTTCACACTCGTGCCTTTTGGTTAAATTGTGTAAATCCGTTCAGTAGTTGCTGAGAAAATCAAAAGTAAAATCACATATCTGGGCAGAGCCTAACCACACATCTCATTGTGAGATCTGATTGGCTGTCAACACTTCAGCCAAGAAGTGTTGGCAGCCATCTTGGGACCAATATACATGATAGCACCTCATTAAAAAGCATTGCAGTTAATAAAAGGTTTTAAGACTTTAGTTACATTATAAATCATTTGTTGATGGTACCATACTCATTTTAGGAATTGTGGTGTGTTCTAAGGTGATTTTACCAAGTGAAAAAGACTTCTGCTGGGATATCATGAATCATTTTGAGAGAGAACTATTTTCTCATGCTTTTCCCAAAGAGGTTTGGAAGGTGATCTATTAGCTAAACTGAGAGCATATTTTTTGTAAATTCACATTATCTTTCTCAGTCATGTGAGAATGAAGTCTGACATTCTCAGTAAAACATGTACATCCAACAAGGGCAGAGACTGTCAGTTGATTCCTTTGTGTTCTACTGCAGCTTCCCAGAGTGTTCCAAAGAACAACTAGAGCGCTAACAGTCCTACTTATGATAAACGTATGGCACACCTGAAGCCATCTTGCTTGGATTAAAGTGGTAACTCTTAAAACATTTAATTTAAAAAGGAACAAAATGAGGGGGTTCATTTTGCCATAAAAAGTATCATTAGTGCTGCAGAAAGAAAAATTAGGGCACATTTTGACTTCTCAAATCCTCTATTTCATTAAAAAATTCTGCCATGCAGACTGAAACAAGCACTTTCAATACCAGCAGCAGACTTCCCTGATGAGCAGTAGCTTTGCTACAGTGATCTAATGAGCAACTAGAGTGCTAACATTCGGAATTTATGGCAAATGTGTGACACATCTGAATACCTTCTTGATGGAACCAAAGTAAAAAACTAAAAGTATTTCCTACTGAGGAGACTGCAGTAAATGAGGAAATTAGGAAAATTCATAACAAATAAGTCTTCCATGATGGTCACCAGAGACAAAAGAGCCCAAATGTAGCACAAATATCACCCAGATGTAGCCCAAGTATAGCCCAATGACAGAATGTCCCAGAGTGTTCTTAAGAACAACTAGAGCACTTACTATCTTACTTATGACAAACGTATGGCACACCTGAAGCCATCTTGATTGGAATAAACTGGTAACACTTAAATCATTTAATTTAAAAAGGAACACAATGAGGGTGTTCATTTTGCCATAAAAATTATGATTTGTGCTGAAGAAAGAAAAATTTTTTGGAACAAGGGAACCCAGAAAGGTAGTTGAGGACCTTGGGTAATCGTATAATAAAAGCAACAGTGATCCTCAAGAGAAGGGATGTTCGACAGATAAATGTAGTACACAATCGAAACTATATTCTAGAAGTCCAGCCGGACAACTGATTTAATGATTCAAATACATATACAATCTTCAAATTTCAATACGTGTGGGACACAGTCCTGTGTCCAGAGAGAACATTTGACATTAACAAAACAAACAAGGCATTTCAGGCAAGACAAAAAATTGGAGCTTTTTGAGATTATTCGGTGTCAAAAGCTTTTACGAAACAGCGAATGCACTTTCATAACACAATGGAACAACGTGCATGCTATTTAAAGGGGTCGACGACGTTTCGATCCTTTTAAGAGAATTACAGGATCATCATCAGGACTGAGATGTGTACAAGCCTGATTTGAACGAAATTGCCTGTGGGGAAAACAAAGGGGTAGATATAGAGAAAATGGACGGAAACTTGTTATTAACAAGAAGGGTTGGCTAACCGCTAAGAAGTATGTTTCTACAGGTGCATGCGACTTGTGTGAGCATGCGTGAATTAAATGAACAAGGGTAGATGTGAGACGCGTGTGGCGGAACAACGCGAACGGTTTGCTTGCCGCTATGAAGTATATTTCTACAAGTGCATGCGACTTGTATGGGCATGCGTGAATAATTATGGAACACGGATAGACATCGCGGTAGTGCCACGCATGAGTGATGTGATAATGGTATAGGGTGTCAATACCTATGTAACTAGTATAAACAACCACCGGTAATGAGTAGTAGAGACTACGGTGATAGACATGTTGGAATAGCGCCTGTGATCAGCCGAAGGGGTCTAGAACAGGGTGCGATCTCGGGCGGTGTAATTAATGCTGAGTACAGTGAACAGTGTGTTGCGGTAACGCGCGGGAATTGGACCCGTAAACGTGCAGAGGTGGTGCATACACTATGTTGGAGGCTCTGACCTGTAATCATTGAGGGAATCCGTACAATGACGGTGGCAGCTGCGGAGGCTCGAGGGTCTGAGCCGGGCAGACTTACGCGTAGTAAAAGTGAACGATGAGCGGCCACTGAAAAAGGGAAACCAAGGGTTACTGGTCTGTGACGGGGGTGTCGTGAGTAAGCAGGCGTGTAAGGAAAGTAGTTTACCTGGAATTTGCCAAACCAAAGGAACATCCGGTTGAGCGGTACCCTTGATTAATGCGGCGTGACAATGCACTACATGGGAAGAAGAACGGGCGATGTAAGCACAAAGCACACTTTCCAAGTAAGGTGGTGGGAGGGGAGCGGTCGGGAGATTAAACGCTTACCGTGATACAGCCTGCTCCGACGGTTAACAGTGAACCGAGTGGTGGCGTTGCGCGTGCTTCAACCAATAAATACCGATATGTGTCTGAGAACTAGAGCGGGTGAAATACGGCGCCATTTTGGAGAAGAAAAATAGAAAGAGAGGAAATACAGCGGGAGAGTTGACAGACCAAGACATAAAATTCTTGATTTAAAAAGAAACTTGATGCCTCAAAATAAAAAGTAGCATTTACTTAATTGTATTTTGGACATGAGTGAACGGAAATTATCAAGAGAGCTCGTGTGGGGAATAGCTCATTGGCATGGAAAGTAAAAAAGAGAACATTACTTGCATGTCATTTAAATCATTTCGTGGACAGATAATATTGTGACAATCAATTAGAAAAAAGTTGTTATGCAAACTAACAATATGGAACATTCAGGTGGGAGATCTTTGTTTTAAAGGAGGTTAGTCCAGTCCTCACTCCGATTTAAGCCATTCCTGATGCTGTCAGTGCGGATGATCATTCTTAGTTCCTCCTTATTCAAGATTCTGGCAATGTCTCCACCTCTTGGCGGCTGTTTGATGCATTTCAAGACTGTCCACTTAATGTCAACATCTTTGTGCCCCATTTCGGTGAAATGTTCAACAAGGGGGGCATTGGGGGTTTTGCAGCGTACTCTGCTCTTGTGTTGGCCAATACGCAGTTTCACCTTTTGTGTAGTCTGTCCGATGTAAATCTTGTTGCAGGGACAGGTTATCAAATAAATAACATTGCAGGTATTACAGTTTGAGAAGGATTGCAGGGAAATAGACACATTATTGAATACAAAATCTTTGCCCTCCATAGTGCTACTGCACACATTGCAGTTGCCACATTTGGCATGTCCAATGAGGGGGCCTAACCCCCAATGTGCATCTAGGGTCAATAGTGGGCTGGAGGAAGGTAAAGCTGCTCTTACAAGATGATCTTTTAGGTTCCGGTTCTTGTGGAATGCAAAAATTGGTCTTTCTATTGAAAGGTTGCCTGCATTCACTACTGGCCAATGTTGTAGAATGGATTTGCGTATTTGGTTAGAAACTGGTGAGAAAGTGGTCACGCAGACCAAGCGGTTTGCGTTGGTTTTTTCTTTTTTTTTTTTCTTTTTTTTTTTTCTTGGTCACGCTTGGTCTGCGTGACCACTTTCTCACCAGTTTCTAACCAAATACGCAAATCCATTCTACAACATTGGCCAGTAGTGAATGCAGTGAGGACTGGACTAACCTCCTTTAAAACAAAGATCTCCCACCTGAATGTTCCATATTGTTAGTTTGCATAACAACTTTTTTCTAATTGATTGTCACAATATTATCTGTCCACGAAATGATTTAAATGACATGCAAGTAATGTTCTCTTTTTTACTTTCCATGCCAATGAGCTATTCCCCACACGAGCTCTCTTGATAATTTCCGTTCACTCATGTCCAAAATACAATTAAGTAAATGCTACTTTTTATTTTGAGGCATCAAGTTTCTTTTTAAATCAAGAATTTTATGTCTTGGTCTGTCAACTCTCCCGCTGTATTTCCTCTCTTTCTATTTTTCTTCTCCAAAATGGCGCCGTATTTCACCCGCTCTAGTTCTCAGACACATATCGGTATTTATTGGTTGAAGCACGCGCAACGCTACCACTCGGTTCACTGTTAACCGTCGGAGCAGGCTGTATCACGGTAAGCATTTAATCTCCCGACCGCTCCCCTCCCACCACCTTACTTGGAAAGTGTGCTTTGTGCTTACATCGCCCGTTCTTCTTCCCATGTAGTGCATTGTCACGCCGCATTAATCAAGGGTACCTCTCAACCGGATGTTCCTTTGGTTTGGCAAATTCCAGGTAAACTACTTTCCTTACACGCCTGCTTACTCACGACACCCCCGTCACAGACCAGTAACCCTTGGTTTCCCTTTTTCAGTGGCCGCTCATCGTTCACTTTTACTACGCGTAAGTCTGCCCGGCTCAGACCCTCGAGCCTCCGCAGCTGCCACCGTCATTGTACGGATTCCCTCAATGATTACAGGTCAGAGCCTCCAACATAGTGTATGCACCACCTCTGCACGTTTACGGGTCCAATTCCCGCGCGTTACCGCAACACACTGTTCACTGTACTCAGCATTAATTACACCGCCCGAGATCGCACCCTGTTCTAGACCCCTTCGGCTGATCACAGGCGCTATTCCAGCATGTCTATCACCGTAGTCTCTACTACTCATTACCGGTGGTTGTTTATACTAGTTACATAGGTATTGACACCCTATACCATTATCACATCACTCATGCGTGGCACTACCGCGATGTCTATCCGTGTTCCATAATTATTCACGCATGCCCATACTAGTCGCATGCACTTGTAGAAATATACTTCATAGCGGCAAGCAAACCGTTCGCGTTGTTCCACCACACGCGTCTCACATCTACCCTTGTTCATTTAATTCACGCATGCTCACACAAGTCGCATGCACCTGTAGAAACATACTTCTTAGCGGTTAGCCAACCCTTCTTGTTAATAACAAGTTTCCCTCCATTTTCTCTATATCTACCCCTTTGTTTTGCCCACAGGCAATTTCGTTCAAATCAGGCTTGTACACATCTCAGTCCTGATGATGATCCTGTAATTCTCTTAAAAGGATCGAAACGTCGTCGACCCCTTTAAATAGCATGCACGTTGTTCCATTGTGTTATGAAAGTGCATTCGCTGTTTCGTAAAAGCTTTTGACACCGAATAATCTCAAAAAGCTCCAATTTTTTGTCTTGCCTGAAATGCCTTGTTTGTTTTGTTAATGTCAAATGTTCTCTCTGGACACAGGACTGTGTCCCACACGTATTGAAATTTGAAGATTGTATATGTATTTGAATCATTAAATCAGTTGTCCGGCTGGACTTCTAGAATATAGTTTCGATTGTGTACTACATTTATCTGTCGAACATCCCTTCTCTTGAGGATCACTGTTGAAGAAAGAAAAATGGCACAGTTTGAGTGACTTCTCAAATCCTCTTCTATTTCATAAAAAAGTTCTGCCATGCAGACTGAAACATGCACTTTTAATACGAGCAGCAGACTTCCGTGGTAAGCAATAGCTTTACTTCAGTGATCTAATGAGCAACTAGAGTGCTAACATTCAGAATTTATGGCAAACGTGTGACATATCTGAATACCTTCTTGATGGAATCAAAGTAAAAAACTGAAAGCATTTCCTACTGAGGAGACTGCAGTAAATGAGCAAATTAGCAAACTTCATAACAAATAAATCTCCCAAGATGGCCACCAGTGACAAAAGAGCCCAAATGCAGCACAAATATCACCCAGATGTAGCCCACATGTAGCGCAATGACAGAAGTGTGCAAAACACTTTTTATTTTTTGTGTTTTTGCAGTTTTATATAGTGCAGACTTGCCAGGTATTGGAGTGCTTTACATGAGCATTGGTTACATCACACAAGAACAAATTCATTTTGGTTGTAGTCATGGGGAGATTAAGTGATTTGACCAGAATCACAGAATGTCGAGCTGAAGCAGAAACTCCAACCTGGTTCCCCAGTTGCAAAGTCTGCAGTTCTGGAAGTAACACCACATCCTCTCCCCTAAGTGCAACATTTAATCAAGTGGTCAACTGGATAAAAAAAATAAAGGTAACAAACAATTTTAAAGTGCTTTGTCGCTATTTGAAAACTCAGAAAATATGTCCTCATTTTAGTTTTTTAGAGCACTAACCATAATTTTGATGCCAATAAGACCCTCTCATATATGTAATTTCTAAAGGAAATGCTCTAGGTATTACAGTTTTGATTACATCAAGATGACATCAGACGTTCCATACTTGTGTAATAAATATAGAATGTTAGAAATCTAGTTGTTCATTAGGATACTGTTGAGAGGCAGAGGCCAGGGGCACGGACTCTGAAAATTGAAGGCTGGTAGGAGCGTGCAGAGGCAACAATTTGACCACACTGGGCAGGCAGGAAGGGCAGTGGCAGCACAACAGACTATGGAGGGCAGTGGAAAGGGGGGCAGGGGCAACAAACCAACAATACAGGACTGGCGAAAGAGGAGCCTAGCGCGCAACCAAGATGGCCGCGTAGGTGCGAGGCTCCCGAGGACCTCCGCGACCTCCTGAATTAATCCTGGCGATATCCTGTCCTTGTTGAGGGGACTGTGTTGGGGAACCGGAGCTGAGGCGCCACCCGTTTTTTGGGCTCGAATCGGACCCCGGACGCCGGTGGGAGCATCGATCGAAGGTTGCGGCCTTCTCCTCGCCGGCCCCCCGGATTGGAGTAGTGGGGCGATCCGGGGACAAAGTGAATAACAGCGGCGAGCGGGGCTGGGCGACTGGCGTACCCCGCACTTTCACTTTCGCTTTTGCGCCCTCCTAGCTCTCAAGCGGGGTCGGACTGCGGAGCGGGGTGCGGTGGTGTGGCCTTGTCCAGGAGCCCGGCTGACCCGCCGGCGGTGGGTTGACCCGCGGTTCGGTGGTCGCCCCTGCCCCCCCCCTGGCACCCGTGACTTGGTATAGCGGCCCGTTTGGGGAGCTTGGCACGACGGTGGAAGAGCCAGCATGTCCACCAAACAAGATGGCGACCGGGCGAAGGTGAAGACGACCCGCCGTGGCACGGCGCACCAGGCCAACAGTATGGACCGCTACACGCTCCAGAAGGGTTCTCCGGAGACATCGCGTGCATCCCCGGTGGGCCCGACGGAGGCGTCCGCTCATCCGGTGGATCTGACCCTCCGGGACGTCATGGGCGCCATCGCAGAGATGAAGGCCTCGGTGGACCAGCGTTTTGACACCTTAGCGCAAAAAATAGACTCGGTCCTGGTGGATGTGAGCCTTGTGAGGGCAGACTTGTCCAAAACAAACGACCGAGTCGACTCCCTGGCCCACACCACAACGAGCCTCACGACAGACGTGGTGGCCCTCCAGAAGGAGGTGCGCCGGCTTGGCCAGGCGAGCGCCCTGATGGACCGGCGACTGGAGGACTCCGAGGGTCGGGCCCGGAGGAATAATGTCCGTATTGTGGGGGTGCCGGAGGGACGAGAGGCGGAGGCGGCGGATCTTTTCGTGGAAGAGTTGATCCTGACCCATCTCCAGCCCCGGGGGCTGAGTAAGCTTTTTGCGGTGGAGCGTGCTCACCGGGTCCCCGGGGGCAGACCTAAGACTGGTGCCCCGCCGCGGCCTCTCATTGCCCGGATTTTTAATTTTCGGGACAGAGATGCTATCCTCCAGACCTCCAGACAACAGGGACCGGTCAAGCTTGACAACATGGAGGTACATTTCTACCCAGACTTTACCCCGGCGGTCCAGAAGCAGCGACAGAGCTTTCTTGGTGTTAAACGTCGCCTAAGGGACCTGAACCTCAAGTACTCAATGCTCTTTCCAGCTAAGCTGAGGGTAGAGGTGGATGGTCGCACGCACTTCTTCGACCGGCCCGAGGCGGCTGGGGACTGGCTGGACACTCTGCCTGGAGATCGGGGCCGGGGGGGCAGGGGGGGCGCGGCTGGCGAGGAGGGCCCGCCGGATCAGAATTGAGGGGTGACTGAATAGGCCTTGCTCTGGACGTTGTTCCTTCACCATTTATTGATTGCGTATGTTCCCCTCATATGGAGGTCGTGCGGGGTCTGTTGGGGGCTTCCCTCCTCCTCTGGGGGACTAGTTAGTATTTTAGCTATGGGGCGACAGGCACACTGCACTTTGGGGGGGCTGTCTGGGCTCATGCAGGGGTGCAGGGAGGGGGGAGTTTTGTTGGGACCGGGGGGTGGGGGGGGTGTGTTGTTTGTTAGCACCGCAGGGCAAACCCGCTACTATGTTGTTGTTTTTAGGATGCTCGATGGGGGACGACCGATTGTTTCGACGTATGATGGGGGGTAGGGATTTGACTGTGTTGTCATGGAATGTTAACGGCCTGGGGGATAGGATTAAGCGTGGTGTGGTCCTGCAGTACTTAAAACGTATTTCACCAGATGTTGTCTTCCTGCAGGAGACGCACCTTATAGGTAACTCCTTTCATGCAATGAACCGGCGGGGATATCGTTTAGCGGCCCATTCCGGCTTCACCTCGGGCTCGCGGGGGGTGGGTATTATGATCAAGAACTCGCTCCCGTTGGAGATTGATGAGGTGCGCCATGATGAGAGGGGACGCTACACGGTTCTGGTGGGAAGAATGGAGGGTAGAGTGTTTATCTTTATATCAGTGTACGTCCCGCCTGGGTTACAAGCCACCACATTCGCGGAACTGGGGCGCCTCCTTCTGGACCTTCCGAGTGGCCTGCTGGTGGTTGGAGGGGATTTTAATGCGGTAGCCTCTGGGTCTATGGATCGCCATCCCCCTAGGGACCTCCCCCGGGCACAGGCGTGGCTGCCCGGCCTTCTGGACACGCTGGGCCTGGTGGATTGCTGGCGATTAAAGCATCCTGCATTGCGACAGTACACCTTCCACTCGGGTGCCCATGGTAGCCTCTCGCGGCTTGATTACATCCTTGTCCCGGCGGCCCATGCAGGGAGGGTGGGGGAGGTGCGCCATCTGGCGCGGGGTATCTCAGACCACTCCCCATTGTTGTTGCATTTCGATGTCTTCCCGAGGGGGGATGGCAGGGTGGCCCCAATCAATGCATGGTATTTGCGTGACCCCACCATTCGTGCCGATTTGATTAAATCCTTACAGCGATATTTCGATGAGAATGTGGGGTCGGTCTCTTCGGCCATCTCCCTGTGGGAGGCTTTCAAGGTAGTCCTTAGAGGGGAGGCCCTCTCCTTTATCTCCCATGCCCGGCGGCGCGAGCGGGAGGAGGTGACCCGGGTAGAGGCCGAGATTGCAGAACTGGAGGGTGACCTGGGGAGCGGGGTAACAGACGACAAGTTGCATGTTCTACACCTAAAGCAGGCGGCCTATCGGGCCCTCGTCACGGAGGCGGCCAGGGGCCTCAGTAGAGAGCAGCAGGGGCGATTGTATGATGTGGGTGATAAGGCTGGCAAATTGATTGCTTGGTTGGATAAGAGGGAGAGAGCGAGCCGCGTGGTGCCTTTGATTGAGAGTGTTGATGGTGCGTGTGTCACTGAGCCGGAAGCCATTGTCTCCTGCTTCGCGGATTATTTCCGCGAAGTCTACTCCCCGGTTTCCCCCTGCTCGGAGGCAGATTCCCATGCCCTGCTTCGGGACATCGCACTGCCCTCCCTAACGGTGGAGGACAGGGATTCGCTGGACGCCCCTCCCACCTCGGACGAAATTGCCTTGGCTATTCGCTCGGTTGCATCCGGCAAGGCCATGGGCCCCAATGGTATTCCCATCGAGCTCTACAAGCTACGCCCGGATGTGTTGGCGCCCCACCTGCGCGCGATGTTCCTGGCGGCCCACTCGCGGGGTTCCCTCCCGCCGGACCAGCGTCTGGCCACAATTGTGGTGATCCACAAGGAGGGGAAGCCCCGTGAACGGGTCACATCCTATAGGCCGATTTCGCTTTTGAACGCGGAGCCCAAAATCCTCGCCAAGGTGTTGGCCAACAGGTTGGTTGGCGTGGTGGGCGATTTGGTCCACCAAGACCAATCTGGCTTTATACCGCACCGCAACACGGCGCTCAATCTGCGGCGCTTGCACGGGGTGCTCGCGCGTGTCCCATTTGTGCGGGAGCCGGCCATCTTGGCGTCCTTGGACGCCACCATGGCGTTTGATACGCTTGAATGGCCATACATCTGGGCGAT
This sequence comes from Triturus cristatus, assembly GCF_964204655.1. Taxonomy (NCBI): domain Eukaryota; kingdom Metazoa; phylum Chordata; class Amphibia; order Caudata; family Salamandridae; genus Triturus; species Triturus cristatus. The sequence continues at coordinate 59,601,229 of NC_140584.1, forward strand.
GCTGGCGAAATTCGGGTTTGGCCCGGGTTTCATTAGCTGGGTCAAATTGCTATATTCGGGCCCATTGGCGCAGGTGGTAGTGAATGGGCGAGTCTCGGCCCCATTCGCGCTGGGGAGGGGTACGCGACAGGGTTGCCCCCTGTCGCCTCTCCTGTTTGCCCTGGCCCTGGAGCCCCTGGCGGAGTGGCTGCGGTGGCACCCTTCTATCCGTGGTCTCCGCTGGACCCCCGAGCATGAGGACCGTGTGTCCCTCTATGCTGACGATATCCTTCTGTATCTCGCCTCCCCGCGTAAATCACTGATCGTCCTGGTTGATGTTTTGCGCTCATTCGGTCGCAACTCAGGCCTGGTCATCAACTGGGCGAAATCCTGTGTCTATGTGCTTTCCGGGGAGGCTCCGGCCCTACCACGGGACTGTCCGATCCAGATTGCCTCCCAAGGTTTTCGGTACCTGGGTATCTATATCACTCTTGACCCGGAGGCCCGCTATGAGCGGAATTTGCTACCCCCCCTCCGGCGCTTGAGGGAGGACGTGGTGCGCTGGCGGCGTCTGCCGCTCTCGCCTCTCGGCCGAGCGGCCTTGTTTAAAATGATGTCCCTGCCACGCTTCCTCTACGCCCTCCAGAATACTATGGACTTGGTCCCGGCACGCTATTTCCGTGAGGTGGAGGGCCTCCAGCGGCGCCTGTTCTGGGACGGGAGGCCGCGCATTGCTCTGGCTAAATTGACGCTCCCGTGGTACGATGGGGGGGTCGCCCTCCCTGACATTAAACGGTATTACTGGGCCTCCCAACTAGCTGCAATTAATCATGGCCTTTACGGGCCCGCCTTGAACCCGGCATTTGAGATGGATAAGATGCTCCTGCCCGGTGGCGATTACAATCGAGCGCTCTACGCTGGCGCGCCCGACTCCCGTTTGACGGGACCGACGCGTGTCATGGTGCGTGTCTGGCACGCGGCTAATGCAGCTATGGGGTGGAAGGACCGTTTGACCCGGGCGTCACCGCTGTATGCGTCTGAGAGGTTGGGCTCCCTGTGGACGTCGAAGGGCTTCGAGAAGTGGGACACGATCGGAATCAGCACGGTGGGAGATCTCTGGACGAGGGGGGGATTCAAAACTTTTGAGACGCTGCAGGCGGAGTTCCAGCTGCAGGGCAGTGAGTACTTTCGGTACCTACAGGTCCGCCATGCGCTGGGCTCCGTCTTCCCGGATGTCGCATCCATTCCGGAGTCTTCCCCCCTGGAGGACAGAGTCCTAGATGGCCATGTCCCGGACAGCACGATCTCCCTCATATACAAAAAACTGATCAACGATAGATCGTGCCTGCTGACTAGTCTCCGCGTGGCTTGGGTTGCCGACGGGCTGGAGCTGGACGACGAGGATTGGATTTCCGCGGTGGCCTCTCCGAAAGAGGTGGCCATCCCGGCTCGCCTTCGTTTCGTCCAGCTCAAGATCCTTCACCGGGTCTACGTGACGGGGCCAAGGCTTCTGCGTATGGGTCTTGCTGGTGACGGAATGTGTAAGCGTGGCTGTGGTGCGTTGGCGACTTTCATGCATATACTGTGGGAGTGCCCGAAGGTGGAGCGATTCTGGCGTGGTGTGCATGAGGTCCTGCGTGTGGTTACGCGTGTCGCGCTGCTGCCTGAAGCGAGGAGATGCTTGCTGAATGTATGGGAACCGAATGACTATTCGGTCCCGCAGACGCGGTGGGTGACTCTGGGATACATGATAGCCAAGCGCGACATTGCTCAATTGTGGGGATCCCAGAGGCCCCCTGCGGTGTCGGCCTGGAAAGAGCATATGGATTGGTGTATGTTTCGTGAAAAGGTGGTGTATGTGGCGAGAGGTAAGCCGGGGGCGTGGGTGAAACTCTGGGGCCCCTGGAACGCCTACCGCGGGGGTATTTGTGAGCCACCACCGCTACCGGCTGCCTCGCCTGCTCCGTCTCCCTAGACGGCCCCCCTCCCTCGGCTGCGGGCGCGCGGTCCCCCAGTCCCTGATCTATTCCCATTCCCCTCTCCAGAGTTCTGCTGCTGGTTTGGATCCCCCACTTATGGAGCACGTGCTGTCACTTTGGATCGCGGGTTGCCTTGCGGGTGTGGTTTTTTGGTGTTGTTTTGTTTCAAGAAAAGGGAACCGTACTGTGGGCTTGGAGCTGTGTGGCCTGCACCATTGATTACTCCTGTTTCACTGCTCTGCACTGCCGAGAGACTTTTACTGTATGTATGCAATATGCTTTTGTCATTCTGGCGGCCGGCCGGATGGTTGTAGGCCCATACCTGTAACTTTTACAAACTGCAATAAACGGTTTCAAAAAAAAAAAAAAAAAAAAAAAAACAATACAGGACTGGCAAGAGAGGTTAAGCCAGGAAACGTCCAATGTTTTTAAGCTCAAATAGGCTTTATTTGATCTGTCTCCTGTCTACAATCTCCTCTTTTTCAATGTAACTCAAAGGGGAAAATCAATACCCCAGTACGCGGATCCTTCACGACGTTTCTAAAAGGGTGGCTAGAATCCTTGCACCCACCGTGATGTGTACGCTTTGGGTGCTCGACTCCGGAAAAAAAATTGATTTTTTTTAAAGCAAATATAAATATAGTAAAATTAATTTTTCTTTTTAAAAAAAAAAACAATATTTCGGTTTTCAGTTTTTTGTTGTTGCAATTTTCAGAATATATATTGTTATTTAATGAATAAAATATTTATAAACAGTTAAAAAAACTGTAGAAAATCAGTACAAAAAAATAGGTATAACTACTATTACACTTAAAATTTAGCATTTAAAAAAACCTTTAAAATTCACTGAAAAAACCATAGGTTTCAGAGACGTTCTAGTTAGAAATTAGCATTTAAAAAACCTTAGAAATTCACAGAAAAAAAACATAGGTTTCAGGGGTGTTATGGTTAGCTGGACATTTCACTCGTACAAAACCATAGAAATTCCTCCGTTATAGTTAGTTCTGCTAACTATAACTCACGCGCCCGCAATGCACTGCTGATAATGTCACATATTACATCATTCATGACATGGTCAGTGACATCACTGATGACATCTCAAATGACATCACTGATGACATCATCCACGTGACAATCTGATACACCCCATCACACACTAGTATAACCTTTCATCACTCACTGTAAAGAACAAGTTACTTACCTTCGGTAACGATGTATCTGTAAGAAACATTAGTTAGATTCCTCACCTTAGAATATCCCCAGGCGTCAGGCTGGATCCGGAAAGATTTTTGTAGCAATACCCCTTGCGCGTCGCTAGGCGTCGTCTGCGGCTGCGCGTCCGTCGTTGGCGTCGTGAGCCGGAATGACGTCGGAGTACTTAGACGCCGCCCTCGCGCGCTGACGTCAGTTCTTGTACATAGCTTTCCGCGCCAGGGACTCTAAGCCATGCAAGAGACCGACACTGGTGCCAAAAAATCTAGGGCCCTGAAAGGGAGAACCTTAACCCTAGGTCGGTTTGCAGAACGGGGAGGCTGGGTGGGTCGGTGAGGAATCTAACTAATGTTTCTTACAGAAACATCGTTACCGAAGGTAAGTAACTTGTTCATCTGAAAGAAACACGTTAGTTAGATTCCTCACCTTAGAATAGATACCCCAGCAATACCAACCCCGGTGGTGGGTCTGCGAACCAAGATCACACCAGAAAGTCCTGGAGAACAGAACGGCCAAAGTGGCCATCCCTCCGGACCTGGCTGTCCAGGCAGTAATGTCTCGCAAACGTGTGCAGCGAAGCCCACGTCGCCGCCTGACAGATGTCTTGCAAGGGGACTCCCCGTCCCAGTGCAGTCGTGGCCGCTGTGGCCCGAGTAGAATGGGCCCGTAGCCCAACAGGAGGAACCTTTTTCGCCAAAGAATAGCAGGTCTTAATACACAACACGACCCACCAAGAGATGGTCCGCTTGTGTACAGCTTTACCCTTCTTAGCCCCTACGTATCCGACAAAAAGTTGGTCGTCCACCCGGAACTGTCTTGTGCGGTCCAAATAAAAGGATAGCGCACGTTTTGGGTCCAGACGGTGGAGCCTCTCTTCATCTTTTGAAGGATGCGGAAAGAAGGTGGGCAGCGTGACAGATTGCCCGATGTGAAAGGGAGTCACGACGTTAGGCAGGAAAGAAGGACGTGTCCGGAGGACAACTTTATCCAGATGAACTGAAAGGAAGGGAGGCTTGGATGACAAAGCCTGGAGCTCACCCACCCGCCTAGCGGAGGTGATTGCTACCAAGAAAGCAGTTTTCAAAGTCAAAAGACGGATGGGACAGTTATGAAGGGGCTCAAAGGGAGCGCACATCAGAAAAGTGAGAACAAGGTTCAAGTCCCACTGAGGCATTACGAAAGGAACAGGAGGGTACATATGAGTAATGCCCTTGAGAAAGCGTGAAACAACAGGGGATTTGAAAAGAGAAGGCTGATCAGGAAGCCGAAGGAAGGCAGAGATAGCAGCAAGATAACCTTTCAAGGTGCCCAGAGCAGAGCCCTGCTGGGCCAAAGAAAGAAGAAAGAGGAGAACCTCAGAAAGAGGGGCAGAAAGGGGATCCACAGCCTTTGCTGTGCACCATGCCACAAATTTCTTCCACCGGCAGGCGTATACCGTCTTTGTGGAGGGACGCCTGGCTGCCAGAATGACATCACAGACTTCAGGAGGCAAGTCAAATGGCATCAACTGCCGCCGCTCAATCTCCACGCATGTAGTTGGAGGCTGGACAGGTTCGGGTCGCGCCTGATCTTCTTCAGCACTCTGGGCAGAAGTGGTAAAGGCGGAAAGGCGTACAACAGACCGCAACTCCACTCGCGATGAAAAGCGCCTCCGAGCGAGTGCCGCCTTGGAAACTCTAACGCGCAGAACTGCTGACATTGCGCGTTCTCTTCGGTGGCGAAAAGATCTAACCATGGCTCTCCCCACTGCAGAAAGAGACCTTGCGCCACGTCCGAGTTCAGACGCCATTCGTGATCCATCATGCACCGGCAGCTGAGTTCGTCCGCTCTGGCGTTCAGAGAGCCCGCCAGATGTTGAACCACTAGGGTGATGCCCTGGTGTTCCAGCCATGTCCAGAGGCGCAGGGCCTCCTGACAAAAGGTCCACGACCCCACCCCACCCTGTTTGTTGCAAGACCACATGGCGGTGGTGTTGTCTGTGAACACCTGCACGACACTTCCCCGGACAGAGGGAAGGAAGGCTTTCAGTGCAAGTCGGATCGCCCTCAGCTCCAAAAGATTGATATGGAGCTGAGTCTCCGCCGGAGACCAGAGTCCTCTGATCTCCGCCTCTCCCATATGGCCCCCCCATCCCAGGAGGGACGCATCCGTCACTACCACGTGCTCCGGTTGGGGAAGGGAGAGGGATCTGCCGCCGACCCAATCGCGATTCGTGAGCCACCACTGCAGCGGTTTCGCAGTGCCCTCGGAGATCAAGACGTGGTCGGACAGGTTGCCTCGATGCTGGGCCCACTGAAACTTCAGGTCCCACTGCAGAGCCTGCATCCGCCATCTGGCGTGAGGTACTAACAGGATGCAGGAGGTCATCAGCCCCAGAAGCCGCAGCACCAACCTGACCGAAATCCAGGACGGAGGCCGGAAGATGGGAATCAGGGCTCGAATGTCCAGGACCCGCTGTTCCGGTGGATAGACCCGGAACTGCGCCGAATCGAGAACCGCCCCTATGAAAAGGAGCTTTTGGGAGGGACTCAGGTGCGACTTCGGCACATTGATGGAGAACCCCAGCGAATGCAGGAGGTCCGCCGTAGTCTGGAGGTGGGAGACGACTTGCTGGGGCGAGCCCGCCTTCAACAGCCAGTCGTCGAGATAGCGGAAGACTGAGACCCCTGATCTGCGCAGATGAGCTGCGACCACCGCCATCACTTTTGTGAACACCCGAGGGGCACTGGTGAGGTCGAAGGGGAGCACGGTGAACTGAAAGTGCTCCTGACCCACCGTGAACCGCAGGTAACGCCGGTGGGCCGGCAGGACGGGGATCTTGAAATAAGCGTCCTGCAAGTCCAACGCTACCATCCAGTCTCCAGGGTCTAGGGCAGCAAGAACCTGAGCCAAAGTGAGCATCTTAAACCGTTCCTTCCGGAAGAAGGCGTTCACGCTTCTGAGATCCAAGATCGGGCGTAGGCCCCCTTTGCCCTTCTTGGGAACCAGAAAGTAGTGGGAATAGCAACGACGACCTACTTCTGGACCAGGAACGCGCTCGACGGCCTCTTTGGCCAAGAGGGCCGAAACCTCCTCCCGGAGAAGATGCAAATGATGCCCCGACATACGGTGGTTCTGCGGTGGCATGGCTGGAGGGGTCGTCTCGAAGGGGAGGGAGTAGCCCCTTCGGACGATTTGCAGCACCCACCTGTCCGAAGTGATGGAGCGCCAGTGGAGCAGGTGATGGCGAACTCTGCCCCCCACTGGCGTTGAATGGGCCTGAAAGCTCGGACTAGGAGGGCTTGGAGGCGGATGCTGCCGGGGTGGATGTGGACTGACCGGCACGTTGTCCTCCAGAACCGCCTCGGCGGAAACCACGTCCGCATGCAGGTTGGTTCTGCGGCCGGTGGCTGGGCGGACGTGAGGAGGCGCCCCTTCCTTGGCCACGAAAGGGGCGAAAGGCGGAAGTTTGCGGCCACGGGGCCGAAAGACCCAAGGACTTGACGGGGCCCGGGAGTCCTTGAACCGGGCCAGCGCTCTGTCCGCCTTCTCGCCAAAAAGGCGAGTGCCATGGAAGGGCATGTCCATGAGGGAGCTTTGGACATCCCCTGAAAAAGACGTGGACCTCAGCCAGGCGTGACGCTGAAGCGCCACCGTGGTGGAAATTGCCCGGCCCAGCGAGTCCGTGGTGTCTAGTCCACATCTAATGGCGTGCCGCGCTGCATCTCGCCCGTTAGCAAGTGCTTGGGTGAGTCGCTCCCGGGCCTCCTCCGGGCACAAGGGCAGCATGTCCTCCACCGCATCCCACAGCGAGTGGGAGTAACGGTCCAAAAGGCAAGCGGTATTTAAAGACCGCAGTCCCAAACTCAGGGACGAGAACAGTTTCTTGCCAAACTGCTCAAACTTCTTGGATTCCCTATCCGGAGGAGCGGACGGGAAGGAGGATTGGGAGGTCAAGGCCTGGATAACCAGGCTCTCGGGGGTGGGGTGGTGGGAGAGGAATGTGGGGTCACCCGGAGCAGGGCGGTGGCGCCGGGCAACGTTCCTGTCCACAGGAGGGACTGTGGAGGGCTTGGACCAAGTGCCCTGGAGAACGTCAATGAGGGCCTCATTAAAGAGCAGCAGAGGCTCAGTGGAGCTTGCTGTCGGTTGAAGGACCTCGGTGAGAAACGTTAGTCCTCACAGCCACAGCAGGCAACTCTAGCCCCAGGGCTTCGGCCGCCTTGGGCAGCACCACAGAAAAGGCTGCACCTTCCTCCGAGGCCACAGTCGGAGGAGAGATGAATCCAGCGTCTGGAGAGGTATCCAAACCGCTGGCGTCCCCAATTCCTCTGCCCAGTCCTGAGACAATTGGGCCTGTTCGGCCAGAGGGTCCTGAGACCCCTCCCAGTCGCCCTCATCATCCGATTCCTGGTAGACAGGAGGAATGATCGGAGCCGGACGGTGGATGAAGCGGTCACCCATCGGCGCCGGTAACGGCGTCGGACAGCGCCGGGTCCGGAATAGGGCTAAACTAAGGCTCGACGCCGTGCGGGGACGGCGTCGGGGCCGGAACCGGTGTCGGCGCCAGCGGAGGAGGAGTCGTGAGGTCGACCGGCACCAGCAGAGATCCAGACCTGGATCCCTCGGGGACCTGCGGCGTCGGGGCCGGAGCCCTCGACGGCGCCAGGGCCGGAGCCGCCGGCACGCGAGGTCGCCCAGTCAACACTGCGGGGCCCGAAGGCGCGCCGGCAGGCGTCGACGGCGGAGCCAGATTCCTCATGGCCGAGAGGAAGGCACTGACCTCCGCCGGAGTCACGTCAGTCCCAGGGACCGGAGGGTATAGGGACGAGCACGGCTCCTGCGGCTCCAACGGAGCCGCGGAGGTGGAACCACCCGGACCCTAGGCCGGGTCGCGCGACCGGCGAGGGGAGTCCGAAGAGCGAGGACGCCGCTTGGACTTCTTAGAATGTTTGGAGTGACGGGACTTACCCGAAGATCCCGACGAGCGATGTCGATGGCTGCGGCTCCGCGAACGGTCCATGGACCTCCTCCTGGACCGGGACCGAGAGCGACGCGGAGCCGAGTGTCGAAGCTCGAGTAGCTTACGGGACCGCTCCCGCCTAGCCTTCGACGTCAAGGCCTGACAGTCGGGGCACGACTCCGCGTCATGGTCAGCCCCCAGGCAGTACAGGCACCGGCGATGGGGATCCATTACCGACATCAGTCGGTGACAGGCGTCACAATGCTTGAATCCAGGCATCCTACCGGCACCAGATGTCGAGTCGAGTAACCAAAAGAGGTCCAAAAGTTATTCAAAAAGTGACTAGGGGTAAGCTCTTCCCGGATCGGCGCTTACTGGCACGGAAAAAAGAAGAACTGACGTCAGCGCGCGAGGGCGGTGTCTAAGTACTCCGACGACGTCATTCCGGCGCACGACGCCAACGACGGACGCGGAGCCGCAGACGACGCCTAGCGACGCGCAAGGGGTATTGCTACAAAAATCTTTCCGGATCCAGCCTGACGATACTCTAAGGTGAGGAATCTAACTAACGTGTTTCTTTCAGATATACAGAGTACCATATTTGAAACCATTGACACACCAATACCAGTTACTACGTACCCACTCACTGATTCCCAAGTCTACACACACAACTACCCATTCAACAGAATCACTTGTACATGCAGTCACTAATTAACAGAACACTATCAAATGCACTTCTACACATATATAGACATTGACACATCAGCAGTCATCTTAGTGGGTTATGCAGTCATCCTACTCACTCATGAAAAAAGTGAATCACACTTACATTTACTCACTTACACAACTATACAGACAACACCTCATTTATTCAAACACATATTAACTCAGTTGATATGTTAAAAAATCACCATTACAATTATACACTCATTCATATAGTTACTCACAATCACTGACTCTTATATATACTTATTTATATACACCAACTCACATACAATGGTTTTATTTTTTTACTTTGTTGAAGATGTACAACTAAAACATATATTCGCTCACCAACACACAAATAAATACACTCAGTCATCCAAACAACGGTTTCCACATGCACTCTTAAACCTATACACCTAGTCAATCAACCATTCACACATCTAGGCATAGTTACACACACCCCATCCAACCACAAACAAACTCAGTGTTCCATACAAATACTCACCCAACTAATCAATAACTAATATACACACTCATGTAGTTAGTGACCAGCTGATGCAGCATGTTATACAACAGAGACAGTGATGCACACATTCACTTAGTTTAGTTACTAATCCATGTATTAAGTGAGACACTTTTAATTACTCACTTAGACAGTCAGACAGCTACTAAATCCTCCATCCAGACAGTAATATATCCACTCAATCTTCAATACAGATTGGGATATATATATATATATAATACATATTTAAATTAATTTCAAATTAAACCACATTCAGTGGATGATGTCATCAGTGATGTCATCAGTGGTGTAATTTGAGATGTCATCAGTGATGTCATCAGTGATGTCACTGACCATGTCATGAATGATGTAATATGTGACATCATCAGCAGTGCATTGCGGGCGCGCGAGTTATAGTTAGAAGAAATAACTATAACGGAGGAATTTCTATGGATTTGTACGAGTGAAATGTCCAGCTAACTACAACACCCCTGTAACCTATGGTTTTTTAAATGCTAATTTCTAACTTCAACGTCTCTGAAACATCTGTTTTTTTTCAGTGTATATATATATATATATATCCAAGGTTGCCATTTCTCTCCTCAAAGGTTCTGTGGCAAAAACAGATACGGACCATGAAGTTAAGTGCTGATTTATTCTTTAATGGTGCAAGTCACCATAACGCGTTTCAGCCCCTCCTCGGGCCTTGATCACATGACTGTTTGGCATGGTCATAGGCTTTTTAAAATTAAAAAAATTATATATATATATTCAACAAACCTTTATCGAGCATATAAAGAAAACACCAAGCCCAATTCCTTATAGCGTGTTATTTAATGACATGTGGCAAAACAATACCCAACGCGTTTCGGTGCAGCCTGCGGGATAAAGACTGCATTCCTCTCCCATTCCTCTGCCTACTGCTGCACAATCATACGTCATTTACTTTAGGCAGGACACCATGAGATATGAAAAGGTAAACTAAAAACTTTGTGAGTAAAATAAATGCTGCACATGCAAGGATATTGTAAGGGTATGTTTTATGAAAAACAAGAACATTAAAACATGAAATACTTGTGCTTCGTAATAGCATAAACATTGGCACGCAGTTCGCGTCGGTGCATGACTGTATGTTTAAGACAAGACTGTTTACTTTGCCACCGCTTCTGGAAAAGTCATCACATTGTATAAAAACATACTTTTCTTTTGTTGAACTTTATTTTCACATAAATTAAAGGATGATAAATGGTTACATTTTCAAAAAATATTTTCACCACAGAAAGTCTTGCTTTATGCTTGTTCGCTGTGGTAATGTCGATGTTACTCCATATTGTTGAGAAGTGGCTGCTGCTCAATAGAAATTCACATGGACCGGTGCAAACAGGTGAACGGGAATCAGCAGGAGCTGGGAGTGTCAGAGGTCCTTTGTTATTCAGAGCTGCCTGGAACAGCGCGCATTCGCACCTCTTTCTCCGCTATAGCCATAACAATAGAAGCCCACCACTCGCACATCAACAGAAAGGGGAAGACTGATGATGGAGCTCTTCTCTTTCGAAGTGCAATTCTCTAATGTATGCAGGGATGGAGAAAGGGGACCCCCGTTCTCAGGTCTTTGAAAAGATCAATTTTACCAAATTCTCAGAAATTATTTTCAAACATCGACTGCAGCCCATTTGTACAAAAAAATGCTAATTCCAAGCAAAATAGGAGAAGTCTCATCTCAAATCAGTAAATTTTTTTTTTTTTTTTTTTTAAAGAGCATCTCTACCTATGCATTACTGCAAGGGGTTACAACACACTCTGAAAGCTTTCGATGTAATTGTAATTTTTTGTTGGTGTGAATTTTCTCTCGGATGAGGTTTGGCTTCCATTCTGTGCAGTCTGTGTGATTTCTCCGCACTGGGTTGTAGCAATTCTCCCTGTGAAATGGAAAGCTAAGTGAGTACATGCTGGGCTTTAATAGAGTAGCCTGTAAAATCCTGGAATTATCCTTCAAGTTCTGTAAATTGCAGTTGACCTTTTACAAATGCAATGCAGAACAATAAGCCCTGGAATGCAATAAGCATTGGCAAAGCCAAGAGGTCTGGCAAGCATTTTCAGCTGTAAGCAAGAACTACTGCTTTTGTTTTGGTTTTCACATGCTAACACATTCTCATGGGATGGCCTCCCTGATGAAGCGGAGGCATTATGCAGGCAGAAAAGGTAGTGTAGCAGCCTGGATAACTGCAGTGCAGTGTCAACAAACCTATCCAGCCCTCGCCTCCGCTTCAGCCAGTTGCTTCGGCCTATAGTAAACAGAAAGCAAAAAAGCGGCAGAGACTGATGCATGCACATAAAAAGGCTGTGCCTCAATGCACTGCTATATTGAAGAACACAGAGCATGCACTACAAGGCGGCTTGTTCTGTTATCAAACAAGAACCGCTCGGTATTGTGTCTGAAACGGTTTCTTCTTTAATGCTGATACGAGGCATGGCAGTTTCCCAGTCTCTGTATTGCAATTCACTACCTACCATAGATGCCATTCATAAAGATGTCAGACAGTGAGAGCATTCCCAAGCCCAGAAAGGCTCTACACCTTCTTATCTATGACCGTTTGGTTGTTACCCATCAAACGTGCCAATGCAGGGAAAGAACAGAAGTGTGCCACTTCTTTGTAGTCAGTCATAACCAGCTTTATTCGGTTGATATATAACCATATATGCATAAAAGCAAAGACATACAAAGCAATGATTAATGTTTAAAATACTGAATACAATACCTCTGTCTTTAGAGCCATAAATTCATGTTTAGGATGAGGAATCCAAGGTGGGCCTTGACCTTGTATGGACTCAATGTGTCCAGATCTCACGCAGGAGGAGCGCATGAACACTGTTTTGTGTGTGCTGTGTCCCCATTGGCTATGTGCTCCTATCTTCATGTGGCATCTGCCTTTATGGTATTCAGGGAATGCAAGCACCCCTCCGGCCATCTGTGCTTTATTGGGGCCAATCTCACTGGATTATTGTGGTGCAACTGCACCTATCTATAGGATTGATCTGCAATTTCTTGTTTGCACATTTGCCTGTTGGTTATCTGCCACCCCACCTATGACCTGTCAATTAGTGACCTGGGTCTTAGGGCCTGCCTAACTATGTATCTCTGAATCAGGGTTGCCGTGGAGTTCACAACGGGTGAATTTGTCAATAAAGATGTGATTTTTTTTCCTACATGAATGTATCGTAATTCATATTGACATCAGCTTTTTCAATATGAACACCTTTCATGTGGAATCAATCAAGAAAATAGGACGATCAAATGGATCTGATCTGTCGCCCTTTTTAAAGATGGGAACGATAATAGAATTGGACCAGGATTTAAGTTGACCAATGGCAGGGGCCCTTTTTAGCATGTTTGTGATAAGTGGGGCCCAAAGATAGATATTATTACTGAATATGTCCAAAGGTACTCCATCCGGTCAAGGAGACTTATTCATTGTACTCTGCTTAATTGCAGTCTGACCTAATCTTTGATAAAGTTTGGCAGATGCGAACAGGCGGCTTGAAAATCAACTCTTGCAAAGCCCTGATCACTATTGGGATCAGCACGGTCGTCATAACTTGGAGCAGTGCTCAACCCATTTTTTGGGAGATATAGTGGAGTCCAAGGGAATGGTTTGATTGTCACTGAAATAGGGGGCATTGACCAGCTTCCAAAATAGACATTTTTGATGCTGGACACATGCAAGTTCTCCCAGGCTTCTCATCTTACCTTTCAGAATAGCTTGCCTATAGTTCTATCTGCATACCCTTACCTCCTCTCTGTCTCTAGGTACCCGCTTCAAGGTGGTAATAAGTGATTTGTGAGCAGAGAAACAGGCTGTGTCAAACCATCTTTTGGGCCGGTCTTGCTTAGCCTTTGTATCTGTCATTATGGTATGGCAAATCCCATTGAAAGCTCCCAAAATTTGGGATGATCCAACTTCTCGTCCAAACAGTGGCATCCTATTTTTCCCCAAGGTCTTCTAGCAAGTACTGTGTATTCACTACGACCGAGTTACGAAGGAATTTTTTGTTTTTAGTTAAAATAATTCAAGCAATAACAGCTACAAGGACGCCATGACGAAATACCACCAACTCATCAGAACCACCAAAAGGACCTTCATCCACAACAAAATTGGCGCGAACTCGTGCAAATCCAAGGAACTTTTCAGCGTCATCCAGAAGTTCACCAAAACCCGCAGCGAAGCCACGAACATCACCCCCTCCCAAGACCTCTGCAACAAGCTCTGATCCTACTTCCACCTGAAGATCAAAAACCTCTACCACAACTTTAACGACCACACGCCTGACCCCGCAGCCATCCCGACATCCAGCAACACCAACCAACCCATTATATCTCCCTGGACACCGATCACGACCAAAGAAACTACCTCAACCATGAAAGGCATCCACTCGGGGGCCCCCACAGATCCCTGCACACCACACATTTACCACAGAGCCGCCACCACCATCGCACCCTCAATACAACGCACCATCAACACCACCTTTGTGACCGGCACCTTCCCAGACGACTGGAAAAGCGCATAAGTCAGGCCCCTGCTCAAGAAACCCTCAGCAGACCCGACTGACCTGAAGAACTACCGGCCCATCTCGCGCCTCTCCTTTGCGGCGAAAGTTGCAGAGCAGACTGTCAACGCTGAACTAACAAGGTTCAAAGACAACGCCATCCTCGACCCTACCCAGTCCGGGTTCCGCAGCAACCACAGCACCAACACCGCCCTACTCGCCGCCACAGACGACCTCCTAGACCAAGGCCACACCACAGCCTTGATTCTACTCGACCTGTCAGCTGCATTCAACACCGTCTCCCATCGCACTCTTACAGCCAGACTACACAATGCCGGAATACAAGGAGCTGCCCTCAACTGGATCTGGTCATTCCTTACCAGCAGAAGCCAAAGGAACAGACTGCCACCCTTCCTCTCCGAACCCATGGAAATCAACTGCGGAGTGCCACAAGGATCATCGATCAGCCCAATCCATTTCAACATCTCCATAGCCCCCTCGCCACCATCGTCCGTCAACACGGCCTCAACATTGTATCCTATGCGGACGACACCCAGCTCATCCTCTCCCTCACTAAGGACCACGCCAACACCAGACTCCGCTTCCAGGCAGGAATGCAGGGCGTCGGGACCTGGATGAGCAACAGCTGCTTAAAGCTCAACTTGTAAAAGACAGAAGTACTCATCTTCTTAACCACCCCATCAGCATGGAATACCACCTGGTGGCCAACAGCCCTCAGCACCCCCCCTACACCCACGGACCACGCTAGAAACCTCTGCATCATACTCGACTCCTACCTCTCCATGAACAGTCAGGTCAACGCCATCGCCTCCAGCTGCTTCAACACCCTTCGCATCCTCTGAAACACTTTCAAGTGGATTCCCCTCGAGTCCAGAAAGAGAGTCGCCCATGCACTCATCACCAGCAGGCTGGACAAAGGAAACGCCCACTACTCCAGCATAAACCAATGAAATTTAGGTTCATACAGGGGTAGTTCACTCTGATTAATTGACATTGACGAAGGCCAGGAGGCCGAAACGCGTATGTCAGTCTATTTACACATGGCTTGCCTATAAAATAAATAATCAGTAACTTAAAAAGCCTGGAGTGCTCAGCGCTTTTTCTTGATATCCACACACACTTCACAAAGCTTTATTTCGACACTGATGTCATAAAAGCACGTACAAGACATTCGTAACATAACAAATGGTTGAATCATGCATGGCAAACAGTAGCAATATATACAAGTAAGCCAACTGTTGGACATTTCATCCAGAGGAGGGATCACATCATTATTACCTCCTTAAGTCACATAATATACTCTGAATACAATAATAGCAGTATCATATGATGTATTAAGTAGCAGCACACAAAATGTAATAACCACAGAGTGGGCAATACACCATAGGATTAGTAATTAATAAATAACTAATACAATTATTAAACTATAAAATCAAACTTACAATAAAATACATTTGTAGACCAATGTGATAAAAAGTTTTAAATATTAGCACAGTATAAAATGCAACTAGTAAAACATTTTGCATAATTAGATTAAATTGATGATACTCTAAGATCTAATGAATACTACAACAGGGGCAAATCAGGTAACAAGAGTGCAAAATGTACACTTTTTGATCTAATGCACCAAACCCACTTCAAAGATTTGGCTAGTGGAACAGCATGGCGAAGCGAGGGATCAGTCCTCAAGATTCTCAGCGCTACGTTGCTTTGCCTTGTGCCCAAGTTCCTACATAAAGGCACTAGCCAGGTCTTTCGCGGCATAAGCAGGACATACAAAGAGAACATGGGCATAGGTTTCTGTTTGTTCGACACAATGAGAACACTTATTATATCCCGAATCTGACCACTTGGAGGTAAAGGATTTTAGCGGCAATGACCCAACTCTAAATTGAAAATAGAGTTTCCGGTCTAGGGGTTTGGAGATAGTGTCTCAGTATAGCTCAAAGTGGGGACGAGGTTTTGCAAGCATGAATCCCCCAGTCTGCGTTCTGCTGTCGCTCAGCCTGCTGGTGTTTTGTCCCACCATGTCCCAATATTTGCTCTTAAAGGCAGCTTTAGACACAGACTGTAAATTGCTCTGATTCTCCCATACGTTGTTTAAACCCATTGAAGCTAGTGCCCCCTTGATATCGTTCAGCCAACTTATCTTATGATTGCGATCAGCAGCTACGACATCCCTGAGTCCACTAGCAAAGGTAGTTAGCTCAGGTGTGACGCAGATTCGGCGCCAATACAGGAGGGGGCAAAGCCTTGCTACATCTGCTAAGGGGTATCTTCACATATCACTAAGCAATGGGAATGAAGGAATACTCTTCGGAAGACTAGAAATCACACATAAAAACCTATTTTCAGCACTAGTCAGCCGTATAAGATTTCCGAAGCCCCATAGCTCAGAGTCATACAGAACTGAGCTGATTACCTTGGCATTATATATCTGTATTACTGGGCTGACTGGTTTGGTCAGGGACAACCTAAATTCTTTACTTAAGGCACCGGTTAGCTGTCTGTGTTTTAATACCATTTTTTCAATAAGAGTTCTCCAGTTCATTCTTTTCTCCATTTTGTTATTTTATGATTTTTCCCTTCATTATGCATGCTTTAATAATGAATTAGAAGGCACAATTTATGTGAATGATTGATATGTAATCATGTAACATTTGGTTCAAGATGGCCGCTATGCTTACTATAGTATTCATTGATGGAGACCGGCTGGATCCTCTTTGTTTTCGCTTTTATACGAAACGTGCTGCTGACCCAATGAAATGTAGGCTTATACAGGGGTAGTTCACTCTGATTAATTGACATTGACGAATTCCAGGTGGCCGAGACGCGTCTGTCAGTCTATTTACACATGGTTTGCCTATAAAATAAATATTAAGTAACTTTAAACACCTGGAGTGCTCAGCGCTTTTTCTTTATATCATATATATATATATATATATATATATATATATATATATATATATAAATTCACTGAAAAAACCATAGGTTTCACACATGTTATAGTTAGCGGAAATTTTACTGATAAAAAACCAATGAAATTCCCCCGTTATAGTTAGTGCAGGCAACTATAACTCACGCGACCGCAATCTTCTGCTGATGACATATGTGTCTTTATGAAAAAAAAATATTTGTAATATATGTATAGCTAAAAATTTATGGAAGAAGACATGGGCAAATAAGTGTCTAAATACAGTATTAGCATCAGCAGAGGATTGCGGTCGCGTGAGTTATAGTTGCCTGCACTAACTATAACGGGGGAATTTCATTGGTTTTTTATCAGTAAAATTTCCGCTAACTATAACATGTGTGAAACCTATGGTTTTTTCAGTGAATTTGCAAGGTTTTTTAAATGCTAATTCCTAACTATAACGTGTGTGAAGCCTATAGTTTTTTCAGTGAATTTGTACGGTTTTTTAAATGCTAAGTTACTTTACGCCATTCGTGGCGTGCGCGCCCACGTAACGCAGTTCGTTCCGTGCGCGCACGGTGCACTTCGCGCACTGTGCGCGCACAGTGAGCACGCGGTGCGCTTCGCGCACCGCGCGCCCACTTTACGCAGTTGGTGCCGTGCACGCACGGTGGGCACGCGGTGCGCTACGCGCACCGCGTGCCCACGTTACGCTAGATGGGCCATGTACGCACGATGCGCTTCGCGCAACGTGCGCACATGGAGGACATATGATGCGCTTCGTTGTGAAAGGTAATATTTTAATTTTTCACATCTGTAATATGCCATGCACAAATGGTGACCTTCGGGCACCATTTGCACATGGGGTGGGGAGAGTATGGATAATTCTTTTTAAAAAAAACTTTATACCGTACGCGTACGGTAAGCGTAATCGGCAAAATTATCGAAAAAATTACAATTCCGTTTTTGGCCTTGGGGGATCTTTGGGGACTCCCCCAACATGGCTAGGTGCTTAGGAGCTGTCTAAACAGCCCCTTTACATGTTTTTGTCCTTTGTTTTTTAATCCCCACTCAGAGTGCGAGAGAGAAAATGGCGGCCGCCGCTTCCTGGTTTCGACCGATTCGAATGTTTACTAAGATCTATCAGCCAATCAGAATCGCGCTCGCGCACGTCACCGTACGCGTACGGTAAGCGCACCGTAAGCTGGCTCAGATATATATATTGATTTAAAGGCTATTTTCTCAGAATCTACTGAACAGATTTACACCAAACCTACAAACGGCACTTCCTTGACCTGAGGACTACCTCTCTGCCAAATTTCAAGGAACTCTGTTCAGCCGTTCGGGCTGTAGCTGTGTCTAAAGGTCCTATGGAAAAATGCATGGGAAAAACGCGTTTTGGGACCCCCCTTTTATCTCAGCCCCCGCTTGACGAATCCCCCCCGAGACTTTCAGGGTAGGAGCGGAGCGCAGCGCCCCACCTATTTTGAAAATTTGGCGAGGATTCGTCGACCGGCGCCAAAGTTATTCAAAATAGAATGTTGCGGATTTCCTATGGTAAGAGGGTCCTAACTATAACTACCTACTGGCGACCGCCAGTAGGTAATATATATATATATATATATATATATATATATATATACACACATATATACACACATACACATATACAAACAGACACACACCTATAGAGACTTTCAAACTTAAACAGCTAAATGAGGGCTTCAGGGTACCTTGAAATCAATGAAATGTAGGTGCCAGACAGAAATATGGGCCTACGTTTCAGATTTGTAATTTACCTGTCTGGCTACCTGAAGCAATGGATGAGATTGAAGTTTGTGGAATTTGATGTATGTTAACACTCCTTCCTTGCCCAAAAACACCACACAAAAATACAGAAATACAAAAATAGATAAGTCTTTACTTGTAGAAGCTTTTAGGAGACCCTTGTGCTGGGCCTTTTTGTTGGGGTTAGTGGGCAAGACCAAGTGACCAAGTCAGGTAGGACATTGCCCAATCACGGTCGCACGAAGCGCGGCACTTGCAGACTGGTCTCTCTTTAGAGGACAGTAGCTGGCTAGTGGGTCAGTGCCCACTAGGCATTCCTTTAGATGTGTGAAGAGGCCTATTCAATGTTGGAGTAATCTGTAAAGGGCACAAAAGAGGACAGTGGCTACAATTCAGACGAAGAGAGTCTTGAACACAGCTCCAAATAGCGATATCTCCAGGACGCTATCAGCTGAAAGGGGATTGCTACAGTTCTGGAATTGCAATCCCCCTCCAGCTGGTGCAATGAAAGCCAAGTAAAGGGCTGAAGAGGGAATGTCCCAGACCTGAAAGGGATCGGCAGAGTTGGGATTACAAGAACCTCGAATTTACAAGGGAATGTCAGACCGAACAGGCTCACGCTTCATGATGTCTGAAAGGAATGGAGAGAGGTCCTTGAAAAGTTTATCGAGGTGCTGTCGCTGGGCAGATGGTCAAGGGTGATCTCAAGCCTCCTAGCCTCTATTAGCTTTATAGTGTCCCCACAGGTCCTTTCAGTGAGATAAGGCCTATAGACTTGGGTCAGGTCACTCCCTTTTGCCAGTTGCGGTCCAGCTCCTTGGGCAAGCAGGTAGATAGACTCTCTCTGAGGATCAAGCAGCATTGTGACTAGACACACTAGCTAAAATAATCTTTGTCGAAAAGACATAGCTTGACCTCACAGTGGCATACAAGCACAAAATCCTGTTGGTCTGTTTTAGATCTCCCTCCAGATGCCTCTCTTTTGTACTGGCTTAAACAAATGTTCCACAGTTGATTGTGGTGCGCAAGGAATCCACAGATCAACTTCTTAATAAGGTGGCGCATTGGTGCAGAGGCCGCAATCCTGATGGATCTGTGGAAATGTGCCTTTTCAGGGGCACAACGGTGCAGGGTTCATCCTTAAGTTTGTCCACAGGTCCTTAGACTAACAAAGAAGAGATTGGCACTGAAGCTGGAATTCAAAACAACAAGTTTAGTAATCACTCATGAGTGGGACTACATCAATACAACACACTCCGGTGATGTAGGAAATAGTACATGGAATACAGAAATCATGGGCCTTTTATACACAGTTTGTTGCAGAGTAAGCATGTAGTTACTAATAGAAGGTTCAGGCCTCCACAGGAATAGATACTGACAAACATGTCCAGATGAATTTCACTTAGTCAGCAAAGTGGGAGGGGAAACAGAACTGCTTACATCAGTAGGATATGATAGACAGTTACACTCTCAAACAGGTGCATTCTAGCAGCTATAGGCCCTTCTGAGCTCATACATTGCTCTGGCTCAGTACAGAAGGAGTTAACTAAGGTTGATGACTCAAGCAGAATAGAAAAGCAGGTAACAGTGAAGACGGCAGAATCACAATGCTAACAAAATGGATGCTGCAAACAAGATGGCTTCAGCTCATGCTAACAGCAATTATTTCCGATATCCACAGCCGGCCCTTTTAGCACTAGCTGAAGACATCTCTATGATTTAGAAGGAGCATGGAAGATATCATGGACATCAATCATCATTAACTCACTAATTTCTTGGTCTGTTACTAGGCGGGCATTTACATTATTGACATTTTGTTTAGCTGGTATACATGAGGTACAGGTAGAAGCACAAAGGGATCAGAGCATCGGGCCACATTGTTTACATAGGCAACAGATGAAAAGGATCGAAACAAATATACATAGAGCTGACAATAGTTTCCAGCCCCATACAGTAAACATAGTCCATAGCCATCCAGTGAAAGTCCACGTTCCTGAATCCTGATGGATTTCAGTGGCTATCTTGTGCAGATAAGAAATTGCGTCAAAAACTGAAGGGGCGTGGTCAGGGATGTAGACACAGCAGCTGCTCTCAATAATGCAGCATGCTCCACCACGATCTGCCAGGATCACATCCTAAACTATCCTGTTTTGTAGTGCCACAATTCTCACAATTTGTAGTTCTTTCGTGAGGTTTCGAAGTGCCATGGCTGTCTGATTGCTTACAGCCTCTACAACACGTGTTAAGAGCCTTATTTGTTTGCTGTTTAAGGCCGCACCAACAAAGAAGAATAGTACAAAATTAAAGTCAATATACTGCTGCAATGCAGTATCAGTTTGATCCACCTCATTGGGATTTATTGTCCTCTTCGATAGGCTCTTAGTAATGTCATTAAACAGTTTATAGTCTTTGTGGTAGGATGCAGGTGCCAAAAACACAGGTGGTAGAAAAAAGGACACAAAGCCACTACCTAACCACCCAATAGGTAGGTGGTAATAGCCTTTACTTCAACATATGAAATAGGTGTTAAGTGAGGACAAACAACTTCTATTGTTTATTCCAGTAATGTTCAGCACTGTAGTACAGTCAGTAGTTTTCGAGCAGGAGCTACTCCCTCTACAACCCATATTATTGTAGCAATGATCAAAAATCAAAGTGAGTTCAATAATGAACATACTCTTTCGATCACAAACTTTTGCAGCAGATGATTTCTTCTCCGCAGGCATGTTAATCTTGCTATTGAACAACGGAACAGATGGTGCCCTAAGGTCCTGGGCAGACGTTGGTTTCTTCGCTGAGGTTGAGACGAGTAGCCACTAAAAGAGTACTCCCCCTTTGTAACTCAGTCTTTCACTACCCAGGACAGTGGCTCAAACAGTCTTTTTCAGCAACGATGATTCCGGGATGGTGTGGTCAGGGAAGACTTCCGCAGGTTCTTCAGGTGACGTGGCTTGTCCTTTCTCTGTGTCCAGGATGTCGCGATGATCTGCCAACACAGCTGGGCTCACTAGGTCCTGCAACACCTTCCGACAATGGGTTGTGTGGACCCAATTCTTCCGCGCTTGGTCACTCGAACCGCAGTCCTGGTAGCCAAGAGCACCTGCTCAGGGCCACGCCAACGAGGCTCCAAGGAGATTGTCCGCAGAAAGGACTTCGTTAGGACAAAGTCCCAGGTAGATCATGGCCCTCACTCTGCGACCTGTCTGGAAGAGATGCCCGAACCTGTTGATAAATAGAAGACAAACTGTCAGTCAACTGAGACAAATAGTCGTTCATCAATACATAGGGTACATCATGTATAGGGCGTGGCTTAGGTATCCCCCAAATATTAATTGGCCTTCCAAAAAAACATCTCATACGGTGTGAGGCCAGATCGTGTATGTGGTATAGATCTAATGGATAGCAACGCTAATGGCAGTGCATCAGGCCATTTCAAAGATGTGGAAGCCGGTATTTTGGCCAATTTTGACTTGAGGGTAGAATTGTAACGTTCCACTAGCCCAGAGGATTGTGCGTGAAAAGCAGCATGGAACTTCTGTTTAATTCTCAACCCTTTCATGAGGTAATCAACAACTTGCCCAATGAAATGAGGTCCATTGTCACTCCACAAAACTCTGCAAATGCCGAATCTGGGGGGGAAAACTCCTTTAGGAGCACCTTTGCTGTAGTAAGACCTGTATTATCTTTTGTAGCGTATGCCTCCATTTACTGAAGGCGCAAACCACAACCAAGACATACTTTAAGTTGTTACAACGCTCAAACTGCATGTAATCCATTTGCAGGACCTCAAAAGGTGCAGTAGGTATGGCAAACCCTCCTGCTGGAGTTTGTGTTCCCTTTCCAGGATTATATTGGAGACAGATCAGACAAGACTAGAATATCTTTTTAGCTGTGCCGGCAAGGTCTGGATGACCCAAAACTTGCATAAGTTGCTTTGCCATTGAGGACGCTCCAACATATGCCGGCCCATGTGCCATGTGAATCATAGGATGTAAATAGGCTGTGGATAACTTCCATTTTGTCATTTCTTTATTCCTCCAACAGCCCTCATCATCCAATGTTCACTCTTTAGACCATTGGTCTAATTCCTCAACAGAAGCAGATCGTTGCATATCCAGTACCTCTTGCCTGGCATCATGCCAACGCTCAGCCTGTGACTTAACTACATACATGGGTGTAGCACTTTGCTGCATTGCAGTCTCACAAGCTGTATGATCCATAAAGGCATTGCCTTTTTCTATTTTATCAGTCACTTTCTTGTGTGCACTACACTTAACAATTGCCACTTTCTTAGGATATGTCAAGGCAGTAAGGAGATTGTGTACTAATTCCCCATGCACTATTTGCGTCCCATGTGAAGTAAGAAAACCTCTTTCCTTCCAGAGTTGCCCAAAATCATGAGCCACTCCAAAAGCATATCGGCTATCGGTGTAGATGTTAACAAGTAGATCTGTATTAAACTCACATGCTCTTGTCAGTGCTATCAACTCGGCCGCTTAAGCCGACTTCTGTGGAATGCGAGCTGTCTCAACTACTGTCTGAAGTGTTGTGATTCCATAGGCAGGGGATGTCGTGCCATCAGGCAACTTCAAGCAGGACCCATCAACCCACAGTTCCCCATTAACACTAGAAAGGGGCGTATCTTGTAGGTCAGCACGACCCTTTGTTTGTTCTTCAGTAAGGGATATACAATCATGTAACACCTGTGACTGAGAGGCTGGAAATGGGAATAATGTAGCAGGATTCAGAGTCGAACATCTTTTCAGTGTGATATGAGGAGCCAAAAGTGTCAATTCATGTCCTGTCAAGCGGGCACTAGTCAAATTTTGTGTTTTCGTTTGATTTAAAAGAGCATCAACTGAACGGGGTACTAGCACAAGCAATCTATGTGACAAGACTATTCCCTCACTCTAACGTATGGACACAGCTGTCGCCGCCACAGCTTGAAAACACCCAGGCAGCGCACAGGCGACTGGATCAAGGACAGCTGAGAAATATGCACAAGGACACTGCTTATCACTGTGTGTCTGTGTTAAAACAGAGAGCACAACGGTCCCTCTCGTGTACATAGAGTGTGTGAAAGCCTTAGTGTAGTCTGGAGTTCCAAATACTGGTGCAGAACAAAGAGCTTGACGCAACTGTTGGAAAGCATGCTGGCATTCAGTAGTCCATGGGAGGTGCATCGGAGTGTCTTTAGTCAAAAGGGCCAACTAGGGTTGAACAATGTGAGAAAAGCTAGGGATCCACTGCCTACAGAAAGAAGAAAGGCCACTCAGTACACAAACATCCTTCTAGGTACGGGGCACAGGCCTGTCTAAAATAGCTTGAATGCGATCTGGTGTAAGTGCACATAACTCCTTAGACAGGAGGGGACCTAAATAGGTAACTTGCTGTCTACAATATTGCAATTTCTTCAGAGAGACCCTTGATGATGAGAGGCAAGGAATGATAGCAATCACAGTGTTCCTTTTTCACACTGTTCAGGGATATCAGCAGCCAACAAGATGTCATCAACATATTGAATAAGAGCCATCCCTTTTGGCTCAGGGAAAGAATCAAGCTGCCTTTTCAATGCCTGGCTATAAATGCTAGGACTCTCTGTATACCCTTGTGGAGCTCTACAAAATATGAATGATCGATTATTCAAAGTGAAGCCGAACAAATAACAGCTGTCAGGATGAATAGGTATCGAGAAGACTGCATTCTTCAAATCGATCACACTGAATGTAGTTGCAGGAGGAGGAACCATAGTAAGAAGTGTTGTGATGTCAGAAACTACCGGATATTGGGGCACCTCGATATTGTTAACCTCTCGCAAGTCAATTATGAATCTTTAAATTATAGAATCATGGTCTTTTTTCAAAATAGGAAGAATAGGGATATTACAGGTATTGTAAGGGACTTCTTCCACAACCCCCAACTTAATCAAATCCTGAATAATGTGTCTCAATGCTTCTTCGCCTTCCTGAGATATTTTATATTGGGGCAGTCGAGGCAAAGAAGCGCCTTCTTTCACTTGAATATGTACTGGTGGAAAACCATTTGTTACACATTGGTATCTGATGTAGCCCACAAGGTACTATATCCTCTTTAATAAGACAAGACCTCTCAACCATTGGATAGTTGTTGTTTAAAATGACACGCATACCCTCTGGGAAACAACATATTGTAGCACGAAAATATTTAAGCATATCGAGACCCACAATGTTATCTAGGGTGTTAGGGGAAAGTAGAAATAGACATGTTACAGTGAATTTATCAAGACTAAATGCAAGTGGCTGTGACAGTGGGCTAAGTATAGGTGTCCCATCGAACCCTATCGAGGTTATCATTGTGCCAGAAAGGGGAGCCCTAGGAACCAATTATTTAGACAGAGCACTACGAGTAGCTCCTGTATCAACCAGAAATCGATCAGTAGAACCCAAGACATTTGCATCAACATAGGGACCCCTCTGATCTACTGGAACCTCAACCGGTTCCTTACCCCATTCTAGGCATTCCTATGCATAATCAGAATCCTTAGGACCATCAGCCGAATAATCAGACATTTGGTATTGGTTTCGTCTATCAAAGGTATTAAAAGAATTTGAATGGTGTTCAACTGCCTCAATTCTGGTACTATTATCCATGCCTCCCCTATTTCCTATGTTCCCTGGGCGGCTTCTCATACTTCCTCTACCCCGCTGATACTGCTGACCTTGCAAAAGGGGGCACGCAGCACGCCAATGTCCAATTTCTTTACAATAAGCACACTGATCAGTAGACAAAGTTGCTCGAGGGAAAGCGGTATACCAGGGCGATACATTGCACCTCTACCTCTACCACCACCTCTAAATGAGTGACCACCAGCTCTAAATGAGGGACCATAGTCTCCAACATAACTTTCGTTTTTAGATCCTTAAACTTTTTATCCTCCATGCCTTTTACTTCCAATTCCTGTTGCTCATAATACTGATTAAATCACAAAAGAACTCCACTGTGTATGTGGAGGAGGGAGCAAGAGGCGTGGGGTTCTAGGAGCTAGCAGCCTCTAATATTAAATGTTTACCACAAAAGAGCTGCTCCTAGTGTGATAACCCAAATGAGTTACAAGAACGTCGTGAGTGTGGGCATCTCACAAAAAGTTACGGACTGGTCTCACACACCACCTGGTGTCATGCTTCATCATTGACCAGTCCTCGCCCTCTAAAACCTTTGTTTGATAGAGGGCGGGCATACACTTGACGACAAGGATGCACTTCTAAATGACTAAGTGGGGGCCAGTGAAATTGTGAGTTGGTTTAAAAATCATTACAGTAATCAGAAATATTTGTTTAATGCGACTGAAAACTATATGATATTAAAATGTATGTGACGGTGATTGGGGTAATTAGTGTCCCCTAACCGTCTTGTGAATGGTCCACATGTTTCTGCCAAAGCGGCCCAGATGGGTCCATGGCATTCATCAGGACCTAATAATATCAAGGGGGCTCCGTTCTTACCAAACGTTGGTAAGAAGGTACCACTGTGTGGGTGTGACGAAGGCCACACTTCACTTCCTAGCTTGCTTCCAATGATGAAGCCCTAATTAAATGGACAACTTGTCTCATGGGGGAAGGGGGCGGAGGGAATCCGATATTTAGTCACCTTGTGACACGTGTTGGATTACTCCTAAGTCCACTGCGTCCGCTCCCACTCCTCCCGAATGTCATTAATACTGAGCCATAGTCAAAAGAGAGACTGGGGAAGACGTAATACATGAACTCTCACTGGCCTTTAGGCGACTAGCTATTTCTGGCAACATGTTAGCAACAAATTTGTCGACGAACAGATGCTTACCCGTGTCATCTGTCAATGACTGCCCACTAAAATCATGGAATGTCTTTACAAATCGTGTAAAGAAATCAGAAACTGACTCATCCTCTTTCTGTTTACAAGACGCTAATATAGTCCAATCTATTTTCTTAGGGGGTATAAGTGTTTTCAATTTAATCACAATAGCTTTGGGAAGGTATAATATCGCCTGTTGTGGTTTCTGCGAAGGCTCTCTAGCCGCATCTATTTGCTCGAAATGCACCCAAGTATCACCATAGGCTACTTTATCATCTACCTTCCGAATTGATCTCCACATATCAGGGGGCAAAATAAGTCCAAAAAACATGTAAATATCTGTCAGAGTCATAGTACAGGAGTTAATAGCTCCCTCCACTTCTTCAAAAAAGTGTCCGGGTTTTTCCGTGGGTCGGGCAAAGCAGCTTTAAGAGCCATAACGTCTGCTCTACTCCAAGGAGTGTAGACCCAATTATAAACAAAATATCCCTTTGCATCATCTGAATCTTTTGTCATCATTCGTTCCCGCTCCCTTTGGGGAAACATACAGAGGTGCTGCTTCACGCATGGGTTTCATAGTAACTTCAATATTACTAGTATCTTTATCTGTCCCCGTAGCTCCCTCTTGTCACTCCGGGGTCTGAACTGTTTGTTCAGTTGTAGTTTTACCAGCTGCTTTTTTCTCCTCTCGCAGACGGAAGGTGTCAGTGCGCAATTTAACCACTCGCCTAATTAGATCAGGCACCTGTGAAGGAGAAAAGGAGCCGTCACTTAATTGTTTATAATTAGAATTTATATCACAGGGCTCTAAATCATCAGAATGTTTTCTAAAACGGAGTATTACTTCCCCAGCAAACGTCTCTACAAAATATAACTGCTCTAAATCTATCAACTGTTAAACCATTGCTATGAGTTCTGGGGCGGAGACCCTCCCACAAGCTGCTTTACGAGCAGCGGGTTTAAGAGTGGCCTTGCATTCAGTAGTCAAAAGTAGAGCGAGTCTTGCACCCATCCTGCTCATCTTCATCTTTTTCTTCTGAAGACAAATGCTCTTCATCAGAACCTTCATTCTCAGGAGCACTAGGGAATTTATATGGGGGTGGAGGTCGATCTAACAAAATAGAATCATCTTGAGGTCTATTAAGTATGGGATAAATGGGGCACCTAATAGGGTACCGGCCAGTTACCTCTAAATGACGCTCCCTATTTTTTTTTTCTCTTATTTCCTTCATCTCCTGATTTTTCAATTCCAATGCTTTTTTATATATTGTTTTTCGCTGTTCTTTTTCCGCTATAGCTTCTTCTTTCCTCACTCTTTCATGCACTTCTTTCTCCCACATTCGTACACAATCAAACATATCTTGTCGACTCTTTTGTTTAAACAGACACTGCTCAACATACTGAATCTTTTTAAACCAAATGACCCATTTACTGGCCATCGTAGATCAGGATCCTTTTTCGTATATTTGTAACAGTGTATTACACATTATGGAAGAAATACCGTATTTAATATACATGTACCTATTAGGTGTCCCCTCTAGAGGAGCCGGCTGACTACTTTCTAAATCCATTTTGGTACCACCAAGACAGCAACACAACCTACGAAGTGTGCTAGGAACAGGCATGCTACCAAACGTGTAAAATATTACTTATCCCAGCTATATCAAAGTAGAGAAAAATCTCCACTTTACCTGCCTTTATTTAGTGCAAAAAACAAACAAACAAAACCAGAATCTTGGCCAAGCAAATCCAAAATCAAGTGTCACTTCAGCGACCTTACCAAACAAAAGTCTTCAACCTCCAACTGCCAATCTCTTGGTCGACCTAATGGTTACTGCAAAACTTGCGCCAAAGGAGATCTCAGTCGGGACCGGCCACCACCTTGAGGATCACATCGGTAAAACCGGAAAAGCACTTCGGTCTGCAAAGACAAAAGGTCTCCTCATGCAGGACGTCTCCTCAGTAAGATTCCATTCCTCAGTCAAGACCACTCCTTTGGACGGCCGCGTCTCCAACGAGCCCCACGAGTCGGGCACCAAACTATGGAAATGTGCCTTTTGAGGGACACACCGGTGCAGGGTTCACCCGTAAGTTTGTCCATGGGTACTTAGACTAACAAAGAAGAGATTGGCACTGAAGCTGGAATTCAAAATAACAGGTTTATTAATCACTCATGAGTGGGACATCAATACAACACCCTCAGACGCTGTAGGAGGTAGTACATGGAATACAGAAATCATGGGCCTTTTATAAACAGTTTGTTGCAGAGTAAGCATGTAGTTACAAATAGAAGGTACAGTCTTCCACAGGAATAGATACTGACAAACATGGGCAGATGAATATCACTTAGTCAGCAAAGTGGGAGGGGAAACAGAGCTGCTTACATCAGTAGGATATGATAGACAGTTACATTCTCAAACAGGTGCATTCTAGCAGCTACAGGCCTTTGAGCTCATACATTGCTCTGGCTCAGTACAGAAGGAGTTAACTAAGGTTGATGACTCAAGCAGAATAGAAATGCAGGCAACAGTTAAGACGGCAGAATCACAAGGCTAACAAAATGGATGCTGCAAACAAGAGGTCTAGCTCATGCTAACAGCAATTATTTTCTATTTCCACAGGTCGCAACTTTTTGTTCACATTAGAATGACCAGGAGGGTGGGTTGTGTAGGTCAGCAGTGGAAGATTGAGCCTGGGGACTACGTAGTGGGGAATTACGATAATAAAGAGTTAACCGTTCCCCACTTGCACAGTCTACTGACTGGGACTCTAGAATATCTATGCATCCATTGGTCTTGTATCATCCTCCTGGGAATGGTTATTTAGCTCCTGTGGTGCTGCATTCATCAAAATCATTTGAGCCCACTACAGATTCGTTTCCATTGACAATTGCAAAAAAGCTCACAGTTCTGATCTATTTTGAGGGGTTGATTGACTTGCCCCATCCTAAAACCACAAGATATATTCGTCAAGGATTGGGCCCCTTTATTAGGTCTGACTGGAGGGTTTGGAAGTGCTATGGTGTTAAACTGGAATATAGCAGGGGCAGTGGGCAAACTGTCTGATCCCAAATTTGGTAAAAAGTATACAGGCTGCCAGTATCTTATGTTCTCAGGAGCCCTGGTGTAGGAGAGTAGGATCTGCCTCTGATGTTTCACTGTTTTTCGACCTCAGTTTGGCTGGGGCCCTGCTATTCAGGATCCCAGCCTAGCTGCTTCCTCTCTAAATTGATTCCATGTACCCTAGGTACATAACAGATTGGATTCTGAGGTGCCCTTTTAAGTCCCTAGTATATGGTATACTATGTACCCAGGCATAGGAACCCCGGAGGCCTACCAGGGGCTGAAGCATGTATTATGCCACCCCTGGGCAGGCCTTATCAATCCTGAAGGTAGGGTGCTTGGTTATATGTGAGAGGGTGCCCAGGCATGAGCTGAGCCCCTCTGAAGCCTTCGAAATCTATCCTCCGGGGTTGTCAGTAGTGCAGCCTGACCATATACTCTTAAGTGCATTATAACTAAACGGTAAATGCTAACTTTGGACTGGCTGCACGGAAACATGTGTTTGATGTCAAACACCTTGGAATCATACCCCCACACCAGTAAATGGTGTGGGAGTATGATCCCACCCTTCCTAGAGGAAGAGACATGACAGCACCGGCATACCTGGTACCAGTTTAAAAGAGCCCTAGTATCACAAAATGGATGCTGCAGCCACAGACACGAGTCTGGTCTCTTACTGCTGACCGAAACTTCAGCAGGGGAGGCCTGGACAATAGGTTTCCTGTCACAGGAAGGTGTAAGCACCTCCCAGACAGGCTTTAGTGTATTGGGGCTGGGAGGGAGCACTCAAAGAGTGCTTTGAAGTCTGCACTGGGGGCATATTTGGTCTACCTGTGCATAATCTAGCTCAAACCGATTTTAGGGGCTACCAGCCCCTGCTCTGGCGCGAAACTGGACAAAGGAAATGGGTGTAGCCACCCCTCTTTCCAAACCCTCCCATAGGTAGGTCCCCAGAGTTAGTCCAACCCCTTTCTTAGGTATAAGTAAGGAAACCCTGGCAACAGGACTTTAGATATCCCTAGACGAAACTCTGCAACTGAATCCTGGAACTTCGACGCTCTACTAAAAAGACTAGAGGACTGAAGAAATCTCCCTTGGGTCAAGGAGCGACTCCCCTGTTTGGCAGGCACCAAAGACGCATCTGTCCGGTCTGCATCTACGAAGCTCCCGCCGGACGCCGAAGACTTTGCAACACCAGAGGTGGATTTCAAGACTTCCCCAAAGCCGAACCAGGTCCCCAGCAAAGCTGAGATCCGCAGCCCTTGTGAGTGACGTGGAACCGGAACTCCTGGACACCGTGCACATTTGCAAGTGCATCAGCTTCTCGACATCCCCTGAGGCTGAGCATTGGGTTACTTGTAGCCCACACCCCGAGCAGAGAATCCACCGAAGATTGTCGGCCTAGTCACCCGAAGTGACCCGTGGGCCGCCATTTTGCGATTCCACTCGAGGTCCCTTCGCGATCCCTGGTCCGTCGACTGGTGGGTCCCTGTGAAGGTAACTCTGATTTTCCTTTGGTTTCCCTGGTTGCTCCAGATGTGCCCCGACTCCCCACCGCGTGGTGAGTCCCTCAGACCTTGCTGGTCTGCAACAAAGCATCTTTCTCCTTTCTACATGGGTTGCTGTTGCCAAGGCTTGTTGGGTCAAATCCGGGCACCGACGCCACAGCACTCGACATCCTTCGTGGGGCAGCTCGAATGCAGCTCTTGGTCGTCCTCGACGCCTCCTGGTCCTCATGGCTGAAGTCAAGCTTCACCTTCACCTCAAACACCAGACATCGGTGGGCATTAGTCTATCGTACCCCTGGTCACTAGCAAGTGACCCAGACTCTGTCCCCTCTGCTTTCAGGTTCTTCACATTTTCGATCCTGGCTTGGATCTCTCCAGAGACTTCGCATCTTCCAGGCAGCAGCACTTCTTCACCTGCTTCCATTGAAAACGAGAACGCGACACAACACCATTTGACACCTATGCACCCAGCTTCCCTGGGTGAGGTAACTCGAGTACTCCGGTGCTCCCGTGGATGTTGACCCTAGAACTGTCTAAGTCCAAAAGTGTTTGGTCCTAGTCCATCTCTAAGTGTACCTAATCTTTAAAAATCTAACCGCAACTTTCCCCATAGAAGCTAATGGGAGCTCGCGGCTCTGTTCGCACACTGCACACGGCCCCCGTGGGTCCCCTGGGTCACAACCTTGGGTGGTTCCTTGGGGTCCTAGCGATTCTACAGGCTCTAGGCCTTGTGTCTAGTTAGGTCGTGGATCTTATACCACTATTTTAGTATATGGTTTGGCTCGTCCCTGGGGCCTAACGTGTATTTGTGCTTCTTTACTGTAATATTTGAAGTGTAACTTATGTGTTTTGACCTCTAGCCTCATAACGAGACTAGTATGGTGTGTTTAGTAATAAATACATACATACATATATATATATATATATATATATATATATATATATATATACACACACATACATACATATTATCTACTGGCGGTCGCCAGTAGATAGTTATAGTTAGGACCGTGTTTCCATAGGAAATCTGAAAATTCTATTTTGAATAACTTTGGCGCCGGTTGACGAATCCTCGGGAATTTTTCAAAACTAATGGGGCGCTCCGCTCCTACCCTGAAAGTCTCGGGGTGATTAGTCAAGCGGGGGCCGAGAAAAAAGGGGGGTCCCAAAACGCGTTTTCCCCATGCATTTTTCCATAGGACCTTTAGTCGAAGGTACAGCCCGAACGGCTGAACAGAATTACGTGAAATTTGGCAGAGAGGTAGCCATAAGGTCAAGGAAGTGCCTTTTGAAGGTCTCGTGTAAATCTGTTCAGTATTTCCTATGAAAATAGCATTTAAAACCATATCAATATCTATACGCGCGCCCCGTGCGCGCACCCTGCCATGCGCGAGCGCAATTCTGATTGGTTGTTAGATGTCAGTAAACATTCGAATCGGTCGAAATCAGGAAGTGGCGTCCGCCATTTTGTCTCTCGCAGTCTGAGGCAGTGAAAAACAAAGGTGGAGAGCGTGAAAAGGGGGCAGGGTGGACAGTTCCTGACCCCCTAGCCTTTGTCAGGGGGTCACTGAAGGACCCCCAAGGGTGAAAAAAACATTAATTTTTTTGTCGAAAATGCGCGGGGTGCACGCACGGAGCGCGCGCACGGCACGCACAACGCTTCGTGGGCGCTCGGTGACCATAGCGCGCGCACGGTGCGCGCACGGTGAAAAACCTGGGGAAAAAAAATATATTAATAAATACATAACTTAGCATTTAAAAAACCGTACAAATTCACTTAAAAAACCATAGGTTTCACACACTTTATAGTTAGGAATTAGCATTTAAAAAACCTTGCAAATTCACTTAAAAAACCATAGGTTTCACACATGTTATAGTTAGCTGGACATTTCCCTCGTAAAAAACCAATGAAATTCCCCCGTTATAGTTAGTGCAGGCAACTATAACTCACGCGACCGCAATCCTCTGCTGATGACGTCAGATATTACATCACTGATTACATATGTGTCTTTCTGAAAAATAAATATTTTTAATATATGAATAGCTAAAGATTAATGGAAGAAGACATGGGTAAATAGGTGTCTAAATACAGTGATGTAATATCTGACGTCATCAGCAGAGGATTGCGGTCGCGTGAGTTATAGTTGCCTTCACGAGGAGCCGAAATTCACTGCAATGTCGGTTCGTGGCCTGGCTGACACCTACATTAGGGGCTGGAACGTCAAGGGGACCCAAGGAAGCCCTAGGACATAAACCCAAACCAGGGCTTTCCATTCGGACACAGCGCACCTTTGCCCTGAACAGCAAATGCCCATACGGGCTTGAAATCATTTTGCCTCCCCCACGCATTACCTACCCGGGAACTGTAGTCGACAACTGGACTATAGTGGGTGTGCGGTCAGATGATCGGGGGTTGAGCACTCCATCCAATGGGAGTGTGGCAGGACACTTAAAGGCGTGGGTGGAGCAGCATCCTGGTTACAGCGGCATCCAACGAAGGCTATGAAAGCCGAAATGCATCATGCCCAAGCTGTCTAATTAAAGACTTCCAAAGGATTTCCCAGAGTGGCCTCCTCCTTCTCTTTACTGGAGAGGTTTGTACGGCCGATATACATATATATACATATACATACATACATACACACACAAACACAACTGCCCACTCCGGAAAGAAGAGGTAGAGGCCACTCAGGGGAGACGTCGGAAGATCATTATTAAATACAGCGTGTGCATAATGCATTTCAGCCTTACAGCCTTCCTCAGATGCCGCCATATGCAAAGAATAGCTCCACCCCCACCTTTGAATGTCCAGTGTCTCTCTCATTGGCGGAAATCCGCTGACCCATGGCCATGTGATATCAACTCAGCTGCAGTTCTGCCACAACTACAGCTCCCAGAATACTGTGTATCCAGGTAAGTGTTGCATGGGAGAGACAAATTCCTGGAAAGGTGCGAAGTGCTCAAATGCAGAGTCTTTGCTAAAAATTTATATATATATATATATATATATATATATTACCTACTGGCGGTCGCCAGTAGGTAGTTATAGTTAGGACCACGTTTCCATAGGAAAACCTCAACATTCTATTTTGAATAACTTTGGCGCCGGTCGACGAATCCTCGCGAATTTCTCAAAATAGGTGGGGCGCTACGCTCCGCTCCTACCCTGAAAGTCTCGGGGGGATCCGTCAAGCGGGGGCTGAGATAAAAGGGGGGTCCCAAAACGCGTTTTTCCCATGCATTTTTCCATAGGACCTTTAGAACGAGCTACAGCCCGAACGGCTGAACAGAATTACTCAAAATTTGGCAGAGAGGTAGTCCCTAGGTCAAGGAAGTGCCTTTTGTAGGTTTGGTGTAAATCTGTTCAGTAGATTCTGAGAAAATAGCCTTTAAATCAATATATATATCTGAGCCCGCTTACGGTACGCTTACCGTACGCTTACGGTAAGCGTACGGTGGCGTGCGCGAGCGCGATTCTGATTGGCTCTTAGATCTTAGTAAACATTCGAATCGGCCGAAACCAGGAAGCGGCGGCCGCCATTTTGTGTATTTCACTCTGAAAAAAAAGAGTGAAAACAAGGAAAGGGGGCAATGAGGAGAGTTACAGACCCCCTAACATTTGTAAGGGGGTCAAAGAAGGACAGAAAAGTACAAAGAAAACATTTATTGATTTTAAAAAAAATCACGGGGTACGCGTACGGTAAGCTTACGGTAAGCGTACGGTAGGAAAAAAAAAAAAAAAAAATGAAAATCAGATTTAAGTCTTTAGATATTAGGGGGCTCTAAAAAGAGCCGTTGTGTTTATGAAATGATTTTTTAGTGGTACCTACAAGTAAGTACCGATGCAGAGTCTAAGGAAAAACATTGAAGTGCACACCATCTCCTCTATAAATGTCTTGCATGTCATAACGCAAGTTGTTGTGGTAAATGGCACCCATACCATAGTCACGGAGGAAAGCAGAAACAGATTTGTTGACGTGCTTTCTTGCTTTGTCATCGCACCGCGTGCCCACCGTGTGTGCACGGCACTAACTGCGTAAAGTGGGCGCGCGGTGCGCGAAGCGCACCGTGCGCGCACGGAACGAACTGCGTTAAGTGGGCGCGCACGCCACGAATGGCGTAAAGTAACTTAGCATTTAAAAAACCGTACAAATTCACTGAAAAAACCATAGGTTTCACACACGTTATAGTTAGGAATTAGCATTTAAAAAACCTTGCAAATTCACTGAAAAAACCATAGGTTTCACACATGTTATAGTTAGCGGAAATTTTACTGATAAAAAACCAATGAAATTCCCCCGTTATAGTTAGTGCAGGCAACTATAACTCACGCGACCGCAATCTTCTGCTGATGACATATGTGTCTTTATGAAAAAAAAATATTTGTAATATATGTATAGCTAAAAATGTATGGAAGAAGACATGGGCAAATAAGTGTCTAAATACAGTATTAGCATCAGCAGAGGATTGCGGTCGCGTGAGTTATAGTTGCCTGCACTAACTATAACGGGGGAATTTCATTGGTTTTTTATCAGTAAAATTTCCGCTAACTATAACATGTGTGAAACCTATGGTTTTTTCAGTGAATATATATATATATATATATATATATATATATATATATATATATATTCACTGAAAAAACCATAGGTTTCACACATGTTATAGTTAGCTGGACATTTTACTGATAAAAAAACAATGAAATTCCCCCGTTATAGTTACTGTAGGCAACTATAACTCACGCGACCGTAATCCTCTGCTGATGCTAATACTGTATTTAGACACTTATTTGCCCATATCTTCTTCCATTAAATTTTAGCTATACATATATTACAAATATTTTTTTTTCATAAAGACACATATGTCATCAGCAGAGGATTACGGTCGCGTGAGTTATAGTTGCCTACAGTAACTATAACGGGGGAATTTCATTGGTTTTTTATCAGTAAAATGTCCAGCTAACTATAACATGTGTGAAACCTATGGTTTTTTCAGTGAATTTGCAAGGTTTTTTAAATGCTAATTCCTAACTATAACGTGTGTGAAACCTATGGTTTTTTCAGTGAATTTGTACGGTTTTTTAAATGCTAAGTTACTTTACGCCATTTGTGGCGTGCGCGCCCACTTAACGCAGTTCGTTCCGTGCGCGCACGGTGCGCTTCGCGCACTGTGCGCTTCGCGCACTGTGCGCCCACAGTGAGCACGCGGTGCGCATCGCGTGCCCACGTTACGCTAGATGGGCCATGAACGCACGATGCGCTTCGCGCACCGTGCGCACATGGAGGTCATATGATGAGCATTGTTGTGACAGGTAAAATATATGTTTTGTTTACCTTTGATGAGCCATGCACAAAAGGTGCCCGAACCTTTTGCACACGGGGTGGGGAGAATGTGGATATTTTTTTTTTTTTATTATTATTTCTTACCGTACGCGTACGGTAAGCGTAATCGGCGAAATTTTCGAAAAAATTAAAATTGCCTTTTTTCACTTGGGGGATCGTTGGGGACTCCCTCGACATGGCTAGGTGCTTGGGAGCTGTGTAAACAGCCCCTTTACATGATTTGCACTTTGTTTTTCAACCCCCTGTCAGAGTGCGAGAGAGAAAATGGCGGCCGCCGCTTCCTGGTTTCGACCGATTTGAATGTTTACTAAGATCTAAGGGCCAATCAGAATCGCGCTCGCGCACGCCACCGTACGCGTACGGTAAGCGCACCGTAAGCGCACCGTAAGCTGCCACAGATATATATATTGATTTAAAGGCTATTTTCTCAGAATCTACTGAACAGATTTACACCAAACCTACAAAAGGCACTTCCTTGACCTGAGGACTACCTCTCTGCCAAATTTCAAGTAATTCTGTTCAGCTGTTCGGGCTGTAGCTGTGTCTAAAGGTCCTATGGAAAAATGCATGGGAAAAACGCGTTTTGGGACCCCCCTTTTATCTCAGCCCCCGCTTGACGAATCCCCCCGAGACTTTCAGGGTAGGAGCGGAGCGTAGCGCCCCACCTATTTTGAAAAATTCGCGAGGATTCGTCAACCAGCGCCAAAGTTATTCAAAATAGAATGTTGCGGATTTCCTCTGGAAACGTGGTCCTAACTATAACTATAACCGCCAGTAGGTAATAAATATATATATATATATATATATATATATCCAAAAGAAGTGCCCCCCTATATGTGGTGTGTTTGCCTTTCATTTAGCCATTCCAGAGATTATAGACTGGTAAAACAAGCTGCTTTACATTCCTTCAACACATAGCCTGAAGGCTGCTCTCCATAGCTACCATTAGGATAGCTTTCAATAAATAGGTTGTCTTTAACCTATCAATAAGGGGCTGTTTGGGATGGTGCAAGGTGCCCACTATAACTAGTGGACAGAATATACCAAGCCAACTTCTCACACCTGGAAACAGACTGAAATCAAATGTTTAATGAAGGATCAAGTATGTCAATAACATCACAAGTTGATCAAACACTCCTTCAAACTATGGAAGAACTATGGAATGAGAATGTCAGCAATTCAGCAAGCAACAATGGATCAGAGATACGGGAAAATGAAAATATGAGGGAAACTATATCTACCCCCTTTAGACCGAAATCGACCTTCAACCCAATCATGATGAGAGACTCTATAGATCTATTTCATGAGTCCACAACAGCGGATATAAAAAAACTGAATAAAATTGTGGCATGAAAACAAACCACTTTAAAGAATAAAGATCTACAATATAGAAACTTAATCAAAAAACTGAAAGAAAATGATGAAGTTGTAGTACGCAGCAGTGACAAAGGAGGAAATATCGTACTGTGGCCTACAAACAGGTACGACAAAGAAGCATACAGCCAACTTAATGACAGATCATGTTACAATTGTAGCAATCAAGCCAAACTGACTGTCATATAAAGAATATTATGGAAAACTATCCCCATGGAGACAAGGAAATTTAATCACAGGAGAAGAATATAAATATCTTCAGAAAGAACATCCAACTACTCCTTTATTATATTTTATCCCCAAAATTCATAAGGACCGAGATAATCCCCCAGGCAGACCCATTATTTCAGCAAGGGATGGGTTACTAGAACATACCACCAGATACATTGACTATTTTCTTCAAGCCTATGTCAAAGACTTACCTAGCTATGTTTGTGATACAAGTGACTTTTTAAGGCAAATCTCAGAATTTGAATGGCAAGATAATTATCTGTTGATAGCATTGGATGTAACCTCGTTATACACGAGTATTGAACATACAGACGGAATAGAAGCAATAAGACATTTTCTATCTAGGAGACCCATATCATTGAAATGCCATAGCAATATGTTAATTGATATGATTAAATTCTGTCTATACAACAACATTTTTATGTTCAACAGCCAGCTATACCAACAAGTCAGAGGAGTCGCCATGGGAGCCAGTTTCTCTCCCAGTTACGCATGCCTTCATATGGGCAAATGGGAGGAACTGGTTCTCATGGGTGTACATAAACAGAATATGGTGAAAAATGTAAAAATGTGGCGACGATATATTGATTATCTTTTTGTGATTTGGCAGGGAACAGAAAGTGAAGCCCCTGAATTTGTGCAATGCCTTAACATCAATGATATCAATCTGAAATTCACGGCCACCATTAGTTCTAGCTCTATAGAATTTCTAGACACCCAGATATATGTTGAAAATCACAAAATTGAAACCAGGTTGTTTAGGAAGAAAACATCATGCAATTCAACTCTACACGCAAGTAGCATGCATCCGAAACATCTGGTCAATAGTATACCGTATGGTGAGATGTTACGGTTGTGGAGAATCTACAGTAACAACAATGATTTATTGGCAGCTCAAAAAGAAAGTAAAGCTAGATTTTTACAGAGAGGATATCAAGAAAGAATAATAGACAGAGCCATTCAAAGATCATTTGAACAAAGCAGAAGTGATGCCCTAAAAGAAAAAGAGGGGGACTCAATAAAACAAGGGACTGTAGAATATTGTATGATTATGAAATACAATAATCAGCACAAAGAGATCAAGAAAATTATACACAAAAATTGGGCCATGGTACTATGTGACCCAGTAATTGGTCCACTTGTCCCTCAAAAATTACCCATCACCTATAGCAGAGCAACAAGAGACAGAGTGGTTAAGACAAATCCAGAAATTATTGACAAAAGCAGTTGGTTACAAATGAGAAGAGGATTCTTCAGATGCAAAACATGTAAAGCTTGCACACATGGTATAAATAAAACCACCTATAGCACTCCATTCAGTGATAGAGAATTTAAAATTGACAAACTACTAACATGTAAAACGGAGTTTGCTGTATATGTATTGCAGTGCACTTGTGGCCTGCAATACATAGGCAGCACTGTGTTGCAGGTGCACAAACGCATTCTACAACACTTGCGCGCCATAACAAATCAAGACAACCATATCCTGTGGCGCGCCATTTCAAAGAGAAGCACAACTCCGACAATACAGCCCTCAAATACTATGTTATTGACTCAGTACCCCCCAGTAGACGGGGAGGAGACAGGGTCACAAAGCTGAGGAAACTGGAAACAAGATATATAATACAGTTTGACTCAAAGGCACCATCAGGGTTAAATGTAACAAAAGATTTACATACATGTTTGAGCTAATGAGCAGCAAACCATCACTGTAAAAGAATTCAATTAGAAGGGCAGAAATAAACTGGCCTCATCAGTAGTCAATAACAATACTGATTAGCAGTTATATATGAATTCAAATTAATACTTTTAAGGGATTCCTTTTAGAATTTATTATATTTGTATGTACATATATATCTATTTATTTAAATTATTTATTTATGTATTTATCTATAATATATTTATATTTTATACGTTGGATATCTGCAAGATGAAAGTATTAATCTGGATAATCAATATGAGGTGTATTCTAACTAACAGTTAACCCCCTTCGACTGTACAATTGATATAAATATATGGAGTTATTGAGTGTGCAAATATGGAATTCAAAGTATCTAGCGGGTATTCTACAATGATTTTTATTATTACATACATGCCTAATTCTCAATGAACTCAGCACATTGCACTTTTGCACTTTTTCACATACAGCACTTTTTTGCACATCATATTTGGGTTACACAAGTTGGTCGATATTGTAGGAAATGATTTGTACAAACATAGGGATTTAACCCTATATTATATAACTATTCAGTTATGTTGATTTACATATACAGATATCAATTGTAAAACAAATCATGAATAGTAAATGTGTTTCAAAGTGTCAATGGCGCAAAAGCAATTCGCATATCATAAAACACTATATTTTAAAAACACGCCATGTACAATGGATATACAATGGTACAATGAAGTCTGTTCTCTACATCTATGACCATGTGACTTTCCCGGAAATGTTTGTGTTTTACTTTAAATTAGACACGAAATGAGGCAACCATGTCATGTGATCAAGGCTCTGCGGAGCTGAAACGCGTAATGGCGACGGTTGAATAAAACACCTTTTAGCACCAGTTTGGGTCCATGTCCGTTATATTGGGAGAAAGGAACCTACAGCGGAATTCATGTCATACATACATACACATACATATACACATATACATATATCTCCAAAAGAGGTGTCCCTATCTGGTGTGGTTGCCTTTCATTTAGCCATACATGAGATTATAGACTGGTAAAACAAGCTGCTTTACATTCCTTCAACAGATAGCCTGAAGGCTGCTCTCCATAGCTACCACTAGGATAGCTTTCAATAAATAGGTTGTCTTTAACCTATCAATAAGGGGCTGTTTGGGCTGGTGCAAGGTGCCCACTATAACTAGTTGACAGAATATACCAAGCCAACTTCTCACACCTGGTATGTATCCAACATCCTTTTTATTGATGGTTTTACGTTCACCCCCCCCCAACCTTTGAAAGGATTAAGGGGGGTCTGGCCACACCAGTGTTGCACCACTAGGTTCGCCTTGCCAATTCTTGGGATACAGGTTCATCATATTTATAGGGATTAAAGTTAGTGTTTTCTAAATAAAATAGTGTTCTTCTCAATTGGCGACTCTGGAGTGTCGACTGGGTGAGGTAGAGGCTAGACAGCTGAGGGGTGAAGGAAGCGGGGCCACGGAAGAATTGAAGATCCTATTGGAGGAGTACCACGAGGCCGCGGAGGTCAAACACTTAGGGAAGTATGCTACTGCAAGGGTTTATGGAGAGGGGGAGAGGCCGGGCTCGGTCTTGGCGAATTTACTTAAGGCAAGAAGGAGTAGAGCCAACGTTACCGAAGACCGATCTGAAGCTGGGGAGATGCTGACTGGGGAGGAGGAGATTGCAGCCTGCTTTAGGTCGTACTATGGGACACTATATGCTTCTCGGCAGACGGGGATGGATGAAGAGATACGGGACTATTTGGACCACATTAAGATGCCCTTTCTTTCTAATGCCCGTAGGGAATTTTTGGCTCTCCCCATACAGAGGGATGAAATTCTTGAAGCTCTGGCGGGCATGCGTGCGACCAGTGCGCCTGGGGCGGATGGCCTGACGGCTGCCTTCTATAAAAACTTTGCGGATATTCTCCTCCCACATCTTTCGCAGCTGTTCGATGACATGTGCGACACAGGCCGCATGCCAAAATCCATGAGTGAGGCGTTGTTGGTCGCCATCCCCAAGCCTGGGAAACCCCCGGAGTGCAGCTTCTATAGACCAGTATCGTTGCTAAATGTGGACACTAAGATCTACGCGAAAATATTGGCTACGCGCCTTGCTCTGCTGACGCCGGAGCTTGTGGCTCCGGAGCAGGCGGGCTTCATGCCGGGCAGGAATCTAACCTACAATCTGCGAACGGTTTTCGGCACCATGCAGCATGTCCGCAGGGACACTAGAGCACTTGCGGTGTTCCTAGACATGGAGAAGGCGTTCGATTCAGTTGAATGGCCTTTCATGAGTCAGGTGTTGACCAAAATGGGCCTGGGCCCGGTATTCATGCGCATGATGGGGGTCCTGTACACGGCGCCAAGTGCACGGGTACGACGAGTTACGGAGGCTATTCATATCTCCGGGGGAACGCGTCAGGGCTGCCCGCTGTCGCCGCTACTCTACGCTCTGGTGGCTGAACCGTTAGCCTGCGCTTTGCGAGAATACCACGGCCTGAGGGGGGTGAACTTCCCCACCTATAAAATAGTAGTGTCCACGTATGCCGATGACACCCTGTTGTACGTGCGCGAACCAGAGAGTAATCTGCCTTCGGTGCTGCGAGAAGTGGTGCACTTCAGTGCCCTCTCGGGCCTGCAGGTGAATTGGAATAAATCCATAACCTTCCCGCTCACCACCTCCACGACCCCTTTTGAGATGGAGTACCCGTTACAATGGTCGGATGAAGCGGTCAGGTATTTGGGGAAATTGCTCCACACGGACCCTGAAATATTAATGAGGGAAAATTATGGTAGGGCTATAGATA
This sequence comes from Triturus cristatus, assembly GCF_964204655.1. NCBI lineage: Eukaryota > Metazoa > Chordata > Amphibia > Caudata > Salamandridae > Triturus > Triturus cristatus. The sequence goes on from NC_140584.1 coordinate 59,643,643, forward strand.
AACTGGAGGACGACGTGGAGATTCGGATCGGCCTCCCGCTCTCCTTAGTTGGCAGGATATCAATTATGAAAATGGTAGTGCTGCCTCGCTTTCTTTTCCTGTTCACTAATATCCCTATGGTGTTACCCCGAGTATTTTTTGATAGGCTACGTAGGTCTCTATTGAAGTTGGCATTGGCGGGCAGGCAGGCTCGAGTCAGCTGGCAGGTGCTTACGGTGCCGTACCACATGGGAGGACTCGGTGCGCCAGATATGGAACTGTACTATCGGGTGGCTCAGGGTGCGCAGGCACACAGCTGGATTCACGGGGAGGAATCGGTGCCGTATCTCATACTGGAGAGGCTGTTTGCAGACCCCCTCCCGTTGCCAGCGATTCTATTTGAGACACCCGACCGCCGCACAGGTTATCTGGACTCCCTGAACTCCACGAGGCACGCTTGGGATAGTATACTAAGGGATAAGGTTGGGGCATTACTATATTCCCTGGCAATGCCAGTGGAATGGGCGCGATGGCTATCTCCCTCTAGGGATAAAGGCGTGGTGCGGGCCCTGCAGGAGCTAAGCCTGCATGTGATGGGAGACCTGTTTGTGGACGGCACAGTTATAACGTGGGATGAGGTAGCTGCAGGGGTGGAAGCCCCGTCGCAGCTGCAGCGTTTCCACTTCCATAGAGTGAGGGGGGTGCTGCGGCAGCAACTGGGGGATGACATAGCGGAGCCCCCGGAAGTGCCGGAATTAACGTACATCATCAAGCACAAATGCCCTTGCAGGCTAATATCTCGACTTTACAAGATAACTATGGAGCAAAGTATACATTGGTACCCCAAGGCTAGGCTGGCCTGGCAACAGGACCTGGGGATGGCGATAGACGATGCCATGTGGAAGTATTGCTGCAATGGCACACGTAGGATATCACTCCATGGGAGACACAGGTTACTTCATTTTAAGTACATAAATAGAGTATATTATACGCCGGCCAGATTGCACCGTTACGGACTGCGAGAGGATGCCGCGTGCGAGCGATGCGGACACGCCACGGCAGACTTCATCCATCTGGCCTGGGAATGCCCGGAGGTCTATAGATTCTGGTTAGCAATTTTCCGCAAATTGGGGGGTCTGATGGAACTGGAGTTGGAACCGGACCCGGCAGTAGCTCTGCTGGGCTATTCTAAGAAGCTGCCCAGAGCCGTTCGCAAAATGGTCGACATGGGTCTGCTAATGGCTAAGAGAAGGGTGGCAATGTGTTGGATGAGGGAGCCAGTGCCCACACTAGAACAATGGGCTCGGGACGTATTATATTGCTGCACGCAAACTGAGGTATTCAGCGAGCTGCTCCCGCCACGCAGTCGACCGCAAAATTTCTGGGGACTATATACTGAACGCCTCAGGGGGAAGGAGGGTACACCGGAGAGGGGTACGGAGTCGGGAGCCGTGGGGGACCAGGAAACGATAGTTCTGTAGGCTGCCTGGGGGGGACATCTTGTCAACTGGAGCGCTGACTTGGGTGCAGAGGGCCAGAAAATACGCTTATAAGCTGGGGGCAGGAGAATGAGAGGGGTGGGGAGATTGGAGAGGCAGATGTGGGTGTGTCATGGGACTGGCAGGCAGCAGAGGGTGGAGTACAGGCAGACCGCGCAAGCGGGTAGAAACGGAGATTTGTACTATTGGAGGAGATCTGTTCGGACGCCTAGATGTTGGGGGGGGGTGCGGGGGGGGGGGGGAAGAGTGTTGTGGGAGTTTGATTAGATTAGTGGCAAAAAACTGTTGTTCCCCAGTGGGGGAGTGTATACGAGCTGTGACATACTATCATACTGGGAAGATCTCACTACAGGACTACCTTGGGGTGCAGAGAGGCCCGGCCTCCGGGATGTGGGATAAGCTGTCGGGCTGCTGTGATGTGATGTGGTATAGTAGCCAGCCTCAGGGTTGTAGGCGCACTATGATGTATGTCAGTTTGGGCAATTTGATAATAAAGAAATAAATAATAAAAAAATTACAAAAAATAGTGTTCTTCTATTGAATCGTAATAACTTCAATGCACATACCAAAACCCAGCTGGTCACGCTCCGGACCTTCCTAAAATCAATTAAGAATGGATTCTAACACTTTTATCCCGGTAGTTACCACGGGGGATTTTGATCTGCACTTGTCTGATGCAAACTGTTGGGTGGATAGGCTCAGATCGCATAAGGTGGATGGTTACTCTTTACATTTTGAGCATAGGTCTCAATGAGAGCTATTAAATGATAATTTATGATTTCAATCTATCCTTTGGCTGGAGTGACTTAGAGGAAGGTCTTTAAACATTTTCACTACTTCATTTATGGTAAGGGGGCTGCTACAATTATTTATTACATCCTTCTCTCAGCCTCATTCAGTCCATCAATAACTAATTATGACATTTCGAGTCCGGCTTGGAGTGATCATAACCAGATTTCCATTTCTATTGGTTGAGATCTTTAAAGTGTGCCAGTTCGTCACAAGCTGTAAAAAAAAATAATTGATGACGTGGCGATAGTCGACCAAGGGAGAAAGATTAGTTGGAAGCGAGTTTCCCCTATGCCATATTTAAAAAAGCTGATTTTTAATTGTATTGGTGACTTTGAGGATTGTCTTCCTGTGGACCTGCCAAACGAGCTTGTGGGGGCTGCCCCTTTTCACATTAGGACTAGGGTTAGCGTCATGATAACCCGCCAAGGGAATAGAGGGATAAGGACTTATCCTAGATAGTTTGATCAGGCTTGCTCGAGAGCTCTTTATTACCCGATACAGGCTCTCAATTATGAAAACTAGAGTGGGGATTACAGTGGCCAAATGCAGGCGGAACTATAAATCGATATTAAAAGCAAGAAGGATGCTTTGAGGCATGGAGTCTGGGTAGGACTGGCAGATGTTGGTTCTCTGAACTGGATCTTTGGACCACGAGGTGCATGGGGAGATTATTCTTTTGTGGTGCTGGATTACATGGATTTTTGTTTTGAACTGGAGAAGTTAGGGCAGCATTTGAGTGGATAAGTTGCAACAAAGCTCCTGGATCCTACAGGGTCCCCTCTGTTTAAATCCGATATCAATTTGTGGGCTCCTCAGCTCACTATGTACTTCAATGCCGTGGTGAAGACCGAGATCCCGGCTTCATGGTCGCATTCGGTTATTATTCCAACTTTTAAGAACGGTATGAGGTTAGATCCTAAGTGCTGCAGGCCAATTTCACTTCTTGATTCGACCGTAAAAGTTAGCGCAAGGATAATCCTATCCAGTCTCCAAGAGTGGGCAGAGTTTAATCAGATACTTTCAGATATCCAATATGGATTTTTGCAGGGGAAAAGCACTATTGATTAGGCCTTGAATCTGTATTGAATGATAAATATCTTTACTGCAGCTAGGCAAGGTAGTATCCATTTTGCGTTTATAAATCTGACATTAGCTTTTGATTGAGTGAACAGGAATAAACTATGACCTCTGATAGTCTCCTTACAGATTGGCATTGTTTATTTTGTGGCCAATTTGCAGCAGTGTATGATTGCTTGTGTCAGGTAGAGTGGTACTGGGGATTTCATGGATTATTTTTCTATTAACTGTGGAGTCAGGAAGGGATGCATTTTGGTCTCCTTTTTTGTTCACATTGTATGTCAATCATCTGGAGGGTCATTTCTTTGATAAAGGCTTTGATTTAACTCAAATAGCAAGAGGTTTAGTCTAGTCCTCTCTTACGCAGATGATGCGGTCATTCTTGCCAGGGCAGCAGTAGAGCGCTCAAGCCTTTTGGAGTCTTTTGTAAGTGTTATCGCTTCTCTTGACCTTTTGACAAATATGGGGGAGTCACATGTTGCATTGATGGATGTGGGCCCAAGATCGATGAAGAGCAGAAAACATACTATTGAGGGGGTGGAAATTTTAAGGGTCACTTCCCTTTCATATCTTGAGGTCTTGTTTTATGACAAAGGGTCTTTGCAGTCATTGACCTCGTTTAAACTGCTATGTTCTGTATGGTAGTGATCTGTGGGGTTATGTGGATTGTTCAATACAAGTGATCAGGAATCCTTTTCTCAAAGATCTGCTTGCCCTGCCATGTGGTACGTCTTTTTTTTTATTGCTTGCCTCAACTATATGCAAACGGTGTTTCTGGCCCTCGGGCGACCAGAGTATTTTACTGCTCCTGAATCCATTACAAAACACGATTTAGCCTGGACAAAGGTCAATTTCCATTCTTTCAAATAGTCTAACAGAGAGGACCATTAATTACAGAAGAGTTACTAAAGAGGGGAGTGATTCAGTTAAGGAGTGGCGAGACTGGAATCGGGTTAAATAGCAATATACAAAATACCTCTCCAAACAAAAATCGAACAAAATTCATTTGCACTCAGAAGTTACTTTTATTAATTCCGATTTTAGTCACTTATTTTTCTTTATATTTTTTAAGAGTTTTTCCCCTTTTTTTTTAAAGGCAATTAAGACATATACCTCAATATCCTTTGTGACATATACAAAAACAGTGTAAACAGATAATAAAATGTGTACACAACCAGATAGTACAATGTTCAAAGAAAATTAGGACAAAAGACAAGTCAACAAACATTAAACAATTAATACAGTATTACAACTGCTGGAATTGATACAAAAACAAAACAGTGCTTGTTGGGCCTACTGTACTTTTGCATTAGCCGGGACCTATGCCTTCAAGTCCTCGGTATTATATTTCTGTAAGGTCTTAGAGAGGTCAGAGTATAGGGGTACAACTCTCAGGCTGTGCCAAATTAATCGGGCTCAGACAATACATCATTTATTGTGGTATTTCCATATGGTTACTCTTGGCCTCAAAGTGAAAAATGCCAACGCGTTTCAACCTTCATAGATAGACCCACAGCTGGTTTGATCGAAGGTCTTCCTCAGGGCAAGGCAAGTGGGTGTAGGACAGTACAAATAACCCATTAACTAACGTTTAATGCTCAATTCAATAGCTCCCCCTCAATAACATTATCCCTCTTTATTCCCCCTGTGTCAACCAGAGAAATAATGACGCTTTAGGCGCTAAGAACACCAAGAGAAACACCAAAGCGATGAAGGTGTCGCACAACACCATCAATCACGGATGGTCCAGTATAATACCCTCATCCGGTATGTAAAGAATATGCTAAAACTAAGAGCATAATACAGTGTACTTGCAACTCAAAGAAACCCTGCTGAAAAGTATCCCAATTTTTTTGCTTTAGGTTATTTGTACTGTCCTACACCCACTTGCCTTGCCCTGATGAAGACCTTCGATCAAACTAGCTGTGGGTCCGTCTATAAAGGTTGAAACGCGTTGGCATTTTTCACTTTGAGGCCAAGAGTAACCATACGGAAATGCCACAAAAAATGACGTATTGTTGGAGCCCGATTAATTTGGCACAGCCCGAGAGTTGTACACCTATACTCTGACCTCTCTAGGACCTTAGAGAAATATAAAACAGAGGACCTGAAGGCATAGGTCCCGTCTCATGCAAAAGTACAGTAGGACCAACAAGCACTGTTGATTTGTTTTTGTATCAATTCCAGCAGTTTTAATACTGTATTAATTGTTTAATGTTTGTTGATTTGTCTTTTGTCCTAAATTCTTTGAACAGTGTACTATCTGGTTGTGTATTATGTAAATATTTTGTCTGTTTACACTGTTTTTGTAAATATCACAAAGGATTTTGAGGTGTATGTCTTAATGGTCTTTAAAAAAGGGGAAAACTCTTAAAAAACAATATGAAGACAAATATGTGACTATCTCAGAGTTAATAAGAGTAACTTCTGAGTGCAAGTGAATTTTTATCGATTTTTGGTTGGAGAGGTATTTTGTATATTGCCCTTAATTACAGAAGGGGACTGTTCATGGCTATGTTACTTTTCAAACTACTATGTTCCCCAAGTCTTACCTCATTGTCTATTTTTTGTAAACAATTGTTATCATGATCTTTTAATTAGATTCTACCATGGACTGATACATCAATTACTGGAAGTACCAAAAGGATGATCTCTGGTGGAGAATCTTCAACCCTGTTGTGGTAATTCCTCAAAACAAGATACCCTTCATTTTATCAGGTTTGTGATTTTTATATTAATTTACATCATAAATTGATCATTCCTCTTCTCAAAATCATATTTGTCTTCATAGTGTTGGGTTTTCCAAGGGTTCTATAAATAAACAATTGAGTCCTGTTTTTCAATGTATAGTTTTGATAGAACTGATCTATATTTATATTCAGGTGTCTCACTTTTATTGTGAATTTTTTAATAATGTGGTTGTATTTAATATACTGCGTGCTTTTATGTTTACTTCATGTTTTATGTACCTTGTTTTCCGAAACAACCATTTATGAACATGATGAATCCACAAGCTTTCATAGATTAAGACCCAATCAGGATGAAGAACAACTAAGCAGTGATTCCACTACTGGATCTTCCCTTTGCTTCTCCGATGCTGGTGCCTGCAGCCTCCTTAGTTGTAGGTCAAAATGCTTAATGAAGTAGTCGTTGAAGGAGCCAGTGCATACTTCTCAGTTAGGCAAGGCAGCAATCCTTATGCCAAAATGGAAGTCTGCTAAATATTAAAGTACAAGAGCTACTCCAGTCCTCGAGGAGTATGTTGCCACTGCTTCTGGTCAACATTTGTGGGTTTAGTCATAGTGGCAGCCTAGACATAGGTATTGGCTGGCCCATGTAGATATATAAAGGTACTGTATGATCAGCCATTTCACCTGTTTTATTTGAAACTAGGGCATTGCACACAGCAATTCTGCAGATAGTAAACGTTAAGTACAAAAGACCATATGCATTCCAATGCCCCATAAACCAGACGGGTTTTAGAAAAAGAATTGGCACAATTTCTAACATTCAATCTATCTCATTAATTTTTTTTTTTTCCAAAACCTTTATTAAGTACATAGTGTTCGTACACAGCATGATGCCTACAACCATCCTTGGCCGGCAGCGTGTTAGGATAAGGAAAGGGTAGGAGTGTACACAGCGGACCGCCAACAACCCAAGAGGCGAGGCCGCATCAAGAACCAGAAGCCGGTTTCAGGTTTTTTTTGTTGTTGTTTTTTTTCCCCTTTTCCCTCCCTTTTACTTTAGGTGGAACTAGGGATCGCAAACCCTAACAATGTTGGAGAACAGTTAACAAAACCCCCAGTCAACTAGCCTCATGGTGAGAGTGGTCTCTAAGGGTACCCTAGCACTTTTGCCTAATGAGCCGCCCGCACCGCAGGACACAGTCTTAAGTACGTAGCTACAGCAGAGGGGGTCTCTCCCTCCTGATCAGTCTCTCATGCCCCAATGGCGATCCCAGCACACCACTCAGTAAGCTGTGCAGCCACCCCTGGATCCCTCAGTGCTCAGCCAGCCCTCCCAAGTGTTCAACCGCTGCAGCCCCAGTCCGCGCCGCAGGAATTTCTCAGCTCTCTAGCCGGGCGATGAGGACGGAGGCGCTACGTCAGATGCCAGCGGGGTGCGCAGCAGGTACGCCTTCAGTGGGCCCCATATGTCCCGGGGTCGGGAAGCCGACGGAAGGAGGTCAGAGTACAGGGCAAGCCGCTCCTGCCAGCAAATCATTGTTTCGGGCCAATCCTTAAATTTAGGCACCCTTCCTATGCCCCATCTGCAAGCCACCTTCCACTTAGCAAGGAGGAAACAGACAGAGGCGAATCTCCTGTGTATCATCGGGAGCTTTTCCGTATACCCCAGTATGCCCAGCAGCGGAGAAGGTGAAAGCGAAGTGTCCAACATTTTCCCGACTACTTCAAATATCCGTTCCCAATATTCCTGAAGGGCCGGGCAGCTCCAAGCCAGGTGAAGCATATCCGCATCGTCGGCGCGACATCTATCGCATCTGGCGTCCCCTCAGTCCGTATCGGTGCAGGCGTGTAATAGTAGCGTTGCAGATACTTGTAGTACGTAATACGCAGCCTATAGCTAGGAGACACCTTCTCCGTCTGTGCGCAGCAATAGAGCCACTCCTAGTTCGAGATCTCCTGCCCCAGCTCGTGCGACCACCTAGCTCGAGCAGCGCACTGCGGTGTGCTCATTTCCGCATAGAGGGATCTATAGAGGATGGAAACCAAGTGAGACGCAGTCTTCGCCGCCAGGAGCATGTGCATCTGAGGAAGCACCTGCGGCTCCTGCGGATATCCCGGGGTGCAAGCCCGTATGCCTTCCCGGAGTCGGGCGTAAAGGAATGTTTCCATGCCAGTTGGCGGAGAATCGCCACACAGCTGATGTAGCATGACAAATTTCCCATTTTTATATAGGTCACCCCACGTGTGGATTCCTCGCTGTCTTTTGAATTTTTTAAAAATACCCTCCTGCAAGAGGGTCAATTGGGGAGGGAACGCCAGCGGCAATCAGGGGGAATAGACCATGGGGGCCTGCATTTTGTGTACGATCCATCGCCATGCACGCACCGTGCAGTCTACCGTCGTGGGGGCCCGCTCGCAGCGCTATGTTTGTTGCAGCACTGCACCCTCTATCGAGACAGGGTCCGCCAGCCAATGCTCCACAGCCAGGTGAGCAGTGTATTTCGGGCCACTGAACCAGTAGTACGCATAGTGCGCCTGGGAGCATATATAGTATAATTCAAAGTTAGGAAGCTCGAGCCCTCCCATCGGATATGGACTGGCCGGCGTCTCCCACTTTATGCGCGGTTGCTTACCGCCCCACACCAGTCGTGTAAGTTCTGTCCGCAGAGTGTCGAAGAAGGGTCGCCCAAGGTGGTATGGGATATTCAAGAAGTAGTAAAGGAACTTAGGTAGCACTATCATTTTGACCAGGGATATCCTGTCGGCCATGGATAGTGGCATGGCTATCCACCTCGTTATAGTATCGCGGAGTGTATAGATGGCCCGGCCGTAATTGTCACGGAACAGTTCCTCCCTGACTAGGGAGACGTTGACGCCCAAGTACCGAACGGTAGTGTCACACCACTCCAGCGGGTACTCAGCCGCAAAGGGGGTAGCAGCCGGGGTCAGAGAAGAATTTGGGATTTCGACCAATTAATTTGTATTCCTGAGAGCCCCCCAAATCGTACGAACTCCCGAAGGATCGGGCTGAGGTTGTGTACCGGGTCCTTGATGTATAGGGTGACATCGTCCGCATATAGCGAAATCAGGATAGGACGCAGCAGGCATCTCAGGGCTTTCTCCTGATGATATTGGCGAATCTTGGCCGCCAATGGCTCCATCGCCAAGGCAAATAACGGCGACAGCGGGCACCCCTGTCTAGTGCCACGGGATAGCGGTACAGCCGCGGACACGCGGCCATTAATCTGCACTTGGGCCACCGGGGCCATATAGATCAATTTGATCCAAGTGGAAAACCCGACCGGGAACCCCATGCATCGAAGCACTGCATGTAGATAATCCCACTCTACCGAGTCGAATGCCTTGGTGGCATCCAAGAAGACAGCCGCCAGCTGCAGTTGCGGGGCCAGCTGTTGGATAATCGAAAAGAGGGTGCGAAGGTTATGGAAGTGGATCGTCCAGGAATAAAACCTGCCTGATCCGGCAGAATTAGCTTATCCATCAAGAGGTTAAGTCGGTTAGCCAGCAGCTTAGTGAGGATTTTACTATCTACGTTTATAAGGGACAGGGGCCGGTATAAATCGCACTTATTGGCCGGTTTCCCTGGCTTCAGGATGGACATAAAAAGGGCCTCTCTCATTGTGGGCGGCAATACCTGAGCCTCAAGAGCCTCCGCATAAACGTCCCGCAGAACAGGAGCCAGCTGGTCTAGGTATACTTTATAAAAGTCGCTTGGGAGTCCGTCTGGCCCCGGCGCCTTCCCGGACCGCAGCTGGAGGACCACCTCCCTGAGTTCATTAGTAAATGGCGCACAGAGAAACTCCCTCCGATTGTCCTCCAAGTATCCCAGCGTGATGTCCCCAAAAAAGCTCGGGAGGTCAAGTGTATTGGTCCCTTTGGATCTATATAGCTCAGCGTAAAAATCAGTAAGGTCTGCAATATCTGAGCACTATCCTTGTAGCATTTACCTTCCCCATCCTCTATCTCAAGGATATAACTAGCATACCGGGGCATTCTGATGTCTTGAGCAAGGGCCCTCCCAGGTCTGCCGCCTTCCCCATAGTGCCTTGCCTGCGCGTATTTCCCTCGGAATTGTATCTCTCTTTCTGCCGTCTCCGTGTACTCCGTCAGCGTCTCCCTCATCTTAGCCCTATCTTCGCCCAAGTCAGCCTGCAAGACTTTCGCTTCGAGGGTTTTGAGTTCCCCCTCCAAAAGGTGAAGCCGCCGGCGGATGTCCCTCAAGACCCCAAAACTTTTGGACATGCAAATCCCCCGCATGGTCACTTTAAACGCCTCCCATAGTGTCCCCATCCGTTCGACCGATCCCTTATTCCGTTCGAAGAAATCAGCAATAGCCTCCCCCACTTCCGTTTTAAACACCTCATCCAGCAGCGCCTCGGGGCAAGTCTCCAACACCTGTGGCCTGCGTCCAGGCTGGGGACAGTCAGCGTGATGCATACAGGGGCATGGTCTGACAACAAATCTATCTCATTAATATCGGCAAAATGGAAAACAAATAAACAGAGCTTAAAAGCCGCTTTTGACAGCATGGACAGGAAGTTATTGTGGACCAAATTACGAACATGGAACATTCTAGAAAGAATTTTAAAAGGATTACTCCTACTTTACACTAACACATGGGTTAGAGTCAAACTTGGAGACGGATCAAGAGTCAAGAAAATGGTACACAAACAGGGGCTTGAAGCAGGGCTGCGCGCTGGCTCCCCATTTATTCAATGTATTTATATTAGTAAAACTCAATAGAATTAACTCTCACTCCCCGCATTTGGGTACCTTAGCCCTTTCGCACATTGCATACGCTGACGACATCATTTTACTTAGTTTGACCAAGATTGGCCTCACTAGACTAATAACCGGTCTTGTGGAATTCCGAACAGAAAATAAGCTAGAAATGAATACAGCAAAAACTATGCTTATTAGCAACCGGGTACCTCGTCCGTACAACATCGGGCTGGAGGGTAAACCCTTGGAGAATGTGTCGAGCTAAAAATACCTGGGATTCTATATCAACAGTAAACTAAATTATCGAGAGCAGAAAAATGACATGGCCCAACGGTCTACTGTACTATCTTTTGCCTACAAGACACTGGCATCAAAATTGGAGGGCCCCTCATTTAAACCACTGTTGTCGGTAATGACAGCGAAAACACTTCCAACTTTAACATACGTCAACGTAGACCTGCAAGGAAAAGATTCAACTATTTAACAATCTAACGACTAGCATCTTTAAAACTATCTTTCAGCATCCTCAAATGACGTCTCCAGCACAACTGCGTCTGGAATTTGGCATTCTGAACGAGACAGTGGGCAGATTATATTAATGAATAAAAAAGTTTGGTATGGCATAAAACAAAATTCGGTGGACTCAAGACTAAACAAGGCTCTGTGGCAAGAGCTAGAGAAACGGTCCAATTCATCATATACGTGCTATTTGCACAACGCACTAAAATCAACTTGCACTTTAGATTTCTGGATTAAGAACTTGTCCTTTTCAACACTAAATCAACAATTAAAGCCGCAAAACTTCATTCTCTTGTACTAGACAAAAGCATTTTTAGCCAGAGATCCCACTCTTAAAAAGTACTTAACAACAACAAAGTCCGGCTTACTTAGACCTAACATTTTCAGCCCACTTGGAAAAAAAAGCGAACGGCCTTGCGCTTTGGAAAATATCCCTGTCAGACCCCCCTAGGTGGAAAAAAACATTAAATCAAAAATGTGTTGCCTGTGTGGATGCCCAAAAGAAGATCTTATCCACCTGATATGCATCTGCAAGAAACTACATTCAGCATGAGTCACTTTATTAAGAATAGCATTTCGAGACAGAGGAACACGAACTTGCCGGACGGCTATTATCAAAGGGCTAGATCCTCCGTATACACGACCAGGCAGTGAAGTCAATGCTGAAATGAGAGGGTCCACTCCCAGAAGGGTTGAGGTCGGCATTTAAGGCAGCCAGCAAGTGGTCACGACCATCCCAGACGTAGGGACTTCAAACCCTAATTACAACAAACTCTTTGTCGGAAATTAAGCTACTAACTTTCACCCACAATCCACAAAAAAAAGAGAGTTACCCCAGTTAGACCAAAACGGACCGGGTAGTTATCACTTATGAAAAACAAGATTCTCTTATGTGCCGTGTTACTGACCTCAAGTAGTATACACTGAACCAAATCCCACCATACAATACTAAATGTCTGACAAGTGCAGAAGCAGGCTGATGTCCCACCTTGTTAAGAATTTGACTTTGCACTTTCCCCAGTGATATTTAATGCAATCATTATATTTTACTAACACAGGTAGCCTGACAGCATAGTAATCACAAACTATATAAATAGGGACTGTAACAGTGTTTTAATGGTTTGTGGTTTCTCATGGTTTTATTTCAACAATGTGATAATTTTTAAGACATTAAATCACAATTCTTTTTCAAAGTATGAGCCATAGCTTGAGCTCCCAAATGTATTGTGGTTGCAATGAAGTACTTTAACTTATCTAATGTCAATCTTCTTGTTGCCTTCCATGGGCCAAAACTTAATTGCTTGGCAAAGCAAAGCATCTTTAGAAGTTCATCTTTCCATCGCACATCACAGACCCTGTATATTGAAATTGCTAAGCAGTGCCCACAACTTGTATGAGGAAGATGTAGGAAATTGCCCATTGTCCAACTGGCTGACCAACAAGAGTATAGATAAACAGTGTGATGGAGGGAAAAGGACACCATTGTTGCCACTTCTCAAGCAAAATATAGCACATACAGGCACAGAAAGTAAAGTAGAGCTATAACTATAAAGAAAGGTCGAAGTCCATCCTCTCTAACAATCTGCTGTAAGTGGAAGTAGTCTGCCAAGGTGTTGAGTTTCATAGCCTTGAGATGATCATGTACAAAAATAAAGAGGTGGTCAGACAATGAATGCCCTTGATTAAATACTTAACTTAGGTTAACCGTCAACTCTTATTCCTAAGTGGAAGACTATCCCAAATAAATAAAAAAACCTAGTAATCAGAACTAAGCTGAGGTGTGTATGTTATTTGTGCAAGTCAAAGATCTTCAAACTTCAGGGAGGTCCCCCCTTAGGGTCCATGGGTGTATTCCTGGGGGTGTTAGGGGGGGCACAAATGTCTCTGCAATCTGTATTATTGAAGATGGCCTGAAGTCTTTGCTTATTTGTGAAGTTCTAGGCTGCCTTCATTTAAAGTGTTGAATTGCATTTGAAAGCATGAAAACGATGATCCTGAGCACAGACTGCGTTGGGTGGCTAAAAACAACAAAATATTGTGTAACCATTTCATTGTTCTTTCACTTTTAATCTATTGTATATAAAATAATGCACACACATAAAACCATTAAATGCGCAGGACGTCCGGGAGCCATCCTGTGCCACAGTGCTCGTGCGCGCAGGACGGTTCCCGCCCCTCCTCTCACATAGCACTGGAATTCCCTCTGATACAGGCACCAGAGGGATTTCCTTCCACCACACCCCCCCCCCTCTTAACGCCCCCTTGCCCCCCCCCCCCCCCCCAAACAGCCTCGGGAGCTGGGGTAGGGCTTCGTCAGCTTCCGAGGCTGTCTCTGTGGTCGCGCTAACCTCATTTCAGAGAAACTGAAATGAGACGATAGGCTTATTTCAGTTTCACTTTCTACGTGCTCGGGGGGCCATCTCTGCCCCCTGAGCACGTAGAAAGTCAGGAGAGATATTGTTAATAAGGGGAGAACCCCTCCTTTCCAATGGTACTCCTCCCTAGTGGGTTCCTGCTTGAGGATGGGATCCACCCACTAGGCACCAAAGAGGGGGGAGCAGCCCCTTTGGCAAGGGCCTTCGCTCCCCCAATGAATATGTTTTGGGATACAAAAGCCCAGATGCCCCCCTTGCAAAACCAGGACATTTTGCGATAGGTAATTTTCATGTCGCCACAATATGTTTTGGGCCCTTCCCTGTGGCAGGCACTTGGCCCACCCACACAAGTGAGGTACCATTTTTATCAGGAGACTCTGGAGAATGCGGGGTGGGTGGAAGTTTGTATAGCCATGCAAATTCCAGTACTTTCCATCACAGAAATGTGAGGAAAATGTGTTTTTGTTTTACAAAGTTTGAGGTTTGCAAGGGATTCTGGGTAACAGAACCTGGAGAGAGCCACACAAGTCACCCCATCCTGGATTCCTCTTGTTGTCTAGTTTAAAAAAAATGTATAGGTTTGCTAGGTTTCCCTAGGTGCCGGCTGAGCTAGAGTTTAACATACACAGATAGGCACTTTGCAAAAAAAGGGTCAGTTTTCAAGGTAAAAATGTGGTGTCCGCTTTGCGTTTTGGCCTGTTTTCTGTTCCGGGCACGAGGCCTACCTACACAAGTGAGGTGCCATTTTTATCAGGAGACTTAGGGGAAACACATAATTGTAGAGCAACAGTTATTACCTATTGACTTTCTATGCATTTCTGTCTTCCAGATGTAAGACACTTTCTATGCATTTCTGCCTTCCAAATGTAAGACAATGTGTAAAAAAAGAAGTCACTTCGAAAAATGTCCTATAATTCACATGCTAGTATGGATACCCACAATTTCGGAGATGTGCAAATAACTAACACTTCTAAACTCTATAGTTTTGTTCCCATTTCAGAAATGCATAGGTTTCCTTGATACCTATTTTTCACTCTATATTTTACCAAATGAATTGCTATACAACCAGTACACAATGAAAAAACGTTGCAAAAAGCAGCTCAGTTATTGGCTCTGGGTTCTCAGGATCTTAGTGAACTTACAAGCCCTATATATCCCCACAACCAGAAGGGTCCAGTGGGTGTAACGGTATATTGCTGAAAACGTTGGCACAAATGGCTGGTTTTTTTCACCTCATTTTCAATATTTATTTTCAACTGTTAGTTTCTATACAAAAACGTTGAAGGATCTACACAAATGACCCCTTGCTGAATTTAGAATTTTGTCTACCTTTCAAAAATATATAGCTTTCCGGGATCCATTATTGGTTTCACATCCATTTCTATCACTAACTGGAAGGGGATGGAATGCACAAAAAGTAGCAAAAATAGGCTATGTACCAGTATAATGCCAAGACAATGTAGAAAACGTTGGTGTTCTGACTAAAGTCTGCCTGTCCCTGAAAGCTGGGAAAATGGTGATTTCAGCACCACAAACCCTTTGTTGATACCATTTGCATGTAAAAAAAAAAAAGACGCTTTTTTCTGCAGCACTTTTGCACCCATTTTTACCAAAAACTCCCCAGGATGTTGGAATAAAAGGACGCAAATTTGGCATGGATACCTTATGGGGACAAAAAGTTACAGGGGCCTGAGAACGAACATCCCCAAATACCCCTAAAAAGACATAGCACGGGGGGGGTTTGGGGGGGATGAGGTCTAGCAGCGAAAGGGTTAAGTGAACAAGCATTAGCAAAGCTAATTGGTCTCGAGCTAGAGAATATTGCATCTGGCTTTTCCTTTTGTTCCTGTGTAGTATAATTATTTGGTGTTGAGTAAAAGGATGTGGGGTGGAATTAAGTGGTGTGGGTGGGATTGTGTTGCGTGGAATTGTGTGGTGTGGAACTGTGTGGCTTGGAACAGTGTGGTGTGGAGTGGAATTATGTGGTGTGCAATTATATTGTGTGGTGTGGAGTTTAAGCCATATGGATTATAATTATGTGTTATGGAGTCCAAGTATGTGGAGAGGCATTGTCGTGTGTCATTGCATGGGTTGGAATTGTGTTGTGGAATTATGTTCTGTACGGTGGAATTAAGTGTCGCGGAAATGTGCAGCATAGATTTGTGTGGCATCAAGTGAAATTGTGTTGTGTGGAATTTTGTAGAATTATGTTGAGTGAAATTATGTGGCATGGAACGGAGTTGAACTTTATGAGTGTAATTATGAGTTGTCAAGTGGAATTATGTGGAATGGTCGGGCGTGAAATTATGTAATAAGGAGGGGAGTGGAATAATGTGTTATAGAGTGCAGTGGATGTATGTGGTGTGGGGCTGAATAAGTGTAGTGTAAATATGCTGCATGGTGTGACGTGGAATAGTGCAAAGTGTAATTATGTGGCATGCTGTGGAGTTGAATTTTGTGGAGTCTAATTATATGTTTGGAAACCGAGTGAACATAAGTGGAGTGTAATTATGTGGTGGGGGATTATGTGTAGTGGAATTTTGTTGTGTTTAGTGGAATTATCTGGACTTGAATTGTGTGGAGTGTAATTATGTGGATTGGAGTGGAATTGTGTTTTGTGGAGTGGTATGTGAATTGGAATTGTATCTTGTGGTGGAAATATGTGAAGTGGAATTGGTTTGATTCTAATTATGTGGCATTGAGTGTTATGATGTGGAGTGGGCAGGGAGAGAGTGGAAGAAGGGGGAGGAATGGGGCAGGTGGGGATGTATTCAGATGCAAGCTGCAAGATTCTCAGTGCAAAAATAAATACCGTCAGCAATGCCTCTGCCCCCCCCACACCTTTGCTGCGCCCCTTCCTATAATGCTTTCCTACTGTACCCCATCCCTTACATGCCAGAATTGCAGACTCTAAGCCACCCGAGCTGGTCTCCCGCGGACTAGGCTGCACTTCCAGGCGTGATGAGGGACAGCCACCTACAAGCACACTAACAATAACCAACATGTTTCGAAGAGACAGAAAATGCACTGTCCAGCGGAGACTTAAAAATGAATGCAAGTTAAACTAATTAATATCACTACAGATGTCTCTGTCTGTGACCAGAGTCACATTATTGATTCCGGTTTGATGCAATGAGGAATGGTGACTTATTTATAGTGCTACGAAGTCCCAGCACTGCACACAATACAAACTAGGCTGTAGCAAAATGCTAAAACTGCTTTTAAAGTATTAATTTTAGTAATAGGTACTCAGGCTGCATCTAGTGCAAACATATTTATAAGTGTCCAGTAAAACAATGAAATGCAGAACTCAAATGATAATCCCCTTACATTACCTCTCAAAAAGATTATAGCTCAGGGAAGGGCATTGTCTGCAGTTAAGGTAATATGGGTGTCCATATGTTAATGCAGTTCAAATTTGTAGTTCTAGTTCATTAATACGAAGCCTTTATTATTAGGGTGAGCGCTCTAAAGAAATCTAGTTCAGACTGCACTACTGACAGTTGTGCTTTCCAGTATGAAATGTGAAGTCATTTGCAAAGTGTAACAATATCAAGGTACATATAATGGTTCCAGGATGCTCTCGGAATTCATGCATATATAGGCAAAAGGTTGAACGCAAGATTGATGATTCTTTACTTCTAAATAAATGTTCACAAAAACAAAACGCAACTAGGAAAAACCATTATACTAATCTGCTGTGAACTTTTAGGTGCCATTTCTGTGAAGGCATTTTTAGTGAAATCTGCTGATGCAAGCTAGTAATTCCCAACAATATTCATAATGTTCAATCAGTGTAACCAGTTTCAACGAAATTATAGGAAACATGAAGATAAAGAAGCATTGGCAAAGCCAATAGACATAACATTGGTGGTCATCTTTTTGTTTTTGTCAATGTGTGTCTTGTTTTGACATGGTTTTTACAAAACTTTATTGTGGGAGCTGCCGTTCCCTCATTATAACAAACATTGGCAAAAGCAAAAATATTTTTGGCCTCAAAAATATATATAAATTAGTTTATTCCAGCTCACTCCAGGAATAAGGAAGCTAACAAGCGTTCCGGCCACCGGGCCTTCGTCAGTGTTAGTTGACACATGATTAATCACCTTTAAATAAAAAACGTTTTCATTCGTCAAAGGACTTCTTAATAGTAACAAACAAAGGACTTTAGAAAAGATCGCTTATACGAATTTTCATGGCGGCCATCTTAACCATGCTATTTTTGTTGCCTTATGTTGTGCAAGTAGTCAATTTACAAACATTTGAAAATCGGGCTTTATGCATACACATTATCGATAAATCTGTACAGAATGTATCCCACATTTAACGATGGCATCCACCCTGGATGGCCCACATATTTCATTACGGTGCACTATTCGTGGAATAATTCATAAACATTGATCAAAAATTAATCAACTGCGCAGAGTGAGGAGAGAGAGAGAAGAGAGAGGAGAGAGAGTTTTGATAAAAACAAAAAAAGGTCTTGAATACCCAAGTAAGGGTCCAAGATTGTCACAAAAGTGCACCCATGGTATAGGTCCTTACATTACTGCAGATTTACGGCTTAAGAATTGACAGAAGTAGGCAAGGAAATCGCACTTCTAGAAAATATTTGTGAACTGCATTTTAGATTTGCTCATGCGAAAATCTGTTTAGCAGTAACAAGTTTACGTTCCCACCAACATCTTTTTTCCCCAAACCCTGGAAGAAGTTTTACTCCTGCCCTTTTCAGGGATAACATTTCCACCCTTTCTCTGTATGGGAAAATATTAGAGTCGAGCTGATGAAAACCCATAAAACATGCAAATTAGTAGGTTTATACACACTCAAAAATAGCATTCCAGCCATGGGGAACTATTGCTTACTGCTACCTCGAAGCCCCAGTATGTAGATCTGCAGAAAGGTGGCAAAATAATTTAGTATTCAAACCCTACTATGGTATGAGCTCTGGCATAATCAAAGAGGCCATTATCAAAGCTCTTAAATGATTAGATTGCCGCCATAATTTGTCGCCGCGCTACATGGCACTAAATGGACAAATAGATTTTGTAATAGGACAAGTAGATTTATGAAGCAACCTGTCTTATGGACAAGTAGGTATTTTATTAAATTCCTCACCCCTGACCTGAAGGTCTGTATTAACCCACCAGGTACGGGTTGTTTTGAACAAAATGTGAGACATCTGTTTTTGTAAAATTAAGAACACATGGATGATCTCCGTAGATCCCACCCACTTCAACCTCAGATTATTTGCAGATGTGGTTTCAGGTCAGTTGAGGGGTGGCAAGGAGAAGGACAGCAAGATCATATTCAGTTAAGCCCGATAGTATGGACACCTGGGACTTTGAAGTAATGGCCCAGGAGAAAAAGGAAAGACGCAAGACCCATGGATACTGTCTAAAAGATGGCCCAGAGAAGGGGGCATCAAGTGGGAGCAATTTTTTTAATTTACAAATGTTGACAGCTTCGTCAGACTGATGCCCTGAAGAAGATGAAATATGGGGCTTTTTATTTTTTATTTTAAAAGGGCCACTATTACTCCTTAGTGCAGAAGATGCGGTGGTACTGGGACCCGGAGTGTGAGGGGGCCAATGTACAGCATTTATGGCTGTTTTGCTTTCAAAAATGGAAATGGGAGCCCATTTATTTGCTTACATTAGGGCCCACGACACCATTGCTGTGTACAGAAATGGGACCATGCAACATGGGCGAGATGTGGGGCTTTAATCCATTTTTCAGACACAAAGAAGCAGACAGACTGCTCTAGGTATTAGGCCAAGGCGTGAAGTCCCAGTGGAGTCAGGGCTACAGTTATCATTAGTGCAGTGAGGTTTAGTTGGCCACTCACTCAAACAACACAAAGTGGTGTAAGGGGGCAACTAAACCTGAATTATGCCTGAATTACTATCCCCTCTTGCTTGCATTAGAAACTAGTGCACTCTTGTTGTGACAGTGTTACTTTGGCCTTAGAGCAATGACCCAAGGGAGGGGAAACTGAAGCAGAGGAGACACCTTCGCTTGCACTCGGAGATGTTGAACAGCAGGTGAGATGAGACAGGCCACGTTTTTAAACAAAGGGCAGAGACAGCCCACTTCATGATGTAATGATCTACCATTAATGAAGTAAGTGCAGAGGTATTGGGGCTCAGGGGTAAGAAAGTTATGACTGTCTTACTTTACGAAAGGAGCATGGAGGCTCAATATCTTTGCTAACATTAGAGGTGAGGGCAACCTCGCTGCACAGCGGGCACTGGAGGGGGCAACATTTTGGAGCTATTTTTTTTCTGAAATGGACAAAGAGTGTTTCAAGATTGGAGTGATGACCAGGCATGGTAGGGAAAGAATGGAAGAGGCATAGATGACAGGCTTCTACTCAGAGCAGCTGCTATAATTAATTCACCAGGTGAAGTTGCATTGGGAACTAGAAGAGCGAGGGGCTCACAACATCCCACTTATGGAATGCAGTGTTTTTTGGCCAGTTTCTGGTTTTGATTAATGCATTTGTTCTATTATAAGTCTCAAATGTAATATGGATTATGAGCTATAGAAAAAGTTGTCCTGAAATGATCTCATAAACCCACCGCCCTAAGCTCAGCCCTGGCCCTCCCATTCCCCTAATCCCTGCCATAAAGTTTTGGCGTGGGGTCCTATTTTAAAACATGTTGCTGGGGTATTGGGAGAGGATCTTGGAGCAAACCAAAGTGTTAAATGAATTCCAAGACCTCTGGTGAAAGGGCACTAGAGAAAACATAACGGAGCATTGTAAACTGGAGTAGTGACACAAGAGACCAGTGAAGGAGTAGAGGGCTACACAGAACTCTGGGTTCTCTTGAGTGAGTGGATGGTGGTTGGGTAGTCGCAGTGCAAGATGCTCTTTTAAAAGATGGGTATTTTGGAAGGGCTAGCCGGATCTTAACAGAAATGGAGTTCAAAAGCCATGCATTTAAGTTGGACCAGCACAGTTAGGGACAGATGGGACCAGCAAAGTTGGGGACAGATGAGACGGAAAAAGAAAAAATGAAAAAGGGCAGAGGAATGATTTACAGAAGATAAAATAAACTGAATTTAAAAACTCATGTTCAAAAAAGTAAATAACCATTTTGAATTATATTGCACTAATCATTTACACAAGATCCAAATCAACAGACTAAACATTAGGAGAAACGCCCAACTGACATGTAAAAAGGCACGTGAAAGTAGTGGGAAGCAATACCGTAACATACCTCTGAGGTCCCAGAGTCTTCAACTGCAAAAGGATAAAGGCACTTGTAAAATTTGTTAAAGGTTTCCACTCCATTTTCTGTGATCTCCTCTTGTACGCGTGAATCCAAAGGCTCAGTTTCTGTGAAATCCAGCTCCCACACAGTGTCGACCCATGCTAAAACACAAGAAAAACGAGGGAGTTAGACACAATAAAAATAAACAAGCTAAGGCATCAATTTTGAAATTATAAATCAATCTTCAGAAATTTCAATGGAAATTAATTCAGCACTCAGCGGGGGGGCACATTAATACTTGGCATGCTTACCTTTAGTATTCTGTGCCCTGTCATTTCATCAAAGCACATTTCAGAGAAATTAGAAAAAAACAATCAGAGAAATACAAAGCGGAGTAACACATTTACACAAAATCATGATAATAAGCTTCATGTTAACAACTAGATTAGGGTTATGGATGGGGTTAGGTTGAGAGTTAGAAAAAACGTTATGCTAAAGAACAAGGTTAGGGTCAGTGTAAGGTAAAGCATAGGGTAAGGACCACAATTAAAGTTTATTTTATGCCCAAGAAAATGTTGTATACGCATGAAGGGAACAGCTAGGTTTGTGATTATGTTAGGGTAGCATTTAAATTCAATGATATAATATTAAGAACAGCTTTGGGAAAGTTTACAGTAAGGTATAAAAGTAGGTTTCAGAGTATTTCTAAAATAAATTAATTTTAGAGAATTATAAAAAGAAAATTGCGAATGAAGGGAACCACTGAAAGGTGAAGTAGTTGCAAATCAACCGTTTTCAACCAAATTCCCTTCACTGATATGTCAATTTTTAACGTCAGTGACATGCCTTTCAACCATAATATTTTTTCTAACTCTAATTCTATGATGTGGAAGATGATTATTTTCAATGTGATTGCATTATTTCCTTTGTCCTGAAGTTATTTGCAATTTAAAGGGTATGTATGTATGTCAGTAATCTGACCTGCACTCCATACACTCACCTAAAAGTCATTAGGTCTCCATCTTATGCTCGGACAATGCTCATGCAGATGTGGATGGGCAGTTCGCTTGACACCCCTTTGCCCAAGACAATCAGTTCACATACCCATCCTCTCCCCTTTCTGCAAATCAAGCCCTTCTATGCAAATCTTTTCCCATGCTGCCTTCAGGCTATCAGAGCCCTGCATCATTCAAAGGCTAGAATACATTTAGGCCCCTGGAGAGGGTAGCAGCAACCAGGACCTGCTCAAGAACGTACTAGACTGTTGTGTTTGATTCCACAGGAGATCAGTAATCGCATCAACTGCTGGATCATGTCTTTCATACCTCAACTGTATTGGCGCTACCAAGCCTTGCAAACATGGATGGTGCTTAAGAGCTGTGGACTGTGAATTCCGCCAAGATACAGTTGAAGCAATGTTGGAAGTAACTAGCAATGCACGAACAGCAATATGTACAGTGAAAACAAGAATACTGAAAATTAAACCATAGCTGCATTAATGGCTTACGGTGATCAACAAAGGAGTTCGAAGAAAAAACACATCCCACACAAGAAACACATTCCACGATCAAGAGGCCAAGGAAGCAGTGCAGTGCTTTGAAGCACAGAGAACGGTGAAGCTGTAAAAACTTAATGCATGGGAACTAAGCATCTGTCCTTACTATAATATCGAGATATGTGGAGCTGTTGTGAAAGGATGTGGTTTCTGGTAGTACTAGGAACATTGCAGTGATAATGAGCAATTTGTCCCGACAGGAGAAAGTGCTGGCCTGCCCATTAAATTGGTATTGAAACTTTAACAACCTGATGCTGGTCATTTCATCAGTGAAGAGGAAGGAACAGTCAGTGCTACTTGACCACTACTAGTCCCGAGTAAGAAAAGAAAAAAATATGTACACATGCAGCTAAAATAATAATTGCAAACATTTGCTTCACTATCCCGCCATGTCATACTGGCGACGAAGCAGAGTGAACTAGTATCACCCATCTAACCTCAGATCCTGTGAAGCATGATGGGTGCAAGCTTGTATGACACCAGCAACGGAACTCAAGTAATCTAGCATAGCTGGCAGATATTAAAAGAGTGGGTAAGACCATCAACTAAGCGTGGAAAACCAACTGCTGCAGAGACTGGGATACCGATGGCATAAAGACCGCCAATATAGTGGCGCACACATTGCCACTCCTCCACAGGAGAGTGGGGCGTGAGAGATACGAAACAAAGAAGCAAACTTGGCATGCTCTAGAGGCTTCAGTGTCTCATCACACATGCCCATTGATAAGAAATCAGCAAACAAATAAAGACTAACATGAGACATAAGGTCAGGTCTCATCAAACCCCCAATCAAATTTTTAAAAAAAGAGCCAAAAACAAACCTTACAGTCAAAACTGAAGCAGCGGAAATACAACTCACTGATCACACGCTTTGAAGGAAAAACCACACTTCTGATACAACCTCAAACACAGGCTGCACTAGTGCCAAATCCTCTGTGAATGGTCGAACAGAATAAGTCTGAGATGGACAAGAAGATAAAAAGGTCGCTCCCACTCCACTGTGCTGATAAGGCAATGCACAAACTCTTTTTAAACCTACCAGACACCAGTGAGGATAAAAATTGTGACGCAACACTTTAACCAGCACCAGTAGTGCTTCATCCTCAAGCAGGTAAAACAAAAAGGAGAAATCGATCAAAATTGTAATGCCTACCTGAGAAAAAGAGAAAGTATACGTATTGACAATGATGTTAATAAGGAAGATGGAGCACAACTAATTCAAAGCAGCAGATCAGCAGGGCTAGGGCAATGAATCTCCCGCAAACATAGAATAAGTCTCAATAAAATCATAATGCGCAGGTCTCAGTCTAGCCGAAGTCCAAGCCATCGCAATGTAAACAGTTGTGGCAAAAAATGCAACTGGGAGGGAGCAAGGTACCAACTCGATCTTTAAAAATGGAAACAGCAGATGAGTCTACAACAGTCCAACGCCTAAGATGACCCAAAACTTGGGAAGAAACACAAGGGTTTTGAGTAAATGCAGATAGTGTGCAGGAGAACCCCATTCAGCAACCGAGGGCGGGTCATGCTTCGAATCTGGCCTTCAAAACCCCTTTGTTCAAGTTTGCTGGGGAGATTGGGGGAAAAGTCAGAACTGCTATGTGCTCAGCAAACATGAAGTTAGAAGAGGGATGTTCCCAGTGAACATAAGGATCTTCACTGATCACTGTACGATTAAACTAAGGACATACTTACCAAGTGAAGCCAGAAGCCTTCAAAAGCTGTGCACAGATGGAGAAACTGAAGAGGATGAAAGCATTTTTCACACATCCATCCTCGATCAGGGGTCCAATGGCAGATTGGCAAAGACCTGGCAATCAAATGGGCATGTAACTTCTGACACCTACACCTCTTCAGGAGGGATTTCACCATTATAATGGACCACAAACTAATGGTACTGCTTTTTAAATGAACATCACAATTACCCAAACCATGATTTTAAAAGTGAACTATACAACATCAGTAGTACAGCTTTGAAGTCAACTATGGGCAATGAACAGCCAAACTGGCAGATTACTTTGTTCGACACCCAGTGAGAAAGACAGAGGTCCAGCACTTAGTTACATCTACACAGGCCTTAGAATAGCCCATCTCTATAGCAACTGCTCAAAAGATCTCTCTGTAGAAGAAATTGAATGTGCCGTAAATTATTTATACAAGCAGCAGGAGTAAAAGGCATTGCAAGAAAATAGCAGAATGTTTTTTTTAATCTGGCCATGAAGCAAGAGTTGAAGAGAAA
Organism: Triturus cristatus; assembly: GCF_964204655.1. Lineage (NCBI taxonomy): Eukaryota > Metazoa > Chordata > Amphibia > Caudata > Salamandridae > Triturus > Triturus cristatus. The sequence goes on from NC_140584.1 coordinate 59,668,328, forward strand.
CAAACACTGTGGAAATATGGAAAGAAAGCAATAAACACAGTTTAACAGGAGAGGCGACAAGATTATGATCCTAAAAGGCCTCCAGAGGTACACAACCAATTTAGAGTATCAAAGACAAGACTGGATCGCAAAAAAAACAAAAAGTACATCGGAGAGAGAAGGTGTTGGTATCCAGAGACAGACAAACTTATGGAAACGAGGATCACTTTGTGACTTTTTGTAAAGACAATGGAAATGCAACAAACTTCGGCTCCCATTATCACAGAAAGTGCCTGCACAGAGCCCTGGGCTTAAGTGAGTGTAGATCTCTGCTGCTTACTGGGCATACTGCAACTCCTCATTCAAATGGATGCCTGCTTGAAGTACCCAATAGTCACAGACTGTGGAGTCAGAGTCTATTGAGAGAATCAAACACACTGGAGAAAATCTTCATGGCTTATGGTCTTCCAGTTAGCCTCAAGACAGACAAAGGTCCACCCTTTAACTAATAGGTTTTAAAGCATGCTTGCAAGAACTGTAAATTCAGCATCACAAATTAATACCACAATGGCATCTAGCCAACAGGAGGTGGAATGCTTCATGTGTGCGCTAAACAAGACATTGCGCATTGCTGCGGAAATGGATGCCACCATTTGATTGGGCGCTTCACAGCTTCTAGCGTGCTTACCAGAATACCACACATTACACAGCCATGCACTTAACTGCAACTACATTATTCAAAAGAGCTCCTAGAGACACTATCCTAACAGCCCCAGGGTACATATCACCAGACATTGACAGTGAGCAGAGTCAAGGAAGGCAAATGGCCAAAAATGACAGTGCAACCAGAAAACGCCAGGATGTAGATTATGACAGACACATTACCACACACGAACTGGGCAATGGCTGACTTGTGCATGGCTATTTTTAGCTGTCATATGAACGAACTCAGAGGGTGATTACTAACACAAGAGGACAATGCTATCTGCCAAGAATGGAGAGAAACTGTTACTTGCAATGTGTCACTATTTAAAAAAAGAAAATACCACTAATGAAAAAAATTGACTGTTCACAAAGGAAAATGGGAGATGACAGTATGCAGTGGGACAGCAAAGAATCTACAGTGGCAGAAACTCCATGGGATGATGACGATGACAGTATGACCACGTCCCAGAGGATACCAACAATCCCAGAAAGGCAATCATGAACACCACCAGTTCCTGGTAGCGTAAGTACGCCGTATACCATCCAAGAGAACCCCAGACCATCACACAAGCAAAGACTTTATATGATACGGAGAACACATTTATGCTTAATGCATTGCAATTTATCTATTATAAAGGTGGGGAGAGATTTAGAGTGCCACCCTACAAACCGTTAAGAGAAAGGCACGCACAATGCGAAGGCCAAACATCACTAGGGTGTTGTAACCTTAAATGTATTCCTCATTGCGCACTATCCTTGTATTGTTATAAGATTGTTATGCTGTGAGCGTTGCCGCAACAGTTTGCATACATGCGTTCTAACTCAAGCATTTGGCTTCACTGCAATGGACAGTTGGAGCTTGACTGATGGGCTCGCTTTATATACTTATAAATTGAACACAGAAAAAAAAAAAATCATCTTATGAACTCACTTACACCAGTAATGGCTTGTTATTCTACTACATATTGGCGATGATAGTGTGGAGTAGTAGAAGCGGCTCATCGACACTGGTGAATTAGAGTAAGCTGTTGCTGGGTGGTCTTCAACATGGATGTCATTGCTGCCTGAGGAATCTGTGTTGCCAAGGAGTCCTTGGGAGGAGTGCCACAAGAGAGTTTGAGGAGGATTTGGGCCTCCTGACTTCAGACCCGGGCTGCAGTGTAATTACTCTAGGCAGACCCCACTACACGTCCGGCCATTTATATAAGTGTAAACTAAGCATCCTGCACCAGGCAACACCTGGGACAAGGCAGGCAACGGATATTAGTTGGCGGCCATCTTGGGATCTATGCTGCGGCTACGTGCCAGCATCTATAGGACGAGAAAACACACACAATGTTTGGCGACCATTTTGGGGGTATTTATTCGCTTTTGTAAAATTACACACTAGTGTTGCGCACACGTATTAAAAGAGCTTTATAAGACAGGGGTCGAGCTTCGGAACGCTTGCGTGAGAGGGCCGTTTATGGCAGCAGTTTCACTTCTTTTTTAAGGTAAAGCGGGTGTACTTTATTGGCTGCGACTGCTTCGTAGTGACTGCATTCTTTGCTGCGTTGTATTTTGCTGGATTTAAAGACAAATGCTTAGAGTAAACTTGGGAGACTAGCGCTTATAATTATTTTTCCTTGCACTATAATTTATCATCATCATTTTTTTCCCCACACTCTATAAAACATTCTTAAGTCATTATGGCCAGTGGTGTACATGTACAACAACCTCTACACTTTTTAATGAATCCAGGAAAAACAGTGTTAGAGTGGAAAAGATGGTTCCCGGCTTTTCAAATCTATTTAACAGCCAGTTAAGCAATTAGCCCTACTGTATAACTGTTTAGGTAATGAAGGCCAGAAAATATTCGAACATTTACCAGAGATGAAACCGCCTAGTGAGGATTCAGGGGACACAATGATTGGAATGTCTTCATTTAAGCTCAAAAGTGACTATTATGGCATTTCTCATCAGAGCCCAGCATTGTACTAGATCGAGTGCTTCAAATTTTATTCTTGCAAACAAGATACTGGAAATCTGTTGACCAATATATTTCTGCTTTGAGAATTCTAGTTAGTACATGAAAATTTGAAAACACAGTGGTCAATATATTTGGGATCAAATTGTATTTAGTGGTCATATTATAAAGAAAGTACACAAGCATTTATTATGCTGTACTAATCCCACATTAGATTAAACTATACAAATAACAAAGGAAATGGACTGCTCTTGTATAGGGAAAGATGAAATCCATTATACACAGACCCACACAGATCTGAAGCTTGAGACTTCCATGCAACGTTTTCGGGTTAGATACAGTTTTAGGCCCCTGTAACAATGAAGGCCTCAGAAGTAGTGACTTAAGAGCACAATAGGTCTATGAGAGATAAATAGGTCACATTGTTCGTTAGAAGGTCAGGAAACAGGCCAAGAAACATCTTGCGGTTAGCATTTTGAGCTACTGCATGAAACTTGTATCTTATCTCCCTCCAGACTCAGGAAACCATCAGCGTTTAAGCGCAGAGGCAACAAAAATAGGCTACCACAATCTCCATCTGCTAGAGAAACCAGCCAAGATGCACCAATCACATTAAAGCCCACTGCAAGTGAAGTACTGCGGTTTCTTACACCTTTAGGTTGAGTACGTACGTAGGAAAAAATACCAGGTGCACATCCTGCCTTAGTACGTACTGACGCACTTGTGCACGCTTCTGTCGAGATCACACCTAAGTCAGATAGCTGGTCACTCGCTTCTGCAGAAACCACAGCTTTCCACCAAACCGGCTAAATGGAAAAAACCTCATACAAAAGGTCAGTTAAGCTTGGCCAATCAGCGTTGAGCAGGACATAACAAGGCGCTGCGCAGTTGGATAAATATATCTTTGCTCCGCTTAAATTCTGAGAACCAAAACCCACATAGAGGGTTTCCACACTCATCATGTGAGGCTAGGCCCACCTTCCTGCGCTTCTTTTTCCGAGAATTTGCTACATCTACTGATGCTATCTTGTATGCCCTGTGTGAACATTGCTTACTTGTCAAGAAAAAGAGGGGCCCCTTTAAAGTCAAAGGGATAAGGCACTGTAAAGTGATATGAAGAAGGTACCCTTTGGACCAAATAAACGGGTGCAAGTGATGATAATATCACAGGAACCCACATGCAAACCCTATCCTTTCATTCATTCATTCGTATCGAGGAAGATTGCAATACACATAATCCAAAGTTCACAGAACCAAATGATCTAATTGCTTACGTCAGTGAAGAACTTGTAACCTTTTTCTTTGTGGTTTGGAAGAATAAATAGGGTTGCTTCTGAGCTAAAACTCCAGACATCAAGTTGAATCTCCTCAGAGGTGAACTGATCTCTCCTGTAGTGACTGATCTTCACTACAGTATTGTAATAAACCCATATTGCTGTGTCAACTTGTTTTTTTTGGTGCTTGTCCAATAGATTTTCCCTTCAACATATTGGCATGCGAGGTAGGAGTTCGGCTTCTTCTCGCCTGCTGCCACATCCAGAATATCGACTGTCCTCTTGGGATGATTCTACACACTTAAAAAAAAAAAAGGTAGGGAGAACACCCATTTTTCAAACAAAGGCTTCTCATTTCACTAGGATGGGTAGGACTCTGGAGTTTACATTATTAAAGGTGAGAACAGTGTGAACTCTGTTCCTTTTATTTTACAAGTAACATTTTGACAGTAGAATATGGTATATGTTATCATGTATATGTTGAGATATGCATGCATGATCTGGATTCACACAATATTAAAGGAACACGTGGTAAGTCCGGAAGATACTAGGGACCTGGCTAAAAGTAGCCGGAAGTGGTCAAGGGAAGATAGGACTTGAGGCTGGAAAGCCAGCGTATGTTCTGAAGGGCAGAACACTCCGGTCAGACTCCACAGACTTTAAAGTCTTGAAGTCACAGTTTGTAGTTACAGCAGTGAAAGGTTGTCCTCCCAGAGTCCGGGAGAAGTGGCCAGTAGTCTTTTTGCCCTAGTACTTAGTTTAGAGTAGATAAGTGTGTCTATGTAAAAGTAAACAGTAAGGTGGCCACGGATTAATGTCAAGTTGTTTTATGTAGGGTAAAAACTTAGGATTTCTTATTTTGTGAGGAATGTTGTAGAATGTTAGAAAAAGACATGTAAGTAACTGACTGGGTTAGGCAAAAGTCTCAAAGGTTCCAGAGTGATCAATCACAACAGGTCCCCGGATTAATTGCTCATCTTTATAACAGTTTGGTTTTAGGGTTCTTCAACAGCACTGACCCCAGTAGACTACCAATACCAGTACCACCTAAAAATCCCTTAATAGGAGAAATTCTTGAGTGCCTAGGAATTGACACCACATTGTGGAAACGTGTGATATTTTACGTTAGCATAAGCGACAGCCATTTTGGCTGTGGCATCCATTTTGCTTCCTTCGTAATTCTTCTGTCCTCTGCTGTTTGCCTTTTCACCCGGCTTGTGTCATCAACTTTAGTTGACCTCTTTCGACATGGCTAAGCAATGAACGTGCTGGGGGGTTTGTAGCTGCCGGTGCACCTGGTCTTAGAGCAGAGGTCTTCAAACTTTTGGATGCAGAGACCCCCCTGTCAACATTTTGAGGCGTAAGGACCCCCTCCTGACAAAAAATTCTAAACCTATAGGTAGGGCTACTGGAATTATGAGGCAGGTGAGGACCAAATTACGCGACAGGTTTGACTAAATTGCGTGGGATGAAAATGTAAATGAGGTTATGTGATGCCGCGTATTTTGTGATAGCATTGCTTCATTATTTTGACATTTTTTACACACAGTAACACTAAGGAAAGATTTCACCCAATCAGTACCCGTTTATAACCAAAATACACCAATTATCATCAGAAACATTTCTAGTCAACCTTTGTGGAGGGCCTTCCACTCTCCAGGAATATGTGCTGCCACATTAGAAGCTCACCTGGCCCTGGCCGGGAGAAGCAGGGGTCCCTTAAAACCCTGGCGGTTTTGTGCAGAGTTAAGCAGTTTACCCATGCAGCTTTCCTCTCACCCCCTCCCTTCCATCCCTCTCTCCTCTCCTAACCCCGGATCCCTCTCTCACTTTGCAGGGCATTTTCTTTCCCCCCTTTTTTACAACTTCTGAACTCTCCCCATTCAACCTCTCACTTCACCTTTAATCACCTCTTGCCATTCTGTCTTTTCACTGCCCTCATCTCGAACAGTCTCTCGCATTTATCTCATGGCCTCTCTGGCCCTGTCACCTCCTGTGCCCCTCAGCACTTCTCATTCACCTCGTCTCTCCATTCAAATTTTTGTCTATTTGTATCTTACACCTCTCCAGTCCCCCCATTCATCTTTCACATCTTCTAACAGAAGCCCCTACCTTTGGCTCACACTCACTTTTTGCGTGTCCACACTTCTCTTCGGCAATTCGCATTTCTCCTCAGCCCTAACCTCTTCAATCAAATTCTCTCACTCCCTTGCAGTCCTCTCTCATCTCTCCTCACCAAGCATACGGGTCAGACCCGTATGCTCCTCTCGGCATGTGCCACTCTGCTTATTGTTCCCTAATTCAAGAAGGCATGAGTTGTCTGTCTCGCTGTTTTGATGCAGGCCGCGCAGTTATGGAACATGCACCCTCCTTTGCTTCGCTCCACCAAGAATCTATTATTCTTTAGGAAGATATAAAAACCTTTCTCTATGCTCTGTAGGTTACCCCATTTGGCTGGTTCTCCTTCCCCTTCTGTGTGCTTCTCATTTGCCTTCAGGCAGCAGATGGCTATTACCCCCAGGACACCTTTTGGTAACAGTAGCGTACTACAAATGTAAATAAAAATAGGCAGAAGCAGGGGAGTCACTAGACCAGAACTTCGGAGGGGGGTGCTAACACTCCCAGCCAGGGCTGGTCCTAACACTGGTCGCACACCGTGCAACAGTGTTTTTTGATGCCCCACCCCCGTTTCCTCCTTCTCCATGAATTCCGTCACTGCCACTCACCAACAATGCACCTCATCTCTCTAAAGCACCTTTCTGACAAACATTTCATTTTTTTATAGCGCTACTCATAGTTTATTCCACTCATTTCTGTGATCTGCATGGTACATGTTCAATGTAGCAGGCACATTAACCCTCTGCACTGTGTGGGTGACAAGAGTGCCCATGTGAGTGCGCGGTGAGCGATGCAACAGTGTGAGAGTAGGGCAAGAGGAGTGACTGCAGGGTGAGTGAGGTGGCGTATGAATTTACGTGCGGATGCAAGTTCAGAATGGGATGAATGAATGTACGATTACTGATGGGCTTGTTTGAGTGAGTTGCATATTGAGCAGTGAGGGGCCCAGGAAGCTCTGCACAAGGGAATAAAGGCTCTGCCATATTTTTTAGGTAGAGAGGGGCACTCTGTGATAGTTTACAGTAAACACCATGGGGCAGATTTACAAGCCCCTTGCACCACTGTTGCATCGCGTAGTGTGTCGCACAGGCGGCGCAACCTGCTGAGTGATATTTACAAGCACACGTAAAGCCACCTTGTGTGGCTTTACCTTTGCTTGTAAATATCGCCCCGGTGTTCCTGTGGGTGTTCCCATGCAACACCCATGTCCTCTGATGCATTTCCAGATTTACGAGCAATCGTAAATCTGGAAATGCGTCAGAATGCTACACCACCCTAGGGGTGGCATTGCGAGGTGCAAATGTTTTCATTTCTCCTTGTTTCTTTCCTCTTCCAATGCGTGCTGCATTCTACAGCATGCATTGGAAGAAGAAATCACCTCAATTGATTGTTTTTGTGCTGGAAGTTGCTCCTTCCTGCACAAAACTGGACTACCATCCACTTCAACTAATAATCCGCTTTTTCACAAAGGTTTCAACACAAAGGACCAAAGAAAATTTTACTCTTGAAGGTGCTTGTCGGTTAACACCAATTATCCCACACCTACCACCCCATCTTAAAAGTTACTAGTTAAAACTGAAAACGTTGAGGTGCATCGTAACTTCAGTACAATGATGTTGTGAGGTTTTGCCAATGCAAGGGAACATTGGTTCAATTTTTCTAGTACTAAAATAAGATAAGTTTATCTGCAAACTTTCCAAATCTATATTAAAATGGAATATTGACCGTTTTGAACAGAGACATACCTATGATCCTCCAGGATTGCTCAAGCCCTTGCATTTACCAGTGCCACCCACTCCTCAGCAGTACATTAGGCCGTTCATGAAAACCAGCTAGAGAATTTTTGAACCAGTTTGATAACGTTTTTTTCTACTTTAATCATGTTCTACATTTTGCATTCGATGGGAATGTAGGTCTTTTTGTTTATCTCCACACACTACTTCTATCATGGCTCCTTTGTAGAGATGCCACAATTTGCTGGAAATTGCAGGTGGTGGGAAGCGTCACTCATTTTTGAGGGGTTAGGACTTATTTTTTATTATCATTTGACTTCGACCGAGATCAAGAGCGAGAAAGGCAGGAAAGAGAGGAGAGTAGGAAGAGACAGATAGGATAACAGTGCCGAGGAGAACGCAGGAATGAAAAGGAGCAACAAGGAGAGAGAGCAAGTGGAGGGGGGAAGGGGTGGAAGAAAGAGGCATGAGGAGGAACGAACATTAGGCAGTCTTTGTATCAAGCAATTCCGGCATTCGGCAACGATGGCGGCTGGCTCCCATTAACAAATGTGGCATCTGCGCTTATTTGTATTTATTTATTTTTACTCATGCAGCACTGAGTGCCCCTAAATGCCCTCCAGCACATCTAAGTGGTTAAAGGAGTTTGAAATTAGTGTCAAACGTGGGCTCTGCTGAAGCTTTGTCGCAAGGCAGAGGGCTCACAGATGTGACTCTTCTCTTCTGACGCCAATAAATTCAACACATTTTGAAAAACGGTTCATTTAGTCGTGCTTTTGCCTCTGATTGGATTTGGTTGTCTGGTTCAAAGCAAACAGCTCGTCTCCAACCTAATTTCTGCCCATTAGATGTTTTGAAAATGAAGACATTGAAGTTTATGCTGCGTTGTTTTAAATGTGCTTTAGATGGAGGGGTTGTTATTTCCGCGTCGTGTCTGCCATGCTCTGCGCTGTGTGTGGCTGCTACTGCATGTTCTGCATTAGTTGCAGCTGGTTTGGTCTCTTAGACCAAAGTCCTCTGTCACTCAAGTCGGTGGTTAATATCGTGGGGCACAGGAAATGCATTGTCTCTATCCCTGGGTGTTGGGAAGTGAAATTATGGGGTGTCCGTGGAATGGCAATCGGTGGCTGACAATGAAAGAGAGGAGAGGGAAGTATTAGTAGAGGAAACATTTGGAAAAACTGCAAATGAATCAAGGATCAAATAAGTATCGGTGAAGAAAACGTAACCAGAGAATATGATAGAAGGATGTAGAGTACGAAACGTCGGGGTAAGTCAAGAATAAACAAAATCAGAGGTGAAGATGGGTACGGCTCATGTGGATTTAGGCAATTCATGGCGCCTCCTTGTAGAACCCAGAAAAAAACTAAGCCTCTGTAACTAGTTTACAAAGGCATGTAAATATGCAAACGGTCTTTAAAGACCTGTGAAAAACTCTGTGCCAGAGATAAGACTCCAGATACTGCCCAGCCCCCAGCAGCTCGAGTTGCACTGCAGCACCTGGGCTGAAACACAGGACGGGGGAAGAGGGGGGGGCTGAAGCCCTTGGGCAGAAGTGTGACTGGGAAGGCGCGACCCCCTTTGCATCGCTCCACGGCCCCCCTGGGGGTCGCGCCCCACAGTTTGAAGACCCCTGTCTTAGAGGCTATCTATTGACCGTTGACTGCTGTCAAACATTTCTGCTCCCCCTCCTTATTTGCTGACCAAGTGGTCATCCACCTGCCCTTGTTTGTGGATAGTTATTTCTGTGTCTAAACTCGCTCTTTCCATTTCTGTCCACATGCTTGCATTGCAACAAAATTGTATATAAGGACGATGGTTTGTGAATTCAGCGTACTTCCTCCCACAACACTGGAGGGTGTTGTTCGGGCGCAGTGCAGTCCTGCTCATGAGCATTTAATAAACTTGGTTTGTTTTACTCCACTCCAGTCCAGTGCCGATCTATTTTGTTAGTCTACGGACCCAAGGACGAGAGGGTGACCCTGCATCATTGTGCCCTCACGGGGGTACATTTCCACATCACCTGCTTTAGGTCTAAGGACAACATACATTGACGTAATAACGTTAGATACTTTAGAAGATTAAATAAGTGTTTCACAGAATTGATTGAAAACTTTTAACAACATCTTAGATGAATATCTTGAGAGTGTACAGACAGTCATGGTTTGAGAACATTCTCCTATCGCGGGACTCAGTAGATTAAACTGCAATATAAAAGTATGTCATTTTTTAGATTGTAATCACATTTTAACAGAAATACAAGAGTAAAATGAAATATTTGTCTAACATATCTAAATGTGTAGAGTCCAAGATGTTAGACTAGTCTCGGCCTATAGGTTTACTAACAAAAAGAAAGAGGATTATTTAGAAGAATGTATGTGAATAAGTGAGTTGAAACTGAAGAAAAGCAGGTTATATTTATGGGAAAGTACGCAAGGAGTAGGAGACTGGTAGGTCTCCAGGATAATGAGGAAAATATTGAAGGATAAGATCATATGAACACATTTAGGAATATAAAAAGTGGAAATCAATGCTGGTACAAAGTCAACATGCCTACCTATATGTCAGAGGTAGGGGGGGTTGGAGGTTGGGGAAAGAGAAGAGGACGATCTATTAATGGAATAGATATGGATGCATTGTCCAGTGTAACCACCATATTCAAATATAAAGACATGGTCCACCAACGTGCCATGGGGTCCCTGTAGAACGCCTGGTTGAGGTATTCCCTGAAAACAGAGACCAAATAGGAAGATATTGTACAGAATAACACAAAGCCACTAAATATCACTCATAACCATGGCCCCAGGAGCCTGCCAGCCCTCCCACACAAATGTGACCCAGGGGCAGACCGAAGGGCAGTATAAAGAGAAGCCACTCACAGAAACAAGTAGTAGGTGCACAAGCCCAGAAGAAGCCAAGAGGGAGACCCCAAAAATGACCAAAGCCAGAGGGTCCTAATGATAAAGCAGTTTAGGGGACATCAAGAGAAAACCTAAGTCCTCTTGAGTTGACTCACATCAAGGTTGTTAAGAGTCAAAGTCAACACAGCTTCCTTCTTTGCGTACCCCATTTCAGATACAGGCAATGATATCCATGACTGTGCCACATATACTCCAGATGAGTGCAGCCAGGCCCATGAAGACCCAATTACAGGCAGTGTTGTATACTTTGTAGATGGGTTTTCCACACCAGATTAGGACACAGGATTGAGACACAAGTGCAGTAGTGGTCAAAGCCATGCAGCAGTACTCTTCAGATATATTGCTGATACCAGACCAGATAACATTGACACCTCATTACTAAACTCAGACTGCTGAACTAGTAGATTTAGTGCCAACGCTTTAACAAGGGGAAAGGGGAGGAGGAGCCAAGATGGCGACCGGGACGGCAGCGTAGACTCCCGGCTCCGTGAACCTCCGCATCCCGCACGGATATCCTGCACGAGATCCTCAGCCTGTGCTATGCGATTGTGTTTCTGAAGGAGAGTGGCACCCGATCGTGTGACTCCGAGGTTTCTGTCTGCGGTATCGCCGGAGAAATGTGCATTTGAACTTTGCGGCCCGTGCAGCCCTGGAGCCAGGACCTCGAGTGGACGCCTTGGCCGGGTGGCAGTTCAACAACAGCGGCCTGTGGTGACTGGGTGGAGTCGGTCCACCGGAGCGGTGCCAAACTCGGCCTACATTTCGTCGTGGTCGTTCCTACTGTAAGCGTAGTGGACCGAGTGCATGCCCGGGGGTGCAATTCTCAGATCCTCCGGTGATTGCCCCTGCCTTTGATGGTGAGCTGCCCGGACGCCGCCCGTATCTCGCCCTGATCCTTGCGGGCCGCTCCCGGATTGTCGCGGGAGCTGGTCCGTGGTGGGGACGACTGTTGCCCGTGACCACGCAACGGATAACTTTTTGCCAGCCCCCGGAACCCTGTCTCCAGCGACGTGGACCTCGAGGCGCTTGTCCCTGGGTCCCGGCCCCAATACGGGTCGGGCATACTTGGCGGCCATCTTGTTGCGATGCGGCCTACCATCCTGTCCGCTGAGTCGCAGCAGGATTGGGAGTGTGTGACTTTTGGGAGTGTGGCGGAGCGATCGCAGAGAGCTGTGCTGGGGTACGGCGACCTCCTCGAGGCCCTTGGTGCTCTTCATTCCTCCTTGGTTCATGGCGTCGGGGTCTTGGGGAGTAAGCTCGACGGTGTGGCATCAGCGTTGGGACTGTGGCGGCCCGCCTGTCCTCAGGTACACAGGGACTTCCCACACTGCGCACAGGAGGACACTGTCGCGGCCACCCCTGAGATTAGCGCACAGCTGGACACTCCGGACAATATGCTACCGTGTGATCGGCTAGCTGAGGGTCTGATCTGTCCCGGAGGTATTGGACCTGAGTGGGAGGTGGTGGCCTCGTCCCGTACACAGCCTCCGGCGACCCGGGGACAATTCCAGCAACAATTGTCTACTTCGGCTGCTTCTGCCTTCCTGGACCTCGAGTGCAGTGCAGATCCTGGGGCAGCACTGGGAAGCCCGTCCCTCCATGATGCGGACTGTGTTGGTGCTCAGAGACTTCCACCCCACCTGTGTGCGTCGCTTCTCGGTCGTTCTCGGACACTCCTCTACTTTGGAACATCGGACATGGCGCTGGGTCGAGGGGTAGGCATGGGCAGAATTGCAAAGAGTGGTCAGGGATAAGGCTGATCCTTCAGGGGTGGTCATCTAGTGGACGGGCGGGCTCAGGGGTTGCGTGCTCTCATGGCATAGCTATTAGCATAATAGGTGCATAACGCTCCCCATCTTTCTTTGATACGATCGATTTTGTGCTGTTTATTGTTTACTTTGGGGAAAACTTACCGTGCGGGAGGGAGAAGCCGGGGGTATGTTTTGAAGGCCCTCCTCCAGTTTATTAACACTTTCTATACCCCCCCGTCTGGTGGGGTTCTTTTCCTACTTCCTTTTCCCTATTCTTCTATATTTCGGGTCTGGTTCTAGGGCGACAGGCACACTGCTGGGGGGGGGGGGGGGGCCGTACTCATCTGCAGAGGTGCAGGGTGGGGGGTTGGGGGAGGGGATTCTTTTGTCTTTCACCTCTTTTTCCATGGCCTCCTTTTTCTTCTCTGATTCTTCTTGTTTTTCTTTTTCTGGGATCAGCGTGATACACCTCCTTTGTTATGACTCGTTGCCGTTTCATGTGTGCCACAATTTCCGGGGTGATCTCTGGGAGTTAGGGCGGGGGACTGCAGGCGCAACTGTTTATGATATTCTTTCCCATCCTGAATTTCCTGTGTCTGCGCCATTGATCCAATAGATTGCTGTTTATTGCTTACGTCTATTACTCTGCATACCTTTTATCGCTGTTGGGAAATTGTTCGGCACCTGATCCTTCTGTCTTGTTCCATTGTAAAATGAAAACCTTTTTTCTCCTAGTGTCCTATCTGCGCTGTTCACAATATTAGCATGAAGATTCTGCTCCCCGAGGTGCTGCCTGTGTTTACATTTGATCTTTGTTGCTCTGATTGCTTAGCGGCCGGCCCGGGGGGTTGTAGGCCCTTACTTGTTCGTGATTGACATGTCAATAAAGGTTTTTCAAAAAAAAAAAAAAAAAAACAAGGGGAAAGGGCAGCAATAACCATATACTTTGATTTAATTTAGCCAGTGTCACCACAACAGTGCAAAACACCGCCTTAGCAACACAGATACTATAGTTTTGTTAGATAGTAAAGCATCGCCACCTTCAGGCCCACTGAACGCACACAGACAGGAACAGATTTAATATATTTACACAGATATCCAAGCATTGTTGATTATAGCCCTAAACCAGCTACATTTCCCTTTGCACACTGCTACAGACAACATGCGTCTCCAAATACGCCAGGATTGGTTTGTTTCCAACTTGCATTAGATGACCACAATGTATTTACACACCTATACTGTGTGCCAGAAGGGTTCATTAAACCCCACCTTCAAGGTAATCGTTTTCACAATACTTTGACATTGAGGGCCCTACACTGGCATCAGGGCCGGCTCTAGGGCAGCATGACCAGTGCCAAATCACAAAGTGCATAAAATATAAATAGGTCAGTGGGTTACTGTTTTTTGTCAGCAAGATCTTTTTGTTATTTACAGTTTTCTAGGTTAAAATCATAATATATAGTAGTGCATTATTAACTGGTGTCATCAAAGAGTTGTAGAGATACTACATGATATAGATTAGAGGTATATATTTTTTGCTCAGTTTTGTCAGAAATACCAGGTGCACATCCTGCCTTAGTACATACTGACATACACATGCACGCTTCTGCCATGATCACACCTAAAAGTCAGATAGATGGTCACTCGCTTCTGCAGAAACCCCGCCTTCGCACCTAAATGGCTAGATGGTTTGATGGAAGAAACATGCAAAAGGTCAGATAAGCTTGTCCAATCAGCATTGAGCAGGACGTAACCAAGCGCTGCACAGTTAGATAAATATATCTTTGCTCAATTTAAATTCCAAGAACCGAAACCCACATAGGTGGTTTCCATGCTCATGTGAGGCTAGGCCAACCTACCTGCACTTCTGTTTCCGAGAAATTGCTATATCTACTGATGCTATCTTGTATGCCCTGTGTGAACATTGCTTACGTCAGTGATGAAATTGTAACCTTTTCCTTTGTGGTTTGGAAAATAAATAGAGCTGCTTCTGAGCAGAAACTCCAGATATCAAGTTGCATCTCCTCGGAGGTGAACTGATCTCTCCTGCAGTGACTGATCTTCACTACAGTATTGTAATAAACCAATATTGTTGTGGCAACTTGTTGTTCTTGGTGTTTGTTCAATAGATTTTCCCTCCTACAGTTCAGCTAAATCTGCAAAAATATTGGAAAATTCTGGTGCGTCTGAAAAATCAGAGTGTTAATTTAAGTGTGGTGAAAAGATTACAAGATGCAGGTGAAAGTAGCACTGTTGTGTTATGCAGTGGAGACCGTTTTAGGTATGGCTGTAAGATATCATTTGGGTAATGTAATAGTGTGTCCTGCACAAGGGAAAGGATGCTATAAGTGTAGTAAAGTGGGTCATATTATGAAGGTTTGTAAGAGTATGAAGAGTGACATTAAAGTAAGTTGCTTATCTGAGGTTGAGCAACAGTCAATTGGAAGTATTGACCAACAGGAAATCTGAAATATTGCAACGACTACTATTCTGACAGTAGATATGTGCTAATCAAGTTGTCAGCAAGAATGGGCTGTACTGTGAAAATTGGTGATGTTGATTTGAAACTCATGGTGGATTTGGGCTCACCTTTGTCAATGTTGTATGAAGTAACATTTAGATCTTCATGGAGAAATGTTCAACTCGAGAAAGCAGACATTTTTGAGGGTGAATTCCATTTTTGCAACAGAAAGATTCACACCAAATATGTTGTTGCAAAGGGCAAGGATATCATGGGGTGGATCGATCAAGGGAGGTTAGTACGAGTGTTCCCAATAGATTAGTGGAAAGAGAGAATAACAATGTGGATGCTATTTTGATCAAATCTCCTCAAGTTTTTTCTGACAAAAAAGTGCGGTTAAAGGGTTTGAGCATGAGATTATTTTTAAGGAGAATGTTCTACCTGTGGCACACAAAGTATATGATGTACCTTTATGCATTAGGGAGGAGTGGAGGAAGCAGTTGGAGCAATTGTATGCGGACAAGATCAGAAAACCTGTTAATGTTGTGAAATGGGTAAGCGCTGTTGCAATAGCAAAAAAGAAAGATGGCAAAATTTGTCTGTGTGCGTATTTACACTCATTAAATAAAAACATTATGGTGGACTGTCATCCACTACCTAAAATATATTAAGTTTTGACAACTTTGGGTGGTGCAAAGTACTTTAGTAATATAGACTTGAAGGGGGGGGGGGGGTTCGGGGGAGCCGTTGTTTGTTGGTGCTGAGTGGGGGCGGTCCACAAGCACCAGCCATCTCAGCAGCAGAGGAAGCTACCGAGTCCCTTCCGCGCCAGGAGGCGCTTGTTAAGAGCCCACTAGGCTCCCACAGTGCAGGACAAGCCTGTCCGCTCAAGGCTGGGTCAACTCTTAGCTGTAGTGTCTGGATCCTGGTCGTAAATTTCTGCCACGGAATTTCTGAAGATTTAAGCGGAGGAGAAGCCTTGTTCTGCAGCTGCCAACAGGCCATGATCATTTGAAGTGACCATTTATTTTTGGTTCCTTTATGTATTTCTTGTATGTGGGATATTAATCATGGGGAAACGGAAAGCAGCAGCAAGTGCAACCCCGTTAGTGCCACACTGGATGGTTTTCTGCAGAAGACTGTGGGGGTAATTAACAAGGAAATTGAAATAACAGAGTGAAGACTTTCACTTGCCCCTATTCCATCAGTTTCTGCTCTAGCCTCTTGGACATTTTTATCAGTGACACCGAGTCCAGGCTCCCATTGCCACTTTGGCCACAGGTGAACATTATCGTCAAAGATAACTGTTGTAAAAATGTTAACTCAAACTCGCCGACACCTAACCTGTCTATGGGGAAGCCCAGACGCTGACAGGCAATAGGAGGGGGAACAAAAAAAAGGGCAGAGGGGGTGGAGATAGATCAAGTCAAAGGGTCAGTGCACTGTACTTAAAATAAAAAAATCCAGGAAGGGGCCTCTAAAGGGAGTGCCAACAGGGCAAGGGGTGGTTTGGGGAGAGGGGCCTAGCTTTAGACACTGGATACTTCCTTCCTTACCAAAGTAAATCAAATTATTGTAGAGGACTTGTGTAGGAAGGTAGGATCTGACTGCATGGGTATCCCCACTTTTTACCTGGTGTTTTGCAGGTTTTTGACTAGTCTCACTGGGATCCTGCTAATCAGACCCCAGTCTATCTGCTTTCACCCCAACATGTATATGCATGTACTTTGGTACACTCCAGACTGGATACTGGGGTACCCTTATATGGTACACATGTACCCGGGGCATAGGTACCACGGAGACCTCCCATGGGTATGAAACATGTATTATGCCACCCATGAGAGGCCATTCAAAATGGAACTACAGGTCTGCTACTGCAACCTGTGTAAGCTAGTGCTTGAACCACTTACTTTAGATATAGGTTCACTATCTCTATAGGTCACTACACTTAAAACGTATAAGTCACCCCTATAGCAGGCCTTATCAAACCTGAAGGCAGGGTGCTGGGTTTTACGTGAGAGGGCGCCCCTTGCATGAGCAGAGCCCCTCTGCAGCCTTCAGAGATCTTTCTTCCGGGTTGTGACTCAGCCTGACATATAGGTAGAGGTGCATTATAACCTCGCGGTAAATGCCATCTCGAAAACGGCTGCATAGAAACGTATTGGTTTTGGTATCAAACACCTTGGAATTATACCTCTACACCGGTAACCGGTGTGGAAGGTATGATTCCACCCTTCTGAAGCAAGCTTCATGGATTCACTGGTCTATCCGGTGCCAGTCTTCTCGACCCGGACAGCACAAAATGGAGGCTGCCGACCAGAGACACATTTTGCCCTCCTGCTGCTGAGCCAAGCTCGAGCAGAGGAAGGCAGCACATTAGGCATCCTGTCACAAGGAGGTGTGACCACCTCCCAGGCAGGATTTTGTGTATTGGGGCTGGGTGGGTGCACTCAGAGTGCCTGAAAGTCTGCACCTGGGGCACATTTGGTGTCCCTGTGCATAGTCCAGCTCAAACCAGTTCTGGGAGCCATTGGCTCCTACTCTGGCGCGAAACAGGACAAAGGACATGGGAGACACCTCCCCTCTTATTTTATTTATTTATTTGATGAGTTCTATATAGCACTGGCTAGACCCGGAGGTATCAGAGCGCTTTACATGAGGTTCCACAATGTTACCAAGTTACATCAGTTACAAGCTACATTTGTTGCAGGAAAACATTAAAGAGAATAGAAGACAAGATAAAAGGAGTGTAGAAGGGTAGGGGAGTAAGGTAAAAGGGTAGGAGGGAGATACGGCGGAGAGACAAAAGGAAAGTCTGCCCAAAGTCAGGCTGGGTAGGGGACGGCCACAGCCCATCTCCCTCTGTCCTGCCCCTCCCCTTGGAGGGTCCCCTGAATCTGTCCAATCCTCTCCTGTGGGGACAAAAGGGCTTATCTGACTGTAGCTCTTTGGATTTTACATGGACAAGATTCTACAAGAAGAAACCAGTGACCTTTGACTATCTGGACACTTTGGACTTCGCTGGACTTCGACTGGACCCGACTTGTGGTGCATTAAGGACAACTGAAGAATCTCCCTTGGGGTGAAGGAGTCACCCCCCTGCAATTTCAGCAATACAGGAGGTTGGTCACGAATGTCCCGGAGGTTGATCTGCCCTCTCAGCAAGTTTGAGGCCAATATCCCTTGTGGGGACTGCATAACCGGAACCTCTGTGCACAGCATCTTTTTGCAGTTGCATATGCTTGTTGGTGATTCCCGAGCTTCTGCATTTGACCCTGTGTAGTCCTGAACCTGAGCAGTATTTGCACCAAAGAACTCCGTCCTCCTCTCACAGAGTGCTCTGTGGGCTGGTACTTTGCGATCGTGCTCGAGGTCCCCTCACGACTCCTGGTCATTCGGCCTGTGGGTCCTCCTGAGGGTCATCTTGATTTCTGTTGAACTCTCCTGGTTGCTCCAGACGTGCCCAGACTCCCCATTGCTTGGTGAGTCCCCTGGACCTTGCTGGTCCACACCGTAACCTGCTTGACCTGCCTGCGTGGGTTGCTCTTGCCAAGGCTTGTTGCTCCAGCCAGATACCGACCCCTCAGTACTCGACATCCTTTGTGGGACAGTTCGCATCTGGCTCCTGGTCGACATCTCCTGGTCCTCGTGTCTGCGAAGTCAAGCATCCCTTATTCGCACCTGAAGCATCCGACATCGGTGGGCATTCGTCTCCCGAGCCCCTGGTCACTCTGAAGTTACCCAGACTTTGTCCCCTCTGCTTTCAGGTTACTTTCTTCCAGAATCCATGCTTGGATTCTACCGGACCCTTTTCACCTTCACGGCAGCAGTACTTCTTCGCAGCCCTCCACTGACAACGAGACGGCGATTTCAGACCACTCCAGACCTATGCACCTGGCTCCTCTGGGATAGGTAACTCAGGTACTACGGTATCCACGGGTGAGGTGGCTCTCCAACCTCTTAAGTTTTAAAAGGTTTTCTCGAAGACCTCCTAGAAGGGTCCTTAAACTGTAAAATTGCAACCTCGACTTTCCCACAGAATTGTACGGAGCCTGCGGTCGTGTTAGCACACTGCACCCGTCCTCCGTGGGGTCCCTATCTACTCACCTTGGGTGGTTCCTTGGGGTCCCAGCGATTCTACGTGCTCCAGACCTTGTCTTGACCAGAGTCATGGTTGTTATACCACTATTTTAGTATATGGTTTGGTCTTTCCCTGGAGCCCACTGTGTTTTGTGCTACTTACAACTGTTCTATTGACCTCGTATTGTATGCTTTGTGTTCTATCCTCATGTAGAGGATAGAACACATATAATAATAAATAAAAACATATTAATAAATACATATTTTTAAATAACTACTGTGTGGTTCTCCTTTCATTTAGTCAATATAGGAGGTGATATTCTGGTAAAACAAGCTGCTTTACATTCCTTCAAGATTAAGCCTGAAGGCTGCTCGCCACAGCTACCACTAAGATAGCTTTCTAAAGGTTATCTTTGACCTCATACATCATAAGGGTCATTTGTACTGGTGCAAGGTGCCCACTTTAATTAGTGGACAGCGTATACCAGGCCAACTTCTCACACCTTGAACCCTATTTTCGAACATCTGGGTCATATTGAAGATCAGCTCTGTTTATTGGTGAGGAACTTTAAAAATGAAACATCGCACAGCCAGGCAAGGGATGCACTACCCACACGGATAATCATGACGCCACACCCGCTAAGAAGCGCTCTGTTGACTATCACACCCCGCCCTTCGAATGTAGCTGACTCCAATAAGTCTACTTTTCAGATTAATCAAGATTTCCTGGGTAACAGTTCCATCTAGGAGAACACGGGAGGCGTGTGTCGGGCAGCGCAACTTGATAGTATACAAGAAGGGGGAATAACACTAGGTAGACACGTTAGATTCTTTGGGTAGTTTCTTTATTCGTTTTCTCAAACAGAAATGAGGTAATTAACACCAGTCGTCAGCTCTTGTGGGGCCTCCCGGTTCCTCAGGGATCGTCCTTGAGCCTCGTACTCCTCTTGCTTGGCTCGGAACAAAAAAGAAACCAAAAAAACAACAATATCCGACGTGGGAGGAAAGACAACGCTTCCTGGTTTAGGGAAGGGAGTGTGACGGGAGTATCACCCGGATACCTACACCACGTGTAGTACAGAGTGACCTCCTGTTAAAACGTCCCGGTCCCCTGCCCGTGCCCAGTAAACCCGCAGATCCTGGCCCGTACCTTGCTTAGCCAACCCCCTCCTGGAGAGTGGCTGGGCGGCACGTGGTCCTGTTGGCTAACGTGGGGTCTGCTTCTCGTTGGGGTTGGCGTCTCCGCAGGCGTTTCTCTTCTCCACCCAGGAATAGGCGAGGTTCGGCGATTCTCCCGTCTCCCTCGTCTCTCTGGCTCTCCTTCCGCTGGCTTCCGCACTCGTCACAGTATCCGGGACTCTTCTTTGGGCCGGCCCAGCTTTCGATAGGCCCGTTGAAGGAAGCGTCACAAGCCACGCCACTCGGGGATCCTCCTACTGGCAATCGAGGTGTTGTTTAAAGGGCTCGTCCCATGCCTGTATGCAAAGGGACAGTCATCAGCTGGTGTCTCTTTAGGAGAGTATGGCACTGTAGTTAGTTCTTGTTTACCACAAAAGAGCTGCTCCTAGTGTGATAACCCAAACGAGTTACAAGAACGTCGTAAGTGTGGGCATCTCATAAAAAGTTACGGACTGGTCTCACACACCACCTGGTGTCATGCTTCATCATTGACCAGTCCTCGCCCTCCAAAACCTTCGTTTGATGGAGGGCGGGCATACACTTGACGACAAGGATGCACTTCTAAGTTACTAAGTGGGGGCCCGTGTATATGTGAGTGAGGTTAAAAATCATTATAGTAGTCAGCGGCGTTTTTAATGTGAAATGAAAACTATATGATATTAAAATGAAAAAGTGACGGTAATTGGGGTGGTTAGTGTCCCCTACCGTCTAGTGAATGGTCGACATGTTTCTGCCTAAGCGGCCCGATTGGGTCCATGGCATTCATCAGGACCTAGAAATGAGAAAAGGGGCTCCGTTCTTACAAAATATTGGTAAGATGTTACCACTGTGTGAGTATGGCGTTGGTCACACTTCACTGCCTAATAGCTGCTTCCAAAGGTGAAGCCCTAGTTAAATGGACAACTTGTCCCATGGGGGAAGGGGCGGAGGGAATCCACAGTTTTTGTCTCCTTATGACATGTGATGGATGCGTCCCAAATCCTATACGTCCGCTCCCGGTCCACAAAGCCTGATTTATTTGTCTGAGCTTGGTTAAAGCCCATAGTTTGTCCGGGCCTTGTAAATAGCTATCACCTCATTGATATTTGATATTATTACCCCACAGGTCAAACATAAATCGACCCCGTTTTTTGGAAATAGAAGCATAATACACGCGCAGTGATTAATGACTCTTGCGCAGGGTAAGCATCATTACCTTTCTGAACACTGATTTAATTACTTGTTCGCATTAGCACACACCCTTAAAGAAGTTCTTTTACTCCGCAGGCTACATACACTCCTCCGTCCTGAAGAAGACCCGCCGTGACGCTTATTAAAAATCTTTGCGCCTTACATAGGGTCGAAACGTCGACGCATACTAAGAGTCTACGCAACGTCTCAGTTCAAAAGCCTATTCACATATGAACAGGAGGCGTATGCGATCAATCATATGGACTTTACCAAAAATCGCACTTTCCCAACTATTCCTTTATTTGTTATACTAAGTGTACTAAGTGTATTGTCTGTATTTACTTCTACATGTCACCCCTCTTTCACAATTCTTTCAATTGTACCATTGTAGCCCAATTTATTTGTTACTTCTTAAAATATTGATTGAAACTTTCGCTTGGGTGTTGTTCTTTTCTCTTCCTGAATCATGGATACATGTTATATGTAATGTATTTATATTGTGAACATCCCAAAGCAATTGTATTTCCCCGACAGAACCATTGTAGCGTTGACAGAAGAGGCCAGGCTAGGCACTGGTGCGGCTTGTTGGTGTGGGTGATCATCCGTAGCGCCTAAACCCTCCATTGTCGGAACTCCAGCTACTTACCTGTCCCGTAGGGCTCTGAGCATCCGCACACCACCTTGTTAAAGGAACACTTGGATCCCCTTAGGTACCTTGAACTACAGCCCTCTCAACTGGGCTATGTCCAAGTGCCATCCAGCCTCGGCACCCACAAAACAAACCACCATGGATAAATGTACGTGCAGCGGTACGGCCCCCACTGCCTTGAAGGACATGGCTGTGGCTACGACGGACACCACCACAATCCTGCCCACGATAGACCAATCGCGCAACTTGCTGGACGCCAAAAGTGGGGCAGATGTTACGTTGTTGCACCAGGACCTGCGTGGCACGGTTGAACGGATCACACAGGCCGAGACCAGGGTGTAGGAGGTAGAACAAGACATCACCATCCTGAAAGGAAAGGTTGCTACCCTCGAGTCACTCTCCAAGGGCCTGGCCATGTGTGTGGAGGGCGCTGAAGGGAGAGCTAGATGTAATAATTTAAGCTTGGTGGGATTCCTGGAGGGATGCGAGGGCTTGGATATGTGCACCTTCCTCGAACATTGGCTCAGATCCTGGATCCGGGAGGGATGTCTGTCAGCCTGCTTCATACTTGAGCGTGCCCATCGTTCGTTGGCGGGAAGAGTGCCTCCAGGTGCCCGTCCCAGACCCGCGATCGCACAGATCTTGAACTACCACGACTGGGGCACCATTTTGAGACAGGCTAGAGCCCAGAAAACCCTCACGTACGAATCCCAACAAATTATGATATTCCCAGATTACACTCTAATGGTGCAGCAGCAGAGGCAATCCTTCACAGTGGCAAAGACTCGACTCAGAGAGCTACAGATCTCCTGCAGGTTCCCGGCTTGCCTCCATGTCAGCTACAAAAACAACACCCTCTTTTTTGTCAATCCAGAGGATGCCTTTCAATGGATCGAGGAACGACGACCGGTAAAGCCACACACGCCCCATTCACAAGATTCAGACTCTTCAACCAGTGACTCTCGCCAACCCAAAAAGAACATCCCCGCAGAAAAACTGCATCTTTGCTCCAAGTCCTTGTGGCGTTCTGGAATGCGAAGCAACAAATAGGTTACAAGAAATGATAAATAATGCCACGCTTCCATCGGCGTAACCCTCCGGACTCCAGGGCCTACTGGCGGATGGGCTGAAGAACCGCCTCAACTGCACAAAACCACACATCGGCACTGGACTGGGCTACTCCACCGAACCAAATATAGATACCAGTAACATTTATAGGGATGGGATCTACGGGGATTCATTGGACTGTTCTAGCCTGTAAACCCCGTTGGGATGAAGACTGTTCACATTCCGCGACAGATACTTCTGTGTTCCTGGAGGTAATGGCGTGGGTGAGGGTGGGGATACGTGGGTGTTAACTTTGTTGGTTTTAATTGTCCTAAAGTCCCCTCAGTACAATAATGCAGTTCGTTCTTTTCATATACACAGTGTAAACCACGTCTCAGCACAATTCGGCTACACACTCCCCTAAAACTGTCATAGCCGGGGACATATCAGTGGTCACTTGGAATGTCAGAGCCCTACTCGACAAGGTCAAACGGGGTGTGGTCCTAAGACACGCCAAACAATTGGGGACCGACGTCCTGGGTCTACAACAAACACACTTATTGGGAACCAAAACACTGTGCCTGGGTCGCTTTGGCTTCAACCCACAGAAAGAAGTAAGGCTACAGAAGTCACAGATTTTATTAATTGATGTTCCAAGATAAAGGTGTAGCAAAGTACAAAGTGGCCACTTTGATACATCGCATATCGCATAGTACCTTTCACGAATATCCGTACCTGGGCCGATACACTGGAAAGATATGTCTTTCTCCACGGTACAATTTGCGGCAAGGCTGTGGTATTGGGTAGTGTCCATGGCCCTCCTTCACTCAGCAGCACATTTACCGAAAGCATAATAGATATTTGGGGGTCCTTGCCCGACGTGATAGACTGAAAGGGGGGGATTGGAACCATGTTATACAAGGCTGACATTCTACCCAGGGGACTCTCGGACCACTCTCTGGTCCAGCTGCCGTTGTCATTGGGCCCCCAACAGACACAGCTCCACTGGCGAATGTCGCCTTGGCACCTATGGGACGCATCTTACCTTTCTCACATTCACAAAGCCCCAAGACTATTTCATGATGAATGAGGGTACGGCGGACTCAGCCACCACCCTATGGGAGGCTATGAAACCCACTATACAAGGCTTTGACATCAGTTTTTTTGCTGTGGCTCAGCGAAAGAAAAAACAAGAACTGATACAGCTAGAAGCCCTGATGATACAAATGGAGGTGCGGGCGCTCGAGGGGGATGGGCATGTGGCTCACCGCCCGTTAGTTTCACAACAGAAGAGATATTAAAGCATTCAACTTGACGAGGCCAAACACTTAGCGGGCAATGCAAAGTAGAATCTACCAATGGGGCGTCAAATCAGGGAAACTGTTATATTGACTCTGCCAATAGTCCCTCAAACCAATACACCTCCCGACCCTTAAGTTACATACAGTGGAACTGATTACTACCCCGGAGCAGGTTGCACGTACCTTCGCTGACTTCTATCATTCACTTTATACCAAGCGTAAATCAATATCGGAGGACCAGATTGATAGCTTCTTCCATGATCTGCCACCCAAGACCCTCCCTACTACTGCACGCGACTCACTTGAGACTCCAGTCTCGCTCGAGGAGCTCTTGTCAGCCGTCTCAGATATAGCACTCGGCAAATCACCCGGTCCCAATGAATTCGCTGGCGAATTTTTTTTAAATTACACGACAACCCTGGGACCCCAATATCTTGAGACCCTCAACGAAGCTCTTGAAGATGGGCGCCTACCTCCTGATTGGCAACACGCAGAGATCACGGTCTTTCCCAAACCAGGGCGCCCACCTGAATCATACCCTTCGTATCAGCCAATATCTCTTTTCAACATTGAAGTGAAGATTCTTGCCAAGATACTTGCAAATAGATTACTCCCTCATCTCCAAGCCCTGATCTACCCCGACCAGGCAGGCTTTATGCCCAAGCGTGCAACCCGTCATAACATACACAGGGCGCATAACGCCATTACGTCTGTAGATAGATTGGATAGATCTGCGGCCCTTTTACTCATGGATATGGACAAGGCGTTCCATTCAATGAGCTGGACCTATTTGTTTATCTTAGATAGGCACCTTAACATGGGCTCCCGATTTATTGCTATGATCCGACTGCTGTACATCGCCCTAACTGCCTAGGTCCGGGTCGCTAGGTTCACCTCTCCGCATTTTCCCATACAACGGGGTACCAGACAGGGCTGCCCCCTCTCTCCCCTTCTCTTTGCCCTTGTTATAGAGCCTCTGGCTGCCTGGATACATATTGATGCTTCATACAGTGGGTTTGAATGGACCCCCGAAATTTCTGATCGTACAGCTATTTATGCAGATGACCTGTTATTCTTTTTAACTGACCCTTATAGATCTGGCCCCAGAATATTACAGATCATGAGCATTTTTTGTGAGACTTCCGGCCTATATATGAACCCTTGTAAGTCGCTGCTCTGGCCACTGCAGGGTTAACTGGGGAATGGTTGGTGGGCTGAGGGACTCACTTTGGCTTCTCAGGGGTTCATATACCTGGGCGTGTATATTTCGGACATTCAAACCCTGTCCTGGAAACAAAATTTGGAGGAAACCCCAGAAAAGGTTAAATCTGGGATTAAAAGTTGGTCCCCTCTCCCCTTATCCATATATGGATGTTCGGCCATATTTAAGATGGTCTCCCTACCCAAATTATTGTACCACATCCAATCTCACCCATATCCTGTCCCCAGGGCATGGTTTCGCCAAGTTAATGCACTCTTGGGACATTTCCTCTGGGGGGTAGTCTTGCGAGAGTTACCCTGCACACATGTAAGCAGTCATCTTACTGTGGGGGCATTGCCACTGCGGACATACAGGCGTATCACGCCGCAGCACATTTACAAGTCCTAAATGACTGGTGATATGGCTCTCGAGACGACCCCCACATACCGTCTGGATCAGTGGATGATGGGAGACCACACCACCCTTTCGCTTCTTTACAACAATTCTGACTCCAAAGATCTTCCCCGCCTTCCCCCCCACCACCCGCGACACGCATGGTGATCCTGATGTGGTGACAAACCCTGCGTATACTCGGATGGTGGCGACGGCTTACACAGGCGACCCCTCTCTGTCGAAATTGCTTACTCCCACAGGTTGCTGCCCTACAGGGCTTCGGTGATTGAGACCGCATTGGCCTCTCATCGTTGGGGGAAATGATGAAAGGGACGGCCCTTAAAGCATTCGGAGATCTCTAAAAAGAATTTCATATGCCCCATACCCAGTTCTACCAGTACCTACAATTGCGACACGATCTCCATCCATACATTAAAAGCCTGACGTCCCCCCCCCCCCCCCCTGAATTTAGCTCTCTTGAAGGCAAACTCCTCATGGGGGATCTCGAAGAACATAAGATCTCTAAGACGTATCAAACTATGGTCACAAATAGCCCTACCACCTTAGATGTGCTTCGGCTGCATGGGATACAGACATGGGACACCTGGATGATGATGACTGGGCCGACGCCTTGTGCTTGCCACGAGAGGCCGCGATATCGTCCCGACTTCCCCTTCTTCAATTTAAATACCTCCATAGAGCGTATTACACCCGACACAGACTGTGGACCACGGGGCTGATAGCCTCTTCAATATGCCTCAAATGTCAGTCAGATGAGGGTACATTTCTACACACAATCTGGTCCTGCACGACCCTAGCCCGATTCTGGAGGGGAGTTCTCGCCTGCCTGGCGGAAGTACTAGCCTGGGATATACGGAAGTCTTAGAAACTGATAATTTAACATAGCACAGAAGGTATAGCGGGCAATCAATACAAAAGGCATTAATTGTTCCTCGGTCTTACAGTCGCTAAACGAGACAGCTTGGATGTGGAAGGATACTCGTCCCCCACCCCTCTCTCCTCTGGCCCGGTTTCACAATGTATGACAGGTCTAGACTTTATTATGGAATTGGAACTCCCACTCTTTATCGCCCGTGGATGTCTGCAGAAACACACTGAGATATGGGCTGGATGTGCCACTTACAGGACCATTCCCTTGCAAACACACAAAGGTGCCGTGAGCCTATTAGGTGCTGAGATGAGAACATTCAAGTAGTAAAGTGGTTATGCATCTTTCGTAATAGAAATAACTGTGTTAGATGAAACCATTTTGTTTGTTCAATTGGAAAAGGACAATGTAGATATTGGACAATTATAATGTTTTCTTTGTTCTTGGCCTCAGGAAGTGGGTTGTATTGAAGTTAAATAATAATTGATGTACCCTGACAATTCTTTGTTATGATATATTGCTTCTTGGCACATCCATCCTTTGTAAGGTCTTTAAACAAAATCAATAGAAATATGTTATTCAAAAAATATATACATTGGTAAATTGGTACCATAACATTTATGATAAAGAGAATTGCCAAGTAAGAGTCCCTGCAAGTGGAATTTACTAAAGCAACTATGAAATGGCAACCATTATGTATTTTATGGGCTGGGAATTTTAATTGTACAATTTGTAAGTTTAGTTCTCAGGGTGTGTGAGTCGGTTGGAAGACATTGAGGGGCAGCCCCTGACTCACTTTACTCACTCTCCCCAGGGCAATGCACTAATTTCTCTTCTTATGGCCAAAGATCTAATTTTTTTAAATAACTATGGTTGCAAGTATTCATTGGTGGTGGTAGGGTCAGCTCGAATGATTTTATGCTAATGTCAAAGCACTTCACCACTTTGGTCCAGGATTTTAAGATCAAGCCAAATTGTGTGAGTGATCACTATCCTCTCATTGCTTCTTTTGATCAGCTACCAAAGAGAGGGTGTGGTGATAATCACCCAAGCCATTTTAACCCTAAGAAAGGATGTACGCTGAACTGAGGACATGTAAACCCAGTAACATTTTAGTAAGATACTATTATAAAGTAATAACAACCTAATAGACAGATGTTTACAGTTTGATTCTGCCCCTGCAAAAGTGTTTGAGGCGTTCAAGCTATTTTGCCGTGATGTAGCACAGAGGCTGACCAGGAAGGTCACCCAAAAGCAACCGCTTGAGGTGCGATGGTTTGTTACAGAATGCTCGAAAGCCCACAAGGATTTAATAAGTGCACAACGTAATAGCTCCTGTGACAGGGAGCTAATCAAAGCCACAAGAACTAAATATAAAAAGGTGACTGAAGATAGGAAAAAGGAATTAAGGAAGATGGTGTGGGTGGACCTGGAACCGGCTTGGAAATCATTAACCGCCCATTGTTTACTGAAGAGGCGAGGCAGATGGACTCACTGATCCTAAGAGGAATATGAGAAGCGCGTTTTGCAGGTATTTTTAATCCATTCTTTCAGTGTTGCTTTTTGGGGTGCCCCCCAATATTTTGCTATATACCGTTTAGCCACCATTAGCCCCAGGTTGGCCAGTACAAGTTTACGTCGCAGGATATCCACGTCTGACGGGATTCCCAAAAAGAGAAACCGAGGTTCCAGGTCTATGTGGACTTCCAGTATGGCATTTAGCTCTCGCACAATCCTCCCATAAATAATTATGGATCTCAATACATTCCCAAAGCGTGTGTATGAATGTGCCACATTCTGTACGGCATTAAGACAATTCGGGCTTTCAGCTCTCCCTATTGTATGCAGTTTTGCTCTAGCAAAATAGACTCGGTGTAGAATTTTATATTGGATAAGACGCAGCCGTAATTTAATTGCCACTTCGCGTGGGTGCATAAGAGCGGCCTCCCAATCTATATCCTCCAGCACACCAGTGTTTTTTTCCCAGCTCTCTCGGAAAATAAAGTTATTCTTGACCTGAAAGCAGCATGCCATTAGGTGCTTTTGAAGAAAGAATCTCAGCCTAGTGTCTGCCGCTAGCGTCTTTCAGAAGTTAATGTATTGCCTGTTCAAGGATGTCCCTGGGGTACAAGCCTTTCAGGGTGACATTGTAATGTTTGCAGAAAAACATTGAGGAGCACAATTTTATATTAGAAAAAGTGTTGCCCATTCTGAGTGACCATGGTATAACGCTATCACGTGATAAATACACATTTTTAACCAATGCGGTTGAGTATTTAGGCCATTGCATAACATCAAAAGGCGTTTGATCTAAGGATGACTTAATTAAAGCTTTGAGAAATGTACTGTGTCCACAAAATAAGGAGGAGCTTAAATCATTTATCAGTTTAAGAGACTATTACGCCAGATTTGTGAGCGGGTATGAAACTCATGGAGTCTTTAAAAAAAACTTTTAAGAAAAGTTGGTTTAGGAAGATGCTCAACAAAAAGTGTTTGAGGATAGAAAAAAAATACTTGAATGTGTACCTGTGTTGATTTTCTATTTTTTTTTTTTTTTTTAAATCAATGGATGTATGTGTTTGCACCAGCACTTTGCCACGACTGGAGGGAGCTGGGGACTCCAACCCCCAACAGTCTTTGCGCCTGGAGGTGCAGCCTCACGCCCAACGCGCCGGAGGCGCATAAAGGAACTTGCGGGCTCCCGCGCTGTAGGAGCCCGTGTCTGTGTTTGCACAAGCTCTTTGCCACGACCAGAGAGAGCCGGGGACTCCAACCCCCCCCCCCCCCCCCCCCCCCACCGGTCTTTGCGCCTGGAGGCCCAGCATCACACTCAACGCGCCAGGGACCATAAAGGAACTTGCAGGCTCCCGCAGCTCGGGACGCACGCGGGTGTGCCCGGGCCAAGGGCAGGCCTGTCCACGGCTGGCTAAGGCTAGGCAGGGCTTACTCTTTTGGCTGGTGGGTTAGGTGGACGCTTGGAGTTGGCTATTTTACCGTTTTTCCCCTTCTGAAAATACCAGCCATCGTAGACGTTGCCTGATCATTTGCAGTCTTAAGGTACTTCAAAGTGATTGGTCTTAATCACATGGGGGCTGGGCGTGCACTATGGGCAAGAGGAAAGCTGTGGAGGGAGGACTGGGGGTAGCCCATGAAAGGAAATAAAAAAGGAACTCTGTAAGGGGCAAGCCCGTTGGTAAAAAAGGAGTATTTGATCGTGTTGACAGCCTATTATCAGAATGTGAGGTCTTACTTGATCCAGTAGTCTCAAGTAAGCCGTCATTACCTACTGCTAGTAATTATGTTGAGCCCAAGTGCATTCCTTCTATGTTCAAGAAGCCCCAAGGTTAAATCAGGGCTCACATCAGTTAACTCCATTAGTGCCCACTCATTACCAAAGTGCTTGTGACAATACTGCTCCGTCACTCATAGAAGACTTTCCTTACAATAACAGATTTACAGTGCTAGAGGCCCAGATTCACCCAGCCCCGTATGCCCCCCTTAATAACCTGGATAGCTGTGTAACAAACGAAAGTAGGCTGAACGGCCTATCATCCGAGAGTCAAAGGTATAGCCTGGACACTGTACCTACGACTATACAAATTACCCTAGTGGTCTCCTTGACGCAAAGAAAGTCCCCTAGTCTCATGACTGGCACCGTCTCTGGTATGGACTCCTCCTGCAAGCCTCCTGAGACTCCGTTTTTAGATCTGACCCAGGTAGTAAAATATCTTAAAGCCCTTGCTAGTAGTCTTTCGGACTCTTTGCCCATGGCCCTATTTGAGATGCATCAAATGAAAAAGAAGATGAGCTGTCCTCTCACAAGTCCAGCAGTAGTCTTGGGGGGGGGGGGGGGGGGGTAGATGGTGGAAGACCAGCTAGAGTGTTTCCTGAAGTCCTGTTAGAGTGGGCTGCTGGACCTATGAGGGAGGGAGGATCCCACAATCACTACCACGGAATCAAATTTAGCAGCCGAAGACAGTGTACACGAGAGGAGTTGGGTACAGGGGAGGCGGTGTGCAATATCGCCCGAATTTAGACTCAGCTATAGCACCCCATCATGCACCTAATGTCCCTTGGGTAAAAAAACCTAACGCTATTAGAAACATCCCTAAGGCCGCTATAGAGGCAAAGGCAAAAGTGGCATATCTAACTGCCGTCCCTACATTTTCATCTGATACCCGGAGAGAGGACGAGACCACCTTAATTAATAAGAGCATCCAATGGATCCGGCACGTAAGAGGATGCCGGTCAATCATTATGGAGGATATCAAAGGGGCTTAGACACACCAAACCAAGGGTGGTCCTACTGATGCCATAGTACCTACATTTTTTTTTTTTAAATCAAGATTTGGTTGAAAATTTGGTGGCATTCGATTTACGTACGCACCATCTAACTAATTCCAACATTCGTATTAAACATTCACTCCCTGAGATAACCTCATCAGCTTCCCCTCTTCCTGCCAACTTATCCGATATTTGATCATCTCCCCTTCGGGAAATTGACTGACTACCGTACTCCATCTCCTGTGCAGGGAAGCAAATGTCACTAACGGCTCAGGAAAGGAACCTTCTCTCAACCAGCAAGCATAGTTCCAGTTGATGTACATGCACTTAATCTAACAGCTTCTAGCCCCAGTGGACACTCAGAGGAGAGATCCCTAATAGAGAAGTTAACTAGTGGGGCTGGTACTCATTGTGCAGCCTCACTTGTTTCAAACCAAACATACTTTATATCATGGAACATTGCAGGGCTTAGGTCCAAAATTGTCTTTGAGAACTGGAACAATTTTATAGAGAAATATGATATTTGCTTGTGTCAGGAAACGTGATCTGTTGCACCGGTCTTTCATCCAGGATACCTTAATTTTTATATTACAGCTATTACTGGTAATAAGGGGCGTCCATCGGGGGACTAACAATATGGATTTGTCAAAGTATTGGCCTTTCGACTCAGGAGCTCCCCAAAGGCAACCCCAATATTTTGGCCATTCGATTGTTGTGTAGCCCCACTAGCATCCTTGATATTTACAACATGTATGCGAGAGGGCCTAGAGGCGAGGGGAAGTCGAATACTATTGAGGATCAAGACGAGCTCTTTGGAGCGAGATCAGGGGAATCCTCGGTCATAATAGCAGGTGATTTTAATACAACTTTTGAGCCGTTGGACTGGGACGATAGTGACTTCTCAGAGGACGAGGATGCCGTCTGGGGTATTCCTAATTGGAGTTAGGCCCAATAAAACGGTGGACTGAAGCAGGTTTGGAGTTAAAGACGCTCTGTTTAGAAGAGGCCTTAGGGCTGCTGATGGTAGGACCACATCAGACAGAATAGGGGCCGACACATTCAACAATGGGTTCCATACTAGTCGAATAGATTATCTCCTCATAGATTTAACCCTATGACACACACTAATCGATATGGCGGTTATAGAACAAGATGAGAGTGATCATAATCCACTCTCCTCGTCTTTTTTTCTCCTGCCACTAGATGAACCAGCTCATCTAGTTCATTTAGTGTCTACTAGAGACTTAGTGGTTAGTAATGACATGAGGAGAGTTAAGTGGTCTAAAATTAGCAGTGATCCGGAGGCATTGTCCATGATTGGTAGGGAAGTAGATGGGGCTATTTTTACACTAGAGACCATTGCTGCTAGTGCTCAACTGGTAGGCCTTACTACCATCACTATTCATGTCTCGCTATTCGACAAAGTACGGACTCATTTTTTGACACCCTTTAGTAATAGAAGCACACTTAAACAAAATCGACAAACTTGGTATAACAAAGAATGTAGTGATGCTCGTAAATCCCTCGGGAAGCAATTATAAATCGAAACCCAAACTCCATTAAGGAAACAAGGAATGCACACAGAATTGCACAGAGTAAGGCTACAAGGGAGTGGGATGAGAGAAGATGGCAGGAATTGAAGGGAGCATGCTTGAGAAGCAACCTGCAACAATTCTGGGCACTTGTAAAATTGGGTAGTGGGGCATCTCCTCCTCCACCCAAAAATCATGTAGCCCCCGAACAATGGGTAAAATATTTCTCCGAACAGTATTCATTAGATGATGTAGGGATTACTGAACGTCCACTAAATATTCCTAGCGACCAGAGGTGTCTAGTATTTGAACCCTCGGAAGTAAGGATTGCTCTTCATGCCAATACGGAGGGGTAGAACTCCAGATATCGAAAGTATACCCACAGACGTTTTTCTACATGACAGGGAAGAGTGGTGCAGGTATATTACACTGCTAGCAAATGGTCTGGCCCAGGGCGCCCCCATTCCTGAATCGTGGAAGGTGGCTGAGATCATTATAATCCACAGGAAGGGGGACAGATCGCAGCCAGCAAATTATCGGCCCATAAGTCTTATTGATTCGATCCAAAAGGTGGTGGCACGCCTTGCCCTGGGGAAGGTACAGGAATGGGTTGACGACAATAGTATCTTAACTCTTAATCAGGCTGGTTTTTGGGCCCATATTAGTACAGTGGATCAAGTTTTCAGATTTGTTCTGATTTACTGGCGGACAATGGTGTTAGGCAAAGGCAGTATGTACGCAGTTTTTGTCGATCTAAAATCGGCCTTTGATTTAGTTTCCCTTGGTAAACTATGGGAGGTGCTGCAGGATTTGTGTATGCCGGTCAATCTGCTAATCTTTCTAATGCGCCTGCACAAGAGCAATTTGCCCATATACGCTGAGGTGAACAGGGGGGAATCACAGAGCCATTCAAGGTGGAAAAGGGAGTGCGCCAAGGGGGCGTCTTGGTACCCGCGTTGTTGTCCCTTTTTATTAACGAGGCAGCTAGATTTTTTTGCCCAAACGCCTACTGATTCCCCAACCCTTGCTGACTCCTAGGTCCCAATTCTTAAGTTCACTGATGACACCCTCATCATTTACAAGACCCCCAGTGGATTACAGCGTGAATTGGCTTTGTTTGAAGACTTCTGTGACATTAGAGGGCTTAAGATTAATGCAGTTAAAAGAAAACGTATGTCTTTTAACAAACACCAATCATACAGGGGGGGAATCATGATGGAGGGGGTGGCTCTGGAGGAGGTAGATGCGTACATCTTATGGAGTACCTCAGGGTTCTATCTTAAGTCTGCTGCTTTTTAATATATATATATATATATATATATATATATATATATATATATATATATATATATATATATATATATATATATAGATATACATACAAGTCCTTTGGCACCAATAGCAGAGGAAGCCGGACTTACTATATTTTCCAACGCAGATGACACCCAGCTTGTCTTCTCTATCGGCAGTTGACAAGACTGAGGTGTCGCCCCTTCTTAATGGACTCCAGAGGATTGCGAATTGGATGCACTCCAATAAATTGAAGCTCAACGGCGGCAAAACAGAGTTTCTGATCCTGGGCAAACAAAGAGCTTTGGGGCCCTACGCATTGGCCAATGATAATGGGTCCTACCCCTCAACCAGTGCAGGCTGTTCGTAACTTGGGCGTCATGATTGATGACAAACTGTCCATGCAACAACAAGTAGCAAAGACAGCCTCTATATGCTTTGCCATTTTAAAATGGCTGAGAAAAATCCTTTGGAAGTTACCAGAAGGGGCCCAAAAGACAGTAGTCCAGGCCCTTATTGTTTCCAGATTGGACTACGGGAACATCTTATACTTAGGAATCAACAAAGAGGTCACTCGTCGGCTGCAAGTGATCCAGAATGCCGCAGCCAGACTACTATTTTGCCTCCCTAAAAGGACCCATATCTCGGACTATTTACGTGACCTACACTGGCTTAAGATTGACAATCGCTCTAAATTTAAGGCACTTTGCTTTATGTTTAGAATTAACACAGGAATAGTGCCCAGCTATCTCTGTAAGCTGGTCCAGAAATACATTCCTTCTCGTCTTCGTTCATCCAATCAGGCTAAATTCGTGGTCCCCAGATTTAAACGTGTGTGGATGGGTGGCCGCTCCTTCGCTCAGTTGGCTCCTGCCCTGTGGAATTCACTACCTCTTCAGCTACGGTTGGAACAGAACTACGTAAAATTCCGTAAAGGTATTAAGACATGGTTGTTCAATCAATAATTCCTCCTGATCCCTACTAAATTAGCGTTGGTCCTGAGCGCCGGGAAACCTACGGGTAGCTGCTGCGCTATATAAGCCCACTAAATAAATAAATAAATAAAATATTTAGGCGTCACCATGGAGAAAAAAATTCAATGGAGTCCCTATATTGATAGGATGGCTCTAAAACATAGGCAATCAGCGGGTGCCTTAAGTAAAGAATTTCGCCTGCCTCTGACCAAACCTGTAAGCCCTGTGTTAGAGATTTATAATGCTAAGGTGATTAACTCAGTTTTATATGGTTCGGAGAACTGGGGTTTGGAAACCTTGTGCAACTGACTACTGCTGAAAATAAGTTACTTTGTGCAATGTCTAGCCTCACTAAGAGCACACCCTCCCTCCCACTGCTTAACAACATGGGAGGGCACTCTGTGGCAGATTTAGCAAGGCTTCGCCCCTTAATATACTGGTGTAGGATTTGGGTATGTTCTAGATGCAGACTGTCACCATAAAATAAGCTGGCTTAGAGATATCAAGGGGACATTGTCTCTAATCTGCCTGGAAAATATGTGGGAGAACCCGGCTAACCTAGTGACTATTCCTAAAGCTGTATTGAAGAGTAAGTACTGGGATATGGTGGGGCACAATCGTAGTAAATTGAGTGACAGTTCAACGCTGGCAGGGAGGTTCTTGCTAGTTAAACCCCGCCCCCATCTTGAACCATACTGGGATACTATCTCCAAGCCCCTTGACCGTAAACTCTACTTTCAATTCAGAGTTGGTACTTTGCCTATAAGTACCTTCACAGCAAATTGGTCAGAAGCGGGAGATAATAAGTGTCCTTACTGTGTTGATCACGCAGAAACGTACCAACATGTTATTTTTGTATGCCCTGCCTACGCTACAAAACAAAAGAGTTGGCTTGTGCCTATGTGTACGAACCTGGGCCGCAGGCAAAGCAGCCAAGCTTCAAGAATTCCGGGGACTGATCCCTCGCTTGGATATGCTATCCCCTTAGCCAAATATCTAAGTGGGTTTGGTCCATCATATCCAAAACTGCACCAAAAGAGAACAATATAGCTCCTTTGCCACTAGGTTCTCCCTCTGCTGAAGCATCAATTTGATCTTTGTATGGTGTTATTGAATCCCACTGTCTATACTTTTATCATTTGTATTTTAGCTTTGTTTATTAACTTTTTAAGTTTTGAGTATGGAGCTTTTATGAAATATTGACTGCATTGATTTGATACATTGTACGGATTATCCTTTCTTAGTTGGATTACCGTGCGTTTTGAGGATTGTGCCCCCTCGAGTTGTGGTATTTTACTACATTATACATCATGCTTGTATTGCATGAAGTATGTTATATGAATGTTGTGGTGATACCACTGATGAAATTGCCCACTTTTAATGCTTTAAGATGGGGGTTAGACAAGGTTGTGTCCTAGCCCCTTTTCTTTGTAACTTTTATATTAATGGGCTAGGGCAGGCACTTCTTTAGGAAACTCAAGATTTCCCCCAAACAGGCAACCGTCCCATACCTGCTCTTCTATATGCCGACGACGAAGTCATAATGTCCCGTACGCAGATCGGTCTTCAGAAGGTTTTAAATAATTTCTTTAATTTTATGAGAGACCTTGGTCTTAGAATGAACACCTCGAAGACTAATAATGAGATGCGGACCTGGGAACCAGAAATGTAGGAATATGTACATTGATGGGCATTTAATAGCTCCAACTAACAGTTTTTCATATCTAGGTATTCTGTTTAGCCAGAATGATACGTGGACCCAAGCGGTCTCAGCAAAAAAGCAGGCACTTATTAGAACTACAACTGCTCTTGCCAGCTTCTCAAAAAAACTGGGCAGGG
Source organism: Triturus cristatus (assembly GCF_964204655.1). Classification (NCBI taxonomy): domain Eukaryota; kingdom Metazoa; phylum Chordata; class Amphibia; order Caudata; family Salamandridae; genus Triturus; species Triturus cristatus. Next base: position 59,705,064 of record NC_140584.1, read on the forward strand.
AGCCCCTGAAAGAACTCTTGCAAATATACAAAGCGAAATGTGTCTCGACCGTCATTTATGGAGCGGGGGTCTGGGGTTTTGCAAACTCAATTCAACTAGTGGAGAACACATTTTTAAGATATATCTTGTCAGCTTCTACAACTACCTCCACTCATGCCTGTCATGTTAATACCATAAAATATATTTTAGGTCTAAAAGTTTTGTTTTTTAATGCATACTGTTTTTTAATCTTCGGTGTAAATTTTTATGAAATCTTTGCATTTTACTTGTGCTTTTATGATTATAAAAAGGCAATCGCAATAAAGTTTTTCTTGACTGACTGACTGATCATGTTGGTTTTATTATCGCTGAATTATAGATCAAGTTTTAGTCAAATTTTATATATTGTGTTTTCTCTTTTATGACAATATTGTCGAATAAAGCTTTTTGAAGTGAAGTATGTGTATTATACCTATTGATGCTAGCGCCGTAGGACTGGGTATAGTTATTTGCCAAAGGGTGGGCACAGAGGGGCATACAGTAGCTTTTGCTTCAAGGGTACTCTCAGAAGTGAAAAAAGATACAGTACCATAGAGAGAGAAGCATTAGCATGGGCTATTGAAAAGTACAAGACATACATTTGGGGAACAAAATGTGTTTTATGCACAGATCATAAGCCCTTGATGTGTCTACTAGGAGACAAGGGATGGTCTGCAGCCTCTTCTAGGTTGATACATATTCTTTCAAAGTTGCAAGTATACAATTTTGAGATCCGATACATAGTAGGTGGAACAAACGTCTTGGCAGACTGTCTAGATAACCCATGAAGGAAGAAATGAAAGGGTCTGTGAATTTGTATTCTGAGCGTCTAGTAGCTGGAATAGATATAGTTGAGGTGTGTCAGGGAACTATTAGTGAGGAGGAGTAGAACAAAGCTGTAGAGGATGGCAAATTGTTTAAAGTGTTTGAATATGCTAGCAAGGGGTGGCGACCACTTAAGAAATTGCAAGGAGATTTACATTGTTTTGACCAAATAGCATCCCAACTCACAATAGCATCTGGTATATTAAGAGTTGGCAAATTTGTTCCACCGGATTACCTAAAATTATTAAGTTAGTACACTCTGGACATTTAGGAACTACATCCACAAAAAAGATATTGAGGCTTCATTTTTGGTGGCCCTATATAGACAAGCATATGAAGGAATTTGCTTTCCAACAAACACTGAAAGATGAAGGAAACACCATTGTTGCCTAGTCCTTTGCCAGACTGCCCATGGTGTAAGTTGACATTAGATTTCTGTGGACCATTTTCTAAATTATCGTAAGAGTCCAAGTATGATAGTGTTGACTGATTATTTTACCAAATGGATCTATTACAAGTATGTGCACGAAATAAGAACACAAGTAGCTATTGACATTTTTTAAGCAGCGTCTATGTTCTGAAAGGTTACCCACTAGAGCTAGCAACTGATAATCAGGTACAATTAGTTTCAGAAAAAGTTGAATCTTTCATGAGGGACAAAGGTATATAAAACTATACTGTGGCTCTATACAGTCCTAAATCTAATGGAGCTGTTGAGAGGATAAATAGATTGCTCAAAGAGGGAATTCAGATAGATGTGATCTGTGGGGTGGATGTAGAGGTATTTGTAAGGAATAAAATGTGGGCATAACACTCCGAACACGGTCATTAGGGCCCCTAACACCTTTTTCATTGATGAGGGGCAGGAATTCTCGTACTAGTTTGTTGCCTACTTGATTGGATGGAAAAGCGCCCTCTAGAAGTGTACAGGAGCAATGAGATATGAAGAAAGAAAAATCGGATTAAAAATAGAAGATTCACATAACAAACTGGAAAAATATCATGATCAGACTCGATCATTAAGTAACAAAGAGATTGTGATTGGCAATTTAGTAATGCTTAAAGATGTATGATCTAGAAAATCCAAAGTTGAATTTCATTTCAATGAGCCATTTAAAGTGATTAAAGTTGCTTGTACAGCTGTCCTGATGGACGTTGGTGGTCAAAAACATTTTAGCTCCACTATTTGAATTTCAAAAGTATGTCATAATTAGAAAACTGTGACAACCAGGTATCCTTGTATTGTTATAAGAATGTTATGTTGTGGGTGTTCCCGCATCGGATTGCATCCATGCGTTCTAACTCAAGCATTCGGTTTCACGGCAGTTGACTGTTTGAGCTTGACTGCATGGATGCAAGCTGGTGGGTTCGCTTTATCAAATTATAAATTGCGAAATAAGCATCATCCTATGAACTCACCATATACCTGCAACGGCATGTTATTCTACTATATAGTGACATAAAGGGGGGGGGGGTTGAGCGCCAATACCTTTAATCACTTCTGGGGTTTAGTGTCCTTGTTTACACCGCAACCATGCCCCAGCACAACGATGATGTGCGAGGTGCGATCGTCCACCGAGGGAGTCTCGAGCTGACTCACAGAACAAGCCCACAGAACACGGATGACATCACAATACTAACTTGGCACGGAAGAGAGCGCAGGAACGTTAACAGAACTCTCTGTAGAAGCTTAGCCATAATGGACGCACCAGCACACTCCCCAGCACATCCATTCCCCCGCAACACCCCATCAGTTTGATGACACCGAAAACAAAGACACCGATCGACCCCTGCTCTCCACGGAGAGAGAGCTAGACAACCGTGTATCATAAGAAGCCCGAACACAACTGAATCCTTTGAAAAGCTGCCTTATCCTCTTGTGTGACAAGAGGTTTGCAGACCTACTGTGCTATAGCAGTGGCTAGAAGAAGACCAGAGCCCTGACTTTGTCAAACTTCCTGTTCTCCACCAGAGGCTGACCGCCTCCATATCCCATCATACGCTATCCGCCCATGCAAACACAAGAAGGAACATCGCCGTGCCATTATAAAACCACAACCACCTTATGCCACGAGAGACTGGCAGACGACATGGGCGGCAGTGACCCCACTAGAAGTTGGCTGACACCGTGTGCCACAAGAGAGGATGTCAGAAACATCCCTTCAGGATGCAAACACCCTTTGCATTTTTTCTTAAAGACAACCAGTACGAACAACCATTCACCCCCAGAACATATGTTAAAGAAAGTAACAGTTGCTCACCTTGGCTTAGTCCCTGCAAACCCCATGCCTGTAGCGCTTCCAGCAACGCCGCTTCACGAACTTCAGACATTTTCGCTGTCACCGCAGTTAGAATACACGCGCCAAATCCATAGATCGAAACAAACCATTCCGGGCAGTGCGCGACTGTGACGTACTACCTCTGTCAGAGGGTTCCTCCATAAACGACACCTCTGTCTCTGGCGACAAGGCGGCCATCTTGGAATATGTCTTTATTAACGATTGACTACGGAAATAGTGTGAGAATGCCAATATCTTTTATATAGTATTGATAGCTCGGAAAATATTGCGAAACTGTAACAAGGTACTACGTGAGCAGATAATGAAAGTGATACATTAAATTGCTTTCAATGGCAAAAGTTGATACCTTTCGGCGTAATTTTAGTATTTGTGTTTTCTAGAGTTATTTATTTCTCTACCTATTTGTACTTTGAGTGTCCCAATTCGCAAAAGCACGAAAAGGTGGCGACCTGGTTATTTACGAAGTGGTGGTCCTATTAGAATAGTATAGCAAGAGTCAAATGCACTCAATTTAGTTACGTTTTAGGTCTCGCCTAGGCAGCACTGTCTCTTCCAGTCATGCTGTAGCTAGGAAATGCTTCAAAAAAGCGACCATCTTTTTCATTGTTTCCTATTGCTGTCCTTTAGAAATGCTGGCTTTTCATTGGTGAACAAAGCAAACACAAGGAGATGGCCGGAGCATTGAAACTTTTCAGACATTCACCCTCCAGTCACAGATCTGGGTTGAATCTATCATAGTTCTTTAGCTCCTTTTGCCACCACAGTTCAGACCAGGCTATATGCAAATCAGTCTTGACCCTATGCCTCAGGGGGGAGCATTGAAACTTTTCAGACACACACCCCCCAGTCACAGATCTGGGTTGAATCCATCATGGTTCTTTAGCTCCCTTTGCCACCCCAGCTCAGACCAGGCTATATGCAAATCAGTCTTGACCCTATGCCTCAGGGGAACAGTCCAGACCGAACTGCCAAGCCAGGTCTTCCCTGGACCGCAAACAAGCATCCTGGGACCGGTTTCAAGGTAACACCCCCACCCCGGTTTAGACCAGGCTATATGCACAAAAGTCTTGACCCTATGTCTCATGGGAACAGTCCAGACCGAACCTAAACAAGCGCCCTGGGACCGATTTCAGGGTAACACCCCTCATCAGCCAGGCTTGCTTGAATCCAGTGGCAAAGTTTCGGGGAAACACCCCCACCCCAGTTCAGACCAGGCTATATGCAAATCAGTCTGGACCCTATGCCTCATGGGAACAGTCCAGACCAAACTGTCAAGCCAGGTCTTACCTGGACCGGAAACAAAAACCCTGGGACTGGTTTCAGGGTAACACCCTTCATCAGCCAGGCTAGCTTGAATCCAGTGGCAAAGTGAGCAAGGGACCCACGTGTGCAACCTCTCCCAAAAGAAAGCCAATATTGTGTGCCACAGCGCAGCCAGCGCGGGGTCGGGTCCATGATTGCTCAGCAGCCAACTTTGAACTGAGCAGCAGCCCACCCACTTCCGCCTAGGAAGCAGGAGCCAGACCCACCTAAAGACACTTGTCAGTCAAGACACTAGGTCGCAATTCGGCTCTGACCCGTCCTCCTCTGACGTAAGTTATATTGAGGCGCTGTTGGGTGTACTTGTAACTTTGTTACATTGTAGCACACCACTCTCTGTGCAGCTGAAATGATCTATAGCTGAGCCAGAGCGCCCCTCCCAAGCCTGTCAGACATAGCGCACAACGCACGCTGCCACTGCAGCTTGTATGGTGCTTTATAATTATAGTAGCGCTACCAGCTTGAGAGCTGAGGAGGGAGCTATAATGAGTGACTTTGCATTTCAGTTCGGTGATGCGGATCACCATACTGAATTGCGTTAGTCCAATGCCTGATGTGTGGTACGTGGGAGGGCTGCACTGCTCCAGACCCCCACCACCCCTCCAAGGCTATTGCTGTTTTGCTCATGACACTACATACCTGCCCCAGAGCATTGAATTCTTATGTTAGGTTACATTTCTAGCTTTTATTTATATAGCACCTATCCATGAACTCAGGAGAAATTAAATAATCAGGCTGACACCAGACTCAAACACAGATCCCCAGCTCCCAAGTCAGCAGCTCTCACAGCTGCGCCATATCCTTTATTTTGCCATGTTGCAGGGTGCAGTAGTAGAAGTGGGCTCATTCATGCAAGAAGCTGAGCTTCAGAGTGGTTTTCATTTTAGGTGCTTCGATAAACAGCTAAGCCTTATTTGTGTTTGTGCTGGTATTGGCATGCAAGCAGATTTTGCATGTTATCTCATTTCCCGGGATCAGATCATTTATTTGCTTTGTAAGCCTTTTATTTGAAGGAATTCTTTTTAAAATCACCTCATTAAGTAAGGGAAATAATCAAGTACCATAGTTAAAGCTTGGTATGCCAGTGCAGTAAACTGCCTAAGAGCGGGCATGGTCGACTGAGGCACAAGTTTCTGTGGGTTAGGAGACGCAGCATTGAGTCTTCCAACACTGAAGTACGCCCGATTGTGAGAGTACTGCGGACTCCATACGTACCAAGATCGCAAGTTGGTATTTAAGGACCATCTAAACAAAGCATCCACATATGGAACAACTCGTGTTTTTCATTCCCACCTGTAGTGATCTCATCCTGCGAAGGCGGGACCCCGGCTGCCGACCGAGAAGGGTTTCCACACAATGCACCACTCTCTGGCCAGGCATGGCCTTAGAGCCGAAATAAACAGGCGGAGGTCGCTCGTGACCATCCAGCCCATACACTTACACCAGTGTGGTTGTGTTATTTCTTGCGCACCGACACTAGGCACCAGTGCTAAGGTGTGTCCCTGTAACACTGGCGATGAGGGTGGTCGCCGATCACCACCCTGTTCATCCTGTCTCCAACTCTCCCTGCAACGCCTGTCGGCAGCCCAAGACCCAGAGGCGACCGCAGATCTAGCCAACGCCCATACCAGCGCCGAGGCGCTCAAAGTATCTGCCGCCGTCGCGGAGGTTAGAGACAGCCTACCGTCAGTCGCTGCAAGTCGGAGTCCAGCACCGACAGAGACATCAGTGCCGGTGGGGCGCGATGACACAGCTGCTGCAACCAGGCAGGTACAATGGCCATGCCTGCTCCGTTTCCCAGCCTTGCACACAAGCGCATTTCACCTGGCGGGCCACTGCTAGAGCGAGCTGAGAAATCAGTGCGGCCACGACCGGTGTGCATCCTCAACATGTGCTCGTGCGCACACTGACCTGAAGGCTCCAGAAGCCGCGACTGGCGCTGCAGCTCCCTGTCTCACGCCCACATGTGCGGAAGGACCGCGGAGGCGTTCTCTTCACCACATGGCACTGTACTGTCCATCAGTCCACTGTGGCCCCCGCAGAGCCAGAATTTGAGGTTACTGAAACAAAAGGGAAACATAAAAGAGGGGAAATATAAATAAGACAGGAAAAGCTAGAGACTGACGAGGAACACTCCCAAGACCACCATCACAAGCAAGACAGGAGAACATTCGCACACCAGACATCATGACAGACGCAGCAGCACAAGCAGGCCCACAGCAGCAGCCACAGCTGGCGCAACAAGCGGAGCACCAAATTATCCAACCTCTCACACAGCATACGCAAATCAATGCGTTACCTCCGTTCAGTGAACTAATAGACCCACCCACTGCATCCCCCAGATGGACAGTCTGGATCAGCCGCTTAGATAATTACTTCACTGTGACGCGCAAGACAGACGGTACCATTAAAAGGTTCCTACTACTACATGTCACAGGAGAGGAAATATACAAACTTTTCGCCCATCTACCGAACACTGGAGCCGCCAATGATTACGATGTGGCAGTCAGGGCCCTGAACGCACACTTTGAACCTCAGTTGAATCCAGACTATGAGAGATTCAAACTCCGCCAGGCACGCCAGAGCGGAGGAGAATCAATGGATGCGTTCCATGCACAACTGAGGAAACTAGCCAGCATGTGCACAGCCAATTATCAAAACAAGGAGTTGAGGGCACAAGTAATACAAGGATGCAGCCACAAGAATCTCTGAACCCTCATCCACCGACACCCAGGAATTTTGCTAGAAGAAATCCTATTCATGGCAAGATCACACAACCTTTCGGATGCAAGAGCGACGGAGATGGACATGGCCATCACTCAACAACCTGATAAATCGGCAACCATCAAAACAGAACATGCTGATGCACTCTACACAAAGAACAGAGGGAACCGAGGTCGATGGCCAACAAAGAGCACACCTGGGTTGTGCTGTGGTTACTGCGGGCGAGAGGAACACCCCAGGATGAATGCCCTGCACAAGGACGAACATGCTCGAAAAGTGGCACCCGAACCATTTCGCTGTCACATGCAGGGGTGGTCCAAGAAACAGAGGGGCACGAGGAAGGAGACCGCCGTCGAAGGCAGTAAGGCAACCGTCCCTCGAAGAACCCAAAAACCTAAAAACGACTGGAACACTACCACAACAGCGACATCGCCTAGAAGACTCATCCACGGAGGACGAAGGCGAATGTTACCTCATCTCATTCACCAGTGACTTGAAGCGTAGGAGACGCCTGCAGTCCACATGCATCATAGAAATAGCTGGGTCCCGAGTCACGGCATTGATTGACACCGGTGCATCCGTGAATGTGATGGGGAGCCAGCAGTACAAACAACTATAGCCGACCCCTGCTGACCCCATCACATGTCGAGATCCTCACCTATGGAAGCCAAACACCCATACCACTGAAGGGCAAAATGACCGTGCAGGTGAAGTCAGATGGCCAAGAGGTTACAAAAACATTCCATATAGTAGACAGAGAGGCCAATATCCTAGTAGGGAGCCACACGGCTGAAGATTTGGGCCTCATCACGTTCGCCCAGGCAGTCGAAGCCCTGCAGACAGATGATATCCTAGAGTTGTTCCCGCAGCTATTCAAAGGACTGGGCAGCATGCAAAGGCCACCCGTCAAGCTGCACATAGACAAAGCTGTGAAACCGGTAGCACTGTGGCACAGACGCATACCATTTCACCTACGGCCATTGGTCTCACAAAAACCTCACAATCTGGAACAGCAAGGGGTGTTTGAAAAGGTCACTGGACCGACCCCCTGGGTTTCACCGATGGTAATAGCCTAAAAGCAAAAACAACCCGGGAAAATAAGACTGTGCATTGACATGCGCCTGCCCAACCAGGCAATCAAACGAGAAAGGCATCTAACCCCGACTGTTGACAACATCATAGCTGACCTGAAAAGATCCCGATGGTTCTCTAAGTTAGACCTCAACGCGGGGTATCATCCGTTGAAGGTAGCCGAAGAGAGCCAGTATATTAGGACTTTCTCGACCCACATAGGACTACGCCGCTACAAACAATTAAACTTCGGGATTTCATCCGCTGTCAAAATATTCCAAAACGCCATCCGAGAAATTCTCTCAGGCCTCCACGGAGTATTGAACGTCAGCGATAACATTTTAATACACTCATCAACCATTGATGAACACCACCGTCACCTTCAAGCAACTCTCTGAAGCTTTTCTGATCACGGAGTAACACTTCACAAAGAAAAATGCAAACTTTTTCAGAATTCAATCAAATTAATTGGATATGTCTACAGCCAAGACGGCATCCAAGTTGACCCACGAAAATCACATGCCATACAGCAAACCCCAGCTCCAACCACAGCATCAGAAGTCTGAAGCTTTCTTGGAATGGCCATGTACTGTGGGCGATTCATACCAAACCTGGCCACAATAGCTGAACCGTTGCGAGCCCTCACGAAGAAAGACGATGCATGGAAATGGGGCAAAGGAGAAGATGACGCATTTCAGATAGTCAAGAAAGCGTTCCTTGGGAAGACCACTATGGCGTACTTTGATGCCATCCAAATGACCGAGCTCCTAGTAGACGCCAGCCCCGTAGGGCTCGGAGCACTCCTAACCCAAGAAACAGAACCAGGCAAGTGGGCACCCCTTGCGTTCACAAGCAAAGCCCTCACTCCAACTGAAGCGCGCTACTCCCAAATCGAAAGAGAAGCATTAGCGATTAGGTGGGCCTGCAACCACTTTTTACCTATACATCAGCGGCCACCCTTTCAGAGTCGTGACCGACCACCAGCCACTGATCCCCATGTTTAGGGGCACAGCTCCACATCCCCCGCCAAGGATCGAACGGTGGGCAATACAATTACAACACTACCAGATGAAACTCCTGTATCGACCTGGGGCAAAAAACCCAGCAGACTTCCTATCACGACAACCACCAGATTCGGCAGAAGAAGACCATGATCACAAAGTAAAAACCGAAGATTATATCAACATGATCTCCCATTGGTCATGCCCCTGTGCGCTCACCATTGAAGAGATCAAGACGGAAACTAGCAGTGACCCTGTACTAACCAAAGTAATGAACTCCCTGCAGAAAGGCTCTTGGGAGGACTTCCTGCACGACGCCAACAAGTGGAATGGGCAGGATAGAGAACGCATTGGGAAACGATGGAAGGTACGAGACGAACTAAGCACAGCAGTGGATGGCCTGATGTTGAGAGGATTCTGGGTTGTGATTCCTGCGAGTCTCCAAGAAAGAGCGACAGTCCTTGCTCACGAAGGACACAAGGAACTGCACGAATGAAGTCACGCATGAGAGAAAAAGTATGGTTCCCTGGGCTAGAAGCAGCCGTAGACGCCCTAGTAAGGAACTACCAACCTTACCAGCTCACAAGCAGCCAAGAATCACCAGCTCCTGTAATAACTGAAGCTCCTGCCGCGACCCTGTGGTCGTGGGTAAGATTAGACTTTGGGAGATTTCCTGACGGAAGGGTAACTGTTGTACTGATAGACAGCTATTTGAAGTATCCAATAGTAGAAGTAATTGCGTCCACGTCATTCGCACATCTGCAACCTGTTCTCGAGAAAACATTTGCACTATTCGGATTGCCCCATGAACTCAAGACAGACAACGAACCCCAGTTTCAGAGATCTGCTCATCCTACTGGGAGTTCACCATCACCGAATCACTCCACAATGGCTGCAGGCCAGTGGCGAAGCTGAGCATTTCATGCGGACACTAAACAAAATCCTGCGTATCGCAGTGGCAGAACAAGCCGATCCTGAGGCTGCGCTTCAGCAGTTCCAGCGTGAGTACCGAAGCACAACCCAGAGGTCACCCTGGTCCCTGATGCTGGCCGGACACAGGAGAGACACAATCCCTGTGGCTGAGACCTGGACCCCAGAGCCATACGAACCTGCAGATGCCCAAGCCTGACGAGCAATGAATAAGGATCAAGCCAGTCGGCGGAGGAGAGCCGAGACCCACGTCATTGCTCCAGGGAGTTCAGTCCGGGCTTGGAACCGTCACAGTGGGGGTAAATTCACAACAGCCTATGAACCAGAGCTGTGGATTGTCCTAAAGGCGAATGGAACCGCCATTACAGCACAACGTGGCACAGAAGTAATCACCAGAAACGTCTCCTGGTTCAAAAGGGTCCAACAACCAGACCAGGGGAAAAGTAGTCACAGTCCTTCTGAAAGCGAGGAGGCATCAGCCGGAGACACACCATCACTCCACGCTGGAGAACGAGACCCGGTGAATCACCTCCGACCCCTGACCGCTGATGCTGATACGAACAATGATGTGGCCACATCATCACATCACAGCCAGCATGCGAGCCAGAGATCCTGCCAGCGGAGGTACAATCTGAGTCCAAACCCAACCCCCAGTCAAAGGCTCAAAGACTTTATTTGTTAACTTGACTATCTCGTCTGAACACTAACTTGGGAAGGGATGTAGTGATCTGAATCCCACGCAGGTGGAACCCCAGATGCTGGCCTGGAAGGACTTCCACACAATGTATCACTCTCTGGCCAGGAGTGGCCAGAGAGCTTAAATAAACAGGCGGAGGTCGCTCGTGACCTTCCGGGCCATACACTTACACCATCGTGGTTGTGTTATTTCTTGCGCACCGACACTAGTCCTTAGTGCTAAGGTGTGGCCCTGTAACACCACCTATCAGCCATAATTACATTGAACCATACTAAACCTGTATTTTTTATTCGGTCTCCAAGCACGAAAACCAAATCTAATCAGAATTTTCCAGTTCATTATTCCACTGTAATCTTCATGTAGACAGCTATTTATCTAATATGCATGCAGTATTCCACCTATTTCATTTACTTAAAAGTATTACTGAGCTCCAGCAGCCCCTCTCCTCCACCACCTTTTATAGTGTCATACCTTATCTTCTTTTTGCTTATGCTGTCTGTCCCACCGCAACTTCTGTCGGGTGTCAAGAGGCTGAGGGTCTTTGAAGCTGCAGAGCCATCACTGGGGGCACCGGGGTCCGCCATGGAGTCAGCATCCCCCTCTCCCCACCATTTGTTGAGGGCTCAGCAAAGGTAACTTAAGTACAGGTCCTGCTCTAAGACATAACCATGAATGCTTGTGAATTAAATTCCTCTTTTACAGTTACTGTGTTATTTTTAGTTATTCTTTGATTAAAGCTATATATAAAGCATGCTGCTCGTGCTTCAATGCCTAGTCATAGGTAGTAAGAGCTACATAAATACAAGTACAAAGTGCTGCATGCATAATAGGTATTCTTGCACGTTTACAATGCCAATAGCTCTAACTCATGCAAATGCTAGAAATATTGCATTTCCAATCTTGTTTAAAGCTCTTTCGAGCCAAAGTCGCTTCACGCACTGGCAAAACCAATGATGCCTCAAACACATAAAAGATGATGGGAGGATGCTTGCAATAGGTCTGACCACTGGGTTTGCTTGGTGTAGCATTCCAACCCATCGTTCTTTTGCCCAGCATTAGGGCTGCCACCTTTTCAAAAGAAAAATACAGCCTATTTGTTGTAGTTTTAAGAGTGTGCAAAGGCCTAAACATTATGACAGGTGACTTTCCTGGACCACAAGGTCCCTGCTGCTTGCGTACTAGGCCACAGAGCCCACACAACAAAAGCACACACACATTGTATCCCAGTACAGGCAAAAGGCCACATGTGATCTCTGCCCATTTATTTATAGCCTCTGGCCACGCCTGGTCAGAGGATGTAAAAGATGCAATGCCCGGGTGACGTTCTACACCACAGGGTTTGGGATGGCTCACTACATCCTTTCCCAACTTGGTCTGAAGGTGTTATTGTTGGACTCAGCATACAAAGTCTTTGAGTCTTTGGCCTGGCTGACGGTTTGTCTGGAAGTTGTACCGCTGGTGTTGTGAGCGGGCCGGCATCCCTTAAGAGTTTCAAACAGTGGGGCTGTCTTCGGTCCTCTGGCTCTCTTCGCTGGTGTGATGCTGGTCCTCACTGCCAAGGGTGACTCTTCCAGGTCTTTCAGTTTCCGGCAGATTGCTTTCTCCTGTGTCCTCTTCTGCTCTCTCGTCAGTCAGTGTTTGCCGACTGGGCAAAGCTACCATCCGGAACCACAAGACGTTCCTCGCAACTGTCTCGTCAGCCTTTTTCGCAATGATTATAATGCCGTAGGCTCTCAACACTGCCCCAATCCTGGCTTGAAGGGTGTCATGAGGTTCCAACCTGGCCTGCGATTTCTGATGATCACCTGACATAATCGTACATGTCTTCACGTGCTGCTTTTTGCTCATGTGCACGTTGTTCTGAGTACGCCGGTCTTGAGCTCCAAAGGGGTCATAGGGTGGCTGGACCCACTCCGGGTGTATTGGGATGGTATCTCCTGGGATACATTGTACATCAAAGTCCAAGGAGCTCATGGAGTTGTGCAATATGGCATCCCACGGCATTTGTGGAGAAATGTGTGTAGGCTAAGTTCAGAGTTTGCTCCTTCTGCAACTGAAATCCTGAGCGCTTTGCTCAATGTTCTGTAGTGCTAGAGGCACTCTTGTGGTCTGACACCCTATGATGACCTTTGACTACCATTGTTTTAATTGACTTTGGTGTGTTATTTTATCCTAGCACGAATGTATGACGTCCTGCATATGCCTTGTTTCTCTTAAAGGTTTATCTTTTGTAATCGTGAAGTCTTTCAGTGGGAGCTGTCACGAAGTAGAACAGCCATGTCAAGAACAGAACGTGTGGGATGTGCATTTGAAAGCATGAGAGAGAGAGAGGCGTGGAATGTACTTTTTGGTCTCGAAGTGCAGTGCTATAGGCAGTGGTGCACAGATGTGCACTGTGTTGTACATTGGGAGTTGAAATATGTGATGCTATGAGTAGTGGTGCACAAATCTGCACTGTGTTGTGTCCTGGGAAGAATTATTAATTTCTTACTATTGACTTTGACATGGCCTCATGTCATCCTGAATTCTGACTCTGCCTTGTTTGAGGTGTTTTGTGTGCGCACAGCCAGGCTTGCAAGTTGTTTGGGTTAATCACGTTCAAGGATTGTTTTTGTGAGAGATTGTTTAATGTACCCTGGAAGGCTTGTGTGAGCTTCGTCAAGATAAAGGCTGGAACATGCAAGAATGTAGAGGTAACGTAAGAACTCCTTTCTGCTATGGAATGCTTGCTTGGAAGCTAGCCAGTCCTAGTAAGTTTCCTTGTGCAGAGAGGAAGACTCTCAAACCTTCTAGTGTGTGTTTTGAGATTATAAAGCTGAGGGCTGTTGACTTAGAAACTGGGATTTTGGAATACGAATGGGGACAGACTCGTCTACTTCCGTACAGCGGAACCCTGGTTGCTGAGGCCCTTATGCCCGGCTGTTTAATCCCCCGGTCAAGAGTGGGCTAAGGTGCAGTGTTTGCACCAGGTGAAGTGTTGAGTTTTGATTATTACCATTGTGATGCATGGTTCCAGTGACTGTGGTCATTTGAGGTGTTTAAGTTTTGATTATTGCCATTGTGATGTGTGGCCAATGGCTTTGATCATTTGAGGTGTTTTCTTTGTGATTCAGTGTATATATCTTTCTGATCTCTTGCAGGACGTCCAGTATATTTTCTTGAGTGTTATCTCATATTATTTTCTGCCTGTTTATTCATTAGTACTATTCATGCATTTAACTGTTGCATTTACCAAGTGTGTTATCATTGCTTGCATATAAATATATATCTCTATATATATTTCAATGTTGATTCATTTTGGCATCTGAGAAAGCCTTTCTGTTAGAGAGCATTGCATAAATAAAAACCCCAGGCCTTATTCTAAAAAGAAAGTCTTTGCATTTTGTAAAATAAAACCCTTTTCTAGGTGTTGTTGTGTTTTATGTCTCCTGCTTCGCTGTGTTTGAGCCACTGTGTGGGAGATTCTGTATTATCTGAAAGGCGTCACAAACAGGATTTAAAAAAGTGCCATTTTAACCCCTTCAGCGCGGGGTTAAAAATTCCCATGTTTTCAGTTGCTGAGTCCCAGATGCCAACTGAGTTATTTGAGTGGGAGATTGCCTATAATGCATGTTTAACAGATGAGAGGCAAATACAGATATTTAAATGTGTATATGCTTTTTCTTTTAAAGAGGGAAAACAGCTTGGTATTTCAGACAGAAATGGTGTTGTCATTTTGAAAGCATTGCTTAGCATGTATAAACAATGTGAACAATTGGAAAAAGAACGTAGTGAGTTACAGAGAGAGTTGGCTGACGCTCAGTTTGAAAATAAAACCTTGAAAAGAAAGTTGAAAATGTACCAAGCTCCGAAGCCATTTATTTTGCCAGACTGTTCAGAAAGCAATAGAGTGATTCATTCGTAAAAAATGTGGATGCCGAAAATCTGCAAGTTTCACAGGAGGTTTTAATTAATTCTTTTGAGGACGTTCCTCAGCCAGAAATGAATTTCAACCGAGAAAATGTAAACGTGCAGGAAGATAAACAAACCAGCCTGTTAGAATTAACGATCGTTGGTTGCAGTTATAAATCAGACATGTCAGTGAATGATAAACCTTGCTTTACATGGAGAGATGCTATTTTGAAGAAAGAAATGCAGCAATGGGCTTTTGAATCTGCAACAAAGATTGTGCAATGTGTTTTAAACGTGTGGTCAATACAGAAAGGAGACAGTGAGTTACATGTGACAGTTCAGGGGCAGTGTGCTACTTTTAGTATGTGCGAAAAACAAGGACAGAAGAGCATGCTTTTAGACTTGTGGACTGAAACCTTTTCAAATGCTGGAGAATATTTTGTTTGCACTGTGACAGATACAGGGCAGACACAGCTGATTTTGACTTGTGCTCTGATAGATACAGGACAGACACTGTTGATTTTGAGTTGTGTTCTGACAGACACTATGCAGACACAATTATTTGGATGTTTTTGTGCTGTGACATATACAGGACAGATACAGATGCATGTGTGCTTTTGCACGCTGACAGACACTGGGCAGATGACTTTAAGACATAATGTTATTTTGACTTTTGAGGTAACGTAGGAACTCCTTTCTGCCATGGAATGCTTGCTTGGAAGCTGGCCAGTCCTAGTAAGATTCCTTGTGCGGGGAGGAAGACTCTCAAACCTTCTAGCGTGTGTTTTGAGATTATAAAGCTGAGGGTTGTTGACTTAGAAACCAGGATTTTGGAATCCGAATGGGAACGTACGCGTCTACTTCGGTACAGCAGAACCCTGGTTGCTGAGGCTCTTATTCCCGGCTGTTTATTCCCCTGGTCAGGAGTGGGCACCAGGTGAAGTATTCAGTTTTGATTATTGCCATTGTGATGCGTGGTTCCAGTGGCTGTGGTCATTTGAGGTGTTTAAGTTTTGATTATTGCCACTGTGATGTGTGGCCAATGGCTTTGATCATTTGAGGTGTTTTCTTTGTGATTCAGTGTATATATCTTTCTGATCTCTTGCAGGATGTCCAGTATATTGTCTTGAGTGTTATCTCATATTATTTTCTGCCTGTTTATTCATTAGTACTATTCATGCATTTAACTGTTGCATTTACCAAGTGTGTTATCATTGCTTGCATATAAATATATAACTCTATATATATTTCAATGTTGATTCATTTTGGCATCTGAGAAAGCCTTTCTGTTAGAGAGCATTGCATAAATAAAAACCCCAAGCCTTGTTCAAAAAAGTGATCTTTGCATTTTGTAAAATAAAACCCTTTTCTAGGTGTTGTTGTGTTTTATGTCTCCTGCTTTGCTGTTTTGAGCCCCCGTGTGGGAGATTCTGTATTATCTGAAAGGCGAAGCACGACATTTGCGCATGAATCTTTCAGCTTCTCCATTTGCTAGCGGCTATTGAGGGGTGATACAGCAGTGATGTATTCCCTGGTGGCTGAGCAGGTCCCTGGAGTCCGACTCTTGTAAAGGTGGACCATTGTCGGTCTTTATCTCGGCTAGCAGGCTAAATGTTGCAACGATTCTCTCTAGCACTGGAGCAACTTGCGTGAATGCTGTTGATTCAATTACCTCAACAATGGGGTACTTAGAGTATTGGTCAACCATGACTATTGTTATCCTTCCATCTGGGAAACTCCCAAAGTTGAGGCTTGTCTTGGACCACGGGACTGTGCAAGGGTCCTCATAGATGATGGGAGCTGGAGCTTTCTAGGAGCTTGTAAGCTGGATTGCAGGACTGTGTCATACCACTACTTCCGAAGCAGCCTCAAGGTCAGGGAATCATACTTTCTCCCTCATGCATGATTTAAATTTTACAATTCCTTGGCGCACGCCATGGGCCAGCAGTGTCACCTGTCATTGGAGGTTCGCTGGGGTCACAAGCCGATGGCCTTTCAGGAGGATCCCGTCTTGAGTGGTGCTTATCTTATCGCGCACCCTCCACATTTTGGCCAATCTTTCTTTCTCCTGACCAGTCCAGTTGTTAGCATCCCGCAGGACGTTTTGTCAGGGGCCGCTGCGTACAGCGTCTCTTTCTTTTAAAAGTACTGCATAATTTTTCATGGAGTCCTTAATGTGGATGAGTTTGAGTGCTTTGGACAGGCACTCTGTGAGATCACGTTGATGCAATTTTCTACTGCACCACCGCACCCAGGTTCCTGTTCAGCTGCTTGCGACAGGTGGCGATAGGGAAATTCAGCAGGGTTTTTGAAGCCAGGCCGGAATACCACCTCCACATGGTAATGCTGCAGTTGAATGGCCCAGAGTTCAACCTGTGGAGGGGGATGGGGGGGCTGAACCCTGGAACGGTGGAACAAATGGTTGATGGTCAGCTATAAAATTGAAGGATCTTCCGCACAGATACAAATGTAAGTGTCTGCATGCCCATTTAATTGCCAGGGCCTCTCTCTCGTGGGGGTTAACGCCTTATGGCGAATGCAAGTGGGGCCCACTTTCCGGGTTCTACCTCCTGAGTGAGGATGGCTCCCAGGCCAACAGGGCTCGCATAGACGAGCAGTTTAATCTGCTACTTTGGGTCAAAGTAGGCCATGGTAGTCTTACTCAGGAGTGCCTCCTTCACCTTCTGGAATGCATCATCTTGTTGCTGGCCCCACTCCTAGCCAGCGTCACTCTTGGTAAGGGCTCTCAGCAGTTCCGCGATGGTCGCCAACTTTGAAATGAGCCGGACACAATATGTGGCCATTCCCAGGAAACTGCGCACCTAAGAAGCGGTGATCTGCTTAATGGCTTGCGACTTTCGGGGGTCGACTTATACTCCATCCTGATTGAAGATGTAGCCAAAGAACTCAATGGATGTCGGAAAGAAGGAGCACTCCTCCTTATGTAACATGACGCCATGCTCCCAGAGGCATCTGTGAATGGCACGCATATGCAGGTGATGTTCTTTGGCAGTCGCTTCATGGATAAGGATTGTGTTGCTTACTTTCATGACACCTTGGATTCCCAACAGAGTCTTTCTTATCACGTCTTGGAAGACTTCTGCCGATGAGGATATGCTGAAGTTTAGTTGTTTATACTGGTGTAACCCCAGATTAGTAGATAAGGTAGTGATACATTTACTCTCTTCCACTAGGAGTAGTTGCTAACAGCCAGCATTTAGGTCTAGTTTTGAGAACCATCTCAAGCCGTTCAGGTCGGCGATGATATCACCCTTTGTGGGCGTGATATGGCGTTCCCGCTTGAGGGCACGTATCGGGAGATGCATGTCAATACAGAGGTGTATTTTGCTTGTTTGTGTTTATTTTTTTGCTATGATCATGGGGGATACCCAGGGTGTTGCCCCTGACACCTTTTCCATCACTCCTTGCTTCTCAAGCTTATCGAGCTCTTGCTCCACCAGTGGTCTTAGGTGCAATGGTATGCGCAGGTAGCAGAGGTCCACAGGCTTGACGGAATGGTCGATGTGTAACTTGACTGGCGATGCCTTCAAACACCCTAGGCCACTAAAATAGAGCAGTGTATTGGTTCCGCAGTTCGTCCACTTGAAACGCCTTTACATTTTGGGCAAAGGACACAAGACCCAAATCTTCAGCTGTGTGGCCTGAGAGCAGCGTGTTAGCCTCCTTGTTGACAACATGGAACGTTGTAGTGACTTCTTGTCCGTTAGCTCTTACTGGCACAGAAATGCGCCCTTAGAGGGACAGTGGACAGTGGCTGCTATTTGTAAAAATATTGGTGCTTGATGGGGTGAGTGCTGGCTTGAGCCAGAGGAACTAGTACTACTGAATCCCCATGACATTTACTGATGCATCCGTGTCAATGAGGGCCTTTATTTCAGATCCTACGATGCCCAGCAGGCACGTGGGCTGTGGTCTTCAGCGCCGTTTGACATCACTCGTGGAGGAGATGAGGTGCACTTCTGCCTCATCGTCCTCAGGTGAGGAGTCTTAGATCTGTCAGCTTTGCCATTGTGGTGTGCTGGTGGTGCAGTTCTGAACATAAAATCTCCTCCTGCTCCCACGGACAGAATGACTCCTCAGTCACACTCACATACACACATCACACGCTGGTGGGGCCCATAACACCAACATTCGTTCCTGTCAAAACCATCCGTGCCTTACATAGGAGAGATATCCCGTTCCCGAACTGCAGCTATTCACTTTGGATAGAGGAAAAACACATCTATTGACTTACTCTAACTGTTCCTCCATCCGGAGGTCGATTAGATCATTTAGTTGTTATGGAAATTTGATGCAACGCTTAACTCTGATATTAATCAATAAAACATTACAAAAAAATAACCACCCGACACAGTTCTTCAAACAATGATTTTTCTTTATCTAATTAAATTTGCAGGTTAAATCCTAACAATGCACAATATTATCTTTTGTCATAATTACCTTGTCACGGGGGCACTACTGGGGGCATGGCTACGGACAAACAAGCAGAAGGGATTCCTGATTGTTCCTTTACGCCCTGGCCACAGGACTCGTACGGGCCCTTTAACTCCACCAGAGAATCCCATGGGGAGGAGCCGACAGTCTGCACGTCAGAAGTCGCCGTCCAATCGGAGACCCCGAGCCCTCGTAAGAAGAACCAGGAAGAAGAGGAGGACGCGAAAGCCGGAGGAGTTAAGGAGAGCCGAGCGAAGGAGACGGAGCAGGAGCGAGGGAGCAGTGGAGGATGAGAGACGACTGAAGGAGAGTGCGGAGTCCGAGAGACGGCGCCGACGGAGCCAGGAGGCCAACGGATACGCTACTCGCCCCGCCACGTTCCTGGAGGAGCGTGGCTGGGAAAGGTACGTGATCGTATCTTGAGCCTGTCACAAGTACGGGGAGGGACGGGTTGAATAGGACGTGGGAGGTCACGGGAATACGGGGAGCCTGAGTGTTGGGGATTCTTTTTTCTGTGGGTCAACTACACTCACCCCCCCTCCAGCCTTCTGTGCCTAGGTTCACCTCCTTATCTCGTCTGGGTTATATGAGTCACGGCAGTTGGTGGTAGTCCCGGTGATCCCTCACAACCCTTCCCCCCTCAAAGCGCCCTTGGTCCCTGCAACCTTACTTACCTTTGTGTCCCTGTGTATCTCTTCCCTGGGTCCCGGGCGGACGAGGAGACGGTCCCTACGGCAGAACCGGACGGAGAGAAGGTCTCTACAGAGGAACCCTTGATCCGAACTTCGACACCTCGAGAAACATACATCGTCCAGAACACTACAGACAAAAGACAAGAAAGGCGTTGTTGAACCAATAAAGCCCGATACTTCACCTCCTACGTGAGTCCCTGTGTTTGTATACTAGGAGAACCACCTCCCCCACCATATCGTCCCCTCACAAGTGGCGAGCCAGATAGGAGTCTTGTGGAATCAGCATCCGAAACAGGATGGAGGCCATCATCCACCAGATGAAGGAGGGCCAGGCGAAACTCGAGTGGGCAGTAGAGAAATCCTCCAGTCAGGCGGAGGCGGATCGTGCCGTCTTTACATCAGCGATACAAAACCAAGCGGACAGTCTAATAAAACTAGCAGAGGGACATGCCCAACTCCTGATCGCACTGGGACAGGGAAGAGCGAGCAACCCCCATGGAACCGTAGTCCCTCTCCAGAAATACGTACCTGGTGATGACCCCTTGGCATTCTTCTTGAATTTTGAAAGAGCCGCGAGGGCCAGTGCCTGGTCGGATGAGCGGTGGCCCTTTTACCTCGCGCCCCTCCTAACGGGAGAAGCCCAAGCCGCCTACCAGACAATTAACCAAGATGGGACATCCACCTATACGGCGGTGAAACAATATGTGCTGGATCGCTTAGGTGTGGACGACGAGACACACCGCCTGAAGTTCAGACAAGAGCGAGGAGCCACGGGTGACCTGCCAAAAACCTTGTTCTTCAAGTTAAAGGGAGCTGCTGATCTCTGGCTCAAACCCCATGAGGGCATATGAACGAGGTCATGAATAAAATATACTTGGAACAATTCCTGGAGGCGCTCCCCTATGCCACTCAACGGTGGTTAAAATAACACGCCGGTCTGACCTTAGAACAGGCTATAGAAATGGCGACGGCTTACTCCAGGGCCCAGGGTCGACCACCCCTTAAAGAATCAGAGAAACACGTCCGTCCCCCAATTCCGGCGAGACTTGAAAGGAAGACCCCACGACCCCCTCCAGAGGGAAACCGACCCCGTCTTCCCCGTCCCGAGAATCCCCCTTACACCTCCCCCCAGTGTTATGACTGTGGAGAGTGGGGCCATATAGCACGGTTCTGTCGTAAGAAAAGGGAGAAAGACGACGAACCCATGGACATCAGCTATGCACCCCGCTCTGTCCTATTCGCCCAGGAGACAGGCCCCATATTTTATGTAAGTGTGACTCTTAATGGCAGGAGGGTAAGGGCTCTTCTTGACTCGGGATGCAGGCACTCTGTCATAAAGCGGGAATTGGTAGCTCCTTCTTGGCTAATACCAGGGAAGACAGTACACATTCGATGCATACATGGGGACGTAAGGGAGTACCCATTGGCTAGGATCACCCTAGGGATCGACAATCATATACAGTCAGACGTAGTGGTGGGGGTGGTGGACGATCTCCTCGAGTTACTAATTATAGGGATTGACTCTCCGTCCTTTACCCCCCTCTTACAAGCTGCGATAAACCCCACTAAATATAACGTGTGTCTCACCCCTGAACCCTGGGCTAGAGATAATCACTTTCGGCTGGCCCAGTTAAACGATGCCAGTCTCACACACGCTTGGCAGAAAGCACGAGATCAATCAAATGCTGGGACTCGTACCTATCCTTCATTCACTGAACGAAACGGACTCCTCTACCGTCTAGCGAAACCCGACGCCGTTCCCCAACTGTTGGTTCCTGCTGGATTCAGGGACCAAATTCTCTTTTTTGCCCACGCTCATCTTTTAGCAGGGCATTCCGGAGCAGAAAAAACTGGTCAAGCCATTCTACAACATTTCTTTTGGCCGGGGGTGTACGCTCAGATACAGAAATATTGCCAGGAGTGCCAAATCTGTCAGAGACGCAATCCCTATGTTCCCCCTCCAGTTCCATTAAATCCCTTACCCATCATTTGGACCCCATTCGACCGCCTAGGTATGGACCTCATAGGACCCCTGCCCAAGTCGGCTAAGGGTCACCAGTATGCACTGGTATTGATCGACTATGCCACCAGGTACCCAGAGGCATTCCCACTTCGTGCCGCAACTTCCAGTGCCATCGCACAACGACTCGTGGAAGTTTTCTCCCGCATGGGGTTTCCACGAGAGATCATCACTGACCAAGGTACCCCATTCATGTCCCGGTTAATGAGGCAGGTCTGTGACCAGTTGCACATTAAACATATCACCATATCTGTGTATCACCCCCAGACAGATGGACTAGTCAAACGATACAACGGTAGTCTTAAGCTTACATTGAAGAAGCTTCTGTCTGGGGACGGACGGCACTGGGACCAGTTGCTCCCCTTGGCCCTCTTTGTACTCCGTAGCCAGAAACAATCCAGTTTAGGGACTTCCTCTTTTGAGTTATTGTTCGGGCGTAAGCCCCGAACCTTACTCGAGATTACCAAGGACAGTTGGGAACGAGAGGGGTTACAAGAGGCCGAATCCTTACTGGATTATACACAACAGTTACAAAACCGCCTCCATAAATTGCGAACATTGGCCCACACAGAGTTGTCGGCGGCACAGCTCAAACAGAAAACATTCTATGACCGAGGTACGAAGTGGAGGGAGTTAGATGTAGGCGACTGGGCCCTGATACTTTTACCCTCCTCCACCCACAAGTTAAAAAAAGAATGGCAAGGACCTTTCAAAGTTACAAGAAAGATAGGGAAAACGACATATATTCTGCAGCTGAGGGGAAAGAGGACCCAGATGTTCCACATTAACTTACTGAAGAAGTGGTTGGGACCCCCTCCTTCCGGGGTTCATGCGGTCTCCATAATCACATCTCCCTCTCATACTGCTCTAGAGACCCCTGTCAATCCTGACCTCACCGCCACCCAAACCAGAGAGATACGGTCCCTGCTTATGGACTTCTCAGATGTATTTTCTGATCAACCAGGCAGGACCCAACTAGCCGAGCATTCCATCACCACTCCCCCGGGGGTTGTGGTGAAACAAAAGCCTTACCGGATCCCTGAGGCTCGACGAGCCGCCTTTCAGGAGGAAGTCTCCAGGATGTTGGGATCGGGGGTTATCGTGCCCTCACATAGTAATTGGTGTTCCCCCGTGGTGCTGGTACCCAAACCGGATGGCAGCATCCGGTTTTGTATTGACTTCCGCGCTGTGAACAAGGTATCCAAGCAGGATGCCTATCCGCTTCCCCGTGTGGATGAACTCATAGAACGCCTTGGTGAGGCCCGATACATTACCACCATCGACCTCACCAAAGGTTACTGGCAGATCCCTTTGGCCCCCGCAGATCAGGAAAAAACAGCGTTCTCCACCCCTTCCGGCCACTATCACTTCACAGTTCTTCCCTTTGGGTTGCATGGGGCCCCAGCGACCTTTCAGCGAGCTATGGATGTGCTCCTGGCCCCTCACTTATCATATTCAGGGGCTTATTTAGATGACATCGTGGTCTATAGTAAGATCTGGGAAGAGCACCTATGGCACTTAGGGAACGTACTGAACAGCCTTCGGCAGTCCGGGTTACACGTCAACGCCAAGAAAACCCCGAGTGGCTTTTCAGAAAGTGAGGTATTTGGGGTATCTCTTGGGGGAGGGACACATAGCTCCCCAAACCGAGAAAGTGGCCGCAATACAGTCCGTTCCTTATCCAAAGACCAAAAGAGACTTAAGGGCGTTCTTAGGGTTAGTGGGGTATTAGAGACGGTTCATAGCCCAGTTCGCTACCATAGCGGGCCCCCTCACTGACCTACTACGAAAAACACACACCTCACCCAGGTTACACGCCCCTTCAGATCAAGAAGCCTCTGTGTTTCAAGCCCTGAAAGATGCTATAACTACCTTCCCTGTACTAGTGACCCCGGATTTCAACAAAACCTTTATCCTGCAGACAGACGCCTCAGGTATTGGGATCGGGGCGGTTCTCTCTCAACAAGACCCCGACGGTCACGAACGCCCCCTTCTTTTTCTCAGCAGGAAGTTGTTTCCTAGGGAACAGGCTTACTCCACTATAGAAAAAGAGTGCCTTGCGGTCAAGTGGGGGGTTGAGAAACTCCAATATTATTTAGAAGGCAGACCCTTTGTCCTTTACACCGACCATGCTCCCCTCACCTGGCTACAAAGGAATCACGGTCACAATGACAGGATCCTCCGCTGGTTCCTTGCCCTCCAACCCTATCAGATAGACATCCGACATCGGAAAGGGGTGAACCAGGGTAACGCTGACTTTCTTTCTCGGTTCCCTTGTTCCCCCGATCGGGGCACACCAGGGGGAGGGAATTGTCACGGGGGCACTACTGGGGGCACGGCTACGGACAAACAAGCAGAAGGGATTCCTGATTGTTCCTGTACGCCCTGGCCACAGGACTCGTACGGGCCCTTTAACTCCACCAGAGAATCCCTTGGGGAGGAGCCGACAGTCTGCACATCAGAAGCCGCCGTCCAATCGGAGACCCCGAGCCCTCGTAAGAAGAACCAGGAAGAAGAGGAGGACGCGAAAGCCAGAGGAGTTAAGGAGAGCTGAGCGAAGGAGACGGAGCAGGAGCGAGGGAGCAGTGGAGGACGAGAGACGACTGAAGGAGAGTGCGGAGTCCGAGAGACGGCGCCGACGGAGCCAGGAGGCCAACGGATACGCTACTCGCCCCGCCACGTTCCTGGAGGAGCGTGGCTGGGAAAGGTACGTGATCGTATCTTGAGCCTGTCACAAGTACGGGGAGGGACGGGTTGAATAGGACGTGGGAGGTCACGGGAATACGGGGAGCCTGAGTGTTGGGGATTCTTTTTTCTGTGGGTCAACTACACTCACCCCCCCTCCAGCCTTCTGTGCCTAGGTTCACCTCCTTATCTCGTCTGGGTTATATGAGTCACGGCAGTTCGTGGTAGTCCCGGTGATCCCTCACAACCCTTCCCCCCTCAAAGCGCCCTTGGTCCCTGCAACCCTACTTACCTTTGTGTCCCTGTGTATCTCTTCCCTGGGTCCCGGGCGGACGAGGAGACGGTCCCTACGGCAGAACCGGACGGAGAGAAGGTCTCTACAGAGGAACCCTTGATCCGAACTTCGACACCTCGAGAAACATACATCGTCCAGAACACTACAGACAAAAGACAAGAAAGGCGTTGTTGAACCAATAAAGCCCGATACTTCACCTCCTACGTGAGTCCCTGTGTTTGTATACTAGGAGAACCACCTCCCCCACCATATCGTCCCCTCACATACCTATTCTGGCTAATTGTCGTTCTCTAAGTCAGAAACTGGTCCTCAGAAATTCATCAGAGATTCTACCGTCCCGTCCTCTGCTGTCAGCGTGGAGTGCCGCATAGAGTAGCATCGATCAGGGTGCGTCTCAAGCTCTTTGGGTGGTAACCTAATTTCCTCTCTAGACTACTAATATTTATACCAAATTTTACATATACAAGTAACATTTTCTTTATTTCCAGGCAGTTGATTGGCTGAATTCAGCCCCGTCTCAATACTTTACGAAACATTATCCAAAGTTCACATACGGATGATGTATAAACTAGGCGCATGGGAAAGCTGTTCCCAGGTCAGGAAAGTATCAGTCTATTGTGAATAGGTGGCTTTTGGTTCCCATATGGCAACATTTCTTCCATGTTCAGGGACATTGGCATCTCGCCCAGAGTAGTCTTCATAGACCTGGTTCAAAAGTTCATGGTAAAGCTACGATGAAGTCAGTGCAGGCGCCTTCCTCCATTGCTCAATGCATGAAGTCAGGTACTTTAGTGAGGATTCAGTCGGCAGCCATTTTTTAGTAGGCCGAAATAGTCAACTTAAGTAAAGGAAACACAAAATCGCAATTAATACATAGAAATGACTAAACAGTGTTATTCTCTTACTAATACCTGTAAGGGTGCTCAGAATCTTCTGCAGGAGCGTCAGGAACCTGAAGATATATCTCTGTCTTCCCCTGCGGCCTTCCGTCTCTATCAGACCCTAGAGAACTGGATGACACGCCAAGGGAAAACAGGGTGACAAAACAAGGGAAGGAGGGTATGACTTCAGAGGTAGTGTTGCGGAGGGTCCAAGGAGGTGGGTCTTCTCTGGATGCACCCTGTAATAGAAACCTAATCACTCTTCCCTCTGGCACATAAACAGTAAACCATGAACATCAGCACGCCCACCTACCACTGGGGTCTGGATCTTTTGGCAGGACGGGGAATCACCAATATGGGAAAATACCAGGTACACAGGAGAGGACAGGCATAGAATGACCAGTTTTCCTAAATCACATAAGCAACAAGTCAGAGGAAATTATGTAATGGTAACATCAATCACATCCGAGCTACTATAGGTCCTTCACTCACTCATGGAGACCACTCCAACTCCCCTTCCTGGTATTTACAAATGGCATGTACAATGGAACTTCTTTGGATGTGGGCTACGACCTAACAGGAAAGCAGCAGGCAATAACTATTAGATTCACTCATACTTAAGGTAACTGTAAACACATAGGAAAATGGAGCGCGTTGCGCTGTTACCGTGTTTCAGTCGTGCATCGGCTCTTACTTCGTGGTTCACGCTAGCAGCCCCCTTGTATTAGTGAAACTTTCATTCTCCGAGGAGAACTATCCCACCAGTCTTAAGGAGGAGAAATGAACCAGGGTTGTGAGATATGAGGGTGACTGTTGTGGGACGTTGTGGATCTTCCAGATGTCGGAGGAATGTGAACTAGTAAATTCCCATTAAAAGGGAAGACAAGGAACTTGACGGTTGAGTGGGAATGAACGGTGCAAGGGATAGCTGAACCCTCAAATAATATCAAAAACAGGACGGATGGACAGAGTGGGGAAGGACACCGTAAAAGAAAAGACAAGCACACTATATACACTATCCTACCGCCACCAAGGTGCTCGCGCTGCGTCTGAGAGGCAGCAATGGGATACGGAAAAGGGCGTACGAATGGACGACAAACAATGGCAACACACAAGCGAGCTCCAAGGTGGAACAGGAGAGCTCGCAACGGTAATACTTTGGCGTCTTGCAAACACGCCAAAACCGCTCGGAAAGAACCCGCAAGGATTCACGCTACTCCGGAAACAGGAAGCAATCTTTCCGGAAGCCAGGCATTCAACACTCGGACCAAATCAGGCAACTAAGCTAGAACGCTAAGCGCAATTGTGCGCGCCTAGCCTCCTTAAATACTGGTTCGTCTGTGGATCAGAGTTCGAGTCCCGGGGCATGACAGCACACTCCCCCCACAACGGCCCCCCCCGTCTTGGGTTTATCAGGATGCTGCATGTGAAACAGGCGTACAAGTCGAGGGGCGTGGACATTAGCGACCGGCTCCCACGTACGTTCCTCCACTCCATATCCCTTCCAATGTATAAGGTACTGGAGTGTATTCTTCACCAATCGCGAATCCACTATGGATTCTACTTCATACTCAGAGGGATCTGAAAGAGAGACTGGAGGTGGACGACGCGGGAGCCGGGCGCCCGATTCCACAGGCTTTACCAGAGAAACGTGGAACACTGGATGTATCTTGAAGGAGGTAGGTAATTCCAGTTTCACAGCCACTGGATTAATCACACTGTGTACCTTGTATGGGCCTATGTAGGCAGAGTTGAACTTGCGTGGACCACGGAGTGCCAGATGTTTGGTGGAAAGCCACACCTTATCCCCCGGTTCATAGATAGGTTCTAACCGTCTGTGAAGATCAGCCCCCTCCTTATACGCTATCTTTGCGGCTTCCAGATTCTCCCGGGTGCAACTATGGATTTCTCGCAGCCGTGAGAGGAATTCATTGGCCGCCGGGGTAGGGCCTTCCTGGGACACTCCAGTAGGTAACAACTTGGGATGGAATCCGTGAGAACTATAGAAGGGTGAGTAGCCCGTAGAGGAATGGGGGCTGTTGTTATATGCGATTTCTGCCACCCACACCCATTCATCCCATTCTATAGGTTTCTGCAGTGCCTGTGTTCGCATGTACTGTTCGAAGCATTGGTTAACCCTCTCAGTCTGCCCGTCGGATTGGGGGTGATGACTAGAGGACAACCTGACATCTATACCAAGCAAGGAGCACAAACATTTCCAAAACCGGGACACAAACTGGGCCCCCCTATCAGACACCAGCACGGAGGGAATTCCATGTAGACGGACGATTTCTCGTAAGAACACTGAAGCTAGTTCACTGGCAGTAGGCAACCCCCTCAAGGGAACAAAATGAGCTGTTTTTGTAAACATATCCACCACCACTGGCAAGGTAGTATTTTGGTTTTGGGTCACCGGCAACTCGACAACAAAATCAAGGGATACAGTATGCCAGGGTCCCGGCGGAGCAGGGAGAGGCAGGAGTAAGCCCACTGGGTTTTGGCGGGAGACTTTGGACTGGGCACATACATGACACGTCTTAACATATGTAATAATGTCCTTCAGCATGCGCGGCCACCAGAATCGTTCTCGCACTGCCTGAGTAGTCTTCTTAATTCCTGGGTGGCCTGCCAATGTATGGGAGTGGTACCAATCCAACACCTGTTGCTGTAGTTCCCTAGTGGGTAAAACTATTCCCCCTTGTACACATACGTATCCGTTCTGAATGGTAGTGGGCTGAGAACCCACAACACCCCCCATTTCTGCTGATGACTGGCTCTGCCTAACCTGGGTGAGAAACATTTCTTCAGAGAGAACCCCACCTAAAATGGCTTCCTTAGGAACAATAGTCGGGGCTTCCAAAGGCAATTCGGGGTGATCAAACCCTAAGCGAGATAAAGTGTCCGCCTTCCCATTCTTCCGCCCTGGACGGTAGTGGATACAAAAGTCATACTCGCAAAAGAACTGTGACCACCGTATTTGTCGCATGGACAACGCTTTGGCGGACGTCAAATAGTGGAGGTTGCGGTGATCTGTCAGGACTGTTGTTTGATGCCTAGCCCCCAACAAATACTGACGCCATTCTTCAAAAGCCTTTTTTATAGCAAGAAGCTCCTTTTCACCTACCGCGTAATTGTATTCTGCCGGGGTAAATTTGTGTGAAAAATAGGCCACTGGGTGATTAAGGCCACTAACAGGGTCTCTTTGACTGAGTACTCCCCCCACGGCCACTTGAGAAGCATCAACCTCCACAATAAAAGGCAGGGCAGGATCAGGGTGGTGAAGAACGGGAGCTCGAGTGAAAGAAAGACGCAATTGTTGGAATGCATTCTCAGCTGTTCTGGACCAGGTATAGATGACTCCCTTCTTCAAGAGGGCCGTAAGTGGCGATGCCAGATCAGAAAAATTCTTGATAAACCTTCGATAAAAGTTGGCAAAACCCAAGAAGCTTTGCAACTCTTTGACTGTTTTAGGCGCTGGCCAGGACAAGACAGCCTTCACCTTACCAGGATCCATTGCCAAACCCCATGGAGACACCACAAAACCTAGAAAGGGCACCTCTTGAGTGTGGAAAGAGCACTTCTCTAGTTTACAGTACAATTTGTTGTCATGTAGGCGTTCTAATACCTTCCGTGCATGCATTATGTGTTCTGACAGGGAGGCAGAATAAATCAATAGATCGTCAATGTAGGCTATGACATAATCTTCTAGCATATCTCTGAGCACTTCAGTAATGAAAAATTGAAATGCTGCAGGAGCATTACAAAGCCCAAAGGGCATGACTAAATACTCGTATAGCCCGTATTTGGTGCAAAATGCTGTCTTCCACTCATCTCCCTCCTTGACTCGCACAAGATGGTATGCACCACGTAGATCTAATTTCGTGAAGTACTGTGCGCCTCTCACCCTGTCAAGGAGGGAGGCAATGAGGGGCAACGGGTAACGGTTCTTGATGGTGACTTGATTCAACCGTCGATAGTCAATACAACATCTCAATCCCCCTTCCCGCTTGGGAATGAAAAATAATGCAGAAGAGGCCGGGGAGCGCGAAGATCTGATGAACCCCTTTTCCAGCATGTCATCGAGGTACTGTCGTAGATACACGTTTTCCTTTTCTGTTAGCGAGTATACACGACTGCAAGGTATTCTAGCCCCCGCTTCCAAGTCTATTCGGCAGTCGTACACCCTATGTGGAGGGAGAGATTCTGCTTCTCGGGGGTCGAATACGGCCTTCAAATCGGCGTAACAGGTAGGCAGCTCAGACGCCTGTTCTTCTGCCACAGGAGGTGTGTCAGCTAGCGTGCCAGCTATCACTCCCTTTTGACTTTGGGAAGGGCGAAATTCTAGAAGGGAGTTTTCCCAATCTATGATGGGGTTGTGGAGTCTTAGCCATGGGATTCCTAATAAAACGGGAATGTGTGGTGAATGTATCAGATCGAAGGACAGGTCTTCCTGATGCTGAGGTCCTATACTCATGTGCAACTGCTCTGTTTGATGGGTTACCGGTCCCGAGACAAGCGGCCTGCCATCAATAGTTGAGACCCTATTGGAGACCTCTTTCATTACACAGGGTATTAGCTTGTTACGGGCCCATTCTTCATCCATATAATTCCCTGATGCTCCAGAATCTATCATTATTCTTACATGTAATCCCTGCTGTTCCAATGCGATATAGGCGGAAACATAGAAATGTGACGTGGCGGACAAGTCGTGATCAGCGGGGGAGACCGTACAACCTGAACTGCCCGGGAGCCTGGTCCCAAAGGACCCCGGACTTTCTAGTTTCCCTGTCGGTTAACAGGGCTCGGTTTGGCAGGACAAGCTCGTACAAAATGACCGGCTTTACCGCAGTACATGCACAATTTCTCGGCCCTTCTTCTCTGCCTTTCTTCTTGCGTCAAAGGGCCCCGCACCATCCCTATTTGCATAGGCTCGCTCTCATCCACGGACTTTGGCAGCTCACTCTTTTTCTCCTTAAACAGTCCATATCGCGGTTCCCCTTTTCCCTTTTCGTTTTTTCGTTCTCTTAACCTATGATCGATTTGAATCACTAAGTCTATTAGGTCAGGACAAGATTCAGGTAACTCAACTATTTGGGATAAAGCGTCCTTTAATTCATCCCGCAAACCCCTGTAGAAGAGTGCACCGCGTTTTTCTTACGGCCAGTTGGCCTCTACCACTAGTCTCCTAAAGGAAGTGATGTACTGGACCAAATCATGGCTCCCCTGCTTCAAGGCTAACAACTCAGTATCAGCCGCGTGGGTATACACATGTCTATCGAACAGTTTACGGAACTCCCTCCTAAAGGCTCCATAATTGTATAGTAGAGGATCATCTCTTTCCACTAAGGGTATAGCCCAATCAGCAGCGGACCCGCTTAAATAAGATATGGCGAACGCCACCCTAGATTGATCTGAGGGAAAACAGGCCGCCTTGCACGAAAAGTGTAGTTGACATTGACTCAGGAAAGCGGCACATCGGGCTGCGTCTCCTGCGAAACGCTCCGGCGGAGCTAGGGGAATGAACTGGGGGGTAGTTACGTGGATGACTGGTTGTTGGCCAGTACTTCTCTCTCCTGAGGGCCCCGCTCTTTGTAGGCCCTGCAGGGCATCTACTCTTGCTGCTAAGGCCTGGGTCTCACCTTGCAAATTGCCTATCATATTGGCCACATCAGCCAACGTTACTGTACCCAAATCCATGACGCTCGGGCAGAACACACTGTTTTAGGCTTAGCGTTCTGTAAGGGTGCTCAGAATCTTCTGCAGGAGCGTCAGGAACCTGAAGATATATCTCTGTCTTCCCCTGCGGCCTTCCGTCTCTATCAGACCCTAGAGAACCGGATGACACGCCAAGGGAAAACAGGAAGACAAAACAAGGGAAGGAGGGTATGACTTCAGAGGTAGTGTTGCGGAGGGTCCAAGGAGGTGGGTCTTCTCTGGATGCACCCTGTAATAGAAACCTAATCACTCTTCCCTCTGGCACATAAACAGTAAACCATGAACATCAGCACGCCCACCTACCACTGGGGTCTGGATCTTTTGGCAGGACGGGGAATCACCAATATGGGAAAATACCAGGTACACAGGAGAGGACAGGCATAGAATGACCAGTTTTCCTAAATCACATAAGCAACAAGTCAGAGGAAATTATGTAATGGTAACATCAATCACATCCGAGCTACTATAGGTCCTTCACTCACTCATGGAGACCACTCCAACTCCCCTTCCTGGTATTTACAAATGGCATGTACAATGGAACTTCTTTGGATGTGGGCTACGACCTAACAGGAAAGCAGCAGGCAATAACTATTAGATTCACTCATACTTAAGGTAACTGTAAACACATAGGAAAATGGAGCGCGTTGCGCTGTTACCGTGTTTCAGTCGTGCATCGGCTCTTACTTCGTGGTTCACGCTAGCAGCCCCCTTGTATTAGTGAAACTTTCATTCTCCGAGGAGAACTATCCCACCAGTCTTAAGGAGGAGAAATGAACCAGGGTTGTGAGATATGAGGGTGACTGTTGTGGGACGTTGTGGATCTTCCAGATGTCGGAGGAATGTGAACTAGTAAATTCCCATTAAAAGGGAAGACAAGGAACTTGACGGTTGAGTGGGAATGAACGGTGCAAGGGATAGCTGAACCCTCAAATAATATCAAAAACAGGACGGATGGACAGAGTGGGGAAGGACACCGTAAAAGAAAAGACAAGCACACTATATACACTATCCTACCGCCACCAAGGTGCTCGCGCTGCGTCTGAGAGGCAGCAATGGGATACGGAAAAGGGCGTACGAATGGACGACAAACAATGGCAACACACAAGCGAGCTCCAAGGTGGAACAGGAGAGCTCGCAACGGTAATACTTTGGCGTCTTGCAAACATGCCAAAACCGCTCGAAAAGAACCCGCAAGGATTCACGCTACTCCGGAAACAGGAAGCAATCTTTCCGGAAGCCAGGCATTCAACACTCGGACCAAATCAGGCAACTAAGCTAGAACGCTAAGCGCAATTGTGCGCGCCTAGCCTCCTTAAATACTGGTTCGTCTGTGGATCAGAGTTCGAGTCCCGGGGCATGACAATACCCTTATGTGTATGCATTTATCTAGCCATATGCGACATTTAAAGCCGTTAATGCTGGTTTATTTAAGCGCGAATCACGTTAACACTGCTTAAATGAAACATATAAGTTTAATATGCGTACAAACTTAGTTCACTTATTATTTTAGCCATGCAAATGCATTCCCACGTATTCTCTTGGTTAATAAGGTTGATTAATTCATCACAGCATTCTGTTAATCATTAAAATTAGTCGTTTAGTCCTTTTAATATAAACTTATATAAATGGAATGGGTATATAAAAATAAAATATTTTACCCGCTCCATCAATCCCCCCCTTTGGTGATTTTATCACCACAAAACCCACAAAATTTTCAATTTATTTCCCCTTTTACAGAAATTTGAAATGTCTTTTTGCTTAATTAAAATTCTGTTTCCCTTTCATCTTCTCTCTTGGTTTTATCATACATACTCTCCTTCCACTCTTCCATTTCTATTTCATTGAGATCTTTTTCTGGTTTCTTTTCCCTCTTTTTGTAAATTTCTCTTTTAATCTTCTTTTTATTTCTTCTATATCTACAACATATACATCCTAATCTAAGTATTAATAATATGAAAATCACACAGGTTAATGGGAATAATATTTTCCCTATTATAGTACTACCTAATTTACCTAAGAAAGCTTTAATAGCAGCCATTTTATTACTAATTCTAGTCCAGATACTTTCCACCTCCAGTGGTTTTATTTCATCATGCAATTCTGTAATATTCTTGATATAGATTTTTAGATCTCTGCTTTCGTCAGGAATGTAAGTGCAACAATGTTGAACTTTCAGCATTCCACAGACTCCACCCTCTTTTGCCAATAAAGTCGATTTTGCCTAATCATAGCACGCATGGCAACCAATTCAGTGTTTACCAATAGAAATCCTCCAGCTGTGCTTGTTGACAAACGATCCACTATGGTGGACAGCTTCCGAATATTATTTGCATTCAAAGATATTCCCACTGCTGGTATCAAGGCTCCAAAAATATCACCTACAATTTCTAACCAAGTTTCTCTTCTGCTACGCATTAGTAGGTTATTTGGTCCACTATTTTCTACTCTATCCATGTGGAAGATCTTTGGAAAGACCAGGCCTACATAATATGTGCCATACCAATGGTCAGGCAACCTGTAATAAGCCTTGTTCCCACAAATATAATACAATCCAGGAAAAACTGGGTCTTCTCCACCTCTAAATCCCCATCCGGATGCAATGAAGTATGTATCATGACACTCACTTGTCCCTATGTATATATAATCATATTGAGATCTTTCTCTCATGATGCATAATTTGCCTTTCTGTGGTGAATCTATAGCTATTGTTGGTCTAACATCACCTGTCGTTTCCTTGTTCCCATCTATTGCCCAAATGTTTTCCCCTTCTTTATGACCTTCTGCATTCTTGTGTATTTTCAACCTCCTCTCCTCAACCATATCCAAGAATGTTTTCTCTTCTGGTTTCAAACTGCAAGTTAAATTGTTCTTAAAAATATATTTTAGAGTTAGTCCTTTAGTTTCTATAAAAATTTCTCCTAATACATTAGCATCTTTAGCTGGATTTAATTCTTTATTCATGGGAAATCGTCCAAGAATATTATCTATGTTAGACATATTATACCCTAATTTTCCTACTTGATAAAATATACTAGTTAAGACACTACATGTTATTCCATAAGTTGCTGGGAGGTGATGATAAGTCACCCCTTCTGAAACAGAGGCAGGTAATTGCATGCAAACATAGCAATCCCTTACGTCCATTGTTTTTAAATATTCATACAATAATCTTGAAAAAACATTGCTAGAAAAATCAGTTATAGACCTATCTTGATGCACATGCTCAGTGCTGGTTCTCACTGGTATTACTTTTTGTGAACTTTTCACTATGTTAGTCATGTTCTCAGTATGTCCTGCCAGTGTATCTAAGGTTACTTTGAAAGAGATCAAAAGAGCGAGTACGCTCCAAAGAAGCATTAATAGTCCTGTACAGCAGCAACATGTCTTGCACCATCTTCTCATGAAGGTACATCTACTCTTGTTATCATCTATGTTAGCCATCTTGTTAGATCTAACCGTGTCTTTTGACTTAGCCTCTTCTACTCCGCCTCTTATAGCTTTCCTACAAGAGCTAAAACTTATCAGGTTGTCCAAATACTTCGATTTTCTTATTCAATCCTGTGTATTCCTACAAGGATCAATATAAATTACTCAGCTTGGCTTTTCGTCGGTTTTCACTTCCTTCTCGTCATCCACATGCAGGATTTCCTGATCTTCCACTTCTTCTCCAATGTCGGATAAGATAACTCTCAGGATTTCCCCAGTTTCTTCTTCTTTTATCAATTTCAGCCAAGTCTCCTCTGGATTTCCTTGACTATCTGCCTCTTCTCCTTGTTCAGGCAGTGCCACGTACGTCCATTCAGGTGACTTATACTTCTGGTTTGGTTTTCTTGCTCGTTTGTTTGCTTCTGACACCTCTGTTTCTCCCTCTTTCTCTGGATGCTGACTGGTTACTTCATTCACTTGCTCCGCCTCTGAGGGTTTAGCTCGTGTCAATCGATATCTCAGCTTCTTGATTTTCTTTGGCCAGAGATCCCCTTTAGCATTTCTTCTTTGTTTGCCGTTTCTTTCCTCAATCCAAGTTCTCTTCCTCAGAACTCGACCCTCTGGTATTTCAGTTTCACTGTCTCCAGATTCTGTCTCATTTGATTTTTCTTTTTCAGAAGTCTCCTTTTCCACCTCTTGGGTTGGCCCTACTTATGTCACTCCTCGGGTCTCCGGGACGCAATCCTCCTGCTGACTATTTGTCCATTCACCTAGCTGGGTGTTGCAGTTCCCTACACCTCCTCGGGGGTTTTCCGCAATCTGTCCCTCTCTTTCTGTGACTGTCCCTTCTTCTTCTTCCAGTATTTTCTCAGGTGGAATTTCTTCTACTCTCTCATCTGGTGCAAAAGTTACTTCTGACTGGAAATTCTTTTCTTTTCTTCTTTCTGTGTTCACCACTAGTGTTTTGCTCATCTCCAGAATCTGAAGTATCTGAAATCTGCAATCTTTTCCTCAGAATTTCTTCTCTGGGGGTCAGAACTAGTCTTGGCTCATTCTCCCCCCTTTCAGGATTTTCTTTTGTTTTTATATTCTCATTGCTTGACTCATCACTCGATTCTGATTCGTCAAAGTATTATTTTCCAATGCCGTCTGCTGGATTTGGAACTCTCAGAGTGTGACTGGCATGTATCCAATTTTTCAGTCCTGCACACTTCACAGCAGTTGTTGTGGTCAAGATGACCTGTCTTGGCCTTCCCCACCTTGGAACCAGGCAATTTCTTCTTCTGTGGACTTTTATCCTCACCCAGTCCCCTGGGCTCAAATCATGGGCTGGTTTCTTTTCAAGTGTGGTGGCATCCGCTCCAACCTGGTGAAACACAGAATGAACTGCGTCAGCCAGGCCTTTACAGTAATCCAAAATCATGTCATCAGTTATAGTCATCAGCTTGTTGACTGGCACAAACACGTGTCTCATGGCGCGTCCCATGATGATCTTGTGTGGACTCAAACCTGTGGTTCTATCCGGAGTAGACCTAATGGTCATCAAAACCAGAGGCAAGACATCAGGCCATTTCAAACCTGTGGCTAAACACATTTTCCCTATTCTGTTTTTGATAGTACCATTCATTTGCTCAACCACACCAGAAGCCTCTGGTCGGTAGGCACAATGCAGTTTCTGTTGTACACCCAATGCTTCACAAATAAGTTTCATGATCTCATTGTAGAAATGTCCTCCTCTGTCTGATTCTATGGTTATTGGGAACCCGTACCTTGGGATGAATTCCCTCAATAATAGCTTGGCCACTGTGATTCCATCATTTCTTCTGGTTGGGTATGCCTCCACCCATCTAGAGAACAGACAAACTACCACTAAAACATACCTCAGTTTGTTATAAGGAGGCATTTCAATGAAATCTACTTGCATTCTGGTGAAAGGTCCTCCCTCCCGGCCTATGGTACCCAGACTCACCACTGTTTTTCTTCCAGGATTGTACTGCTGACATGTCAAACATCTCTGACAGAGACTTTCTGCAATCAGCCTGAATTTTGGATTATACCAGGTCTGCTTAAAGGCCCTTATCATGGCATCCCTTCCCAGATGTCCTTGGCCATGATACATCCGTGCCATGGTTGACATCATGCTATCAGGCATTACTGGTCTTCCATCCCAATAGACCCACACATGATCCTTTTCCCTGGGTGCACATCCTGGTTTCACCCACTGTCTCATTTCCTCATCCACTGCTTCGTCCTGCAACTGCCTCACTTCATCCCATGTTCCCACAACGTTAGTAAACATTATGGAGCAAGAAGACATTTCCTTTTCTTTTGACCGATTTATTGAATATTTGTTTCGGGCACAATACTGAGCCATGTCGTTCGCAAAACGGTTCCCGGTAGTGATGTAATCACTACCTTGTCCATGAGCAGCACATTTTACCACAGCCAGTTCTTTGGGCATTTGTATTGCCTCAAGCAATTTCCCGACCACCTCTGCATTCCTTATGGGAGTTCCACTGGGGGTCAGGAAACCTCTTTGCAGCCATAGTTGGCCGAAGTCGTGGACAACTCCGAAGCCATACTGGCTATCAGTCATCACCGTCA
Source organism: Triturus cristatus (assembly GCF_964204655.1). Lineage (NCBI taxonomy): Eukaryota > Metazoa > Chordata > Amphibia > Caudata > Salamandridae > Triturus > Triturus cristatus. The sequence goes on from NC_140584.1 coordinate 59,742,614, forward strand.
CTCTCGCATTCCTCCCAATCTTGCATGCCTTGGTTAATGCCACTATTTCTGCTACTTGAGCGGATCTAACTCCTTTCAAGGGCGATGCCTCTGTAACTGCTTAAACTGTGCATACTGCATAGGCTGCGCTCAACACTCCTTCATCTGTTCTTAAACAAGATCCATCCACAGGAGGGGATCCGTGGGGAGCACTGGACGCATGAAGCGCGGTTAGACATGGGGGAAAGCCCAAGTTGCCTAGGGAAGGTTTGAGCACTCATACACGAGTCATGGCAATGGGAGGGGCGCATCAGGAAGAGGGCTGGCAGAGGGGGGCACACTGACATGGGTTGTGGGAGGGAGGGGGAGGGGGGCTCCACGCCGGATGGGTGACTGTTCTTTTGTACAATTGGGGGCATGGTTAAGTGTAAACTCTCCGGTGGAGGGCGGAGGGCGTTGAGCAATTGTATTGTGAGGTTGATATGCACATAATAAAAATAAATGTTAAAAAAAAAACAAACAAGATCAATCCACAAAAAACACATGATCACTCTCTGGCAGTGGTAGATCTCTTATGTAAGGACGAGGTTTTGTGCAATAGTCAAGCACATCCAGACAATCATGATCAGCCTCTTCCCTTATCTCCACTCTCTCTGCATCAGGCAAAAGTGTAGCTGGATTCACATTCACACATCTTTCCAGACTCACATTATTTGCACCTAGAATGACTTTTTCATACTTAGTCAGCCGACTATGTGACATGAACTGTGTTCGACTCCTCGTTAAAAGGATCACCACACTATGGGGTACAAACACTCTTACTGGATACCCCATCACAATTCCTTCACTCTGCTCTAGACTTCGGTATGTAGCCGCTACTGCTTTCAGACATCCTGGCAGACCTATTGCCACTGGATCTAACATTGACAAGAAATATGCCACTGGTCTCCTTTGCCTTCCATGTTTCTGTATTAACACTGAAAGTGCACATCCATTTCGCTCACTACAGTATAGCTCAAACTCCTTTTCATAGTCTGGCATACCCAGTGCAGGGGCTTCACAAAGACTGTTCTTCAACGGTTTAAATGCTGCCAATTCTTCTTTGTTCAGTTCAAGAGGGTCTTTTACCTCACTTTTTGTCAATTTCACCAATGGTTTGGCAATCAGGGAAAAATTACTTATCCACTGACGACAGTAACCAACCATTCCTAGAAACATTCTCACCTCTCTTTGGGTCATTGGAGCTCTCATTCCTCTAATGATTCGGATTCTGTCTATGGTTACTTTTCTCAGGCCTTTCTCAATATTATGACCCAAGTATGTCACTTCCTTCTTACAGTATTGCAATTTTGTTGGAGATACCTTAAGCCCTCCATCTGCCAAATGATTTAACAAAGCTATGGTGTCTGTTTCACAAGCCTCACGTGTCTTTGACGCCACCAGTAGGTCGTCAATATACTGGACTAAAACTGAACTCTCAGGCATAGTAAGATTTTCCAGAGATTTCTTTAATAACTGATTGAAAATGGAGGGGCTCTCTGTGTACCCCTGTGGGAATCGGCACCATGCCAAAATACGGTTTCCAAACCGAAATGCAAAAAGTGGCTGGCTGTCATGATGTAACGGAATGGAAAAGAAAGCATGACACAAATCAATTACTGTGTACCATTCTGCATCATGTGGGATCTGATACAAAATTACTGAGGGATTTGTAACAATTGGACAACATGAGATGACAATCTTGTTAATCTTTCTCAAATCTTGCACAATCCTGAATTTCCCACTTGGCTTCTTCAGTCCCATGATAGGCGAATTACATGGACTGCTCATTATCTCTCTCAGCACTCCTTGCTGGATCATTTTCTCAATCAAAGGAGTTACTCCGGCTATTATTTCAGGTGTCAGTCTGTATTGCGGAATATTTGGGTAAACAGCTCCTTCTTTTACAGCAATTCTTACTGGGTCTACATTTCTCATCAGACCTACATCTTCCCCAGTGAAATCCCAAACTGCTGCTTTCACTGACTGTTTCAATTCCGGGGGCAATTCATCTGGATTGAATACTGCATAGGTTCCAGCAACCTCACACTCTCGGTTAGCTATGGTCATCTTATACAAAACATCCTCATCTGGTGTTTCAAAGGCTATTCCGTCTGGTGTACAGAATATGGTGCAATTCATCTTGCACAATAAATCCCTTCCTAGTAAATTCACAGGACTGGTGTCACACACCACAAATCGATGCATGTCTGAAAATTTCCCTATTCTGACCTATACAGGATCAGTAAGGTACGTTTTAATCTGGGTGTTAGACACACCTACTACTTGGATTGTTTCATCCGAAAGAGGAAGATTTCTAACATCGGCTGATCTGACAGTGAATCGTGTAGCTCCAGTGTCCACTAGAAAAGTAATGTTTTCATCAATAACTTTCCCATCCACAAATGGTCCTGTCTGATCTATTTCTAGAGATGCGCCAAGTACGCACTCTGCTTCCTCTTTTCGGCACCGTCAATAAAACTCTTCTGGCTCACTTTCGTCATTTTGCAGCCAATACTGTGATGCAGCGCTTGCGCGTTGCGGTTTGTTTACCTGTTCTTCATTGTAGAATCTCGTTTCTTTGCTATATCTCTGTGTACTCCGGCTCTGTGGTAAGGGCGGTTTTGGCACCTGATTCTGTAGATTAACAGCCTTCTGCTGTTGCGGCGATGGGCCACTCCCCTCACAATGCACCTGTGGATTTAATGACGGATTTTCATCATTAGCAAGGGGTGGATTTTTACACTCGGATTTCCAGTGCCCTAATCTGCCGCAATTGTGACAGGGAAACTTTTTCTTGGCTTCTTCTATATTACCCTTTCCCTTTCCTGGACCAAACTTTGATTTAATGCCTGGATTATTTGCTTGTTCTATCAGCTGAGCTTCCTGTCTCTCTGCAACCTTCACTTGAGCCCACATTGCCTTCTCTTTTAGTTTTCGCTGCTTTGCCTCAATTTCATCACTAAAGTATTTAGCATGCCTCAGGATCTCATCTATTTTCTTGCTCTGCCAATCCACGGTGTGCTGCTTGATCATGTCCCCAATCTCAGGACGCAGACCATACACAAATCTGTACACAAAATGACTCAGGTCCTTTTCTCCCAGACTGTCATCCCCACTAAACTGTTTGAAGGCCAAAATTAGCCTCTCACAGTATGCGTGGACTGATTCTTTCGCTTCCTGATGTGTTCGATCTATTTTAACCCAATCTGTTTCTTTTGGAGGCACTTTGTTCTTCAAGAATGCCATGACCTGTTCGTATTTTTTCATAACCTCTGGGTCTGGGGATCCTGTTTTGGGATCTCTCGGGTATTCTTTAGTGGGCCAATCTATTACTATCTTACATTCTGCCCACAAGTCTGCTGGCACTATTATATCAAACAGACTATTCAAATCAATCCATAGCACTTTTGACAATTTCACAAATCTGTCTACCTGTCTGTACCACTCGACCGGCTGGAATCTCTCTCATAGGGAACTCCATCACCACCTTCTCCTTTTCTCTCATAGGAAATGCTGGAAATGTTCTGTCTGAGGTGTCATCCCGCTTCCTATACCACCTGCTCTTCCATTTGTCCACATCTCCCCATTTCCTCAATACCGTGATTATGTCCCTAATCTGCCCTATCCGCCCTGCAGCATTCAGATTCTCTATGTCTTTTTCTGTAAAATCCACTCGGTATGGCTTTTGTAAAGCCTTTACCTTGTCCATGTCAATTTCCATTTCACTCGCTATTTCTGCTAGTCTGTCATGTAAATTCTTTGCTCTCCAAGTGACACTTTTACAGAGGAACAGCAGTTCCTCATCTTGGTAATTTTTCAGCTTTTCTATGGGGATGGTCCCTACAATCAATTCTTCCAATACCATCCGTAATCTCGCCACATCAACGGTATGAGATTCTTTTTCTTTATCCTGCAAGTTTTTCAGCCATACATTCAACTCTTCGGTAATTATGCTCACTGATTTCTCTACATTCCCTGGTTCTGTCAATCTCTGTGGTTCTAGTATTGATCCTCCTACCATTCTGCTCCCCTCAGCAGTATCTGAACAGTAAAATGGGTTCTTTGACATATGCAATTCACCTCTACCCACAGTATGTTCCCAGGAATTCTCCTTTGCTCTCATCAGGGGCTGTTCTTCCTGTCTACTGCTTACATACGGGACTGTTAATCCGTGCTCACTGTCTTTCTGCTTCTCAAAAATAGGCATAACAGGACCTATGGTCACAGGAACTGTAACTGCTTCTAGATTTTTCGTCAATTCTCTTATTTTCTCTGTCAGTTCTAATGTGGTTTTTGCTAATTCCTTAGAATTTTCACTCTCAGCTGTATTTTCCTTTCCCTTTTCCTTAAGAGAATTTCTTCTTCTTATTTCTGGGATCACAACTTCTGTTTTAATGATTTTCAGAGTTTCCCTCACTGGCATGCCTGAGGTTGGCGTTTCTGGTTCCTGTCTGTACGGAGGTGGGCTCTTGTAAAACATATCATCTAGGACATCATCATCAGTCTCATAAGCTCCATACCTCCGGGTTTCTACATGATTTCTCTTTTCTAGGCATTTCCTTCCTCCACTTTCTCCTTCTGTTCTAACAGGAAATAATCCTTCAGTCATACTAGCATCTCGCCATCTTCTCATTCGATCACTATGAGTTTCACGGTCGTTTGGCCGTCCGAACATATACCGATACCTACTGCCATTTCTTTGTTTTTCTCGCTCATGCATCTCATCTTCCCACTCTGTCAATGCCTCAAACTGCGTAGGCCTAGGTCGCGGATCTAAACTCATCATCCTCTCCCGTAAGTTCCTTAATATTGCCAAATTAAAAGACCCATCCTCTGGAAACACTAGAACTCCGTCTTCCTTTGTATACTTTGCCCAATTGTCTAACCAGATACAGGTATGGTACCCATATTTCGCAACCATGAAGGATGCGGGGTCTTTGCCGGAGGGAGTAACTGTCCTTCCCTAGTCACAATCTCCTTGTCCTTCACAAACAAATTTCTTATTTTACTAAACACAGACTTTTTCTTTTTCTCGGGTGAATGATAATACATCTTCCTGTCTTTTATGAATCCTTTTGTCCTTTCTACCACTGTCCGATCTCTAGTCCAATAGTAGCGCGACTCTTACTCACGCACCAATCCTGGTGCGTTTACGTCACTGTCACAATCTCCAATCCTTGCGCGACTCACACTAACGCACCAATCCTGGAACGTCTACGTCGCTGTCACAACTTCCAATCCCTGTGCGACTCACACTAACGCACCAATCCTGGAGCGTCTACGTCACTGACTAGCTGTCCAATCCCAGCGCGGTCCTCCTGACGTCTACAGTCGCTGCAGCGGCTCCTACTCCTGCCTCCTGTCTTCAGTCTACCCCTCCTTTACAAAACTACGCGATAGACTTTGTTTCAATTCTACAATTCTTGTTAGTTACAACGTACAAACATCTCCATTGTCTGCTCCGCTAACCACAGAATAGCAAAAGACCTTTCCCACGAGAATCCTGTTTTTCCCGAGAGCAGAGCTTACCTCTGCCCTACTACAGAATTATTACATCCGTTGGCAAAGTAGCGCATCCCTCTACTTCACCCTTCTATCAAGCATCAATTAACTGTTCTCTCCAGAATTAACACACATAGTTGGAAACGCAATGCTCCTGAGAAACAAAACCAGAGTTCCGCAATTAACCCGAATACTATTTCATTCACGCACTTTTACGCAAGAAAAATATAGTTCATTCACACAGAATCCTGTCTTTTCCGAGAACAGCGAACAGTCTGTCCTACTACAGAATTATAACATACGTTAACAAAGCAGCGCTTACCTCTACTTGTCCTTCTAACAAGCTCAGAGAACACCTGCTACCTTTTCAGTGATAAGCGTTATCGGTATGCCAATTGGTTTCCTGGTACCTAAGACCAAAATTTCACAGGTAACCCTTCGCTATCATTCACGCTTTTCTTACACAGAAAATATCACTAATGGCATCACTCGGTAATGCTACCAAATCGAACCCAGACAATGCGTCGTGCAACTTCAATTGTCACACGTTTTCTCCCCTGTACATACGGGCAACCACAATTCCGTCTTTCCCGAGAGCAGCACCTACCTCTGCTCTACTACGGAACTGTGATCGATTCCCGACTTCCTACCTCCCAGAAGCCGTACAGACAACACGTAACTCAATACGACTTCAACATATAGTGTTAGTACATATACCAATACTAATCAATAATCAATAAGCTATATACATGCCAAAATCATCAAACCAAAACAATAAAAACCATCTCTTGCTACCAGAAATACTGGTGCAGTTCTGAACATAAAATCTCCTCCTGCTTCCACGGACAGAATGACTCCTCAGTCACACTCACATACACACATCACACACTGGTGGGGCCCATAACACCAACATTCGTTCCTGTCAAAACCATCCGTGCCTTACATAGGAGAGATATCCCGTTCCCGAACTGCAGCTATTCACTTTGGATAGAGGAAAAACACATCTATTGACTTACTCTAACTGTTCCTCCATCCGGAGGTTGATTAGATCATTTAGTTGTTATGGAAATTTGATGCAACGCTTAACTCTGATATTAATCAATAAAACATTACAAAAAAATAACCACCCGACACAGTTCTTCAAACAATGATTTTTCTTTATCTAATTAAATTTGCAGGTTAAATCCTAACAATGAAATATTATCTTTTGTCATAATTACCTATTCTGGCTAATTGTCGTTCTCTAAGTCAGAAACTGGTCCTCGGAGATTCTACCGTCCCGTCCTCTGCGGTCAGCGTGGAGTGCCGCATAGAGTAGCATCGATCAGGGTGCGTCTCAAGCTCTTTGGGTGGTAACCTAATTTCCTCTCTAGACTACTAATATTTATACCAAATTTTACATATACAAGTAACATTTTCTTTATTTCCAGGCCGTTGATTGGCTGAATTCAGCCCCGTCTCAATACTTTACGAAACATTATCCAAAGTTCACATACGGATGATGTATAAACTTGGCGCATGGGAAAGCTGTTCCCAGGTCAGGAAAGTATCAGTCTATTGTGAATAGGTGGCTTTTGGTTCCCAGATGGCAACATTTCTTCCATGTTCAGGGACATTGGCATCTCGCCCAGAGTAGTCTTCATAGACCTGGTTCAAAAGTTAATGGTAAAGCTACAATGAAGTCAGTGCAGGCGCCTTCCTCCATTGCTCAATGCATGAAGTCAGGTACTTTAGTGAGGATTCAGTCGGCAGCCATTTTTTAGTAGGCCGAAATAGTCAACTTAAGTAAAGGAAACACAAAATCACAATTAATACATAGAAATGACTAAACAGTGTTATTCCCTTACTAATACCCTTATGTGTATGCATTTATCTAGCCATATGCGACATTTAAAGCCGTTAATGCTGGTTTATTTAAGCGCAAATCACGTTAACACTGCTTAAATGAAACATATAAGTTTAATATGCGTACAAACTTAGTTCACTTATTATTTTAGCCATGCAAATGCATTCCCACGTATTCTCTTGGTTAATAAGGTTGATTAATTCATCACAGCATTCTGTTAATCATTAAAATTAGTCGTTTAGTCCTTTTAATATAAACTTATATAAATGGAATGGGTGTATAAAAACAAAATATTTTACCCGCTCCATCACTGGCAGCTTCTGGCAGCGCTGGATCACTGTTATACATGGTGGTCTTCCTCCTTGGGCACCTCCTCATCTCGCTGCCCCATGGCACACCGATGCAAAATGGTTGCTCTTGCCACAGTTGGAACATGTGCGACTTTGTGCTGGACAGTTATCCAAGGAGCGTTCCTCCCAACTACAATAGCTGCGTCTCGCCTTCATTGTCGGGGTCCCACGGGGTGTAGTCGAGCCTGTTCTCTTTCATGTGCTGACAGCATCGGCTCGCTCAACCTTGATGGCGGGGGCCTTTTATGGTGCTTGCATGATGGCGATGTCAATCTCATTAGCTCTCTCTGGAGTAAGGTAGTGGGACCGTGCAAGGACCAGGATGTCGTCTAGACTGATGTTCGGTTACCTCAGGATGAGGCCTCTGAGGGTCTTGTTGCAGCATCTCTGGATAATCTGGGCTCTTATCTCCGAATCATTCAAAATTGGGATTCAATTGATGATCAAAGAAGGCATCCTGACAGCTGGGTCATAGTCTGTAGGATCACCTGCGTTGGGAAGGTGCTTGAACAACTTCTCCCACATAGTGAAGTGGGATGGAGCACTTCATAGCCCTGTCTGTTTCTCTAGTAGTAACATAATAGTTTTCTATCCTACCAATCCGGATCTTCTAGCGGGGGACACCGTTGCTGGGTTAGCAAGTTCACAGAACCGGTGCAGGACTCCCACGGGCGAGTGGTGCGGTCAAAATTGTCTGTGAGGTGGTACATACAGGGCTGCAGCATGAGCATTGTCTGCCATGACAGGGCTCTTCTTTGCAAGCACAGGGCACTCAAATGCTGGAGCAATGTTTCAGTGCCTGTAGCCTGGTCGCAGCGCTTTTGTGTGTGCAAAAGGAAACGTCTCAACGGGGCCCAGGCAGGGAGCGTCTGGGGCATGTGGCATGTGCAGTGAGAATGTGCAGAACGAATGGGAGGCAGAACAGAAGCTTTTAGAATTTGTATGCAGGCGTGTATGTTTCCTTTATACCCTTATTGTTCCTCTTCTTTTCTTTAATTTTGTTTCTCTTTTTCCTTCCTCTGTCTCTCAGGCTCATGTGGGCCTCCCCATACAGCTGACCTCACCAGAGATTGCAAGCAGTGAAGCAGTGAGGCTCAGGCAATTTTCCTGTTATTGCCACCTGCAGAAGAATTCCTGATTAAAAACAGGCTAATGGGGCGACAGTGCAGGGACAAGAAGGCTGCAAGAGTGATGCGCGCTCACTGACTTAACAGTGAGAGGTCTAACCGTGAGGCACGAGGGCTGGAGGAGCCGCATAAGCTCGGTAGGCATCAGGCACAGGCTGCTGCCACAGCGGTTAAATGCAGGTCGTACTGCAGGGCACAGTGCACAGCTGTTGAGGTACTTGCGGGAGGCAGCCTGCTCAAGTTGTCTGGGTGAGCGCAGATTTCAAAGCAGCTTGAAGCTGTATCTTCTGGCAACTGGTAATCAGTGTAGGGCTGTCAAGTCAGAGGAGATGTGGGCCTGTGGCTTTACATGTCTAAGTAGTCTGCCAGCAGAGTTTGGAATCCTTTGTAGTCTTTTCATAGTTGATAAAGATGAGCCGTGGTAGAAGCCACTGGCGTAATCAAGTTCAGACAGTATAAAAGAGATAGTAGCCTGGACCTTGTGCGGAAATCCCAGGTGGGAGAAGATGCATCGCAGAGTTTTCATAGCAATATCACCTGATTTTGCTAATTTGTCCACTTGGGCATTCCTTGATAACTTAGAGTCCATGGTAATTCCAAGGTTTCTTAGTTCCTTTGATACTTTAGTAGGTGGTCCCAGATCGTCAGGCTAGGCGCAGAGTAAGTCATCATTTTTCCAATCGCCACATGAGTATTTCAGTTTTGGAAGCATTCAATTTGAGATGGGTCCATGTTATCCACTGATCAACAGCTCTGAGGCAACGGAAGATTTCTGTGTTTCCAATGTCTTTGGGGCTTTCCAGATTAAGGAGTATTTGCGTGTAATCTGCATAGTTATAGAATGTGAGCTGAAATGTATTGATCATTGCAGCCAATGACTTCATGTAGATATTGAAAAGCATGGGTGAGATGATAGAGCCTTGAGGGACCCTTGCTTTTGTGAAGTATGGTTTGGATGAGAAAAGTAGAGTATGGATGACATTTGTTCTATTTTGTAAGTAGGATGTAAGCCAGTTGAGAGCAGTCCCCTCTATGCCTGCTTCGTAGAGTCTTTGTATTGGAGTGTCATGGTTAACTGTGTTGAAGGCAGCATAGAGGTCCAAGAGAAGCAGTGACACAACCCCATCCTGGTCTATTGTGTTTTTCAGGTCATCCCAGCGAAGGCAGATTGTGTGCCTCTTTCTGGGCAGACTCCTGTTTGGTAGTCTAAAAGTATGGAGTTATATTCACTGAATTGTGATATCTGGGTGAATGCTGCTCTTTCTATCAGTTTGCCTGGGCATAGGAACATTTGTAATTGGTGTATAGTTGTTGGGGTCATGCAGGTCCTGGGTAGTTTTCTGTAATACATAGGTGTATGTTTTCTATTTATATTTGCTGTTTGAAGTATGTAGAGATAAGGGCTAAAAATACCAGCTTAAGGTGATTTTGCTCATTTATGTACTGCCCAGGACATTAAAATACCTGTGGTGCAGTTTTTTTGACATACAATGCAGACTCCCAACACTTACACTGCTGCCCTCACATAAGCACATCCCTCATCCTGCACTTACACAGGCATATGGCTCCCCCTGCACTGACAGAGACACAACTTTCAAACTATGGACCACTTACACTGCACTCAAAAAAGCTAATCCTGCATACACACAGGCAATGTACTTAAAAACACAGTGGCTATCATGCACTCATACATGTACAGTGCTCACACACAGGTTCACCGCTCACTAGGAAGGAGCAGAGTTGGGACTGATGGTGGCATAGTAGGAATAGGTTGAGTATCTGGTGCATTGGTCCACTAGTGCAACTCAAAGCTGTTGAGGTAAGCTACACTGAATCCTGAATGTCCACTGAGGTTATCTAATCTCCCATCAGCCACACTGCAGACTATGTGAGTACGATATTTGTGGTCTTTAGCAGGGAATAGTCTTAGCATGAAAAAAAAAGCCCCACTTGCTCTTTAGGACACAAGGAGCTGGGTTTCTTTGTACTGCAAACATTTGCTAAAATAAATAAAGGAAGTAATAAAGAAAAAGAAAAACATATGTCAACTACATATGGAGTGTAAAGGGGACAAGGGAAACCCTACTCACAAGGAACCAGGGTAAGTATTATATAAACAGAAACAATGGTTCCTGTGGATAATGTAGTAAATAATAAATGGTAGTAAGCATAATGGCAGTGAAACAAGGGGTTAGATGGATGTCCAACGGAGAAGAAAAACCATATACTACTCAATGTTTGGTATTGATAACAGTTATTTATATATGACCTTTAAATAAACACAAAAAACAGTGTAAGGTCTCCCCAGTGAACATGGAACCTACAAACATAGTGACATATTGTGAAATAGACAATTAGTTTCCAACATTTAGAAAAGTCGACCATCAAGAACAATGTGCAATAAACACAGCCTCGTTATTTAATAATAGGGGCTGGTGAATGGTTCGCTTTAAGTTTTGTCGATGGCGTTTCGACTCCCTTTACAGTAAGGGGTCTCTTCAGGACCTAATGATGTAGGGACATCTAAAAACAATGAAGAAATTGATTGCATCAGTGTTGGTGCCAAAACAGCTACATTGCTATATGGAAGGGTCAGGGGAATGGCTGTACCTGAGAGGAAACATTCTCTGTCAGAGTGACATCAGCACACCACAAGGAGGTGAAAGTGTAGGAAGGTTACTCACAAAGTACCCAACCGGGCACTGCACACAATGGCGGGAGAGGAAAGAGAAGAAAAACCAAAACAAAAAAACAATCATATGCCCGGACTAGTAAAAAGACTAATGTTAAAGGAAAAGAAACGAATGATAAAGAAAACTTACCCCAGTGAGGGGAAGGAACTGACAGAGGGGGCAATTGCAGTGATTAGCAAAGCCGGTATATCTGGGTGTCAGAAAATCTGAGTCAAAGGAGACACGGGTTCGCAAGGGTCTCTAAAAAAGGAATTGAAGGAGTCTATATAATTGTAGCAGGAGGAAAGCTGGGCGTGGCAGCCAAACAGTTAACAATTTAAGGGCCCTTACCAGGGTTAAGGCTATTAATGCCTGGTACGATGATGCTCTCACTCCGACCAGCGGTGGGTAAACAACCATCCAAGTTGTGCTCTAGATCCGCATAGACACGTCAATCCGTGTATCTGAAAATATGGGAGATTACATTAGGGATAGGAAGCCAGACTGTCTGTAGGTAGCAGCGTCCTGACTATTTAGAGAGCGACGCTCTTACCGTTTTATGAATCAGATGATCTGGATAAAGAGACCGTGCACGCATGCAGCCGCTAAGCGTGAGGAAAGAGAAACCGCCCGAGTCTGTCTCCACTTGTTGAATGACGTGGGGCCAGCTCTCCCTGCGATATTGGTAGATGCTGCTGCATTTCCCGCGAAAACCGGACGTCAAGGCAAGCATCACTAACGATTGTCGCCCGACGGTGTTTATCTGGTTATTTGTATCTATCCGTGGACTCGAAACAGCGGAGAAGGGACACAATGCAGTAAACATGAAAGAAAGATGGAGAAAAGCTATGCAGACAACAGGGAAGAAGTATAGCCTTTTGAAATGCGATAATGTAGTGTCGCGGTCTAGTGGACGCGCGCACTACGGAGTGACGCAGAGGCGCGTAGCGGACGTCGGACGCTACAGCGCATGCGCGAGCGATATCGGCGCGAACGAGGGACGCGATCGGAGCGTGTTGCCCGGCGCTCTCTCCATAGGTGTCTTATAAGTATAATAAAGGTTCTAATTGCAAGTAGAACGTCTCCAGAGAGTCTGTGGGGGAAAGTACATACAGCCCAGCACCTTACGACATTACAGTGGCGACGAGACTGGGACAAGAAGAACCCCAGGTGCAACAGGCGGAAGGTGCCCCCCCTAACCTGCATCATAGAGAAGCCTGCCAGGAGAGACACCACCATACACGGTGAGAGACCGGAGAGACGAAACAGCAGACGCCTACACACCGGGAGAGCGCGGCAGAGGCAGATAGAAGCCGGAGAGTGGCACGTGGGCAACGAGGAGCCAGCCACGTGGTAGGGGATATCGCGGACGGACGGCGGAGCCGCAGAAGAGATCCTGGCGGAGTCAGGGGACGACGGAGCAGCCGGCTCGAACGCAGTCCCAGGTACCCGAAGCAGGGGAGCGGGGACGGACGCACCAGGTAGCCCAAGGAAGCAAGTGGACGCCAAAATGAGTGCACAGTCAGCGACCCTGACGACGCCGATACCTTTCCTACCACGCCCGGGAGAACCCATAATGAAGTGGGAAGACTGGAGGGAGTACTTCAGAAACTACCTGGAAGCGCTAGAAGATGAGAACGAGGAGGCGTTCTCTAGCGCCAGGAGGAAGAGGATACTTCTACACAACCTAGGACCAGAAGGAATACGGGTGTTCCAAAATCTCACACCGATCACCAGACCAGTAGGAGACACAGACGTGTTCACCCACGCCATAGAAGATTTAGACAACCACTACCGACCGGCAGTGTGCACCTCCATCGACCGCTATAACTTCCAGCAGAGGAAGCAAGAAGCGGGAGAATCCGTGGATGACTACGTGGCGGCACTGCGGAAGCTGGCGATGACGTGCAGGTATGGCGGACTGCAGGACGAATTCATCAAGGACCAGATCGTCATGCACACGACAAGCAAGTCAGTACAGGACAAACTATGGGCGAATGGAGATGCAACGCTGAATGAAGTGATCGCCATAGTGAAGAGAGCGGAGCTAACAAAACGCTGTGCGGAAGCAGCCAAAAGAGAACAGGCCCCCAGACTCACAGTCAACAAGGTAGACGACGCGGACCACCAGGCGCGGGGGAAACAAACGACGGGGGAGTACAGAGGAGCGGCCACAGGGAAACCAAGACCCGGACCGACATGGAAACAGGGCAAAGGCGAGGCCATGAAGTGCTACAGGTGCGGCAGCTCGAATCATGCAGCGCACGACAAACGGTGTCCCGCATTCAGAGCCAAGTGCGCGTTCTGCGGCCTAGTCGGCCATTACGAAAAGGTTTGCCGCAGGAAAGGAAGACAGCAGGCGGTGAAGTTCGTGGCACAGGACGAGGGGGAAGAAGCAGAAGGCCGTGAAGAAGACGAGGAAGTCCTGTGTATTGAAGACCAGGTACTGGGCATAGAGGAGAGAAGATCGCGCAAGCCCCAATGCGACATGATAGTAGGAGGCATACCCATCACCATCGTGGCGGACTCTGGATCGCCTTACACGATTATCCAACGTTCAGTATGGAGCGAGAAGTTCAGACCCACGTGGGGCGCACACCTAGAACCCCCCGACATTCGACCTGTCACCTACACAGGGGACCCAATCCCGATGGTAGGGTTCAAGACAATGAAGTTCCAGTTCAAGGAGAGGAGTGCGATCTGCAAGCTGTACGTCGCGGAGAAAGGACCGTCAGTCCTGGGCTGGATGGACCAAGGAGTGTTGGGAATACAGCTGAACGCAGGAGGGGACACCCAAGTGCTGGCGACACTGGACGGAGAGGAGTCGACGGCAGGAAAATGGCGGAGCGGGCACCCGAAGGTCTTCGGCGGGAAGATAGGGAGGCTGGAGAAGTTCTCCCACAAAATCGTCCTCAAAGACAACGCCCAGCCAGTCGCGCACAAGGTACGGAACATCCCGATCGCCGTCAGGGAAGCGGTGCAACAGGAGCTCCTCCGCTTGGAAGAAGGAGGAATCATTGAGCCCATTGACAGCGCGGAGTGGTTGGCTCCCTTGGTGGTGGCCATGAAACCGTCAGGCAAAGTGCGCCTCTGTGTGGACCTCAGGGAGTTGAACAAGTGCATAGTGGTGGAGAGGTTCCCCTTGCCGCGCATTGAGGAAATGTTGGCCCGCACGAAAGGAGTGAAATGGTTCTCCACCATAGACTTGCAATCGGCGTACCATCAAGTAGCACTACATCCGACGAGCAAAAAGTTGACATCGTTCATCACGCCGTTCGGCTGCTACCAATTCTGCCGCATGCCCTTCGGTCTCGCCTCGGCAGCGGCGGTGTTCCAGAAGCTGATGGCCCGCCTATTCAAGGACATTGAGGGAGTGCAATACTTTCAGGACGACATCTTAGTGATGGGGACGGAGCAGGAGGACCACGACAGGAAACTGTCGGCAGTACTGAAGATCCTGGAGGAGAAGGGCCTCACAGCAGAGTGGGAGAAGTGCCATTTTGGGATGACATCCATCACCTACCTGGGACACGAGATAGGGGCACAAGGAATAACGCCGAAGAGAGGGAACGTAAAGGCCATCTGCGAAGCACCGCCACCCACATCCAAGGAGGAAGTACGGTCGTTTCTAGGGATGGCAGAGTACTACAGCAAATTCGTCCACCACTTTGCCACGAAAACCCACCACATGAGGCAGCTCACGAGGGACAAGACGGCGTTCAGATGGACGGAGGAGACGCAAGAAGAGTTCGACACCGTGAAACGGGAGATTGGCGGAGCAGTCCCGCTGCAAGGATTCGACCCCCAGGGGCGGTCGATATTGATGACGGACGCGAGTGAAAAGGGGCTGGGAGCCGTGCTCATGCAGGAAAGACCAGAAGGCGGAACGGAGACGATCAGCTTCGCGTCCCGGACGCTGACAGCATCGGAACAAAAGTTCAGCGTGATAGAGAAAGAGATGCTAGCGGTAGTGTGGGCCATGGCGAAGTACCGTCAGTTCCTGTGGGGGACCCGATTCCAGGTGAAGACAGATCACAAGCCTCTCGTGAAAGTACTGACATCAGATGGCCATGCCAGCGCCACGCCCCGGATAGCGAAAATGACACTGAAACTCCTGGAGTACAGGTACGACGTGGAGTACATCCCGGGCTCCAGGAACAAAATAGCGGACTACCTCAGCAGGGCATCTGCGATGGACAGCGCGTCCAACGACAGGGAAGACGACGACGAGATGGTGGCTCTGACGGACGATCCGGAAAAGGCCATCAGCAGGCAGGACTGGAAGGACGCATATGAGGTGGATGCCGACATGGAGGAAATCAAGGCGTGCATTGTGCGGGGATGGCCGGACAGGAGGAGACAAGGTCCAAAAATCAGGCAGTTTTACGAAGTCAGAGAAGAGCTGTCGGTGGGCAACGATGGAGTATTCGTCTACAGGGGTGACAGGGTGGTGCCGCCGGAGAACATCGTACCTACCCTGCTAGCCATACTTCACGAAGGCCACCTGGGAATAGTGAAGACAAAGGCCAGAACAAAACAAACTTACTGGTGGCCAGGAATGGACACGCATGTTGAGAGGCACGTGAAGGACTGCGCGCAATGCCAAGGGGCGGACAAGACTCTCAAACCGATGAGACCACCCCTAGGGAAATTTACTAACCCCAGCAACCCGTGGGAAGAGGTAGCAGTGGACATCCTGGGACCAATACTGGACGACCAAGGCATCCCCAAATATCTATGTGTACTAGTGGATAAATACTCGAAATGGCCAGAAGTGCACATCAACGAGGTCATGGACACGGACGAGATCCTACGCTTCCTCAAGGCGATGTTTCTTCGGGAAGGCATACCCAGGAGCATTATCAGTGACAATGGCCCCCAGTTCATCTCCGACAAGTGGGTCACGTTTGCGAACAGGAATGGCATAATACTCAAACACACCTCGATATACCACCCATCCAGCAATGGACAAGTAGAGAGGTTTAACAGGGTGCTGATGGGCTCCATACAGGCGGCCATCACAAGAGGTAAAGACTGGGAAAAGGAGGTGCTCAGCACGATATGGGCATACCGCATCACCCCCACCGGAACGGGGTACAGTCCCTTCCAGATCTTACGGGGAAGGCAACCCTTTACCAAAGACAATGTGGCATGGCAGGAGAAGACCATCACCAGCAAATGGTCTCCAGCAGTGGTGCAGCACAACCTGCAGAAGGCACAACACATCTACACGGAGCACTACAACCGCCACAAGAAGACAAAAGATACGGCGTTGGAAAAAGGGGAGTGGGTCAGAGTGAAGCTGGCTGTCCTTAAGCGGAAAGGAGAAAGCAAATACTCCCCACCCCTCAGAGTAGAAGAGGTGTATGACAGGGCGGCACTGCTTAGTGACGGTAACGTGTGGTCACACGAGCGCATGGCCAAATGCAATAAGATCTTACAGTGGCCCCGAGAGTGCACGGGAGGGGAAACCTCGGCAGAGGGGGTGATAAAGGACACAGACTCATCCGAAGGAGGCCCCTGAGAGGACATGGGCGGTGAGCAAGAGAGAGAGAGAGACAACTCAGGGAGAAGACCCGTGGGGGAGACCACGAGAGAAGATGGCGAGGTAAAAGAGAAAGAGAGTCCGGGCACTCCGAAAGGTACAGATGGAGGCCTGGTCACAGAGAGAAGCCGAGAAGGACATTCCACTCCGGTAAGACACACCCGGGGGGGAAGAGCAGTGGTGAGACCATCCAGGTTCAGAGACTTTGAAATGGACTGACCTCCGGGTCGGGGACTTTGTGTGAGTGGTGTGAAAAGGGGGAGATATGTAGTGTCGCGGTCTAGTGGACGCGCGCACTACGGAGTGACGCAGAGGCGCGTAGCGGACGTCGGACGCTACAGCGCATGCGCGAGCGATATCGGCGCGAACGAGGGACGCGATCGGAGCGTGTTGCCCGGCGCTCTCTCCATAGGTGTCTTATAAGTATAATAAAGGTTCTAATTGCAAGTAGAACGTCTCCAGAGAGTCTGTGGGGGAAAGTACATACAGCCCACCACCATACGACATTACAGATAAGTTCATAAATGTTCGCAGTATTGAATTTGTTCGCAGTATTGAAACCAAGAAGCACAAGTAAATATAGTGACAGAAAAGGGATAGTGAGGGGCCTCTGACAGATTGGCGGCAGGGCGGAGAATAACTGTCTAAGCGAAACCTTAATCACAGCATTACAGATCAATGATCTTGGTGTTGCAAGTGAGTAGTGTGACACGTTCCGGGGAGGCTTAACGTACAAGCAAAATAACCAAGGAAATAATTAGAGTACATTAATAACAATGTATGCAGTAATACATCTAAACTGGCAGCATTTATCTGCAAATATGTGCGAGGTGTAATAGTATGAACGTGTTGATTGTACACATATGTGGAATTACATATAATACAGTTATAACCACACTTCGAACACCAATATGGAAACAGTTATAATTCATGGTTTCCTTAATATCTGTCATGTGACACCAATGGTGTATTTTGTATTTATTTTAAGGTCATATATATAAATAACTGTTGTCAATACCAAACATTGAGTAGTATATAGTTTTTCTTCTCCGTTGGACATCCATCTAACCCCTTGTTTCACTGCCATTGTGCTTACTTCCATTTATTATTTACTATATTATCCACAGGAACCATCGTTTCTGTTTATATAATACTTACCCTGGTACCTATTGCTGGCATGTGCTTCAATAAGAAAGTAAGAAGAAAAACTTTGCACAGGTCTGCCATCTTGGAACAGTAAAAAGTGATGGAGTGTACAGAATACCATTTCAAGATGGTTGCATTGTTTTGAAGCTTGCAGCAGCGATGCCAGGTGCTCTCAATAAGAATGTTGCAGTCCAGTGGTAGAGGAATTACTAGTACTCTCATTGCTTAATTAGAACTAGTCTGTAGTTGCAGGTGAAGTGCTGGGGGGGGAGTGAACTAAAGGGAATATCTCCTGAGGTCGAACTCCTCTGGATGCAGCATAACACAGAGTAATCAGGCAAAATACCCTTAATCAGACTACCTGACATCTTAAAACCAGCAACTCTCTACTAGGAGCAGACAAACATCCGCAACAAAGCCAGTGGCTGAAGATGGCTGATCAATTGCCCATTTGTATGTAGGCTGTTTTTAGGTCTCGCCTGATCCAGCGCATGCGCTGGTCTGGCCGAGACATTTTGTATACGGGCTTTTCAAAGTGCTGCCGTGGCCTAAAGCTTCAGTGCACGTGAACGTGCACGCGCGCAGCGCCATGTGTCTTTCCTCCGCAGCACGCGATCGCAATCGCGATCACTTTCACTTTCGCAGCCGCGGCCGCGTGGCAAAAGCTTGTGTATGTTTATGCTTTTTCAGCCACAATTTGAGAGCCATTCTGGGATGCAGAACAGTGAAAATGTTGTCTCAGTAATGCCTACCATGAGCTATCCTGTGAGCTCTCTTTTCTGACTTAGATGCCCGCAAACACAGTTCAAGCGTGTATGTGACTTGCAGGTTTGCAGACTATTGCATGTCGTGGCGGTGGAATACAAACATCCAATGCGAATCAATAATTCAAATGAAAAACACCGAAACACGTTGTGCTCTAGAGTTCACGGCTCTCCAATTCAGGTTGTTATACGGAAATGTCAACATTTTATAAGGACTTGAATTGGGTATTTTCTGAGGTGTGTGCGATATTTTCAACGGCTCTCATTGAAACTATGAGGTTACACTACGAATCGCATCTTTTAAAAGTGGAGTTTCGTGAGCGCATAAACGACAGGCTCTAATCTCGGAAGATGAGTGGATATTTTCTTAGAAAATGCTTAAAACCCAAGATCTCCAAGAACAGACTTAACCCCCCCAAAAGCGGGCTTTCGGTCGCCTTGGACCTTATGTTCACTTTGTCGAGTCAATGATTTCAACTTGGCCGCCACATTGCTCTTTTCTGTTTATGTTAAAGAAGGCGCAGATGCACAGTCTGTGTTTACACTGTACTCCGAAGTAAAAGCTGCAACACTGCAAGCAACTAGGTAACAAACACTGCGTGAACGACAACACGTGTGGTCATACCGAAGGAAAGGTTTGCAATTCTCCCACGTTTAGGTTACCCGGTACGCATTTGAAGCCTGTACCGCTAGTCCCTTTTGTGCATTATAGCAGTGTCATGAGATGTTTAAAACCCGTAGGTAAAGACCTCAAACTTTAAAAGAGAGTTACCACTCCATCACTCCATTTTACGTGTCAATTTCTCAATATTGTATGCAAACTTCAAAGCTCTCCTAGGAAGTCAGCCCATGTTTCTTTCAACGTATAACCTTCTAATATAGAAACAATTGTTTAATATGCTGTCACTAACGTGGCTATTTCACTCTGGTTTTGAAATTACACAGCAGCGCATATGGACATTGCGTCTTCGCTTTGAAATGTTTCGTTATGGTCGCTGCTAGACTACCCGAGGTCAACAGAAATTATGAAATGATACACTTTGTAATTCCCAAATATTTATGTGGTTTTTAAAATTAATTTTCCTATACACGTAACATCTAATAGAATGAAGAGGGCTCCAAATAATGTACACACTTGTTTTAATTGGCTCCTGTCACAACCCTTTGTGAACTTATGGCTTTTCATTGGTCAATAGGCTTGGTAGTTTAACCACCTTGCCTCATCTTGTAACCTCCCATAAAGACTGGCCCTCTTACATGCGTAGTTACTCAGTAGGCTTTAATTACAGCCTCGGAGCACTATTTTCTTTAATTACTTTCGGCAGGTAGGACATGCTCCCAACTGCTTTTATCTTATTTTTAGCCAGCGTGTGCCTTTCTTTTACCAGCGTGTGCCTTACTTAATGCATCCCACGCCATATCATTTTTTTTTTTAAAGCTCCGTGACACCGCGCTTTAACTTTAATTATTATTTGTGAAAGCGCGGCATAGTGCGCTTTTACAAAAAAAAACACATTTGTTTGTCAACTTAACAAACAAATGCTTTTTTTTTTTAAAGCACTCCACACCGCGCTTTCACTTTAATGGCGGCCGCGCACCTTTCTTTAAATGCAGGTTGTCTAAAGAAAGGGGAGTGGCTGTCATTAAAGTGAAAGCGCGGCATGGGGCGCTTTTACAAAAATGCATTTGCAATGCAATAGGTCTCACATTTGCGGGAGTTTAAGCTATTGGTACTGTAAATGACAATGTCTTTTATTTATGTTTTAAAAACCAACACATAAACATAAGGCATTGTCATTTACAATGACAATAATTCAAACCCTCACAAATACGAGACCTATTGCATTGCAAATGCTTGTTATACATAGTAAACACAACAAGATGATTCACGGTGTGCTGAAACTTTTCAAACAGTCACCCCAGTCAACTGATCTGGATTAAATCCATCTTTCTTTTGATCCCCATGCCAGCCCAGTGAGGACCCAGCCATATGCAAATCAGTCTTGACCCTACTTCCCATGGGAGCAGTCCAGTCCAAACTGCCAGGCCAGGTCCTCGCTGTCCCGGAAACAAGTATCCTGGGACTGGTTTTGGGGTATCATCCCTCATCAGACAAGTGGTCTTGAATCCAGTGGCACAGCAAGCAAGGGACCCACATCTGGGCATACCTCTGGCAACCTAGGGTGAACATAGCAAACACAAGATGAAGGATGGAGTGTTGAAACCTTTCAAAAACTCACACCCAGTCAGGAAATCTGGGTTAAATCCATCGTACTTTTGCTCACCATGTTCTCATACATGGCAACCCTCCTGAGTCAGGCGGAAGACATTCAAGGCTAGAGTCCTGCCTCCTAATTTCTGCATGCAAAAACCTGATTCCTGGTGGACTTCAGCCGACAGGGACTGGGCTTGTGTGACTCGGATTATGCACTGCCAGTAACCTGCCCCTACAGGCCAGTGCAAAACATTTTTGTCATGCACTCTCTGCCTGCCATAAAGGTTTCTCAATGCTCTTGACATGTAAGGAAAAAAATTATATTTGTAATTCTGATATCCGATCCTGCAGCAGCACACTCAATCAATCAATCAATCAGTCAATCAATCACACATTTATAAAATGCGGCATCTCACCTGTGAGGGTCTTGGGGCACTAAGGAAGTTTTGCTGCTGTGTGGTGGGATATTCAGTCAAACAACCAGGTCTTGAATTCCCTCCTGAAGATCTGGAGTGCGGGTGCGTTTCTGAGGTGCAGGAGAAGGCTGTTCCATGCCTTGGCCTCAAAGTGCGAGAACCACTATCCTCCGCTGTGGGTTCGGCAGATCCAAGGGGTGTCTGTGAGGGAGGCAGATCCAAGGCTTCTGGTTGGTTGGTGGAAGGTCAGCCATTTGTTGATGGATGCTGGTCCTTCATTGTGTAGGGCCTTCTAGACATGGGTCAGCATCTTGAACTTGCATCTATTCTGGATTGGGACCAGAGGAGTTTCTTGAGGTGTGTTTTGATGTCAGTCCTTCTAGGGAGGTTGAGGATGAGTCTTGCTGCTGAATTTTGTATGGTCTACAGTCTTTTCAGGAGGTGTTTGATGATTCTTACATAGAGTGTATTTCTGCAGTCCATTCTGCATGTCATGAGGGCCTGCGTGACGGTCCTTCTGGTGTTGACTGGGAGACATCTGAAGATCTTGCGGAGCAAACAGAGAATTTGAAAGCAGGAGGGTGAGACTGGGTTGACTTGTTTCCTTATCAAAAGCTTGCTGTCAAGGGTGATGCTGAGGTTGCAGGCGTGGTTTGTCAGTGCAGGAGAAGGGCTGAGTTCAATGGGCCACCATGTATCATTCCAAGGCGAGGTGCGGCTTCTAAAAATGAGGATTTCTGTCTAGTCTGTGTTGAGTTTGAGACAGTTGACTTTCATCCAATCGACAATGTTCCTCATACATCTGTGGAAATTGGCTCTGGTGGTGGATGGGTCTTCGGATAGTGAGAGGATGAGCAGGGTGTCATCAGCGTAAGAGATGATGTTGAGTCCATGGGATCTGACGGTGTCAGCCGGGGGTAATGCAGGTGATGACGAGTGTGGGGCTGCGGGACGATCCCAGGTAGACTCCGCAGATGATTTTCTTGGACTCGGAGGTAAACGGTGGGGGACGGATCCTCCGGGTTCTACCGGTCAGATATGAGGCGATCAATTTGAGGGTGGCTCCTTGGATCCCGATGTGGTGAAGTCTGTTGATCAGGATGTGATTGGAGACAGTGTTAAATGCTGCTGATAAGTCCAGGAGGATGCGGGCTGCCGTTTCTTCACAGTTCAGGAGCGACCGGATGTAGTCAGTGGCTGCAATCAGGGTTGTCTCGGTGCTGTAGTTGGCTAGAAATCAGGATTGGAAGGGGTTTAGGAGGTCGTGACATTCCAGGTGTCAAGTGAGTTGCTGGTTGATTGCTTTTACAAAGATTTGTGCAGGAAAGGGGAATAGAGAGATGGGCCAGTAGTTCTTTGGTTCTGCTGGGTCGGCGGATAATTTCTTTAGGAGGGGTTTCATTTCAGCATGTTTCCAGTCCTCAGGGAAGGAGGCCGCGATAATGGAAGTGTTTAGGACTTTCCTGAGTTCATCCCTGATTGTCTTGCTTCTCATGTTGAAGATGTGGTTGGGCAGGGGTCTCTTGGTGCTCCCTAGTGTACAGAGTACATGACAGCTTTAGTGTCTTGCATGGTGAGGAAATCCAGTGGGTGAGCTGGTGTTCAAAGTTTGTGTTCGTGGGTGCGAGCTGGTTGTTGCTCCCATCGGCGTGGGTTGGCAGTCAGAGTTTTCGTAGATGGATGATATCTTGTTGTAAAAAAAGTCAGCAAGGTTGTCACACAGTTCCTGGGAGGGAGTGATGTCATTCACAATGGCTGCTAAGTTGGAGAACAAGTCTCATACGTGCCAATAGACCCGAAGCAGGCCGCAATAGAAGTCAAAGGGATAAATATACTCTAAAGCACTCTGATACCTGATATCCTCGGGCCTAGTTCGCGCTATATAAAAAAGTAAGCTAATGATGTCTTCACCCCCCCCATCCCAGTGAGGGAGACCTGTACTTCCCAGGGGAGTTTGCTTTACCGTTAGAGCTATGTTCGTCCGCTATCAGGTAGGACCTAGAATGTCGAAGCACCCAGAGGTACCTCAGGCACGTAAGTCCTGTGAATTCCTCCGCCAAATAGTCTATTGTGGATCCCCAAGTTTTATCAAAGTGGGGGAGTTTAAGCGTGAGGCTCGACATTATTTTTTCCATGGCAACCAACTCCCACAATTAATGTAGCCAGTCCACCCTGGTGGGGACACCATCTGTTCCCCACCTCGAGAGCAACACCAGTTTGGCCGCTCCCAGTGCTAATGTAATGGCCCTTCCCCGACACTATTTGAGAGGGTAGGTGAGGGGGTTGAGGAGTCCCAATATTGTGTAGCTAGGGAATCTGGGTATATCTGTATGATAGGTGGCATTAATATCAGGCAGTACTGGGTCCTAGAGTGGTTGTATTTTCGGGCAGTGCCGTAACACATGCGTGAGTGTACCCACTTGACCGCAGTGACCCCAGCAAAGGTTGTCTCCCCTGGGTTTCCATTGCGCTACCCTAGCTGGGGTATAGTAACAGTAATGCACTATTTTGAGGAACATCTCCTTCCCAGCAGTGCTGCATGATGAGGCTCTGGCACTATGTATTATATCCTGCCATTCTTTGGTGGAGAATTCACGTTCCAGTTCAGACTCCCATCGGCGTTGTGCAGGTGACTTAACTCAACGAGTGGGTGTGAGTAGGAAGGAGTATATGTCTGAGAGCAGACATTTGTCCAATCCTCGAGTGATGTACCATTTCTCAAATTTTGTTAGTGGGCGTCTAGCATGTGGGTGCATATCAGTTTTTGAAACCTAATGTTCCAACGCAAGATATTGCCAGTATGCTCCTCTGGGTAGGCCAAAATCAGAGACGAGTTGGGGAAACTCCATGATCCCCTCCGCGTCAAAGAGATCGCCAGTTCTCTTGCAATTTGCCTGCTGCCATTTGATGTAATTATTTCCTTCTCTAGCCGGGGGGAACTCAGGATGACCTATGAAGGCGGTCAGCAGGGATGTGGGGGTTGAGAGACCTCGAGACTCCTGCACTCTGTCCCAAGCGGCAAGAGTGGTCCTCAGAATTGGGGAGATAGAGACTCCGACTGGGCGATATTGTTTGGGTATCCAAGGTACTTTCCAAAGATGTATGCCTGCTATTGTGCGATCAATAAAGCACCAGTGTTTCTCTGATTCAGGCCTGTACCATTCAACCATATAGCGTAGTTGAGCTGCCTGAAAGTATCATTCCAAGTATGGCACGCCAAGTCCACCGTCTTCCTGCTACAAATATGTCTGGCGGCATGCCATACGGGCCCTTTTCCCTTCCCAAATAAAATCTCTCAGGAGATGCTTCAGTTTGGCCAGGATCAGCGGTGGAGGCTGCAGAAGGAGTGTTAGCATCACATACAGGATGCGGGGTAAAAGGGTCATTTTAATGGCAGCCAGTCTCCCCAACCATGACATTGGAAGTCTCTTCCAGGTCAGGAGTTCCAGTCGCGTGCTGGATAGAAGGCCTGCGTAGTATTCCCGGGCTGTCCTATCCAGTGTAGGGAAGATGCACAACCCCAAATAGGTAACCCCATCCGGTGCCCATATAAATGGAAATTGTGCTACTAGGCGAGCCCGGTCTGTACTGGGGATAGTTAAGCTAAGGGCTTGTGTCTTTTGAATATTAATTTTGATGCCAGAGACTTGGCTAAAGTCTTCTATTTCCCGTAGCAGCCGAGGCAGCGAGATAAACGGCTGTGTGAGGAGAAGCCCGACGTCATGCGCATAAATTGAAATCTTGTGTTCCCTATCGCCCATCCGGATCCCGGTTATCTCACAGTGCTGGTGGATACGCTCCGCAAAAGGCTCCATATAGATTGCGAATAGCAAAGGCAACAAAGGGGCATCCTTGCGGGTTCCTCTTGATATCTGAAAAGGGCGTGAGGCAACCCCGTTCACCCTAATGTGTGCCTCTGGGTTGTTGTATATGTTGTCCACCCATTTCCTGAACCTAGTCCTCAGACCAAACCTGGTCAGTACCAGTTGCAAATAGGGCCAGTGGACTCTGTTGAAAGCCTTCTCAGTGTCAATTGACAAAAGTAAGGCCGGTTGTTGAGAGCGTTAAATCTTATCAAGAAAGTGGCACATACGACGAGTCCCATCACTACACCAATGTTCAAGGATGAAGCCGGACTAGTCCGGATCCACCAGTCCCTGCATATATGGAGCTAGGCGAGCTGCCAGGATGCTAGTGAATATTTTCAAGTCTACATTCAGCAGGGATATAGGGCGGTATGAGGCGCAGTACGTTGGGTCTTTACCCGGCTTAGGTATCACCACCACTGCCTCCCTGCACATGGAGGGAACAAGGGATCCAGTGTCACTGAATTAATTAAAGTGACGGGTAAGCAAGGGGGTAAGACTAGAAGCAAATATTTTATAAAAATCAGACGATAAGCCATCCTCCCAAGGTGCTTTGCCTAAAGCAAGTCCCTGTATAGCTCGCAGCACTTCCTCCGATTTGATCTCTGCATCTTATTTAATGGCCTCAGAGGCCAGTAGCAAAGCCACTAGTGTGTGCCTCAAGTATGCCTCCGCTGCCACCAGATCCAGTTTTCTCGGCTGAGTAGAGGGCTGTGTGGAAGTCCTCAAATGCGGCAGCAATGGAGGCATCTTTTCAGACTATTTCCCCTTGAGAGTCTCTGATTTTAGCAACTTTACGTTTGCCTTTCTGGGCACGGAGTTGATATGCCAATAGTTTCCTAGCTTTGTTCCCCCCTTCATAGTAGCGCTGCTTTGTTCGCAGTAGGGCATCTTCTGCTCGGTCATAGTCTAAAACTTTCAATTGCTTTTGCGCATTGGTAAGCTGTCGTCTGGATGGGATAGAACCTGTCCGTTGATGTACCCCTTCCAGTTCCTTAATCTGGGATTCCAAATGGTCCCTTTTATCTCTTCTACCTTTATTCAGTCTAGCTGCTATGGCTATAAACTAGCCACGTACGACCGCTTTCAGTGTGTCCCACAGCAGAGGGGCAGGAATGTAGCCATCATCATTGATTTCTAAATAGGATCGTAGGCAGTGGCGGCTCGCCGAGGGAGTGCTGTGGGGCGGTGGGGCAGGGTGGGGGGGGGGTAGTGGAGTGCGACATACGACAGACAGGAGTAAGGTAAGTAATTAAATAAATAAAACTATTTACCTTGCGCTCGCTGCATCGCCAACTCGAGCCACCACTGATCATATGCTCTACTGTATCTCCTCAATGGTCATGTCATATGTGAGCAATTTGTGATTCAGCCTCCATGACCTTTGGTGGGTGTGTTCCCCAGGCAATTGCAGTTCGAGAATTATGGGTGAGTGGTTCTATAAGGCTGCTACCTCTATCTCAGCCTCGCGTGTAGCCAGCGTGACACGTGGGGATGTCAGAAAGAGATCTATATGGGCATATGATTGGTGCGGTGCTGAGAAAAATATATATTCCCGGGCAGTGGGATTGTGCTGCCGCCAGACGTCCACTAAGCCTACCTCCCCCAACCACTGTTTCACAGACTCCTTAAGTGCCTCAGAGTGCCCCAATCTCTGAGTAGACCTCTTTAGGTGAGGGTCAGGTACTATATTGAAATCTCCTCCCACTATAAGGTCCTCATCTGAGGACTCAACGAGCATGTGCAGCGCTTCCATAAAGAACCTCTCTTGGTGATCGTTCAGAATGTGGAGAGATACAAGAGTGTAGGTATGTCTCCCCATAGCCACCCACATCGCAATCATCCTTACAGGTATCTCAGTTTGAATTTCTAGCACCTTTCTGAAGAAGTGTGTTGCAAGGAAAATGGCCACCCCTGCCCTTTTCCCCACGATGGAGGAGAAATATTGGCGGTCGAACCATCGCGACCGAAGGCATTTCCATCCAATCAACCCGCATTAAATGTGTCTCTTGTAGGAGGCAAATGTTGCAGTAGGAATCCCTAAGTAGGGCAAGGAGCGCACATCATTTAATGAGTGAATTCAGGCCTCGTACATTGAGGCTCAGTATCGTAGGCTCAAGGGGAGCCATGAGTAACGGGTGAAGTGTAGCTGTTCTGCTTGTCAGGTACATCCATTAGGGGGTTCATACAACATCTTACCCATTGCCAACACCAGGGAGAAAGGACATTACTTGTCAGGGAGGGAAGAGAAGGGTGTCCACTCCACTTCTACCCTATGCGAATCCACAATACAATGCGTAATGGTTTCAGAGGTGTTCCCAACTATGTAAGTCCCTCTGTTGAGCCCCAATAGAGCACCCAGTTCCTCCCATATATGGATGAGGTGTGTCCCTCAAAAAGTGATTCCAGGGTGTCCCCCCTCAATACTCTCAGTGGGTTATATGAGTTCTACAAGTGTATCCTCCCCCACCATGCCGGAAAATTCAAGTTGTCCCCAGCCCCCTATGTAGGGAAAGTGCATCAATGAAGTGCAGAGAGGTAAGGAGAGGAGGAAAGTGAAGAGAGTAGCATAGTGAGATAAACATAGACAACAAACAAACAGCCCTCGGACGGGCTCCAGATTCACCATAGTGTAAGGATCCATTAGTCCAGCGGACGATTTTCATCTTGGCAGGAGTGAGCTCTGCTCACCAAGACCGGTTCTTGTTCTCTCCGGGGGTCTATAGGCAGTTATCAGTTCCTGGCAGGCGAAGGTAGAGTATCTCATCACTGGATTCAGTCCTTAGAGTTTTCCCCCTGTCATCTTGGTTCTGCAGCTGTAGGAGGGGGCCTCTCTTTCCTTCTGGCTTTCAATTTCAGAGAGCCATAGTTGCTTGTTCTTTCCCGTTCCATGTCTCTGTCTTGGTTTCGGATTCTTCGGCTACGCCGCATTTTCAGCTATATGTTCCAAGGTCTTCCCCTCGACAAAGTCGATCCCGAGCACCGCCTGTGCCTCTTTCAGTCATCTCACCGCTTG
Organism: Triturus cristatus; assembly: GCF_964204655.1. Lineage (NCBI taxonomy): Eukaryota > Metazoa > Chordata > Amphibia > Caudata > Salamandridae > Triturus > Triturus cristatus. The sequence continues at coordinate 59,771,100 of NC_140584.1, forward strand.
CATTTCCTTGTTCAAAACAAAGATCAATTGAAAAGGGTGTCCTCAGCAATAGCAGACTTCTTTAGCACGACTATAGGTGGTGGCAGGCTTCGGAGCTTTACGTCGTTGTAGCGTAAGGGGGAGAGGTCCTGATAAATACCCACTTGTAGGCCCTCAACAGAGAAAATCACTATGTCCCTGGTGGCCATCATGATGGCTTCTTTCTGTTTGTAGGAGTGAAGGCATGTGAGGATGTCTTGCAGTTGGGCCAGGCGTGATGCCAGCCTTCCCCTTCAATGGGTGAGGTCCAATGCAATCTCCTTATCGCCTAGCGTTGGTAAGACATGTCGAAAGAGGCGAATCACAAATTCCTCGAGCTTTCCAGCATCTGCCTGAAGAGGCACTCCCTTGATGCAGATGCTGGAGTGCCTCGACCTGTTTTCAAGGTCCTCCAGGTGAAGGCAGAGATCTTCATTGCGGTCTCTAAGCTTCAATAATTCCCGGGCGTAATCGGTTAGCTCTTCCTCTCTACGATCCATGACCGTTCCAGGGAGTCCACCCGGTCACCCAATTCGAGGATCTCAGTCCTGATCTGTTTAATGTCAGTGGCTGCACCTTGCCTGAGACCGGCTCCACACTCCCCTCTGCAGCTTTCGTATCAATGGGGCCGCCAAGGTGGACCCACCGGGCAACAAACCCCACAGCTAACAGCTGCCGATCCCCCAGGGGTCCCTTAATCAAATGAGCGGGACATACCTGCTTGCGCCCAGCGTCCGACGCCAGCCCCAGGCGCCAACCGCGTCGTTGTGGTCTTGGGTATAATTCTGGACCTCTCTCAGCAATCCAGCAGCCTCCATGCACAGATGGCTGGAGACGCACCGTGTCGCCATGAGAGCCGGGACGTCCGGTCCACCTCAGCAGGCCACCCGGCTCCCCATGCAATGGTCTGCTCCTCAGGGCCCACCATGCAGCCCAAATCTGGGCTTTCTTGCTTGGGGCCGCAGCATCCAGCACTCGGGGACTGCTCCCAGTCTCCGGGCGCTTTGGCGTGCACTGCCTTCTCAGAGCCTCACGGCAGGTCAGGAGTCGCCACTGTCCCAGCTTCACCAGGTCGTCTCACCCCCGGAGACACCACTTTACTAGTAATTTTGGCCAGGGCAAGCGCAGCTCTGTAGATGAGCAGTTACTCCGCCGCCAGCTTGGCCACATCCCCCCCAAAAAAGATACCAATCTAGTGGCTGAATTACACAATGTGGAACTAGAAAACCTGGGATCAATCCCGCTTTGGCCACTTGACCAAATTGTGTGATCCTAGACAATTATTTTATTTTGTTATGCCTCCTAGATTTTTCATGATTGAATATCATAAAACCTTGAACTACGTGACGAAGCATGCTGTACCAAAATCTCTCTTCTGTTTGACTTAATGAACTATAATGTTGCTGTGTGTAAAATAAGAATAGAGCCTACATATATGATGCACATGACAACTGACTTGCCCCCTAGCTCACTAATGATTTTGTGGTCCACGTTGGAGTGCGAGATGGGGGATGAATGTATACAAGGTTTTGTTTAAAAATTATCACTTTCAATAAATGCTTCTCAATGCAGTGATATCACCTAATGAAATGCTTGGTATAGAAATATACTTTTTTGAATTGCGAAGACACTTTGGGCCCGATATACGACCGTTGAAAATTACGACTCGCAAGACTCGCAATTTGCGAGTCGCAAAATGGTACCTACGAATGAAACACAACACATGATTGCAAGTCGCTAATGACTCACATTGCAATTTTGGCTCTCGTCTATTTGCGAGTCACTATAGGCTCGCAAATAGTGAACTCTGCTAAAAAACACATTTTTGCATTCACAAATTGCGAGCACAACTGTAGCAATCACCAGTATTCTCACCCCCAAACGTGCCTGTTACCAGAAAGCGATAGGAATTGTTTCCGCGTTTCCCCAATGTCAGGGTTTCCTGAACTACAACTCCCTGCATGCACTGGGGCGCATCCGAAGACCTTTCCTACATAAGCACTTCCGCTGGAGGCGGAAGGTGCTTGTCAATCATAGAGCTTATGGATTTTCGAGGCGGAAGGTGCTCCCCGCCGGATTCCAGCGAGAAGCATTGCCGCATTCATTCCTGTGACGGGCCGAGTCCCGCGTTCCAGTGGAAGCAAGCCTTTGTCATCGGAGGGTAAGAAACGCCATGATATCGGGAAGGCAGCTGCTCCAGCATCTCTGGTGAGACGAGCGTGTTGTTTGTTCAACAAAACTTTATTGAGACTTATCGAGACCGTGTTTATTCCCAGTGTGCCTTTTCCCCTCACCCGGAGATTACGTGGACTGCTTCACGCAAACACAGACGCTACGTACCTCGCTGCCGTTCTGCCATGTATAAACTGCTTTTTTACATTCTCCTCGAATTCCCAAGAAGGGAATACTTTTTTGTTTTTGGAGCAACGCACTCGCTGTGACTGAGCAATTACTGGGGCTCACGAGTGGATCCCTTCATCTAGTCTCTGACTTAGTTGGTGTGAGATGTGTATCACATCACGAAGAAGCCAGGGGCAGTCCTACGCACGTTAAACTCAAGGGCTCAGTTTCGAATAATATCTACACCCTCTAGTGACATTTAACTGGAACAGTGTGGTAACCCCGGGTAGGGGTATTAACTACGGGAGACAGTCAGGGGGGTGCCGAAGGTTACAAGACATCACGAAGGAATTGAGGTAATCCCAAGACACCATAGTTCTGGTGGGTAGGCATAAGGTTTTGTACTTTCGCTGCACTGTAGGAGAGAAGTCTTCTGTTTACCTACTGTCTCTCTCATCCTAGGTCTGCCGGTAACCAACTTCTAAGAGAAGATTACATCCCCGACTTACATCCTGAAGAGCCCATATCCCTGGCCTCTTCTTGTTTATGTTATCCACTTCCCTTTTTCCCTCAGGCCTGATCTCACGCAGCTAGGTTGCCTTCCTCTGCTGGGGATTAGGCTCTTGGGAATCAGGGACTTACTCATCTGCTATCGTGTCTGCTGGATTCTACGATAACAGGTTAGTGGCGTATATAGGCTAGGGCGCTACTGACAATCTGGCATACCTGACAGCAACAGAAACATGCCAAAATTGCACTTGCAAATTGCGAATTAAAAAAAAACCATGGAAAACACTTCCTGGTTGAGCTGAAGGACCCCAAAACAGGTAGTGATGTCCAAGGATACTCCTGAGCAAAATCCTAAGCACATGTCCAGGTGCAGCAGCACAGTTCAACCCTGCTGTGTGAGCTTGACTGAAAGCATGAGCAGCAAGGCCAGCAAGAAGGGTGCCAAGGAAAGGCTGAAGAAGCTCAAGTTTTCAGAAAAGGAGCTGGATATTATTACAGAGGAATGCTGTAACCACCATGAGGAGCTATTTGGGAGGGCCTCACACCGAGTGCTAGAGGCAGACAAACGGAAGATCTGGCCTCGTATGCAGGAGTGCATCAATGCCCTTGGAGTGGCACACAGGTCCCTGGATGACATAAAGAAGCGCTGGTATGATCTGCGCTCCAGGGCCAAAGAGAGGGTGGCAGTACATCTTCAAGAGGCACAATGGACCGAAGGGTTCCATCCACTGCATCAGAACCTTCTGCAGCTGAAGCCATGGTGGACAGTACCATGGAGAAGGCGGCTGTTGTAGGATTTGGGAGCCTTGACACATCACAGCCAGCACCAAACCCTGGTAAGTGAGAAAAGTGTTTGTGATATGTGAATACCCACTAAAGCCTGTTCTGCTCATGCATACTAATCATCCACAATTAAACTTCCATTTCTACCAGACAAGCAACACAAATGTTACATCATGGGAGATGTAGTCTGTGTCATATATAGTGTAGTTAAGGAATTACTTGACCTGATGAACATTGCAACACTACACAGATAGTAACTAGCATATTTTATTTTCTGCTTCCATCTCTTACCACATAGACACACCACTGGGAGGAGAGCACAGCGACTATGACACTGCAGGTAGCCTGGATCTGGCCTAGAAGGAGGAAGGGTAGGATGGGGGAGATTCAAGCGGGCCCAGTTGTCCAGAAGTCCCAGCAACAGATGCACCAACAACATCAGAGGCTACAGCCAGTGTGACACCAGCCTCACAGCTCTCTGGCCACCAGGGTGCAGATGTCACAACCAACACAGCAGTCCCTACAGCTTCTGCAAAGTCAGTCCTCTGATGGAACAGCCGGTCAGCTTTTGTCTGGAGGCCTGGAACAGGCGATGTTGAAAATACACCGCTTGCAACAGAAGACACAGAGGTAAATGAATTTGAGGATGACATAGGGCTTCCGCAACATCACAGACTGACTGAAAATCAGAGCTGGCTGGAAGCAAAATTGGATGCTCTCACAAATACAATTGCTGACCTAGCCAAAGAATGGGCAGAAGAAAGGGCGCAGCTCAGGCGCATGGAGCGCAGTAGGGGCCACAAATTGGACACTCTGAGCAGGGCCATTTGTAGGCTTGTCCATGCGATAAGCCAACACCGCAAGCACACCCTGGGGTTCCAGGTGGAGATGGGCTACTACAGTGGGGATGGTGCTCGTGGCCTTCAACAAATCGCTGCAGCAGTGGAAACACTGCAAACCAATATGATTGTTGGTGGAGGTGCTATGGGTGGCACACATTGTGAGGTGTCAAGCCGGAGTAGCGTCTCCGCTACAGCGACATCTGTAATGCGCCGTAGCAGCTGCCGGCACCTTGGACTTGGAAGTGGCAACTCTGGCCAGGCTGGACAGAGAGGCAACAAATTATCTGTGTGGGGTCACTGCACAATGTTTGGGCCACATATCATTCCTATGTTGTGGTGATGTAACCACAATGAAGTTACTTTGTAGTTCAGGCCTACGTTTTCAGACGGACATGTTGTTCTTAGTTTGTTTGTGGATGCTTGCACGATAAAGCACCAATTGAAAGACACAATTTGATCTGTATAGGAGAGTGGGTAATTAATGTGTATGTACCTTTAAAAATAGTTATTGGCAATCTGGTCCCTGTGCCTTCTCCATTCTACTGCAGAGCTACCATCCCTTTGCTGTAGGGCATGTGGTCCTGGGTCCTCATGCTCCGATTCTGTATCAGACACAACCATGGGAAATCCACCCATGCAGGCCATGTTGTGCAGCATGGCACATGTTGCCACGATTTTACAGACTGTCTCTGGTGCATACTGCAGAGCTCCACAACTCTTGTGTAGCCACCTGAAGCACGATTTAAGGATCCCAAAAGTGCACTCATTCACAGTCCAGGCAGCGCCTGTGTGCCCTGTTGTACCGCCTATCATGGACATTGTTGGGAGACAGGTACGGCGTGAGGATCCATGGCCACAGGGCATATGCACTGTCACCTGTTGTGAGATATATGATGGTGAGATGACATGCATACAGACATACAAGTGCAAATACATTTATCTGGGGACAGGAAAGATCATTACCTAGGAGGTAGCCATCATCAAGGTCACCTCTTTCTTACCTCTGGTATATGCCACTGTGTCTGTAAATGTATGCATCATGGGTGGTTCTTGAATATTTTGCTACCAGGTCTGTGATGATGTTTTTGGCATCACAGACAACATGGATGTTGAGGCATTGAGTGCTTTTCCTATTACGGAAGATGTATTCTATACGGGGTTGGGGACATATGGGCATCTGGGTCCAATCTATGCATCCTATGACCTGTGGGAACCATGCTAATCTGTAAAAATCAAGTTTTGTTTGATCAAGTTCCTCATCATCTCTGGGCATGTATCTGTGTTGATGGATGTGGTATAGCATGGCCTCTAGGAAATTATGGAATAAACGCGAAAGCGCACTCTGCCACACACCACCAGCCACTGCAATGACATCCTGGTAACTACCAGAGGCCAAGAGGTGAAGGGAGCACAACACCTGCACATGTGTGGTAATTGCATTGCTGCGCAGGGTTCTGCTCTCAAGTTGTCTATGAGGTCTAGAGTGACAGTGCTAATCAGCCTGTACTGTTCATAAATCTCCTACTCTGTCTTCTCAAACAATGTTAGCCTGACTCTGAATATCCTCTCCTGTCTCCTCCTCCTCTGCTGGTCAGCCAGTATCCACATCCTCTTCGCTATCACATACAGGGCAGCTATTGTGGAAAGGTTTCTGATGCATTCTGGGGCTTTTATAGGTTGGTCCTGGTTACCACCTGTTTCTGGTTAGTGGTAATTTGCATGCGCAAATGGGCATAATTGCGCATATTCGTAATTTGCGGCTGCTCCGTACATTGTATTTTGCAAATCGCAATTTGCGAGTCGCAATTATGGGAACACAAAAAGTGGACGCCTTTTTTGCGAGTCGGTATTCATTCGCAGCGCAAATTTGTAATTCGCGAGTGCCTTTCGTACATTGCGTACGGCCATTTTTGCATGCGCAAGTCGATTTGCGACCAATGTTGCACATGCAAAATGGTTGTACATCTGTGCCCAAATCTACATTTTTAACATATTTGTTGCACAATTTCCATGCTAAATGTTCCAATGGCTCAACCTGTCTCTGGGCTCTTAGAGGCAAGACAGGTTCTTAGAGCCAAGACAGAACATTGACTCGGCTCTCCCTGTAAAATTGTTAACTTGCCCACCTGTGCTACAGTTACTCAAGTTATCCCCTCTCTCAGTATCTCGCTCTGAGAATTAATATCTTGTTTTTTGACATACAGGCCAGTTTCCACAGATATCAATATAATACCTATTTCTACTTCTGGTTTTACTAAGGAAGAATTTGTTGTTTCAAAGTTACCTGTACATATTTTAGTATACAAACAAGGCTCAAGTAATTCATTTTGCCAGTTTTAGTACTCTGTCCTAAGTAAATCTATGTTTGTTTACTGACTACCATCCTATGCTCTCCACCTGTCAGGCTGAATGCAGTGATTACTGTGACTGTCTTGTCTTCAGAAGCCACAGAAGCCACACAGCAGCATGGGCAAAACTTCTTCTTTGACTTTTGCTGACGGTAGGCAGCAAGGGTTGAATTACCCAATCTGCATTTACAAAAGAGAGCATTCAGACTGCTTTGCCATTCAGTGAGCGTACTATGAGGCCTTCACAGTGTCCCCCAGGTGCTTCAGTGGATTCTGCTGCTTGTAGTCTAAGTCCTGCAGCTGAGAAAATCACACAAAGCTAACAGCAAGCTCCCAGTGCTGTAAGAGCTCCTGTGGTCCTAGCAGACTGGGGGTGCTGCCATCAATGTTACATCACTGAACTCATAGGGATCATGAAAAATCCAAGAATGAATGACGCAAAGAACAAGTGTCGCAAATGAGGTACACCGTTTCAGCAGGAAAGTGGTAAAGTTGTGGTATGTAGCTGGTGTTGCATTTAGATGTACACTGTTACAAATATATTACTAAAGCATTTGTCTTGTGGATTAGAAAAAACAACATTCTACGGCCTTTCCTCTCACCTGTCACATACATAATTCACTTTACAAAACACACCCATGTAGTAAGAGAAAGAAAAGTAAACACCATTATCCATGTTAAAAGAATAAATAGCAATTTGTGAGAAGATTAGACTGACATTTGACTTCTGTCTTTGAACGCACAGCAAATGTGACAAGATAAAAGGCTCAAGAGGCTGTTGTAGTTGGGCTCCCTCCCACCTCTGGTCCCCGGTTCATTGTACCAGCTACACCACTAGTAACTACGCGCCTGCAGGTGGAGACTATCCATCACCCTCAGGTGCCAATTACGATCCGGCAAAAAAAATCCCCGTGCGACTCGTATCTGGTCTTTTTACCGTACGAATCGTACAAGTGCCGTACGAACTGGCAATCACGATTCGCATGGTAAAAAGTCCATACGAACCGCATTGGGAATCATTCCCCACACGTCCTCGGGTCGGAAAATGTGTCCGACACGTCCTCGGACGATTTACCGTACAAACGTGAAAAGTCAAGTCCGACCGAGGAATCACGATCCCACCCGTGCGTCCGAACTCACAACCGTATGGTAAAAACACCGTCCGCACCAAACTCACATTGCAACCATGGAGATATGTGCCCGCATACGCGCCAAACACATCCCCCAGCATCTATACGTTCGAGTCGTACTCCCTGTTAATGTACACCCCCCCTGCATGTACACCCATCGAACCCCTACCCGTGTATGTACACCCCAGTACGTTCGAGTCCTACCCACACCCCTGTACGTGTCGTACCACCGTGTACCCACACCCCAGTACGTTCGAGTCCTACCCACACCCCTGTACGTGTCGAACCCCCACCCGTGTATGTACACCCCAGTACGTTCGAGTCCCACCCACACCCCTGTACGTGTCGAACCCCCACCCGTGTATGTACACCCCAGTACGTTCGAGTCCCACCCACACCCCTGTACGTGTCGAACCCCCACCCGTGTATGTACACCCCAGTACGTTCGAGTCCCACCCACACCCCTGTACGTGTCGAACCCCCACCCGTGTATGTACACCCCAGTACGTTCGAGTCCTACCCACACCCCTGTACGTGTCGTACCACCGTGTACCCACACCCCAGTACGTCAGAGTCGCACCCCCAACACAACCTCCTAAGTACGGAGCGCACCCCAGGCCCCAACATCACAACCGCATGTACGAGTCGTACCAAGCCACACACAAGGCCAGCACCGTACAACCAAATGGCCCATGTACACACCGTACACACGCTCAAAACGCACGTACACAACCAGGAAAAACCAAAACAACACAAGAATACACTATTCGAATGGCACAAAGCCACTAAACATGGCCAACAAACACTGAAAAAACACATACACTGACCTGCAACTGCCAAAAACAAACAGAGGCACTAAACACCACCACTCCTTATAACACACCCACCCAAACTTCAAACACAGCCACACCCACCAATGGACCAATAAAAAGGGCCCACACACACAAACCATGAGCCTTTGCAACAGACTCACTGCTGCTAGACACCACAGACAACTACCAGCACCTTACTACAAGCTTCACCACACCTTACACTTGCACATCTCCACACAACCACCTTCACAAACACACCCTCATCACATTCACACACACACACACCTGCACAACCACACCCACACACCCACAACCATCCACACACACCCCCCACCATCCACACCCCCCCCCCACCATCCACACCCACACCCCTCACCATGCCCACTACCAAGAATCCAAAGTTCAGTAACCGAGAGTTGGAGGTTCTTGTTGATGAAATCCTCAGAGTCGAGCCACAGCTCTTTGGAACATTGGTCAGAAACACCAGCATGGTAGCAAAAACAGCCATGTGGCAGACCATCATTGATGCTGTGAATGCTGTTGGGGACACCAGAAGGACCAGGCAGGAATGCCAGAACAGGTGGTACGATCTGCGGAGGAGGGTCAGAGCCAAGAGGCAGGAGGAACACGACCAGGCCAACGCCACCGGAGGAGGGCCCTCCCGCAGACCCGTTCAGTACCAGCCCTGGGAGGAGAGGGTGATGGCCATACTGCCGGTGGAGGCAGTCGAAGGATTAGAAGGACTCCGAGACCCGGGTGAGTACACAAACAACGCACCTCACATGGGGGGAACGGCATCCACAACCAAAATCACTAACAGGCACGCAACCACCCCAAGCCATCACATGACTCAACCACACTCCATGAACACGCACATGCCACTGCTGCCACCATGCCCCATGCACCCAGCAGGACAATGTCAAGTCACAGGCCACAGAAGACACCAACACATGACACGGTAACTCGGATGGCGGGAGGCTGGGCACCAAAAATCACATAGTGCAACTCAGAAGCAGACAACAATGCCCACTGCCCATATGGCCTAGGTCACAGCCAGACAAACAGTGTGTCCCCACACAGGAATGACTTGCCAGCAAATGGCGGACGCCTTGCATCAACACATGGGGGTGAAGGCACTGTTTCGCACATGACAGCAGCTAATGAACAGCCAACATTGTGAAAGAGTGGCAGCACACACCACCACAGCAGCAGCGCACACACAGACACTACACCCAATGGGTGCCTGGAGATCAGAAACAAACTCACTTCAACAAGCCAAGGCCCATTCAAAGATCTGCTAACAGTGTGTGCCCAGGAAGCTGGCCTGAGGTGACAGAGGGTGACACACAGAGGGAGGGAGAGGGGGACAGAGAGGGAGGGAGAGTGGGACAGAGAGGGAGGGAGAGGGGGACAGAGAGGGAGGGAGACACAGGGACACGGACAGAGGGAGGAGGCTGACACACGGAGGGAGGGAGAGAGAGAGGGAGGGAGACACAGGGAGAGCAAATCAGCCGTGTGGCGTGTGCGAATGTCTGCTCGTCAGCAGGTAGACTGCGTGCATGTAGACAAGGGTGGCCAGTCCCAGAACCCCCCCTCTTCCCCATGGCAAAACACAGGGCTATGTCACAACCTGTTCACGAGCACAACGACAGCTACCTGGATCATATAAGTGTGTGGATCCACTCCATGTGCACATGTACAGTGCTACACGGAAGGCGCCAATGCATGGCTCGCCACACCTGCCCACTCCACTGCTGACTGCAGTCACACTTGACGCAGCAAGTAAGACTGTGCCACACATAGTTAAAGGGGCCAAAGTGGTTCCCAAGGGACACACCCATGCACAAGTGCACTGTGAGTGGAATGCAAGACAGATCCCAATTCCAAGAGGAAATGTCCCAACCTTGAAACAGATGAAACATGGATGTTGCATGGACCAAAATTAACATTGTCTCTCTCACACACAGGTCAACGTCGTGGTTCACCCCCCAACACTGGGGGGGAAGACTCACAGGACCCGGATCTGCGGGAGCCCGATCCCACCGGCAGCGACCACTCTCGCCACTCTGTGGACGACCCCGACCGACCTGGCACCTCTGGTGTCCAACCACCTGCAGCACCTGCATCAGGTACAACTGTGCCAACCACCACCCCCACTCCTGCCACATCCCAGGAGACACCCAGGATCCCTGCCCCAACACCACAATGCAGCCAGGCTGGCCAGGAGGGACACGGTGTCCCGGGCACCCAGGAGGAGGCAGGCGACAACGCCAATGCCACCCCTCAGGGGTCCCGGAGACCCGATGTACCCACAAGTGCAGGCCAGGTGCAAGTGGGCAGGGGTGGTGGGAGTGGAGGACGGCGGAGGCGCGAGCCTGACCAGTTGGCTGGGGAACCGGTATTTGCCCATGTCCGAAACATCATGGACACATACCGGCAGGACACCACGGGCATGGCCCAGGTTGTGTCCACCCTCAATGAGATCAAGGGGACCCTCGATGAGATTAAGACCCAGCAGGCCCAGCAACATGCCGAGCAACATGCCTGTCTACTGCGACACCAACGGAGGATGGAGGACAGACAGGCTGAGCAAGTGACGGCGTTCCAGGGGATTCACGATACACTCCGTCGGATGGCCGACAACATGGCCGACCCTCCCTGTGCCAGAAGGCGGAGAACATCACCACCCACAGGGAGGGATCAGGAGGTGGAGGAGGTAACATCCGATGGAGCATCCCAGACGTCGTCACGGCCTGCTGGTGAGGGTCCCCGCAGGAGGCCGGGTCGTCCACGGAAAGGACCGTGAGGGTCGGCGCTACATCACCATCTCCCAGGACACCTGGCCTGGCACCTGGCCCACTGGAGCAACAGCATCAAGAGACATTCTCTGCCACATGGCCCTGCTGGTCACTGTCTGACCAATGTTGACAAAGACTGTGGCATGGACTGTGAGGATTTCAAATGGCAAGGACACCAACTCCCCTACTGAACTTTGGATTCCAAACTCCCGGAAAGCCCCTCACTTTGCTCCCCCCCCCCCCATAATAAATCACATTATGAAGAGTAGATGCCTGCTGGTTGCATAATTACCTAACATGTGTCTTGTAAAGTCTAAACATGCCTGAGTCATCTATTGTCTTCAACCATCCACACCCTGGGGCCTGAGTCTGGCACAGGACACATGGGTCACAGTGTATTAGGCAAGACAGACATGGAGCACCATACACACCCGTGATGGGCCCAACCAGCTGAGGGGGTGGCCGAACAACCGTGCTGACAGACACATTGAGTACAGCAACAGTCATGAGCAGAGGTCAGGGATCCAGTCCAGTGTCCTGGGGGGCACCCAGGTATGTGTACACAGGTGGCAGAACCATGTCCTGCAAGCTTGAGTCCGGTGGATGCAGAGAATGGGGTCATGGACAACGTTGGATGCATGGGGATGGCACATGTCACAATACCCACACAGTCATGGACATCATGCCCAATACACAGTCTCAGCACACACACACAGCTTGCATCTTGCTACTCGACACATAGACACATAGCCACAATCAGGGAATACCATGCCAGACATGCTGGATGCACCGTGGCAACACACCAGCATTCACTGAGAAGAGGCACCTTGGAGGCATAGGGACACCTTTATTAGTCATGTTTTCGGGAGTGCAGAGGCTACTTGAAGTACACATGAACACATCATGTGGAGTAACATGTGGGTCCAACACTGGAACCCCCCTTCTGCAGCACAAATGTGTGTTCGCCATGGAACTGGCACACAAGCCTCGGCTAACAGCTCAACACCCACAGCTGCTCACGGAGAGACTGCCATACACCATTGATCCGCTGATGTGGAAGTCCCACACCATGTCAAGCCAATGCTAACCGTATGTGTCCGAGGGCAGTGTCACACACATTGATGCCATCATCACAATCCCCTATCCCATCACTGATGAATGTCTACCAGGCAGACCATCTATTCAGGTGTACACAGCTGCATGTCTTGTCCCATGCTGATGCCACATGGCTGCAGAGGAACCAAACATCGACAGGGCCAGTGTGCATACATCGTGAACACCTGCCACACCCAATACACCCCTGATGCATCCCTTACCCTATGGAGACTTCCACACGTATCCGTGCCTGTAACGCTGAGTCAGCCCACGATGTTGTGACCAGGAGGAATAGCAGTGCCACAACAATGCAAGCAGCAGACGGCATGCACAAGTACCTGGGGAAGAGAGACACACAAGAAGTCAGCCACAAAAAGCACAGCCACTTGCATGTGCATTGACTCGACACATGTATGGATGACAACATGCTAGGTCACAGCCAGACAAACAGTGTGTCCCCACACAGGAATGACTTGCCAGCAAATGGCGGACGCCTTGCATCAACACATGGGGGTGAAGGCACTGTTTCGCACATGACAGCAGCTAATGAACAGCCAACATTGTGAAAGAGTGGCAGCACACACCACCACAGCAGCAGCGCACACACAGACACTACACCCAATGGGTGCCTGGAGATCAGAAACAAACTCACTTCAACAAGCCAAGGCCCATTCAAAGATCTGCTAACAGTGTGTGCCCAGGAAGCTGGCCTGAGGTGACAGAGGGTGACACACAGAGGGAGGGAGAGGGGGACAGAGAGGGAGGGAGAGGGGGACAGAGAGGGAGGGAGAGGGGGACAGAGAGGGAGGGAGACACAGGGACACGGACAGAGGGAGGAGGCTGACACACGGAGGGAGGGAGAGAGAGAGGGAGGGAGACACAGGGAGAGCAAATCAGCCGTGTGGCGTGTGCGAATGTCTGCTCGTCAGCAGGTAGACTGCGTGCATGTAGACAAGGGTGGCCAGTCCCAGAACCCCCCCTCTTCCCCATGGCAAAACACAGGGCTATGTCACAACCTGTTCACGAGCACAACGACAGCTACCTGGATCATATAAGTGTGTGGATCCACTCCATGTGCACATGTACAGTGCTACACGGAAGGCGCCAATGCATGGCTCGCCACACCTGCCCACTCCACTGCTGACTGCAGTCACACTTGACGCAGCAAGTAAGACTGTGCCACACATAGTTAAAGGGGCCAAAGTGGTTCCCAAGGGACACACCCATGCACAAGTGCACTGTGAGTGGAATGCAAGACAGATCCCAATTCCAAGAGGAAATGTCCCAACCTTGAAACAGATGAAACATGGATGTTGCATGGACCAAAATTAACATTGTCTCTCTCACACACAGGTCAACGTCGTGGTTCACCCCCCAACACTGGGGGGGAAGACTCACAGGACCCGGATCTGCGGGAGCCCGATCCCACCGGCAGCGACCACTCTCACCACTCTGTGGACGACCCCGACCGACCTGGCACCTCTGGTGTCCAACCACCTGCAGCACCTGCATCAGGTACAACTGTGCCAACCACCACCCCCACTCCTGCCACATCCCAGGAAACACCCAGGATCCCTGCCCCAACACCACAATGCAGCCAGGCTGGCCAGGAGGGACACGGTGTCCCGGGCACCCAGGAGGAGGCAGGCGACAACGCCAATGCCACCCCTCAGGGGTCCCGGAGACCCGATGTACCCACAAGTGCAGGCCAGGTGCAAGTGGGCAGGGGTGGTGGGAGTGGAGGACGGCGGAGGCGCGAGCCTGACCAGTTGGCTGGGGAACCGGTATTTGCCCATGTCCGAAACATCATGGACACATACCGGCAGGACACCACGGGCATGGCCCAGGTTGTGTCCACCCTCAATGAGATCAAGGGGACCCTCGATGAGATTAAGACCCAGCAGGCCCAGCAACATGCCGAGCAACATGCCTGTCTACTGCGACACCAACGGAGGATGGAGGACAGACAGGCTGAGCAAGTGACGGCGTTCCAAGGGATTCACGATACACTCCGTCGGATGGCCGACAACATGGCCGACCCTCCCTGTGCCAGAAGGCGGAGAACATCACCACCCACAGGGAGGGATCAGGAGGTGGAGGAGGTAACATCCGATGGAGCATCCCAGACGTCGTCACGGCCTGCTGGTGAGGGTCCCCGCAGGAGGCCGGGTCGTCCACGGAAAGGACCGTGAGGGTCGGCGCTACATCACCATCTCCCAGGACACCTGGCCTGGCACCTGGCCCACTGGAGCAACAGCATCACAGCATCAAGAGACATTCTCTGCCACATGGCCCTGCTGGTCACTGTCTGACCAATGTTGACAAAGACTGTGGCATGGACTGTGAGGATTTCAAATGGCAAGGACACCAACTCCCCTACTGAACTTTGGATTCCAAACTCCCGGAAAGCCCCTCACTTTGCTCCCCCCCCCCCCATAATAAATCACATTATGAAGAGTAGATGCCTGCTGGTTGCATAATTACCTAACATGTGTCTTGTAAAGTCTAAACATGCCTGAGTCATCTATTGTCTTCAACCATCCACACCCTGGGGCCTGAGTCTGGCACAGGACACATGGGTCACAGTGTATTAGGCAAGACAGACATGGAGCACCATACACACCCGTGATGGGCCCAACCAGCTGAGGGGGTGGCCGAACAACCGTGCTGACAGACACATTGAGTACAGCAACAGTCATGAGCAGAGGTCAGGGATCCAGTCCAGTGTCCTGGGGGGCACCCAGGTATGTGTACACAGGTGGCAGAACCATGTCCTGCAAGCTTGAGTCCGGTGGATGCAGAGAATGGGGTCATGGACAACGTTGGATGCATGGGGATGGCACATGTCACAATACCCACACAGTCATGGACATCATGCCCAATACACAGTCTCAGCACACACACACAGCTTGCATCTTGCTACTCGACACATAGACACATAGCCACAATCAGGGAATACCATGCCAGACATGCTGGATGCACCGTGGCAACACACCAGCATTCACTGAGAAGAGGCACCTTGGAGGCATAGGGACACCTTTATTAGTCATGTTTTCGGGAGTGCAGAGGCTACTTGAAGTACACATGAACACATCATGTGGAGTAACATGTGGGTCCAACACTGGAACCCCCCTTCTGCAGCACAAATGTGTGTTCGCCATGGAACTGGCACACAAGCCTCGGCTAACAGCTCAACACCCACAGCTGCTCACGGAGAGACTGCCATACACCATTGATCCGCTGATGTGGAAGTCCCACACCATGTCAAGCCAATGCTAACCGTATGTGTCCGAGGGCAGTGTCACACACATTGATGCCATCATCACAATCCCCTATCCCATCACTGATGAATGTCTACCAGGCAGACCATCTATTCAGGTGTACACAGCTGCATGTCTTGTCCCATGCTGATGCCACATGGCTGCAGAGGAACCAAACATCGACAGGGCCAGTGTGCATACATCGTGAACACCTGCCACACCCAATACACCCCTGATGCATCCCTTACCCTATGGAGACTTCCACACGTATCCGTGCCTGTAACGCTGAGTCAGCCCACGATGTTGTGACCAGGAGGAATAGCAGTGCCACAACAATGCAAGCAGCAGACGGCATGCACAAGTACCTGGGGAAGAGAGACACACAAGAAGTCAGCCACAAAAAGCACAGCCACTTGCATGTGCATTGACTCGACACATGTATGGATGACAACATGCTAGGTCACAATTATGACTGGGGAAATACTACCATCACGGCCACCATCACTCCAGTGACACACCCACACACACCTCTGACTCACGTGCCATACCTGCAGGTGGACACACACATCACAACACATGCCACACGGGGACCAATGCGTGCACACTCAGACACTGGTACTCACCACTAAGCAAAGAAGTCGCGTATGAGCCGAGTCCGGATGTCCTCTTGCGGCTCCACATCCTCCACATCACTAGCCACATTGCCAAGCCCTTCGTCCTCCACGGGTGGATGGTCCTCGTCATGTTGATTCAGGATGAGTGGCACAGCTCTTTCAACTGCCATGTTGTGCAGCATGCAGCAGACCATGAAGATCTTGCAGACCTTCGCCGGGGCATATGGGAGTGCGCCGCCGGTCTTGTGGAGGCACCTGAATCGGCTCTTCAGCAGGCCAAACGTCCTCTCGATCACTCGCCTTGTCCGGCCATGGGCGGTGTTGTAGCGGAGCTGGGCCGGCGTGATGGGGTTGCGGAGAGGTGTGAGCAGCCAAGGCATGTTGGGATAGCCAGCGTCCCCTACATGGGAAGCACATGGACATCGTTAGAAGTGGTGAAGCGGTCGTGCTGGTAGGTTATGCAAAATACAGGACAGACAGACTGTACCCACCAACAACACATGCCCGTTCGTTGCGCAGCTGCATCATCATTTCAGGCATCCTGCTACGCCTCATGATGTAGGCATCGTGTGCTGATCCTGGAAAACGAGCACAGACATGTGAAATCACCATGTTGGCCTGACACACCACAAGGGCATTAATGGAGTGGTAGTGCTTTCGATTGCGGTACGCCACCTCCCGTGCGTGTGGTGGTACCAAAGCTACATGTGTTCCATCTATGGACCCAATGACATGCGGCATCCCTCCCAGGGCATAGAATCCACGCTTGACCTCAGTCATCTGTTCAGGGGTTGGGAACTTGATGAAGTCATCCAGGTGAATCAACATGGCCTCTAAGAAATCATGCAGCACACGGCAGAACATGCTCTGGGACATGCCACCAACATGAGCTATGGTATTTTGAAAGGTACCCGTGGCAAGAAAATGTAGGGCAGCCATTACCTTCAGCTGGGGTGTCAGTGCCGTAGGATACCTGTGCTGCGGTTGCAGATGTGGTGCCAGTCTCGCCGTCAACTCCACAATCAACGGTTGGGTGAAGCGGTAGAGCCGGATGCTGTCATTCTCCTGCATGGCAGCCAAGTCCGGAATTGGTCGGGCAAGAGGCGGCGCTCTGCAGTAATTAGGAAATGACAAGGAAGAGTGAGGGCACTACGACAACAAATCATATGTACTGAGCACATGTTAATCTGTCAATACACATATGCTACATAGGGAGTCAGGTATGTGCTACATGCCCAGGACACGTATGGCTGCCAGGTGACCCTCCTACCAAGACCCAGCTACACACGGAGATTGAGAACCTCCCCATGCCACGCCATGGGAATAGCTGTTCCCAGTGCAAGTGAACAGCCAGACGCAAGACAGGAGTGACATACGCCCACACATCAGCAGCAGTAGGATGCCGATTGCAGAGACTGGTAGCGGAACACTGGATCCACAGGTCACATGACATTCCACTAGGACAGCCCACACACCTTGCCATGAAGGTGCACATGTCATGACTCCCCACACATTCCTTGTGAGGATGCTGACATGTCCTTGTTACGCTACTCCGTGTCCCATGCATACATGTGCACCTCACTTCCGATACCACATGTGGCATGGTGTGCGGAACAGTGTGCAATGACAATCTACACACAGACACATGTTGGTTGCTGCAACGGCTGCAGCTTTTGAGGGTGCTCCAACATCAACCTGATGGGAAGCCCCCACACATACATGACATAGTCACATTGTGCACCGTGGGTAGTGAAAAGTCAGGTGTGATAAACCCTGTACCGGGCATCAGGGGACACTTCCGTGTGTTGGTGTCCGTGCCATGCCAGTGATGCCAACCCCAAGTGTGCAGTACGACATGCACACATGTCAAAGGAGTCAAGGCCATGCCTGGCACACATTGCACCATCACGCGGTACATCTGTACACATCTCATCATACATCTGGTGCCTTCTCCACTCAGGAGTCATGTGCCACATCACAGGCCGTCACACCTGTGCCCCACACATGTAGTAATGCACAGATGATGCCTTGATGTCAATTAATGGACAAGTATGTCCATCCATGGACAAGTATGTCCGCCCTATCCCTACCTGTGTGCCGCCTGTCACCACTGTGATGTGTGAAAACCGCTGTACTGCTGCGAAGAGGGCCTGTGTATGTTCCCATATCACTATGGCAGTGCTGCCGTATGTGTACCCATCGTGATGCTGAGCGTACAGGCGTGTGTACGGCCCGTACCACTACGACTACGCATACGCGAGTCCACCCATAGTGATAGTGAGCGTACAGGCGTGAGTACGGCCCCATCACTATGGGTGTCCTCGCGTATGCGTACTCGTCGTGGTACGGGCCGTACACACGCCTGTACGCTCACTATCACTACGAGTACGCATACGCGAGTCCACCCATAGTGATAGTGAGCATACAGGCGTGAGTACGGCCCCATCACTATGGGTCTCCTCGCGTATGCGTACTCGTCGTGGTACGGGCCGTACACACGCCTGTACGCTCACTATCACTACGAGTACGCATACGCGAGTCCACCCATAGTGATAGTGAGCGTACAGGCGTGAGTACGGCCCCATCACTATGGGTCTCCTCGCGTATGCGTACTCGTCGTGGTACGGGCCGTACACACGCCTGTACGCTCACTATCACTACGAGTACGCATACGCGAGTCCACCCATAGTGATAGTGAGCGTACAGGCGTGTGTATGGCCCGTACCACGACGAGTACGCATACGCGAGGAGACCCATAATGATAGTGAACGTAGGCATGCGTGTAGGGGCCGTTGCAATGCATTTGGGGTGCCCTTGGGCCCCGAAACGCACCGTACCTGTGCGTGACGCTGAAAATTACATAGGGGACAAGTATTAAGGCCTACATGCATGCTGGTTGTCATGGAGACCAAGTTCAAATTTCGAAATTGTTCTGGAAGGTGCACAGCAGAAGTCAGTTGGAATTCTTCTACTTTGTTGCAATGTGTTTGTGGGGCTGACATCATGCAGGAGAATGAAACCGATAGAGAACCCACAGACTGCTAGGTTTGAAGGGATTGGAGGAAACATAGGATGCAAATGTGAGTGACCAATCACTCTGTACCCCTGTGCATGAGATGGGCCAGCAAGGCAGATATAAGGCAGCCAGGTCCCATGAGGGAGCACTTGCCTGCACATCTCTGTATTCCACGACCCAGCTGCTGCTACTGATTCCCTGGAACCATGTCAAGGGCTGTGGAGAGGTCACAGCCATTCACCCTGGAGGAGAACATGGCTTTGGTGGATGTGATCCTCCCACAGTACCCCATGCTGTATGGGCGACCAGGTTATCAGGTGAGTGCAGTGTCCACTGGCACAGACTGTGCCCCTTTTTCGTGACTGTGACTTCTGGCATTGTGTCCAGGTGTGACCCACATGCTATCTACTGTAGGGGGGTCCCTGGGGTGGGAATGCCTGATGTCTCCCAGCAGTGCCCTGAGACAGGAGGGGTGGGTGCAGAGTCCTCCCAGCAGTGCCCTGAGACAGGAGGGGTGGGTGCCTTTCACTCCCAGCAGTGCCCTGAGACAGGAGGGGTGGGGGCAGAGTCCTCCCAGCAGTGCCCTGAGACAGGAGGGGTGGGTGCAGAGTCCTCCCAGCAGTGCCCTGAGACAGGAGGGGTGGGTGCAGAGTCCTCCCAGCAGTGCCCTGAGACAGGAGGGGTGGGGGCAGAGTCCTCCCAGCAGTGCCCTGAGACAGGAGGGGTGGGTGTGATGCACAGTGTGAGCCTGGATCATTGATTGTGTAGTTGCCCTCATTCCACCTGTGTCCTTTCAATGGCACGTACTGCTTTTGGCCTTCCCCCAGGGGATCATGTCTCTATGACAAAGGTGCAATGTGTTGGATGCATACTAGGCCTTGTTGTAAACAGTGAATGTGTTCTAATCTGTGTCCCTTTGACATGTGCCAGGTGTATTGATGTAGTGTCACTTGTCCATCCTCACAGGTAGACGCCTCTGCCAAGGAGAAGATATGGCTGGACGCCGTCAGCGCCGTGAGGAGTGCGGATGGTCGGAAGCGGCGCCTGCCCCAGGTGAGGAAACGCTGGCAGGATATCCGGTGCTGGACGCGGAGGATCGCACGGCTCCTACTGGGGGACTCACCTGAGAGCCACAAGAACCGCGGGCGCCGCCGTCTCTCCCACATCCAGAAACGTGTGCTGGCGGTGGTCTTTCCTGATTTGGACAGGCGTCTACGGGAGATGCAGCAGCCGGAAAGGGGTAGGTACATGTGTGTGTTTGTTGTGTTTCACCAGCATTTGTATGTGCACTGTTCCATAAATACACTTCCAGGGTTTATGGTGCTGTGCAGATCCTATTCCCCACAGTATTGCAGTGCTCTCCTGCCTGCCTTCCCCTCCTTGCAATGTGTTCCCTGGTCTCTGTGTAGTCACTCCATCACAAGGTTATGTTGCCTGACACCTTCTCCAAGTGTACAATGCCTGCAGCATCATGTGTGGGGGTGGTGTGTAACAGGTTGTGTGACCTGGCCTGTGCCCTGTCCAGTTCTGGACTTGTGGGTTCCATGTCAGTTGGCACTAATGCTGTGTCCAGACATGGGAGTTAATCTCTCGAGTTGCAGGCCTTCCAGCAGGCATGTCCCATGTGGTGGCCTGTGACATGATGTGCATGATTGTGCGTTAGGCCTAGTGCAGGGATGTTAGCGTGTGTCGCAGTCATTCCCATTCAGGAGCATGGAGTTGTGTGCCCACTACTGTCCCCAGGGGCATCTTTTCCTAGGTCTCATGTGTGTAAGCCGAGAATGTCGACAATCGCTGTGTCTACAGCATAGGTTGTGCTCTGTGCCATTGTCCCCTGCAAACATGTATATTGACGTGAGATGTATTACAAGTGTCCACTGTACAGCCTGACCTGATTTTCCTATTACATACTCACGGTGGCCATTGCCTTTGTGTCTTGTTGCAATCATCTGATGCTGCCCATTTGTACATGATAATTTGCACTGCCGCACCTTGGGTAGTTTGTGTGCAATATAGAAGTTTAGCATCCCATGTGTATTTCACCCAGACTAAGAGATGTACGTGCTTCCTGTGTCTCCATTGATTTGTCTCATGTAGGGGGTGGGTGGTGCAGGCATTTCCGACATGTCAAGACCTGATAACTCCTTGCTAGGACTGCCCAGTGTGTGATGTTTGCCTGGACATACACTCAAGGTGCAGTGTGCCAGTCAGGGTGGCCATGTTCTCAGTATTACCTATGCTGCATGTGCCTCTAGTTCCTGGATTTTTTCACCGCTCATCCAAATTTCCTGCCACGCTGTGTGGTGCAGATGCATTGCTGGATTGTCCCCAGGGCCATGCTCCTCAGTCAAAATTCAATATCATCTCATTTGCTATTGTGTGATGCTCTCCATGGATTTTCAATGGCATGGTGGGTCACAAAACTGTGTCTTGCATGCCCTACATATGTACCTTGTGATGTAGATATAACTCTTCCTTTGTTTCAGGCTATGCACTGTTACCTACCTAGATTTGACTCATGTGACTTATGTATACAGGTGTATGATAACTTCCTGTCTCTTCACCCTGCCCACAGCATCGTCGGGGGACACGGAGGGAGACATGGACACAGACGGCGCGGAGGGACCGAGCACCAGTGCCGGCGGTGACATCAGTGCTGGCATTTCGAGTGGGACAGAGGCGGTGGAGAGTGACCCCGGGGACCTGTCGACTGGCACAACAGACTACGAAGCTGACGGGTCCGAGGGTGATCACTCCGAGTGGGCGGTGGCTGCACCACCATCTGACAGCAGCCCTACATCTGGCACCGCCCCCTCCATTGGCATCAGCCGCCTCCCACGTGCTCGTGTCCCTTCCCAGCGTGCCCGGTCCCCACATGTCTCCTTCCTGCCAGGCACCGCACCCCCTGCCCCTGTCTCCACTGCTGCCGCCAATGCTGAGTCTGTGGACATCCAGCGGCAGTTGCAGATTGGTCAGACTGCGATCCTTAATGTCCTCCATGGCCACAGCCAGGTCCTCAACAACATGGAGGCATACTTGGAGGGCATTCATTCATCGCAGGCTGACCAACGCAACTTGCTGAGGTCCATAGACTCCACACTGACTGCAGCAGTGGGTCTCCTGCAGCGCTACGTCCCACCCCCTACCCCTGCTCCTTCCACACTTCCCACTCCCATGCCTGTCCCACATACACCCAGACGTAAGCATGCACCCACCACAACAGACACAGGCACCACACCAGCAGGGAAGGTCCGCCGCACACCTCCTGACACGCACACACAGGGTGCAGTAGGCACACCCACTGGGTCGGGGGGCAAACGTGTGACACGCAGCCAGAGTGGGAGTCCGCATTCCACCCAATCCACTCCCTCCAAATCCCCTCTCCTCAGCTCTCCTGGCCACATCTCCCCCAAAGACTCCTTCATGGCTGCTCTGTCCCTGAGCCCGACAGTGACGCCACCACGCAAGCGGTCAAGGAAGTCCTCGGTCAGGGTGGTTGAGTCCCCCCCCCGTCCACACCCTCCCCCAGTGGCGCTGCGACCCATCCCTCTGACCCCCCCCCCCCTCCTTGGGGCCTGTGGTTCCTTCGGGTGCAGGGGAGTCCCTGGAGGACCTTGCTAAGGTGTGCAGCGAGATCCTGGCCTCCGCCTTTGGCCCTGCCCCACCCCCTGTGGTGGAGTCCTCCATCCCTGCACCCACGACGCCTACCCTTCACCCTCCTGTCCCTGCGGTGCCTGTTTCTTCCCCCCCACATGATGCCCTCACCCCTGTGGAAGACGATGGATTGTAACTGTGCAGGCAAGCTAGGGGACACGCATCCCACTGTGTCCCCCATCCAGCTGGGACTCCTGGACTGCCCTATGGCCTTTGTTAAAATTGGACTTACGTCATACTACTTTTTTTCTCATGCTGAATAAAGCTAATTTATTTTGGCCTTGGAACACTCCTGCATTGCTGGCATTGCTGTTGGTGGGGCTGCTACATGGTTGTGGGTGTTGGTCATGTGTTGGGTGTGTGGGAAATGTAGTAGTGTGCTGCTCATAGGGGGGAGCCTGGGATCTGTGTGCCATCACACGGTGTTAGCTACCTTTGTCCATTCATGTAAGCAGTTGCTGCATGTTGCAATTGTCCCAAGGTGTATTCCTTCCTCTGTGTACCCAGACTTCTTCCCTGCAGGGTGTCCCCTGACTTTGGGACAGAGCTGTGTGTCCATTAGCTGGGTGTGTGACGTAGTCCTTCACCTTTGCACATGCATGCTGAGCGATGTCTCCACCTGCATCATTCGTGGCATCCTTGGTAGTCATTGTACTTGTGTATGTGGCCTATTGACATGACTTCATGTGTACATGTCTTCTTTTCTGCGCTATGCATGCGTATACTCCCAGCCTCGAACACATGTGGTACATGTACTGCAGGGTCTTTGTGCACCTGACTGACATTTGTGGGCATGGTATCTGTGACTACTCCACCCTTTGCGTTCCATGGGCACAGCTGGGAGGACTCTGCACCCACCCCTCCTGTCTCTGGGCACTGCTGGGAGGACTCTGCACACACCCCTCCTGTCTCTGGGCACTGCTGGGAGGACTCTGCACACACCCCTCCTGTCTCTGGGCACTGCTGGGAAGACTCTGCACACACCCCTCCTGTTTCAGGGCACTGCTGGGAGTGATAGGCACCCACCCCTCCTGTCTCAAGGCACTGCTGGGAGTGTTAGGCACCCACCCCTCCTGTCTCAGGGCACTGCTGGGAGTGATAGGCACCCACCCCTCTTGTCTCTGGGCTCTGCTGGGAGGACTCTGCACCCACCCCTCCTGTCTCAGGGCACTGCTGGGAGTGTTAGGCACACACCCCTCTTGTCTCTGGGCTCTGCTGGGAGGACTCTGCCCCCACCCCTCCTGTCTCAGGGCACTGCTGGGAGGACTCTGCCCCCACCCCTCCTGTCTCAGGGCACTGCTGGGAGGACTCTGCACCCACCCCTCCTGTCTCAGGGCACTGCTGGGAGGACTCTGCACCCACCCCTCCTGTCTCAGGGCACTGCTGGGAGGACTCTGCACCCACCCCTCCTGTCTCAGGGCACTGCTGGGAGTGATAGGCACCCACCCCTCTTGTCTCTGGGCTCTGCTGGGAGGACTCTGCACCCACCCCTCCTGTCTCAGGGCACTGCTGGGAGTGTTAGGCACACACCCCTCTTGTCTCTGGGCTCTGCTGGGAGGACTCTGCACCCACCCCTCCTGTCTCAGGGCACTGCTGGGAGTGATAGGCACCCACCCCTCCTGTCTCAAGGCACTGCTGGGAGTGTTAGGCACCCACCCCTCCTGTCTCAGGGCACTGCTGGGAGTGATAGGCACCCACCCCTCTTGTCTCTGGGCTCTGCTGGGAGGACTCTGCACCCACCCCTCCTGTCTCAGGGCACTGCTGGGAGTGTTAGGCACACACCCCTCTTGTCTCTGGGCTCTGCTGGGAGGACTCTGCACCCACCTCTCCGATTTCACAATATGTACGCTCATGACATACACTGATGTGGATGCGCTCCATGCATTCGAGGTGAGGGTACGTGTCTTACTTACACTGTTGGGGTGGGGGTACGCTCCATACGTACGTGGGAGGGTACGGGTCGTACTTACACTGTTGGGGTGGGGGTGCGCTCCATACGTACGCGGGTGGGGGGTACGTGTCTTACTTACACTGTTGGGGTGGGGGTGCGCTCCATACGTACGCGGGTGGGTACGAGTCGTACTTACACTGTTGGGGTGGGGGTACGCTCCATTATGTACGCGGGTGGGTACGGGTCGTACTTACACTGTTGGGGTGGGGGTACGCTCCATACGTACGCGGGTGGGTACGGGTCGTACTTACACTGTTGGGGTGGGGGTGCGCTCCATACGTACGCGGGTGGGGGGTACGTGTCTTACTTACACTGTTGGGGTGGGGGTACGCTCCATACGTACGCGGGTGGGTACGGGTCGTACTTACACTGTTGGGGTGGGGGTACGCTCCATGCATACGGGGTGGGGGTTGGGTCCGTACATATCCGTCCCCACGCTGTGTGATGCTTGTGCGGGCCGTACCCAGGCCTTTGCCACGTGGGTACGAGCCGTCCCGCCATTGTTGGGGTGACGTGGGTGTGGGCGTGGTTCGACTCGTACCCACGCTCTTCAGGCGTGGGTACGGGACGTACATGTCTGGTTGTGTTGCCGGTTCGCGTCGTGACGGACTTCCGTTGTGGCGGTCGCTGGCTTATCTGGACACGCCCCCACCCCCTCGTAGTGACCAGGGCATGGGAGTCAGGTATGTCCAGGGCATGTGTGCTGTGTGACTTTGGTGGGGGGTTTGTGGCCTGCCCTGGTCCTGCCACCCCCACCCCACCCCACTTTCCCCCCTCCCTTAGTTGTTCTGACCTTCTGCGGCGTCTGCGTCCGAACCTGTAGAGGAGGTCGATTGCTATGAGGGCCGGGATGACTCGTAGGTTCGGGTCCATGTCTGTCCGTCGCGTACTGGTCCTCCTTGTTCCCGTCGTCCTGTCGCGTACTGGTCCTCCTTGTTCGCGTCGTCCTGTCGCGTACTGGTCCTCCTTGTTCGCGTCGTCCTGTCTGTCCGTCGTGTACTGGTACTCCTTGTTCGCGTCGTCCTGTCGCGTACTGGTCCTCCTTGTTCGCGTCGTCCTGTTATTCCGTCGCGTACTGGTAGTCCTTGTTCGCGTCGTCCTGATTTCCCGGCAGTTTTTGGCAGCCGGAAAATAATCACCGTGCGGGATGACGTCGGTGCGAATCGTAATTCCTGGTTCGTGAATGGCAGGCTGCGAGCGTCCCGACGTCAGGTCGGCGCTTTCCCGGATCGCATTTGTATGTTTATTTTGTTCGGTCGGGGTTTTTTACGATTCGTACGGAAATGGTGTTCCCGTGCGAATCGTAATTCCATGTTGGTAGATTTTGACGACCGGGTACGCGTCGGACGGAGAATATGCTCCGTCCGACGGTTCGTACCAGGTTTTTACAGGATCGTGATCGGCACCTCAATGTCTGCTATTCTGCTGAATATTGAGAAATGTTGAGCTTTTGTTTTAAAAAATCGTCCTCATGTACTAAGGGTTTTAGCATTCCCAAATCTATGGATGTACAATATCAGACGGTTTATGAATGCTACAACCCTTTTTCAAATGTACTAAGCCCATTTAACAATTTGGAAAAAGTTTTCCTAATCACTGAATCGGTTTAGGAAACCATATCAGATTGGCATTATGAAGGGAGATATTAAATTAAGGACGTCCTTTCAAAATAATAATTCCTTATATGTATAAAAGTTTTGCAACAGAAATCTGATTGCAAAACACAAATATTTTACCATCACTTCCAGGGAGGTAGTAACACATTTGCAAACCCAAAGGCATACCCAAGGGACTTCCTTTCTGTTGTGAAAGTTAACAAAAACATTTTGTAGAAGCAGGCAGTGTTATCCATGGGACCACTGCTTATGCCTAAAAAAGTTTGCACAACTTTTCTTTTTTTTTTAAAGCATCCAGTCTGCATTTAAATAAAAAGATTGCTTTATTTAAAGCAATCACAGACATGGTGGTCTGCTGAGCCAAGCAGGTCATCATCCCGCCAATGACAGCGAAAAGTAGTGTGTCGCAGTTTGCAATCTACCTCAATAATATTCATGAACTGCAATCCAAGGAGGTGGTAAGACATTCACAAACCAAAAGGCATACCCAAAGGACTTCCTTCCTTTTGTGAAAGTTAGCAAAAACTTTTTTAGAAGCAGGCAGTAGTCATGGACCACTGCTTGTGCCTAAAAAAAGTTTTAAAAACTTTTCACTTTTTTTTAACGAATCCAATCTGCATTTAAAAAAAAAATTGCTTTATTTAAAGCAATCACAGACATAGTGGTCTGCTGAGCCAAGCAGACCACCATCCCTCTGATGGGAGAGAAATGTAGTATGTGGCAATTTGCAATCTACCTCATTAATATTCATGTTAAACAGTCAGAATATCAAGTAGGAACTGTCGACTTGCACTAATATCGAGTGCAAAATATCGTGATACAGAATTATCGACTGCCAGAATATTGTGGTCAAGAATATTGAGTTTAAGTTAAGAAATATCGTGTTTCGAAATATCGAAGTCATTAATATAATTTGCAAAAATATAGTTGTTAAAAATATTATTGTTTTAGTTAGTGTTATGTATTTTAGTGTGTATTTTAAATGTGTTATATGTTTTTGTCTAAGTATTGCATTTTTTTTAATGTATGTGTTCAATTTTTAGAAGTTATTAATTTTATTTTAATAAAATTTTGCGTTTTAGTTTCATCACGGGTTGTGGGTTTATAGGGGAATAGGGTAGTAAGTAATTTAATTATAATAAATTTAATATTAATTGTTATTTTAATTAAAGTTTTTTGTGTTAATTTATCATTAATTAATAAATAATTTTGGCTGTTAATTTTGATTGATTATTTAATTGGTAAATTATTGTTAATTGTTATTAATTAATTAATTGTTAATTAATTATGTTAATTGTGTCATTTTTTACGAAATTGGTGGTGGCATTTAAAGGGGTATATGGTGGGAGGTAATTTATTTTTAAATAATTAATTCTTTGTTAATTGATGCAAATTAATTAATTACATTTTAATTTTGTCAATTGTGTAATAATTGTGGAAAAAAGGGGAAATGGTCACATTCGCCCAATTACAGATGACATATGATCTGGCACAAACGGAAATATTCCGACTAATTCCACAGGGTACGCTGCTCAAAGAATCTTCGCCATTGGAGGATAGACTCCTGATAGATCACCTCACCAAAAAGGCCATCTCCCAAACGTATCAGAAACTTATAAATAATCATCCAGAGCACACGGCGGCCCTTAAAGCCAAATGGGAACTGGAAGTAGGTGAATTGGATGACGCAGACTGGCAAGAGGCACTTGCGTCCCCAAAGGAGGTTGCGATATTGTCCAAATCTTACATCGCACTTATTATACTCGGACACTCCTACACAAAATTACCTGGACAGATACACCACTCTGCCTCAGACAATGCGGTGCACCAGGCACACTCTTCCACACCCTCTGGCTTTGCTCAGAGATTGCGAGTTACTGGAGTGCGGTACTGCTCACACTTTCACAAGGCAAGAAGGTCACAATTCTCCCAGAACCGAAAAGGTGCCTTCTTAATGTGTGGGTACCTACGGATCTCAACCACGCAGCACAGGACTCGGTGACAATAGGCATGGCATTGGCAAAGCGAAATATTGCACCACACTGGGGATCCCGACAAACCCCTACCCTCCACCAGTGGTGCAAAGACATGGACGGTGCAATGATAGTGGAGAAATCAGTCTATGTGCACAGAGGTTGTCCCAAAAAATGGACACGGGTGTGGGGAGGGTAGAATACTTACCGTGGGAATATATGTGAACCCCCGCTTGTCAGAAACGAGTGACTGACTGGACCAAAATAGAAAATGGGTGTGAGATGTCATGCATACCGATTGTCCACGAACTAGAACCCGCACGTACCTCTCTCACTGTCATATGTCCGCTAGTGAACTATTGTATAACTTGCTGAGTCACTCTATATGTACCATCAAATACTACTGGAATGTATTCAATTGTTCATTTATTCAAAATGTCAATAAAAAATGTTTTAAAAAAAGAAATTGTGTAATAATTTTGATGTGTGAGTTGTGGGGTTTATAGTGGTAAATGGTGGGAAGTAAATGTGTTTTTAATGAATTGATGATTTGTTGTTAATTGATATTAATTTATAAATGTTAAATTAGTTATGTAAATTGTGTAAATATTTTTTAGTTGTGTGTTTTGGTGTTTATTGGGGCATAGGGTGGAAAGTAATTTAGTTTAAATTAATTAATAATTACGTGATCATTAATATTCATTTTTTAATTGATAAATATTTGTGTTAGTTGTTTAGTTTTTATTTTGTTTCGGTATTTCTGTTCTATAGCTCTAATGTTTCATTAGTACATGAATCTTAACCTTTTGAAATGTGTTTTTTAATTATTAATATTTGTATAATTGTTAATTAATTGTGTTAGTTATGGAGGTACACTTTTATTTAAATTTAGATGTGTGTTGTAAATTGTGTGGTGTTATAGGGTAGGAAACAAAATATTGCTTTTATGTCATTTATAATTTTTGGGATTAAAATTATTTTTTATTACAAGATAGTTATTTGTTTGTATTTTGTTAATTAAAAAAGTAATATTTTTATGTAAATTTTAAATTTTTGCTACATTATGTTATGTTTCTATGTTTTGTAAATTTTGATATTTTCATATATGTTTTTTTTTTTATTTAATTTTGTATTGTAGTAGATATTTTGTTTGTTTTTAACAAAAATGTTTTTTGTGGGAATAGTAATGTTTACCCCTGCGATACCCAACACTTTCCCTACTGTTGCACTCGCTGGAGTGGGAATAGTAATTTTTACCCCTCCGCTATCGAATACTTTTCCTACTGTTGCACTCGCTGGAGTGGGAATAGTAATTTTTACCCCTACGCTACAACACTTTACCTACTGTTGTACTCGCTGGAGTGGGAATAGTAATGTTTATCCCTCCGCTATCCAACACTTTCCCTACTGTTGAACTTGCTGGAGAGGGAATAGTAAATTATTTCCCTCCGCTATCTAACATTTCCCCTACGGTTGCATTCATTGGAGTGAGAATAGTAGATTATCCCCTCCGCTATCCAACAGTTTCCCTACTGTTGCACTTTTTGGAGTCGGAACAGTAAATTATTCCTCTCTGCTATCCAACACTTTCCCTACTGTTGCACTCACTGGAGTGGGAATGGTAATTCTTAACCCTCCGCTATCCAACACTTTCCCTACTGTTGCACTCGCTGGAGTGGGAATAGTAATTTTTACCCCTACGCTATCCAACACTTTCCCTACCGTTGCACTCGCTGGGGTGGGAATAGTAATTTTTACCCCAAAGCTATCCAACACTTTCCCTTCTGTTGCACTCGCTGGAGTGGGAATAGTGATTTTTATCCCTCCACAATCCAACACTTTCCCTACTGTTGCATTTGCTGGAGTGAGAATAGTAAATAATTTCCCTCCGCTAGCCAACATTTTCCCTACTGTTGCATTCATTGGAGTGGGAATAGTAAATTATTCCCCTCCGCTATGCAACAGTTTCACTACTGTTGCACTCATTGGAGTAGGAACAGTAAATTATTCCCATCTGCTATGTTATATGTTATGTTATAATGTATTTATACCGCGCAAAAATACTCATGAGTGTCCTGGTGCGAGGAGTGACCATGTTAGAGTGGAGCAGATGGTTAGATGGGTTGATTAAAAATAAAAGTTTTGAGTTGTTTTTTGAAGAGCCTGGGGTCCTGAATATCCCGCAGTTCCATGGGGAGGGAGTTCCTTGCTACTGCTGCTTTAACAGAGAGGGATTGACCCCCTAGACGCATCCTGCGAAAACAAGGTATTGCCATCTGTCGTTGAGTGGCTGATCGCAGAGATCTGCTGGGGGCATAGAAAGCAAAGCGCTTCCTGATGTACGTTGGCCCTAAACAATGTAGGGCTCTATGAGCCAGAATGAGATGCTTAAATTGCACTCTATGAGCCACCGGGAGCCAATGCAGATCCCGTAGCTGCTGTCTGACGCTTGATCTTCCTGAGATATTAAGCCGAAGTCTGGCCGCGGCATTTTGAATAGTTTGCAATTATTTTAGCAGGTATACAGGAATGCCAATGTACAAGGCATTGGCATAATCTATGCAAGATAAAATCAGGGCATGGGCCACCATTTCTTTGGAAGATCTAGGCAGCAAAAGGAAGAACTTTCTCAGTGATTTAAGAGTACCAAAGCATACCCCCGGAAGTTTCTTAATCTGTGTGGAGAACCGAAGGTCTTCTCCAAACCAGACCCCCAGGTTCTTTGCTGGATTACCCACTGAGTTGGGCCAAGGGTAGTCTAGAGGCCACAGGGTTGCTCTAAAAGAAGGAGGAAACTGTCCGTACAGGAGGACCTCCGACTTGTCCTCATTGCACTTCAGTTGGGCATGTGCAAGCCACTTGAAAACAGTCGAAAGAGAGTTCTGGGCAGTTTCTGATGACAAGTCGGTGTCCTTCCAAGCAAATAGGAGCTGGGTATCATCAGCGTACGCTATGATCTTAGCACCCAGCTCCTCCGCCAGATAAATTAGAGGTGTGAGATAGATATTGAAAAGCAAAGGGCTCAAAGTAGAGCCCTGTGGTACTCCTGTTGACATTTTCCTGGAGGCAGGCGAAAAAGGTGGCATCCAGACCTGCTGAGTGCGATCCTCCAAGAAGGATTTCAACCAATCCAAAGCGGGACCAATAATGTCAATATTTGAAAGTCGGGCAAGAAGTTGTTGGTGGGGAGCTGTATCGAAGGCGGCAGAGAGGTCAAGCAAAATCAAGGCCGCCCAGCCACCCACGTCCAAGCACTCCCTAATTGCCTCAGCCATTTCCACAAGTGCGGTCTCTGTGCTGTAAGATGCCCAAAAACCGGATTGAGCCGGGTAGAGAGCGCCAGATGACTCGACATAGGCCTCAAGGTGTCGGAAGACCACTTTTTCACACACCTTTGTCAGTGCCGGTAGGAGCGAGATATGGCGATAACTAGTAGGTTTGGAGGGATCTAGATAAGGCTTTTTTAAAAGAGGAAAAAGTTTGGCCTGTTTCCAATTCAGAGGGACAGTGGCAGTCTGTAAGTATAAATTAATAATAGTATTTACCTCTGAGTTAACGACCTCCACAACCCCAGCCATTTTCCCTACTGTTGTATTCATTGGAGTGGGCATAGTAAATTATTCCCCTCCGCTATCCAACAGTTTCCCTACTGTTGCACTCATTGGAGTGGGAATAGTAAATTATTCCCATCTGCTATCCAACACTTTCCCTACTGTTGCCCTCGCTGGAGTGGGAATAGTAATTTTTAACCCTCTGCTATCCAACACTTTCCCTACTGTTGCACTCGCTGGAGTGGGAATAGTAATTTTTACCCCTACGCTATCCAACACTTTCCCTACTGTTACACTCGCCGGAGTGGGAATAGTAATTTTTATCTCTCCGCTATCCAACACTTTCCCTACTGTTGCACTTGCTGGAGTGGGAATAGTAATTTTTACCCCTACGCTATCCAACACTTTCCCTACCGTTGCACTCGCTGGGGTGGGAATAGTAATTTTTACCCCAAAGCTATCCAACACTTTCCCTTCTGTTGCACTCGCTGGAGTGGGAATAGTGATTTTCATCCCTCCACAATCCAACACTTTCCCTACTGTTGCACTTGCTGGAGTGAGAATAGTAAATAATTTCCCTCCGCTAGCCAACATTTTCCCTACTGTTGCATTCATTGGAGTGGGAATAGTAAATTATTCCCCTCCGCTATCCAACAGTTTCACTACTGTTGCACTCATTGGAGTAGGAACAGTAAATTATTCCCATCTGCTATGTTATATGTTATGTTATAATGTATTTATACCGCGCAAAAATACTCATGAGTGTCCTGGCGCGAGGAGTGACCATGTTAGAGTGGAGCAGATGGTTAGATGGGTTGATTAAAAATAAAATTTTTAAGTTGTTTTTTGAAGAGCCTGGTAAGTGGTGATGACGTTCCCCGGGTACCATGGCAAGAGAAGAGACAACAGGCGTAAGTTTGGCTGTTTAACGTAGGTACAAGTACCGTCACCAAGGTTGAAGGTGGGGACACACCCGGTGCTCAGGCTAGGGATGGTGCAGGATGAGAGGGTGAAATAGGGCGTGCATGAATGAAGGGAAAGAAACGTGCTTTAGAAATTTAAGCTCGCCCCTTACTTCAGGTTACGAGTCGTCTATGGCCAGAACTAGCTTTTATGACCTTTTCCTCAGTCTGAGGGACAACGGAGGGTGGAGGCAAAGAAATGCGGACAATCTACTTATATTAGTGCACCCCCCCTTCCCCAAAACAAACAACAAAATAAATGTCCTCAAATCCCCCCCCGTGCCCACTGCAACCACAATCCCCTCAACCCCCCTCTCCCGAGTCACGTACCGCGGAAGCCGTAACTCTCCGGAGTTACGGCAGCATGCAGGTGTCCTCCGGGGGCGTCCACCAGTCCTCTGACCAGGACTCGGGTTCGGCGGAAACGTCGTCCTCTTCTTTGTGGATGGCGCCGGTCTCAATACGGTCCTCGACAGGTCCCGGTCCCGCTGTCCTCTGCTGCAAATCCTCCAGGCTCCCCGCGTCCGTCCGTCGTTCGCCGTCTTCCTTCTTCTTGGCGTCTTCCGGGAACTCCCTCTTGGCCGCCAGGTCCACCCTTCTAGTTCCCCAGGTCTACTCCCATTGGGTCTTTTCCCTCATTGGGCGTTCATGCAGGGTAGAGGAATTTGGGTTAATTAACCCTTGCCTGTCGGGCGCGTCCCGTTTAATGGGTGGCAAATCGTCTCGTGAGCCTGGGGGAGGGTCTGCCATGGGGGTGAAAGCGGGCTCCTCCTCACATGCACTAATTGGAGTGGGAATAGTAAAGTATTCCCCTCGATATCCAACACTTTCTCTACTGTTGCAATTATTAGAGTGGGAATAGTAAATTATTCCCCTCCACTATCCAACACTTTGCGCACTGTTGCACTCGCTGGAGTGGGAATAGTAAATTATTCCCCTCCGCTATCCAACACTTTCCCTAATGTTGCACTCGTTGGAGTGGGAATAGTATTTTTTTCCCCTACGCCATCCAACACTTTCCCTACTGTTGCACTCAACATAGTGTAAAATGTAGTTTAAAAAAAGAATACATATTTTAATTTATAACATACATTTTTTTATGTTACAGGTGTATGTATATATATATTTATTTCTAATTTTAAATATATTTCTAACATTTTAAATATGTATGTTTAATTTATTTTTACGTATAATTGATAACACTTACAAATAATTCTTTTTTTTTTTTTAAGTTAGATGTATTATTGAGGTGCCGATTCCGATCCGGTAAAAATATTTCCCGTACGACACGTATCCGTATTTTTTTACGTACGAATCGTACAAGGCCCGTACAAACGGCGAAGTACGATTCGTACTGTCAAATTACATACGAATTGCCTCGGGAAAAGTCTACGAGACGTCCCCGGACAGATTTACGTATGAGTCGTAAAACTGAAGTCCGAGCGCACAAGTCCGATCCGTACCGGCATTCCCCAAGCGTATGGAAAACGTCCCGTACGGAGCGAACTTTGTATGACCACTACCCCGGTACACTTGGGCACGGGGTACGAGTCGTACGGACCCCCCACCCCACCCGCGCATGTACGCGCCGTACCCCAGCACCCGCGTATGTACGCGCCGGACCCCCCACCTCAGCACCCACGCATGTACGCGCCATACCCCAGCACCCACGTATGTACAGGTAGTACCCCCCCACCCCAGCACCCACGCATGTACGTGTCGTACCCCCCACACCAGCACCTGCATATGTATGCGCCGTACCCCCCCACCCCAGCACCCACCCATGTACGCGCCGTACCACCCACCTCAGCACCCACGCATGTACGCACCGTACCCCAGCACCTGCGTATGGTCGCGCCGTACCCCCCACCACAGCACACGCGTATGTAAGCGCCGTACCCCCCACCCCAGCCCCGTACTCGGGCGCACCGTACCCCAACACCGTACCCCAGCATCCCCCCATGTACGCGCCGTACCCCAGCACACGCGTATGTAAGCGCCGTACCCCCCACCCCAGCCCCGTAGTCGGACGCACCGTACCCCAACACCATACCCCAGCATCCCCCATGTACGCGCCGTACCCCAGCACACGCGTATGTAAGCGCCGTACCCCCACCACAGCACCCGCATATGTACGCCCCATACACCCCACCCCAGCCCCATACTTTGACGCACCGTACCCCAACACCGTACCCCAGCATCGCGTATGTACGAGTCGTACAACACCATTGCACATGTGAACACTGAACAACAACATAGCCATGGACGCACCTTACCTACGCGAAAAAGACTCGTACTGAACCAGGACACTGTAAAACAGCACAAGGACCGTCAATTCGACTCGCACAACACCACAAAACACGTCTACAGGACAAAAAACAACTAAAAGACTGACCTGGCACATCCAAACAGTCAAACAGAGGCCCAAAATCACAACCACCTCTTATAACACACCCAACAAAATTTCAAACATAGCCACACCCACAAATGGACCAATAAAAAGGGCCCACAAACACAAACCATGAGCCTTTGCAACAGACTCACTGCTGACAGACATCAAATACAAACAACTGCACCCATACACCTTAACTCACACACCTTCACACAACCTCCTTCTCACAGACCCCCTCTACACATACACACACACCTACACATTCACACCCACACACCCACAACCATCCACACCCACACCCCACACCATGCCCACAGACAAGAGTCCAAAGTTCACAACGGAGGAGCTGGACATCCTTGTCAATGAAATCATCAGAGTCGATCCACAGCTGTTTGGAATATTGGTCAGACAGACCAGCATATCCCAAAAAACTAGCCTGTGGCAGAGGATCGTCGATCGGGTGAATGCTGTTGCGCCCATCAGAAGGACCAGGAATGAATGTCAAGCCAGGTGGTACGATCTGCGCAGGGCAGTCAAGCGCAAAATGAACAAGGAATACGCCCAGAGTAACATCACAGGAGGTGGGCTGCCCCGCAGACCGCTACATTACCATCCCTGGGAGGAGAAGGTGATGGCCCTGCTTCCGCCGGTGGGAGTTCACGGAGTCGAAGGAGTCCGAGAGCCTGGTGAGTACACAAACAACTCACGTAACATGGGGGGAATGGCATCCACACCCCAACTACAACAAATGCACTCACCTACCCCCAAGCCCTCACTTCACACAACCACACTCTAAACAACACTCAGGCCACTAACATGAGTATGCCCCATTTACAAAGCAAGGCCATGCCATGTCCCAGCCTACACAAACCACAAACCCAAGACAGGATGTCCGGGATGCTGGGAGGGTGGGGATCACTAAACATATAGTACAACTCAGAAACAGACACCAATGCCCTCAGCCCATATGGCCCAGGTACATACCCATGCACCATGCACAATGCACAGGGACTGCCAAAGTACTGATAAGGTAGCTGACACTTGGCCCTGCTGTAGGCAGCACAAGGCCCTCCTGTGACAACTGCAAAATCTAACACAGACACAACCAGCTCAGATAACTAGGACAGGAACTCACACTCACTGACATGGCAGCATGCGCCATGGGGGGACAGATACATCACCTGGGAGACCAACAGCAAAATCACACTACACCCACCAGCAGGCACTGTCAATCAATCAACAATCGATCTGGGTACTTGTAAGGCATGCTACTTACCTGTGAGGGTCTCAAGGCGCTGGGGGGGGGGGGTTACAATACTGCTCGAAGAGACAGGTCTTGAGGAGACATCAGAAGGCAAGTAGGTCTTGGGTCAGTCGTAGGTGGGTTGGGAGGGTGTTCAAGCTCCTTGCGGCGAGGTAGGAGAAGGATCTGCTGCAGGCGGGCATACGTTGGATGCGGGGGACAGCTGCGAGGGCGAGGATGCCGGAGCGGATGGGGTGTAGAAGCTGAGTCTGATGTGCAGGTAGGCATGTCCATCGGTGTGGAGGGCCTTGTGTGCGTGGCTGAGGAGCCTACAGGTGATCCTCTTGTCGATGTGGACCCAGTGCAGGTCTCTCAGGAGGGGGGTGATGTGGCAGTGGCGGGGGGCGTTGACGATCACTTGTGCCGAGGCGTTGCAGAAGCGTAGTATCCGCCGTTGGTGTGTGGATGGGAGTCCTGCGTAGAGTGCAGTGGCGTAGTCCAGTCAGCTGCTGACGAGGGCCTGTGTCACTGTTCTACTTGTTTAAGTCGGGATCCACCAGTAGATCCGGTGGAGCGTGCGTAGGGTGTCGTAGCAGGAGGAGGAGACGCCGTTGACCTGCTTGGGCATGGAGAGGGAGGATGCGAGGATCAATCCTAGGTTGCGTGCGTGTTTGGTGGGTGTCGGTGATGTCCCCAGAGCGATTGGCCACCAGGAGTCGTCCCAGGCTGAGTGTGTGGTTCCCAGGATGAGGACTCCGTCTTGTCCGAGTTCAGTGTCAGATGGCCACTCTGCATCCAGTCATCTATGGCCCTCAGATCCTCGTGGATGTGTGTCTTGGCGGTGTGAGGGTCCTTGGTGAGGGAGAGGATGCGCTGGGTGTCGTCGGCGTAGGAGATGTCTTAGAGGTTGTGGTGGCGGGCCACTTGCATGAGGGGGGCCATGTGGATGTTGAACAGCGTCGGGCTGAGTGATGATCACTCACACCTCACACAAGCACACACCCCCGGGGCAGCCAAGGGAGTCACACACTCACAATGGACATGTGACACAACAAGATCAAGCCTCAGCCAAAAAAGCATCCAAGGCCAAATGCGACATGTCAAAGACCCTGGATAACCTTTCAATCAGTCCCCTGCAATATACCCATCCACAGGTGAACATTGATGTAAATGCTAGGCACATACAACTACCTGGAGGAACTGTGGCAACCTGAACATGTATGAAACATGGATGTCGCATGAAAATGCATTAACATTGTCTCCCTCTCACACACAGGGCAATGTCATGGATCTCCCCCCTGGGGGGGAACAATCACAGGCCCAGGCTCGGCAGGAAGATGATCCCACCGGCAGCGACGACTCTCAGCACTCTGTGGATGACCCCAACCAACCTGGACCCTCTGGTGCCCCAGCCCCTGCAGCACCTGTGTCAGGTACATCTGTGCCAACCACCACCCCCATTCTTGCCACATCCCAGGAGACACCCAGGAGCCCTGCCCGCACAGAACAACTGAGCCAGTCTGACCTGGAGGGACAAGGTTCTCCGGCCACCCAGGAGGAGGCAGACAACCCTGCAAATGCCATCCCTCAGGGGTCCGGTAGACCCGATGTGCCCACAACGGCAGGCCAGGCTCGTGTGGGCAGGGGTGGTGGGAGTGGAGGCAGGCGGAGGCGCGAACCTGACCCACCAGCTGAGGGAACCGGTATGTCACACATACGCCACATCTTGGAGACATACCGGCGTGACACCAGGGCCATCAGCCAGGTAGTGGGGACCCTCAACGAGATTAAGAACCAGCAGGCCGAGCAACACTCCAGTCAACAACAACACCAAGGACGGATGGAGGCAAGACTGGCTGAGCTCCTGGCGGTGCAAACGGACATAAGCCGTTCACTCAGTCGGATCGCCGACAACATGGGCAACCCTCCCTGTGCCACCAGGTGAAGACCAGCACCAGCCACAGGGAGGGAGGAGGAGGAGGATTCATCCGATGGAGCGTCCCAAGCATCGTCAAGGCCTGCATCTGAGGGTCCCCCGAGGAAGGTGGGTCGTCCACGGAAAAGACTGTGAGAGGCAGTGGACCATCCACATCTCCCAGGTCACCTGGCCTGGCACCTGGCCCTCTGGCGCAACAGCAGCACCTCATCCAATGACATTCTCCGCCACACTGACTTGCTGGTCACAGTCTGACCAATGATGACCAACACTGTGGTCTGGACTCTGATGACTCCAACTGTCAAGGATGCCATATTCCCCTGTGAACTTTGGATTCCATGTACACTGTATAGCACCTATTTGTCCACACTAAACAGGCCCCCCACTGAGAATAAATCTCTTTTGCTACAATTACATGTTGCATTCATTTTGCATGAGTACACAACCTACGTGTGGGGAAATGTCAAACTATGCATGAGTGTTGAACTAACTCCAGCCATCCATACCCTGGAATCTGAGTCTGGGACAGGACACACATGGGTCACAATGTATCATACTATACAGACATGGAGCACAATACTCACCCGTGATGACCTCAAGATGCTGAGGAGGGGCATGCATTACTGTGCGGACAGACCAATTTGGAAGAGTATCCTGAAGGCGTAGAGGTCATGGCTCATGTGGATGTTGCCGGGGAGGGAGAAGCAGGTATGTCTTGCCAGGTGGGAGAACTATGTCCAGCATGCTGGAGTACGGTGGATTTGAAGAATGGTGGCCAGGGCAAGGTTGGATGCACGGAGTTGGCACAACGGGGTCTCGGATGACAGACGGCCAAGGTTGGTGTGGGGTCTGGGGTTGTGTCCTGCCTCCTGAGTGTGGGTGAGGGGTCTGAAGGCCATCCTGCAGCACACAGTGATACATTGCAGCTATCTCTGGTGGACGGTGATGTGGCTGGGGCGCATGATGTTGAAGCTGAGGTGTGCACATGCAGCCTAGATGTGGACTGGTTTCCCGGGTGTTAGGATGTACTTGCTCCGTAGAGGGCGGGGCAGTAGTTGACACGGCTGGTGTTGTGCTCCTGGGGCATGGTCTGTCTTTCCCTGGAGTGGATCTATCTGTGGATCATGTGCATCATGCAGAGGGTGTTGCACCCTGAGGTACAGATGCTGGTGATTAGCATGGTAAATGTGAGTGACAATTCCATGATGCACACCTTCTTGTGTGCGTGGCCACTGGGTGCATGTGCAGGGCTCTTGCGGGTGGGACACAAGCAGTTGACCCACCTGTAAGGGGACAATCCTCAGATGATTACCTCAGTCCTGTACAAGTTCAGCCTCAGGTGGCTGATGTTTAGCCATCCATCAATGGATCTCATGCCTTCTTTAATGTTGGAACTGCCAATGGCTGCGTCTTTGGTGAGGGTGAGGAGCACCTGGCTGTCAATGGCATACGAGCTGATGAAGAGGTGCTGTGTGCATGTGATGCCGGTGAGGGGGACCTGGACACATTGAAGATTGACACGCTGAGAGATGATACCTGGGCCATGTGCCAGATTATGCCACTATACTACATGCTGAAGGCATGAGTCCCACTCCCATGACCTTGCTGGTGTACGGAGCCGGTGGGGAGTAGGAGGGACATTACCTGGTTGCTGTGACAGGGCCTGGAAGGCGGGGCAGCGCTATGTAGGCAGTTGGAGTTGCACAATCATCATGCAAACGTGTCGTGTGTGCGTCTAGGGTATGGCTGAGAGCAGGCGGTAGCTCCTTGGATGGACAATGCTTGGAGGGTGGCTGCAACATCAGACTGTAGTGTGATGTGGGTCATGTAAGGACATGAGGTCCGTGCAATGTGCACGTTGCATGTGCTGACGGTCCAGCCTTTGGCACCGCATGGGCGCAACAGTGGCACAGACAAGCTGATGCCAGACAAATGAATGGGTGGAGGGAGGAAGGGAGGAGCATCTTTGAGGTGTGTGTGTTGCCGAATCTGTAAACTCTCTGTGCCCTCGCTGCAGGGGCTGCAGCAGCAGGCGGCATGACATGGAAACTATGCCACTAGTTGCACACAAAGACAAGGATGTCAGAAAGGACTACTGCAACAGGCGTATGTAAAGGAGGAGTGTCCGGTTTCCCATGGCACACCCAGAGACAATGGATGCACAATCACCAAAGATGACTGACACCGGATCATTAAACTGAAGGACGAGCTGTGCACAGGATACACACCCTCAGCAGGTGTTGACGGTCTGTTGTGGCAACCAACATGCCCAAATACATACACAACCATGGACATCATGCACAATGGATGTTCTAATCCCTGAAGAACTGCATGCATGTTGCTAAACTACACATAGACTCATATGCCCAATCTTTGACAACTATGCCAGAGATGCCGCATGCAAAGTGGCAAGATACCAGCATTGACAGAGATGAGGCACCTTGGAGGGTGAGGTACACCTTTATTACTCAGGTTCACACCTAGGGAAATGCATCAATAGTAACAGACTCACAGGTCATTTGGCAGAACATGAGGGACCTACACTGGACACCCTCTTCACAACACAGATGCTGTAAATCCAGTGAACTGGCACACAAGTGAAGCTTCAATTCCCCATTTATCCTCTAATGGCGATGTCCCACACTATGTCCACCCGTAGCATCCCGTATGTTTCAGAGGGAAGTGGTACACACATTGATGCCTTCATCAGAATCCACTGTCCCATCACAGATGACTGCTACGAAGGGTGACTATCAATACATGGGAGTCATGCAACATGTCATGTGCCCCATGGTGAGTCGACATGTATGTATAGTAACACAACATGCACAGGAGCAGTGCCCACACATTACAAACACCTACCAACACCAAAATGCCGTGGAGCAATCCTTAACCAAATAGACTTTTCACCATGTCCGTGCATGGGACGCTGATTCAGCACACGTTGCAATACTCATGAGGAATAGCGGGAGCCCAACGATGACACGATCAGACAGCATGCCAAACAAACTGGGGATGACAGACACACAAGAAGTCAGGGAAGAGATTGTCATCCGCATGCATGGTAATTTACTCTACAGGAATAAGTCTGTCACCATGCTATATTACAATTGAGTGTCTAAGCTAAAATGTGTGGAAGGACATCATCACTCGAGTGACACATCTGAACACACATCTAAGTCACTTAGCATACAGTCAGCTGGACACACACATTGCAACACATGCCACACAAGGCTCCAGCCGTGCACAGTCAGACCCCTGGACTCACCATTATGAGAAGAAGTTGCGTATGAGCTGACTCTGGATGTCATCGTCCTCCTCCTCCTCATCGTCACTTGCCTCGTGACCAAGCCCTTCATCCTCCACGGGTGGATGTTCCTGCTCATCCGGATCCAGGATGAGTGGCACAACCTTCTCCACTGCCATGTTGTGCAGCATGCAGCACACGAGGAAGATCTTGCAGGCCTTCACCGGTGCATATGGGAGGGACCCGCTTGTCTTGTGAAGGCACCGGAATCTGCTCTTCAGGAGGCCAAACGTCCTCTCAATCACTCGCCTGGTCTGCCCATGTGCGTTGTTGTAACGGTGATCTGCAGCTGTTCTGGGGTTGCGGAGGGGTGTCATCAGCCATGGCATGTTGGGATAGCCAGAGTCCCCTACATGGAAACATCATGTAAAGAAGTGGGTCAGGAGATGCCGTAAGATACTGAAATAGCGCAAAACAGAGGACAAACAGTATACCCACCAACAAGACATGCTTGTTCGTTGTGCAGCCCCAGCATCATTTCTGGCACCCTGCTACGCCTCATGATGTAGGCATCGTGTGCTGACCCTGGAAAACGTGCACAGACATGGGAAATCAGCATGTTAGCAAGAGACACCACAAGGGCATTTATAGAGTGGTAATGTTTACGGTTGCGATAGGCCACCTCCTGTGCCTGTGTTGGTACCAAAGCCACATGTGTCCCATCAATAGACCCTATGACATGGGGCATCCCTCCCAGGGCATAGAACTCACCCTTGACACCTGTCAACTGCTCACGAGTTGGAAAATGGATGAATTCATCCAGGTGCTCCAACATGGCTTCTAAAAAATCATGCAGGACACGGCTGAACATGGTCTGTGACATGCCACCCACATCAGCTATGGTGAATTGAAACTTACCGGTGGCAAAAAATGTGGGCTGCCATCACCTTCATCTTGGGGGTCAGCGCAGAAGGATACCTGTGTCGCGGTTGGAGGTGTTATTCAAGCTTTGCGGTCAAGTTCTCAATCAACTGTTGCGAGAAGCGGTAACGTCTTATGCAGTCACGTTCCCTCATGGCAGCCAAGTCTGGCATTGGTTGGGGGAGTGGCGGTGCCCTGCAGATAATTGGAAGGAAGAACAAAGAGTGAGTACCTAACAACATCAATGTCAATGAACTGAGCACATGCTCAACTGCTACTACACATCTGCTAAATACAGAGTCAGGTCTGTGCTATACATCCAGGACACGTATGCCAGCCAGGTGATACTCCTACGACAAGCCAGCTACACCCGTTGATAGTCACGTTCTACATGACATGGCCCAAAACTAGCTGTGGGCCAGTGTAAGTGAACAGCCAGAGACATCACAGGAGTGACATACATGCACATATCTGCATTTGAAGGATGTCATCTCATACAGACTGCTGGCGTCAATCTAGACGCACAGGTCACATGTCATTGGAAATGTACAGATCATACACATAGCGATGAAAGGGTACACGTGAAAAACGAAAACACAGACATGGATACGCCGCAGATATGTCCTCATGTCATAAAATCATCTTTGAAGCATCCAGACACACGTAACGTGTGAATCCACATGTGGCATGGTGTGCGTATATGTGTGCCATGCCCATCTACACACAGACACATGTTGGATGCAGCAACAGCAGATGCAGTTGACGGAACAACACCAGCAAGCTCATGGGAACATATGACACACACAGGACATGTTCACATCGGGGCACACTGTTACTTAGATGTCAGGTGTTAGTGTCCCTGTCCCTGGCATCAGGGGACATTTGCGGGTGTTGGTGACTGTGCCATACCAGTGATGCAGTGCTTGGCACGTTTGTACTACATGCACACATGTGCATTGTGGGAAGGGGAAGTGTGCCACATACTGCCCCATCACACATGACATGTGTACACAGGTCATCACACATCTATTGTGCTAAAACATGAGGAGACATGTGCCACATCACTGCCTGACACACCTAGGCCCTGCACATGTAGGACTGCAATGACTATGACTTGATGTACAGCTGTGCACAAGTCTGACACCTCCATTCCATTCGTGTGCGCCTCCTATCACCTGTGTAAGCTGTGAAGCGCACCGTACACACGCTCTGAGGGCGTGTGAACGATCCGTATTATCACATTGTTGTTCCCGCCGGAGTACGCGTGTGTGTACGGACCGTACACGTACGTGGACTACCAGTGTGTACACGTACGTGGACTACCAGTGTGTATGGACTACCAGTCTGTACACGTACGTGTACGACCAGTCTGTACATGTAGGTGTATACACTATTCGTACACGTACGTGTACACACTGGTAGTCCACGTACGTGTACACACTGGTCATACACGTACGTGTACACACTGGTCGTATACGTACCTGGACTACCAGTGTGTACACGTTGGTGTACACACTGGTCGTACACGTACGTGTACACACTGGTAGTCCACGTACGCGCACACATACGTGTACACACTGGTAGTCCACGTACGTGTACACACTGGTCGTACACATACGTGTACACACTGGTCGTACACGTACTTGTACACACTGGTAGTCCACGTACGTGTACACACTGGTCATACACGTACGTGTACACACTGGTCGTACACGTACGTGGACTACCAGTGTGTACACGTTGGTGTACACACTGGTCGTACACGTACGTGTACACACTGGTAGTCCATGTACGTGTACACACTGGT
This sequence comes from Triturus cristatus, assembly GCF_964204655.1. Classification (NCBI taxonomy): domain Eukaryota; kingdom Metazoa; phylum Chordata; class Amphibia; order Caudata; family Salamandridae; genus Triturus; species Triturus cristatus. Next base: position 59,815,919 of record NC_140584.1, read on the forward strand.
CGTACACATATGTGTACACACTGGTCGTACACGTACGTGTACACACTGGTAGTCCACGTACGTGTACACACTGGTAGTCCACGTACATGTACGACTGACTACCAGTGTGTACACGTACGTGGACTACCAGTGTGTACACGTACGTGGACGACCAGTGTGTACACGTAGGTGTACACACAGGTCGTACACGTACGTGTACACACTGGTAGTCCACGTACGTGTACACACTGGTCGTACACGTACGTGGCAAACGCAATGTGCAACTGGTGCGGTAGGAGTACGTGTGAAACGCACCGTACCTGTGTGTGGATGGGTAAATTACATAGGGACACACGAGGGACAAGTATTAGGGCCTAAATGCATGCTGGTTGTCATGGATACCGATTTTCAAGTTCAAATTTTCAATCATTGAAGTCTTTGGATTTGAAGACTTCCAGCCTCACGGTCGATGTGTCGGAACTTCACACAGACCTTGGCACTCTGAAATCGGCCAACGACCTGATGTCCCATCGGCTGGAGGATTTTGAGGACAGGGCAAGACGCAACAACATCCGCGTCACAGGGGTTCCAGAGAATCCTGAGACTCGTTCGGTTGACCTCCTGGTCGAAGATCTTATTCTCATCCATCTTGCCCCTTCTGGACTGAGCAAGTTTTTCGCTGTGGAGCGTGCACATCGTGTTCCGGGCGGTAAGCCCAAGCCTGGCGCTCCTCCGAGGCCTATCATCGCAAAACTTTTTCATTTCAGAGACCGTGATGCGATTTTGCAGGCTTCGAGAGTGCACGGCCCGGTGAAATTTGAAAACTCCTCTGTCAATTTTTTCCCGGACTTCACTCAACTTGTCCAGAGACAGAGGATGGGCTTTCAGGGGGTTAAGCGACGTCTCCGGGACCTGGGATTGAAGTATGCTATGCTTTTCCCTACCAGGCTTCGAGTGGAATACGAGGAACGGACCTTCTTTTTTGAGCGACCGGACAATGTGAGTGACTGGTTGGATTCCCTGCCTGGTCGGGGCGATCAAACGGGGCACCCTGGCGATGCCGAGGGTGGGGAGCCTACACAGAAGTGACTTTTTGGTCTCTAACCCTGACAATCGGACATTGCTCAGTTGGGTTCTGCTTCTTTTGTATATTTTGCCTTATAGTAGTTCGCGTCTGGGTGGTGGGTGGAGACGGGCCTCTCTCCTCCTCCGGGGACTTTTTGTAGAATGGGATTATTAGGGCGACAGGCACACTGCATGGATACGCCGCAGATATGTCCTCATGTCATAAAATCATCTTTGAAGCATCCAGACACACGTAACGTGTGAATCCACATGTGGCATGGTGTGCGTATATGTGTGCCATGCCCATCTACACACAGACACATGTTGGATGCAGCAACAGCAGATGCAGTTGACGGAACAACACCAGCAAGCTCATGGGAACACATGACACACACAGGACATGTTCACATCGGGGCACGCTGTTACTTAGATGTCAGGTGTTAGTGTCCCTGTCCCTGGCATCAGGGGACATTTGCGGGTGTTGGTGACTGTGCCATACCAGTGATGCAGTGCTTGGCACGTTTGTACTACATGCACACATGTGCATTGTGGGAAGGGGAAGTGTGCCACATACTGCCCCATCACACATGACATGTGTACACAGGTCATCACACATCTATTGTGCTAAAACATGAGGAGACATGTGCCACATCACTGCCTGACACACCTAGGCCCTGCACATGTAGGACTGCAATGACTATGACTTGATGTACAGCTGTGCACAAGTCTGACACCTCCATTCCATTCGTGTGCGCCTCCTATCACCTGTGTAAGCTGTGAAGCGCACCGTACACACGCTCTGAGGGCGTGTGAACGATCCGTATTATCACATTGTTGTTCCCGCCGGAGTACGCGTGTGTGTACGGACCGTACACGTACGTGGACTACCAGTGTGTACACGTACGTGGACTACTAGTGTGTATGGACTACCAGTCTGTACACGTACGTGTACGACCAGTCTGTACATGTAGGTGTATACACTATTCGTACACGTACGTGTACACACTGGTAGTCCACGTACGTGTACACACTGGTCATACACGTACGTGTACACACTGGTCGTATACGTACCTGGACTACCAGTGTGTACACATTGGTGTACACACTGGTCGTACACGTACGTGTACACACTGGTAGTCCACGTACGCGCACACATACGTGTACACACTGGTAGTCCACGTACGTGTACACACTGGTCGTTCACGTACTTGTACACACTGGTAGTCCACATACGTGTACACACTGGTCATACACGTACGTGTACACACTGGTCGTACACGTACGTGGACTACCAGTGTGTACACGTTGGTGTACACACTGGTCGTACACGTACGTGTACACACTGGTAGTCCACGTACGTGTACACACTGGTAGTCCACGTACGTGTACGACTGACTACCAGTGTGTACACGTATGTGGACTACCAGTGTGTACACGTACGTGGACACACTGGTAGTCCACGTACGTGTACACACTGGTCGTACACGTACGTGGCAAACGCAATGTGCAACTGGTGCGGTAGGAGTACGTGTGAAACGCACCGTACCTGTGTGTGGATGGGTAAATTACATAGGGACACATGAGGGACAAGTATTAGGGCCTAAATGCATGCTGGTTGTCATGGATACCGATTTTCAAGTTCAAATTTTCAATCATTGAAGTCTTTGGATTTGAAGACTTCCAGCCTCACGGCCGATGTGTCGGAACTTCACACAGACCTTGGCACTCTGAAATCGGCCAACGACCTGATGTCCCATCGGCTGGAGGATTTTGAGAACAGGGCAAGACGCAACAACATCCGCGTCACAGGGGTTCCAGAGAATCCCGAGACTCGTTCGGTTGACCTCCTGGTCGAAGATCTTATTCTCACCCATCTTGCCCCTTCTGGACTGAGCAAGTTTTTCGCTGTGGAGCGTGCACATCGTGTTCCGGGCGGTAAGCCCAAGCCTGGCGCTCCTCCGAGGCCTATCATCTCAAAACTTTTTCATTTCAGAGACCGTGATGCGATTTTGCAGGCTTCGAGAGTGCACGGCCCGGTGAAATTTGAAAACTCCTCTGTCAATTTTTTCCCAGACTTCACTCAACTTGTCCAGAGACAGAGGATGGGCTTTCAGGGGGTTAAGCGACGTCTCCGGGACCTGGGATTGAAGTATGCTATGCTTTTCCCTACCAGGCTTCGAGTGGAATACGAGGAACGGACCTTCTTTTTTGAGCGACCGGACAATGTGAGTGACTGGTTGGATTCCCTGCCTGGTCGGGGCGATCAAACGGGGCACCCTGGGGATGCCGAGGGTGGGGAGCCTACACAGAAGTGACTTTTTGGTCTCTAACCCTGACAATCGGACATTGCTCAGTTGGGTTCTGCTTCTTTTGTATATTTTGCCTTATAGTAGTTCGCGTCCGGGTGGTGGGTGGAGACGGGCCTCTCTCCTCCTCCGGGGACTTTTTGTAGAATGGGATTGTTAGGGCGACAGGCACACTGCATTTTGGGGTGGCTTTTTAGTCTGCAGGGGTGCAGGGAGGGGGGAGTTGTAACGGGTTTTGGTTGGGGGGTGGGAGAGGGTGTTTGTGTTCGTGTTTTCTTTTCTCAAGGCGGCATATTGGTTCTTTCTCTGCTTCAGGTGTCCTGCTCTCTGTGGGGAGACTCATGCAACTCTTGTGGGAATGGGGGGTAGTGGGTTGAGGTTGATATCTTGGAACGTTAATGGATTGGGGGATCGTATTAAACGGGGTGTTGTACTGCAATATTTGCGTCGTTTGACCCCTGATGTGGTACTCCTGCAGGAAAGGCATTTGGTCGGCAATGTGTGTCATGCTATGAATAGGTGGGGGTACCGATTGGTTGCACACTCCGGGTTCACCACTGGTTCCAGAGGGGTTGGTATTCTGGTCCGGTCTTCCCTCCCACTAGAGATTGATAATGTCATCCTTGACGACAGAGGGCGTTATGCCGCCCTAACCGGTAGGTGGGAGGGCAAGACTCTTTCTTTAGCCACGATATATGTTCCCCCAGGCCTCCAGACCTCCACTTTCTCTGATGTTGGTCGGATGTTGCTGGAACTCCCCGATAGTCTTCTCCTCATGGGTGGGGACTTCAACTCTGTGCTATCCGGCGATCTGGATCGCCACCCCCCTGGGCCCTTCCCGTTTCCCAATCATGGCTTGGTGGGTTTTTGGACACCTTTGGTTTGGTGGATTGCTGGAGGTTAATGCATCCGACGCAATGTCAATACACCTTCCACTCCGGGGCTCATGGGAGTCTCTCCAGGCTTGATTACTTCCTCATGCCCGCGGCCCGTCCCCCCACGTTGGGGAGGTAAGACACTTGGCCCGGGGCATTTCAGATCACTCCCCTGTGTGGCTTCTTTTCGACACGGGGACGCAAGCCGCGGGGTGGATCGCCCCTATTAACCCTTGGCATCTGCGCAACCCCAAGACTCGTAACAGCCTCATTAAGTCGCTCGACCACTACTTCCTGGAGAACGAGGGGTCTGTTTTGTCCTCAGTGACCCTGTGGGAAGCCTTCAAGACTGTTATTCGTGGACAGGCCCTATCTTTAATAGTCGAGACCAAGAAAGCTAGGAATGCGGAGGTTGTTAAGCTGGAGGCCGAAATACTGGAGTTGGAGGCTGATCTTGACTTAGGTGTCACCCAGGATAGGCTCCACGCTCTTAGCTTGAAACAGTTTGAATATAAATCCCTTGTTACGGATGCTGCCAAGACAATGTACAGGGAACAGCAAGGTAGACTGTATGATGTCGGGGATAAGGCAGGTAAATTGATTGCATGGCTTGATAAGAAGGAGAGAGTGAACCGTGTGGTCCCTGTGCTTCAGAATTCTGACGGTGTGCATGTGACTGACCCTGGCGAGATTGTGGAGTGTTTTGCTGACTATTTCCGTATGGTTTACTCCCCGGTGTCCGATAGAGATGAGGATGACTCTCGTTTCTTGTTGAGGGACATTGCGCTGCCCTGCTTGTCTGAAGAGGATTGAGAGCGCATGGAGGCGTCGCTGTCGGCCGATGAGATTGCTACCGCGATTCGTTCACTTCGTTCTGGCAAAGCTATGGGCCCCAATGGATTGCCTATTGAATTGTACAAATTGCGCCCGGATAAAGTCGCACCGTTTCTCCGTGATATGTTTCTGGAGTCGTGTGAGCTTGGTTCCCTCCCTTGTGACCAGCGTCTGGCCACTATAGTTGTGATTCCTAAGGAGGGCAAGCCTCGTGATCGTTGTGCCTCATACAGGCCTATTTCCCTATTGAATGCTGAACCGAAGATTCTCGCCAAGGTCCTTGCTAATCGCTTACTCGCTGTCATCTGTGACCTGATTCATCCGGATCAATCTGGTTTCATTCCACACCGGAACACTGCTCTCAACTTGCGGCGCTTACATGGCGTTCTCGCCAGGGCGGAGTTTCTCTCCGAGCCGGCCATCTTGGCTTCTTTGGACGACACGATGGACTTTGATACGATAGAATGCCCATATCTTTGGGCCACTCTGGCGAAGTTCGGTTTCGGTGCGGGGTTTATTAGTTGGGTGAGACTTCTATATGCGGATCCGCTAACTCAGGTTGTTGTCAATGGTAGGGTGTCCCAGCCCTTCGCTCTCGGGAGGGGTACTAGGCAGGGGTGTCCGTTGTCCCCCCTGCTCTTTGCTCTTGCTCTCGAACCGCTTGCAGCCTGGCTCCGATGGGAACCATCGATAAAGGGCATTCAGTGGGCCCCTGACTTTGAAGACTAGGTTTCGTTGTACGCTGACGATATTCTTTTGTACCTCACCTCCCCGCGTGAATCCCTTAACGTCCTATTTGATGTCCTCACTTCTTTCGGTAAAAACTCCGGTTTGATCATTAATTGGTCTAAATCGTGTGTGTATGTTATCTCCGGTGGCCTCCCCCCCCTTACCGAATCGGTTTCCCATTCAAATTTCGCAATCCGGTTTCAAGTACTTGGGGGTCTACGTATTGTAGGACCCGGCGGTCCGCCACGAGCATAATCTCCTTCCCCCTCTCCGGCGATTGAAGTTGGACGTGGCTCGGTGGCGTAGATTGCCGTTGTCGCCACTCGGTCGAGCGGCACTTTTTAAAATGATGTCCCTGCCCCGATTTCTTTACGCACTCCAGAACTCCTTTGATATTATTTCGGCGGCTTACTTTCGGGAGGTGGAGGGTTTACAGAGGAGACTTGTTTGGGACGGTCGCGCACGTATCGCTCTGGCAAAACTGACTCTCCCCTGGTATGACGGGGGCATCGCGCTCCCGGACATCAGGAGGTATTATTGGGCCTCCCAGTTGTCCGCCATCAACCATGCTACGTATGCACCAGGTCCGAATCCGGCTTTTGAGATGGATAAATATCAGTTGCCTGGTGGCAACTTCAACAGAGCGCTCTACTCTCGGACGGCGGGGAGGAACCTAATGGGACCCACTAAGATTGCAGTACGTGTGTGGAAGGATGCCAACGTGGCTGTGGGATGGAATGATCGCCTGACACGAGCGACCCCCTTGTTTGCATCGGACAGATTGGGATGCCTCTGGACAATGAAAGGTTTTGATAACTGGGATATGATTGGCATTAGCAGAGTGGGTGATCTCTGGGTGAAAGGTGCGGTCAAATCCTTTGTGGTGCTTCAGAGTGAGTATGAGTTGAGTGAGAGGGAGTTCTTTAGATATGCACAGGTCCGCCACGCTTTGCTGTCGGTCTTCGAGGCCGGTACCACAGTCCCTGCATCTTCACCACTCGAGGACCGTATACTTGATGGTCATCTGCCCGATAGTACGATTTCCTTGATTTATAAGAAATTAATCAACAATCGGGCAGACCTTCTCGTGCGTCTTAGGGAGGCCTGGACCGGAGACAGGTTGGAGTTGGATGACGAAGACTGGCAGTCCGCACTGTCCTCCCCGAAAGGGGTTGCCATTCCTGCCCGTCTCCGTCTCGTCCAGCTCAAAATTCTTCACCGTGTTTATGTGACGGGTCCTCGTTTGGTTGTGATGGGTTTTTCTTCGGATGGGTTGTGTAAGCGCGGCTGTGGAATGAGCGCCACCTTCCTTCATATCCTTTGGGAGTGCCGCGAGGTTGCGGCATATTGGCACCATGTGCATGCTGTAATGGTGTGTGTTACTGGGGTCGCTCTGTTGCCTGAGGCTCGTCGATGTTTGTTGAATGTATGGGAGCCGAATGACTACAACGTCGCCCAGGCCCGGTGGGCGGCACTGGGGAACATGATTGCAAAGCGGGATATTGCGCAGCTTTGGGGTTCCCGACGGCCTCCCACCGTGTCAGTGTGGAAGGAGAACATGGACTGGTGCATGTTCAGAGAGAAGACGGTGTATCTGGTTCGGGGCAAGCCTGGGGCGTGGGGTAGAATTTGGGGTCAGCGGAACACCTACCGAGGTAACATCTGTACGCCCCCTTTTGTAGATACTCCGGAAACTTCTCTGTCCCCCTGATCCTGAGGTTACTGGAATACTGTACCTTTTGACTGATTGTTCTGACTTCCCCGCTGCCTCCCCTCCCCCCTGGTCATCTTTATTGTCCTCCTGATTCTCTACCTGGTATGGTGGGATCCCCCCGTCGGAGCTCGACACCATCTAGACTGTTTCTCGCCTTGAGTTTTGTTTTATTGTTTCTTTGTTTGTTCCTTCTTTTTCTTTTTCAAAATTAAAAATATCTGTATTCTGCCTAGCCTCTGAGATGCTTAGAATATCTCCTGTAACCCTGCTTCGCCTCTGGGGATCAGTCACTGCTTCGTGACATCCAGCAATTGATATGCATCTACTAGCGGCGGCCCTGGTGGTTGTAGGCCCATATTTGTAACGATGCTATTTTGCACAATAAAGTTTAAAAAAAAATGTGGCCTGGAATAGGCAGTTTGCAACTAAATACAATGTTGCAAAGTGGTTGTTGACTTCACATCATTTTTTTTTTTTTTTTTAAACAGACTTTTATTGAATTTCAGCAGGTAACACATTCAATCCCCCTGCCCACTACCTGCCCACCCAGATAAGCCAGGCTGTAGGATAACGACCAGCCCGCCAAACTGAGTACAACGGCACACCTCTCTTCACATAAGGCATCTATTCTGTAATGTAGTCCGTCCACAAGGGTGATCCATTACCATGGTGTGACGCAATCAAAAGACCCCCCACCCCTCTCCCCGTCAAACTCCCCCAACAGAACCCCCCACCCCAACCACCCTCCCAAGCATGTCGCCAGTGTCTAATACAGTCAAGTAGGCAACGAAGCCTCCCGTACCACCTGTCGGATTCCCCTCCCGCGGGGCACAGCAGAGAATGTATCAAGAGCACAGGAGGAAGCTGTTTATCCCAGGTCCAGAGTCCTCCCCTCGCCCTGCATTCCCATGAACGTGAAAGAAAAAAAAGAAAAAAAGTCTCAAGGGTCCCGTGCCACATCCCCCTCCTCAGGATCCCCCTCGTCGTCTACAGCTGGTTGTTTGAACAGTTCCAGGAGTGCCACCCATGCCCGGGCCATTTCTTGTGATTTCTCACTTCCATTACGCCGAGCCAGACATAGTCTATAGTTCCCCTCGCTTCCTGCCCATTTCACCATTTCCCTATTCCAGCGCAAGAGATTAGGCCCCTGCCTCGTCTTCCAATGGGAAGTAAGTTCCCGCTTGGCCAGGACCAGCCCTAGGTCAATGAACCAGCTGGTGACCTTAGTCTTGGCAGTGTGCGGGAACCAATGCAGCAAGCAGACCCCCGGACCCACCTCCAGCTCCCTCTCTGTCACAGTCAGCAGTGCAGTCGTCACCTCCCGCCAAAAGTCTCCCACCCGTGGAAAGTCCCAGAACATGTGGAGAAAATTCGCCCCATCATGGTCACACCGGGGGCAAGCATCCGACCCCCCCAAAGTACTCAGCTATTTTACTAGGCGTGAGGTATGCCCTATGAAAAACATAGAACTGGATAAGCTGGAAACGCGCATTTCGGGAACATTTCCATGGTCGCTCCATGATTTCCTCCCAAGTTTTGTCCGCAATGGGTGCCCCCAGATCCGCCTCCCACTTGAGTCGCAATGCAGTCAGGGGTTGACGCATATCACAGGTAATCCGCCGATAAAGGCAGGTCACCGCCTTAAAAGTACCCGCCGCCATAACTACATACTGACAAGCAAGAGATGTGTCCGGCTCCACCAGTCCCTGCCGCCAGTGTTTCCTGACAGCCGCAGTCAGAGCTGCATGCAAGAGGAAGTCCCCCCGCGGGAGATCGTGACGCTCCCTAAGGTCGTCAAAAGGGAGAAGATTACCATCCTCATAAAGGTCACCCAGTGCCATAACTCCCGCCTCTTCCCAAGCCAACAACCGGCTCCAATCTCCCCCGTGAGGCAACGCCTCACACATCCGCAAAGGGATCTCGGGCGCGTAAGGAATTGCGACATGCGTCCTCCTGGCTAAGCGTGCCCAGCACTGCCGTACCGTCCTCAAGTCCGATGGCAGCGAAGCATCTCTCATCGGGACTCGGAGCAACACACAAGACAAATGGTGCCAGCTCGGATCTGACCCTCCCTGTTCATCCGGGCGCCTGATGTGACCCGCCACCCACTTCGTAAACCACTGGAGCTGCGCAGCATGGTAGTAGGCCTCCAGATCTGGCAACGCAAGGCCACCCTCCCCCCTGGGCCTCTGCAGAGTAAGTAACGCTACCCTCCGTCTCCCAGCGCCCCAGATGAACCCTGTAAGCAAAGTGTTCAGTTGTGCGAAGAGCTTACCCGGGATCCAAACTGGGAGGGTCCCAAAGTAATAAAGAAACCTGGGCAATATGACCATTTTCACCAGGGCGACCCTGCTGGCCACCGACAATGGGAGAGTCCCCCAGAAATCAAAACAGGTTTTCGCCCCGCGCACTGCTCGCCCCACGTTGCCCTCCAATAGATCAGCGGGAGCATGATAAATCTGAGTCCCCAAGTAGGGCAAGCACCGAGGTTCCCACGGGACATCCCCCGGGCGAACCATCCCGTCCGGCCCGGTAGGAAACAGACATGACTTGGTCCAGTTCACCCGGAGGCCCGCCACCCTCCCCAAGGTCTCCAGCAAGCCCGTGCCCCCTGTAGGGCTTCCCCAGCGTCCGGCAAGAAAATGAGGAGATCGTCCGCATACAATGCTATGTGTTGCACTCGTCCCTCTACTAATAGCCCTGAAAAATACCGGCCTGACCTGGCGTGAGCAGCCATAGGCTCCATTGCCAGTGCAAATAATAGGGGGGACAACGGGCACCCCTGCCTCGTCCCCCGAGCGACCGCACAGGCATCAGAAATCAAGCCCCCCGTCCTCACCCTAGCAGTGGAAGTTCTATAGAGAAGCGCCGTCCACTGTACAAAATGTTCCCCCAGCCCGAATGCCCGCAATACGTCAAAAAGGTAAGGCCACTCCAGGCTATCGAAGGCCTTTTCGATGTCGACCGCAAAAATGCAGGCCTCCTCCTTGTCATAGGAGTCGGACCCCAAGATTCGCAACAGTCTGCGTACATTCATCGCAGTGTTGCGGGAGGGAATGAACCCAGCTTGGTCCTCATGGATCAGCTTCAGCATATGGGGCATCAACCGACTAGCCAGAATGCGACTCAAGATCTTGTAGTCAAGATTGAGCATCGCCAGGGGTCTATACGAGGAACGATCCCACGCAGGCTTACCCGGCTTAAGAAGGGGAACTATGAGGGCTTCTCACGTGGTGGCAGGGAGGGCCCCTTCTCGACTTGCCGTATTATAAAGCGCCACCAAACAGGGTGCTATAACATCTGCGTAAGCTGCGTAGAACTCAACGGGGAGCCCATCGGTGCCCGGGGTTTTGTTCCTGGCCATGTGCTTTATGGCACTGCGTACCTCACCCGCTTCAATGTCCCGACCAGAGCCTCAGCGTCTGCAGCCGCAAGCTGTGGGAGCCCCGCCCTTGGCAAAAATTCCTCATCCCCCGGGCACCCAGGACCCACCCTGCTCCGGTACAACTCGGCGTAATACTGTAGGAAGTGATCATTAATGTGCTTTTGGGTGCAAAACACCTCAGCACCTTGCCCCCGCAGTTCCACTATCGGGGTCCCCCTGCGCGCTGGGTTAGCCAGCCAGGCTAGCAATGTCCCCACCTTATCGCGTTCCACATGCGCCTTATCTATGTAGGCCTTATAGTCAAAACAGCGCAATCTCTCGATTTGGACTGCTAATGCCTCTCGAGCCTCAAGCAACCCTGCCTGCCTGTCCGGGCGCTCCGGACGCTCCTTCTCCAACTCGCGCACCTGCCGTTCCGCCTTCTGGACGTCCTGCAGCAACACTCTGCGCGCTCCCACTACCTCGCCTATACAGCGCCCCCGAACTACGGACTTAAAGGCGTCCCATTCGACCACCAGGGACGATGCCGTATTGGCGTTAAGTCGAAAATAGTCCTCGATGGCCGACCCAATTTTAGCACGAAACACTGGGTCCTCTAATGTGTCAGTTCGAAGTCGCCACGTGGGAATGGCAGGGCGATCCCTCATCCAGTGTAAAACTGTCAGCAGTGGATTATGATCAGATGTTGTCCTGGCTAGGTACTCACAATGTACCATCGCCCCATGAACACCTGGGGAGCTAAGGATCGAGTCCAGCCGAACATGGAGGTCGTGCAACGATGATAAATAAGAATAATCCCTCTCACCCGGATGGTGCGCCCTCCAGGTATCAGTCAGCCCCCATTGTCGCTGCCAATCTCGCCGCACCATGGCCAGTCGATGTATAGGGGAATCAGCAAGAGGGGGATGAGAGCGATCCAGGGAAACATCCGCGATGCAATTAAAGTCACCCCCCAGGAGCACCGAGCCAGTCAACAAGGGGGCCAATGCCCCAGAAAGGTGCACAAAAAAGGAAGCTTGATCCGTGTTGGGGGCATAGATACTCCCTAGAACTATGTCCCTGCCATCCAGTCGCCCTGTCACCATAACATATCTGCCTTCAGGGTCAATCACCTGTCCAGTACTTTGAAACTGCACCCTCGCCCGAACCCAGACCAACACGCCCCTTGCATATGCTGAGTACGTGGTACAGAACACCTGTCCCCGCCACCTCCGCTGCAGTGCCAACCCTTCTTGTTTGTTCAGGTGTGTTTCCTGTAGCAGTGCTATCTGCACTCCACGCCGACGAAGATAAGCATGGATCTTGTGGCGGTGAGTCATACTGTGCATCCCCCTAATGTTCCAAGATAAACATTTAATACCTACGGCGGTATCCATGACATGGTAAAGCTAATACTGTACATCCTACCTCCCCCTGTGACATGCTTGGTCCCACCCTCTCTTCCCCCTACCCCAACACCCCAACTCCCCCAACTCCCACACCCCAGGATAGGTTCCCCAAAACTAGCCCCCATCCAAACTAAAAGAACCATCAACCTTGCCAACATGGAGAGCGAGACGTGCGCCGACCCAAAAAGGGACCCAGAGCACCCCGCCATATGTGACAGGACCAGCAACAGCACTTTGGGGGCCCCAATAAGGACATTCAAAGAGGACCAACTCCCCTGTGTGCGTTGGGGAAAATCCCCTCCAACTGTCAGACCTGGGCTGCAGTACGAGGGCAACCATCCCCGCCGTCTGACCCCAGCTCAGCCAAACAAGTCCACCGTCTGCGGGGTCACCACCAGAAGCTCAGGTCCGGAATCCCCACTCGTGCTGCCATCCGGAGAGAACCCCGAGCCCCCCAGCACTCGTCCAGAAGAAGCAGAAGCCGGGCTGGTGCCACCCCGACTGATCGCCACCACTGCCCACACAGCTCTGTCTCGTTCAAGGCGATGGTCTGGCAATGGAGGAGCCCTCGACGGACTCACAGTGTCAGGAGATCGTCTCTCCGCAGCACTCGCCGGTGACCTCCGCCCCGGTTCCGGCTGTCCAGTTTCCAGCCAGCGACACGCATCCAGCGGAGTGGTGAAAAAGAGGGTGCTGGGGCCATCCACCACCCTCAGCTGCGCCGGAAAGAGTATCACATAGGGAATGCGAAGTTGTCGCAATTTCCGCTTGAGAGCTACAAAGGAGGTACGCTGTTTCTGAACCTCCCGTGTGTAATCCGGGAAAAGCATCACCCTAGAGTTGTCAATTTGTAGCCGTTGCTTCTCTCGAGCTTTCTGCAGGAGGTGGTCTCTGTCTCTGTAGTGCAGCAATCTCACCACCATCGGTCTCAGGGGTGCTCCCGGCATGGGAGGCCGCGCTGGGACCATGTGAGCTCTTTCAAGGGCAAAAAACGGGGACAACCCCTCCGGGGCCACCTCCGACCGAAGCCAGTCCTCCAGGTACCGGACTGCGTCAACCCCCTCCGCCCGCTCCGGAACTCCCACTATACGAAGGTTATTCCTGCGAGAGCGCCCTTCGCTGTCCTCTGCGCGCAACTCCAGTGTCCGCACTCTGTTCTCCATCTGCGTAAAGGACTGTTGCAAGGCAGTCACCCTATCCGGCACCTCCTCCAGCGTCTTCTCGGTCGCTTTCACCCGCTCTTTCAGCTTCCTGTGATCGTCCTTCAGCAACGCAAGGTCCACTCCAATAGAGTCTATCTTTGTTTCGATGGCCTCCCGAGAAGCCGTGATGGCCTGCATAATATCCACCAAGGTAGGGCCGCTCGGAATCTCCACACCGGGGGTACGTGTCGCAACCTCCTCATCCTCCGACCGGTGCTCCCCCTCGTCGTCCTGGAGGACCGCAAACCCCCTTCTCCTCGACGTTCGCCCCATCCTAGGCGCTCACCCAAGGCCTCACCAGCCACCACCAGCCGCAAGTCACCGTCCGCCCCAGCAGCGATGGAGCAAAGTAGCCAATCCAGTCGGCAAGACAACTGCAGCAGGTCAAGCTCCGGACAGCGCACAGATGGGCAGGGCAGCCACACCGGCGACCAACAATCCAGGTGAGTCCAGGCACTGACTCCCACACCCCCACCGCCAGAGTTAGGAGGATGAAAGGGGGCCAGCACTGTGCCGCCAACGCAACACCAGGGTCAACCAGCCACTCGTGCCCAGGTGCCTCCACAAGCCACCCTCGGTGTAGAAAGGTGCCGCCGAAATCCAGCTGTCCGCGGGCAGGGCCCCAGAGTCCGCACTCCAACCAAGTATCTCCTGCTCACCGGCGACGAACACAGGGCACCACGGGCAGGAGCCTCTGCTACTCCTCCAGCGTCCGCCGTCACCTTCGAGATCTGGCAACCCCTACACGGGAGCCACGCACTCGCACCGGCCAGTCCAGGGGAGGCCACCCAAGGGGGCAGCAGCGCACCAACCCAACTCTAAGCCGCTCCAAAGGGCCACCAGCCGACCCGCGCCTCCTCCGACAGGAACCAGCTGCAATGGGGGCACCAGGCCGGACAGTCACTCACCCCAAGGGCTGCCTCTCCACTGCAGGAATCTCCCAGTAGCCCACCCCGTCACCAGGTATGTCCAGTCAGGTTGGGGGAGTAGGGGCCCCCCGTAATGGCTCAGGATCTATGCAAACAGAGGGAGGCCGCGGAGGAGCTCCGAGATCCTCGTCCCTCTACATCGGCGCCAGGCCACGCCCCCCTTGTTGACTTCACATCATGCTCAAATTTTGAACCTCACTGGGGTATGTTTAAAGGGATTGGAGGAAACGTAGGATGCAAATGAGACTGACCAATCACTCTGTACTCCTGTAAATGAAACAGCCCAGCAAGGCAGATATAAGTCAGCCAGAACCCATGAGAAGGCACTTGCCTGCACTACCTTACACTCGACACCACTGCTGCTGCTTGTGATTCCTCTGGCACCATGTCAGGGACTGTGGAGAGGGCCCAGCCTTACAGCCATGAGGAGAATGAGGCATTGCTTGATGTAATCCTCCCACAGTACCCCAGCCTGTATGGGAGACCAGGGGAGCAGGTGAGTGCTGACTCCACTTGCTTTGACTGTGCCCCTTTTTTGTGACTGTCACTTCTGGCATTGTGTCCAGGTGTGACAGACATGCAATGTTGTTTAGCGTGGGTCCCAGGGGGGGGGTGGCTTATGTCTCCCATGCAGAGCATGATGTAGTTCCTGTGTGCACTCCTCACTTGCATTGTGCTTACTGTGACATTCACTGCATAGTGCATGGCACATTCAGCCTGCCCAATCCTTATGCCGATTTTTGTCCTATTGTCCAGAGGTCATTCCCTGGCCCCCCCGGTGTGACAGGTGACTGTACCCACAGATGTGTGTGAGTTGAGTGGAGCTGTGGTGAGAGTGTCCAAATGATGTGTACGCCCCCTGGACATTGATGTGTGTGAATGTTCCTTGTCATGTGGGTGAGTGTCTATGTGGAGTGTTGCACCCCAGCTGCATGGAGGAGGCAACAGCTCCACCCATCTGATGTGAGAAGTAAGCCGTGCAGAGTGTCTGACTTGCTGAACTAGCCCCACACCTGTGACACCCCACAGGCAAGTGGCACATGTGCAGAGTGAGGTTTGTATAAGCTGTTGCCAATGGGAGGTGATTGATCTGTGCCTGTGTGTGTCTGTGTACTCTGCTGAGGTTGCGTCAGTGGCCTGGGGCATGTGACTGCTTGGAGGTGCTGTCCATCAGCCTGGTGTTGCATGTGATGCACAGCGTGTGCCATGATCATGGAGTGTGTTGCACCCCTCATGCCACCTGTGTACTTTCAATGCCATGTAGTGCATTGGAGCTTCCACATAGGCTAATGTCCCTATGAGAAAGGTGCAATTGGTTGCCAGCATAATATGCCCTGTTCTACATATCAAAGATGTTCAAATGTGTGTCTCTGTGACATGGAGCAGGTGTAGTGATGTTGTCTCACTTTGTCATCCTCACAGGTAACCGCCTACGCCAAGGGGGAGATATGGAAGCAGGCCGTCAGGGCCGTAAGATCTGTGGAGGGTCGCAGTCGGCGCCTCGCCCAGGTGAGGAAACGCTGGCAGGACATCCGGTGCTGGACCCGGAGAATCGCCCGGTGGCAGCTCAAAGACTCACCTCCACACAAGCATGGCGGGGGCCGACGACTGACCCAACAGATGAAGCGTGTCCTGGCGGTGGTCTTCCCTGACTTGGATAGGGGGTTACAGGAGTTGCAGCAGCAGGAAGGGGGTAGGTACATGTGTGTTTGTTGTGTGTCACCAGCTTTTGGAAGTTCTCAGTTGCCTGGATACACAGCGAGGGTTAATTTGTGCAGTGCATATCCTGTTCCCCAAAGTCAAACGGTGCTGTTCCTCCTCCCTTCCCCTAAATGACATGTGTTCCCTGGTCTGTGTGTAATCACTATTGCACATGGTCATCTAGGCTGCCTGTTAATCCAAGTGCACATTGCTTTCTGCATCATGTGGGGGGGGGGTCTGAGACATGTGTTGTTACCTTGCCTGTGCCCCGTCCTGTACAGTCATTTGGGTGTCCATGTTAGTTGGCACTGATGCTGAGTCTCAACATAGGAGTGTGAGTTTTCTAATGAACAGACTTGCAGCATGCATTAACGATGTTGTGGCCTCAGACATGATGTGCATGAGTGGGAGAAATGCATAGTGCAGGGACGGTAGCTCAGGTTACAGTCAGATAATTCCAGGACAATGGAGCAGTGTTCCCACTACAGTCCCCTAAGACACCCTTGCCTCGGAATCATGTGTGTCATCCAACACTGTGCCCATTCTCTGTGTGTTCAGCATAGTTTGGCCTCTGTGGCATAGTTCCCTGCCCTCACTTGTATTTATCTGAAGTGTGCTACATGTGCCCATTGTACAGGCTGACCCCATTTTGATTGTGCATCCTCACACTGGGCAGTGCCTGTGTGTCTATGTACAACTATCTGTTGATAGTTGTTGGTCACAAATATGTGTTGGCAGCCTCACGAGGTGATGTGGAGTACATTTAGGAATTCTTGATGCACATTGGAGTAAACCCAGATTAAGAGGTGTCACTTCTTGATCTGTCTCAATCACATTGTCTCAGGTATGGGGGGTTTGTGCGGGACATGTCCAAACCTTATGTCTCCTTGCCGGGTCTGACCTGTGTGTGATAATTGTCTGGACAGACACTCAACATACAGTGACCCAGTCATGTTTTGCTGTGTTTAATGTTTGTGCTTTGCAGCATGTGTCAAAAATGGAAATACATGGCTCATGCTCATCCATTTTTGCCACCAGTGTGTGGGCGAGATGCTACGTAGTTTGGTCTGTGTGTGCTGACATCTGTGTGGACATTCTTTCTTGCCATGAGGGTGTCTCCTCAGTGCAGGTGCTCCTTATCCCGACACATTGCAGGCCCATTAGCTAATGCATTGTCCTGTGTTTGGACATGTGTGCCACTCCACATGACAGGCAGTGGGTCAGATGTGTTGGCAACTGTGTCATCATGGTACGGATGGCCATGTGACAGGTGGCATGATTCAAGTTTTCAGTCAATAAGTATTGTACCTTGGCACTCACTACACTTGTCAACATGTCTCCATTTTTCATATGCTTCTTTTTGCTAGTTGGTTGTGAAGGACAATAATGTGACTGCATGGCAGATGTCTCCCAGGGAAATGCAAAAGAAAGTACTTTTACACTTTCCGTGGACACGCAGGCACATTTCACTGGAAGGCACAGTTTGATTACCACTTGTTTTCTGAATATACATATCCATGTTCACACAGTGTGTTTGCATGTGTGTAAGTCCTTGGTTGTTGCTGATACGAACTTACGAGTGCCAAGTCATCCAGACCACCGTGGTGCCATGTATATGTACTTACTGATACCCCATTTCTTATTTACAGTGGCTTTTTAGAATTCGGCTGCCAGCTCATACAATGACTGTGTAAATGTATTTTTGTGTGCACATCATTGTGTGACTTCTGTCATACAGGCAGATGTGTCTTCTGTTCACAAAGTGGCACATTCACACATTCTAAACATGTACATTGTGTAAAGTGTTGTGAGTCCCAAGGGATTGCAATGTTTTTGGCTATGGTTTCCTAAGTACTCACAGGTCTCAGAGTGTGGGGACACCTTCAGTATTGAGGTGTGTTATTTGGCCTGGGGTGCACCAATACTGTTTCGTTCACAGTGAACAAGAGGTGGCATGGATTCATATTCTTGCTGTGCTCAACTGTCCCCAGACACTAGCTTCTCAGTATAAATAGATATCAAGTTATTTGCTGTTGTGTCATGATCTCCATTGTTTCAAAGTGTCATGGTGGGTCAACCAACTGGGGAGTGCAGGGTTACATATGTGCGGACTATTCTAGATGTTACTCATGAGGCATTTCCTGATATGCACTGTGACATTTTTATTGGGACTCATGTGTCTGTTGTATACAGGTGACTGATTTTTTTTCTGTCTCTTCATCTTGCCCACAGCATCATCGGAGGACACCGAGGGAGACACCTGCACGGATGTGGAGGAGAGATCCAGCACCGCTGCCACCACTGCTGCGGAGTCTGCGGGAGCAAGTGGCACGGAGGGCGAGGGGAGTCAGGCGAAGGACCTGTCTAGTGACAACACTGACTACGACGCAGACGGGTCCGATGCTGAACTCCGCCAGGGGGCGGAGGCTGCTACGACACCTGGCAGCAGCTCTACATCTGTTACCGCCCCCTCCATTCCCATCACCGCCCTCCCAGTTGCTGCGGTCCCTTCTGTCCGTGCTAGGCAACACCGTGTCTCCTTCGTGCCAGGTACCGCACCCCCTGCCCTTGTCCCCCCTGCTGCCCTCACTGCAGAGACTGTGGATAATTCTGCGGCAGTTGCAGGTTGGACAGACATCGCTGCTGAATGTCCTCTATGGCCACACCCGAATGATGACACAGATGGTACATGCACCCCATCACTCCGACCCCCCCCGTCCTTTGAGGCTGTGTTGTCTTCGGGTAAAGGGGAGACGCTTGACGACCTGGCAGCAGTGTGCAGCGCCGAGCTGACCTCCACCTTTGGCGCTGCCCCACCCCCTGTGGTGGAGGCGTCCGTCCCTGCACCCACCACACCTACCCTTCCACCTCCTGTCCCTGCGGTGCCTGGTCCTTCCCCACATGATGCCCCCCCCCCAGTCGAGGAACCTGAGGGTTCTAATGTGCAGGCAAGCTAGGGGAGACGCGTGGCCATGTGTCCCCCCCCCCAAGGACTTCAGATCTGGACTGGCCATGTGCCTTTGTTAATAGTGTCGTTAACTACTTTTTCATTTAATGCTGAATAAAGCATTTTCTTTTCAGTTTGAACACATTTGCATTTCAGGTATTGATGTGGGTGCTGATGGTCCCGGAGTTGGGGTGGTGGTAATGTGTTATGTGTCAGGAAAAAGTTGTAGTCTGATGCTAATGGGGTGGACCATGGTATCTACGTGCCATCACAATGTCTCTGCAAAGTATATTTGGTCGTGTGTGCTATTTGTGTTTGGAGACATTGTCCCAAGGACTGTTCCTTCCTCTGTGGCACCTGACATCTACCCTGCAGGGAGTTGCACTTTTGTTGTGCTGACCTGTGTCTACATTTCCTTTGTTGGTGACAGATCCCTTCAACTATGGCCATGCCTGCTCAGCAATGTCTCCGGCTGCATCGTCTGTGCCATCCTTGCTAGTCACTGTACTTGTGTATTGAGTATGTTGTCATGCCTTAATGGCGACAATCAGCATTTTCCACACTATGCATGTGTGTTATCCCAGCCTAGCACACATTTGGTACTTGTTCTGCAGGGTATTTGAGCACCTGACTGACAATTGTGGGCATTGTATCTGTGGGGAGTCCACCATATTCCTTCCATGAGAGGCAACATCTTGGTGGCTGTCCCGGCACCTGTACATTCCAATCAGTCCAGGGATGTGCGTGACAGTGTGTTCCCTTTGGCTCTCTTAGTGTAGTGGCCATTGACATGAGTATACAGTCTTGTGGCATGATCTCTGTGTGTGTATTGTGCTGCATCCGCCAGGGGTGGGTATGCATGTGTCATTTGTCCTCACACCCACATGTGTTGTGTCATGCAGTGGGGGAAGGACATCCATCCTCATGGAAGTGGGACACTGGTGTCAGTGATGTGTTGTTATGGCACTATCAACATAGTCGAACATTAGGGATGCGTACATACACCCATGGAGTTGTGCTCATCTGATCATGATGTACACACACCCATGACTCTGTCCACTGCTGGGAGTGATAGGCACCCACCCCTCATATGTCTGTCCACTGCTGGGAGTCCTCTGCACCCACCCCTCACATGTCTCTGTCCACTGCTGGGACTCCTCTGCACCCACCCCTCACATGTCTCTGTCCACTGCTGGGAGTCCTCTGCACCCACCCCTCACATGTCTCTGTCCACTGCTGGGAGTGATAGGCACCCACCCCTCAAATGTCTGTCCACTGCTGGCAGTCCTCTGCACCCACCCCTCACATGTCTCTGTCCACTGCTGGGAGTCCTCTGCACCCACCCTTCACATGTCTCTGTCCACTGCTGGGAGTCCTCTGCACCCACCCCTCACATGTCTCTGTCCACTGCTGGGAGTCTTCTGCACCCACCCCTCACATGTCTCTGTCCACTGCTGGGAGTGATAGGCACCCACCCCATATATGTCTGTCCACTGCTGGGAGTCCTTTGCACCCACCCCTCACATGTCTCTGTCCACTGCTGGGAGTGATAGGCACGCACCCCTCACATGTCTCAGTCCACTGCTGAGAGTGATATGCACCCACCCCTCACATGTGTCTAGCCACTGCTGGGAGTCCTCTGCACCCACCCCCATATCTCAGTCCACTGCTGGTAGTGATATGCACCCAACCCTCACATGTCTCTGTCCACTGCTGGGAGTCCTCTGCACCCACCCCCATATCTCTGTCCACTGCTGGTAGTGATGGGCACCCACCCCTCACATGTCTCGGTCCACTGCTGGGAGTGATAGGCACCCACCCCCATATCTCTGTCCACTGCTGGTAGTGATATGCACCCACCCCTCACATGTCTATGTCCACTGCTGGGACTCTTTGGCAGACACCCACCCACCCGCACCCTTGGTGCTGTACACTGCTGTCCTGGCCATGTACACACCCCAATATACTGGTTATATGCTGCACCAGGCCCTAAGCCAACATTCGTGGCGTGTGTACGCCTTGTATCACTAATGTACTGGTGCCCTAGAGGTACGGGTGATGCGGTCCGTACCCCCGCTCTGAGGGCGTGGGTACGGCCCGTACCACCATTGGAGTGGTGATGTAGGGGTACGCGTAGTACGGGCCGTACCCACGCTCTGAGGGCGTGGGTACGGCGCGTACACCTACATCACCACTCCAATGGTGGTACGGGCCGTACCCACGCTCTGAGGGCGTGGTTACGGCCCGTACCACCATTGTAGTGGTGACAGGTACGCGTACGCGGGGATTGGTGGACCCGCCCCCCGAAGTGACCAGACCCTGGAGGTAATGTATGGACAGTATATGGTATTTTACAAATTTGGTGGAGGTTATGTTTCCTGCCCCTCGCCCCCCCTTTGCCCCTGGGTGTTGTGCTGACCTTCTACGGCGTGCGCGGCGGTTTCGGTGCACTAGGTCGTAGGCTAGGAGGGCCAGGATGACACGTAGGATGGGGTCCATGGCTGTCAGTCGCGTCCCGCAGCTCCTTCTTCGCGTCGTACTCAATTTCCCGGGAGTTTTTGGCTGCCGTAAAAAATGATCCGTACGGAGTGACGTAGGCACGAATCGTACTTGCTGGTCCGTAGAACGCTGCCTGACTCCGTCCGGACGTCACGTACGCGATGTCCCGGATCGGAATTGTGGGTATTTTTTCGTCGCACGTAGTTTTTTACGATTCGTACGGAAATGGTATTTCTGTACGAATCGTACTTGCTGGTTTGTAAGGTGCATTTCCCGGGTACGAGTCGTACGGAGAATACGCTCTGTATGACCATTCGTCCCCGGGTTTTACAGGATCGGAATCGGCACCTTAGTGTATTTTACATTATTTTTTATACATATAAAAAAACGATATTTTGTACTTCCATATTTTTAACAACAATATTTTTGGTGGATATTTTTGTACATACCATCATGAAGATAGGAGGTCGATATTTTTGACATTGATATTTACGTCCCGATAGTTTGGTAACACGATATTTTTGTACTCAATATTCTGTCAGTGATCCAATTTTCATAAGGTAGGTCGAATTGCAATCCACTACGGTTCGCTCTGTGTACATAAGTCAGTTCGGAAAATACCAATGCTTTCTACAAAAGTTGGTGAGGCAAATTGCAACCACTTTACTAAATGTACTTTTAGTACATGATGCCCTTAGACTACATATGGTGCATTTTAGCACCTGCACATGTGGTTTTTTTTATTTATATTTTGCTTTTGATTAAATTCAGCTTCATTTTCTGTTTTACCTGCTACTGTTTGTGTGCCTCAAAGTCTCACCCAAGAACGCTTCCAAATCCATGTAACATTTGTTGGTGGTTTGGGAAAAGATGTCTGCTACTTTTCTTAGATTACCTTTAGCTATTGGCTGCTGTGCCTGTACTCCTGCTGATCTTCACATCAGGGGCTCCGCCTATGCCAGGCAAGAAATGCCTGATCCCAACTCCAAATGGAGAGTAATCCTAGGAGTAACAGCATACCACAAGGTAGTTTCAGAAAGGTGACCACACCAGGTGCAGACACTCTTATTGCTCCCTTTTCTCCTTAGAAATTGGAATCCTGAGCTGCTTCGTGCTCTGCCATCCCCGCTCAGTATTTCGCCAGACGGAGCACTGTTCATGGCCTAAGGCATGTATGTACTGAGTTGGTCTTCGCAGTTCTCCGCACCCTGTGCAGCTTCCATCCCTGCTAGGTACCAGGTAATCACCAGAAAACTTTGCTGATAAAATCTTCACATGGTAAATATTGGAGTATGGGGGAAATTACTGCACCTACCATTACTATGTTACCCTGATTTGACAGTATTGGAAAGATAGATGGATTTAATCTTGTGTGGGGTGACTCAAACAGTGAGATAAGTTCATTTACACCTTGCTGCTATGTAATATTCAAGTGATTATATATTGTGGTACTTATGTTATTTATCTCGTAGTGCAAAGGATGCCATTTAATCTGGGAGCAAAATATTTTATACAGCATTAGTATAATTTTGTAAAGAATTTTAATGAAAGGGTGATTTACTTGATACAAATTGGTTGCCTTTTTAAAATATTTGTTTTTAGTGTTTTAACAATTGCATGCAATTAAATTTTATGTACTTTTATGAATTTTCTAAATGTGAAACAAAGTTTATGATTGATTGACTGCACCTAAGAACCACAGTTCCATAGAAGACATAGGTAGCCTACAGAGTATAAATGGCAAACATAGGCACTACCATAGGAGTACAGCTTGCAATAATTATTGAATCTATCACAACACAAACCATAAGTAGCAAGTTGTACTTTCTGGTGAAAAAACTGCCAAGTTGATCTACATAAATTTCACAATACCTAGGGGTCTATTAGGATGGCGGTCGGAAAACCACCCCGACCGCCATGGAAGTGTAAAACAACCCGCCGCAAGTATAGCGGAGACACCGCACAGGAAATTAGGATATCCCCAATGGTCCCGAGGTACGTTCCGCTGTTTCTGACCGCCGCGGTCGCAAACAGGAATGAATGGGAGAGCAGGCAGAAGAGCTGCAGCATAGCCACCGCTGCGGACGATCCGTTAAAAATATGGCGAACTAATGAAAAAAGACACAATAAGGCCAAAAAATGCACACAGCAAACTAGTCATGTCCCCCCAAAACACAAAACACACCCCAATGACACAACCACATGGCAAAAAGAAAAATACAATTCCCAGGACAACACACACAACACACCTGACAGCAATACCCCATTTGGACACACCCACATAGCTGAGTATAAAACCAGCCCCTTCCCTGACCACAATCCTTTGCAATACTCCAGGAGTGAAGGGACATATACCCCAGCTTAAAGGAGAGGCAAATAACACATTACTAGCCACACCACACACAGCACCACCACCACTTCCACACCTGCACTACTAACCCCCCTGCACATCACACACCATACACATCACAACCACACCCACCAATCACACTCCTGCACCCACAACCACTTTGCACACCACACACCATGGCAACACATAAAATGCCCAAATTCACAGAGAGTGAGTTGACAGTCATGGTAGATGAGATAGTCAGAGTGGAACCACAACCGTTTGGTAGCCTGGTCCAACAGACACCATTAGCCACAAGAACACAAATGTGGGCAAGAATAGTCGAAAGGGTCAATGCAGTAGGGACTACCCCGTGCTCCAAAAATGAAATCATGAAGCGGTGGCGTGACCTGAAGAGGGTTGTCAAACAGAAGAGGAGCAAGAACCGTGAGCTGGCTGAGAGGACTGGCGGTGGCCCTCCCATTCCACCAAAACCATTCACACCATGGGAGGAGAAGGTGCTTGCCATACTGCATCCAGAGAGTCTCACAGGAGTAACCGGAGGAGTGGAGGCTGGTAAGTACAAACAAATGACTACCACCACACTGATATGTACTGTCTTGCACAACTACAAAGCTACACCTGCTAGGACAAATTCCATTCATCTGCACCACACACTCCCAAAAACATGTCTCACAGATCCAACATCCACTCACTCCCATTCACCTCAAACGTAGCTAGCAAAATTACCATGGGGGCATGTGTATAGGCAGCCAGCACTACAACTCCCACCAGGCCCCCTTGTCCCACTGCATCAGCAGGATGGAGCACTCCCCCACCCAGAAGGAGATGCAAGCCATTACAGTACACCAAACAAATTTACAGGTAGGTAGCCATCTTCCCTGGGAGGGTGTTTCTGGGTGGAAGGCCTGCACCACTACTTCCACCATGCCCTCTGTCCCATACCTGAGCAGGATGGAGCACTAACTCCCACCCAGAAGCATGTGGCATCCATTGCATTGTTCACCTCCACCTAACAGGTAGGTAGCCATCTTCCCTGGGAGGGTGTTTGTGGGTGGGAGGCCTGCACCACTACTCCCACCATGCCCCTGTCCCACACCTGAGCAGGATGGAGCACTAACTCCCACCCAGAAGCATGTGGCATCCATTGCATTGTTCACCTCCACCTAACAGGTAGGTAGCCATCTTCCCTGGGAGGGTGTTTGGGGGTGGGAGGCCAGCACTACAACTCCCACCATGCCCCCTGTCTACCACCTGAGCAGGATGGAACACTCACTCCCACCCAGAAGCATGTGGCATCCATTGCATTGTTCACCTCCACCTAACAGGTAGGTAGCCTTCTTCCCTGGGAGGGTGTTTGTGGGTGGGAGGCCTGTACCACTACTCCCACCATGCCCCCTGTCTCACACCTGAGCAGGATGGAGCACTCCCCCACCCAGAAGCAGTTGCAAGCCAATGCAGTACACCAAACAAACTTACAGGTAGGTAGCCATCTTCCCTGGGAGGGTGTGTGTGGGTGAGAGGCCTGCACCACTACTCCCACCATGCCCCCTGTCTACCACCTGAGCAGGATGGAACACTCACTCCCACCCAGAAGCATGTGGCATCCATTGCATTGTTCACCTCCACCTAACAGGTAGGTAGCCATCTTCCCTGGGAGGGTGTTTAGGGGTGGGAGGCCAGCACTACAACTCCCACCATGCCCCCTGTCCCACACCTGAGCAGGATGGAGCACTCACTCCCACCCAGAAGCATGTAGCATCCATTGCATTGTTCACCTCCACCTAATACGTAAGTAGCCATCTTCCCTGGGAGGGTGTTTGTGGGTGGGAGGCCTGTACCACTACTCCCACCATGCCCCCTGTCCCACACCTGAGCAGGATGGAGCACTCCCCCACCCAGAAGCATTTGCAAGCAATTGCAGTACAACAAACAAACTTACAGGTAGGTAGCCATCTTCCCTGGGAGGGTGTTTGTGGGTGGGAGGCCTGCACCACTACTCCCACCATGCCCCTGACCCACACCTGAGCAGGATGGTACACTCACTCCCACACAGAAGCATGTGGCATCCATTGCATTGTTCACCTCCACCTAACAGGTTGGTAGCCATCTTCACAGTGAGGGTGTTTGTGGCTGGGAGGCCTGTACCACTACTCCCACCATGCCTCCTGTCCCACACCTGAGCAGGATGGAGCACTCCCCCACCCAGAAGCAGTTGCAAGCCATTGCAGTACACCAAACAAACTTACAGGTAGGTAGCCATCTTCCCTGGGAGGGTGTTTGGGGGTGGGAGGCCAGCACTACAACTCCCACCATGCCCCCTGTTCCAGACCTGAGCAGGATGGAGCACTCACTCCCACCCAGAAGCATGTGGCATCCATTGCATTGTTAACCTCCACCTAACAGGTAGGTAGCCATCTTCCCTGGGAGGGTGTTTGTGGGTGGGAGGCCTGCACCACTACTCCCACCATGTCCCGTGTCCCACACCTGAGCAGGATGGAGCACTCACTCCCACCCAGAAGCATGTAGCATCCATTGCATTGATCACCTCCACCTAACCGGTAGGTAGCCATCTTCCCTGGGAGGGTGTTTGTGGGTGGGAGGCCTGTACCACTACTCCCACCATGCCCCCTGTCCCACACCTGAGCAGGATGGAGCACTCCCCCACCCAGAAGCATTTGCAAGCAATTGCAGTACACCAAACAAACTTACAGGTAGGTAGCCATCTTCCCTGGGAGGGTGTTTGTAGGTGGGAGGCCTGCACCACTACTCCCACCATGCACCCTTATCCCCCAGTACAGCAAGATGGCGCTCTCCATACCACCCAAATGCATGTGGCATCTAATGGATCACCTCAAACAAACTAACAGGTAGGTAGACATTATTCTGTCTTGTGGCACCACTGAGCAGGATGTAAGCCTCCACCACGCACACACAGATGTGTCACATAACAAAGCCAAATGTGAGCACATAACAGGTAAGTAGCCAGTACGTGCATCCACCCATTCGTCACAAAAGAAATGGTGCCATATGACAACACCAGCCCTCTCATTGCACAAATATGCACACCGATCCTATTGCCATGCACAGTGTGCACAGAGGTAAGCAAAGGAAATTGTCACAGCAACCAAAGTGTAACACACCAATGCACATGTAGAAGAAAGTCTGTGTACAATCATGTACAGCACCTATTGACATGTGCAGTGCCATGGGACCATTCGAAAAATAAGAAACCATGTTTGGTGGTACAAAACAAGATATGCACATGACAGGACAAAGGTATGCAGGAGATGACAATGGCCAGTCCATGGCCAGATGTGACGTCTGCCAGGTCAGACAAATCAACAAAGAGTCCTCAATGAAATAATATGTTGTGCTAGTTCCTAGATGTCAACAGGTCCCTGTAATCACAAATTATGTATGTGGCGCATGGTATGTATTGACACCTCACACCATGGACAAGTAATGCATGTACCACTGCATCATGTCAGGAGGCACAGTAGTGCACATAGAAAACAATGTGATGATCAGTCAACTGTGTAGTGTACAAACAGTGAATGACAGACAGCTAACACAAAGCTTGTGGGGTGCACTATAATGACCATTTCCCATCTGACCTACAGGTGACCAAGAACTGACTGCAGAGGAGAACACCAGCAACCTGCAGAGCCAATCTCCCCCCAGTACATGGACTCTTGGATGTTGACTCCCAGGATTCTCTGGACGATGAGCTCGAAGCCGGCCCATCTGGTGTGCCAGGGTGCAACAGGTCTCAGGACCCCATCGTCCCTCCACCACATCTGCTGCAATACAAACGTCTCTGCAGAACCCTGCTGTCACGGCCTGTGCGTCCTCCACCACTACCATCACCACCACTACCACCAACATCACCACCACCAGCGCTGCCTGCAACACTCCCCCTGTCCCAGAGGATGACCACCCCACCCACCGACTGAGGAGGGCAGGGAGAGGGTGCAGGTGCCTACAGTGGTGAGTCAACAGGTCCGTGGCAGCAGGGTAGGTGGGAGGGGCAGGGTCACCCACAGACAACAAGAGGCTGGGACCCAATCCCTGGACCACATCTCCAGAGTCCTTGGGGCATTTGAACGGGCCCAGGGATGAACGGGCCAGTCGGGACAAACTATTCCATGAGCTCATCCTGCTGATGAGGTCCATCGACATCCGCATGGGACAAATTGTGGACCTCTTGGGCCATCAAGTGGCGGTGTTGCAGAGTGGAACATCAAATTTCCCCTTTGTCACAGACCAAATACCGCAATAGCAAATTCACTCAAAACATTCATTGGTGGGGCCTATAACACCAACACTCATACTTCATTGATCTGCTTCCGTAGAAGAATAAGTTTCCAAACGCTGACATGAAAGGAATATCTTTACCTAAACCCAAGATGCATTGAATACTTTATTAACTCCAACCTTGTGATATTCCCCTCATTGGGTGATGAATCATTTAGTTGTTTTGTAGTTTAGTGATCCAATTCATTTATCTATACTCTTCTCTTATCCTAGTTTTCTTCTTCAAATAATCGACACAACACATTTATCAATTAATCAAATATCATTTATCTAATAATATTGCAAATTGTTAGAAATCATCATCCAAACCACAGAGCGTCATATTTTCCTAATCTGGCGAAAAGTCGTCCTCTAAGTCAATCAAGTCGTGGAAAAACCTTTAAATTCATCAAAGTCAGGCCGCAATTCAGTCTCTCAAAGATTCAGGATAACAGCTGTCCAGCAGTGTCACCGTCCTCTCCGTCAGCATAACGTCAGGAAATCGAGTTCGTCAAAGAAGGAAGAGTTTTTTTTGTTCACTTTCCTACCTACTTTTATAATGAAATTAATGTCAAAATGTATCAAGATTGGGGTTTTAGACTGTCCCCATTGGTGGACTTGGGGTCGTCCGGTAAAGTTCTCACATAGTCCGCAAAATGAAGTCATCGCTCTTGCTGGTTCCGGTTTTAAGACAGTTCATTGTATTATCGTTGGCGAGGCTCCCAGAGTGTCCTTGGTAAGAACATCTTCTCATGGGGTCAGGACTAGGCCATTGTTGCTGGCAGTGACGCATGCGCACTTCACCCAGAACCTCGAGTGTCAGGAGCAGTCACGTTATACGTCTCGTTCAGCCATCTTGGATTAGGCCGAAATGGTCAACTTAAGCAAAACAAACACAAAAACTTAATTAAAACATAGAAATAGGTCATAAAATCTTAAACCCTCACTAATTCCCTTATGTGTAAGTAATTATCTAGCAGAATAGCAACATTCAAAGCGTTTATACTCACTCAATGATGCGCAACTTACAATTACAACACAAAAGCAACATTTATCATGCAATATTCTAATTTTCTACTATTAGTATGCGTACATATGTTAATATACAATTAGTTTAGCCATGCAAAGTGCAATTCCCACGTGTAATTCTACTGTTAATATAATTGGTAAGTCTTCCACTGCAAACAAATTAATAAAATTATTATTAGTTGATTATTTAGATTAATATAAACATGCAGAATGGGGGGGGGTATACAAAATTTTGTACTACCCGCTCCAGCAGCGGTAAGAGGGACAATTCCCAGGACAACACACACAAAACCAGCCCCTTCCCTGACCACAATCCTTTGCAATACTCCAGGAGTGAAGGGACATACACCCCAGCTTAAAGGAGAGGCAAATAACACATTACTAGCCACACCACACACTGCACCACCACCACTTCCACACCTGCACTACTAACCCCCCTGCACATCACACACCATACACATCACAACCACACCCACCAATCACACTCCTGCACCCACAACCACTTTGCACACCACACACCATGGCAGCACATAAAATGCCCAAATTCACAGAGAGTGAGTTGACAGTCATGGTAGATGAGATAGTCAGAGTGGAACCACAACCGTTTGGTAGCCTGGTCCAACAGACACCATTAGCCACAAGAACACAAATGTGGGCAAGAATAGTTGAAAGGGTCAATGCAGTAGGGACTACCCCGTGCTCCAAAAATGAAATCATGAAGCGGTGGCGTAACCTGAAGAGGGTTGTCAAACAGAAGAGGAGCAAGAACCGTGAGCTAGCTGAGAGGACTGGCGGTGGCCCTCCCATTCCACCAAAACCATTCACACCATGGGAGGAGAAGGTGCTTGCCATACTGCATCCAGAGAGTCTCACAGGAGTAACCGGGGGAGTGGAGGCTGGTAAGTACAAACAAATGACTACCACCACACTGATATGTACTGTCTTGCACAACTACAAAGCTACACCTGCTAGGACAAATTCCATTCATCTGCACCACACACTCCCAAAAACATGTCTCACAGATCCAACATCCACTCACTCCCATTCACCTCAAACGTAGCTAGCAAAATTACCATGGGGGCATGTGTATAGGCAGCCAGCACTACAACTCCCACCTGGCCCCCTTGTCCCACTGCATCAGCAGGATGGAGCACTCCCCCACCCAGAAGGAGATGCAAGCCATTACAGTACACCAAACAAATTTACAGGTAGGTAGCCATCTTCCCTGGGAGGGTGTTTCTGGGTGGAAGGCCTGCACCACTACTTCCACCATGCCCTCTGTCCCACACCTGAGCAGGATGGAGCACTAACTCCCACCCAGAAGCATGTGGCATCCATTCCATTGTTCACCTCCACCTAACAGGTAGGTAGCCATCTTCCCTGGGAGGGTGTTTGTGGGTGGGAGGCCTGCACCACTACTCCCACCATGCCCCTGTCCCACACCTGAGCAGGGTGGAACACTAACTCCCACCCAGAAGCATGTGGCATCCATTGCATTGTTCACCTCCACCTAACAGGTAGGTAGCCATATTCCCTGGGAGGGTGTTTGGGGGTGGGAGGCCAGCACTACAACTCCCACCATGCCCCCTGTCCCACACCTGAGCAGGATGGAGCACTCCCCCACCCAGAAGCATTTGCAAGCAATTGCAGTACAACAAACAAACTTACAAGTAGGTAGCCATCTTCCCTGGGAGGGTGTTTGTGGGTGGGAGGCCTGCACCACTACTCCCACCATGCCCCCTGTCCAACACCTGAGCAGGATGGAACACTCACTCCCACCCAGAAGCATGTGGCATCCATTGCATTGTTCACCTCCACCTAACAGGTAGGTAGCCATCTTCCCTGGGAGGGAGTTTGGGGGTGGGAGGCCAGCACTACAACTCCCACCATGCCCCCTGTCCCACACCTGAGCAGGATGGAACACTCACTCCCACCCAGAAGCATGTAGCATCCATTGCATTGTTCACCTCCACCTAATACGTAGGTAGCCATCTTCCCTGGGAGGGTGTTTGTGGGTGGGAGGCCTGTACCACTACTCCGCCATGCCCAATGTCCCACACCTGAGCAGGATGGAGCACTCCCCCACCCAGAAGCATTTGCAAGCAATTGCAGTACAACAAACAAACTTACAGGTAGGTAGCCATCTTCCCTGGGAGGGTGTTTGTGGGTGGGAGGCCTGCACCACTACTCCCACCATGCCCTTGTCCCACACCTGAGCAGGATGGTACACTCACTCCCACACAGAAGCATTTGGCATCCATTGCATTGTTCACCTCCACCTAACAGGTTGGTAGCCATCTTCACAGTGAGGGTGTTTGTGGCTGGGAGGCCTGTACCACTACTCCCACCATGCCCCCTGTCCCACATCTGAGCAGGATGGAGCAATCCCCCATCTAGAAGCAGTTGCAAGCCATTGCAGTACACCAAACAAACTTACAGGTGGGTAGCCATCTTCCCTGGGAGGGTGTTTGTGGGTGGGAGACCTGCACCACTACTCCCACCATGCCCCCTGTCCAACACCTGAGCAGGATGGAGCACTCACTCCCACCCAGAAGCATGTGGCATCCATTGCATTGTTCACCTCCACCTAACAGGTAGGTAGCCATCTTCCCTGGGAGGGTGTTTGCGGGTGGGAGGCCTGTACCACTACTCCCACCATGCCCCCTGTCCCACATCTGAGCAGGATGGAGCAATCCCCCATCTAGAAGCAGTTGCAAGCCAATGCAGTACACCAAACAAACTTACAGGTAGGTAGCCATCTTCCCTGGGAGGGTGTGTGTGGGTGGGAGGCCTGCACCACTACTCCCACCATGCCCCCTGTCTACCACCTGAGCAGGATGAAACACTCACTCCCACCCAGAAGCATGTGGCATCCATTGCATTGTTCCCCTCCACCTAACAGGTAGGTAGCCATCTTCCCTGGGAGGGTGTTTGGGGGTGGGAGGCCTGCACCACTACTCCCACCATGCCCCCTGTCTACCACCTGAGCAGGATGAAACACTCACTCCCACCCAGAAGCATGTAGCATCCATTGCATTGTTCACCTCCACCTAATACGTAGGTAGCCATCTTCCCAGGGAGGGTGTTTGTGGGTGGGAGGCCTGTACCACTACTCCCACCATGCCCCCTGTCCCACACCTGAGCAGGATGGAGCACTCCCCCACCCAGAAGCATTTGCAAGCAATTGCAGTGCAACAAACAAACTTACAGGTAGGTAGCCATCTTCCCTGGGAGGGTGTTTGTGGGTGGGAGGCCTGCACCACTACTCCCACCATGCCCCTGACCCACACCTGAGCAGGATGGTACACTCACTCCCACACAGAAGCATGTGGCATCCATTGCATTGTTCACCTCCACCTAACAGGTTGGTAGCCATCTTCACAGTGAGGGTGTTTGTGGCTGGGAGGCCTGTAACACTACTCCCACCATGCCCCCTGTCCCACACCTGAGCAGGATGGAGCACTCCCCCATCTAGAAGCAGTTGCAAGCCATTGCAGTACACCAAAGAAACTTACAGGTAGGTAGCCATCTTCCCTGGGAGGGTGTTTGTTTGTGGGAGACCTGCACCACTACTCCCACCATGCCCCCTGTCCAACACCTGAGCAGGATGGAGCACTCACTCCCACCCAGAAGCATGTGGCATCCATTGCATTGTTGACCTCCACCTAACAGGTAGGTAGCCATCTTCCCTGGGAGGGTGTTTGTGGGTGGGAGGCCTGCACCACTACTCCCACCATGCCCCCTGTCCCACACCTGAGCAGGATGGAGCACTCACTCCCACCCAGAAGCATGTAGCATCCATTGCATTGATCACCTCCACCTAACCGGTAGGTAGCCATCTTGCCTGGGAGGGTGTTTGTGGGTGGGAGGCCTGTACCACTACTCCCACCATGCCCCCTGTCCCACACCTGAGCAGGATGGAGCACTCCCCCACCCAGAAGCATTTGCAAGCAATTGCAGTACACCAAACAAACTTACAGGTAGGTAGCCATCTTCCCTGGGAGGGTGTTTGTGGGTGGGAGGCCTGCACCACTACTCCCACCATGCACCCTTATCCCCCAGTACAGCAAGATGGCGCTCTCCATACCACCCAAATGCATGTGGCATCTAATGGATCACCTCAAACTAACAGGTAGGTAGACATTATTCTGTCTTGTGGCACCACTGAGCAGGATGTAAGCCTCCACCACGCACACACAGATGTGTCACATAACAAAGCCAAATGTGAGCACATAACAGGTAAGTAGCCAGTACGTGCATCCACCCATTCGTCACAAAAGAAATGGTGCCATATGACAACACCAGCCCTCTCATTGCACAAATATGCACACCGATCCTATTGCCATGCACAGTGTGCACACAGGTAAGCAAAGGAAATTGTCACAGCAACCAAAGTGTAACACACCAATGCACATGTAGAAGAAAGTCTGTGCACAATCATGTACAGCACCTATTGACATGTGCAGTGCCATGGGACCATTCGAAAAATAAGAAACCATGTTTGGTGGTACAAATCAAGATATGCACATGACAGGACAAAGGTATGCAGGAGATGACAATGGCCAGTCCATGGCCAGATGTGACGTCTGCCAGGTCAGACAAATCAACAAAGAGTCCTCAATGAAATATTATGTTGTGCTAGTTCCTAGATGTCAACAGGTCCCTGTAATCACAAATTATGTATGTGGCGCATGGTATGTATTGACACCTCACACCATGGACAAGTAATGCATGTACCACTGCATCATGTCAGGAGGCACAGTAGTGCACATAGAAAACAATGTGATGATCAGTCAACTGTGTAGTGTACAAACAGTGAATGACAGACAGCTAACACAAAGCTTGTGGGGTGCACACAGAGGACAACACCAGCAACCTGCAGAGCCAATTGCAATGGGTGACTATTGGCGGCAAATGAGGGAGTAATTTCTAGACTCCAGGTGGTCCAGAATACTGCTGCTCGCCTTGTCCTAAATCAGCCCCCTCGCACTCCCTCCAAACCTCTGTTAACGAAGCTTCACTGGCTATCCATCAGACAAAGGGTGAAGTTTAAAGTCTGTTGTGTTATACACAAATGCCTGCATGGGATGGGCCCTGCATATTTGTCTCAGAAACTCTCCCCTTATGTAACATTGCGTCCTCTGAGATCCAGTGCACAGGCTTTGCTGTGTGTACCCAGAGTAAAAAGAACAAGACAGGGAGCTAGAGCCCTTTCAGTTGCTGGGCCTACTCTTTGGAATAACCTCCCATTATCCCTAAGACTTTGTGATAATTATCTCCCTTTTAGGAAGCAATTAAAAACATACCTATTTCAGAACTAATTATTATGACATACTGCTTAGCCCTTTTTTACTGTAAGATGGTCGACCAACGGCGCGGAGATACTCCTTCGGGAGTCGAGTCTAGCGTGATACAAACCTACAAATAAATAAATAAATAAAATAATCTCCCCCCAGTACATGGACTCTTGGATGTTGACTCCCAGGATTCTCTGGACGATGAGCTCGAAGCCGGCCCATCTGGTGTGCCAGGGTGCAACAGGTCTCAGGACCCCATCGTCCCTCCACCACATCTGCTGCAATACAAACGTCTCTGCAGAACCCTGCTGTCACGGCCTGTGCGTCCTCCACCACTACCATCACCACCACTACCACCAACATCACCACCACCAGCGCTGCCTGCAACACTCCCCCTGTCCCAGAGGATGACCACCCCACCCACCGACTGAGGAGGGCAGGGAGAGGGTGCAGGTGCCTACAGTGGTGAGTCAACAGGTCCGTGGCAGCAGGGTAGGTGGGAGGGACAGGGTCACCCACAGACAACAAGAGGCTGGGACCCAATCCCTGGAGCACATCTCCAGAGTCCTTGGGGCATATGAACGGGCCCAGGGATGAACGGGCCAGTCGGACAAACTATTCCATGAGCTCATCCTGCTGATGAGGTCCATCGACACCCGCATGGGACAAATTGTGGACCTCTTGGGCCATCAAGTGGCGGTGTTGCAGCGTGGAACATCAAATTTCCCCTTTGTCACAGACCAAATACCGCAATAGCAAATTCACTCAAAACATTCATTGGTGGGGCCTATAACACCAACACTCATACTTCATTGATCTGCTTCCCTAGAAGAATAAGTTTCCAAACGCTGACATGAAAGGAATATCTTTACCTAAACCCAAGATGCATTGAATACTTTATTAACTCCAACCTTGTGATATTCCCCTCATTGGGTGATGAATCATTTAGTTGTTTTGTAGTTTAGTGATCCAATTCATTTATCTATACTCTTCTCTTATCCTAGTTTTCTTCTTCAAATAATCGACACAACACATTTATCAATTAATCAAATATCATTTATCTAATAATATTGCAAATTGTTAGAAATCATCATCCAAACCACAGAGCGTCATATTTTCCTAATCTGGCGAAAAGTCATCCTCTAAGTCAATCAAGTCGTGGAAAAACCTTTAAATTCATCAAAGTCAGGCCGCAATTCAGTCTCAAAGATTCAGGATAACAGCTGTCCAGCAGTGTCACCATCCTCTCCGTCAGCATAACGTCAGGAAATCGAGTTCGTCAAAGAAGGAAGAGTTTTTTTTGTTCACTTTCCTACCTGCTTTTATAATGAAATTAATGTCAAAATGTATCAAGATTGGGGTTTTAGACTGTCCCCATTGGTGGACTTGGGGTCGTCCGGTAAAGTTCTCACATAGTTCGCAAAATGAAGTCATCGCTCTTGCTGGTTCCGGTTTTAAGACAGTTCATTGTATTATCGTTGGCGAGGCTCCCAGAGTGTCCTTGGTAAGAACATCTTCTCATGGGGTCAGGACTAGGCCATTGTTGCTGGCAGTGACGCATGCACACTTCACCCAGAACCTCGTGTGTCAGGAGCAGTCACGTTATACGTCTCGTTCAGCCATCTTGGATTAGGCCGAAATGGTCAACTTAAGCAAAACAAACACAAAAACGTAATTAAAACATAGAAATAGGTAATAAAATCTTAAACCCTCACTAATTCCCTTATGTGTAAGTAATTATCTAGCAGAATAGCAACATTCAAAGCGTTTATACTCACTCAATGATGCGCAACTTACAATTACAACACAAAAGCAACATTTATCATGCAATATTCTAATTTTCTACTATTAGTATGCGTACATATGTTAATATACAATTAGTTTAGCCATGCAAAGTGCAATTCCCACGTGTAATTCTACTGTTAATATAATTGGTAAGTCTTCCACTGCAAACAAATTAATAAAATTACTATTAGTTGATTATTTAGATTAATATAAACATGCAGAATGGGGGGGGTATACAAAATTTTGTACTACCCGCTCCAGCAGCGGTACTGAGGGACAGGCCTGCGCCACAACCAACACCTCCACTTCCCTCTGTTGGGCCGCAGGATGTCAGTTCATCATCCTCCCCAGCGGCCACAGAGAGGGGTGAGTCTTCAGACCCCACTGGCCCTGCAGCAGGCCCCCCCCTGCCAAGTGACAAAGGGGCCGTCCTAAGAAAACCCTGGGAGTATCTGGAGGCAAAGCACCTGCCAAACGCCAGTCATGGAGCCAGCCATGATGGCAACCCTCTTCACCACTGCATTGCCGTTTTGGACTGTCCTTCCACACACTGCCTTGTGAATGGCATCTGTCTGTTGGACTGGGTCACCACATCAATGTGGTGACTATTCGATTATCTCATTTACCATTACTGTCAACTCACTGCTCCACTAATCACCTCAATGTAAATGTTCACCCCCTCACGTCACCATTGTAAATAAAAAATCCTTACACACATGTTGTTGTGTCTGCTCCGTCTTTATTCCAGGATATACAGTCTTCAACATGATCACAATGTACCAGGAGTATGGACTGTATGTAGGCAAGGAGAAATTGAAGGCACCTAGGAAAACACAACAGAACAACATTCACTGGTCTGGGTCTGGCATAACAGACATCACACAACACCTACCATCAAGATAATCCAACATGCACACATCACAATGAGCAACAAGTGTCAACATACACATCCTGTAGATGTTCCTTAATGACCTGTCCCAGAAACATTGTCAGCCACTACTGAGTCTACAACTGGCTGCTGTCACAAATCTCACATACCCTTTCACAACAACAGCAACATCATCAGACAATGGGTATGTTGTACATTGTCACCCACCTTCAAGTGAAGTAGCGGGTGATGAGCTGTTGACGCAGGTCAACACCTTCCTCCTCTCTACTGTCCTCATCACTGGATACGGGTTGGTTTGCAGGCGGGGGCCTTGGGTCCTCATCATCATCCAGGAGCAGGGGATTCTCCTTGCGAATGGCTAGGTTGTGGAGCATGCAGCATGCCACTACAATCTGAGACACCTTCCCGGGCGAGTACACCAGTGCACCTCCAGTCTTGTCCAGGCAGCTGAAACGTGACTTAAGCAGACCAAAAGTACGCTCCACCACACTACGTGTCCTCCCATGTGCATCATTGTAGCGGACTTCAGCTGGGGTCCTGGGATTCCGCAGTTGGCTCAGCAACCAGGGACGGTTGGGACATGCAGAGTCACCTAGGTATAACAAACACAAATAAACATTGCAATGTCGCTGAGGCAGAGGGCAGCAGGTCACTCACCCAGCACGCCACACGACTAGGGATACTCACCCACAATCCATGCACGCTCGGGAAGCAGATTAGCCATCAGCTGGGGTACAATGCTGTTACGCAGGATGGAGGAGTCATTTGCTGAGCCTGGAAATTTGGCACACACGTGTGAGATGATCATATCTGCCAGGCACACCACTTGCACATTTATGGAGTGGTAATGTTTACAATTCCTGTAGATGTGGTCACATGCCTGTGGTGGCACAAGCCCAACATGTGTGCAATCAATGGCACCAACAACATGGGGGATGTGTCCAAGGGGATAGAAATCTTCCTTCACAGCTGCCAATTCAGGCCCCCTGGGGAAATGGATATATCTGTCCTTGTAGATCATCATGGCGGACAGAACATCATGCAGCACCATGCTGAACATAGGTTGTGACATCCCACCTGCGCAGGACACCGTGTGCTGGAACAATCCAGTGGCAAAAAAATGCAGGGCCGCCATCACCTTATAAGTTGGGTTGAAAGCTGTTGGATATGTTCTGCGAGGCTGCAGGCGGGGCTCCAACATATCACAAAGGGTTTTTAGGGTGGCTCTATCCAGACGGTATTTCCGGATGATCGCCTCATCCTCCATGTCCTCCAACACTGTCAAGTGACAAAGCAGATTTGGTCTCCTCCTAGTTAAGATGAAAGTGGACACATGTCAATGCAATACATCTTGAGATGGGCACAGCATCTCACATTCTGGATGACACAATGCCAACAATGACTGTCATCAAAATTGAGTTACAGACCAGCTTACATGTAGGGACACCTTCAGCTACTCAAATGGCACACCTGTCAACTTACACAAAACAAGTACCTCAAACACCACCTTGGTCAATGTGAATGCACATTGGGATGTGGACACATTTACCATGGGCACGCCTGGGAGTATAGCATCCAGCATATGTGTAACAAATCAACCCCACTGTCTCATACCTAGCTGCTGTACCTGACACACCTTCATGCGTCATTTGAACTTGGCACACATACACAACACAATGACCACAGTCGGAGCAGAAATGACGATTGTGTGCATGATCAGACATAAGAGGACATGCAAAAAAGAACATCATTCATTGAGACGAACATTGCTGTGATTGTCACTGCACCTCAACACATTGACATGTGTACACATTGTAGAGTCCATAACAACACTGTCCTGGGTATACGACCCTCAATATCATAAGTTACATGTGAGGGAGTACATGTCAATCTACGAAATCACATACACAAACATGGCATGTGTAGTCACCAGTGGAGTAAATGGAACATTGGCATTGTATGCACAACAATGTGCCATTGACCATGTGGGCACTGTGCACTGTTGATGTTTGCCAGATGGCCATTGTGATTGTATGGCACCCAAATCGCGGTAGCTACTGCCTGTCCCCAGCGGTGTGTCGCCAGCACTCCCCAATGCACAAGTGCGGTAGTGATAGCCATGGAGACATGCCCAAATGGCGGTTGGCATGCCCCACCACCCAAAGCGCGGTGCCTCATGTCAATGTATGGCACCCAAATCGCAGTAGCTACCGCCTGTCCCCAGCGGTGTGTCACCAGCACTCCCCAATGTACAAGTGCGGTAGTGATAGCCATGGAGACATGCCCAAATGGTGGCTGGCATGCCCCGCCACCCAAATCGCGGTAGCTACCGCCTGTCCCCAGCGGTGTGTCACCAGCAGTACCCAATGCACAAGTGCGGTAGTGATAGCCATGGAGACATACCCAAATGGCGGTTGGCATGCCCCGCCCCCCAAATCGCATTGCCTCATGTCAATGTATTGCACCCAAATCGCGGTAGCTACCGCCTGTCCCCAGTGGTGTGTCACCAGCAATCCCCAATGCACAAGTGCAGTAGTGATAGCCATAGAGATATGCCCAAATTGCGGTTGGCATGCACCACCACCCAAATCGTGGTGCCTCATGTCAATGTATGGCATCCAAATCGCGGTAGCTACCGCCTGGCACCAGCGGTGTGTCACCGCCATGGAGCATGTCCTTACAGCCAATGGGAACCTTGATTGCGTGGCATGATGCAATTTTGAAAATCGTGGTAGGAGTGCTCTGCCACCGCGGAGCCGGTCATTGGATGCAATTGAAAGATGCACCATCGCTGTAGCTACCTCCAGGCCCCAGCGGTGTGTCTCCGCCATGGAGCATGCCCTTACAGCCAATGGGAACCTTGATTGCGGTGGCATGATGCAATTTTGAAAATCGCGGTAGGCGTGTTCTGCCACCGCGGAGCCGGTCATTGGATGCAATTGAAAGATGCACCATCGCGGTAGCTACCGCCGGGCCCCAGCGGTGTGTCACCGCTATGGAGCATGCCCTTACAGCCAATGGGAACCTTGATTGCGGTAGCATGATGCAATTTTGAAAATCGCAGTAGGCGTGCTCCTCCACCGTGGAGGCGGTCATTGGATGCATTTGAAAAAGGCAGACCTGGACCACCAATTGCTGCAGCTTGGCACCTTTGAAACGACCCCAGGGGGCTATATATGTGTGGGAGGGAGCCTCACATTTCCACTACTCCCAGAGCCTGCTGCCAGAGACCCCTCACCTGATGCTGCCTCCAGGGACTTCTGCCAGAGACCCCTCACCTGCTGCTGCCTCCAGGGACTGCTGCTAGTGACCCCTCACCTGCTGCTGCCTCCAGGGAGTGCTACCAGAGACCCCTCACCACCCAATTCCGCTGCTGTTGTCTCATGTCCACAGTGATGGTAAGGACAGAGAAGATCCATGCCAGTCCCTTCACAAGCGAAGAGCTGGAGGTCCTGGTGGACGAGGTGCTCACACAGTGCCCCAAATGTTGTGGTAAGTCCTCAACAGTGGGGGGAGGAGGGCAGTGGGGCACACATGTAGGTTGACTAATGCAGTATGTGCCTGAGAGTGTGTGGTTTTGTCACGCACTGCCTAACATGCCGTCTCCAGGGGGAAGGTGTGTGTACCCAATGCCACAGGTTTCCCTGCCTGCACATGTATGTTTGAGTGACCTGTGTTGTGTTGTCAGCCATACAGTGATGCAGAAAGTGGTTCCTGCAGAAGTCAGGACAGTGATTGCTTGGCTGAATGGCTGTGTGTACCCCTGTTGTCCATCTCAGTGTGAGTCCAGCTGGCCTGCACAGTCCCCGCTCAATAAGATAAGGACACATCACTTCACTTACAGGGTATTACATCAGTCTTTTCTCATTGCACTCCAGTTATGAGCCATCTCAGCACTGTACATTGCACACGACCGCCCTTGTGATGAGGATTTTGGATTTGTGAGATCATGTCCCTCAATGTGACATCCATGACACAGTTATCTATTTACAGGGCAGGGACATTGAGGGCTGCGCAGTCTTGGACACAGTGAGTCTACCCCCAAACACAGGTTGATATGTGATGTATGTATTGCTCAACCTAAAAATGGACTGGAGATGTGGGCTGGCTACACAGGGGTTTCAGTTCTGGCATCCTGCATGTGTGTGAGATGTGCAGGGACTGGGTTCCCCCTCACACCTGCATGCATTTACATCAGCTTTTCCCATGCAGATGTACCATGTGAGATGTATTCTTGTCTCTGTTAGACATATCTTTGGATTTGTGGCGAGTTTGTATTTTGCTGCTGTACTGAGAGATGTAGGTACATAACACTGTGTCACTGATCATTTCCCCGTCTTGTCTCCCATGCCTGCAGCTCAAGGTGTACCAGCGTAAGGCCATGTGGAGGGCTATTGCGGCCAAGGTGCGGGCTCTGGGTGTCTCAAACCGACTGTGCACCCACTGCCACAAGAGGTGGGACGACATCAGCCGGCTGGCAAAAAACGTGGCGGAGATGACCTTGGGGCTGCTTCCTCACACTGGGCGTTTGGCACGGCGCAGCATGACTGCACTAATGGGCCGCATCTTGGCGGTGACTCAGCCTGAGCTGGATACACGTTTGAAGGAGCATCAGCAGCAAGCCAGGGGAGAGCATTCTGGGAAGGGTGGGAGTGGCTGAATGTGTACAGAGGCTGTGCCAGCGCTGGCCTATGTGATGTTGGTAGTGTGATGCAGTGGCATGTAAGTGGCTGCTGAGCTGGGTGCAGGTGTTACGCATTTGCCCTACCTGTACTTACAAAGGTAATTTGAGTACTGTACATTCCCATTGCATTATGAGTCGTGGTCTTCAGGTATCGTCTGCATTGGGGTAGTCTGGGGAATAAGTGAAAACAGAAGGTATGCAGTTCCTAACGTGAATGCAAGGTGTGACAGAATAACAAGGGGGTAACACGGTGGTAACAGGGAACTGTGGTGAATAGCAGGAGTGAAAGTTACTCCTTATTTGGAAAAGAAGACCCTCACACACCCAACAAGCGGGTGTCTTGCTTCATCACCGGGTCTTTGCTCCTTATCGGGCCGGCGGGTGCAATGCCCGATCAGGCACCTAATAGGGCCTTCCTAGCGGAGATCTTTTATTCCAACGCCGGTGAGTGATGTGTGTGTGGGGTGGGAAAAACAATATTAAGACATAAGTGAGTGTAGGTGCATATGAGGTTGAAGTGAAGAGATTAAAACAGGGGTAGGTGATCCACTAAATAATTTTAATACAGTGTGGTCACCATCCTGGTTAAAAAATGTATAGTCCGCACATGTGACACCAGTAGTTAAGTGAGTGTATGTGCTGACGTGATCAATAGGTCAACATGTTTCTTGCCTTTGTATATAATAAATGGCAATTCATCAGGACCGGGGAATTATTGCGGCTACCTACACCTCTTTGGTGGTGCCCAGCCGCTGTAGACTCACAGTGGCTGGCGCGTTACTAGGTGGACGGCGTCTTCGGAGTCACGGAACCGACACTAGAATTTAGTGTGTACTCCCCCCGGCCCTGTATGCAGCACAGCCCAGGAGGGTGTGCTTTTTAGCTACGGTACCACACTTTTTTAGGGTGCTGTATGCGTGCTCACCACTTAGTCTCTTATAGACATTGGGCACCCCCTTGTTATTCTGTCACACCTTGCATTCACGTTAGGAACTGCATACCTTCTGTTTTCACTTATTCATGGGCATGTATGCTGGACCTTGATAACAATAAAATTCATTGTTATTACTTTAAGCCCTCTCTTCCCTCGATTTGTTTGATGATGATGATGTAGTCTGGGGAATCCCATGG
Source organism: Triturus cristatus (assembly GCF_964204655.1). Lineage (NCBI taxonomy): Eukaryota > Metazoa > Chordata > Amphibia > Caudata > Salamandridae > Triturus > Triturus cristatus. The sequence continues at coordinate 59,858,933 of NC_140584.1, forward strand.
GAGGGAACAGCAGTGTGCCCGATCTGAGTGTGCCTTCATTAATGCGTCCATTGCATGCACTCAGATTTGGGAGGCCTACACATCTGACAACAATGTACACCAGTCTTTGGGCCCCAAAGTACAACATGGTGGGTGGCATGGGCTCATGGCCATTGTGGAATGTCATGTTCTAGTCGGTGTCTGTGTTGTCCACTCCTGTTCCATCCAGATCTGTCAGGCCCCCATCATGTCCCTAGGTTGCTGCCACTGAACTGACCCTACATCTCTCTCTCTCATGCAGCATCTCCTGTGGTCACGGAGGGACAGGAGACGGACACCAGTGGGGGTGAAACAAGCACAACAGCTGCACAGGAGTCCAGTGACACAGATGAAACCAGCGCCTCAGAGGGGGACAGGAGTCTGCCAGAGGAATCCCAGCCTGAGACGCAAAGTACCACATCATCTGATGCCAGCGGGGATGAATCCATGTTGGCAGGCACAGGGAACGGGGACTCTGCATCATCTGCCATCACACAGCGGCCAGTGCCCACCCTCCCAGCCACTTCCTCTGGTGCTGCCTGTGTTCGCCTCAGTAAGAGGGGAAGAGTGTCCTTCAACCTGGGCACCGCTGCCCCTGTCCCCCCTGCTGCCATCAGTGTTGAGTCTGTGGACCTTTTGCGCCAGCTGTATGTAGGCCAGACAGCTCTCCTCAATGCCTTCATTGACCACGACAAAAAATTGGCCCAGGTGGTTGCTTTCATGGAGGGCATACATTCAGACGTGGGTGGGCTGCACCGGACTGTCCAGGCTTTGTCCTCCACAGTGACGTCAGCCCTTCAACAGGGACATACTCACAGTCCAGCTCCGGTCCCTTTGTCCACCCCCCTGGCATTGGCCACGTCTGACGATAGTGACCACGGTCCACATACCTCAAAGTCACGATACAGCGCACGAAGCACACAGCAGAAACAACCCAAGCGGTCATGGGCACAGACACCATCCCCACAGAAGACTAAAGTCACCCCAGAGCGCAAGGACAAAAGCCCATCAGGCGACACCAGGGGCACAAATGCTAAGTAGCAGACCTCAGGCTCACATGCCTCAGTGGCATCCCCATCCAAGGACTCTCCTGTCCCTAAAGCATCTCATAAAGAGAAGCATACAGTTTCTGTGCCCACCGAGAAGGTGGTGCATGCCAAGGGTACACCTAGGAAGAGCTCCAAGGCAGATTCACCCACCACCTCAACTCCCATTCCAAGCCCAGTGAAGCAGGGGAAGGTCCAAGCAGCCCTCCGGCTTGCCAAGCCACTGATAGCTCTACCTCAACCGGGCCGCTCTCTCCCCGGTCAAGTGCCCCGACGGTCCCCGAGACACAGCCAGCTCCCAGTCTGCCTGAAAGCCAAGTCTGAGTGGTATTCACCCTCACACACCTGTCTCTCACACAGGTGGGCCTGTACTGCACATTGTTACCCCCTGACTGTGATGCTGACCATGGAAAGGTACAGTCGCACACATTCCCTGTGCAGCCTCTCCTGGATATACTCTGCACTTTGTTTTTTCCACTGGCCTTGTTGCTACTTGCTGTGTTCAAATATTCCCTGTGCAGCTTCTCATGGACATACTCTGCACTTTGCCCTGCCAACTGGCCTTGTCAGTCACTGCTGTGTGCCCCTTGCCTGTGCAGCTTCTCATGGACATACTCTGCACTTTGCACTGCCAACTGGCCTTGTTGCTGTTTGCTGTGTTCAAGTATTACCTGTGCAGCTTCTCATGGGCATACTCTGCATTTTGTGCCTTGCTCTTCTCTACTCATGGTGCCTATCTGTGCAATATGTGAATAAAGACAGTTGCTCCTGTTGTCTGTTTTGTCAGTGTCCTTACTGAATGAAGTTCTTTTGCTGTGTGTATATTGTTTACTGTGCCACATGGTCTGTGTGCCTCTCCAACATAGCCAATGTCTTGGCTCACTTACTTTATTTTTTTTAGGGGTGACAAAGACTTCAGTTCTTCCTGACCCTGATACTAGTGGGGGCAATGATGTCAATTGTAAATGGAAAGCAGTTGTCATTTTCTTAATTTGTTCATGTTGGCTATATTGTACACATGTCAGGTTGGGGGGCACTGCCAGCACAGAGTGGGATTCTATCCACAGTATTGCAGGAAGTCTGGCCATGGTCATCATGTATGTGTGTTCTTCCATTATGTGTGCCCAGTGGTGTATGTGTGTGGTCATCTTGTGATGGCCAGTCATCCTAATCCCATGGCTTACTTTCAATGTGTGCTCTTGGGTGGTCAAGAAGTGTGCAGTGTGAAGGGGGTGACTTTGTCGGGAGTGTTGATGTGTGCATGCCCCTGCATTGTCAACTACACACATCTGTCACCCAGGAGTTGTTTGCCTGTTGTTTTGATTGTTCAGTCCTGTGGATGTGGTTGTATGCACATTTGTGAGTTGTATGTTGTGCACTGTGCAGTGTGTTGGTGTGTCCTTGCAGTTCTGGCTGACTCCTACTTGATGTTTTTTTCACTTGCGAGTATGCAGAGTGTGTGACTGGTAAGTCAGTGTTATGTTATCCATGTGTATTGTTACTGTTTGTGGAGACTGTGCAGACCTGCTGCTCCACACTGCCATTGTGGTTGTGTTTTCTCATGCATTGCTGTCACATGGTGCCTTTTTGCCTCCAGTATGGCATGTTGTGTGTGGTGTCATACCATCCCCTATCTGTGCTTCAGATGCCTACCCATTGTGAGTCTGCACTACCTATATTCGTGTATGGTACACGCCTGCCATGTCCCCTACTGACATGCAATACACTTCACTTTGATGACAGCTGTCCCCTTGCTTTACATGTGTGTGTGCCTCCCCATCACTTCATTTGTGACACTGTGCTTTGTGGTGCAGTTCTTTGACCAGGAGCAATGTGTCACTCAGGGCATTTCCCCAATGGGTTATATGTGATGTTCTTGTGCTGTTTGGCAGTCATGGTTGCTCATATGCAGTTCAACTGTGTGTGGTGCCCAGTCCTCTGGTAAAGTTGTTCCACCTTTCTGTCCCAGACTTGTCCATCTGTTGGTGCTGTGTTGGATGATTGTGTGTTGGCTGTGGTACTGCTTCACTTCCTGGGTGTGCTGTTGTCTTTGTGCTGTGCTGATTGGTGTTGTGTGGGTTAATGTTATGTCACTCATGTCTGTGTGGGGCTGGTATGCTTGGTGTGCACACACTGCTTGTTGTGCATGCAGTGCTGTGTGTGTATGTTGCCTTGTCATTGCCTGGTGTGCATCCCCTGATGTCCTGCCGTGTTTGCTATGTGATTTTTTTGCCCGTGCATCTGTTGTTTGTTTGATGTGGCTGTGTTGTTCTGTGATGGTGCACTTCGTGTCTGTGTTGTGGTATGTTGTCTGTACATTGTTCCTGAGTGATGAGGTTGTGCACTCCTGTTGTGTCTGTGCTCCCATTGCCTTTCCACAATTTAGCTGCACAGGGCATGTCTGTTCTTGTTGTGGTTCTGTGTGTGTTTCTGTTAGGTTATGTGTTTTTCTGTTGTTTTTGTGCAGACATATGTCCTGGCATCCCTGTGTGTGTGTGATGTTTGTGGCTACCCCCAGGGTGTGTGATTGTTTGTGTATAGACTGGCAAGTATTGCCAGCCTTCAGTGTGTTTGACACTGGTGTTGTGTGCTGCTGGTGTGAGGGGGGGGGGGTAAGTGTGTAGATTCCTACTAGTGTTTGGCAGTCAAGGAGTGTGTCAATGGGCCCTGTGTGTTGTGCTGCTGGCGTACTCATGTGAAGTAGTTGTATACATGTGTGGCTATTCACAGTTTGACTTCAGGGTCTTCCTTTCATCCTTGTGCCTATACATAGTTTGCCTTGCTGTCTCCCTGTGTTGTTGCACTGAGCTGTCTGTGGTTTGACTTCACTAACTGTACCAGCCATGTATGCTTTGATGGGCTGAGGGTGTTGTTCTATGTCCCTTGTCTTGCATGTGATGTACACATGCTTGTTGTTTGTCTCAATGGCTTTCCATTTGTGTGCACCCCCCTTTGGCTTTCCTATTTGTTGTGCTCCATTGCTGTTGGCATGTGGTGTGTGTATGTGTATGTGTGTCAGTATGGGGTATGTATGTGTGACTTGGCAGGATGTGTGTCCAGTAGGATGTTTGTTCCTTGTATGTGTGTGTGGTCATTTGGTGCTTGTACTCATTTTTATTGCCATGAGTGTGGTGGTGTTGTGGTGTGTGTGTTTCCCTGGCCCTGTGCTACTGTGCTGAGTGTTCCTCTGCAGCCACTCCTGCAGTGGCTGTCTCCCTGGTTGATTGTTGTGTGGTGCAGGTTGTGGATTCACCTGGCTTGTTGTTGTGCATGGAGGTGCACAGGAGGGGCACATGGCATGTGCCTCCAGGGGGTGTGGTAGTGTGTGGAGGGTGGAGGTGTGGCCCTGTGCTCTTTGTGCCCTGCCCATGCCGGGCGCTGGCACTGCCTTCTGCATTGTGCGCATGTATTTCCTTGTCTTCACCGTTGCGGTGACCTGACCGGGACATTGCTGCATGATCGCGGAAAATGTGTGTCCAGGATGCGGAGGGGTGACTTGGTGGCAGGTGGGTCATGTGTGGGTGCACTTGTGGATGTGTTCCTGTCTCCACCAGGGTGTCTGATGTGGATTTGGACCCTGTATCAGCCCATAAGTTGTGTGTTGTGTTTGTGTTATTGCGTACCTGCGTGCGGCGTCCGCGGCGGTGCATGAGTTGCTGATGATGTATCAGGTACAGCACCGGAAAAACGTGCAGGGCTGGGTCCATTGCGGTTGTGTCTGGGTGGTGTGGACCGGGACTCTGGTTTGCGCTCCGCTGTCGAGCTTCTGCCGTCTTTGGTTGGGCGGTTTCTCCGCTGCGGTGCGACTGCTTGTTTGGGGCATCCTAATTTGTGGAGCGGGCGGATTTCATTCCGCATGGCGGTGAGTCTCCATTGGCTCGCACCGACACTTTGATGGCGGTTTGCGTCGCACCGAGGCGGACAGGAAATGGGCTATGTTTGGCCATACTAATATGGCGGGCGTGAGGACCGCTGCTTGCGGGCGGTAAAACGCATTTTTCCGCACCGCCAGCACCACGGTGGTGCCATCGCCCACCATCCTAATAGGCCCCATAGTCTGACTTAGAGCGTAATTTATACAAAGAAACTTAGCCCACCAAGAAGGGATACAATTGTTAGCTAGGTACTTTGTCGACAATAGTTATCTCATAAATGTTTATGTCACAATCATGAGCTGTATGAGCTGTCCACTGGTGAGGAAGAATAAACACATCTATTAACTATCTGATGCCGCATGGCATAAGGCTTACATCTGAGATCCCCGGTCTTTGGAAATGCCATATCATATGCATGAAACTACACTTGCTTAGATAGATTTCGCAGGGTCACCCCTTGAGAATAATTCTTATTCACCAGTGTGCAGCTCATGAATGTGGGAATATTTTACAGACACTTGTTCCCCGACTTTTGTTTTGTCATAAACGTCCATTATACTTGGCAACTAAAACGGCTCGAACCATAATTTGTGCAACCATTAAGCCCAGAAGAAGCGGATTTACTCAAGTGCAAGACATGGGTTTTCAGTGCAACATGAAATGTAGCTGTCTCATGAAAACGAATTGGTGCTCAGGAGTCTATTGAATGTCATGACAGTTCATGCTCATGGGGATAAGGAAACAGTCTTGCCTTGTTAGAAATATGGTTTACACATTTACGGCAATGAACAACAGCAGGTTTGGAAACAATATGGGATTGTTATGCAAATGTCGAGTTCAAATTGCCACAGGAATTGATTGAGAATGACAGGGTACCAAGAGGGCAGTTCTAGCAAAATAACCTGCTGAAGAGAGTACATTGCAAAAGTGTGGGGATCCAAGTATGGGTCACCAATGCATAATTTCTGCAATTAATATGCACTATCAGACATGACATACAGCTAGTAACTTGGGGCCAAATGTACGAACTTTAGTGTTTGCGAGGACCGAATTGCACGTTTTTGCGATTCACTATTTGGTATAAGCAAACACTAATGTATGAAAGTGTGTTTTGCACTTTCTGCGATTCCCATTGGGTCGCAAATAGAACTACCTTGTGAATATTAATGAAGTAGGTCTCAGTTTGCAACCCATTGGGCATCGCAAAACCGGCAGACCACGTCTGTGATTGCTTTTTAAATAAAGCAATTGTTTTTTTAAATGCAGCCCATTTTCCTTAAAGGAAAACGGGATGCATTTCAAACAAAACATGGAAAGTTTTATGTTTAATTTTTTAAGACTAGGCACCACCTGCTCTTGAAAATATATATTATTCATTCTGGTGGTGATAAAATGCAAATGTTTTGCGACCTTCTTTCGGTTGCAAAACATTTGTTCATACCAATGCGAACCGTTTTTAGGAAGAGACGCCCTAAACACGCCCCTTCCAAATATCAATTTGCAATCCCAAATTAAGATTGGGTAACAGGTTACCCAATCGCAATTTGGGATTTGTACATTTGAAAATGTCTTTTTGCGTTCACAAGCGGCCCGATCCGGTGAATCAGGATGTTTGGGAATGCAAAAAAGCTTAGTACATCTGGCTCTTGGTTCTATCATAGCGTTCAAATATAATGAAAATTAGCCTAAATCCCTCAGAAGAAAATATATTTATAAAAATTTGAACGCAGAATTTGATGACAAAGGATGAGTCCTGTTTTAAAGCATACGCGTAAAGTTTCACGTAATGCACAATTTAATTACACAGGGTTTCATTTTTTTACATAGATCATATATAACACCCAGAAGACTTAATGAAATCTCAAACTCTATACTCTCAACATGCCCCAGATGTGCATCGGTCGAGGCTGGGATCCGCCACATGGTTTGGAGCTGCCCAAAGCTTAAGCCATACTGGGAGCAAGAAGGTCTATAAATACCTGAAGCATGACTGTTAGGCCACCTTGCAGACTCTTAAAACAAACAAGCATTTACAATGCAACCGTCTCGGCATTGTTAAAGTTAGAGCTATTGGCATTGCTCATGACATTATTTTTGTTTATGTTTTTGTTTTTTAAACATTTAAAGAAACGGCATTGTTATTTACAATGTCAATAGCTTAATCACTCTCAAAAGCGAGATTTATTATGCGAGCATTATTTGGGAAGTTTGGCAAATCCATAATTATGAGGAAAACGCTGCAGCTGCAGAATCGCAAAATGCCAGTGGCCCAGACTAATATGCATGATTAGTATTTGGATTCCATGCTTATTCCTTCTTTGTCCTCTCTGCTGAAACTGCTGCCCGAAGTTTCAAATTTATTAATACTTAACAAAAATCACACTACCGTGCCAGGGCCAGACTTGGCGTTGATAATGATTGTTTGAAAAGGGAACTTTGAAAGTATACGAACTTGACCAATTCTGGTTTCAAAATATAAGAGAACACTGAAGAGGCATGCGTCTACCGACTGTTATATATAATTTGGGATATATTTCTTAATCTGTCGAGTTCAGCCACTGCATGATTATATTGTTGTCACTTTTTGAAACTCAGGAGCAGTAACATTGTCGTGGTGTCACTAGGGCTTCAAGTGGATGTTTTTTCAATATTATATACAAGCCACAGTTACTGCTAATTTATCTTATGCAACTAACAACGATTGACAGAGCCAATAGTCCTAACTTGTTGTAGGTATCATGTTACTTGTCGGACCAGCTGGAGAGTCGTGGGGGAGGTTAACTGTGAAGCACTTTTGCTACAGGAAACGCCCGATGCCCGGGCAAGCCAGCCCGGCCCTGCTCAACAACCCCGTTCTCTCCCACATTTACCTGTGGCGAATGGAGGAAGACGTGTCGGCTTAGGGCTCCGCCGGAGGTCTCCCGTGTCAGCCCCTATTATCCGTATGCAGCGCGTTTTTTCGCGCTGCAACTTTACCTGACGATTGCTGCACCCACCCTGCGGCTCCGATGCGAACTCCTGGGCAAAAGTATGTGGTGCTCCGTCCCGGGGTGTATGGCCTTTCCTGTGGCCCGGTGGAGTGCTGCTGAACTGGTGTGACGGCTCACGCGAGCCCGTGGTCTGACCCCGCCCACTGGGCCTCGCGCTGTGTCACAGTAGACACTGGCGGCTGCTGTTCGAACTGCGGGAGCCGCACGTTTGCCCCCATACTGTGCCTGCATTGCCTGGAAACTTATCAGTGGAGACCTGTGGCCCTGCTTGGGAACCGGACACTCCTCCGATCTGCTCCCCTGCAGCGGTAGCGGTGTGCTCCCCGAGGTGGTCCCTGGTGAGTGACTTGCCGGGACTGGGTTCGTGCCGCGCTGCGGAGGGCAGCCGACATTGGAGACTGCTGGCGGCCCCACGAGACAGCTGCATATGCAGCGGGATCTGCCTTCTTGCTGGGGGCCCCCAGCGGCGGCTTCCTACACAGCGGGATCTGCCTTTTGTGCCGCTGCGGAGGCTCGAAGAGTGGCGGCGCTGAGCGGCTGTTTCTGGGAGCCGGAAATTAAGGTGACAGACTGCGGTGCCCTGAGCTGAGCCTTGCCGCCTTTCTCCGAGGTCAAGCAGAAATGCCTCAGAGAAAGGCAGCGGCGTTTTCCGATTCGGGGGCGTGTTGGTGAGAAAAAACACGCCCAGAGAAAGAATCGAAAAATACACGCCCCCGAATCGCAAAAGGACGGGGCTTGTTTGGAGAGACAAACCTCTTCTCCAATGGCTGACCATCATTTCAGAGGCCAGCCAATGGAGAAGAGGAGAGAAGAGGGGCGGGTTAAAGCCCCACTACTCCAAGTCATTAAATCTCGCGAGCGAGATTGCGCAAGCGCAGCCTTCGCTAGCCGAGACCTAAAAAGACAGGCAGTGAGTTCATAGATAGGGCTAAAATGGCAGTCACTATGAGCAGAAAGTCCCGTTCTATCCCATCTATAGTACAGTGGAAAAGCTGGGTCCAGAAGTAGGCAGAAATTAAAGGTATGGCATTTCACAGAAAAGAAATCAGAGCTGAATGAAAAAATCCCACAGCTGAGCAGTGGGACGAAATAAGATTATCATGTAATTCTGATGTAGAGCCAACATAGTAACAACAGTGTTAAATCGAACCCAGTGAAGTTCAATTCTTCAGCAATGAGAGTCGGTACATTGGTAAAATCACCCTTTTTCCTCTGCAACTGCAGTCAACAAGCTTTACACAGTCTAAGAAATCCATATACATGTTTAAGGGTGCCGTGGAACTGCAGTGTAAGCCTCCATCCTCTCCAACCAGCACTTCGAAAAGAAATCGCAACAGGAACATAACTGGCAACTCAATTGCCACTAACACCTTATTTGTTAATTCATTCAAGTAAAACCACTAGCTTGTGACTTATAAGTGGAGTACTGTTTGTTTGTTTAATGGAGAGTGCTAGTTTGGTGTTGGCACAATCTCATCAAGTAATCAGTGCAGCATACACATTGAAATACCAGCACTAATTACTTTTAGTAACCAACCTTCATAGTTAACAGCACTGTAATATTTCAGGTGGGGGGAAAATTATGTGTAAGCCAACTGTGAAACACAATATGTTCATTTGATACAAAATATCTGAATCGTTCTATGTTCTCCTCTAACAATGTGTCCTATTAAATTGATATACACCTTATTATGACTGAATTTGATGATTGTACAAGGCATCACATAAATAATAAATGCAAATAAAAACAAGTTTGAAAAAAGGAGGCTGAACGGGGAAGCCAAGGAGAGTACTACTTCTGAATATCTTCGATACACAAGCCTCTTAATGCTTGGCACTTCAATGCCATAAGAGGAAGAGGGATAACACAGATGGGGCAACTACATTTGCAACAATATTGCAACAAACTATCCATCACAGAGAGAGGATGCTGGAAGATGTCATGCAGCTGGAGCAAGAGGAGATTAATCCTTGCTTTGCAAATTGTGGGCTTGCATTGTTAGGTGTGTGGGAAGGTCACATTTTACTTCTCCAACAACAAACGTGTAAACATTATTTTTAACCCAGTTCTCATCCACCTGTTCAAGTAGCATTTTTGTTTTGGTTTCCCCCAAAACATAATAAAACAAAAAACAAAAAAGGTAAAAAAACAAAAGGTTCTTTTCAGACCCAATTTTAATGGTTTATGAAAGATAAAAATGTGCACGAAATAGACACAAAGAGAGATAGCTCAGTGAAACAGTGCATGAGAAAGTAAGTTACAGAGCGCATAAAAGTGAGGAAATGAGAGGGGCTGAACAGCAGGGTTAGGCTGCATGGCCTGGCCCCCAGCCAGGTCCTATGGCTTGACCACCATGGGTGGCCAACCTCCACTGTGTATGGTCTTTGGCTACATGTAGCAGTGTCCAGTCATGGCCTGTGTGCCTAGTCCTCCACGGATGGCCAATCGTCACTGCACGCGGCCTTCGGCTAACTACAGTGGGGTTGTCCACAGGGCATGACCAGCAGCCAGACCTGCAGCCAACCCACCCAGGGCATTTGGCTGTGCATAGCAGTGCTTGCCCATAAGGTATAGCCTCCAACCATGCCTTGTGTTCAGCCCGCTGTAGGCCCTCACTGTGCTGATCTTCAGCCATCTGCAGCATGGGTTGCTCAACTAACCCATAGAGGGCAGCCATCCCTTGATAAGCATGGCCTAGGGACATGCGTAGCCGGCTTTTCCTATAAGACCTGGTCTGTGGCCAAATCCTTCAGCCAACTTGCTTGGGCATCCAACTAACACTAAGCACAGCCTCTGGCCGAACACTGTGGGATTTGCCCCCAACCCTGGCCTCTGGCCAAACCCTGCTCCCTACCTGCTGCGGGGGCAAACCACTGCTGGTCATAGTATTCTGATGTTTGCAGTACATGTTCGCTGCAGGACCTAGCTTTCAACCAGCCCTTGCAGGCAATCCACCAAAGGAGTTGCCCACATGGCCTGGTCTGTGACCTGGCCCTTTGTCCAACACACTGAGGGCATCTAACACTCCACTGTGCATGGCCTTTGGATGTCAGCAGCAGGTGTTGACCACTGGACTCCTGCCAGATGTTGTGCCCAATCCACTAGGGGTGGCTAGCCCATCACTGTGCATAGTTTTTGGCTGATCACAGCAGGGTTGCCAAAAGTACCTAGCCTCCAGTCTTGCACTGTGCCCACCCTGCTGTGAGCACCTAACCCCAGGTGTGAATTGCATTTGGTCATCCATAGTGGAAATTGCATTCCAGTCTTTGGGGTTATAATATGGTCAGGCAACAACCTGCTAACCTGAGTTATGCAGTATGAACTGGATACCCTCTGCGCTATTGCATCTTTGTGGTTTGTAGTATGGTTGCTGGAGGATGTGCAATCGTTTGACCTCCAACTCTCCTGTATTGATAGAGAAGCATTACCCTGCAGGGCTTGACCTATGTCCAGCCTCTACGCCCAAACCATAATTAGTCAGGGCCTGTGCCCAACCCACAGTTGGCTGTTGTCCTCCATTACACAAGACCTTTGGATATGCACAGCAGGGACTACCCACTGGGCCTGGCCTCCAGTCAGACACTGTAGCCACTCTGGCATAAATAGTCAGTCCTGGTCCAAACGTCATTCAGCCATCTGCTGCGTGGGTCTCATAGCAAAGCCTGTCTTCCATCTAGGCCCTATGCTCCATCTACTATGGGTGTCCAACGCACAGTGGGCAGACAAACCAGGCTGCTCAGTGTGAGAAGTTGGCTTGGTATATGCTGTCCACTAATTAAAGTGGGCGCCTTGCACCAGTCCAAACGACCCTTATGATGTATGAGGTCAAAGATAACCTATAGAAAGCTACCCTAGTGGTAGCTGTGGAGAGCAGCCTTCAGGCTTAATCTTGAAGCAGCTTGTTTTGCCAGTATATCACCTCCTTTACTAATTAAATGAAAGGAGAACCACACAGTAGTTATATAAAAATATGTATTTATTAATATAACACTCTCTAGTATCCTCTACCCGAGGATAGAACACAAAGCACACAATACGAGGTCAATAGATCAGTTGTGTATACCACAATATACAGTGGGCTCCAGGGGGAGACCAGACCATTTACTAAAATAGTGGTATAACAACCACGACTCGGGTCAAGACAAGGTATGTAGAAGGTAGAATAGTTGGGACCCCAATAAACTATCCAAGGTGAGTAGATAGGGACTCCACAGAGGATGGGTGCAGTGTGCTAACACGACCCTGAGCTCCATACAATTCTATGGGCAAGTCGCCGTTGCAATTTTGCAGTTTAAGGACCCTTCTAGGAGGACTTCAAGGAAACCCTTTTGAATTTAGGAGGTTGGAGAGCCACGCCACCTGTGGATACCGTAGTACCCGAGTTACCTATCCCAAAGGAGCCAGTGCATAGGTCTGGAGTGGTGTCGGAAACCACCGTCTTTCTCAATGGGGGGCTGCGAAGAAATGCTGCTGCCGTGATGGTGAAAAGGGTCTATTGGATCCCAGCCGGGATTCTGGAAGAAAGGCACCTGAAAGCAGAGGGGACAGAGTCTGGGTCACTTCAGGGTGACCAGGGGCTCGGGAGACGAATGCCCACCGATGTCAGGTGCTTCAGGTGCGAAAAAAGGATGCTTGACTCTGCAGCCACGAGGACCAGGAAATGTTGACGATGACCAGGAGCCAGTTGAATGCTATCCCACGAAGTATGTCGAGTGCTGAGGGGTCGGTGTCCAGCTGGAGCACCAAAAAGCCTTGGCAAAAGCAACCCACGCAGGAAAGTCAAGCAAGTTACGGTGAGGACCAGCAAGGTCCTAGGGCCTCTCAAAGCAATGGAGAGTCAGGGCACGTCTGGAGCAACCAGGAAAGCCCAATATAAATCAAGATAACCCTCAGGAGGACCCACAGGCCGAATGACCAGGAGTCGGCAGGGGACCTCGAGTAAGATCACAAAGCACCAGCCCACGGAGCACTCGGTGTGAGGAGGCCGGTGTTCTTTGGTAGAAAACCAGCTCGGGGTCAGGACTAAGCAGAGTCCAATGCACAAGCTCGGGAATCGCCAACAAGCATATGCAATTGCAAATAGACGCGGTGCACAGGGGTTCAGTTCATGCAGTCCCCACAAGGGATACTGGCCTCAAACTTACTGAGAGGGCAGATCAACATCAGGGATCTTCGTAACCCGCCTCCTATGTTGCTGGAGTCTTCCGAATCTGTAACGCGCTTTGCCCCAGGGGGTGCCCCTGTGCCTATCGGCCGTGGGAGGCCTTGGACCTGCCTGGCCTCTCTCTCACCGGGCTCCAAGCATCCACCGCTGTCGCTCTGGGTTGGCCAGGGCGTACGGCCCTTGGGGGCATCTGGTTTGGCTTGTGTCCTTGGAGGTTGCCTGCCGGTGTGTGGGGCTGGGCTCGGCCATCATAGTCGGGTGGCAGGTGGGGTGGTGGTGGCACCGCCCTGCCCCCCCTCTCTTCTTGCTGCCTCCCTTGCCTTCTGGTGCCACGGTTCCCTAGGAGGGGCCTCTTCGTGTTTGCTGGCTAGGGGTGCGCTGGCCCCCTCGTGTCTCCGGCCCAGCGTTTTCTGTCTTGGGTCGGAGTTCTTCCTGCAGTTGGTGTCTCCACGCCATTCTGGCTGTCTCGGGCTGTGGCTCTGTGGGAGGGGTCGGCTCGGACGGACCGGAGAGCACCCGGACCTGAGTACCGACGGTCTGGGAGCCGATCTCCTCCTCCTGCTGGACTTCCGGCCATGCCTTCTCTCCAGACATGCTCCGACGACACTCTCCACTGGTGACGATGGGTAGAGTCCGTAACACGCAGGCGGTTGCCCACCCAACCCAAACCACGATGGACCGGTACACTACCAGCGACCGGGACCCAGGTGAGGGGATTGCAGCGCCCCCCACTCCTGCTGGAGGTGACCTGGACACCATCCTACAGGCCATTGGAGCTTCTCAGACCTCAGTCGAGAGCAAGATTGGTGAGGTACGGGTTGACGTGGCCCTCATTCTTCAGGATCTCCGGAACGCCACAGCCCGGATTACGGAAGCGGAGTCGCGTATTTCCACTGAAGAAGATGACCCAAGTGGCTCAGCTTCAGAACCGGACTTCCGAGCTCCACCGCCGGGCTGAGGATGCAGAAAACAGATCACGGAGGAACAACCTGCGCCTTGTTGGATTTCTGGAGGGGGTCGAACAGGGTCGGGCGGATAAAATCATGGAGACCTGGGTGCGATCCTGGTTGCCCAAGGACCTCCTCTCTCCTTGGTTTGCGGTTGAGCGCGCCCACCGCTCTCTGGCTCCACGTCCCCCGCCCGGGGCCCCGCCGCAACTCTTCATCATGAGGATCTTCAATTTTCGAGACCGGGACGCTATCCTTAAGGCGGCGAGGTTGCAGGGGCCACTGCTCTTTCAAAACAACAAAATAATGGTGTTCCCTGACCATACCAGGGAGGTGCAGGCCCAACGGCGCACCTACGATGATGGTAAACGAAAACTTCGTGACCTGGGTCTTCGGTATGATCTCCTTTTCCCGGCCCGCCTCCGGGTCGTCTTCCAGGATAGGACCTTCTTCTTTGATACCCCCCAAGAGGCCTTGACCTGGCTCACATAGGAACACCTGCTTCAGGCGTGTCCGGCCCTCCCTCCCGGGGGCGGTAGCCCAAGGCCCTCCCAACCTCCTCCTCCAAAAACTCCCGCAAGAAGAACGGCCGGCAGGAAGGGATCTCGCTATCCCAGGGGGCGAGGTCTCAGACACCCCCCCCCCTCCCGCACCTTCTCGTAGCCCTGATCATCTTAGCCTGACTGGGTCATCGGGGGTTTGGGCCCACTTTCGATCCCATCGGCGCAGCTGCGGCCCTCCCTGTCGGACTCGAACTTATCCCGGAGCCCCGTGCTTCATGGATCTACCAACGGTGATGTGGATTGACTCCGGCGGCCCAGCTGAGTGAGGTCTAAATTTGTTCCTAATTGTTCCTTGCAGCTGTTAACCCTGATGTATCCGTATATATGGAGGGGTCCACCTTTGCCAAGACACTGCTTGACTTGTTGGGTTGTTGGGTACCCTGAGTACTTTGTGCTTGCTCTTGGGGCCCGCCCTGATAAGCTCACGTCCTGCTAAGCGTTTTAGCTTAAGATTTTGAGTTAGGTGCTGTTTCAGGGCGACAGATGCTTCATGTTTGGAAGTGTAGGGTGGGGGGAATTGGGGGGTAAGGGTGGGTAGACCGTTGTCTCCCGTATCCTTTACCCAGGATAGAACACAAAGCACACAATACGAGGTCAATAGAACAGTTGTAAGTAGCACAATACACAGTGGGTGTCAGGGACCCCACAAGCCTTACCGTCTGCCTGTAGAGTAGTCTCGCAGGGATGACACGAACCACCTCCACCGTTCCTCACCTGCTCCTTGTCCTACCTCAAATAGTACCAGACCGGGGCTGGGTGAAGACTGGGGGAAGGAATCCTCTAGTGAACGTGCCTTAAGGTGCGATACGATGTTGAAGGACCCTTTGTGGAAGGCGTTGATCTTCCTACCCTGTGTCCTGGAAAACAACCACCAATCTGTTACTTCCTGTCGCTAACAGTAAACATACACACACCCACAGTCATCAAGGGAGTATAGAAGGAAGAGTATAGTCACCTGAAGAGGGTGTGTGCAATCCAGGTACCTCTGGCAGGAGCGCCTACCAACAAGGAAGCGGAAGACTCCAGCAAGGGGCTCCTTTGCCAGTCAACAAGATTCTCAAAGACACAAAAGGATCCAACTAACTGAGGGTTACGGTATCAAGCGCCCTTGCGCTACCGTGGTGTGGCAAAAGAAATGGCGGCAATGCATTTCTGCGCTTGCCACGTATAAAGGAATGGCGGCAATGCACTCCTGTGCTTGCCAAGTACAAAGGAAGGGTATGTGGTGACACACTCCGGTGCTCACCGTGATGCGGGGAAAAGTAATGGTGGCAAGGCACTCCAGTGCTTGCCTGAAACAACTAAAGAAGGTAATCCAAGGGCACAAATGGTGACGCGCCCCAGTGCTCACCCAGAAGGAAAGGGGAGTGTGAGTGCGCCCGCACTGAACTCCCTAAGTTTAGCTTTACACTGCTCTGGTGTTGACAAAACGCTCAGCGTGTGGCGGTGAGCCCCGCATTCAGCGTGGCTTGGCAGAGGTGGGTTGAGTGCGCCCGCGCGACTCTTGGCAGTTGAGTCAGCGCTCCGGTACTGACTCTGGTGGCGAAAGGGTAAGTGGTGACGCGCCCCAGCGCTCACCGAGACAAGAGAGAAGAGAAGGCAAGCGGTGATGCGCTGGGCGCTCACCGGGATCAGAAAGGGGGTAATCAAGTGCGCCCGCCCTCGCTCTTGGTGGCAGAAGCAGCGCTCCGGCGCTTAGGTGGAGAGTCAGTGGAGCCTGTACCTGGAGCTGTTCGGCGATTCCGTCGGCACCGTCAGGAAGCGACTGCACAGTATCAGAAGCACTTGTGTGTGGGCGTGTGGGTCTCTTAAGGATGTTCCCCGGAAGTGCTCCAGAGGTGACCCGTGGTACTGCACACAGGAGCTAGACCGCCAACCATACACCACACAGACATTGCTGCCTCCAGGGACGTGACAGTGGGCTCCAGGGGGAGACCAAACCATTAACTAAAATAGTGGTATAACAACCATGACTCGGGTCAAGACAAGGTCTGGAGCACGTAGAATCGTTGGGTCCCCAAGGAACCACCCAAGGTGTGTAGATAGGGACCCCACGGAGGACGGGTGCAGTGTGCTAACATGACCGCGGGCTCCGTACAATTCTATGGGGAAGTTGTGGTTGCAATTTTACAGTTTAAGGACCCTTCTAGGAGAACTTCGAGAAAACCTTTTGGAACTTAGGAGGTTGGAGAGCCACCCCACTTGTGGATACCGTAGTACCCGAGTTACCTACCTCAGAGAAGCCGGGTGCATAGGTCTGGAGTGGTGTCAGAAAGAGCCGTCCTTCTCAATGGAGGGCTGCAGAGAAGTGGTGCTGCCGTGATGGTGAAAAAGGTCTGGTGGAATCCCAGCCGGGATTCTGTAAGAAAGGAACTTGAAAGCAGAGGGGACAGAGTCTGGGTCCCTTCAGGGTGACCTGGGGCTTGGGAGACGAATGACCACCAATGTCGGGTGCTTCTGGTGCGTAGAAAGGATGCTTGACTCTGCAGCCATGAGTACCAAGAAACGTTGACGACAACCAGGAGCCAGAAGCGAGCTGTCCCACGAAGGATGTTGAGTGCTGCGGGGTCAGTGTCCAGCTGGAGCACCAACAAGCCTTGGCAAAAGCAACCCATGCAGCCAGGTCAAGCAGGTTACAGTGAGAACCAGCAAGGTCCTAGGGACTCTCCAAGCAATGGAGAGTCAGGGTACGTCTGGAGCAACCACGAAAGCCCAATAGAAATCAAGATGACCCTCAGGAGGACCCACAGGCCAAATAACCAGGAGTCGCGAGGGGACCTCGAGCAAGATCACAAAGCACCAGCCCACGGAGCAGTCGGTGCGAGGAGGCCAGAGTTCTCTGGTGGAAATACGGCTCAGGTTCAGGACTACGCGGAGTCTAATGTACAAGCTTGAGAATCGCCAACAAGCATATGCAATTGCAAATAGATGCGGTGCACAGGCGTTCCAGTCATGCAGTCCCCAAGAGGGATACTGGCCTCAAACTTGCTGAGAGGGCAGATCAACCTCAGGGACCTTTGTAACCCACCTCCTGTGTTGCTGGAGTCTTCAGAGTCCGCAGGAGCTCGAAAGCAGCAGACAGGTCAGTTGCATAGAGGTGCCTGCGAATGCAGGGGACTGACTCCTTCACCCCAAGGGAGTTTCTTCAGTTGTTCTTGGTGCACCACAGGTCCTGCACGGAGCCTGTATGGAGCAAGGGCACAGACAAAGCTTTGGACGGAGAGGGGGATGAAGTCGGGCCCAGTCAAAGTCCAGCAAAGTCCAGAGTGTCCAGACGGTCGAAGGTCAGTGGTTTTTTCTTGTAGAATCTTGTCCACATAAAATCTAAAGTCTCACAGCCAGGGAAGCCCTTTTGTACCCACTGGAGAGGGTTGGACAGATTCGGGGGACCATCCTAGGGGAGAGTCAGGACAGCAGGGTGGTTACACCCATGTCCTTTGTCCAGTTGCGCGCCAGAGCAGGAGCCAACGGCTGCCAGAACTGGTTTGAGCTGGACTATGCACAGGGACACCAAATGTGCCCCAGGTGCACACTTTCAGGCACTCCCAGAGTGCACCCACCCAGCCCCAATACACTAAAATCTGTCTGGGAGGTGGTCACACCTCCCTGTGACAGGATGCCTATTGTGGTGCCTTCCTCTGCTCAAGCTTGGCTAAGCAGCAGGAGGGCAGAAACGTGTCTCTGGTCGCCAGTATCCATTTTGTGCTGACCGGGTCGAGAAGGCTGGCACCGGATAGACCAGTGACCCCACAAAGCTTGCTTCAGAAGGATAGAATCATACCTCCCACATCGGTTACCGGTGTAGAGGTATGATTCCAAGGTGTTTGATACCAAACACGATATGTTTCTATACAGCCATTTTCGAGATAGCATTTACCGCAAGGTTACAATGCACCTCTACCTATATGTCCGGCTGAGTCACAGACAACCCGGGAGAATGGTCTCCGAAGGCTGCAGAGGGGCTCTGATCATGCAGGGGCATCCTCTCACGTAAAACCCAGCACCCTGCCCTCAGGATTGTAAAGGCCTGCTATAGGGTTGACTTTTAAGTTTTAAGTGTAGTGACCTATAGAAATAGTAAACCTATATTTAAAGTAAGTGGCACAAGCACCAGCTTACACAGTTTGCAGTAGCAGACCTGTAGTTCCATTTTACGTGGCCTCTCATGGGTGGCATAATACATGCTTCGGCCCATGGGAGGCCTCTGGGGTACCTATGCACTGGATACATGGGTACCATATACTAGGTACTGATAAGGGTACCCCAGTATCCAATCTGGAGTGTACCAAAGTACATGCATAACAATTTACAGGAGAAAGCAGATAGACTGGGGTCCTGATTAGCAGGATCCCAGTCAGACTAGTCAAAACAGTGCAACATCAAGCAAAAAAGTGGGGGTAACCATAAGAAGCAGATCCTACTTTCCTACACTCAGCGCCCGAGGCACTGCACAACAGAGTTAGATAACAAGAAGCCGCCATTGTCCCACAAGTGCTGTGTAGGCTAGGGTGACCAACTGTCCGTAATTTTCATGGACGGTCCGTTATTTCGTTGTCTAGTCCGTTGTCCGTAATCATTCTGTTTACGGACACCTTTTGTCCATAATTCTGGGGTTTGCAGGAGTTTATGATGCCCCCTGTGAGAACCCCCAGGTGTTCTACAGCACTCTCTGTTGGAGGCCAGCTCGCATTTCTTTGAAGTGAGGAAGAGGCTTCAACAGCTCCTCCCGGACCTCGCAGACTGTCAATTAGCCCCATTGTCATTCTGTCTGTGGCGATTCTCGCATACAGAATGACAATGGGACATGCTGCAGTTACAGCAGCCTAGGGCATGGCAGGATTGCATAACCTTTGGGAGATACACAGACTTGTTATTTAGGTTTTTAATTATTAAAACTGTTCTTGCTAACCTACTTAATAGTAACATTCTGTCCGGTGTTCAGAAGAATTAATGAATAAGATACTAATTTCAACTTATGTGCCCCTGAAACAAGAGCCATGCTTTGGGGTTCAGGGTGCGAGCCTTACTTTGAAATACAGGGCTAATGGCAAAGACTGCTGAGTTCTTTGCCTGCCTGCAATTATAAGACCATCGTAAAAATGTCAATTTAACTCTGGTGATTAATGTATCTCCTTGAGAGATATTTGAACTTTGACTAATCCCAGTTCTGACTCATCATAAAGTAGAGCAGAGGGACAATGTGCCTTTTGCAAATCATAAAGTGTAACATGCTGGTCAAAGAATTGTTTTTATGTAGAAGGTTCAATGGGTTCCTTTGGAGAATCATAAAGATGTATTAGTAAGGACAACCCACAGTCACAATGTTATGTTTTGAACCCTGAGTTTGTATTTCCCGATGCCAAGCGCTCTTAACATATAATTAGGGCAAATGAAATTAAGCACTTACGCAGCTGCATTATTTTCCTCAAAATTATTGATTTGCCACATAACCCATTATCTGTTGCATAATCTTCAGATTTTAGCAGAAAAATATCTGTTTTTACCTCAAATGGATCAAAAGTTTCTAAAAAAGTGTTGAGATGTGTTCATGCACAATGAAAGGTCCTTTACAAAGGTTAACTGGTCAGCTTTCCATTGCTTATTTATATATTTAGTTGCTATGCTGACACTGATGAGGGGAAATCATTGCTAAGATAGTAATATCTTGTATTAAAATGAAAAAAATGAAGTAATACTACAAAATATGTGCTGCATAATTTGCCTTAACTTGCTGTATAATTTAGTCAACCCTGCCGCATAATTCCAGTGCCCTGCATATCATGCCTATCAGGATGAATGGCATGCAACTCCTACACCTTGCAGCCCTCATTGTCTTAAATAAGATTGACTTATACACACATACAAATCTGAGTAATATGTGTGATGTGAAGCGCTCTTGACACTCTATATTGGAATGAGTAATACTATAAAAGAAATTAAATACACATGGGAGAGGGTATAGATTTATTAGGGGCACTCTTGATTGGTGGTACAGAGGGAATCTTTGGAGAAGCATGTCTGGACTGGCCGTAGCAGGCACCGGGCGTTTCCCTGGTGGTCCACCAGGGTGAGGGCCGGTTTTGGGCCCTTGAGGGCCGTTTTTTGTTACCAGGGGCCGGCAATATCAGCCTCCTGTTACAAAATCTGCCCAAACCAGCCATAGCAAACAGCTTCGCCGCACACCCCCTCGTCCCCAGGGGTCCGGCCGAACAGTTTGCCAGGGCCAGTTTCGGTTCCCAGTGCGACCCTGCTTGGGAGGATGGGGGGGGCACCAACAAAGATTGTCACACCAGGTGCAACCAGCAGAAAATCTGGTCCTGCCAGGGGTGTAGTTATAATTCCAGTAGCTTATGCAGTGCCCCAGGCTTTAAAACAAAGGCACTTTAGGAGCTGATGTGGGATGGACTGGCAGGAAGGCATAGTCTATAAACGTAGGGATTTAATTTTATTGCAATCCCTATTTCTGTACAGTTTTTATTTAAACAATTCTAGTTAATGGAGAACGAAGAGCACAATTAGAAATGACTAACACAACATGACTGGTGTGCACTAATCCCAAAATCTTCTAGTGCCACACTGTAACCTGCCAGACAAATGTCTTGTGCTGCAATCTTGGATGTCGGTCGGTGTCGGTGTCCAGCTGGAGCACCAACAAGCCTTGGCAAAAGCAACCCATGCAGCCAGGTCAAGCAGGTTACAGTGAGAACCAGCAAGGTCCTAGGGACTCTCCAAGCAATGGAGAGTCAGGGTACGTCTGGAGCAACCACGAAAGCCCAATAGAAATCAAGATGACCCTCAGGAGGACCCACAGGCCAAATAACCAGGAGTCGCGAGGGGACCTCGAGCAAGATCACAAAGCACCAGCCCACGGAGCAGTCGGTGCGAGGAGGCCAGAGTTCTCTGGTGGAAATACGGCTCAGGTTCAGGACTACGCGGAGTCTAATGTACAAGCTTGAGAATCGCCAACAAGCATATGCAATTGCAAATAGATGCGGTGCACAGGCGTTCCAGTCATGCAGTCCCCAAGAGGGATACTGGCCTCAAACTTGCTGAGAGGGCAGATCAACCTCAGGTACCTTTGTAACCCACCTCCTGTGTTGCTGGAGTCTTCAGAGTCCGCAGGAGCTCGAAAGCAGCAGACAGGTCAGTTGCATAGAGGTGCCTGCGAATGCAGGGGACTGACTCCTTCACCCCAAGGGAGTTTCTTCAGTTGTTCTTGGTGCACCACAGGTCCTGCACGGAGCCTGTATGGAGCAAGGGCACAGACAAAGCTTTGGACGGAGAGGGGGATGAAGTCGGGCCCAGTCAAAGTCCAGCAAAGTCCAGAGTGTCCAGACGGTCGAAGGTCAGTGGTTTTTTCTTGTAGAATCTTGTCCACATAAAATCTAAAGTCTCACAGCCAGGTAAGCCCTTTTGTACCCACTGGAGAGGGTTGGACAGATTCGGGGGACCATCCTAGGGGAGAGTCAGGACAGCAGGGTGGTTACACCCATGTCCTTTGTCCAGTTGCGTGCCAGAGCAGGAGCCAACGGCTGCCAGAACTGGTTTGAGCTGGACTATGCACAGGGACACCAAATGTGCCCCAGGTGCACACTTTCAGGCACTCCCAGAGTGCACCCACCCAGCCCCAATACACTAAAATCTGTCTGGGAGGTGGTCACACCTCCCTGTGACAGGATGCCTATTGTGGTGCCTTTCTCTCCTCAAGCTTGGCTAAGCAGCAGGAGGGCAGAAACGTGTCTCTGGTCGCCAGTATCCATTTTGTGCTGACCGGGTCGAGAAGGCTGGCACCGGATAGACCAGTGACCCCACAAAGCTTGCTTCAGAAGGATAGAATCATACCTCCCACATCGGTTACCGGTGTAGAGGTATGATTCCAAGGTGTTTGATACCAAACACGATATGTTTCTATACAGCCGTTTTCGAGATAGCATTTACCGCAAGGTTACAATGCACCTCTACCTATATGTCCGGCTGAGTCACAGACAACCCGGGAGAATGGTCTCCGAAGGCTGCAGAGGGGCTCTGATCATGCAGGGGCATCCTCTCACGTAAAACCCAGCACCCTGCCCTCAGGATTGTAAAGGCCTGCTATAGGGTTGACTTTTAAGTTTTAAGTGTAGTGACCTATAGAAATAGTAAACCTATATTTAAAGTAAGTGGCACAAGCACCAGCTTACACAGTTTGCAGTAGCAGACCTGTAGTTCCATTTTACATGGCCTCTCATGGGTGGCATAATACATGCTTCGGCCCATGGGAGGCCTCTGGGGTACCTATGCACTGGATACATGGGTACCATATACTAGGTACTGATAAGGGTACCCCAGTATCCAATCTGGAGTGTACCAAAGTACATGCATAACAATTTACAGGAGAAAGCAGATAGACTGGGGTCCTGATTAGCAGGATCCCAGTCAGACTAGTCAAAACAGTGCAACATCAAGCAAAAAAGTGGGGGTAACCATAAGAAGCAGATCCTACTTTCCTACACTCAGCGCCCGAGGCACTGCACAACAGAGTTAGATAACAAGAAGCCGCCATTGTCCCACAAGTGCTGTGTAGGCTAGGGTGACCAACTGTCCGTAATTTTCATGGACGGTCCGTTATTTCGTTGTCTAGTCCGTTGTCCGTAATCATTCTGTTTACGGACACCTTTTGTCCATAATTCTGGGGTTTGCAGGAGTTTATGATGCCCCCTGTGAGAACCCCCAGGTGTTCTACAGCACTCTCTGTTGGAGGCCAGCTCGCATTTCTTTGAAGTGAGGAAGAGGCTTCAACAGCTCCTCCCGGACCTCGCAGACTGTCAATTAGCCCCATTGTCATTCTGTCTGTGGCGATTCTCGCATACAGAATGACAATGGGACATGCTGCAGTTACAGCAGCCTAGGGCATGGCAGGATTGCATAACCTTTGGGAGATACACAGACTTGTTATTTAGGTTTTTAATTATTAAAACTGTTCTTGCTAACCTACTTAATAGTAACATTCTGTCCGGTGTTCAGAAGAATTAATGAATAAGATACTAATTTCAACTTATGTGCCCCTGAAACAAGAGCCATGCTTTGGGGTTCAGGGTGCGAGCCTTACTTTGAAATACAGGGCTAATGGCAAAGACTGCTGAGTTCTTTGCCTGCCTGCAATTATAAGACCATCGTAAAAATGTCAATTTAACTCTGGTGATTAATGTATCTCCTTGAGAGATATTTGAACTTTGACTAATCCCAGTTCTGACTCATCATAAAGTAGAGCAGAGGGACAATGTGCCTTTTGCAAATCATAAAGTGTAACATGCTGGTCAAAGAATTGTTTTTATGTAGAAGGTTCAATGGGTTCCTTTGGAGAATCATAAAGATGTATTAGTAAGGACAACCCACAGTCACAATGTTATGTTTTGAACCCTGAGTTTGTATTTCCCGATGCCAAGCGCTCTTAACATATAATTAGGGCAAATGAAATTAAGCACTTACGCAGCTGCATTATTTTCCTCAAAATTATTGATTTGCCACATAACCCATTATCTGTTGCATAATCTTCAGATTTTAGCAGAAAAATATCTGTTTTTACCTCAAATGGATCAAAAGTTTCTAAAAAAGTGTTGAGATGTGTTCATGCACAATGAAAGGTCCTTTACAAAGGTTAACTGGTCAGCTTTCCATTGCTTATTTATATATTTAGTTGCTATGCTGACACTGATGAGGGGAAATCATTGCTAAGATAGTAATACCTTGTATTAAAATGAAAAAAATGAAGTAATACTACAAAATATGTGCTGCATAATTTGCCTTAACTTGCTGTATAATTTAGTCAACCCTGCCGCATAATTCCAGTGCCCTGCATATCATGCCTATCAGGATGAATGGCATGCAACTCCTACACCTTGCAGCCCTCATTGTCTTAAATAAGATTGACTTATACACACATACAAATCTGAGTAATATGTGTGATGTGAAGCGCTCTTGACACTCTATATTGGAATGAGTAATACTATAAAAGAAATTAAATACACATGGGAGAGGGTATAGATATATTAGGGGCACTCTTGATTGGTGGTACAGAGGGAATCTTTGGAGAAGCATGTCTGGACTGGCCGTAGCAGGCACCGGGCGTTTCCCTGGTGGTCCACCAGGGTGAGGGCCGGTTTTGGGCCCTTGAGGGCCGTTTTTTGTTACCAGGGGCCGGCAATATCAGCCTCCTGTTACAAAATCTGCCCAAACCAGCCATAGCAAACAGCTTCGCCGCACACCCCCTCGTCCCCAGGGGTCCGGCCGAACAGTTTGCCAGGGCCAGTTTCGGTTCCCAGTGCGACCCTGCTTGGGAGGATGGGGGGGCACCAACAAAGATTGTCACACCAGGTGCAACCAGCAGAAAATCTGGTCCTGCCAGGGGTGTAGTTATAATTCCAGTAGCTTATGCAGTGCCCCAGGCTTTAAAACAAAGGCACTTTAGGAGCTGATGTGGGATGGACTGGCAGGAAGGCATAGTCTATAAACGTAGGGATTTAATTTTATTGCAATCCCTATTTCTGTACAGTTTTTATTTAAACAATTCTAGTTAATGGAGAACGAAGAGCACAATTAGAAATGACTAACACAACATGACTGGTGTGCACTAATCCCAAAATCTTCTAGTGCCACACTGTAACCTGCCAGACAAATGTCTTGTGCTGCAATCTTGGATGGATTTCTCCCTCATTATTTAAAAAATTGCCTTGTGAATTTCTGTAAGTATTCATATGTTATTTTTAAAGCATGACCATAGTCAAAAGGCAGCAGATTGGTTTACAAGGTCCAAGACAAGATTTATGTCTGGACGCCTGCGCCAAATAATTGAGGAGCATATTTACTAACATTTCATGTAACACAGCGCAGTGAAAGCAGCTGCTGCACTACGTGAAGGGAAAGAGCAGAACAGCACCATATTTTCAAAGCTATGGGACAGTTCTGCTATCTCCTAGTTCTGTTGCACTTGTGGCTGCCTAGTGCCAAAACATTGTGGTCAGGTAAGTTGTTTGAGCAGGAAGAGAAAACTATCCTTTAAGGTCAGTTCCTATTTGCATGTGTGCAAAGAGGAAGTAACAAGGAGAAATAAAGATATTTCTCCTCGTTACCCCAGCATCCGATAGGCACACAATTTTGCCGTAAACCCATCCGTACAAGTCTGTAAATATGGGTTTACATGGGTGGATGCACAGGAACGCCTATGCACTGCCCATGTAACGCCTATCTGACAGTGTCGTTTTTTTTATCAAAGCCACGCCAATTAGGATTGGCAGCAGTATGTACTATAAGAGCTTCCTATAGCTAGTTATCTGTCAGATTCTTGAGACCTAGAAACAATCTAACAATAGAGTGTTTCCAAGAAACACTGATTGGTGAGGATGGTGGAGGTATAGCAAGAGACATCCCAACAGGGCACTGGGTTTCACTCTCTTTCATAGCTGCCAGGTGTCTCCATGCCATGCTGGTCACATTCTCTCAATCTTTTTTAAACTAACAGAGCATTGCAAGGGTGCTTCAGGGCCAAAGAGAACAGCTTTAGGCGATCCACCCTTGGTTTACTTTAGGTCGTGCAAAAGCACTCCCTGCAATCACCTTCTTGAAGGATAGGTTGATTCAAAGTGCTTTTCTCTTGTTTTTACTGCTTTATCTTGGTTCTTCCATGTTTTTTTGTGTGCCGCCTCCTTGCTTTTCTCTCGTTTTCACTGCTTTCTCCTTGCTCTTTCCCACGTTTTTTGTGTGCCTCCTGAAGGAAGCTGTCTCTATATATGGTATCCAAAAACAGAGAGGAGCCCGTCAGATACAAAGGGAACTGGGTCAAGTAGCACAAATAACCAAAGAGTGTTCCCTATGTGATTCTTCCTCAATTGTCAACACAAATAATAGCTCATACTCATTCATACATTTAAAGCATACAACCAATGAGCCTTGTTTTTAGTAAAAATTATATCTCTCCTTTATTTTACAGAACAGATAACACAAATCGTTGATAAAAACACTTCATGAATACATTTTAATATCCCATTCATTTAAAAACACAATAATTCTTATTTATGATTAATTTCTCCTCCAAGGGATAATCCTTAGTTTTTATCCAAGTGTAGAAGTTAGTTCAACAACTTTGCAGTACACATCTCCCACATAAGAGATTTATATTGATCTATATAATGTGTAATTTTACATATATTCCCAAAGAAACATATCATGAGAAAGTATTTTCAAACATACACACAGATTGTCTATCAAAGGAAAAAACTATTAGAAAACTAATATCATTTAAAACCATTATCATAATATTTAAAACCAAATGTCGACGCGGCGTTTCGGTGAACTGGAGTTAGATGACACCACCTTCTTCAGGACAGGTTTATGCGTAAAATACTACTGAAATTCTGCAAAGCAAAAGGGGAACCCAATATCCCTCAGAACCTGGGCATATATACTACAAACAACAATGGTTCTGTCGGGTATAGCTATTTGTTTGTAAATTTGAAACAATCATATCCACTGTAAATCAAAAATGGCGCTAGAACACAGACAGAATTTGTAAACTCACTTATGGAAATAGAAGAATGATTGGTTTAGATTTGGAATTTCAGAATCAAGAGTTTTATTCAATGAAAATTTTTCCAAGAACAGGCTGTCTAATAATGCAATTAATGGAACGGTGCGAGTGATTATTATTTACAGTGAAAATGTGAATAAGGTGCGTAAGTGACAAGATTAACGTGTTTGACCTATAAGTGATAACAAAAAGCAATTTACATATATTTACAAGTGGAGAATTTTAGAAAACTAGTCCAATATCATAATATCATACAAGTGTCTCAAGCCTAGGAATTGAACCACATTAATTAGGAAGCATAGAGACCTATTGGGGATTGGACAATTAAACCCGTTGGCGTTTCGACCCTGACAGTAGCAATGATGTAAGTTAGTCAATTCTGGTCTTCTTCAGGACAAATGGGTGATGGGGCAGCCTACGAAGAGAGAAATCAGGGTAAGGCTGTGCGTGATGCGCTCATTACGAAAAGTACCTAGGCCAACTAATGCTTGTGGGTAACTCACCGATTCCGTAGAGTTGGATCGATGCCAAAAAGGTTAATTATTGAAGGTTGAGGCTGATTTGTTCCTAGGGGGAAGAAAAGAGCCTCATGAATATACCCGTTCCATAATCATCAGAATTTATAAACATGAAATTATGACCCTATAATTGATTATGATCCACAAACTATGTCATGTTTATGTCACTAGAAGATAACCCGTACGTTGAAGAGTCTGTTCTCCCTTTTTGTAACACCGGGAATGGTTGAATTGAGCTGATGCACTGGCCTCTGATGTGTCTGTAAAACGTTCCTTTTGTCTGGAAGTTTTGTCCTGAATTTTGAACTTCTGTCCTGAATTTTGGTACTGAATTTTGACCCTTTGTCCTGAATTTTTGCACTAGCCGTCCTGAATTTGGCCCATGCCAGTTGGTCACCCTATTGTAGGCGCGCTGCAAATAGAAGAAGCAGCCCCCATTGTCCTCATTATTCATTAAACAAGTGTTCACCAACTTAAAAAGCAGGCCGTGTAAAAAGACAAGTAAAAGGTCCAGTGGATATTGTCGTGAATCCCTCGGAGGTCTCTCGGGATCGGTTTGTTGCTCAAATGGGTCCACCTATTGACACCCTCAATTCCGATTTGCCATAGTAGCACGGAAGTTTAAGGTGGTCGATCGGGGAAGGAAAGGATGGGAACAGAGGGGAGGGAGACCTGTGAAAACGAAAAGAAGTATTCAGAACAACTGGCACATAATACAATTTCTAACAACAGAACAGAGATCTATATGAGAACCGTCTTTTTATGTACCTGTAAAGGAAAATAACATGCGTATGCAGCCACCTTTAGGAAGGACGATTAACTCTCATCAGAACCCTCCAAAAGACAATACTTTGTCTTTCTGAGTCGCAGAGGTTTGAACCACTCACGGTGTATATACTGTGAACAGAAATCAGTAGTCTCAGGCTTTTTCCATTAAGAAGACATATAAACAAGTTACACCTTTAGCTGTGCTATAAAGCTTACCCACCAAAAGTGGTGTATGTTTGGGCTTCACAAGGGAGGAAGGATTAGGCTTAGCTTCCATCTTTCACTGTTCCCCCTGCTAGAAGACGAACAATAAAACATACAACATGACAAACATCATCGTAAACAAATACTCTAATGCTCTGGTAGCACTCCAAATGGAAAGCGTGTTTCATCACACACATAAGAACAAGTTTTTGCAGCATACACTTTGCTGAAAGGAACGAGAATAGTTTTGTATATAGCAGCTGATTATACCACCTGGTATAGTCGTAGTGGACCGTTCAGGCAGTATCCAATAACTAATTATCTCCAATACGTCCCTGTGCCCTTTCCAGGAACCGAGATCCAGGCTCCTTTGGGGTTGGAGTATTGAGAGATCTGTAAGCAAATCAGTGGTCGTGTGATCTATTCCGACTAAGGCCAAAGCGGAATAGGAATTTGAAGTGGTGTCACCGACACCCTTACCGCACAAGAAGCAAAAGCGGGTCTGACTCCGAAACCCCGGGATCGCCAACCCGAACAGGATAATCTGCGGCGTCTTTCCTGATGCTGCAGGCTTTCATAGCCTTCTTGGGGAGTTCCTGCGTCATTTACTGTACGTGCATGACGCGGCTCACAGGCTGCTGGGAGATGTAGTTTCCTGCGTCTGTGAGG
Organism: Triturus cristatus; assembly: GCF_964204655.1. Classification (NCBI taxonomy): domain Eukaryota; kingdom Metazoa; phylum Chordata; class Amphibia; order Caudata; family Salamandridae; genus Triturus; species Triturus cristatus. The sequence continues at coordinate 59,888,258 of NC_140584.1, forward strand.
CGAGGAGACGGCCAGTTTGTTCATCATCCCAACTCGCCTGCAACACCTGAGAGACAGCGAGATACTTGCTCCAATCCACCTCCCTTCGTTGTTGGAGACTGGGAGATTGGTCAGCGGTCGTTGGGCGTTGGTACGTAACAGCACATCCCTCTTCCGAAGACCGCTTACACGAACCTGGTTTGTTAGGGTATTTCACGTGAAAGGCTTTGATACGTTTTGGAGCATGCATTCCAGCCGCTGGTTCCCACGAATTTTCCTCTACTCCATATCCTTTCCAGGACACCAGATACCATAGTCGTGAGCCTCTCATTTTGGAATCCAATATTTCGTGTACTTCGTATTCTGGTTCGTTATTGACCCAAATTGGACAAGGCTTTTTCTACACTGGCGTATACGAGGGTTTCAAAAGTGACACATGAAAAACTGGGTGGATTTTCATGGATTTGGGAAGAGCCAGTAGCATCGCGACTGGCAAGATAACCTTTTTGATTCTGTAAGGACCAATATACCTTGGATTAAAAACGCTGTATTTACGGAAACAAATGTTTTGAGTGGATAGCCACACCACATCACCCACCCGATATGTAGGATTAGGTTTACGGTGTTTATCGGTTGTTGCCTTGTATCGGACCTTGGCTGCTTTCAGGTTTCTGTAGGTATGTTGCAGGGTTTGTTGTATGTGGGTTATTCGGTCCTGCACTTCAGGCACCTGTGTGTTGGCTGCAGGATGAATCAAGGGTATGACTCGAGGATGGAATCCGTAACTACTGTAGAAGGGAGCTATCTTGATGGATTGATGCTTTGCACTATTGTAGGCAACTTCGGCTAGACACAGCAAATCCACCCACTCCTCTGAGTTCTCTGTCACATAACACCTTAAGTATTGTTTTAATGTTTGGTTCAGTCTTTCTGTTTCTCCGTCCGATTGTGGGTGACAGCTGGTTGGTTTTGGAGGATTTCATATGTAGTGCCATACACCGTGCCGTCCAAAACCTAGCTGTGAACTGCGGGCCCCTATCGGAAACAATGTTAGTAGGAAGACCATGTAACCGGAACACATGCTGCATTAGCATTTTTACCAGTTGTCCTGAGGTGGGGTCCTTTGCACAGGCAATGAAGTGGCCCATCTTTGTGAGACTGTCCACTACCACCAGAATGGCGGTACAGTCCTTGTCTTTGGGGAGTCCAACAATGAAATCCAAGGAAATCGTTTCCCATGGAACCAACGGGGTTGGAAGGGGTTGAAGCAATCCTTGTTAGGTCTCGGCTAGCGAAAGCAGCGCATGCGCTGCTCTGCCATGAGAGGCCTTTTGGAATCTATATGATTCCAGCGTGCAGGCGGGGAGACAAAGGAGACAGAAGATGTGCATGCAGGGATTGGATGCTTTACTGGCGGCGTGACACTCTGTGGACTTTGTTTTTTAGCCGCCACTAAAGCCAGTCCCCGCGTGCACATCTACTGTCTCTTCTGTCTCTCTGCGTGTACGTTTGCCCCTGCCTGGATTTGTATGCAGAAACTGAACCCGGCTGCTGCAGGATCCAGGGCATTTATTCTTCATCTTTGTGTCTGCCACCTGCTGAGGAAGTTATGATGAAGGATTTCTTAATGATTCTTTTACCATTAACAATGTCTCGAGTCAATATTTCGCCTTTATTTTTCAGCGGAATCTGTAATTGGACAGTTTTGAGAAAAAAATCATCCTTGTCGAGCATTGCTTGCTAGTGGTTTTGAAAATGTCCGCTTATGTTTTTGTCAGAGAAAATCGCAGTTCTGATTCTAACCTTTCGCTGTTGTATATCAAAGTGCCCTCACCAGCGCAACGTTTGGTGACAGTATAGGTGTTTTATTGAAGCAGTGGTTTCTAAAGTGTAGCTCTGTCACTGTGGAGTTTTAGTTTTTTGTGCAAGTACGTAACAGGATCATGAAATGTCTTACTGCGTTCGGGTTGGCTGCAGAAAACCAGTTTTATTTACATGATGTGCGTTGTTGACATGTGCCGTTTCCTACACATATTGTAATTTTTTAAGGACGGCAACAACCTGCGGTTTTAGCCGCAAGTAAGGAAAAATATAATTAATAATGATTTGTCCAATAATTGAAGTTTGACTGGATTGTGGCTTTTTGTCAACAGGGAAGCCGTGAGGCTACAACAGAGGCAAGCTAGGTGATGGCGAACACCGGTTAACTATACGGGATTGTTTCCTGTGGTGCTCATTCACAAATGTGCCACTCGTGGAAGTAAATAAGCCCAGAGGCATGCCAAGACCAGCCAGATATAGGATGTAATAGCAAGTCATCTTTCTAAAATGGCCCAAGATTATATGGCCATTATATCTGAGTGTATTTTTCAAACTTGTCTTTGCCATCCGTGTTTTTGCAGCGACGACTTTCAGTGTCTGCTTGTTTAGTGATATCGACGCTTGTGCAATGAATCCGAGGCGTAGCCAGTAATGCTGGCAGTGCAGGAACCTCCTTTTATTTCCAACGCTAATGAGGCGGCTTGCCTTCGGTTCTGTTTTTCATATAGCGCTTCAGTAAAATTTCAGCCGAAACCTAATTAAAAGCTAGAAATCCAGTGTCATTGATGTGTCTGACTTCCCCGACCAGATACCCTCAATGTTAAAATACGTATAACTTTGTACTATAGCCAGTTGTACCTTGTGTACAATTAGTGTCTTTAGTATACATTTGTGAATTGGTAGTTTGAGAGTTGCGTACAGTTCTAGCTTTGAGCACCAACGACAAATGGCCGGAGTGCAAGTGAATTGCCAGTGCTGTGTATGCATTTTGGCTGTCTTGCCCACCACCTCATTCCGATTAAATGTAACTTTTAAATTATTCTGGGACTTGCCTTGTAGGGCTTTATGTTTGTCATACATTGCCAGCAAGACTGACTTGCCCTGAAATACGCAAAATTTGTAGTAAACATCACTGTGACGATATCAAACGTGCATTGATTTATATTGGAGTGTTAAAATATTACATCTGCCCTTCAATGATGCAAGACGTAAATGTGAAGAACTCTTCTGTTTTCATCTCTATGATTTTGTAAATCAAGGCATTTTCAAGAGACGTCTGGTTATTTGACCATTATATCCTAACATTCTGTGTATCATAGAAAAAGTTGTCTGCAATAAATCTAAAGCAGCAATTTGTTTCCTTCTGATTTTCGCTTAATTTCTGGCAGCACACTGAATCTGTATGCTCACCATAAGCACTCTGTTTTCTTTCTTGTTTCTCAAGCCTCTTCCTTGAATCTCTTAGATCCTTGACCCCCTTCTTGACATGGCCAACTGCAGCCCTGACAGCTTTCTGCTTAGTTAGTTCATCTTTCAGTATGAGATATCCGCTGCTGCAGCTGAAATAGCTGACCGAGGTACACATGTTAGCCAGCTTTTCACAATTTCAGCAGGGGACTTTCTTTGAACATCTTCTGTCAATGTTTAACGAAAGCCTACTCTCTCTTCCTCGGCGATGTGATGCGCAGAGCTCCTATCCGCCCTCTCTGCTCTCTTCAATTGCCATTACAGCTCTTGACGTCTTTGCAAACCATTTGTAGATCTGGAAGACAGGATCAGTGCTTGTTGTAGAAATGTAAAACTAGGTTAGACCCTCAAGTCGTTGTTAACTGATCCATTTTTTGAATCATAAGTTGTAATGCGTATGTAAAATTCTCACATAAATTGAAATGTTAATTTCAAAATCATGCTATATTTCAGAACAAGATTGATTTTGGTTTGACCAGGCCTGAATGCTCCAGAGTCTGTGATAAAAAGACAGCAGTCCGAATCTACATAAAAGATAATAACACAGAACTACTGTGCGAGGAGAGTAAGAATGTATTCAATTGTTCTTTTGTAGTTATTTCAATTCATGAGCAGTGTTTAAATACAGTATCTTTGTGTGCCAGGTTATCTTCAGAGAGGTCCATTTGTGGGTTGTAAAATATTGGCAGCATTTGGGTGAGACTTGGCAACATGGCCGAGATGGCGCTTCGCTGAGTGCTTCTGTGGCTCCCCTTCAAAATCTTGAAGTAAATCTTACTACAAATATTTCAGTATCAACTGGGAAGAGCAGACCGATTGAGGCAGCATATATTGGCGCCTTGAGCAGAGAAAAGCTGACTGGCAATGGAGAAGTGTACTTCCAACATCCCCCAAGTTGGCCTTATGTAACCTGAGAACGGAGAGGAAAGTGCTGTATCACGCTGCATCGAACGGTTTAAATGCAGTACTTAATTTGTAATTAACAAGTGCCAGGGTCGGCGGCTCTGGCCATTATGCCACATCCTCTCCTTAAGAACATGATAGATGTAAGTCTCCATTTATGCCATTGTGGAGACCTCACTGAGGGTGTCACAAAGTGTGTATTAGCCCACGTAGCCTCTGTTTGGCCTGCTACCCCTGCAAGACTCCAATGATTAGAAGTCCAGGACATAGCAGACTTTACATCTGCACTCCTTATCACGTTATTTCAGTGACGTGTCTCCTCTTAATTGGATCATTCCTTTGTTCCGTCCTGCAACACATTTTCTGCTGCAGAAAGAATTATCTATAGCAATAACCCCTAATGTGTAAATTCCATACCATGTAGGTAGCTCGTTCCCCTAGATTAGGACACACAAACTTTACAGCAGCTTGCCCATTGAATTGTTTTGTTTATTGTACAATGTTGAGTGGATGTATTTACCAATCAGTTATATGTTTTCCTTCTTGTCTCCTGTTTGATATTAATGTGGTGAAGAACACCTGCTGTTTGTTCTTCAAGGTCACTTCTTTCTATAGGTAAATCCTCAACCACGTTTGCCCAATCGACAGAGTGTTCAGCACAGGCATTGCACACTCTAGAATGACTGTCTTCAAAAGGGTTCACATTCGGAATGTTGGCCGCCTTGTGTCTGACGGAGGATGGTAGAGGTTGTAGGTGCAGTGTTTGCACTGTAGAATGGGTGTAACTGGCCATGACAGTTTAAAAAGTGTGGCCTGTAAGAGCAGAGGTTCCTTCTCTCCAGTGCCCCCATACAAAGAGGAAGTAGGAGGCATCGGGAGAGATGCAGACAGAGGGTCTGTGGCATTCCTAAACAAGGGTGGAAGAGTAACTGTCTGGCAGTGGTGAAATAAGGGCTGCCAAAGGAGCACGGCCTGGGGTCTGGCATTAAGAAGACTGTCACATACCTGGGGAAGCCTGGATGGAAGACACAGTTGGCATTGAGATCAAGACAAGGTGGGGAACCCCCAAAAGGGTGAGAGCAGAACCAGAATGCTCTGATCCTGGTGTTTCCTCCGAAAGGGTGACAGCAGAGACCCAATCAAAAGCTGGAAAAGGACACGAGCATGAAAAACAGATTTGTCACCTTAGCCAACCAAAGGTGTTAAATCAAACATTACTATCATACCCAAACAAACTATTGGACATGATATTCTTCTGTCACTCCAACCTCATTCCTTCAAAAAACCACAAGTATTCCTGGTGTAATACTGTAAGCTATGAGGGGTTTTAATCATGGCACCCAGCCCACAGTGGTGCAAACTTGATCCAACTGCTAAGGAGAGTAATGACTACAGAGAAATTATCACAGAGGTAGATATAGAAAAGTCTGCGGGGTAGAGCAATAGGACAAGACTGTGCCCTAGGCACAGGAACTACAGATGAAACTCACTCCGTCCAGATGTGACATCATGCTGGGCAAAGACAGAAATACCAGATCTGTGCAGCATATTAAAATCGCCGAGTACACATCAGTGGTTGGGGACAACAAGGAACTGACGGTGCCCACCGGACAACAATCACAGAGTCCCTCACCCAAACCGACCCCCACACATTTTTTTCCAGACAATAGAGAGCTCAAGAATGTTGTGAGAAAATAAAATAAAAAATCCCTTGAGGTGAACCTGGAGAGAGTGGATCTGGATAAAATTGTGGTCAGGGTAATGGAAACAAATAACTTAGTATTCCAGGTAAACGCAGAGGTCTCAGATTTATGCAGTCGATCATACCCATCCACTTGAGAACAGAGCAGAGGATGAGGAGGAGTGATAAAGGTGAAAAACATTATTTTTTTCTCATTTTCGGGAGTGCCTACAGACCCAAATCGACATAACATTTTTTGGAGAACTGCATTCAAGATACACTCGAGTCCAAAATTATGTCTGCTTTTTTCAACGGTGCAAGATCTCAGAGGACGTTTGTGTGGCTGCTGACCCTTCCAAGGCTTCATTCAAGGCTATTATAGCAGATATATTCCAATATTAAGAAGGGGACATAATATTAAAACAGATATATAAGGCTTAGAGAGCCCTGGTTTGAGGATAAACAATGAAAAATTTCCCAGACAGTATATGTAAAAGATGTAGACATTTTTTAAATCGTTTCAAGAAGGGGGATGGGGGGACACTTTAAGGACCTATGTCTAGAAATATAGATACTTCCTACCACTTCTGGTACACCCCAGAGCCTGCACTAGGCACTCAAACTCTGGTGCTCATAGATAGATATATGGCTTGCTGAATTACCCTGGAATGGGCAGTATTCCTTCATTTCATGCCCACCGGTCATTTTTCAGACTGGATCATATTGTTATGCTGACTACTGATTCCCTGCGTATAGATATCATAGAGTACCTTGCAGGAGGCATATCCGACCACTCCCCACTTCTCCTTACCCTAGGATCTTCTGACCACCAAAGAAAAAATGCTTGGAGGCTAAACAAGCATTGAAAATGCAATAGGTCTCACCTTTCATTAAGTTAAAGCCATTTGCTTTGCTAATGGTATTATATAGTAAAGCAAATGGCTTTAACTTAATAAAATGCGAGACCTATTGCATTTTTAATGCTTGTGTTTTTCCATGGTCTGCTTTGGATTGTACACAGGTCTCGCACTTGCGGATCATGTCTTTAACTTCTTTTCCCATCGAAGGCCACCAGAATTGGCGGCTTATCCTGTCAAGAGTTTTCTCTATCCCATTATGTTCAGTGCTGTGATAGTTATGACACCATTGAAACACTTCTTTCCTTAAGGCCAGAGAAGGCACTAACAACTGTTTGCCTTTAATAGGGAGCCCTTTGACTATAGTCCATTGGGTATGTTTCTTTAGACATTGCTTCCAATAGCGGTTTTGCATTCCCTTTGCTACCCTCTGTAAGAAGGAATCAGTTTGGAGAATCCCGATAACTTGTTGTGGCTTTAAGATAGAATGAGCTCGCTGAATCTTATGTTCTGGGACTGTCACTTGTCTGGAAAGAGTATCCGCTTTTTTGTTTTCGGCTCCTGGTCTATAAGTTACCATAAAATGGAATTCAGAAAAGAAAAGCATCCATCTTAATTGTCTGGGTGAAAGCATTCTAGTAGATCTCATAAACTGCAGGTTCCGGTGATCCGTATATACGGTCACAACGTGTTTAGCTCCTATTAAAAGATGTCTGCAATCACTGAAAGCTGCTTTGATAGCTAAAAGTTCTTTTTCAGCAATAATAATAATAATAGTGTATCTAACTTCAGCATCGTTCAGTTTTCGCGACATATAGGCACCGGGTGTAATTGGCCGATATCCTTCTGTCTTTGGGATAATATAGCTCCAATAGCTACGTCTCAGGCATCGGCTTCCACTATGTAGGGCTTTTCAGGGTCGGGGTGAGCCAGAATAGGAGCCGTTGTAAAAGCACATTTCAGTGTTTGAAATGAGGTTTCTGCTTCGTCGTCCCAACTGAAGGATGCCTTCTTTCATAGAAGTTTGGTGATCGGGCCACTATGTTGGAGAAATGGCTTATGAACCTGCAATAAAGGTTCGTGAATCCAAGAAAACATTGTATGTCTCTGACATTGGTAGGTCTGGGCCATTCTTTTACGGCTAGAATTTTACGCTCTGACATTTCCTGTCCGCATGGGGACAGCATCACTCCCAGAAATTCCACTTTTTGTACGTGAAACTCACATTTACTGAGCTTGCAGTACAATTTGTTGTTTCTCAAGGCACCAAACACCTGCTTAACATGTCTTAGACGTTCATCAGTGGAAGAAGAAAAAATCAAAATGTCATCGAAGCATGCTACTACAAATCGATCCAGAAACTCCTGCAACACTTCGTTCACAAAATACTGAAATGCTGCGGGGGCTTTGCAGAGGCCAAAGGGCATCACCGTATACTCATACAGTCCAAACCTAGTACGGAAGGTGGTTTTCCACTCATCGCCTTCCCGTACACGCACCAAGTGGTATGCCCCTTTCAAATCCAGCCTGGTGAATATAGTGGCGGTATTGACTTGTTCAAGCAAAACAGGGATTAACGGCAAAGGATATCTATTTTTTATGGTGACATTGTTTAGGGCTCTGAAGTCTATGTATGCCCTCCTTTCACTATTCGCCTTCAGAATAAAGAAAAGGGGAGAGGCTGCAGGTGACCTAGACGGACGTATAAATCTGTTCTCCAAATATTTGTCGATATACTCCCTAAGTTGCGTGTTTTCAGGTTCTGTTAATGCGTACAGTCTCCCACAGGGAGTGACTGCCCCGGGGATTAAATCAATTTGGCAGTCATAATGCCTATGAGGGGAAAGTGTGTCGGCCTGCTTCTCACAAAACACATCACTGTACTCAGTGTAACAGGGAGGCAGGGCAACGTCAGTTTCTGTGGCTGTGGCGATGTTATGAACAAGGCTTACGGTCTGCACTGGAGGTAAGACCTGAAAACAACCATGCTCATGACACCAGGGACTATGGAATTCCAACGTTCTGTTTTCCCAATTAACCGTGGGGTTATGCTGTACTAACCAAGGAAGACCCAATATGACACCATATTGCGGGCCTGAATAACATTAAATCTCACGTTTTCAGTATGGTTTTTCCCACAACGCATTTCTAAGTACTCGGTGTGGTGTCTGACAGGACTGGTACTCAGTTCCGTCCCATCTACCGTGAGTACTTCTTCAGGTTTGTCTTTAGCTACTAAAGCTAAACACAGTTCTTTGGCTACCAGGCTATCTACAAAAAGCCCTGTGGCTCCGGAATCTATCATGGCTTCTATTCTCTGCCATCCTTTCGCCGTTTTTAGCTGCACAGGGATGAAGAAATGATAGGATGGAAGACCTATCTGATGCTTAATAGAAGGGACGGTCATACCACCCAAAGATCTCCCTTCTGCTATCTTTGAGTCAGTTCGTTTTCCTGCACCATATCCGCTACGGCCACTTGCGGTTTCTTAATTCCTAGAGTGTTTTTTGGCTTATTAAGGCATTCCTTTACAAAATGGCCTTTTTTGCCACAATACATACATAGCCTGTTTTTTCTCCTTGTATCCCTCTCTGTCTGAGTTAAAGGTGCCCGTATCGCACCTATTTCCATAGGTTCAACAGATGACCCTGAAGATCGCCCTATGGTTCTAGCCTTGTCAAATTGGTAGGAAGGTCGTTCTGTCTTTCTTCTATCCCCCTTGTGCTCTCCCATTCAATCATCCAATCGTAATGTCAGGTTAATAAGGTCAATACATTGAGATGGTTGAGGGTCTATCTGGGCTAGTACGTCTTTCATCTCGTCTTTTAAACCTTGATGAAACAAGGCCGCCCTTTTTTCTTCAGAACACTGTGTTTCCGCCACAAGGCGCTGAAAGGCGTTTATATACACTACCAAATCTTTACTGCCCTGTTTTAGTTCTAGCAGTTCTGTATCTGAAGAAAACGACGCTGCCCTGCGGTCAAACACCGTCTCAAACTCTTTCCTGAACTCATCCCAATCATATAACAAGGGATCATCTCTGCGTACTAAAGGCTCTGCCCACTGAGCTGCGTCCCCAGTTAAATAAGAAATCGTAAAGGCGACCCTAGCCTGATTGGTGGGAAAGGCCTTAGGCCTACAGGTAAAGTGCAACAGTATTTGAGCCATAAAGACCTGAACCTTGGTGGCGTCTCCGTGGAAGCGCTCAGGAGCTGCTAAAGGTATAGGGGCGGGAATTTCCACTGTAAGTGGTGTCTGAAAGGGAGAGCTCCCAAACTGCCAGGGACCACCCTCTGTACTTCATCCTGCTTGGATACTAAACGGATTTCTTTGTCTGTTGTCTACCTTTTCTTGTAGGGCTGCTGTCTCAGCTCTAGAGGCCACCACGTCTTGCTGTAGAAGCACTAGGGTGGCTAATACATCCTCTAGGGTGGCCATAGTTACAACGAACCGACCGGGAGAGGTATATTACTTTTAGGCAGATTATTCTGTGGTGAATCCCTCGGACTTCTCTCAGGATCGGTTCGTTGCTCAAATGGGTCCACCTATAGACGCCCTCAATTCCGATTTGCCATAGTAGCACGGAAGTTTAGGGTGGTCAATCGGGGAAAGGAAAGGATGGGAACAGCGGGGAGGGAGACCTGTGAAAACGAAAAGAAGTATTCAGAACAACTGGCACATAATACAATTTCTAACAACAGAACAGAGATCTATATGAGAACCGTCTTTTTATGTACATGAAAAGGAAAATAACATGCGTATGCAGCCACCTTCAGGAAGGATGATTAACTCTCATCAGAACCCTCCAAAAGACAATACTTTTTCTTTCTGAGTCGCAGAGGTTTGAACCACTCACGGTGTGTATAGTGTGAACAGAAATCAGTAGTATCAGGCTTTTTCCATTAAGTAGACATATAAACAATTTACACCTTTAGCTGTGCTATAAAGCTTACCCACCAAAAGTGGTGTATGTTTGGGCTTCACAAGGGAGGAAGGATTAGGCTTAGCTTCCACCTCTCACTGTTCCCCCTGCTAGAAGACGAACAACAAAACATACCACATGACAAACAAATACTATGCTCTGGTAGGACTCCAAATGGAAAGCGTGTTACGTCACATACATAAGAACAAGTTTTTGCAGCATACACTTCGCTGAAAGGAACAAGAATAGTTTTGTATATAGCAGCTGATTATACCACCTGGTATAGTCGTAGTGGACCGTTCAGGCAGTATCCAATAACTAATTATCTCCAATACGTCCCCGTGCCCTTTCGAGGAACTGAGATCCGGGCTCCTTTGAGGTTGGAGTATCGACAGATCTGCAAACAAGTCAGTGGTCGTGTGATCTATTTCGACTAAGGCCAACGCGGAATAAGAATTAGAAGTGGTGTCACCGACACCATTACCGCACAAGAAGCAAAAGCGGGTCTGACTCCGAAACCCCGGGATCGCCAACCCGAACAGGATAATCTGCGTCGTCTTTCCTGACACTGCAGGCTTTCATAGCCTTCTGGGGGAGTTCCTGCATCATCTCCTGTATGCGCGCGACGACGCGCACAGGCTGCTGGGAGATGTAGTTTTGTTCGTCATTCCAACGCGCCTGCAACACCTGAGAGACGGCGAGACACTTGCTCCAATCCACCTCCCTTCATTGTTGGAGACTGGGAGAGTGGTCAGCGGTCGTTGGGCGTTGGTACGTAACAGATATGGGAGGTTACAAATGCAAAACACAACAAAAAGGGGGGTAGAGGGTCTAGGGAACTTTTAAAGACCTGCCGTGGATGTATTCCCCAATAGTAATACACACTACACTGAAAAAATCCACGGATCTAATGAGTCCAGACAACTCTGTAAATACTAGGCCAGAGCCTTGGCAGTCACACAATCAGAGAACCAGCAGAAAAGGAAAATCCTATAAGGAGGACGGATTCCCATCACTCACCAAGGTGACATGCTTCATCATCTGGGATCTCCTCCTAGTTACACACTGGTGTAACCAAGGGCTGCGACCTTCTTACTACCAGAAGTGAGCTCACTGATGTTTTTATGTTGAAATACTCTATGGAGTGGAGTTCTCAAAGATCCTACAGATGTGAAAGAAAATTACGGAGTGATGGGCGTAGTGCATGAAAGTGAAAGTGCAATCTAAAATTGGATATCAAAAGAAAAGGATTTTTAATAAATACCCTTTGATAACCATGTTAAAAACAGTGCAAAAGCAATTTTAACAGAACAACTGCAAAGATGTCAAAAAATGGGTCTACATGTTTCAGCCAACTGGATTCTAGATAATTCACAGCCTTCCTCAGGACCACTATGTATTGTATTGCTACTGCGTCGTGAAAAATAAATGTATAAGCCAGGTTGAGACCAATACAACCTGGTAACCTGAATTTCAGGCGTGAAAATGCTCCGCAAATCCTCGGATGCTGATGGCACCTGGAAAAAAAGTATCTGTGAGAAAGCAAAAAACTCTAATCTAGTACAATAATCAGTTAGACGATCACTATCAACGTGATACACATGTTGTTGTCGTTCTTTATTTTTAACCTTTTGTCTGGTAACATCCTTATGTTTTTATCATATTATGCTCACCCGTAATTCATGAGGAATGGACCTCATCTCCCCTGGACACTGCTCAGGGATGGAGGCCCTGCTCTAGGGATAAAGAACAAAACAAACTTACAGTGGGAGGCAGACTTAATCCACGAGGAATGGACCTCACCTCCCCTGGACACTGCTCAGGAATGGAGGCCCTGCTCTAGGGATAAAGTACAAAACAAACTTACAGTGGGAGGCAGACAAAGAGCTTATCTCTAAGTCTGGCCATTACAACCTACAGTATCCCAGGACCTGTAATAGTGCGAATCTGTCCAAAACAGCGAAATGGCCAAAAACAATTAACAATTAAAAAGTTTGATTCTAAAACTTTCCTAGCATCATACTTGTCGAGGTGAGCTCAGTCAGATTTCTATAGCCAAGAGCCTCACCTAGCAGACAAATATACATTAAACATCCAGATGGAACTAAGGAAACGTGTTGTTATTGTCAGATTATGTCTTATAGGCAGATATGAAAAGACATCATATGTACAAGTTGCGAAAGAGTCAAATGGCAGGAGACATTACTTTCATGTCAGCGCGTGTGTGGAGCATAGAAACAAACCCTTTGCTCTGTTTGGCACATAGTCGGTAATGTGAAAAGTGCCGCTGAAAGCACTAACGCAAACATATGCTACAGCTAAAAACGCCACGTGCACATTCGTACTTATCCTGCATTGGCAGGAGTCTTACTCATGTCCATGCCGCATGGACTAGCGAAATGAGCCCTGCGAATCATGTCTGTAGCGGCATTCATACATGCCCAAACACACCAACACGTCCAGCATACATAATGCCACTGAGTGTATTACGCGTCCGTGTGTGTATTACGCGTCCGTTGGGTGCAAGAGCTGTGCGTGTTATACTGGCAGTGATTATAAAGCCGCCTAGTAATAAGTGCACCACTAGTCAAAAGTCCCCACAAGTGTGCCAAATCTTACCTGTCTGTCGGTACCTCGAGCAGCTTCTGAGCTGGATACGGAGGCACCGACATCGAGGGCTGACTTGTATATATAGAAGTAACTGTTCTCAGGTGTAGCGCATCTGCTTCTGCAGTGCGTGAAACTATGACGTCACTCACTACGCGACTGGAAATGAACGAGAGGTTTGATGGGAAATGTAGTTTAAGGGTGCCCTTTTATCGATCATATGCATGCCTACCCTAATTTCGGACGGGTTAATGCACCCACTATATAGATGTGTATATAGCAGAAACATTATCCGTCGGTTGGGACCGAGACCCACTTGGTCGAGTGATCGAAGTGTTTGTAAAGTGACCCTAGTTTGATGTTATACCTGGGCACACATGTTGGATATGTAAAGATTCATGGTATCACTAATGCATACTCGCTGCTGTGTGTAAAAGTCAATAAGGAGGTCCAAGGTATGTCGTCGTTGAGACCATGCTAGTGACTCTGCAATTAGAAGACCCACTTTTGCTCTTTTGTTAATAAGAATCTGGCCACATCAGTGATATGGGTTGGAATAAATGGTTCCTCCAACACAGTCCAAGCAAGGTCTTCTGCTTTGTGGTGGTGGTCCAGAAAGTGTTTAGTTAATCTTGTCTCTTGTTTCTGTACCTTTTAGTGCTTTTGTGTTTGAGAATTCGCAATTTATCCTTGCGGGTGGTCATACCCACATATTGAAGTCCACAGGGGCATGTTATTAGGTAAACTAGTTTTTCACTATTACAATTGGTGAATTTGTTTAGAATCCACGGTCTACTAGTGCCGATGTCAACCGTTTTGGTGTGTCGGGTCTGTGGACACACTGCGCATGGCCTGCAAGGAAAATGACCTTGGATGGATGGCAAATCCTACAGTGTCCCCACTGTGCGGATGGACTGTGTTACAGGTCCTGGGATACTGTAGGTTGTCCAATATTAACCATAGAAGAGCCTACAAAATGGCTCAACACGAGGCACAGACTACAAATCACTCAGACTTCTGGCACCCAATTGCAAAAGAGACAAAACGTTTCGTTGTGGAAGATAGCTTTCACATCCTCCCACAGGTTTGGGAAGATCACTTTTCTAGATTATATACAGGACCAGAGGAAAGTGAGGCAGCACCCAGGGAAATTTCTTACCTGAGAGCTGACATTGTCTGTCTTTCATTTTCAGTAGAGGAAACCCACAAGGCAATTATGACCATGAAGGGGGGGAAAGCCCCAGGCCTAGATCTAATACCGGGCGACCTTTATCTCTCCAAACCCCAAATAAGGAGTGTGATCTTAAACTACACTTTTAATGCCATACTGGGTGGAGCAGAGATACCAGATACATGGCTGGGTGCGGAAGTCGTACCCATCCATAAGAAAGGAGACAAAAGCAACCCGTCAAACTATAGGCCGATAAGTCTTATCGGCATAGCACAGAAAATATTTTGTCGGCAATTGTTGAAGGGAGTGAATGAATGGATTAGCGAGGGGGACTTATTATCACCTGTGCAGGCAGGGTTTCGAGAGAAGACAAGAACTGTTGATCAGTTGCTTCGCTTCCTCTTGATCCTGTGGAAATATGTAAAAATAGGCAAATACTCTCTTTATGTGAAGTTTGTAGATCTAAGGGCCGCGTTTAATTTGGTACCACGGGGAAAACTTTGGACAGCCTTGACTAACCTTGGGTTACCTCATAATCTTCTGCAGATCCTTATTAGACTCCATACAAATTACTACACACAAATAAGATGGGGCAACAACAGAGGATTAACTAATCAGATAGGGGTGAGCCGAGGAGTAAGGCAGGGATGCGTTTTGGCACTAACCTTATTTAAACTTGATATAAATGCACTGATTGATCAGCTAAGGGACTGTAGGGGTGATCCTACCAAAGCTTGCAGGATGTGAGGTGCCTGCATTACTTTTTGCAGACGACACCCTGCTCATTTCGAGGTCACCGATGGGGCTCCAAAATTTAGTGGACCAATTTGCTAGCGGTTGTGAAGAACAGTGGCTGGAAATTAATCATTTAAAAACGAAATTTATGGTTTTTAATCGCCACAAGTCTTTTAATCAAAATATTAAACTGCGCTCAACTGTGCTGGAGGAAGTTAACCAATTTGAATACTTGGGAGTGAGATTTGTTAACACACTATCGTGGGTACCCCAAATACAAAAAAGCCAATTTTCACTACACCATGTAGGGTCGGCTTTATGCAAAAAGTTTAAAAAATGAAGCTTTAGACCATTGACCCCAGTCACTCAGGTGTATCAGGCAAAGGGACTAGGGGCAGCGCTATATGGTGCAGAGTTATGGCGGCACGTAAATGTAGCAGCCATTGAGAAGGCTGAAAATAATTTCATTAGATCAATAATGGAACTATCCCCCGAAACGCACCACTTATAACCATGCGACTAGACTTAGGAATGAGGAGCGTTTCTCACGTAATTGCTCTACGACCATTAGTCTATTGGATGCGTATATGGGCGAATGATTCACCACTACCCTGGAAAGAGTCAATTCAAGATATACTACTACTAGATACCAAAGGACTCATTGAGTGGTTTAACCATATTAAGACATTGTTGAACAAACTTGGCATGTCTGATCTGTGGCTTAACCCCAGTAAAATTGAAAAAAGAACGGTAATTCAACTCAAAAAGAATTACTGGAATCATGGCATGGTTATCTGGCTCAACAAGAGTCCTGCGGGTGAATTGACATGCATGTTCCTCAATTTTAAAGATAACACGTTACAAGAGGAATTTTTAAATTGAATAGAGCCGCCCCTTGCTAAAATATTATACCTAAAATTTAGGTATGGTATTTTACCAATTAATAGTCATGCCAGCAATTGGAATGGGGTCAATATTTCGCCCTGTTGCCCTGTGTGTAATCCAGTACTCAAATCAGAAACACATGTTTTGTATTTCTGTTTGATGTATCAAGAAATAAGGAGAATATGGCTAAATCCCATTTGCCGGATTTTAGCAGCAACCCGTTTAAATGAGATCACTAGAATCCTGAAAAGAGACACTACAGAACTCCTGGTCTTTGCTTTATCTAGATACCTGTTCCATGTATGGACCATAAGAAGCAGGACAGTAAAAACCCTGCACAAAACTACATAGGCCAGGATGAAGGAATTATAGTGAAAGGAAGACTGTGGCAATATGTAGAAGGCATTTTGCATGTTTTATATTTGATGGAATTTTTCTCATGCGATTATTAGTATCATTATTGTGACCTAATGTATTAGAGGGGTGTCACAATTAGTTCATAGGTGTACCTCATGTATAGGTCAACTGTTATTGCAATATGCAGCGGATGCATTTGTTTTTATACTTGTAAATATCCTTATTTTAATATAAACTTGATGTTTGCTTTTAAATGGTATTATCATCATGTACTCTATCCAAATTTCATAGTAACTTAACCTAGACTTCTGAGACAGATAGTCTCGGTTTCCTCAATCAATTATTTCTCACAAAATGTTTTTCCTTCCTTCAAGAATTTTATATGATGAGCTTTTATGGTTTTAATGTAAAATCAAATAAAGATATTTACTACTACTACTGTAGGTTGTGATGGCCAGACTTAGAGATAAGCTCTTCGTCCGCCTCCCACTGTAAGTTTGTTTTCCTCTTTATCCCTAGAGCGGGGCCTCCATTCCTGAGCAGTGTCCAGGGGAGGTGAGGTCCATTCCTCGTGAATTACGGGTGAGCATTATATGATAAAAACATAAGGATGCAACCAGACAAAAGGTTAAAAATAAAGAATGACGACAACATGTGTATCGCGTTGATAGTGATCGTCTAACTGATTATTGTACTAGATTAGAGTTTTTTGCTTTCCCACAGATATTTTTTTTCCAGGTTCCATCAGCATCTGAGGATTTGTGGAGGATTTCCACGCCTGAAATTCAGGTTACCAGGTTGTATTGGTCTCAACCTGGCTTATACACTTATTTTTCACGATGCAGTAGCAATACAATACATAGTGGTCCTGAGGAAGGCCGTGGATCATCTAGAATCCAGTTGGCTGAAACATGTAGACCCATTTTTTGACATCTTTGCAGTTATTCTTTTAAAACTGCTTTTGCACTGTTTTTAACTTGGTTATCAAAGGATATTAATTAAAAATCCTTTTCTTTTGATATCCAATTTTAGATTGCACTTTCACTTTCATGCACTGCGCCCATTACTCCTTAATTTTCTTTCACATCTGTAGGATCTTTGAGAACTCCACTCCATAGAGTATTTCAACATAAAAACATCTGTGAGCTCCCTTCTGGTAGTAAGAAGGTCGCAGCCCTTGGTTACAACAGTGTGTAACTAGGAGGAGATCCCAGATGATGAAGCCTGTCACCTTGGTGAGTGATGGGAATCCGTCCTCCTTTTAGGATTTTCCTTTCCTGTTGGTTCTCTGATTGTGCGATTGCCGAGTATTTACAGGATTGTCTGGACCCATTAGACCCGTGGATTTTTTCAGTGTTGTGTGTATTACTATTGGGGAATACATCCACGTCAGGTCTTTAAAAGTTCCCTTAGACCCTCTACCCCCCTGTTTGTTGTTTTGTGTTTCTGTGCAGCTATTGCTGCGGGTCTTTCTCTTTAACTGTACTCAATACACAGTTATTTCTTTCATAAAAATAACTTTTACTTGCTCTCTCTATATGTGCTAGATACTGTCCTTAATGTTGAAATGGCTGAATTCAGTGATCTAGCTTACGATGACGACACATACCAGGCTATACTTGCTACAACTCCCAGTATTCTGGATACTGTTTTGAATATCATTCCAAACAGCCTGATGACTGGACGACACTTTTAGGGCTCAAAAAACTCACACTCCCGGACGATTATTCACGGAGCGATCATGATGGAATATCTGAGAGGCAATTGCGCCCCTACAGGATTGATCGTAACCAATGCCCCAAGACTCAAAGATTGGTCTCTCATTACCTGGCACTGCATGTGCGACTGGTTAATTTTAATCATAAGTACAGCTAAATGTGTAGCCGATACCATACTTGTGGAGATACAGTTGCTGGAAGCTCAGATTAAAACAACCATTACAGCTACCGTATTTAAAAAGAGTTTTGAAGAGTCAAATAAAACCCAAAAAGATTTCAAAGACTCTATTTTACTTACCAAAATTGAAATTTTTGAAAAAGATCTGGCACGCTTTGCACTTGGCAAAGTGTATCCATACAATAGTGATAATCATGCTCCACCAGAATTCAACAGAAAGGGACGGAGGTATGGCTCGTCCTATTCATCCACCAGTTCTGAAGAAGGGTCAAGTGACTCAGACTCGTCTACTAAGAACAGACAACATTATGGTGGTCGTGCAGAAACAATAGATCAAACTGGAGGAATGGTCCACCAGCACCACACTACCAACAATGATGGCCCCCTACCCCTTGGGGTTTTCCAACACCCCCATTTCAGCCACAAATGGGCCCATTACAACACAACTGCCAAGATTTCAATAACCAGTCTTTTTTAGGGTTTGGCAGCGGGCGTTCCAGAGGCAGAAAAGAAATACACAGGCCCAGGTACACTGGAGCCCCCCACCGTCTCCGAGGAACACACGCAGCAACAAGAAAAAGAACCTCCCACAACCAGGGACCAGCACAGAGGCAGTCTAGTTGTCAAATTTGAGCTACAGAATTCTAACGCTAGACGAACAAACCGTGCTAGGGAGAGGTCTGGGGTTTGTCACCACCTTTGTTGGAGACCCCTTCTAGACCCAATGTGAGGTAGCCAAGTTTTTCTGTAAAATTCGACTGCACTACTTCTTCAAAGACAAAGAAGAAATACCACCAGAATCTAAAGACATCAACACTGGTCCTAAAAGACAATCGGCTTTTAACCCTCCGGCTCACACTGTGCCACCCCAAGTTTTGACCTATGAGAAGGAAGTTCGTGAAGATGTGACAAATTTGTGCACTAACAACAGAGGGCCCTACAATAACCTACCTAGAAAAGAACAATAGGCTCTTCGCACGTTAGCAACAGATGACAAGATTACCATCAAACCGGTAGACAAAGGCGGTGCCATTGTCATCCTAGGTACCAACGCATATCGCGCAGAACGCCTTTGACAATTGGAAGATAAGAGATTCTATCGTCCTCTTAAAGTAGATCCTACTGAGACGATTCAGAAAGAGATCTCAAATTTGGTGGAAGAAGTTACCAATAAAGGTTGGATCACCACTCATGAAGCTACGTTCTTACAGACCTCTTATCCAGTGAGGCCTTATTTCTATGCATTGCCGAAAGTGCACAAATTACAAAGACCACCATCTGGATGGCCTATTATATCTGGTCTGGGATCCATACTGGAACCACTATCCACTTTTGTAGACCACTTTTTAAGACCGGTGGTCAAAGAAATGCCAACGTATCTACAAGATACAAAGGATGTTTTACGTCTACTCCCAACAGTCGAGTTTGACAGAGACACTGACTACGTAGTCTCATTCGATGTAAAGTCTCTCTACACTTCCATCCCCCAGGATGAGACTCTAGACACCATTGCCTCATTATTGGCTAACAGAAATCTGGACTCCATCACCCCTGCACAATTCATCATGGCCTGTGCCCAGCTGACCATGAAAGAGAATTTCTTCAGATTTGAAGACACAATATATCTGCAGATCTCAGGAACCAGCATGGGCAGCCTTTTTGCACCCAGTTTGGCCAACTTGTATGTACATACATTCGAGCAAGAGCATATATTGTCTGAAGACAACCCCTTCCACGATTCCATCCGCTTATGGAAGCGGTACATCGATGATGTGTTGGTTGTCTGGGGAGGCAACTGATTCCATCTTAGAGTTCCTCACCTGGCTTAATACTAGGAACAATTTTCTTAAGTTCACCGTTGAATTTGACAAGAACCAGTCACCCTTTCTTGACTTGCTCATTTTCTCGACACCGACTGGCCTTGAAAGTGAGCTCTACAGGAAACCGATGGCCAGGAACTCTCTCCTCTGCTACGATAGTCACCATCCTAAGTCACTTTGTGACAATCTACCATATGGCCAATTCCTCCGGATACAGAGGAATTGCTCCACCAAGGAGAAATAGGACGTCCACTCTAAGGCATTAACGAAACAACTACAAGCAAGGAAATATCCTAAAAAACTGGTGAGACGCTCTCTGAAACGGGCTACAAACAACAATAGAGAAGCCCTGTTAGAGTTGCCTGTGTCAAAACCACCCATGACAAGACTGACATTCGTCAACACTTTCAGCACCATGTCAAACCAGATCCAATGAAGTGTTCGTAAACACTGGCACCTACTGAATATTGGTAAAGATAAAATTGCAGCACCACTGTTCTCCTTCAAAAAGAGCACTAATTTACATGACACGCTGGTGAATATCAGACCCAAGACACAGTCCATCCGCACAGTGGGGACAGTGTGGGATTTGCCAGCGGTCCAAGGTCATTTTCCCTGCGGGTCATACGCAGTGTGTCCACAGACCCGACACACCAAAACAGTTGACATCGGCACTAGTAGACCGTGGATTCAAAAGAAATACACCAATTGTAATAGTGAAAAACTAGTCTACCTGATAACATGCCCCTGTGGACATCATTATGTGTGTATGACCACCCGCAAAATTAAATTGCGAATTCTCGAGCACAAAAGCACTATAGGGTGCAAGAAACAAGAGACAAGACTAACTAAACACATTCAGGACCACCACCACAAAGCAGAAGACCTTGCATGGACTGTGTTGGAGCAACCATTTATTCCAATCCATATCACCGATGTGGCCAGATTCTTATTCACGAAAGAGCAAAAGTGGGTCTTCAAATTGCAGAGTCACAAGCATAGTCTCAACAACGACATACCTTGGACCTCCTTATAGACTTTTACACACACCAGCGAGTATGCATTAGTGATACCATGAATCTTTACATATTCAACATGTGTGCTCAGGTATAACATCACGCTAGGGTCACTTTACAAACACTTCGATCACTCGACCAAGTGGGTCTCGGTACCAACCGGCGGATAATGTTTCTGCTATATACACATCTATATAGTGGGTGCATTAATCCGTCCGAAATTAGGGTAGGCATATGATCGATAAAAGGGTACCCTTAAACTACATTTCTCATCAGACCTGCAGTTGATTTCCAGTCGCGTAGTGAGTGACATCATAGTTTCGCACACTGCGGAAGCAGATGCGCTACACCTGAGAACAGTTACTTCTATATATACAAGTCAGCCCTTGATGTTGGTGCCTCCGTATCCAGCTCAGAAGCTGCTCGAGGTACCGACGGACTAGTAAGATTTGGCACACTTGTGGGGACTTTCGACTAGTGGTGCACTTATTACTAGGCGGCTTTATAATCACCGCCAGTATAACACGCACAGCTATTGCGCCCAACGGACGCGTAATACACACACGGACGCGTAATACACTCAGTGGCATTATGTATGCTGGACATGTTGGTGTGTTTGGGCATGTATGAATGCCGCTGCAGACACGATTCGCAGGGCTCATTTTGCCAGTCCATGCGACATGGACATGAGTAAGCCTCCTGCTAATGCAGGATAAGAACGAATGTGCGCGTGGCGTTTTTAGCTGTAGCATATGTTTGCGTTAGTACTTTCAGCAGCACTTTTCGCATTACCGACTATGTGCCAGACACAGCAAAGGGTTTGTTTCTATGCTCCACACACGAGCTGACATAAAAGTAATGTCTCATGCCATTTGACTCTTTCTCAATTTGTACATATAACGTCTTTCCATATCTGCCTATTAGACGTAATCTGACAATAACAACATGCTTCCTTAGTTCCATCTGGACTTTTAATATATATTTGTCTGCTAGGCGAGGCTCTTGGCTATAGAAATCTGACTGAGCTCACCTCGACAAGTATGATGCTGGGAAAGTTTTTGAATCAAACTTTTTAATTGTTAATTGTTTTTGGCCATTTCGCTGTTTTGGACAGAGTCGCACTATTACAGGTCCGGGGAAACTGTAGGTTGTGATGGCCAGACTTAGAGATAAGCTCTTCGTCTGCCTCCCACCGTAAGTTTGTTTTCCTCTTTATTCCTAGAGCGGGGCCTCCATTCCTGAGCAGTGTCCATGGGAGGTGAGGTCCATTCCTCGTGAATTACGGGTGAGCATAATATGATAAAAACATAAGGATGTTACCAGACAAAAGGTTAAAAAAAAAGAACAACGACAACATGTGTATCGCGTTGATAGTGATCGTCTAAATGATTATTGTACTAGATTAGAGTTTTTTGCTTTCTCACAGATACTTTTTTTCCAGGTGCCATCAGCATCTGAGGATTTGCGGAGGATTTCCACGCCTGAAATTCAGGTTACCGGGTTGTGTTGGTCTCAACCTGGCTTATACACTTATTTTTCATGACGCAGTAGCAATACAATACATTGTGGTCCTGAGGAAGGGCGTGGATTATCTAGAATCCAATTGGCTGAAACATGTAGACCCATTTTTGGACATCTTTGCAGTTATTCTGTTAAAACTTCTTTTGCACTGTTTTTAACTTGGATATCAAAGGATATTAATTAAAAATCCTTTTCATTTGATATCCAATTTTAGATTGCACTTTCACTTTCATGCAGTGAGCCCATCACTCTGTAATTTTCTTTCACATCTGTAGGATCTTTGAGAACTCCACTCCATAGAGTATTTCAACATAAAAACATCCGTGAGCTCCCTTCTGGTAGTAAGAAGGTCGCAGCCCTTGGTTACACCAGTGAGTAACTAGGAGGAGATCCCAGATGATGAAGCATGTCACCTTGGTGAGTGATGGGAATCTGTCCTCCTTATAGGATTTTCCTTTCCTGTTGGTTCTCTGATTGTGTGACTGCCGAGGTTACAAATGCAGACAGGGCGGTACCAAGGAGGGACTAACATGCCTATTCACAAATGAAAAGCAATGATTTAGCAAGGACAGTAACAGGAGCAAATTAAAACACCTCAAGCGTTCCACAGGATGATTTCAAGACAATAGTACAATCCCTAGTCCTCTCTAAACGGGACTATAGGAACGCCATTCTAACAAGGACGCCAAAAGCTCACCTAGCCCCACTAAGGTCAGTCCTGAACATGGCAGCTCGACTCATAACTGGTGTAAAAAGGTTTGAACACATCACACCAACCCTCAACTCCCTCAACTGGCTTCTCATTGAAGGTAGATGTATTTACAAATTGGCCTGTATCACACACAAAACCCTTCACTCACATTCCCCCACCTACCTAAATAGCAAACTGGTAGAAGCAGGAAGATCCTGAACTCTGAGAAGCTCCAACTCACTTCTTCTCATCCCTCCGAAATTGAAAAGGAAAACCACTCCGTCCCGATCCTTTACTGGTAACGTACCCAGGATGTGGAACACACTCCCTATAGACCTCAGATGCAACCCCTCCTTCTCCTGCTTCAAAAGAGACCTGAAACTCCTTCTCCTCAACAAATACTTTACAGACCAAGTCAACTAGCCTAGACTTCAATAACCTAGTCAACTCCCCTCTCCCTTGACCATCAAGGATAGGTGGTTATTTGACTGTTTCAACCACCTGAGCTTTCTCCCTCCCCTTCACTATTTGCCTAATTATAATGTTTTGCTTATTTCAATTTACAATGTTCTTTCCATTGTGTATGTAAAGCGCTCTGACACACACGGGTCAAGCTAGGGCTATATAAAACTTCTAAATAAATAAAAAGATGGGCGGGGAGATGGGTGGAGCTTGTATACCTAACCTTACTACAGCATGCCTGCATCAGTCCATATGCTGCCCAGGCTCGACCTAAAAACCTATAACCCCAACATTCTATGGTCACTGCTCGAGATAATTATTATTTGAGATAAATAACTGATGGCCTTGCCTGGAAGCAGTTTATGAATGTTTACAAATTAATGGGCGTATTTAAATGTGCATAAAAACCTGAAATGATTTCCAAAACTTTAGGTATGGAACGTTTGACTCAAAATATACGCTATGTTATCCAGAAATAAAAAAATCGGAGGTGTCTGTCTCTGTTGAGAATGGCGTAGTCTGTCTTCTTTTTCCATGGGTTGCTCCTGGGCGAGAAGCATGCGCGGTAGCAGCTGAGGGGGCTGGGTTACAGGTTCAGCGGTTCTGGGGCTGTCAGAGGCCGAAGAGTAGAGCAGATACCTTTACCCTCGTTGCTGCTTCTGGGGCGATTCTGCCTCCCGCCGGCCCCGCCATGAGCTTCTTCGGGTTTGGGCCAGGCGCGGAGCTGGAGCTGACTCTGACAGACGCCGAGAGCCGCCGACGCGCAGAGCACAAGAGCGAAGACGGGAGGAAGGACAAGTATTGGCTCTTCTATGATGGCGAGACCGTGAGCGGGCGGGTGAGCGTCACCCTGCGGAGCCCCGGCCGCAGGCTGGAGCACCAGGGCGTCAAGGTGGAGTTTATCGGGCAGATAGGTGAGTAAGAAGTTATCGCGGATGGATTTGAGTGACTCCAGGGAATCTAAATGGAGTTCATGCTGCAGATAAACGAGGGGAAAATTGGGGACGTGTCCAATTATCGGGGAAGCAAAATAGAGTTCAGGGGCACATATCATAGTGCGGAGAAATCGGGGAATGATGCCAGTAGTAAGAAGACATATAAAGGTCAGGTTATTCGGGCATATAGGGTAAGGATAGACCAGGGGTAAATGGTTGGGGTGTTTATAAAAGTGCCTGAAGATTAGGTGGACAGTTTTAAAAAACATTTTTTTTTTACTTTTCTGTTATCAATTTACCAACAATGAAAACGAGTAGTCATCACAACTCGGGCACAACAGGTTGTTACAATTTTTCACATGCAAATTATTCATTTTCGCTCACAAAGGTTAAGTAGGTACAATTTCCACATGCCAGGGACAACCCTGATTATCCGCTCGTCAGGGTCCAGCTACTATCAACGACAGCAGGTTCTATGCATCTGGTTCCTGCGGAAAGGTCGGAAATGATTGTTTTATAGAGTATTGCAACGTATGGTAATAAAAGACGTCGAGAGAGGAGGTATTCTCATAAACGTTAATTAGGGGCTCCCAGAGGTTGCTGGTGCGACCCCCTAGCTCGCTGCCTGCGACCTTTGTCTCTGCTACCCCTGCCTGGCCTCAGAGGTGCCTTAAAAAAAAAAGAAAACAAAGTAAACGGTACTGGCATGTGCACTATTTACTTTCTGTAGCTATGTGCAATGTATACTCTGCTGAAGAAAATTACAAAGATGTATTGCAAATGCACGTTTGAAGACAAAAATGCCGATTTTTATTATTGTGAACGCACATAAAATGATGTTTGACTAAATATCTCATCTATGTACTGTAGTGGGTGAATATGGCTTACAAGTGGTGCTGATCAAAATGCATTAACAAAGCTAAAGAAACCTGTATGTATTTTAATTGTTTTTATATAGCGTTTACTCAATGACATTGTTATCATAGTTATCCTTAAAGGAAAGCAGGTAGAAAAAATCCAATGTTTTTTTTTTTAAATCTTGTGCGTATTTTTACAATTTTCCAATACATTTGAACTTCAAGGTATATATTGGTGAAACTAATAAATTGTGACTTTGAGTTATAAACAATTGGTCTTTCCAGGGTTATTTTGTGTTTTAGTGGCATTATGCTTTCCTCTTCCAACAAACATATTTTTTTGTGCATTAAAAATAGAAATGTGTGTAAATCCGATCATGTCAGTGCCCTATTTAACACGTGGTGATATACACAATAGATATTTATCTTTGTTAGTAACCTGTGTTAATATATAACTGAGCCTTAAGAGTATCTTAGACATTATCAGTTCTTATGATGTCATCAGAATTAAGGTCACTTGATGCCACTTCATGGGAGGATTCATTGTCAGAACATATAATATCACTTCCTGTGATGTCATTGGGTCAAAAGAACATTGTGATATCACATCCACTACCTCAAACATTTTAGCGCATTTACGCCCATGGGTACTCTGTTCTGGAAATGAACTGTTCTTCAGTTGGCCATTGAGAGCTCTAAGGCTGTGAAATGTGCAGTGATTTATGAATGATTCACCCAAAGGATCTTTTTTAGATTTTCTGGTTTAGCTTGAGGTATCTTCCAGTAGCTGTCATACATGGTTGTAATCTCATCACTAATGGGAGTAACACATAATTTCATGTTTAAATCTCCTGCGATCAATAGATGGGTCATCACGGTGACTACTGCTGAACACTTATCAGTAAATTAAGGATGAGGTCGCTTTTTTGCTTTTTCAATGGATTTATGTAAACGTTCATTATTAGTAATTTAAAAGCCGACCCTTGGGGCAAGTTTTCAAGTAATACCTGGTACAGCCACGAATCTGCTGATTCTAATATGGTGATTTTTAGGGATAATTTGGCCGGGACATAGGTAGAGATTCTTCCCTTTAGTCTGAATTTGAGCTTGCTATTTTTCGCTGGGTTGAACAACACAGCACAACACAGCAATGTCGGCAGCTGGGCTGCCGACATTGCAAGAGCAGACTGTTAGCCCTTTGCGCCCCCCCCCCCCTGCACTTTAGGTTTAAATTTTCCCTAACTGATGACAAAAATTGATGGCAACCAGGTACAGGATTGGGCGCCGGAATCAAAATGTAGTCAATCTGAATGAAGTGTTACTTACTGTGTTCCCTTCTGGGACCCCTTTTCTTGGTTGCTGACACAACTCTAACCTCTTAGAATGCAGTAATGGAATGTTTTTAAGGTTTAGTTATGGTGATTTTCCGGGGCAGTGTAGTCGTACTTGTTGCTATTTTAGGGTTTACACCTCTTGTGCGCTTCAAAATGGAATAAGGACTTATATTTTCCTGAAGCCTAATGGGAGGGCAGTCTTGGCCATGAACTTGTTTCACGACTGAGCTCTGAGACAAGGGGGCAGGGTAAGAGTTGTTGCAGACCTTAATTCCCCAATCTCTAAACTACCTCTTTTTAAAGACTAGGTGGGTGATTTATTTGGTGAAACCCATGTTATCTGGCATAGTTCTTGATACTGCTTTCCTCGTCTTGGTAGAAATTGAACAGACCATTTTCCTGGGATCTGATGTGTTCCAGATCTGGGATGGCATGGAGAAGTGTAAGGATGTTGTCTCGATTTAGAATGTCTTTGGGACCTTTAGTTTCATATTCTGGGTAAAACGAGTTGTGCACCTATATTTTCTGGTGTAATGGGTAGTTGGGTATGGTTGTTTCTTCAAAGTTACTGTCTGGTTTTTGATTTCATTGGGCCAGCAGATTTTGGGAGACCGGAGCGGACGGACTGAGTGGGGCGTCTTGTTGGGTTCCAAACTGGCAAGACTCAAGAGCTATGTGTTTCTCTTCTAATACACCGTCTGCAGACGGAAAGGATGCTGGCCATACCCATGGGTCTGTTTGTGTCCCTTCTTGGCATTCAGTGAGGCACGGGGCGGGGGGACTCGGCTGCACCTTCTCTCCCAGTATCTCTGGTGCTGCTTACGGAGGTGCTGTAGACTTTTATTGTTTTTCCATTCACCATGGGCTTTGAGCATTGTTTGATCCGCTGCCACTGTGTGTTCCTGTGGGGTATTTTAAGTGTTTTGACGGTACCTCCGATTTGCCATGTGTAGTTGTTTTGTAGCTTGACCCAAGGGCACTGTTGTTGATTTAATCTAGAAGTAAATATGGGGGAAGAATGTGGACTCTTGCAGTCGCTTTGGCCATTGGTTTAGTTTCAGGTGCTTGTTTTCAGCTTTTAAACTTCCTTTTCCTTTACCTCTTGGAAAGGGGACAGTTGTCCCCACTGGTAGACAGACCGGTTGCCTCCAGAGGGGGAAGTGCTGTTGGTTTCCTTTGAGATTACCTCTTGGTGAAGATAAGATGTCACTTGGGCTGGCAGCTTCCTCTGTGTGGGAAGTGGATGAGTCAGCAGCTCTAGTGGACTCCCCTTTAGTTACTTTTGCTATGCTAGAGTTGCTGACGGAAGACGCATAGTTAGATATCCGTTGTGAGGGCGACATGGGCCTTGATTTTAATGCCAGCATTACCTCAGCCATACAAAAGTGCAGTTCGCTTAGTTTGTCAATGAAGGGAGAACAGCAGCCACCAATGTTTGAAGCACCTGCATCAGCTTGAGCCAAATTTATTAGGCTATTCAAGGCCTCCAGTTTTGCATCAGTGCCAGACAAATGTAGCTTTTGGAGGTCAACTTGGTGCTCTAATCTCAAGGAGTGATATGTTAGAGCAGTGACTGTATAAAGCAGGCTCTGTATATACTATACCAAAGTCAGGTATAGAGTGCACATAGTCCAGTGGATCCCCAGAGGTGTAGCAGAGGCTAAAGTAGATAATACCTTACACTCTTTTGTGGTAGTGTGCAGCCAGGCTTATCAGGAGGGTAGTGTTAAGCATTTGTTGTACACACTCGGGCAAGAAATGATTTCACACACTCGAAGACTGAATCCAGACCAATTGTTTTGATAAAACGTTTTTTTAGTTCTAGAACAAAGGTACATTCAACAGGTAAGTTGTCCTTCTCATACAATATTACTGTTAGCAATACAGTGAATACTGGAGTCCTAGTAATATTGAGATTAGTTTTTCAATGGAAGAAACAGTTTGTAAACGGTTCAAAAAAGCTTGTAATTACTTTTCAATGGTGTGGACTTGTTGATTACCTGCAGCCCCCTTTACCCTGACCTTAAGCTTGACTCCTAAGACCGAGTGGCCTGCCTGTGAGCAGTCCCCAACCAAGGTGTCCCCTAGCCCCATGGGCTAACATTGGCACTCTGCACCTGGCCACCATAGTGCCGCTGGTGGTGCCCCTTGAGTGCCAACCTGAACAATGGGGAACATGGGTTCAACCCCCCCAAAACTCAAATTCAAAAACTGTTTTACTCACCTGTAACTTACTTTGTTTTTCCCATAGGAATTAATGCTGGGTTTTCTCTGCAAATTCTTCTAAGTGTT
Organism: Triturus cristatus; assembly: GCF_964204655.1. Lineage (NCBI taxonomy): Eukaryota > Metazoa > Chordata > Amphibia > Caudata > Salamandridae > Triturus > Triturus cristatus. The sequence continues at coordinate 59,917,467 of NC_140584.1, forward strand.
CAACTGTCCTGTATTGCACATAAAATAACATATTGTTTGCATAAGTGTTAATGTACTTACAAATGTCCTGTGTTGTGCAAACTGTTACGAGTGTGTTTCATACCAAACTAGCAAATGAATCTGAAAGTAATTACAAGCCACTCTAGTCTACACCACCCCACTCTGTGCTACCCCACTCTACTATGACACTAACTTTTAGCCATGCTGGTGTACAACTTGGCTAAAACACATAGGCAAAGCCAATAGCTCTTGCATAGGCAAAACCTATTGGCTCTGCTAATTCTTGTTAGTTGAAATCATCAAAATAAAGGCTGGTAGACGAGCCCCTAGGGGCGTTGGAGGGGTGGGGGATTGTCAGGAAGGAAGATAGCATGGTTTGCGGGACGAGTCTGAACCCTCGTGCTATTCATCAGGTGAGTAATCTTCAGATACAAGTATCCATCAGAATTAGATATATAATTAATTTTAATACACTGCAAGACAAATGTCTTCATGTACATGTTAAATTTGTGTCGCATCTTTTCCTCTGTTCTCCTACATAAGTGTTGGCTTTTGCCAATCCACAACTGAATGGGCCTTAATTACTTAAAACAGCACAAACAAAATTGAGCTGTGGGATGCTGGAGACATCATTGCTAATGGGAACAGTACCACGTGGCCTCCCAGTATGACGACTTTTTCCCACCAAGCCCCTAAAATGAAGTTGTTGGGTGTCATCCCAGAGTAGGATAGCTCCCTTAAAGTGAAGGTGAGCGCAGTTGCGAGTTCCTACTTTTAACATCTTTATCTCCTAATAACAATTCTATTTTCCTTTCCAATGGAATCCCATGCCACCATCACTATCTCATTTATGTATTTTAGGCTAAAGTCCTGCAAAATTCTGAACCATGATCAGCCTTGCTTGCTCATTTATTTGCCATCTAGTAGAGGGTACAGAACCTTGGTGTCTGGTGCATGCTAAATGTCCACATATTCAATAATGACTCGGATGCATGCAAATACTTTAATTGGTTACTAGTTTAAAAAGTGCAATTTAAATGTATATTCTGATAAGTCTTGCACAGCCGTGAGGTGTTGTGCTTTGGTAATCCTCTCTCTGTACATCCCTGCCAGACCAATGTGCTGGGATGCTCTTGTACTGCTCCAGATTCCATTGCTCAAAAGGGTGCTTGGCCGTCAAGCTTCTTTAGATATCTAGGCCTCATGTAATAGAATAAGCTTCCACTGTGGATTAAGAAAATCAACATTTATCTGGCTTCTAGAAAAGCCCAAAATATGTTTTTTGTGTTGTTGATGGAGCACTCTCCTTTTGCCTGTTGGTCAGTCTGTATTTTTGGTATGATGCTGATTTTATGTGGCTCAGGTACATAAAACATGGGCCTGATGCTCAGTGGCATTTTCATATAACATAAACGTTGCCTGCAAAATAGGAGTTCTGCTTGGTCACGTTTCTTTAGCCTCTTCTGGGTACTTTTTAGGTCGAGCCTAGCAGCGCGCATGCAAACCTTTTGTATCTGGTTGGGGTGATTAGGTCACGCCCACCGCTTTCCATTTGTTCCTCCTTCTGCCTTTCTGAAAGCCTTTTTAGGTCTCGCTGGCGTTGCAGCACGAAGCGCTGCCGCCAACGAGACTTTTTGTTGCCGTGTTTGCTCCCAAGGGCACGCGCAGCCATCGGGGTCTGTGGACGCGCTTCTGAGACGCGCAGACGCACACGCCCCCAAGCGCGCGCGCCACGCTCTGCCGGGCTTGTCTTGTTGGACTTGTAAACCGGTGCTGTGTTTGCCTTCTGGACTGCCGGTGCCTCCTTGATCAGCTAGTAAGATGTCGTCCTCCACAGCTACCTCGGAGGAGCAAGTGAGAATCCACTGCAGGAAGCTTGTGCGGGCGGTGAATGTCATAATGGACCCGAATTCTAGCCACCAGCATCGGAGCGAGGCCCTGCAGGTAAGGCGCTGCAGCCGAGGCAGGGAAGAGCTCGAGCCGCTGCCCTGTGCGTCACTGACAAGCGCATTTACGGAGTTAGCGCGCGCCCTTGTAGAACGTTATAATCTGGATTGTATGTGACCGGTTGAGAGGAGGTGTGTGTAAGCGATGTATGACTGAAGGGCCGGCCCACCTGACCGTTTTCCTAACCGGTAGTAGAGCGCCAGGCCCTGCAGGGTACATCTCCATGACACACATCCCCGTCACAGATTTTCAAAAGAGCAGAGCCAAACAGTTGCACTAGAAGGGGTGCCTTTTCGCAAGAGGGAAAAGACCCATATGTTGTTAACACTGTGAGATTATATCGAGACATTAACCTCTCAGGAAGTTAAAATTTATTAGCTTTACTTTTCATAGGTGCAAGCAAGCACGCTTTTCACCACACGAGGTATCGCCCCTAATTGGAACCAATATACCAATTGTCCATCTCATGGGGTGGCGCACCCGACCCATCCATTTGAACCATAGCCATCCATTTACAGCGCATGAGAGAAAAGACACGACTGTTCTCAGGGCTGTCGATAGCTGTTCCATCCATATGCAACACCAGGCTACCAGACACATCCATTAACATCGCAAAGGGTGGAGTTGGCGTTACACCGTTCATTTTATCAGCCTGCGACATACTTCACCACTGGAGGGACCAGACCCGCTCACCCACCTCAGTGCTATATAGCTATTTATTCATCTGAGAAGGACAACCTAACATTTCATCTGACCGAGCCCTCAGACCAGTCAATTTACCACTTATAGAACAAGAATTACCAGGCCCGCCCATTGGCTTTACTAGGCGCTATACCGAACAGTTCGCAACTTAGGTGGGCCAGCCCAGTATATTTGCTGCTCGCTTGGGACAGCAAACCCTTCAATTTACAGCACACGAGGGGACCAGTCCCCCCCCCCCCGTGTTATCTCACTATGGTATCTTCCGCTGTTCTCTGGAGGCTACCGTAGAATGTTCAGGTAAGGCAGTTGCTGGGCGGTTGGTGGAAAAAGGAGACCATTAATAAAGAGTTTGACTTACCTACTTGAAGGCTTCATCTTTTCATCAGAGACCTCTTGAAATCGATTCGCTTTTCAGGCCACAAACATGCACGCCTTGCATTGCTTTCAGTGGTAACGCTTGCACGTTTTGCGATTTCCTTGCGGGAGCGAGCTTTAACTTCTTCTGTGCCCATGACGAGATAGTCTCGTCATGGAACACGGTCGCGCTGTGCCCATGACGAGACTATCTCGTCATGAAACCCACCCGCGTGGGAAACGCCCGGCACAGGAGGCGGAAAGGGCGTGGCACCGAAGGGGTTAAAACCATCTGTTTGTAATTAACTTTCAAACAGATGGTTTCAGCGCTCGCTTCCGCAATTGAAGCTGTGTGTGCTCTCGGGCACACTCCCCCACTTGTTAACCCGCAGGCTACACCGAGAGTTTTTTTTCCCTTGTCTTCATTGTTTGATTTTGCTTGTGAGAAAGCGTCACTCTTAGTCATTGAAATGTTACTCATAATTACACGAGCAAAATCTAACAATGAAGACGAGGGGGAAAAAAAACTCGCCATAGCCTGCGGGTGTACGCCGAGAGAGTGTCTCTTGTGGAAAGTATGCGATGAAGCCACATATGTTTCTGCAGAGTTCCTGCAGGGGTCTCCAGTCTCTGCCTGAAGCCATGTATATTGTCCAGGGGGTGTGCGAGGGTAGCCGGTGTGCAGCTGTGGAGGGGGTGTGCCGCAACAGTAAGTGGTTGTTACCACAGTACTTATCCTAAGGCTCAACACGCCACATCTCCAGTGCAGTGCTCGAGTGCTGGGACCATGTTTGCTGTAGCCACATGAGAACTATGCCAAGCATGTGCGGGAGTACTGTGTGTTCTGTGGACACGAGCATGTGCTGGAGCCCCAGGTGATGCGTTGTATGCAGTATTTGTGCTGGTACTGTGATGGGCCCTGTCCTGTGCAGTGACGGTGCTATCCACTTTGCCTCCTTTGTACTTCATGTACTAACCACCTTTCCACGTCCACTGTGCATGTACTGAGCCCCAGGTGTCATGTGAAGTGCACATGCTCGGCCTCCATGTAGTGTGGAGTGTGTCCTGTAATGCCACGTACCTTGCGCAGCGCTCGTGCTGAGCCTCCTCATGTACTGTGCAGTCTACGCGAGTTTCTCCACGGCCTGTGCAGTGACCCGCTGTGCCTTGTGCAGGGGCGGGTGGGTGGGTCTCGGTGTATTTCTTGTTTTTTTTTTAGCAAACATCCCTGGGCATGCTGGTACTTGTAGGTTACAGTCAGTTTTGCTGCAATGCTGAATCCAAATTCATGTGCACAGTGCAGACTAGTTGCTGTTCTGATGATGTAGGTACCAATGCCAGGTACATAGAATTGACATGTTTAGCTATCATGTTCCACGTGTGCCTCAGAGAGCGAGGATTTTTCTTGAGGCAATTTTAGTGGCAGAGAGCGATTGATTTTCTTAACAACGTAAATATTCTGGCCACTTCAATCTAAATTTTTTTTTTACTTTATTTGATTAAAATATAATCATAAAAGCAGGACATACATACCACACATATACAAACAAGAATTTGCAATGCAATAGGTCTCGCATTATAAAAGTGTGAGCAGTTGGCCTTGCTAATAATAATGCAACACTAGCTATTGGCATTGTAAATGATAATGGCATTTATTTATGTGTTTGTTTTATAAAATAGATAAAAAAAGGCATTATCATGAACAATGCCAATGGCTTAAACTTTTGCAAATGCGAGACCTATTGCATTGCAAATGCTTGTTTCTGATTGGCAAGACGTTGCTCTTTGGCCTGCCTTTGGGTGTGTTTTTCACTTTGTGGCGACCACCCATGTTACATGTCCCCTTTTCTCTTCTCACAAACTTGGTCCCGTGCTGCGTACACAGCAGCTCTTTGTCTCTTCCTTGCGAAGCTTGTTTCAGAAGTCCCTCATTTGTTTTTGCTCCCCCACCACACACATTTCAAAAGTCTCTTGTTTATTTTTGTTTTCCGTTCCTTTTCACAACAGCACAATATCTAGGTCACGCCCCGTCAGGATCACTTAACTAACTTAATGAAGGACTTCCAATACAGTGATTCACGCAAATGTTGTTGAAAGTTCGGGGCAAGCGACATGAGCACGTTTTTGAGGTAAGAATGTCTTGAGCGTCTACATTTTATTGATTTATACGGCATGCTAAGGGTGCACGCTATTTCTTTGGTGCCCCTTGCCTCTGCATCAATGTGTGAAGGCTGCATGACTGGGACCAATTAATAAGCGTGCTTCTGAAGAGAGGTGCGGGTCAAGCGCTCCACTTTGCCTGCATCACTGTGTATTCTGGGATGAAAAGTTAGTGCCACATGATGAAGAGTTGTCTGTTAATGGTCTGTCCTTGTCAACCCACGCCGCCTAGGCAGGGCTGAAATGGGTCAATGGGCTGCCTTCTGCTTAGAGCACGTTGTCTGGACAACCAGGGTCACGATGGTCAAAGGGGCCCGTCCACACGGTTTGGAGCATAAGCGGCAGGAGCTCTTCAACACGGGACCTCTCCCGGGATCTGCAGCCATTAGCTGCTGTCAGGATCAACAGAGGATTGTGTACACATGTAGCTGAACAGGGGAGACCGCTATCCTTCGGTGGCAGCCCGAACTGGTAAGAGAGAGGTTGTTCACTGTCCTTTGCAGCTGTACCACGCACCAGTGGGCAGCCGTCTTTGTTTTCCGAATGCGAAGGGAGGTATAGGGAGGCCTCCCTGCAGACTACGGCAGTGTGTGGCCAGCCCACCTCCTCCGTGGGGCTTACCGTAACTGACTGAACCATTGTATCTATAGCTATATAATACGTATACCCAGGTTCTGAGGGACACCGGGTCACCCCATCATTTTTTTGTAAATGTAACTGACTGTGCAGCAAGTAATCTGCATTTTTTTATGTATTGTCTGTGTTGTGATTTCAATTTGACTTCTAACAGATGCGTCTGCTGTGTTGTGAGCTAGTGTTTTATTTTTTACATTTTAATCGCTGACTACGTGTTGCCATGAACAAATGTTTCCGCTTACCGAAACACTCCGTGGTGGCCTTCTTCTTTCTCTTCTCGCTTTCCTCATCCTTCCTTTACTTCTTCTAAGTCGCACCTGGATTAGGTAAGACTCCGTTATCCATGCCGTATATTCTTGCTTGTGTTCAGTTATGGAGTATGTCCATTTTGGGGAGGCTGTTACAGGATCCAGTGCCCCCTTTAACCAGAGATTTGAAGTCTGACCCCAGAATGCAGCTAAGGTGTGCAGTCATTCATCAGTGCCATGTGAAATAACCGTAAATGTTGCAGCACCCAGGATAATGTGCTGCATGGCTAAATACTTATAAGGTCCCAAAGCGAGACCTATTGGCTATGAAATAATTTTCCACTTTCTTACATCTGGAGGTATTTGACCACACACTCTCTCTACGTGATAAATAACAAAAAAACTGACTAATTATGTCCTTTGTTGTGTGACTCTCACAGAGAGCCATTAGAATGAATACTGTATTCTGAGTTGTTATTCAGTAGAATTGCACAGTAATTTGTGCTATGTTGCTATTTATTCATACAAACATTAGTCAAGAGCGAGCACTTCACTCCTTAATAGAAATTGTATCTTTATACAAGATTTATACATAAAAGGTGCAAACTGTTCAGTGGAAAAGTGCAGATGCACTGCTGGTGTATAGGAATCTATAAAAGTGTGAAACAAAATACACAGTACATATCCCTTGTTCTCAAGAGTTTGGAACACAGCTTGTTTTGGAGGATTATATTCATATATTCCCTCCATGTGATTATGTAACCAGGGAACAGTGTCAACGTTTTGACCTAATCTAATTTTTAGGGTTTCATCGGAACCAATAACTTCTGTCTGAAGCACCTTGAATCAATGATATGATGAGATTGTCATGGCATCAGAAACCATTTTGTTTGTTTTGTTTTTTGGGGTGGGATTACGGGAGTAAAAAGTGTTATGTACCCCAATCTAGACCTAGGCTACTACAAGACCTTTTATCTACATTTGTCCTTCCTTGCTCTGCATAACTATTCTAGCACTGACCTTTTACCCAGTTATGTGCTGAATTAATTATGCATGAGGATTTTTAGAAAAGACCCTGCACATGACACACATAACCAAATTAACCTACTCTGTATAAAATTCATGGTCATTTTCATCCTAGGGTATAATAACTACTTTGCATAGTTGCAGTTATTGATTTAGGCTCATTTACATAATCATACTCCCAACATATGGATTGTGTAAGAAACCACAAGGCTATCTTTATGGTATAAAATAATCATACCAACCCTAGATAGGGAGAGGAGAATCTTGCACGCTGATACAAGACACTGAGGTCCCTGCACGCAGAAGCTCCAGCATGCAGTGGTCTGACATCCCTTGCGGGGTGTCCAACTCGAGACCTAGACGGTTTCCTTCATTCTATCTCATCAGGTAATGGGGTTGGCTCTTTCCTAGGGGGTTCTTAGCTTTACACCCACATGCAATCTAGGTACACTTGGGTAGAAAACTGAAAAAGTATTGGTAGTAGGGGACACTGATTGCCGCACCACTACGTGTGTTGCTTGCTGTAGATCACTTATTTCTATTATTTAACAAGTAATCCTCCAAAGATTACCCACCTCTAAAGGCTAGCCACCAATATTAGCCTTTCATAATTAAATATATGCACAAGAATAGAGAGGCAACATTCCGAAGAAAAGAAACATTTAACACAGCCCAATGCTGTATTTGCAACATAGAGATGATTTGAGAGGTCTTTTTCTTGTTTGTTGTAATTCTTTTATTCTAATTCTTCCAAAATGTCAAAGACAGTTCAGCACAGCCAACACCTTTCGCCCAACATTTGGGCTTCTTCAGGGCCACCGTAATTAAAATAATTCATTAATTGGTGCGACAGATAAAGGGTAATAACGTCTTCTTTCGTTTTGTGCTCCACTTTGTAATCATCATCCGGATCTTAGTCCGTTCTTTTACTCCTATAGTCCGGTTTCTTTTAGTCACCACAGATGCATCGCTGTTTAATACACACGTCTGGGGCAATGTCCAGCCATAACGTGACGCATAGAGTTGACGTTCTTGTGTGATCGTGTGAGACCGTGTATGTGTGTGAGACCGTGTGTGTGGGGTGATCTGGGTGTGTGCGCCTCCGCCATGCATGTACCTTCCGCGTCATTTAGGTGTCGGGAGCCCTCTACAGCCGCTAAGTTAACATTTTCCATGAGCAAGCGCAGCTGGGCTGCCACCTTTGGGGGTAGACATCTGGAGTCATTGGTCTTGTCCGCCCGAGGTAGGGGGGAGTCTAAAACCAAATTAAAATCACCGCTCCACAGAGTTGCACCGGGTGGCCCTGCAGTGTTCCAGAAAGCAAAACATATCGACCTTGCAGGTCACGTATTGCATGTCGCATGCACCACGGCAGACGCTTGCGAATAATTCTAGCCATGCCACAGGCATAGTTTGAGTTTTACACTGTCGTTCTCCCACCCACCCAAGTCCCCCACATACCCATCCCGCCTGCAAACGCACCTAGGTACTCTCTGTAAGAGGCACCTTCTGCAAAAAGCAGATATCCACAGAGCATCTCTGCACATATGCAAATACATGTCGTGCCTTGCGCTTATCATTAAAACCCCACACGTTCCAGGTTAAAACCTTAACTGACTGCATGGGTAACAAGGACTTGGTGCGGCGATTCCCTGCCACTGAATGAGCATTCTCCAGCCATGTAAGCTGGATCTGCATGCTGAGTGTTTCTAAGGGAATGGACAGAAAAAACAGTGGGCAGCTGTTATGTGCCCTGGCTAGGCCCATGTAGCGCAGCTGCTCATTTCTTAAATTGTCCTATTTCTCACATTAACATTTCTGTTTTGACCGTGTGCACATATTTGCGTGCATGACAAAGTTGAATTAGTTTCCCTGAAACTACTTTGTTTACACATCTAGCTTTGCACAACATTATCACGATGCCTACATCATGTACACGGCCCTTCTTTGCTCTATGTACAAATGTAATTTCTATCGTCATTCACGGACAGGGTGACAGGGCTATCCACATATCCATAACATCGCTAATCTATACGCACATCGCAAGGCTGCTTTATATTATCAATAAAGAGCATCACATAAGATTAGCAGAGAAGGCACTACAGCTGACACCAAGGGTCCCTGCATACTGAGTCTTCACCACACAGCGCTCTGACCTCTTTGCGAGGGTGTCCAGTTTAGGACCAAAAGTGGCTCTACATTCTCTCCTGCCAGGTAACGGGGTTAGGTATTCTTGGCTTAGAGTAGTGTTCTGCATAGGAGGTGTACACCTGATTACTGTCTTGTTTATATGCCTGCATAAATACACTGTTTTAGCACCAAAGTAGATCTATATCTACTATTTACGCTTTTGGTGCTTGTAATCACTTTCATCTGCTTCTGTCTACTGATTATAGCAGCACATGTATTTTATACCAGAGTAACGTTGGTTCAATAAGTATATTGAAACCATCCTACTGTGTATTCAGTATATTTTTCTGAGCACAAGTAAGCACCAGTGACTGAGCGAAAGGTTCTGATCTGTTTCCATGATTCCTGAGGGGTCAGGGTTGTCATGTTCATTGGTTGCCAGAAACCATTTGCTCCCTGGGAAGGCTAAGGGGGCTTACGGTGGCACTGTGAGCTAGCCGGCCTCTAGGCCAACGTGTCCTGTGGGTGTCCCTGGAATCAGTCTAGGCACCTCGCCCAACGTTTATGTTGTCCAACAAACGTGCAGCTCCTATGGATTAGTGAGAACTACATGACCCAGCCAAGGAGTGCAAACAGTATCCAACATACATTTCCCCCCACATTCCACTTTGGGCCCCCAATCGGACCAAATTCCACCAACCCACCCTCTTTACTACACCCAACGGTATACTAGAGCTCTCCAGGAACTCTTCCTGTGAAGGCGATCTAGAAGTACAGCTCACTTCCAGCCATTGCTTAGCCATGGGGCCCTAGGTTCGCCGTGCAACTACATCAGGACTATCAGAGGGCCATTGCTGCCGTCAGCCCTACCACTTCAGTGTAAGACATAGTTGGCAGAATCATCCCGTGCCCCGGATTGGCTCCCTCTTCCCGTAATCAACCAGATAGGGAGTGTGGTCCATCAAGGTTATTTCCCAATCAAAACAGCCTGGTGTCAGTAGCCCATCCTATGTGATAGGAAGATGCCATACTGGGAGCAAATCACTCCCCACCCACACGACCAGTAAGCAGCTGCAGACAGAAGAGTCATGGGGCTAAATATTGTCGCTGAGGTCCTCCAATCCTGCCCGTGGGCAGCCAGTGACTATTCCCTTGCCTTTGCCAGTATGGACTTGGCGAACTTTGCTGCAGTCTTTAGGTCAGTAAAGGTAGTAGGTCACCCTAGGTGTAGTATCCGCAGCATAGTGGGGTAGAGGTGGGATTGCTTGGCATCTGTGCGCTGAAGGGTGTGTTTAGCCGACAGGAAATCTTTCCTGGCGGTCTGCAACACCATTGTGAAATCTGCAAAAATTGACACCTCATACCCCTAATAATGAAGCGGTCGTCTCGCACTCGCCAGGTGCAAGGCCACGTCACTATCTCTATTGTTCAGTAGGTGAGTTATTATGGGCCAGGCTGGTGTACCCGTTGGGGGGCCTCTGCCCAAGGGACATCTGGGCCTGCTCCGTGGAAAACGTAGTGTGAGTGCCTCTCTGAAGAACACTTGAAGCATCTCTTCTACGTAGTCTTCAATTCTGTTCATTGCTGTTGACCCAAGGATCCAAAGGTTGTTCCGCTTCGAGGGGGCCTCTGGGTCCTCATTCTTGTTGTTGATTACCTCTAGCACCTTCTCCCTACGCAGAAGCTTCTCTCGGTCTATGGAGTTGCGGCGTTCAAGCTGCTCTATGCTGTCATCATCCGTATCTTCTTTTTCTTTACGGTAGTCAAACCTGTCGGCAAGTAGGTCCGTATAAGTATCTATGGCTGTTAGGCTCTGCTTCAAGTCTAGGAACATAGACCGAATATCCATCTCAGGTGGCAGGCCATCCTCGCTGCTCATGCTAAGCAAGAAGTTTTTGACTGGGGGGGTCCATCCAGCGCGCCTGCCTATGATTCGAGTCTCAAAGGAGAGTTTGGCTTGTTTTGCATCAGTTTTTCCCATATTTCATCCAACTAGGCACTTCAACTTAGACCAGTGCCCACCAGTCAGTCACCGGTCCTTGACCACCGGCGGGTCCTCTCCCCCATAAGGGTCCCACCTCTCCCCCACTTTGGGTCAGCAGGGGGGCACAATCAGACCGCCGCCGATCTTGCCATATGTGAATTCAGCCCAGCCGGGCCGCCAGTGACCGTATACGATCAAAGCCTCAGCCACATTGTCCGGAACGAGAGTCTGCTCTCCAGTCACCTGGTCCTGTCTTACCATGGCTTCTCCAGGGGCACGAGCTGTTTAATGCTCCCCGCATTGTTTTCAGGAGCCAGCAAAGTTCTTGAGTTGGGCCACCACAATGCGCACCCCAGCTTCTCCAAATCCAGCTGGTTGCCCAGTTCAGGGGTAAGAGCCAGGCACTATGCGGTGGGCCATGGGGTCAGCAACACAAGCAGTTTGAGTCAGACGGGCCCCAGGCGTTCAGTGGCCCTAAGAGGCAGCAGCACAATGCATATCAATTAAGTGGGGCTCTCCGTGTGTCCCCATATCAATGCTGCATAACTCTCAGGTAGCAGGAGAGTGAATGCAGAGGCTGGCCGATTCACACTGCAGGGAATTCGGGTGCTTCTTGGTCGAAACTATCCCCGAGCCGAATCACTGCCCCATTAGTGCTGAGATCTCCTCAAGGCACCATCAATGCTGTCTGAAGGCCCGTGTCTGGCAGTGTTGCCACCAGCTCAGTTCTTGATTTTTGGCATGTGAAATGCCGCTCACTCTTTCTTAAACCGGGAGCAAAATGGGCAAGTTCTGAGGGATGGAGCCTCGGTCACGTTCCCAGTCTGGCAAGCCAAGATGCCCCCATATATGCAGGATAAAAAACGTATTATTCACTGGCCGGCAGAGCTTCAAATTTTGGCAGCCATTTGCAGCCGGGCTATGTAGCACCCCCACTCAAAATAAACTTTGGGGGTAGGTTTGTACCATGATAATCCTTTTTAGACTTTTTTAGGAAGGATTTATATTGATTGACAACTGTATTTTTGTACATTTGTATTTTTACCGCTGTATACCCAAAGGTTGCCTTGTGAGAAAGCTTATGCCTTGTGCAGTTGGCCCGAGTTAGTTTTAGTTAGAAACCATATTGGGTTATTAGTGATCCAGCGATCAAGGACTTGACACATTTCCATTTCCTTAGCCTAATTAATTACCCAATAAGTCCCTTCACACTGGGTGACTGTAGTACCAAACTTACTAATTTCCAATTAGTAGATCATCCTCGGATATTCTTTGTGGGGATGCAATCTTTATTTATGTAATTAGAGTTTTGCGAATTAATAGCTCAAACCAGTAATACTTACTATAAACCAATTCAATATCTCTAATAAAGACAAACTCACTTGTATATTTATAATGCTTTATCTAAAATAATGTGATTGCTCATCAAATACAACACAGCTCAAATCATCGATTACCCCACAAGAAACAATATTAACAGAAGTACATCTCAATATTAATGCAATGAGTGAGTAGATAGCCGTAGAGGTAAAAGATTAGAGACATAAGACATTAGCAAAACAATTATGCAAAATCAGAATATTATACTAACCCACAAGGAATTTAGGAATACTACTCTCTGGCCATGAGAGCAGCAGGGCCTCTCAAGAAGAATTGAAGAGCAAAGACTGAGTCAGGATTTAGCAAACAGGAAAACAGCCAGCCCAAATAGAAGGCAGTAATGCAGCCCTCTCCTCTTGCGCAGAACACCCCAAAAGACCAACACACATTGTATAATAACAACTCATACATGTATGTAACAACTCTTGTGCCTCGATTGTTCAATTGTGCCGCTCTCTAAGGAAGTGTTCCGCTTCCGAAGATTTTGTTTCTTCACGCAAACTTTGGTAGGCACACAGAACTCGTGAAGTACGAACAGTTTTCCACCTTCCCTTTCTCGCTCAGATTTAAACCCACATTTTCTAAAATGACTCTCGTGCCTTTTCTGCAGAGCAGAAAACCATATTTCTATGGAAAACAAACACATTAATTATTTATCACTTATAATGCTCTACCATAACGTACCCACCCTATGTGATGCATTTGCCCATGCGTATCCCAGGTTTAGGTGATTTCCAAAACATATTAGTATTGAACAATCAAGCAGCTTTAGTCCTTTTATTTACCATTAATAAAAAGCATTTGTGGTCTACTCCAGCATTTTAGTTTTCGCTTGCGCAATTTCATTTTCCCCTATGTTAGCTTTTTTCGCATTTAGTTTGCACACCACACGATTAATGATTCCACACTTTGGGAGTTCAATCTGAGCAGGTTTTATTTAGCGAAAACCCTGCCCCATCGTTGGGTAACATCATTTCAGATGGCATAGGTCTAATCTGTATGTTTTGAAAAGGTAAAAGAGGCATTAATCCCAATTTATTTGTTATGAAATGCATATGTTAAAGAGAAAATGTGTTTAAAGGTGGATTGTTAGTGCATAGTGCTAAAGCCTACGGACTTGTCTTTTGTTACATGAAAACTCACAGATTACCTTGAGGCAAGGATTTTGGTGTTGTTTACCCCTTCGACAGACCCTAGGGGTGGAAGCTTTGCACTGAAATTATTCTTGCTAGGATCCCTTCTGAATTCCTTATAGGCTTAGCTGTTTCCCAGGATCTTGTTGTTATTAAAAAAATATATATATATATAATTGATGAAGGCTGTAATGCGCCTCTCTAGCCACGGGGTCAAGGGAGACCCGAGAAAATAAAGAAGCCCTATACTTACAGCCTTGAGTACGTGCCTTCTTCGCAGGATTGTTCTTTGATATAGATATATATATATATTTATTAATTACCTACTGGCTGTCGCCAGTAGGTAGTTATAGTTAGGACCAAGTTTCCATTGGAAGAGCATTTTTTGTTTTGCTTATAACTTTGGTGTCGTTTGAATCTTAATGTAATTTTCCAAACTAATTCTTTGTTTATATCAGCTCCTATGTTGAAAGTTTGGGGGTGATTCGGCAAGGGGGTGGGGGGGGCGAGAAAAAAGGAGGGGTCCCAAAACGTGTTTTCTCCATGCAATTTCAATAGGAAACTTCAGACAAGGCTACAGGTCGAACGGGTGAACGGAATTACCCCAAATTTGGCAGGGAGAAGGGTCTTGGTCTTGAAAGCACGCTTTTGTTTATTTGGTGTAAATCCGTTCAGTAGTCTTGGAGAAAAATCGAAATTTACAGATATCGATATTTGAGAAATCTGCCATCTCATTGGCTGAGGCGATACGAGCACAAGCTTGCTGGTTCTTGGCTGCGAACGGTTGCAACTAGGAAGTGTTGGCAGCCACTTTGTGATTCTGTTGAAGCGAGTAAGGGGGGGAAAAAGGGCATAAAAAGTAGGAAAGAGGAGGGTAGGAGCGCTGTGAGTTCTGTCGGGTGGTTAGGGTGTGTTATACAGGGAGTGTGAAGCTAAGTCACCCCTACCGGTGTGAAAGTGCTGTGTTACCCAGAGTGAGATGGTGCTGAGGTGAGGTGCCGGTACACTCGGGGATGAAACCGTGCGCCTAAACCGTGAGCTGATTGCTGTAAACTGATGTGCTCTGGGCGCTGTAGCATAGCTGTGCAAGTAGTTTTAGTATGCGTTTTTAGACTAACGCGGGAGTGGGAAGCAGACTACTCACTCCTACCGGTCTGAAGACTCGAGGATCAAACCGTGAGCCTAAGCCGTGAGCTGATTGCTGTAAAGTGATGTGCTGTGGGCGCTGTAGGATACTGGCCGCTGTAGCATACCTGTGTAAGTAGTGTTAGTATACGTTTATACTATACTGGGAAGCGAACTACTCACCCCAACCGATGTGAAAACTTGAATGCAGTGTTTTAGCAAGCAGGAATAAAGAAATAATTGTGAAGAATATAATGCAGAATGTTGCAATGCCACAGAAGACAAATGGTGAAATCAGGTGTGTCTAAGAAAGTGGCTGTGTGTAATAAAGCGATGGAGTTATATAAAAAGTGTCTTTATTTAAGTGCCATAAATTGACCCACTGGTGCAAGAGCTAAGGCATCCAACTGAGGCAAACTCCAACCGCTTCTGCTGTATTCAAACCTAAACTCCTGCATCAGTGAATTCCACATTCCACATTACAGTTCCATGTGACATAAACAATACCTATTAGACATGAATGACTCTAAATTCTATAATGAAAATAAAGGTAGGCTACGAAAAAGTCAAAAAGGTTGGAAAAAATCAATCCAAGGATAACGTGAATTTCTTGCAAGTCTTGGAGATTGCAGTCTGGAAGTTCTTCAGCGGCTTGAAATGCATAATGTTCCAAGAGGCGATTGTTGCCATTGTGTGAGAAAAGCGAAGCGATCCAATTCATATCCTCAAAGGGACAGTAATGTTCCTCGAATGTTGGAGCGGCAATTTGAATTGGCAGCCAATCTGCGATGTTGTCAAAGGTCGCACGTTGCAGGAGATCTTTCGCAGCTGCGCAGAAATTGCACTCCGCCAGGGTACCTTTTTGCGTTTCATCTGCCATTGCTCCACTGCCCGAACAATCAAGTTCATGGTTTTCAAGATACTCCATTACCTGCTGGATATCGGGAGCGATTGTTGGGATGTTGGCAAGGCATAGATCCATTCGCCAGTCGAATGGGCAAGTTTTGCAATAAAAAGATGGTTGCACGCAGATTGCATATGTGTAAATAAATGTCATGTTGTAGCTGGCTCCGATAATAGATAGAGGCAGGCAGCCGAAAAGTTGTTCAATTTTTTCATGGTATTGATGTAGCTTCGCGTAGAGGCGTATTCTGTCGGATATGATTGTTACCACAGGGAGTGCAGCCATTTTTTTTACAAGCAAAAATAGTAGTAGGATGGCGGCAAACAGGGCGAGAATTATGGGCACTGTTCCTGTTATTCCAGAGATGATCGAATTAATGAAGTCTGGTATTATACCAAAAACAGTTTGAAAGCCTGTGACCAGGCCGGAGGAGACGGTGTTAAAGAAATGTGCCAGACCTTGAGTGTCAGATGTGTTGAAAATTGTATAACAATTCACAAAGTGTAATGGGAGGTTCGTATTTAAAAGGGACTGTATTTTACTTGAAGTTTGTGCTATCTGCAGTTGATAAATTTATTTTGCAGAAGTGAGGGACACATCTGTTTGAAACAAAAGCGCTTTCAGTTCAGTTTGCTCAGTTTAATGAAATCTGTTTTCAAAGTCTGTATTGAAGGCCAAGTTGAACTGTGGGAGTTACTTTGTGTGGGTGAGAATAGACATTTCCACAGGAAGTTACTCGGTTTGAAACAGTAAGGACATAAGGTATGCCAGCTCACATTCCGTTGCAGTCCATATTATTAAGAACCAGATAACTGCTGTTAGAAAGCTGTGTGAATGTTGGTCTGATTGTGGGAGTTTTAAGAAAGCATGCAAGATTGGGGGCTGTAAAGCTTAAAAGCGTCGTGCAGTTGGACATTCTTGAATAGTAATGAATGACTGCCATTGTGGTCACACCTTTCACCTGTGAGAAAAACTTCTGTATCCTCTTTAAGACAGCGATATGTAAGTGGGAGAAACCACTGCTCGTGAATAAACGTGCTACCTTATATAATCACATACAACATGTACACCTAGCAGACATGACACTACGTACTGTGGGAACTGTGGCTAGCCATGTACACAAACCAAACATGGCATGGCACATCTGCCACACAAAGCAGAATGCGGGGAGAGATGGGAGCAAAGTATGTGCAAAGGTGGCAAGTGATTCTCGATTATAAAAGTATACAATGCAAAGTGTTGAGGGGATGTGCCAGACAGACATGAGTATGCAGAGCACAGACATTTACATGTCAACATACACTGATGGTCTATTGAGTGAAGTGGACAGTGGACGCAACCATGATAGTACAGTCAGTAGGAAAGATTATGAAAACATAGCACGTACGTGACCCCCCCCCCCAAAATCTTTAGCGTAGTGGGCTGGCTCGGCGTACGCAAGGCTAGTGTAGGGGTATGAATAAAAGGCACGTTTTTTTCTGGGTGTGGTTCTCTTTCGGAATGGCGAACGTGTCTGCCAGGTCTGCGCAGCTTACACCGCCACGAGGCTTACGCCGTGAGCGAAGGTGGGTGCGTGAATGATGCTCTCAGCCTGCTGGTACCCAGAAACAGTCATGGCCGCTGCGACGCACATATGCCCCACAGTTCACCTTTCGACACCGTTGTATGTCAAAGAGGGCCCACCACGTGCCGGCGGAAGCTCCTGGGCCGAGGTCTGTGAGCTGGGAAGGCTTCTGAGATCAATGCTGGCTACCGGCACACAGTGCCCAGCCTGAGGCCCAGCACCGTGGAGTGCTCTGTATACTACTAAAACAGTAGTCCAACAGGTACCAACAGTGGAACGGTGTCTTGATCCCACAATGGACGATGTTAGAACTGCATCTGAGAGTGGAGAGGAAGGTACTCCCTTCGACCAGGTGCAACGAACTCTATGTCCCAACAGTAGAACGGTGTCTTGATCCCACAATCGATGATGTCCCATATTACCTGCTGCTTGGTTTTCACAGAACTCCCTCCGTTGAGGTACATCACACTATGAGCTTCTGTAGCTAACTGCTGCACATGATTATTGGACTTCGCTGACTGCAGTCGCTGGAGTACACCGCGGTACAGCAGGTTCGAACAGTGAAACGGGGTCTTGATTCTATGATTGAGGATGTCAGAAGTTAAAGTCTGTGATGATTTCTGTGTGCCCCATCCGATCAGGTGCAACCAACTCTGTGCTTCCGAATCCAACGGCACGTGGCTGTGAGGCGTTAATGACCACTGCCTCTGGCCTACACTGCGTTCAGCAGGGCTCACAATTCAGATCGAGTGATGATTGTTAAATTACAGAATCCAGTTGGCAACTAACTACAACGTCTATTGAAATATACACAATATCCTTTTAGTATACTTGCGTGAAGAACTTTTTTTAGATGAGTTATAGGTTTAGTACAATGACCAAATTTTTCTTGGTAGTGGAAAAGAACACTGAATAACAGTCTACACTGTGGACAGCAGAGATCGCAATTCGAGTTGTTTTGATTTATTTATTGCAGAGTTTTTTGTAAGTTATGTGGTTGTATTTTGTGAAGAGGAAGTGAGAAAAAGTATTCATGGATGTCTGTACTGACTACTGCCTTCAATCTACACTGCAGACAGTAGTGTTCACAATTCAGATCGAGTCGCTATTGTAGATGATGCAGTCCTGTTGGCAACAGACATTGCTCCTAGTACGGCCCGCCCGCAGCACGGATCATCGCTGGCTGTGCCAATGCTGAATGCTTTTGATGTGGCTATCTGAGTGCACTAGAACTGATGGACCCTTTATGATACAATCTTTTTGTGTATTATTTCAGATCTAGTGCCTGTATCTCAGTATACCACAAGTTATGGTTCTTTTACGATAGAATCTTTTGTGTATTATTTCACATCTACTGTCCCTACCATACTGCAGCACAAACTATTGACCCTTTTATTATTGAATCTCTGTGTGTGATCCAATGATTACTGTTGTAGTTGATGCTAGCAGCAACCATTCCCTGAGGGCTGCTTTACACTCGCCCCACACGCATTCAGCACAGACGTCACTGGATATGTGACCCTGGTAATAAAAAGGAGTCGAGCGCACGTGCCCGTACCCACTTCCACCATCTATCTGTGTCCGTGTGTTCATGATCTATGCATGATACTGACCCTGGACCGTACTACATTACATTGTGCTGTGGACAGCGTATGCAATCATGTTACCTCTGGCAGTGGGGAAAACGTTGGTTATGTAACTTGTAGGTGTATGGCTATCACAGGTGGAAGGCTACTTTACAAACCATGAATATTGATGAAGATGATGGTTGCATGTTGTGTGTAGTGTTAGATATGTGTGCATAGCAAAAAGTTTACAAAAAAGCTCTCTAAGCAGAAGAGGTGTGTCATCAAATGGCAGCGTGCACTCGTCGCATACGGAACGCGTAGCCGGCGCGACCCCATTACGTATATGACGTAATGCGCGGCTTGGTACCGCATACCAAACTAGCAGCTAGCGCGACCTTATACATATATGATGTTAGCCGGGACGTGGTGCCACGAACCCGTCGGATATGAAATGCGCATCATTTACGAGTTTAGCAATAGGGCGGATAGGATTGGTGTGCTGATGGAGCTTGGTACACTACCGGTACGGGACTCCAGTTTTCTAAAAAAAAAAAAGATATACATATTTTTTTTTTGAAGATATAAAACCTTACATAATTTTTTAAATAAAAAAAAGGATAAGTTACAAAAAAAAAAGAGAAAATATAGGTTTTATGAATAATAAAATATGAAATTAACATTTAGAAAACCTTTGAAATTCACTGAAAAAAAACCATAGGTTTTACAGACGTTATAGTTAGGAATTAGCATTTAAAAAAACCTTTGAAATTCACTAAAAAACCACAGGTTTCAGGGACGTTATAGTTAGTTGTACATTTGACATGGTCAGTGACATCACTGATGACATCATCCACGTGATAATCTGATGCACATGCTGATGCCCTAATATAAACGTTGATACACGGACTCTAAAATACAGACTACTATTTTTGAAACCATACACACAACAATGCCAGATACTACATTCCACCCACTATTTCCTAGGTCTACACACACATCCAGTCACTTATACATGTAGTTACTCATCAATACAGTACTATAATATGCACTCATACACCTATACATACAGTCACACTCCGCCACTCATCCATAGTTACTCACACACGTAGTCAGTCATGCAAAGAATCAATCACATACCCATTTACTCATGTATATAGTTATACACACCAACTCCGTTATTTATACACTAACCACATCACTTATTTATGCAGATACTAATGAACAAGTTACTTACCTTCGGTAACGATATATGTGTAAGAAACATTAGTTAGTTAGATTCCTTACCTTAGAATATCCCCAGACGTCAGGCTGGATCCGGAAAGATTTTTCGTCAGCAATACCCTTGCGCGTCGCTAGGCGTCGTCTGCGGCTCGGCGTCCGTCGTCTGCGTCGTGATCGCCGGGTAACGTCGTCCGAGTACTTAATCGCCGTCCTTGCGTGCTGACGTCAGTTCTTGTACATAGCTTTCCGCGCCAGGAACGCAGAGCCATGCAAGAGACCGACACTGGTGCCATGAATCTAGGGCCCTGAAAGGGATGACCTTAACCCTAGATATCAGTTCGCAGAACGGGGAGGATGGGTGGGGCGGTAAGGAATCTAACTAACTAATGTTTCTTACAGAAATATCGTTACCGAAGGTAAGTGACTTGTTCATCTGAAAGAAACACGTTAGTTAGATTCCTTACCTTAGAATAGATACCCCAGCAATACCAACCCCGGTGGTGTGTCTGCGAACCAAGATCACACCAGGAAGTCCTGGAGAACGGAACGGCCAATGAAGCCGTCTCTCTGGACTTGGCTGTCCAGGCAGTAATGCTTGGCAAACGTGTGCAGCGAGGCCCACGTTGCTGCCTGACAAATGTCCTGCAGAGGGACTCCCCGTCCCAGGGCAGTAGTAGCCGCCATGGCCCAGGTGGAATGGGCCCTCAGCCCCACAGGAGGATCCTTCTTAGCCAAGGAATAACAGGCCTTAATGCACAAAACGACCCACCGAGAGATGGTTCGCTTGTACACTGCCTGCCCCTTCTTAGCGCCCACGTAGCCAACAAAGAGTTGGTCGTCCACCCGGAACTGTTTTGTGCGGTCCAGATAGGACAGCGCCCGTTTTGGGTCCAGACGGTGGAGCCTCTCTTCCTCTTTCGAGGGATGCGGTGGCGGAAAGAAGGTGGGCAGTGTAACAGACTGGCCGATGTGAAAAGTAGTTACCACCTTAGGGAGAAAGGAAGGACGAGTCCTGAGAACAACCTTGTCCGGATGGACAGACAGGAAAGGAGGCTTAGAAGATAGAGCCTGGAGCTCACTCACCCGTCTAGCAGAGGTGATGGTAACCAGGAAAGCAGTCTTAATAGTCAGAAGACGAAGAGGACAATTATGAAGTGGCTCAAAGGGAGCGCACATCAGATAGGTTAACACCAGGTTCAAATTCCACTGAGGCATTACGAAAGGGACAGGAGGAAACATATGAGTAATGCCTTTAAAGAATCGAGCAACAACAGGGGATTTGAAAAGAGCAGGCTGATCATGAAGCCGTAAGCAGGCAGAAATAGCTGAAAGATATCCCTTGAGGGTACCCAGAGCAGAGCCCTGCTGGGCTAGGGAAAGAAGAAAGAGGAGAACTTCAGAAAGAGGGGCGGAAAGGGGATCCACAGCCTTTGCTGTGCACCATGCCACAAATTTGTTCCACCTGCAGGCGTATACCATTTTAGTGGAGGGACGCCTGGCTGCCAGAATGACATCACAGACTTCAGGAGGCAAGTCAAATGGCATCAACTGCTGCCGCTCAATCTCCACGCATGGAGATGGAGGCTGGACAGGTTCGGGTGGAGGACCGTCCCCTGCTGCTGCGACAGAAGGTCCTCCTGAAGAGGCAGTCGAATCGGGGGATCGATTGACAGACTGAGTAGCGGGGATACCAGTATCTTTGTGCCCAATCCGCAGCCACAAGGATGACTTGGGCCCGGTCGCGCCTGATCTTCTTCAGCACTCTGGGCAGAAGTGGTATAGGCGGAAAGGCGTACAATAGACCGCAACTCCACTCGCGACGAAAAGCGTCTCCAAGCGAGTGCCGCCTTGGAAATTCCAATGTGTAGAACTGCTGACATTGCGCGTTCTCTTCGGTGGCGAATAGATCTAACCAAGGCTCTCCCCACTGCCGAAAGAGGCCTTGCGTCATGTCCGAGTTGAGACGCCATTCGTAATCCATCATGCACCGGCAGCTGAGTTCGTCCTCTCTGGCGTTCAGAGAGCCCGCCAGGTGTTGAACCACCAGGGTGATGTCCTGATGTTCCAGCCATGTCCAGAGGCGCAGAGCCTCCTGACATAGGGTCCACGATCCCACCCCGTCCTGTTTGTTGCAATACCACATGGCAGTGGTGTTGTCCGTGAACACCTGCACTACACTTCCCCGAACAGAGGGAAGGAATGCCTTCAGTGCAAGCCGGATCGCCCGCAGCTCCAATAGGTTGATATGGAGCCGGGACTCCGCCGGAAACCAGAGGCCTCTGATCTCCGCCTCTCCCATGTGGCCCCCCATCCCAGGAGGGACGCGTCCGTCACCACTACGTCCTCCGGTTGGGGTAGGGAGAGGGATCTGCCACTGACCCAATCGCGGTCGTGAGCCACCACAGCAACTGTCTTGCAGCGCCCTCTGAGATCAAGATGTGGTCGGACAGGTTGCCCCGATGCTGGGCCCACTGAAACTTCAGGTCCCACTGCAGTGCCCGCATCCGCCACCTGGTGTGATGTACCAGCAGGATTCAGGAGGCCATCAGACCCAGTTGCCGCAGTACCAACCTGACGGAAACCCGGGATAAAGGCTGAAAGATCAGAATCGGAGCCTGAATATCCCGAACCCGCTGTTCCGGAGGATACACCCGGAACTGCGCCGAGTCCAGAACCGCTCAGATGAAAAGGAGCTTCTCGGAGGACTCCGGTGCGATTTCGGCACGTTGATGGAAAACCCCAGCAAATGCAGGAGGTCGGCCATAGTCTGTAGGTGGGAGACAACTGCCTGGGGCGAACCCGCCTTCAACAGCCAGTCGTCGAGATAGGGGAAGACTGGAACCCCTAATCTGCGCAGATGAGCTGCGACCACCGCCATCACTTTCGTGAACACCCGAGGGGCACTGGTGAGCAAAAAGGGGAGCACGGTAAACTGAAAGTGCTAGTTGCCTACGTGAACCGCAGGTAACGCCGGTGGGCCGGCAGGACGGGGATGTGGAAACATGCGTCCTGCAAGTCCAACGCTACCATCCAGCCTCCAGGGTCAAAGGGCAGCCAGAACCTGAGCTAAGGTGAGCATCTTGAACTTCTCCTTCCGGAGGAAGGCGTTGACGCTCCTGAGGTCAAAGATAAGGGCGTAGGCCCACTTTGCCCTTCTTGGGAACCAGAAAGTAGTGGGAATAACAACCCCGACCTACTTCTGGGCCAGGAAAGCGCTCGATGGCCCCCTTGGCCAAGAGGGCAGTAACTTTCTCCGACATGCGGTGGTACTGCGGTGGCATGGCTGGAAGAGTCGCCTCGGAGGGGAGGGAGTAGCCCCTTCGGACGATTTGCAGCACCCACCTATCCAATGTGATGGTACGCCAGTGGAGCAGGTGATGGCGAACTCTGCCTCCCACTGGCGTGAAATGGGCCTGAAAGCTCGGACTAGGAAGGCTTTGAGGCAGATGTGGGCTGACCGGCTCTCTGTCCCCTTGCTCCGCTTCGGTGGAATCCACATCCGCGTTGAGGCTGGTTCTGCAACCTTTGGCTAGACGGATGTGTGGGGGTGCCCCTTCCTTGGCCACGAAAGGGGCAAAAAGCGGAAGTTTGCGGGCGCGGAGGCGAGAGGCCCAAGGACTTGGCCGTAGCCCTGGAGTCCTTAAAGCGCTCCAGCGCACTATCCGCTTTGTCGCCAAACAGGCGACGGCCATCGAAGGGCATGTCCATGAGGGTGCTCTGGACATCCCCGCAGAAATTTGTGGATCTCAGCCAGGCGTGGCGATGAATCGCCACCATGGTCGCAATTGTCCTACCTAGCGAGTGCGTTGTGTCAAACCCACACCGTATCGAGTATCGTGCTGCATCCCGCCCCTCGGCAAGAGCCAGGGCGAGCCATGTCAGGCCCTCCTCCGGACACTGGGGCAGCACGTCCGCCACCGCATCCCACAAAGAGTGGATGTAACGGTCCAAAAGGCACGCGCTGTTGATAGACCGCAACCCCAAACTAAGGGAGGAGAACAGTTTCTTTCCAAACTGTTCCAACCTTTTGGATTCCCGATCCAGGGTAGCGGACGGGAAGGCTGTCTGGGAGGTAGAGGCCTGGATAACCAGGCTCTCAGGCGTGGGGTGCACCGACAGAAAGCTGGGGTTGCCCGGTGCTCATGTATCCACTGAAGCTGATGTGAACTAAGAGCCTATATGAACAGCTAATTCTTCCCCACTGTTCAATCCTGCGTAGTCTGTTTCCCCCGCGGACATTTATTGGAACACAGTCTAATATTTTGGCTTAGACTGTGTTCCAATAAATGTCCGCGGGGGAAACAGACTACGCAAATTACGGAGACTAGAATCAAGATATATCATAGATTTGCTTACAAAATGTCCGAGAGGATTGAACAGTGGGGAAGAATTAGCTGTTCATATAGGCTCTTAGTTCATATCAGCTTCAGTGGATACATGAGTTAATAAATATCAGAATGTAGATTGTTTTTTGAACCTATGATGACAATAAATGTGATTCAAAATGTATAGCGCGTAAATATGGAGTTCGATAGGAAAGGACGTATGCCGATCCACGGCTAGATTCAGTATGATGTTTTGTGGTAAAAGCCGATATACGGCATAATTAGTGACAATTTGATCTACAAATATTATTTTAGATTACAATCATGTAAAGCAAGAAGTATATTGTCACTGAATTTCCATGAGAATTGTATATACACACACAACTTCAAAATGGCACTCACGTTAGTAAGAGAGTGCTTGTCCCTTCTTAATTTCAGTGCTTCATTACAATGCTTTTTAAACATGCCCCCTCCGATGTGTCATGAACACCGAAGAAGGCTTTTCGCCGAAACGCGTTTGTTTGTTGTCGGTTGCTGAATTGATTTTCAAGCGCCCCCCTGAGAGTGCGGCATTTCTTTATGACTGAAGAAATCGAGCGAAATATATATATATATATATATATATATATATATATATACACAATAACATTGCTGGAGTTGGGCCTTTCATATTGCGGAAGCAATGAATTCATCCAAGTTAATTGCAGAATGGACCTATACAAGTTCGAAATTGAATACAAAATGTACAGTGAACCAAATACCACCCCAGACTGAGAATAGTAATCTGACAGTAATGGATATACCTACATTGGAGGAACTGTGGGCATTACAAAATGAAAGTGATGAATCTGAATTAATGAATGTGGGAAACCAAAGGGAATACAACGGTCCATGCCTACCGACACCACAATTAAAGGATTCTGACCGTACTCCTTTCCGTCCCCGCTATGTCCCCCAAATGCCTAGGGACAACTTGCATGTGTTTTCAGAAAATGAAATTATGGATCTGAGATGTCTATATCAACAAACGAGAAACCAAAAACCTAAGACTCTTCCTAAAGATGTTCAAATCAAGAGAGTCATAATGAAATTGAAACAATAAGAAGGCACCCTAGTAAAGCCCTCACATAAGGGAGGGAATGTTGTGCTCTGGGGCCGAGACCTTTACTGTAAGGAAGCACTCCACCAATTGAATAATAGAGATTGGTACAAAAAAGTGACAAGAGTGAAGTACGAAGAAGTAAAGGATTGTTTCTTTGAAAGACTGGAATTTTGGCATGAGCAAGAACAACTGAGCTGGGATGAACTCAAATTCATCAAGCAGGATAATCCAATTATTCCAGTTTTTTTATATGTTTCCGAAAGTGCACAAAAGTACATTTGAACCACCAGGGAGACCGATTATCTCTTCGTGTGGAAGCCTTCTTGAAAATGCCTCCAGGTACATTGACTTTTTCTTGAACCCTATTGTCAAGACTTTAACCTCGTATATTAGACTCTGCAGATTTTTTAAAGCACATCTATGATGTACAGTGGGAGAGTAACATGGTGTTATTAACATTGGATATAACCACACTGTACACCAGTATTAGACATGTGGGTGGGCTAAGGGCCACAGAGTACTTCCTGAAAACCCGACCTATGAGATTCGTGCACCACAATAGTAGGATTGTAGACATTCTGAATTGGTATCTGACTAATAGTTTTTTGTTTGGTACAGACCTATACCAGCAAGAACAAAAAACAGCCATGGGCACCTGCTTCGCCCTCAGTTATGCCAAACTTCATCTAGGCTGGTGGGAGGAGCAGGTGCTCAACGGCCCAATGCTGGAACATTGGATGGAAAATGTATTGGTCTGGGTTAGGTTATTCGATGACATCTTCGTGCTGTGGCAGGGCACATTACAGGATATTGATTTGTTCATTGATGACCTAAATAATGACAGCTTGAATTTAAAATTTGTGGGACACTACAGTAGGATATCTATTGATTTTCTAGATGTTAGGATAACCGCTAAAGGAGATACACTTGAGTCGAAAATCTTTCGTAAGCCTACAGCGGGCAATACCCTCCTTCATGCAGGGAGTGCTCACCCTGCACCACTCATTTGAAGTATACCCTTTGGTGAGTTCTTCAGGGCAAGAAGAACTTGTAGCAGCCCTGCAGAGTATGAAAAAGTAGAAGGTAAAATGATTATTCGTTTCATCCAGATGGGGTATTCACAAGAAACAGTTCAACTGGCATCTAAAAAAGCGAGGAAATTGGACAGGGGCAAGAAGCAGTTCAAACCCTCAAACTCAGAGAAGGAGAAAACTTAAGGATGGTCCGAGGTGCCACAGATTTATTACAACTTATAACACCAAACATAGAGAAGTGAGAGCAATTTTGAAGAAGCATTGGTACCTAATTAAAGGGAACCCTGTATTTGGACCAGCTAGCAGAAAATAACCTGAGATAACTTATAAAAAATCTAGATCTCTCAGGGATCACCTGGTCAGGAGCGAATTTAAAGGAGTTGCTGCTAGTAGTAAGACATGGTTATCAGTGAATTATGTTTTTTTTTTTTTTGGATAAACAAATTTTTATTCAGTTTACAGAAGGAATGCACCAGCCAATCAGCACCGTATTTCAATAATCGAAGATTACATTCACAAGTTCTCGTTACCCAATGTACAGACATTAATAAAGCAAAAATGAGATGAACAGTCAAACTTCTCATGATTAGCCCCCCCCCCCCAAGCCACTTCCCCCAAATTCTGCGGTATTTCTTAGGGCACCCACGTGCCACATACATAACTTTCTCCTGTGTGGCGCACCAATCCACCCCATTCCGTCAACGCCACACACTTGGGGGTTCAGGGCATTTCCAGGAGGCCGCAATGTCTCTTTTAGCTACCACCATAGCTGTAGTGAAGAACAGTTTTTCGTTGCGTAGCCCATCAGTGATGCCCAGGATAGTGTATGGTAAATGCGGGAAATGCCACCTCTCCCCAGGTCCCCAAACATAATCTGGGCTTCAGGCAGGATATGATCTGGCAACCGCGTACCTGTTGTGAGGTGTGAGCGTAGGGCATGCTGTAGCTGGAGGTAGCGAAAGAATTGCGAGTGGTGCAGCGAGGATCTGGTTTGGAGATCTTCGAAGGAGCGTATGTGGTCTCCCACCCAAACGTCTCCCAGCTGCGTGATACCTATGAGGTCCCAAGCCCCGAAGCCTGGTCTCTTCTTTGAGCCAGGTCCCGTCCCACAGGGGTGTACAGCGGGTCAGTGTGTGTCTCCAGTTGGTGTGCCGCAGTGCTGCCTGCCAGGCCTGTAACACAGAGCGCGTCACCTCCGGAAGACTGGAAGGAATCGGGGGATTGGATTCTGGCGAGGCCCAGCTCCCCTAGTTCGAGCCTATAGGCCAGATCGGACCACTCCCGTTGAACCAGTCATGTATGGAAAGAAGTTGCGTGGCTAAATAATATAGATAAAGGTGAGTCATCCCCAAACCCCCGTCAGACGAGGGGATCCTGCAAGTCCTGAGCGCCAGCCTGGACCTACCTTTCCCCCCCATAAGAATCTGCTGGCCAAGCCATTGAGCTCACGGAACCAGGCCCTGGGAAAGCACATGGGGGTGTTCTGAAGCATGTAAAGGAAGCAGGGAAGCACCATCATCTTAAAAAGGGCCACCCTCCCCAATGGGTTGAGGGGCAACGACTAGTGAATGATGGTTTTAAAAAGTGTTTTAAATGTAAAGCCTGCCAACATGGAGAAAATATAGTGGATTTTAAAACACCTTTTAATAGAACCATGAAAGTGAGAGGCCACTTAACGTGTAAATCAAGTTATGTAGTCTATATACTGAAGTGTCTGTGTGGAATAAGTCAGTACCGCCCTGCCAGCTCACAAAAGGATCCTGGAACATAGACGGGCCAACTTAAATAACAATAGACCCTACCCTGTTGCCAGACACTTTGCGAGAGAACATATTAGTGACCCCAATGTGATGAGATACAACTGTATAGCTGAGGTCTCTAGAAAGAGAAGGAGAGGCAACAGGGTAGTAAGGAGTCTAATGGGCTTAATATCGATGAAGATTTGTTTACCTGCTTGTATTGAATAATTGAGAAGTCCAACTGAGCATTCAAAAAGATCAGCTTTTTTTCTTTTAAATCAATGATTAGTAATGAGGAGGACAGGGGACACATGCACTTTATTTAACTAGCACCTTGGAATTTTACATATTAGCACTTTATTTCTCCTTTTTTAAGATAAAGAAAGAGTATATAAACTTGAATATATTTGGAAAAATCTTTTTTAATAAAAAAATGTGAATAGAAAAAATGAAAATGTGAGCACTAGCACTCTAAGATTTAGTACTGTATGGAAATACTGTGAAAGTAACAAAGCAGTACTGTTGGGAATATCTTTTTGGGACTGCCCTTAAAAAGTAAACTTGCTGACTGTTGCATTGATTTAATTAAATTTTCAATGTGAATAGTTATTAATATGTTTAAGTCGAACACGGTGATGAAATACACTGTTGAGAACTTTTAAACAAATGCCTGTTATAATGCACTTTCATAAAGAGGAGTAGCAAGGCCTTTACAATGTTATAAGATGGTGCCCAGTGTAACCAGCAATAGCTGAGATGTGCATTGGGATTGTCCTTTGTTTGTTTTTATGAACTGGAAGAATTGTATTTAATGTTTAGGAAAATGGAGATCTGCATCGTGATCAAGGCTACGTGTGACAGCCGGAACGCATGGATGCCATCGCTCAAACAATAAAAGTTGAGCAAGAAAAACCCTTTGAAGTGCTGGTTTATTTTCCTTCAGTAGCACTCTCAACACCAGCGACACTCTAGATCTGCTCACCTCAAATGTCTGCTTTTCTGTCAAACTATTTAAGCATGGGATTAGCACAGTGCCATCCACGCCGAGATAGAAAAGGACAAAGTCTTTTGACATTTCTACAGAAAAGTCTTTAAGCATAGGACTAGCAAGTGCTGTCCATGCTGAGCTGTAAAATGACAAAAGCCATTTACCACTCCAGGCACAGTATTACAGCTTTGAATTGGTAAAATACCAACCAAGCCAACCTGAAATGAGTAAAAGCTACCCCTGACACAGTGTTTCGCTCTAATTAGAGCTCTTCGGCGAGGTATAGCTTTGTCCAGACACAAGGGAGCAACCAGTATAAGTCAAAACAATACCCTTTCAGACATAGAGTGACGAATAAATTATGCAAAAAAAGATGCAGAGAACTCTGGGTAGTTCTCAAGTTTAGGTGGAAAACCGCTCCCAGAGCACTCTCAACTCCAGCGACACTCTAGATCTGCTCACCTTAAATGTCTGCTTTTCTATCAAAGTATTTAAGCATGGGATTAGCACAGTGCCATCCACGCCGAGAAAGAAAATGACAAAGACTTTTGCCATTTCTACAGCAAAGTCTTTAAGCATAGGACTAGCAAGTGCTGTCCATGCTGAGCTGTAAAATGACAAAAGCCATTTACCAGTCCAGGCAAAGTATTATGGTGTTATGGTTTGTTCTAAACTTGGTGGACATAATGGAACCTTGAAACAAAGGTATGCTGTGTACAATACCGTTACTAGTCAGTCACCTTCTCGTATGCTTTGATTTTGTAATTGAAGCATAAGCCTGCCATGTTTATGTTGCGGCATGTATTCGTTTTTCTACTTGTATTGTTTTAATTTATCTTTCATACGGTGTAGACTGTGTATGTTTAATGCCGGTTGTGTAAGTGGGTAAAAGCAAGAATGAGGCTTTGGGTTCATAAATGGGATGAGTGAAAAAGTGCATGTGTGATAACTTAAAAACTCCCTGAATCCACCACTGACTTAAGAGGCACTTGTATTTACTAGCCAGACCATTTGGCATTGCCAGTGCTGTTTCTATGTATTATTTCACTACCTTAGTATGTATAATTTAGTAAATGGTTCTAACATGTTTGTAGATGCTGATTATATAATTGCTCATGAGTATGAAATGGGTGTTCTGTAACATGCTGGTGCAGTTTTTCAGTGTTAATGCATCGCCTTTCTTTTCTCAGAGCTGTATTATGACCGAGGAAACCACCATGAATTTGTGTCTCTGGTGAAGGACTTAGCACGGCCTGGTGAGATTACCCAGTCTCAGACTTTTGACTTTGAATTCACACATGTAGAAAAACCTTATGAGTCGTATACTGGGCAGAATGTGAAGTTAAGGTAAGATGTGAATTCCCACCATTTTTACTTTCTCTGCAAGGCATGTTTTTAAATGCTGATCATAGAGCCCCTACAAAGAGGTACAACCCTTTCTTTGAATCCATCCTGGGACTTAATTGCTTTGGGGTTTTCTATTTTGAGCATTTCACAGATTTACTAATAAATTATAAGTAGGGCTCTCGGTTTTATGATATTTATATGTTTATTTCCGTCTGTATTTATCAATATTTATTTTTTGCAAATTTTACCTGTTTTTGTCTATTATTTATTTAGGTTTTGTGAAAAAATTGTGGGTGTGTGTATGTGTATGTATGTATGTGTGTGTATATGTATATATATATCTATATCCAGTTAATATTTACTTGTGCCTGAACGCCTGACAGGTTTCAATGATCTATACACAGTCAGATGGTAAAATATGCACTTGTAAGAAAATATGTACATTTTAGAATCGAGGTTGTGCAAATCTGCTGTTTAAGGTTCTTTACTAAAATCCCTATAGCTTTTTAATCCCCTTGCCTGTCAATCCGCACAGCTATTGTTCTGGCAGTCGTGATTGCCAGCATAGAGAATCACTCAAAAACAACCCAATTTCTGTTTTGTATCCAAATTTAAAAATAAATACAGGCAGGAAAATAAATGGTTTTCTGTCTGTATTTACCCGTAAAAATCAGTAAAAACAGAAAACAGGGAGCCTTAATTATAAGTGCTGTATATAATGTTTACTGTTAAACATTTTTCAAATAGTAATCGGATACAAAAATAAGTTTATAAGCAACTGAGCGATACAGTTCAATGATACACATTGTTTTAAACTTAATACAACAATGTTATGAAGATTTGGTTGGTAAGAGATCTGATAGTGAAACAAATAGGTAACCTTAAATGACAGAGAAAAGCAGCTGCCGTGACTCTCCCACTCTGGTGGATTGGGGTACACAGTGGGTCAGACAGCCTTAGCCCCAAGAGCTTCACTGTTCTCTTTGAAGATTTAGGCTCCTCCAGATTCAAAGTATTAAATGTGTGTTAACCCTGCCAGAGAAACTCTTATCTACAGAGAGATGTTTGTCTATATATGTGTGAATGTTTACTCTGGTGGCTATAGAAACAGTAGGCACAGGTGTTTGTGTTTTACACTCCGCACATAAACCATATGTATCTGAATAATGGTAATCTCAGCAGTCGTATAAAACAAGCTGAACAATAGAAAAGCCCCAAGCATTTTACATCACTCATCTTTGCACATATTTTGCTAGTAGAGTAGTCCTATTCCTACCTAATACCTACATATATATGTTATCAACCTCGTGGCTACATTGGCTAAAATATTCAGTCTCCCTAACTATTTCATAGCAAGCTATTTATTTATCCCTGTATACCTCTGAAAGCTGTTAGGTCTGCAGTTTGCGCATGGAGACATGCCAAAGCATGTCTCCATGAGCAAACTCATGTCTTCAAATCCCCCCCTCCATGGGGGGGATTTGAAGCCCAACTTCGGCAACAAGTCACTAAAATATCCTGTGCATAACCCACTGGTAGCGTGGCACAAAAGCAGTCCGGCCTAGCTTCGAGCTCATGTGTGAAGTCTCTATTTAGCACACGAACAGTAATAAAGTGAATACACAGCACAATACATTTTTTGACCAATTTAGAAAAATAGAGAAAATTTAAATAAAATTATACCAGAATGAAACACAGCTGATCAGTAGAACTGGAGATGTGCAGTTTTAAAGTATTTAGGTAGAAATAACACCTAAAGGAATAAAGCGCCACTTGCAGTCATCTGGGCCTGCTAGACTGCAGGAAGGTTACAAGTTCAGGCTAACCACTATGGAACGCGGGCCAGATACAGATACAGGGACCATGTTAGTCATGATAAAAGTTACCTTCTCAAAGTTCGGTGCAGAGAGTTCTGTTTGTGGTGGAAGAGACCGTGAAGAGCAGTGAAAGCTATGCGGATGGTAGTTTTTCCATTCACAAGAGCAAGCCTGGTGTTGTGGGCAGTCATTGTAGTGCAAAAATCTGGTCAGGCTTAGCAGACTGTTGTTGCTGAAGCTCAGCGCTGATTGTCAGCACGGGCTGTCGTTGCTGCTGAAGCTCAGCGCTGGTGGTCAGCACGGACTGTCGTTGTTTTAGAGCGAAGTACAGATCTTGTGTTTTCGGTCATAGCTGGCGGTTGTTGTAGTTTGAAGAGCCTGGTTGTTAGAAATGGGGTTTTGGTTGGCTAGGATATACACCTAAGCCAGTCAGAACCCACCACTCTAGTCAGGGTAAGGGAGTTACACACCCAAGATAAACCCAGCTGATTCCCTTGGTAGCTTGGCAGAGCAGTCGGGCTTATCCCAGAGGCAATGCGTAAAGCGTTTGTGCAACACACAAACACACTAGGCACACCACAAAAAGAGACTCCACACAAGGTTATATAAAAATATCCTTTGTATTATACATAAAACTATTTAGACCATAATCACATAAATCACTGTACCACAAGGCACTTGTCATGACGTCACATAGACCATAACTCACTTTGCCAATCGGGCAATTGTCATAACAGTATAGATTTTGCAATCAAATAATTACTTATAAATTTCACATGTCCTAAACACCTCAGGAGACACACCATTTACTGTGCATATCCCTGTGACCACCATGAACAGCAGTATGTAAGGGAACATAAATCACCACTATTGGCTAGGCCTGCGCATGTAAACCACTTCAACAATATGAATTGCAAAATCTGGGCCCAGCAGGCAGTAGTTACATGATACACACAAATTACTAATACATGTTATAAGGTGCCCAGACCCCTGCACTCCTAATTTAGGGAGTGTGATATTTTTCCATCTTTGCATATGCAGCGGAAACCTCCACATGGAATCAAGGAAGGGATGGGGGTTCCTCCGTCGAGGTTCCTCCCTGTCCTACCAATCTTGCTTCGGTGCCCCTAGGTAGCAAAGTCCTAAATGGGGGCCCAGTCCCAGACTCGCACGTAATGTCACCAGATAACCAGTGTCCCCCAGTTGGTACACAGGGGGGCACCCACAACACGGAAAGCAATCATGCGGGAGACCGGGCAGCATCACGCAGCTACCAGCGAAGCTGGTCACCCCAGCAGGGTGGAGGATCCGCCAGTGCCACTTACACAGGGAGGGGTTCGCCACTCCCCAACTCACCCTGTACTCTCCAGGTGTTGGCAGAGTGGT
Organism: Triturus cristatus; assembly: GCF_964204655.1. Taxonomy (NCBI): domain Eukaryota; kingdom Metazoa; phylum Chordata; class Amphibia; order Caudata; family Salamandridae; genus Triturus; species Triturus cristatus. Next base: position 59,951,287 of record NC_140584.1, read on the forward strand.
CCCTGCGTCAACATCAGCAGAACTCCTCCGCTCTCAGACTGGCTTCTTCCTCCTTCCTTTGGCTCCTTCTGCGGCTTCTGCCTACAGCCCTCAGCGCCACGTTGCCTTGAGGGGGAGTCAGTCAGTGCTGCGGTGCCTGTGACTAAAGTCCGTTGCAGGGCCCATTACTGGAAAGTGTAGAGAGGAATATGGGCGCAGCTTAATTCACCGGGTACACTGGAAAATCGTCAGCTCTTCACGCCTATACGATACCATTGATTCCAAACATAAAGCAGAGCCCTAGAACAGTGGACATCTGGCATGGCCACCCTCAGTGGGCTCGAGGCAAACACATAGCCTTGCCCGTGCTGCCTGAAAAGAGGATTACTCGCCACGCACTGCACTCTGGGCAAATTAGCTTGAGGGGAAAGTGCTTTTCAGAACCTGAGTAGTGCCCCACACACACTTCAGAATAACAGGGTGAAAAACACAGCGCTCGGTTTCAAATCACACATGGCAACCCGCAAAGCCCTGGGAGATAACTGGAGGCCCCAAGCAGGATGCAGACTCAGACCAGTGCACAAGCACACAGGATCTATGCGGCAAAGAGGCAGTCCTTTCAGCCAGCCAGCACAACACGGCACAGTCCAGATGGTGGTTTCCTGGCAGCACAGCAATCCTCTGGGGGCAGCATACAGATCCAGCAGCGTCTGGTTACAAGCCCACGCGGTGTCTCGGTTTGTGGGGGGTCACAGCCCCTGTACTTCTAGTTAGAAAGTAGTTCTGGGGGGCACTTCAAACGCTGTATAGAAGTTCATAGCTCCCCATTCACATTCCAGGCCCTGGCTCCAGACACACCACAGGGGGGTGGAGACAGCATTGTAGAAGGCAGACACAGCCCTATTCAGGTGCAGGTGCAACTCCTCCTACCACTCCAAATGCAGACCAAGCCTAGTCTGGTGTAAGGGAAACTCCACCGCTACTCTGAATGCAGCCAAGGTCTATTGGGCCTATCTCTGAGTCATCCAGGAAAGGCAGGACATACCTCACACCCCTTGTGACTGTCTAGCGTGAATCGACATCCCCTCTCTCCTGTCAGTCAAAACCAGACGGTAAATACACATCCAGGCAAGGCACAAAGACACACCGTTTAAGGCACGTGTCCAACCTTTTACCTACACAGCACCCTACCTATAGGGCTAGCTAGGGCCTACCTTAAGGGTGACTTATATGTAGTAAAAGGGGAGTTTCAGATGTGGCAACCAGTTTGCATGCTACATCACTGCTGCAGTAAATGCGTGTGCAGGCCTCCAGCGGCCTTAGGTTTGAAAGGCTACTTAGTTGTGTGGCGCAAGCAGTGCTGCAAGCCCATTAGTAGTATTTAATTTACAGGCCCTGGGTATATCGGATACCACTGTACAAGGGGCTAATAGGTAAATTAAATATACCAAACAGGTGTAGACCAATCTTACCAAGTTTACCAGAGAGAGTGAATGCACTTTACCTCTGATCAGCAGTGGTAAAGTACCCATAGTCATAAGACCACCACCACCAACAGGTTAGAAAAAATACAGGAGAAAGGCAAAAAGTTCTGGGATGACCCTGCAAAAAGGGCGAAGTCTAACACAGGTTCGCTGGAGCTTCGTGTTGGAAGTTGTCGTGGGTCACAGAGTCTTGACGTGAATGGGCCCGGTCGCAAAGAGCCCAAAACTTCAGGATTCACCTTTCTAAACTGGAGCAGCTCAACCGATGCCAGCCAAGCAGGACCTGGGGGATGTATCTCTTGGTAAATGGATACTCACTCCAGCAGAGGCCAAAAGGCACCGATATAGCCACCTGCATGTCCGGGTCAGCTGGGAGATTGCAGGGAGGACTCTGGAGCGTGTTGTGTCCTTGTACCTTAGGCAGGAGGCCAGCCAACTTACCCTTGTAGTCACTCGGCTTGGCCTGGGATGAAGGGAGCATGTCCTGTCTTTATTCTCAGATTGTAGGGCAGTCCTCAAGTAGCAAGGACTGCCCTCTGGGGGAGCAAGCCAGTCCTCATGCAGCAATGCAGTCCTTTGGGGAGCAAGGCAGTCTTTTTTTATGTAATGTACACTGGTTCAGGAGTGTACTGAAGAGTGACTCTGGAGATCCAATATTTATTCCTGGAACCAGCTTGTGAAGTTGGGTGTTTCTTTAAACTGCCTTCACACCTGGTTCTGGAAAGTTATTTCCTTTTCCTGTTAAGGCTCGAAGAAGCCTGCGGTGATAGAGGACTAATGTCCCATTCTTTGTGTGTGCTGAAGGCAAAGCCCTTTGAAATAGAAGTTGGGCTGGGTACAGCTCCGCCTCAACTACCCTGACAGGATGGCCCATACTTTCCACACCTAATCCCTTTTGTGTTACTGCCTGAAAGGAATATACAAACCCCATTCAGTCATGTGACTCAGGACACTTGCAGAGACACAAAATGGTCCGGACAAGAAAATGTAAACTTTCTAAAAGAGGCATTTTCAGAATTGTGACATAAAACCAGACAGTAGCATTAGAGAGGATTTTTAAATTAAATTACAGTTCATTTGAGTCTGAACATGACATTTCGAACTGCTTCCTAAATACAACTCATCCTGCCCTATGTACTTCTAGGGCCTACCTTAGGTGTGACTTGCATGTATTAAAAGGGTAGGTTTAGGCCTGGGAAAAGGTTTATTTTGCTAGGTCGAAAGGGCAGTTTACAACTGCAGGACAGACTGCAATGAGAGGCCTCAGACATGTTTAAAGGATTATTTTAGTGGGTGTCACAAAGAGTGCTGCAGCCCACTAGCAGTTAACTTACAGGCCCTGGGTACATGAAGTACCATATACATCTAGCCGCAGATTCCTTACCTTAGAACTTCCAGATGTCAGGCTGAATCCAGACGATTTTGATAGCAGTAACCCGGTGTGCCGATAAGTGGTGTTGGTCAACTCCGTGTGATGGCGTCTATTTCGTCACGACTCCTGCGTCGTCTATAGTGGTGCCACCTCAACGGCTGACGTTGGTTCTTTTCTTTCCACGCCAGCCAGCGCAGATCCCTTGACGAGAGCTACCCTCTGTCACTTTTTGGCAGATTCTTCGTCATTTTGTAGATGTTCTTGGTGTGTAGGATGGCTAGTAAGAAGACCTCTGGGTTCATACAGTGCGGCACCTAAAACCACGCCATGTCGGTTACGGACCCCCATCTACTATGTCTGTCTTTGGTGCCTGGAGTGCGAACACAACCCGAAGTCTGTGCTCCCACTGCCAGGCCATGGCGCCGAAAGCTTTGAGGGAGCAGTCCCAAAAGCTGCGTTTGGCCTGGCGTCAGTTGTCTCGGAGATCTCAGATCTCGATCCCGGTCTCGGTCGAGTGGAAGGTCTGAGCCCCACTCTTGGGGGATCGATGTCTTCTTCCTCCCCTCAAGTCATCTAGGTCGGGTAAGAAGCATCATGAGAAACATAAGAAGTTGAAGCATGCTTCGGCTTTGCCCCGGCCGTCACCTGACGAGACTGAGGAATCTCAGCGTTTGAGGCTGAGCTCTGAGGTTGCCTGGGTCAGCTCCGCGTTTCCCTCCCTTTCCGGGGCCAGAAGCGCCCCCCCATCCTGTTAAAATCTTTTTATGACTCCATATGTGCCATATTTGGGTGGCCTGACCATGCCGATGCGTTTTCGGGTGCCGCAGGCTCATTGGAAGGAGGTGCTGTGGGTTCTGCACTGCTGGTTCTGGCCCCGGCTCCCCGGACTCCTCCTGGTATCCGGACCAGTGCGGTTGTACCTATTCGACCTTCCCTAACGCTGCGTCCGACGCCAAGACCCTCCGTCGCCTGCACCAACTGGCAGCCCCTGCCCCGTCATCATTCCAGACGATAAGGAGCAGACCGGACATCCACCGACACCTGCACAGAAGAAGCTGTTGGGCTCCATATCGTTCTTTGTGCCTTATTCTGAACGGCTAGACTTGGATGAAGATTGAGATGGACAGCAGGATCCCTTAGAAAACCCGCTTTTTTCAATGAGGATGTGTACTTGTAAGAGGATCTGGGTGATGCCAGCAGCTTGGACACCTCCCCAGAGCCTGGCATGCTGTCTTCCCCCAAACCTGGCTTATGGAGTAGCGGGGGCTTCATTTGCAATGGTGGTGCTTAGGGCTGTGGAGGTCTTGGACCTGTAATTTCCGCAAGTGCTGTCGCAAGTCCCGGAGGAGACCCGGGCTTTACTTTCCCAGGCTGTCTCAGATGAGAGAGATGTAGCAAAGTTTGCCATACCCTGTGGACTAGACACGACTGACTTGCTGGGCAGAGCGCTTTCCTCGACGATGGCCGTTAAACGCAACGCGGGCTGAGAGCGACTTTTCAGAGGATGTCTAAACTAACCTTACGGACATGCTCTTTAATGGCTCTTATCTCTTCAGAGACAAGGCGGCATACGCGGCGTTAAAGCGCGTTCAGGAGTCACAGGCTACAGCCAAGCCCATTGGGTTTCTCAGTGTCATCTCAGCCTGTGTCCGCCTTTCTTTCCTTGCGTGGCTACGGAAGGGTCTTCCAACCGGGCCAACCCTACCCCAGCCTGAGTACCATGCAAGTTCATATCCTCTGTGTGGCAATAGGCTTGGTTCACTCCAACCACACGAGTCGGGAGGACAGAAGTCAAGTCAGGCCATGAACCCCACCCTCTCCAAACCTTCCTAGTCCGATCCTCCCAGTTCCTGGGCCTCCAGTTGGTGGGAGGATATGCCATCACCTCTACCACTGGTGGGATATCACCTTGGACAGGTGGGTTTTGCAAATGATACAAAGTGGCTAATCCCTTCCCATCAAGACTTCCCCTCCCTCCATGCCTCTAATGTACGATCAGCTGATAGAGGATCCCCTTACTTTACTTAGCGAGGATGTCAAAATTCTCTTGGCCAAGGGATATAGAGACTGTTCCTGGGCCAGAAATAGGCTGTGGTTGCTATTCCCACTATTTTCTGGTTCCAAAAAAGGATGGAGTCCTTTGTCTTATCCTCGACTTCAGAGCCCTCAACTACTTTCTCAGAAAAGAAAAGTTTAAGATGCTGACTCTTGCTTACGTCCGGTCTGCCCTGGACCTGGGAGACTGGATGGTAGCTTTGGACTTCCAGGAGGCCTATTTCCATATTTCCGTCCTGCATGCCCATCGGCGCTATCTGTGGTTTACGGTGGCCCATGAGCTCCTTGAGTTTACCATGCTCCCCTTCAGCCTCACCAGTGCCTCACGGGTGTTCGCCAAGGTGATGGCGGCGGTCGCAGCTCATCTGCTGAGATCGGAGGTTCCAGTCTTCCCCTTACCTTGACGACTGGTTGTTGAAGGCAAGCTCGCCCCAAGCGGACGCCTCCTACCTCCAGACTTTAGCGAACCTCATGCATTTGCTGGGGTACACTATCAACATGCCAAAGTCTCACCTGACTCACTCTCAGACACTTCCCTTCATCTGTGTAGTTCTGGATACGGTGCAGTTTCAGTCCTATCCTCATGAGATGCACGTCCAGAATATTCAGGCTATGATATTGATGTTTAAGCCTCTATCCTGGATCTCGTGAGACTGACTCTGAGGCTGCTGGGCCTCGTGCCCGCCTACATCCTGCTGGTGAATCATGCCAGATGGAAAATGCAGGCTCTGCAGTGAGACCTGAAGTTCCAATGGGCGCAGCATTAGGGGAATCTTGCCGACCTGTTCCAGATCTCGGAGGGCACTGGGAAAGATCTGCAGTGATGGTTGACAAACCGCCATTGGGTCAGAAGCAGACCCAAATCTCCCTCCCCAACTAGATTTCACAGTAGTGACAGATGCGTCGGCCATCTGGGAGAGGTAGCTCAGAAGACTCTGGTCTCCGGTGGAAGCTGGGCTCCACATCAACTTGTTGAAGGTTTGTGCAATCCGATTGGCACTGAAAGCCTTTCTACCATCCCTCAAGGGAAGGCTAGTTAAGGTGTTCATGGACCACAGCATCACAATGTGGTACTGCAACAAGCAAGGCGGGGTGGGGTCGTAGCCCCTCTGTCAAGAGGACCTGCATCTTTGGACTTGGCTGGAACAACAGGGCATGTCCTTGGTGGTTCAACACCTGTCTGGTTTCCTGAACGCCAGGGTGGACAAATTCAGCCGTTGGTGCCTAGCGGATCACGAGTGGCATCTTCATCCGGAGGTGGCACAAGCTCTCTTTCAACAGTGGGGAGAGCCTTTGTTAGAACTGTTCGCCTCCATCGAGAATGTGCAATGTTAGCAGTTTTGCGCGTTGGAGTTTACATGGCGGCTCTTGCTTGGTGACACTTCATCTCGAGTGGAGCACAGGCCTTCTGTATGCCTATCCGCCCATACCGTTCCTGTCCAGAGTGCTGAAGAAGATCAGGAGCGACCGTGCCCAAGTCATCCTCGTGGCACCGGACTGGGCATGGAGAGTCTAGTATCCCGAGCTTCTGCAGATGAGCATTGATCCTCCTATCAGGCTGCCCCTTCAGAAGGAGCTTGTCACAGCAGCAGGGGACGGTCCTCCACCCAAACCTGTCCACCCTCTGCCTCCTTGTGTTCAGATTGAGAGGCGACAGTTGACAGCTTTTGACCTCCCTCCCGAAGTCTGTGAGGTTATTCTGACAGCCAGGCGACCCTCCACCAAGACAGTATACGCCTGCCAATGGCAAAACGTTTTTGAATATTGTGCAGCACGGTCTGTTGACCACCTTTCTGACGTTCTTCTTTTCATTCTCTCTTTGGCCCAGCAGGGCTCTGCTCTGGGTACTCTGAAGGGTTACCTATCGGCCCTTTTCTGCGGTTGCCAGATCTATCGCTTTTTAAATCCCCTCATTGTACAGAGCTTCTTGAAGGGGCTTACTCCTTTGTTTCCCCCTTCTCCTTTTATCATGCTCCAGTGGGACCATAACTTGGTTCTCACCTATTTGCTGTGTGCACAGTTTGAGCTGCTGCACAACTGCCTCCTCCTGCTGCTTACTATGAAAACGGCCTTCTTAGTGGCCATAACTTCTGCCAGGAGTGTGAGCAAAATGCAGGCTCCATCTTCTGAGCTTCCTTACCTGACAGTCTTTCCGGACAAGGTACTGCTCTGCACTAGGGCTTTCTTTTTGCCTAAGGTGGTGACACCTTTCCATCTAGGGCAATCTGTAACTTTGTCCACCTTCTATGCTCCTCTGCATGCTTCTAAGGAAGAAGAGTGTCTCCACTGCTGCACCCAAAAAGAGCATTATCGTTCTATCTTGATAGTACTAAAGTGTTCCCGGTGGATGGCCAACTCTTTTTAGGGTACATTGGAGCAAAGAAGGGACATACTGTACAGAAGAGGAACATCTCTCATTGGGTTATCCTCTGTCAGAGCGCCGAGGTGGCGCCTATATAGATGACGTGGACGTCACAGCGAAACTGAGGCCTACGATGTAACGGGGAGTCGACCAACACCACCTATCTGCATGCAAGGGTAATGCTACCAAAATCTTCCAGATCCAGTCTGACTCGGCTAGATCATGTCTCCACCAGATATGGCATTACAGACTTAAAAGTCAATTAAATGTACAAATCAGATGTGAGCCAATTTTACAATTTTTAGTGAGCGAGCACAATCACTTAAGCTCTGGTCTGCAGTGGTAAAGTGCACAGAGTTGAAGTGCACAGTCCTAAAGCCAAAGAACAAATTCAGCAAAGCAGGAGGGGTGAAGGTGAAAAGGTTAGGGTGAGACTGCAGAGAGGTTCAGGTCCAACAACCTCAAACTCTTTACAAACTTGTGGTGGCACACAGCTTAAAATTGGAACATCCCGGTGGCTCCCTTGATTGTTAATTGAGTAAAAACATATGAACGTCTGCTAGTACCCAGAAAGGGAGACCAACCACACACAGGTTTCCATGGGAACATTCGAGAATGTATGGGGACCATGGAACAATTATTTTGGCCTCACGTGAGGCACATTGATTCAAATATGATGGTGAATTGTTTGTCTTTACAAGGTATGAAACCATAATAGGTTTAGAATAGCAACAGTTATAGAAACTATCGAATGTTTCTCCGGCTGTACATAAGATCAGGGCTGCTGCGCATTCTCATTCCTGTATATGTTTTGTGTTTAATTTTTGGATAAAACAAAAGAAAAAATCAAATATTAAAAAACTATGCCAGGGAAATTTGTGCTCGTCACTAATTTAGTTTGACATACTGTTAAGATATTAGTGAGGAGTAGATTATGATCAGATATTCCATAATGTACAAAGCTGTAGATTCTTATAAAACATGCACTTCAATTGTTTTTTGGGCATCTCGAGGTCTCATATATTTACCAGGAGATAATATTGATGACCTTTTGTTAGAAGTACTTTACATCTACCCTTTATATACTATTCACCGCCTCCCTAAGGAAGATACTGGCATTTTTATAAAGTACTAACTTCAGTTATGTTCCAGGATCATCTTGAAGTAACAACATCTTGAGAACATGAATATGTGGGTAATATTTCTGTCTGTTAATCTCCACTGTACTTTATACTCTAAAAAAAAATGTCTCCTCCTCCAGACTGCTCTCACCACAGTCACCAGTTTTGATGGCTTCCTTTTGTTTGTAGATATTTCTTGCGAGCCACAATCAGCCGCAGACTAAATGCCATTGTTAAGGAGATGGATATAGTGGTGCATACACTCAGCACGTACCCAGAGCTCAACTCCTCTATCAAGATGGAAGTGGGAATTGAGGACTGCCTGCACATCGAGTTTGAGTATAACAAATCCAAGTATGTTTGTCAATAACTGCCTCAATTTAGCTATGCCCTTTCAGAGTTTTAAGCTGCTTACTCAGGGAATTGCTATTTCTTATTTCAAACCATTTTGTAGCCCGTGTTCAAGAGTTGCTCAATCTGAAAGTTTCTGCTTTTAGAGAAGTTACATGCTTTCTGGGGTTTGTCAAATCATATATTACTTTATTCATGAGCTGAAAATCATATATTACTTTATTCATGAGCTGGTTGTTGTTTTAAGTTCTTTTGTTGGTAAAGAGGCTTAGAAACACTTGAAAAGAGATTGTAACATTGCTTTGCTTATTCTGTTTTTATCCTTTTTCATTTAGATATCACCTGAAAGATGTAATTGTGGGAAAAATCTACTTCCTGTTGGTTCGGATCAAAATTAAGCACATGGAAATTGACATTATAAAGAGGGAGACAACTGGAACAGGACCCAACGTTTACCACGAGAATGATACAATTGCCAAGTACGAGATCATGGATGGGGCACCTGTTCGGGGTGAGCCCCATTTAACCCTCACTGAACGGGCTTTGTAGTGCATTCATAGAGGAATCCTACATGTGAACCTGTGTATGTGCGGACCTTTCCTCTTATCATTTTCTTTCCCAGAATAATGGCCATCCCTTCATAGCTGTTTAGTGACTTAGTGTTCTCAAATATTATTTTATTGATTTAATGTTTGGGATCTTTTTTTCCCTCAGGTGAATCAATTCCAATTCGACTCTTCCTGGCGGGATATGAGCTGACCCCTACCATGAGAGATATCAACAAGAAATTCAGTGTGCGCTATTACCTCAACCTGGTGCTGATTGATGAAGAAGAAAGGCGCTACTTTAAACAGCAGGTATTTTTGGGATGGGGCTTGTATTCCCATTATTTGTGTAAAACATAGGGTGTGTAGGGTCCTTGCTTGCACTGATGGAAGTTCAGTGTCGAAAACATGTTTTTTAATGTGTTCTATGTTACACTGTTCAGTTTTAGACACCAGTAAATACAATTTGACCTGAGAAAATCAATCTTGTTTTGCTTATTTCTAATTTTAATGTTAAGTGCCCCTAATAGTCACTATGCACCTCCTAAAGAGAAGATCAACAAAATACATAGACATCTGTAATAAATATAAATTAATATGGAACCACCCGACCTGTAGAAGTTCTGATGTACTTAATTGTTGTGTACAGCACTTCTATCAAAAGGGCACACAATTTTTTCAAAAATGAAATATTTTTTGTTAAAATAAAATGCTGGTTGCCTCTCCCTCCGATCACTTTTGAAAACTTCTACTTTAAAGTATTTTTGGTTAATAATATAATTTATACAGAATTTCAGCGCACTGTAAATAATAATTTTGCACAATTTTACAAATCTCAGTTAGCTTGATTTGGAAGTTTGGTCATTGTTAAAAGCTTTACTGTTTAATTTGCCAGGGAAGCAGTTTTTTGCATGTATCGTACTCTGTTTTACTTCTACCAACTGCCGCCTTTATGGTGAAATGAGCAATCGGCACTTGAACCATACAGGAAGTACATTGTTACAGATCTGCTAATATCTAGTTAACACAACAGTGAACTTATCTATCGGATAAAAGTAGTTTTGTTTGGAGATTCACTTGTTAACTGGAATAGACCCAGTGGTTCTGCCTCCTCAGTAAATTGAGAAATTTGGAAAGCAGATGAAGAAATCGGTGCCAAACAGTGACCCTTCCCACCAAAAACAATAATCTTGATGGCAGTGCTTCAATTGCAAGGATTGCCAGTGAATTTTAAGACAGACTTGGCTAATGAGTCAATAAAAAAAATACGTGGCTTGCATTGCTCATTTTACATATGCTAAAATTCCAGGTCTGTTTTCTTCTTTTTCCATTTCCATTGACAGAAATAGGGTGGGGTGAGGGGGGAGTGTTGAAGGTGGCAGTGTTCACATAAGAGGGCAAGCCATGCCAATCATTTAGCCTGGAAAGAAAGAGTGGAAATGTGTATAAATAGATACAAACTAATATTTATATGACTTTCTTTTACATAACGCTTCCCATAATGAAAATGATGCATAATATTTAATCCTAAATAAATCAAAGGAAAGCTTGGCCTAGGAGTCCAGGATGTTGGTTGCTCTTAAGAGAGCTCCATGACCTGCCCCTACTGATCTAGGGGCATCCTGTTGCTGACTGCTGGTTCGCTCCCCAACGCCACCGGCCTGTGGAGGAGTCAAAGAGGGCTACCCATGCTCCTTTTCTCAATGCAGGGCAGTAGGAGGTTGGCTTAGTATATGGTGTACACTTATTTAAGTGAAGCACCTTGCACAAATCCAGATAACTCGTATAGTGGTTTTAGTGGTCTTAGACAACCATAGAAAGCTCTCGAAGTGGTAGCTGTGGAGAGCAGCCTTCAGGCTTATCCAGGAGTCTTAAGGAGCTAGTTTTACCAGATTTAAACGTCAATTTTAGGTTAAGCAAAAAAGAACTACACAATGTATATATACAAATGTGTATTCATTAAACAACACTCACTAACACATTGGTATATCTCCTACCCGGAGATATAAACACAAATACACAATAATACTTCAATTGCAATAGGTAAGTAAGCACAAAATACATTGGTCTCCAGGGGGAGCTCAAACCATATAAAAAAAATATTTCATGCAAACTGCTACCGAAGTCTGGACTTGGACCAGGAAACTCAGAGGAGCTGGGGACCCAAGGAACCACCCAGGATAAGTATCCAGGAACTCCATGGAAGCTGTGTGCAGAGTGGAAACGCAGCCATGTGTCCAATAGAAGTCAACAGGAAAGTCGCGGTTGCAGTTTTGGAGAAGGACCCTTCCCAGTGGACCCTGAAAAACCCTGTGAAAGACAGAGGTTGGAGAGCCACCCCACCGTGGATCCCCCAGGAACCAGGATATCTACACCAGGGAAACAGAGTGCATAGGTTCAAAGTAACGACGTAAACCGCTGTAGACCACAATGGATGACTTCAGAAAAGATGCTGCTGGCGAAGATGTGCAAGAGTATGGAGAAATCCAAGGGAGGAGTCTTGAAAAGGAGAGCCTGTAAGCAGAGGGGACTGAGTCTGTCACTCGGACATGATCAGGAGGCACGGAAGAGCAATGGCCACTGATGTTGGATGGTTCAGGAGTAATGACGGTGACCTTGTCGCTGCAGATGTGAGGACCAGGTGACGCTGAGGAAGACCAGGAGCCATGCACGAGCTGTCCCCCATCAGAAGTCGAGAACCAGGGCGTCTGTGTCCTGCGGGAGCACCAGCAGGCCTTGGCAGCTGCAACAGGCGTAGAAAGCGAAGAAGGAGCAACGTTGGGACCAGGGACTCGCCACAAGCAGGAGAATCAGTTTAGGCCCTGAGCAAGCAGGGGAGCCCACTGGAGCAGAAGACCCTCAGGAGGACCCACAGGCCAAAGTCACAGGAGTCACAAGAGGACCACTAGTAGCTCACCAAAGAAGATGGCCCACAGTGCAGAGGATGCAGTGAGGACACTTTTCCTGGCAGGAAGAGATGCTGGAGACTTCTTGTTGCCCGAAGATCTCAAGTGCAGAGCCAACAAGCCTTGGCGCGGTGCACGGGTCTTTGGTCTCAGCGGTTCCGACGAGGGATATTGGCCTCAAAATTGCAGAGAGGACAGGTCAGGCCTTTAGGGAGTTGGAGAACCACCACCTATGTTGCTGAGCCTTTCAAAGTCTGTGGGACGTCCGGAGCAGCGGACCGGTCAGCTTCGTTGTGATGCCTGCAGATGCAGGGGAGTGACTCCTTCACTCCAAGGGGGATTGCTTCAAGTGTCCTTTATGCCTACATGTCTGTTGAAGATCCTGGAAGAAGCACAGACACAGACGATGAAGAAGACTTACAGAACAGCGAGAGCAGGAGCAGCAGGAGTATTCCTTGGTGCTGTCTCAGCCCCAGGTGAAGTCCAAGGCGCCCAGACGGTCGAAGTTGAAGTGGTTTCCGGTTTGAATATTATCCCATGACGAATCAGAAGAGCCACCCACAGGTAAGCCCTTAAGTACCCTTGGGAAAGGGTTGGGACAATTCAAGGGTCCCTCCCAGAGAAGGGGCTGGACAGAGGGGAGGATACTCCCATGCCCTTTGTCCACTTTCGCACCAGTGTGGGAACGGTCTCAAATGAGAGTATGCAAGGAGGGCACCAAATATGCCTTTCAAAGCAGTCTGGTGGGGTGGCAAAGACCCCCACCCCAGCCCAATACACTAAGTCCTGTCTGGGAGGTGGGCACACCTCCCTGTGACAGGAAACCTATTGTTCTACCTTTCCCTGCTGGAGCTCAGCAGTAGGAGGGCAGAATTGTGTCTGAGGTCGGAAGCAGCACTAGCCTCCTGGCAGACCCTGGAAGACTGTTACCGGGAGTAGTGAGAGCCTTTCCAGAGGAGCCTCCCAGTGCATAGAATCATACCTCCAGCACCGGAATTGGTGTTGGGGTAGGATTCTAACATGTTTGATACCAAACATACCTGGGTACAGCACAGCCACTACATAGTTATCCACCGCGTAATGTCGTATGGCCACTATAGGTGTTAAAATGGCTGGCCGCACTTACAAAGCATGGAGGGAATGACTCTGGGGTTTGTAGAGGTTACCTGCTCTTTCAGGGGCACCCACACACTTATAATCTCGCACCCTGCCTTTAGGATTGAAAGACTTCCTTAGGGGGGACTTATGGGTTTTAAGTGCAGTAAGGAAACTTATATCTGTCGTAAGTGGCACTAGCACCAGCTCACACAGGCCGCAATGGGAGGCATGTAGTCAGTCTGAGTGGTGTCTCATGGGTGACACAAAACATTCTGCAGCCCATGGAAGTCTCCTGGTGTACCTATGCCCTGGGTACCTCAGTACCATATACCAGGGACTTGTAGGGGTACACTAGTAGCCAATTGTGGAGGTATGGAAGTACTTATCATAGCCACATTTTGAAATAAATAGTGACAGTCAGACTAGTCAAAAACACATACACCAAAGAAAAAGTGGGGGTATCCATGCTGGAAGGATCCTACCTTCCTACAAGGACCATTTTCAGGAAAGACTGTGGCCTAAGCCCCTGCCTATCCCACATGATTGGGCAAAGATGGCGGATTGCTGTGTCGGCCCCCGGGATAACACCTATCCACATTCTGCAGCCGACCAGTTGGCTCGAGACTGACTTGGGGACCCTCTGAAGAGACATGTTAAACCTTGTCTTTCCCAGGATGGCATGAGGATGTCTCGCATGGACTGAAGTGTGGATCTTGTGGGGCCTAGTGCCAGCTGCAGCTGTGGGGTGGAAGTAAAGCAAACTGGAGTTTTGCCCCGGGCACCTAAGCTTGGAAGCCTGAGGACTGAACCAGACCAAGGCAGTGATCGATGAGTCTCCGTTTAGAGGGCTCCCTGCCTCTGCCATGCTGTTGTGAGCGGGCTCCATTCGAAATATGCACTTGGGTTGGCTGTAGGTAAGACTCCTGAGGCTTGTCTAGGGGCAGCAGAGCAGTGATGATTGAGCCCTTGTTGCCTCAATAGAGGGTGTACCTAGAAGAGTGGAGACCAAAGGGGCTGAGATCACTGCGTCAGCTGGTGGTGGCAGTGCAGCGAGGACTGAAGCGGCCTATTGGTTCTGGGGATGGGTCCTGGACAGCTCCAATGGTGACTAGTAACAAGGTGGGCTGGTGAAGCCAGCCCTGTCCCATTGACTATTGACTCTGAAGGATGGCACCCAAGGCAGAAATCTACTGTCCTGTATATGGTAAACACCAGATGAATTATACACAGCATCCCTCAGCCTTACTACAGTATGCACTGAATGAGTTATTGGCAGCTGTCACACTTCCGCGTCCACAATAACGAGACCACTGATCAGGGCACTGGAGTTCTTATACGGATGCTCGTGCTGCCTGCGGCTGGCATAGAAGCTTGCAGTTCAAGCGGGCCGAGGCTAAGATTCCTCATATGCATCTGAAGTCGTAGTACTGCCTTGGAAAACAGAATCCAGTGTTAAATTGTTGCCTGGCCTATGCTCCACTAAACCCTGCAGTATAGAGCATTGTGAAGGCACTTTGGGGCTCAAGGGGAGACATCAAAGCATTAAGTTCTGCTTGGACTGCCCTAATATGCACCTGGACTGTGACCATTGTAATCTTTGATGCCCTGTTCTGGGCTGTCTTCCCTTTGCCGGTTGGGTCACACACATCCATCTGAGCTGGCTTACTTCTGCCTGGAGCCCCGGAAACCCTGCCAATAGGCTTTCCAAAGATGTGTAATCTTATTCCCCCAAAACTTAGGAGGAATACCTGGGGAAACCTTGTGAACTCCTTGTTGCACAGAGGGGTTCTAGATTTATGCCACAGATACACAAGTACTTATCAGAGCAGCAAACATGGGAAGTGACTGGATTCCCTCCCCCCTTCACAAGCGCAAACCAACATTGTCATATATACTTCTCGAGCCCCAATTCCTCAGGCACCACACTACAAAAAACTACAGGTCCCCCACGCGGCTCTGGAATAAAGAATAGCTGAAGTAAGAATGGACATAACACTCCTCCAACAACCCTTATACAATGTAGTTGACGAGTTTCAAACACAGGAATGCATTGCGAAATTGGAAGACGTGGTTACAGAGCTGCAGTCTACCGTATCATGCCTCACCACAGCATTCAAAAGCCTGGGGAAAAAATCCAGAAATGCTGAGAACAGGGCAAGGAAGAACAAACTCTACTTTGTTGACTTTCCGGAGGAAGTGAAGGGCCAGTCTCGTAAGAGGTTGTTAGAAACTGGTACGACCGCTTGGTTGTGAGCATATAGTCACTTTTCTTTGTTCTTGTAAGTGCCCACGCAACATTAGTTCAACGTCCCCCATGGGTGTGCATCCACATCCCACCATGGTTCAGAACTACAGGCATTGGGATGTGATCCATAACTATTGCTCCATGTTCAAGTCTCGTGAGGCTACATGGGACTGGACGGCCGAACGGGAACAGTTACAGCGCAGTCCTCCTTCTGGCGGTGGGCGATTGAGGGTTGGTTGGAACAGAGGCAATACAACCTGTGCAGTGCATGTATTCCACCACAATTATCTAAACCCACTTTTGATGATATTTGAAAGTTTATCCTGGGACTACCTCAGGGTCTGACTTGAGTGCCGTCCTGGACCCCACACCAAACTCCACTGTTCCTAGTGTGACAAAGCCATGTAGGACCACCATGATGACTTAGTGGAGATACTTCCTGGGATTGTGCGATATATGGTGAATATGGTACTCCTATGCTAAGGAATACACCAACATCTTAGCTGCACATAAAACCATGTCTCAAATAAACTTCCTAATCCTTCCTGCATGTGGACGTATGGTGTACAACAGTAACAAGAATCCTGCCTCTGAGAATTTGAGATCACTTCCGGTCAAGATTAAAATCTGGACCCTGAGGGAGGGCTGTCTCCCAAATGGTATGTGAATACTTAGTGCATAGTAGATGCACAATATTAACAACCGTTAATGCAAGAGCTAAAAGATTACCTTGAATGTCTGCCATGTATGCTCCCCTGGTACTCTGGGCAGCTCGGAATGCCACCATACTTACTATGACCAAAGCTTTCCTTAAAAAGAAAGTCAGAAAAAAAAGCCAACAGGTAATTGCTTTGGAGGCTAAGCTTATTGCACTTTAGTATGAATACATTGCCAAACATGGATAGGATCCAAAGTCAATAGGAGACTGATGAGGCTTACCTGATACAAATCTTCTTAGAGGAGGCTCGTCAATGCTGGATCACCTTAAACACATTGATCTATGAACTGGTACACTAGCCACCAGAGAGGTCACCTCCACAGTGATTTCAGTAATGGTAGACCCTAGTGGGAAACAAGTGAAGGCAGCAATAACATCTGCCTTTGCCTTTTACTACCAAATCCTCTGTGCAGTGCAAGAGCACTCCATAAGCAGCTGTTTCTCCCCTTTTGTTGAAGCTCTCCCAGTGATTACACTGGATGCCCTACATAGACTCCTTGGAGTATCCTATCATGCTGGAAGAGATTGAGGCAGCTATCAATGACTTGAAGCCAGGTAAAGCACTAGTCCCGAGAATAGTTCCCCCTTGAATCTTACTGTAACTGTAAGTTGGTCCTCTCGCCTCACTTGTTACTCACATATCAGGAATCCATAGAGATGAGTTTTTACCCCACCCGCCCAGATTTGGACTTTGCCACAATTGTTGTAATTCATAAAACTTGACATCCCCCTGACTAGCGATGCTCCAACATGATTGTTAGTGCTCTGTCTCTTTTACATGTTGGTGGGATTTTGTTTTAACTTTACTGGCTCAAGGGAGTCATGTCTCGAGTCCTGGCCTGCCAGTCCCATCGGTGGACACCAGACTTAACTTCATGCCGGGGCCAGATAAATTGATAAATATGCACAATAGAGTTGGGCGAGCCACTAAAAGCTCGAGCAAGATGTCTGCAGTGCTTCTGCCTCAACTCAAGGTCCTCTTAGATCCTCGAGCCCATGCACCAGCTGAGCTTTCACGAGAAATAATGTGCCCTAGTGGCTACTGCTGTCGATCATGTAACATAGGGAACAGGGTTCGACTCTTGGCCTCAGTTTTCTGTAAAAGTAAATGTCTTGAAGTAGCTACAACTATTGTGATCTTCACTGATTCTTACCTGGACCTACCTAACCTTGTTTGCAGTCCACTGCAATGAATGATCTGATAAAACAGTAATCAAATGCATCACCAATGGACAATTATGCTGTGCCAATCAGATGTATAGGGGAAAGCGAGGAGCTAAGCTTGTGGAAGTCTGCCATCTCCAGTGTAATGATTGTAGAATACTCTTCAGCTATTCCTGTTGGCCAGTGGTTCGCACCCTCCTTCTCCTGATTAGCAGCCGCTGTTCCTGACTAATGGCTAGCTGGTGGCCTACCACCCATGGGTGGTACATATCTACGTGAGGGGCCAACATCATCCCTCTATCCATTGCTAGCCTTATACTAGACTTCTGACGCATCATCAGGCGCACCCATAGCTTCCGCCTATTGAGTTTTTCAGTTCCCCTTGGTGCAGTAGGCCTGACTATGTGCTAGTCAAAATAATGCTGCATCCTGTAAATCTCGAATATATCTCCCTGGTCAGAAAAAAAGGTTCAACTAGCTCCTTTAGTTATAAAGCAAAGTTCAACGCTATGTGAAACTGCCCAAAAGGATGTGCAGCTTCTGCCTGTTGCCAACCCTATAATCTCATCCTAAATGAATTAAGGATAAAGCATTAACCTTTGATATGGGAAAGAGATGCTCTCTAGTGACAGAATTGCACAGCGACCAATTTATATGATCTGAGACAATTACTTAATATAACTTTATTTCACCGAGCCTCCTTTTTGATCATTATCATGTATGACACCACCTTCAAATATGTGATCCTCAGATGTGCCACATATAAAAACCCCTCTTGCGTTTCATGTAAAAGACTAAAGTGATGCCCCAGGCTTCTATAATAAAAGTCTAGTTCAAATATATAGGGTACACATGACAACAGACTTTCCTCTTAGTTCCCTAATAGCATTGTCATCGGAGTCAGGGCAGCAGTGTTGCTCAGTTCATGTTTAAAAATGTACTTTTTAATAAACACTTGTTAATGCAAAAATATAATCTGATGTACTAGGGTGAAACACATTCAAATATTTAAAAAAATACTTTTTGGGGATTGTGATGAGATTGCTTCATATTTGAACATGTTTGTTGCATAAATTATCTGCCAAACATTTTCAAGGCTCGGCTCGAGCATGGCCTCTTTGAGCCAGAGCTGAGCCTTGGTTCTAGCTTGTCTCGCTTGTTAACGTCTTGGCTTGCCTCACCTCGAATAAATGACTACTTGTGAAGCTTTTGAACTCCCCACCAGCACTCTGGTCACCTGTGTTAGGGGGTGCCGTCCAAACCTACCAGCTGACTGGCTAGCCTTTGCCCTGTCGATTGAGGCTGAGAGGGACAAGGGGAACCGAGCCTGCCTACCAGCAGGACCACACCATCAGCAGCTAACAGCCAGATGGAGCTGGCCTTACAGTGGAGCTGCCTTATGAGACAGCACTACAGCCAGACCAGAAGTTAAGTCAAAGAGCAGGCTTCTTCCCAGGCAAACACCAGGCTCATCCTGCCTACAGTCAACACAGTGCTCCACATTTAATAACCGTTTCTACACAGCGGCTATCAAGTGGCTTGGTTTTGTGGCTCGCCGTGCTTTATCTGAAAAGGCACTTTTATGACTGGCTTCAACATTTTTAACAGCACATTCTCGGTAAAGCCGCATTGTTGAAACCAAGAGACTATTTTGCAGATGTCTGAACATGAGCAGGCCGAACGGCAAGCAATAGCTGAGGGAAAATTGAAGCCCAAATCAAGGTAAATTTCTCCGATTGATTTAAGGGTAATGTGAGAAAAATAAAAACAGAACAAATGCATGTATAAGCAAAGCACCAGAAGAAGCACCTGTTTCCTATAGCCTGCCATCTGCGCATGTTTCAAAACCTTAAAAACAGTGCTTAATTTGAGCAGATGGTTCCAGGTGTGCATCTGCACCAGTAGCGCTGGTGTCAAGGAAAAGTTGTGGGGAGGAGGAGGGTGGATGACCATAACATCACAAAAAAACAAGCATTGGCATAGCCAGTAGGTCTCGCCTTTGGGACCTTATAAGTGTTTAGCCATGCAACAGTTGATGTTGTTGCACCAAGGATATTGTGCTGCATAACTAAATACTTGTAAGGTCCCAAAAGTGAGACCTATTGGATATGCCAATGCTTGTTTTTTCCCCTTTTAAATCTAATTAACAAACAATGAAACAGCTGCCTGTATGCTCCATCCACCTGCATGTCGCCAAACTTTACTTATACAAAATGTCTTCGTTTAAAGCATTGTGGTGGAAAAAAATAGCTAAATGCTACCTCTGTCAGAAAGGAAGTGTGCCCAATAGGATTGACTCACTGTGGCAAATGGTGAAGTAAAATCAGTAGGTTCTGAATATGGCTAACACAGACTTGACTATGACCGGTGGGAAACGTAATGTTGTCCCATCAAATATTAACTGTCAATAATTTTTTTTAAACATAAGATAATATTGACCATCACAGTAGATTATCTGAAAATATTGGACTGCTTTCCACATTTAAAGGAAGCGGGGAGTTTTATGGTGGGGTTGTTAGGATCTGCAGAGAATATAAGGGCTACTTCTAAACTCCTCTAGCATAAAAGTCCAAAAACCCTTCTCATGTTGAGGCAAAACTCTTGAGGTAAAAATGAATTCCTCTAATTTGTTTCTTTCTTTGGCCCAACAGTGTTTCTCCCTTCTTAGCTTTACTCGTGGAGCAAAGCAGCATCCACTTTGGCAATCATGGGGGCAGAGCAGGGGGTCTAGTGCTAGGTCCAGACATGACTTGGTACCCATTTAAAGCGGCAGGTCAAATATCCCATCATGATATCATTGTGGACCACCGTTCACTGCTCTTAGTGATAGGCCTATCTCCTTTGTTGGTTGCTTACTATAATTTGCTCAACTCTGTGCCGCCTTCGGTCATAATTGATGCCTGTACCATTTTGGGGACACCAAACCTTCCTCTGAAAGCTGCGTTTTCTTTAATGTTCTGATTCTTGTGTTTCTCTGCATACTATATAATTAGAACGACAGATGCCGAACTGCTTACACTTGAATGATGTTGGCAGTCCATTGTCCCTCGGCTGCTAATTGCAGCCCTAGTGAATGTAGCTGTGCCAGAGCCCTTGGAGGCCATGTCCTTCTACCAGACAGGTAAGCCTCCACCCGAAAAATTCTTGACGTGAGCCCATCTGGCATTTAGAGCCCAGTTCCATATAAACTCTGAAGAGGGCTCCCAAAGTGGTGCAAGGTTTGATTTAAAGGTGTTTTCACATGACAATTGAGTGTTTAGATCAATAAAAGGTGGCGGAAAGATGCTTAATATGCTGTGCCATTTAAAACAAAGTGCTTCGTAAAAGTAAGCTGTATAAACAGCAATGATAAATGAGTGAGTAGGGAGGAGGAGAATAGATCTAGTCACTTTTTAGGTCTCGCCTAGGCAGTGCTTGCGCTGCCTCTTTGATCCATGCTGCATCTAGGATATGGGCTTGAAAAAACGCCCATTGTTTTCATTGGTTCCTGATGTTGTCCTTTAGAAATGCTGGCTTTTCATTGGTGAATGCACTTAGTAGTCCCTCTTTTTGGAATTTTGTATCATCCCATGAGGACTGACATCTTACATGCGATCTTACTGTTCAGGTTTTTTATACTTGAAGAGAGCGCTTTTTTTGTTTTTAAAGTTGGCCTTCCTCTTTACTAGTTAACGGTTCTGCTTACTTGCAGAATGAAACTGCGGTCGCATTATTGCTTGCTGTCGCTTTATCTCCCGTGCCTCCCCCTCTCACAACACCATTCGCAGGCCCCCACCACCCTTTAGGACACTACTGTTTTGCTTGTTTTTTTCTTCTTTACAAACACTTTTCTTTATATAGCATACCTCGACATGGGCTCGAGGAAATTAATCGGCCCATTATCACAAAATGTTGAGCCGGACAGCAGACTCGAACACGGATCACCAGTCGGCAGCTCTCACCGCTGCGTCATATCCTTTGCCTGGCCATGTTGCAGGGTGCAGTACAATATGTGGCCAATTGAGGACCCAAGGGTCAAATAGTGACAGCCTGTGGTACTGCACCCTCACAACACTTCCTCGTTTTAGCGTGGAGTCGGAACTACCATTTTCACTCAGAGCGCTACAGCACCATTGCAGGTGTTCTGCATAAAAAATAAACTGAGTTTTTTATTTTATTAAGGTGGGGAGGGCATATCTGTTGCATAGGTAAAAAAAAATTGAATTTATAATGCATTTCCAATGCTTGTACTTTTTTGGTTATGCCTCGCACATGTATGCTGGAGAAAAGGTATGGAAATCAACGATGGAGCAGGCAGGAACATGGTAACCTTGAATACTTAAGAACAAGTTGCCCTAAAATGAACAGCCAAGTGACTTTTTGGTTTTATCTTTTGTCAAACAAAATTCTGATGAATACATCTGCTTCTGGATTCCTCACCTTTTGAATTACCCCCAAGCGCAGCATTCCACAAAAACTTTTCTCCAAAGCTATCCTATGTTGACGAGGAAGTCACAATTGAACTGCTTCGCACGCGACTTCGCGTGGGATCATAGGAGCCATAAGAAGGACTTGTCAGCATGCTGACGTTAGTTCCCTTTTTTCTGCGCCGTCGACACACAATGTTTTTTTCCAGGGCTCTCCATTTTTGGGAGTTTCTTTGTTGCAGGTTCTGCCTGTAGTTGTAGCAGTGTCATGTCTACCCAGCGGAAGTCTGGGTTGAAGCCTTGCAGGGAATGTGGGGGTCAGATGTCTATTACTGACCTCCATGAGGATGGTTTATGGTGCCTCTCCTCGGGCCACGATGTAGAGGGGTGTTTGTCATGCAGGTGCATGAATCCGAAGACCCTAAGAAAGATGGAGGCCAAGCTGTTTATGGCCCAGGCAAAGAAGCCGAAAAGGGGCCGGAGGAGATCGAGATCCAAATCCAAGTTGCCCACTCTGCTTAACTTGAAGTCATCGAGAAAGCATAAAAAGAAGCAGCGCCATGCTTCAGACGTCAGTCGTCGAAGGATGAATCTCCTTCGCCTCAGGTGACTCCGGCTCAGTCTCCGAGTCTCTCCGGCACCCAGGGAGGCGACGCCTTCACCTCCGGCCACTCCACCCCCAGCTCCAGGGTATCTGGTGCCGTAACAGGAGCCAGTTAGACTGCCTCCTCGAGTGGTCTTTGAACCGGCAGTGCCAGATCCAGGCTATCTAGCCTTTCCGGCGCCAGGTACGAATCTATCGCATTTCCTGAATGCAATGTTTGGCATGTTTGCCAGAGCAGTTTACCCTGCTGGTTCGCCGGTTGGCACTTTGGCACTGCTTTCCGACTGCCTTGGAGGTTTGCCACCTCACTTCTCACATGCACCTTTCATGCCAGTGGCTCCAGAGGGTTGGTCGCTCCCGACACCGAGGTTCTCAATGCCGGTGCAATCCCTGGAGGGAAAGCTGCTGTTGGATGGGTCTTCTCCGGTGCCGTCTGGCTCCGGTCTGGCGCGGACTCTGCCTCGTCCGGCATCTAAGACCGTTCCTGTGGAGTCTTTATCGATTCCGGTCCTGAAGTCACCGGCGCTGCGTCTGGCGCCACTGACAACAGTCCCAAGAATAAGATCCAGGAGGGAAGCACAAAGGATGCTGGAGGAGGAAGAATATCAGGAGCAGCGGGAAGAGGTTGAGTAGGGTGAAATTGTAGACCCTGTGCAGGAGTTAGAGGGCCTACCGGAGGCTGGCGGATTGTTGGATTTTGACGGAAGTGCTCCATTTCCAGTCTTCTGTTTCGGAACCTCTGTTACTTTTTAATGAGGCTTTGACTGAACCCATTTTACAGGTGTGGCAGAAACAAATGTCTGCTCTTGCAGTGTCCAGATCGGTAGCCAGGAGATATAAGGTGGCCCCGGGAGATCCTGCTTTCCTTTCCACTCACTCATCTCCTGAGAGTTTAGTGGTCATCTAAACAGTCTGCAGGCTCTCTCCCATCCCCACCTGCAGATAAAGAATCCCAAGAGGAGTGAGCAATCGGCAAAGGAGGTATTTTCTTCAGCCAATATGGCTCTGAAATCTACAAATGCAACATGTCTGCTGGGTCGCTATATCCACGCTTTGATGGACTCAGCAAGGGAGGTACTCCTCAAGCTTATGGAGGATGTACAGGGCCATTTTGCGGAAGTATTGTCTGACACCCAAGCTGGGGCCCGTCCGGTCATTCAATCAGGAATTGATACTGCGGACTCTGTTGCCAGAGTAATGGGTTCCTCGGTTGTGACCAGAAGGCACGCTTGGCTAAAGGGGTGTGGGTTTTCCCTTGATGTACAGGCCACCCTATTGGACTTACCTTTGACATCTCTCGTCTTTTTGGTGCCAAAGCGGACTCAGCGCTACAGTGCTTTGAAAGATAGCAGAGCCACAGCAAGGTCATTGGGTCTTCGGTTCCAGCCCAGAGGTTTTGGGTACCGCAGATTGAGGGTTTGGCAGGACTTCTTTCGAGCCAAACAGCAGCACCAGTCGCAGCAACAGGCAAACCCTCTGTATAGCTTATACAGAGGAAAAGGTAGAGGTTGTGTGTGAGGCACAGCTCGGTAGCAAGTCTACTTCTCCTCTCCTGCCCCTCCAACTCCAAAGCAGCTCTAGATCCACCATCCTAGAGCATGTTAGTTCCATGGGAGGACGGGTGCCCCATTTTCTACGAAGTTGAAGGTCTGTTACTTCAGATTCCTGGGTGTTGGATATCATGGAAAATGGGTATGCCCTTTCCTTCTGGGAGTTTCCCCCCTACTTTCTCCCCCCGACAGGGTTGGTGCTCAGAGGAGCACCTGTTGCTACTACAACAGGAGGTTCTGTCTTTACTGCAGAAAGGTGCGATAGAGGTGGTTCCGGAGCTGGAAAAGAGTCAGGGATACTACTCCCAGTACTTCCTGATTCTAAAAAAGGACATTCGTTTGAGGCCGATCCTAGACCTCAGGGTCTTGAATTTTTACCTCTAGCACGAGAAGTTCAAGATTTTGACCCTAGCTCAGGTTCTTTTTGCATTGAGCCGGAAGACTGGATGGTCTTGATTGATTTGCAGGATGTGTATTTTCACTTTTCCATCCTGGAGTCGCATCAAACGTTTTACGGTGGGGTCCCAACACTACCAGTTTGCGGTCCTTCCATTTGGTCTTACTTCAGCAACTTGGGTCTTCACAAAGGTGATAGCGGTGGTAGCAGCACATCTCAGAAGGTCGGGGTTTGGCTACTCAAAGCAAAGTTGCCAGAGATGGTGTGGCATAATTTGCAAGAGACTGTTGTTCGACTTCGGTTTTTCTATAAATTTACCCAAATCTCACCTGGTGCCCTCTCACTGCATCCTGTTCATATGGGCAGTACTGGACTCTACTGTGGTTTGGGCCTTCCCACCTCACCAGAGGATTCAGGACATCCAGGCTATGATTTCACTTTTTCAGAATGGAGCGGCTGTTCCAGTTCTGAAGGTCTTACGCCTGCTTGGTCTGTTAGCTTCCTTCATACTGTTGGTCAACCAACCACGCCGGCACGAGGGCCCTCCAGTGATGCCTCCTCAGGCAGTGGTTTCAACACAACGGAGATCTCAAGAGGTGGTCAGAATCTCTAGAGAGACACAGCAGCGGAGCTGTTATGGTGGATTGTTTCGGACAACCTGTCTCAAAGGAAACCATTTCAACCTTCTTCTCCGGTGGCCACAGTGATAACGGATGCCTCCAGTCTGGGGTGGGGAGCTCATTTGGGGAATCTAGAGCTCAAATGCCTTTGGTCTCCTAAGGAAAGATTGTTTCACATTAGTCTTCTGGAATTGCAGGCGATGCGTTTGGCTCTCAAGGCCTTTCTTTACTCCCTTCGTGGTCAGTTGATTCAGGTCCTGACAGACAACACTACCGCAACAAACAGGGAGGAGTAGGGTCGTATTGTCTCAGCAGAGTCTCTGTGACTCTGGTCCTGGGTTCAGGACCATCAGATTTGCGTGATTGCGAATCATCTGGCCGGAGTGCTGATGTGCTTGTGGACAATCTCAGTCAGCAGTACTCGGCCGATCATGAGTGGCGTCTCCATCCGGAGGTTGTCCATCGTATTCTCAGAATGTGGGAGTTTTCTCGTTTGGACCTGTTTGCTACTCACCAGAACACGCACTGCACGTCGTTCTGCAATCTCCAGTATCTGATGCGGGGACTGTTGGGGGACGCGTTTCAGTTTGATTGGGGCTCAGGGCTTCTTTATGCGTTTCCTCCCAGACCCTTGATTCCTCAAGTTCTGAGAAAGATTCGCCAAGACCGGGCCCAAGTCATTTTGATTGCCCCGGATTGGCCAAGAAGGGTGTGGTACATAGACCAAATTTACCTCTTGTCGCGCCCTCCGCTCAGTCTCCCTCTCAGGGCAGACCTTCTCTGGCAGTCGTAGGTTCTACACCCCCACCTACAGAGCCTGGAGCTTCATGCCTGGAGATTGAACGGGGCAACCTGAGCTCTTTCTCTGTTACGCCGGACGTGGTGAATGTTATTTTATCAGCCAGAAGACACTCCACCAAATCTGTATATTCTGATAGGTGGGCCAAGTTTGTAAAATGGTGTGAAGAGAGATCGGTTGAGCCCTTGCAAGCCCATTTGTCTAATATCCTGAGTTTCTCTCTTTCCCTAGCACAACAGGGTTGTGCAGTAGCTATGGTTAAAGGCTACGTGTCTGCCTTGTCGGCTTTTTTCTGTTTGCTAGACCCATCCTCTTTATTTAAATCTGATAGTTATGAGATTCATTAAGGGTCTCACCCATAGGTTTCCTTCCACTCCCTCTATAATGCCTTCTTGATGGTGTCTCTCTTTGAACCTTTGCATAGTTGTCCCTTGAGATTCTTAGCGTTTAAGACAATATTTCTGATTAAAATCACTTCCTTTAGGTGGGTGAGTTAACTGCAGGCTCTTAGCCTTCATTTACCTCATTTCATGCTATAAGATGGTGCAGCGCTACTTTCCTGCCTAAGGTGGTCACTCCTTTCCACCTAGGGAAATGTATCACTCTACCCACTTTCTATCCTCCTCTTTCTAAGGTGGAGGAGAGACTTCACCACTTGGACCCTAAGTGGGCGGTCAGCTTCTACCTGGACTGAACTAAAGACTTCAGGTTGGAGGACCAACTCTTCATTGGATATGTGGGCAAGATGAAGGGCAAGGCTGTCCACAAAACAACGCTGTCCAGGTGGATCATCCTCTCCATCAAGTTCTGCTATGCCTTGACCAAGAAGGAGCCTCCTGAAGGATTCAAGCTTATTCCCCCAGAGCGAAGTGGTCTTCATCGGCGTTAGCTAGAGGTGTCCATTTTGTAGACATATGCAAGGCGGCAACTTGTGCCTCCCTCCCCACTTTCGCGAAGCCTTATTGCTTAGACTCGGGGGTGAGGAGGGACGGACACTTCACATGTTCTGTGCTAGTAGATTTTTGGTATAAGTAGGCAGGCACACTCTGCAAGGGGTGGGACTGCTTGGGGATTCAGTTCAAAAGGTGAGGAATCCACAGGCAGGTGTATCCATCAGACAAACAAGTTACGTACCTTCAGTAACTCTTTTTCTGGTGGATACAGTATCTGCCGGTGGATTTCTCACTGACCAACCCGCCGCCCCATTGTCTGCCTGTTTATACCGAAAAATTATTATTATGTATTTTATTGCCGTGATACTGGTCGCTAGGAAATGTCTGTTTTAGAATTTCCAGTTTTAATTGGTTGTGTAAACTTGTGGAAATGTTGTAGGTTCACCCGTTTGCCTTGAAGGCCCGGAAAAAATGGGTGGAACTGACATAGGCACGCCGACTAGGTCTTCTTATGGCTCCGATGAAGTCACATGGAGTTGCGTGTGGAGCCGTTCCATTGTGACGTCCTCGTCGATGTGGGAGAGCTATGGAGAAAAGTTTCAGTGGAGTGCTGCTCATGGGGGTAATTCAAAAGGTGAGGAATCCACAGGCAGATTCTGCATTTACCAGAAAAAGCATTACCGGAGGTAAGTAACTTGTTGTTTGTTTCTCCTTCTCATATTTATCACTGTATACCGAGCAGGTGGATCACTATGCAGCAACCATGCATTCGGTTGGACTTTTGCTACCCATAACTTTTAATTTATATTCTAAACTTACAGTGCTCCGAAGTAAGCTCGAGGTTAGGTTTAGAGCTTAATACATCCTAAATAAATCAAATCCCTGTGCATTTTGATTGCATGGGGTTTGAGGTACTGCTGTTGCACGTCTGCCTTGGGCCAAAGGTATCATTTATAATTTTTCTTACAATGCAATATAGTAAAAAATGTAAGGGTATGTGCCAGAACTGCCCCTGCATATAAGCTTGATTTCTTGGTAGCAGCGCTGCTGTTGAGTGTTTGTTTCTTTTACAGTCAGTGAGGTGGCAAGAATGGTGGTGCCTTATTGTACCATTATAAAGCTATATTTTTAACAAGAGCATGGCACATGGTTTAGGTTTTGTTGAATCTAGTGATAATAGTCTCTCTACTCTTTGCAGGAGATAGTACTGTGGCGGAAAGGAGACATTGTGCGCAAGAGCATGTCTCACCAGGCTGCAATTGCCTCGCAGCGATTTGAGGGGACGTCCCACCTGGAGAGCAGGCCCCAGCCATCTGCTTCGAAGGATGATGACGGGCAGGAGTGAACGTGCATAACGAGAACTGCTGAGCACCTTAACCAGCAACACCAACTTTACAAACCCAAGACCTTTCTGTTGGGGGTGGGGTGGGAGGGTAAGGGGTACAGAGGCCATATTGACTCAATTATGCTCTAAACGGAAAGAAGTAAAGCATTGGGAGAGACTGTTTGACACAATTTAATTTAGCCTGATTAAAGCTTTTATCTGATGGTCATTCCTTCCACAAGTGGAAGGAAAGCTTTTAAATAGGAAAAATTCTTCCGTTCACCATTTATTTAAAAGGGAAACTGCTGTTCTTCTGCCGGACTTTCTTTGTGAGGCAGCCTTAAACTGTCTATTTCTTTTGCATGGGGGGGGGGGGGGGGGGGGGGGGGGTGTTGTCTGAGCTGCTGAATAGGACCTTTCTAACGTTCAGTCTTTTTTGTGCTTTAAATAACTGTGCTTTGTGATCTGAAGTAGCAGATGGGCGGAAGGGTGCCTGTGCTGGACTGTTGTATCTTGTTGCGTTATCAGCCTGATCTAATTAGGCTTGGTCTAGATCTTTCACTCCGTGTATTCCAGTGTTAAAGATTTGAATGTCCCTTTCCTCCTACAGTCTGACAGTGATCTACACCACCCTTTTGCAAAAGACCCAAGAAGCCCAAGTGAGATAGCTGCCTACCTATATGGCTTGGTCAAAGCTGGATATGCAGAGTCTCCTTGCAACTTTACTCACAACCATGAAGGACCAGCCCAATAGTGAGGTTTTGCTGCCTGCCCTTCTAAGGGCGTGCCTGTAGAATTTGATAGCTGGGGATGAACCAACTGACCTGTTGATAACTAAGGGTATGTGGTAGGAACAGGAGAAAATTAGTAGCCTGACGGTGCACTTTTTGTATACAAAGCCTTAACCGTTGCTGCTGTGGAAGATTAACAGAATTGTATTGACCACGTCGCTTCTATAAGTTGCTTTTGTGTTTACTATTTTGCCAGTATTTGTATGTGCCATGGTTGGCACTGCTCTAAATCTATGTCCACTAATTTCACTGAGGGGGTTCTTTCCTTATCACTCAGAATTCTGTTTTCTTTGCTGCTCTACTACCCTCGATATTGAAATAGCCTCATAAGGAGGAAGCAGGAACATATGAAATCTATATTCTCCGATTCATGTCAAGAAGAAAGGTCCATGCTGGATCTTCACTTCTCAGAAGAAATCCCCCTTCTTCCAACTTTTTATTTTTGTTGCCAGGGCTTAAAATGTCCACTTCTCACTGAGAAGTCTCACCCTACTTTAATTAACTGCATTCCAGTAGGAAGGTTCCATTCCTATTCCCAGAGACGGGAAGAGTGTTATTGCTAATGTGAGCTCTGCACATCCTCTGGTTAGTACCACCACAGTCTTTCTATGTCTACACTTTGTCTCTTTAATGACTGTATTTTACGTTTTTGTTTTTTTTAACTTCGTCAGATTAAAATGGCCCACTTCTGGCATTCTTATGCTCTGATTGACTCAGTTATCTCTATTTCATGGCATATTTGAGTTCATCTGTTTCTAGAGTGAATGCCCAGCAGTTCACATGCTCTCTTGAGTGAAGTGCTTTATGGTTTTCACTAGTAGTAAAAGCTGGTGAACATTGAAATTAACAAGCCCAAAGATAACTGGGTAGCAGCACTTCAGTTTCTTGATTGTAGGGTTAGTTGGGTCACTTTATTGATAATCTGGTCTCATTTTTTAGTTGTTGTCTGGTATAAATATAGGATTATACCTCACTTTATAAATGTATGTGTGTGTGTATATATATGTATATATTTGTGTGTGTGTATGTATAGATGTGTGTGTGTGTATATATATGTGCGTGCGTGTGTATGCGTGTCTGTACATATGTGTGTATACAAATATATATTACACAATGGCAATTGTCAGTGTAGCTAGAGGTACGAGGTCACAGTTTACATAGAGCGTTTTCTGTTTTGCTAATAACTCTGGGCGTTTGACTGATCTTCACAAAACTATCCAAATAAATGTCACCCACCTTTTTGCAGAAAGCCGTATCTTTACTGAGAAAATGTGCTTTTTGTGATTTGGTGTAAATCTGTACTGAGTTTTCAAGAAATTGGGAGGATACAGATCCTGTTGGACTGAGCGATCGATTTGGCTGGCCCCAACATGAAGAAAAATATTGCATCCACCCTTTCAGGGCACAAGGACCCTGTCTAAGTTATGACAGAAATTACTAGTGTACCCTGACCCTCATGGCCCTTTGGGGGGGCGGGAGGGAAGGAGGAAGCAGGCCCCTCCCACCCTGGATGAAAATAATTTTAAAAAGTACCAGGGGAGCCATGGTACAGCAAAACTCGTTGGTTTCGCTTCAGCAGAGTGAAAATAATATTTTAAAAAAGAGAAAAATGTGGGGGTCCGTGGGTAGTTGGCTGCTCACAGAGGGTTAAGCACACACCGTATGCAACCAAAAGCAGTGTACATAAGGGCTTGGGCGCAAGCCCAAACCTGTGGCCAACTGCACAACATGCTTAATGAGGGAGTGGGTGAATGTGATTTAATAAAATAAAAATAAAAATCCAGAAATTTCCTGAAATAAATCCAAGGTAAAGTGAAGTTCAAGTTAGTTTTTATATTTACAAGACTGAGCACTTAAACACTGAAATTCACAAGTTCTACTTTACTGAGCGAACTATACTTTGCACTCCCCACCATTCACTGCTTATGACATCAAATATTATCACTCATGATATCTTAAATGACGACATTTATTGCATCATTGATGACATTACTCACTGTCCTATCCGTTGGAGGATGTAGTTTACTATAAGCTTTTCATACTGAAAGGTATCCAGCAAGGTACACTTAAACAATTTTTCATAACATTTATAGTACTAATGGGCATAATCTAGTGCAACAAGCAGAACATGAAGCATATCTGTGCAATCACCCACATTAAGTACATGATATTGTTTTTTTGTTTTTTTACTGGTATTAAGGTGCGTAAGAAATGTAATGACTAGACATTACTGAAGGAGCAAGTTAATAAACCTTGAATACTGTTGAAAAAACAGTGTTTGCTTATTATTTACCTTAATGAGATGTCCACAGCTTTACTTCTAAACTTTAGCCATTTATAAGGCGTTCACTACTAGGCCCTATTGACCTCCGTCTATGGTATGCTCAAATACTTTACGCATATTCCTGAAATGAGCAGAATGGGGTTCACCATTTTCATAAAGCTTACAATTATTTTGCAGTTTGAACAGTCCGTGAGTTACCCATACATTATACAACAATGTAATTCTCAAAATGTTCACTGATCTTTTGGAAATAAATACTGGCACTTTATAAATCTCCAGTTTTTATAGAAATTGCATGTATCACTACATGACAACTCTTACATTGATTGTCTGCATATACACAGATATCAATAGGTGAATAATGTAGTGTAAGGAGAAGCTTTAGTTTTAGTCACATTTATAGTAACAAGCCTTTCAATCACAACACAATCTATTTCAAACATGTGACTGCAACTTGCACAAGTTCCGCTCAGTCTCTAACTTGCATTAATGGAGGACTGCTGGCTGTCAAAACTTCACTGGTAGCTAAAGAGTTTACCATATAACTTTTACTATACTGAATTAGATTTGTCTCCCATACTACAGTATTTCTGTTTGTGGAGCGGTAGCGTGGATGAAGTCATCAGTATTGTGACCAGTGATGTTAGTTGACATGTCATGAGTGATGTAATAAGTGAGGTCACAAGCATTGCATGATGGGGGTGCAAGTTACATTCAGCTCAGTAATGTATAATTGGTTAATTTAATAGTTTTTTGTTCTTGGCTGTATTACAAGACCTCATTTTAACCTTTGTTTTTTTTCCAGTAAAAATTCTAGGGTTATTTTATTTCAACCTCAAGCTACAATCATATTACCTTACCCAACTATGACTCGCCGTAACTTTTCTTACTCCGTGATAAATATATATATATATATGTGTGTGTGTGTGTGTGTGTGTGTGTGTGTGTGTGTGTGTATACATATATATATTTTTACACAAAAGCGGACATAAAACATCTGATGGAGACTCCTAGCTGCAGATTTCTTACCTTAGAATTTTCCAGGCTGGATCTGGTAACTTTTGCGTGGGCAGTACCCCTAGGGTACACTGTCGGGTAACTCAATTCCACTCCGCGTGATGTTGTTGGCGTCGGTTAGAACGTCAAGGTCAACTATAAATGCGCCACCTAGGTGAGCGGACTTCAGTTCTATTTTTTCCCGCATCAGTTAAGCGCAGATCCCAGAAGAGCTACCCCTCTGTTGATTTTTGACAGGTTTTTTTTCAGCTTTTTGACAACTTCAAGATTTTTTCCATTGTGTGTCGAGAGATGTATTTGAGGGAGACTGGCTTTAAAATGTTTGGCGCCTGTCACTGCGCCATGTAGGTTAATGATTCCCCTCCTCGGCTGCCTTTGGTGTCTCGAGCGACCTTGACTCAAAGTTGTGCTTGGACTGTTGGGCCATGGCTCCAAAGGCCTTGTAGGAGTGGGCTATGTAGCTCCTTGCGGCCTGATAGTCAACACCATCCAGCGAGACTCTGCGAAAATCCTGGTTCTTATCGAAGAGGAAGTTGCTGTATCGCTACCGGAGCCTCAAGCCGCCTTACTCCCACTCGAGGTCCTTGGGACACTTGGGGAAGAGGCATAAGAAAAAGAAGTCTATGTGAACTTCGTGTTCACCTTGGCTGTTGTCCGTCAAGGAAAGAGGTAAAGAGCACCGAAGCGCTAGGCACGGTTCTGCAGAGCTGGAGTCAGGATCGACTTTGGGCCTCTGTCCTTTTCTGGCAGCCGGAGCGACCGCCTGCTCAAAGAGTTATGAGTGGGCCGACCCCTCTGGTGAGCCTTCAGAACCCGCAGGGTTGGGAGGGGCCCAATAGATTCCACGGCATCAGCTCCATCCACGCCACCGGTGGGGCCTCTGGGATCTGATTTTGGATCCTGTATGACACCAGTCGTGCTAACGCGACCTTCATCAGCATAGGATCCGAAGCGGGTGCCTTCGGGGATACAGGCGCACACTGGTGGCTCCAATCCCATCTTTATCCTCGATACACTGAGTCTGAACGTCGTCCCTCTATGCCGATTCCAGCACTGGTAAAACCCAGGGGTTCTATTTTGTCGCCTGAGCACTTTCAGGATATTTCAGGCATGGAAGAAGGCTGCGAAGGGTCTATGGACCCTTAACATGTGTCGGCATAAAAAATAGACCAGTATAAGGATCTTGGGGAAGGCAGAGTACTGGACGAATCCCCAGATGCTGGCATGCTCTCTCTGCTAACTGTGGCTTTGGTGGAGGGGGCTTCTTATGCCATGGTGGTACGGAGGGCAGCCAAGGTCCTTAGGCTAGAGTTGCCCTCTGTGCTGGTCAGGATTAATCTCCTGACCGAAGTGCTTCAACCTGGGGCTTCCATCTCTGAACCGCTGTTGCCCTTCAATGAGGCACTTGCTGATGGTCCAAGCCTAGCACAGGGGCTCCAGTGAATAGGACAAATGCAAGCTGCCATCGTCTGGCTCTGGGCGACCCAAAGTTCCTCAGCCAGACCCAGGGAGCAGTCCCTTTCGCCTCTCCGGGCATGAAATCCAAAAGGGTTGGAATTACTTAGGAAGAAAATGTTTTGCTCCTCCATCCTGGCATTGCAGTCCGCGAATACAGCATGCTTGGTGGGCGGTTTCTCTAATTTCCTTTGGAAGACGGTTGTGCAAATGCTGCCACAGGTCCCTGAGGAGGCCCGGGCTATGCTCTCCTAGACAATTAGATGGGAGGGATGCAGCAAAATTCACCATCAGGTTTGGGCTTGACACAACTGATTTGCTGGGCAGAGCAGGTTCATCCCAGGTGGCATGTCTCACTTAAAACGTCTGGCTTCGGGGGGTGTGGCCAAGATGGCAACCTAGGCAGACGCAGGTTCTCGCGGCTCCCCGCTCCAAGCCCCTTCTTCTGGCCGTTGTGTGCATTATAGTCCCCAAAACAGCACACAATTGCCCACGGAGAAGCGAGGGGACACGAGGCTCCCGCTGACAGAGATTCCGGCAGCCTCATGTCGCTGTAAGACTTTGTTTCAACCCCGGGACCACATCGGCAAATGGCGCCCAAGCGGAGCGGACGTTAGCAAAGTCCCCCTCTGACACACAGTCTCCACAGCCAAATCAGCGCTCACTCGCCCCCATCCGGAGAGGCAGCGAGGGGGGGGCAAATCGCTGGAACCCCTCAAAAGGCATGCCCACGTGGCTGGGGGCCCACCGGTGCCTCCAGCGCTGCCACTAAAATTGAGGCCGGGGCTGCTGGGCCTTGGAAACGAGGACAGACACCGCCCCCCCCCCCCTAGGAGACATTGCCTCCCCCAGGAGAGCGGCTGGGCCCCAGCGTCGGACCACAGATGCGGTACCACAGATACGGAAGAGGGACAAGAAAGAAAGCGACCCCACTACGCAGCTCTGCCGGGTGCCTCATAGTAGGCCCAGCTTGGGGGAGGGGCAAACCACACGCCATCAAGCAGAGGCACCAGCGCCCCGACAGCAACATATCGCCGCCGTCCCGAGAGTAGTGTGTGGGACGCGGCGGTAAGGGTGAGGCGAATCTTTGGGACTCTTGGAGGGCGCGCCCACACTCCAAAGGACCGCCCGGCGCCTCCAGCACGTCTTTAAAATTGAGGCCGAGGCTGTTGGGCCTAGGGGAGCGAGAGCGGACATCGCTCCCTCTAAGAGAGTCAATGATCCTTCCAAGAGTGTGACATCGTGAATACGGAAGAGGGGTGACAGGGAAGGGGGCCCCACTTCGCAGCTCCACAAGGTGCCGCATAGTGGTCCCAGCTCAACGGAGGGATCGAGTCAGGCATCAGAGGTAGGACGGTGCGGCCATAGCGGAGAGGCCTGAGAACCACACGCCGGGGTAGGGTGAGTGCGGCCCAGAGAACATTCCCCCCTAGATCTGAGTAGGGCGCGGACGCAAGGAAATACAGTATCAGCACACACCAGGGGGTGCCCTGCACAGCATTGGCGACACTAAAGCACAAGATACCCCGGCTGCGGGTGGGACCGGAGCCACGCCATAAGCTACTGGGGGAGCGGTGGGAAGGGCAGCAGGAGGGCCCCCCCCACGAGCAGCGGCGGGGAGTTAGCGCCATCAACCACATCGGCTGGGAGTCCAACGGCAAGGAACATCTGAGGGGCCCAGAGGACTCATACAAAGTGCCACTGGTAAGCTGGCCCTTCCCCCCCCCCCCACCCCCCACACAGGGATCATCCCGCAGCACCTACGAGACGAGCCTCCTCCAGAAAGGCCGGGCCCCAACCATAAGACAGGGCTGCAGCGGACAGTTTGGGTGTGTACCTCTACCGGGCGGTAGACCGGGACACGGTGGGCCTGAGGCTGTCCTTGGAGCAGCGGGTGGAGGGAGGAAACCGGTGTGCCATGGGGGAGGAGGGCTCTGACTAGATGCCACATAGGGGTTGTCCCCCTGGGTCTATGCTATCCCCGGGCAGGAAAGCAGAATGACCGGGGTCACTCTGAAAGTTCTTACCCTAAATGGGAGATGGCTCAATAATCCCCTTAAAAGGTGCGCTGTTTTATCGTACTTGAAAAACTCCGGTGCCTCGATATGTCTATTACAGGAAAAACACCTCCTATCCAAAGACTGGCATTGGATGAGTTCCTGTGTGTTCCCACAGCAATTCTACTCTTCTACCACTGATAAGAAAGCGGGGGTAGCAATACTCTTTGCTAAGCACTTTCACTGTCAGGTGGGTGATAAAATAGGGGAGATCAAGGGCAGGCTGTTAGCACACAACATTCAGGTGGGTGGTATGTCCATGATTGTAGGGTCCCTATATGTTCCTATCTCGGGTCAAGAAACCTTCCTTAAGGGCGCCCTATCGGAGATTTTAAGTCCCCAAGCCAGATGCATACTCGTGGGAGGCGACCTCAACCTGGTCATGGACCGGGAGGCGGATAGATCAGGCGATCGCTTTGGGGCTGTCTCGCACACTCATGGTGGATTACTCCTGTGGATGCACTACCTAGTAGCACGGACATTATTGGGGTGAATGCTGTACAGATGTAGCTTATGTGCTGGGGTGATTATTGCAAGATGTCCTGATTTGGCTGGGGGGAGGACTATGGGGGACGGGGATTGACTGCATTTTGTTCTGTGACCTAATAAAGTTTGTTTAAAAAAAAATCAGGCGATCGCTTTGGCTCCACGGGAGCGATATCACCAGAGTGGAAAGGGGACTGGTGGACTTGTGGCAGGAAACGCACCCTCGAACTATGCACTACACATTCTACTCACATGTGCACCATACTTACGCCAGACTAGACCACCTTATAGGCTCCTCGGAGCTTCGCACAATAATAGATGAAGTAGACATTATTCCAGCTGCTATATCGTATCATGATGCCGTGACCGTTACTATAGGGGTTCCCCGGACCAAGGCAGCGGGGAGAAGATGGAGACTGCGGGAGGCTCTCCTACACAGGAAGGGGTCACCCAACAACTACTCAAAAGCATCACTGACTATCTCACACTTAACGATCAGCCAGGCACACCCTTGACTGCAATCTGGGGAGCACGTAAAGGCAGTAGTGGGAGGGGAGCTAATAGCCATCTCAGCGGCAGAAGCCAAAGAGCGCAAAGAAAAGCGGGAATCCTTAACAGCTACGGTGGTTGAACTCGAGAGGGTGCACAGCCGCACGGGTGCTCCCAGGATTTGGAGGCAGTTGAAAGCTGCTAGAGCGCAACTAGCTGGATTAGATCTCGATTGCACCGAATATGCAGCGCTGAGGCTCTGTCACGCACACTACGTGGTAGGCGATAAAACCGGGCGTCTCCTTGCAAGTGCGCTTAGAGCTCGAGTGCCACGGTCTAAAATCACAACCCTTTACGACGCTCGGGGGGAGAAACTGGGTAGCAACGTCCAGATAGCTGAGGCCTTTAGAAAGTTCTACACGTCACTGTACAGCACGGATCGGTCTCTTGACTAAGATGGAGAGGCTTACCCGAGTAGAGCAGCGACGACTGTTCTCAATGCAGCTGGTGCTGCCTCGCTGGATGCGCCTATCAGGATAGAGGAAGTGGTCGGGGCGATATCCCGCCTCAAACCCTTGAAATTGCCTGGGCCAGATGGCTTCTCAGCCGGCTTTTATAAAACCTGACTGTTACTAGCACCGCTTCTCACCCGACTTTTTAACTCATTCCAAGGGCCTGGCTCGATACCTTCGAATATGTTAGAGGTCGATATCATTGTACTACCTAAGCCAGATAAAGACGCCACCCAATGCGCCACTTATAGGCCAATCTCTACTCAGCCTAGACCTTAAAATCTTCACAGGGGTTCTCGCTTCTAGACTTGGGCCACGGCTTCCCGGCATCATCGAGCCGGATCAATCTGGCTTCATCCTCAGCAGACAATGCAGTGATAATACTAAACGCCGCCTGCACTTAATAGACAAAGCTCACTACGCGAGGTCAGACGCCATGCTCATGTCCATAGACACTGAGAAGGCGTTTGACAGAGTGGATTGTTTTTTTTTTTTTTGATAAAACATAGGCACACTTTGGAATTGGGGATCGCTTTAGGGCATGGGTCGCCGGCTGTTACGATAAACCTAGAGCAATGATTCGGGTTAACGGCATAGGCTCACGGCCCTTCGACATCCAGAGAGGCACGAGGCAGGGATGCCCGCTTTCGCCCCTCCTCTTTGCGCTCTATGTAGAACCCTTGGTGCAGAGGATTTGAGATCACCCTGACATCGTCTGCATTTCCTTTTGGGGGGGGGGCCCTCACCCAATTAGCTTGTATGCAGATGACATCCAGGCTGCGCTGGATGAGCCTAATTAATCAGTGCCTGCCTTCTTGGGGGGGAGTTGGAGGCCTTTGGGAGGGTGTCCGGCTTCAAAATGAACATGGGGGAAGTCAATGCTCCTTCCACCGGGCGGGCGGGGACACACACACACACACACACACACAGACACACACACACACACACACACACACACTCACTCACTCACTCACTCACTCACTCACTCACTCCCTCTCCCTCTCCCTCCGGGGGCCTGCAACTTCAGGCATCGATCCCATACCTGGAGATAGTCTTAACCCCATCCACTGAGCAGACAGTTACTCTGAATTATACGAATATCACTTCTCAGGTACAAGGGGACTTAAGGAGATGGCAGAAACAGCCCCTCTCACTACTTGGGCGCGTCGCTGCGGTAAAGATGTTGGTCCTTCCCAAACTCCTATATATCTTTCAAACCATCCTGGCGATCCCTCCCTGGGGCACCATAAAAAGATTACAAGAAGCGGTGCAACACTTTGTATGGGCCGGGAAACGGCCTAGGATGCGTTGAGGCCTCTCCTACCGACCTCCTGACTGACGAGGGAGGCCTGGGGACTACAAACCTACAGCAATACTTCCAGGCGGCGCAATTGAGATACTTGGTGGAATGGAGCCGGCCCGAATCAGAGAAGAGGTGGCTCTTTCAGGATAGAGCGATGGCGCAAACATCGCTCTGGAAGATACCTTTCCTAAAACGCACTGATAGGCCGGCATCCCTTCAGAAATCCCCCATCACTCGCACAGTGATGCGTGTGTGGGGTACAGTAGCGGTTAAGAGGGGGCTCACCGCTTTTCCCTCACTGCTTACACCTTTGTTCCATAATCCTGAATTTACTCTGGGGTTAGAGAGGCGAGTGTTCTAGCAATGGCGGATGTCGGACTGTAGATCAGCGGACCATCTATTCGATCTCGAGGGATTCGTCCTGCTCTCCGATCTAACACAGCTTTACGGCATCAAAGCCCTGCAACGGTTTTAATATTTTCAAATCCGACATTGGCTGACACAGCCTGAAATACGCCCTTTGGTCGGTAGAAGGCTAACGGCTTTTGAAAAGTGGCTAATTACCAAAGAGTCTGACCGTAAGCTGATCACGGACTTATATAAGTTGATTTGTCCGTCTACCGATTTGTGCCGGTCAGAGGCGGTGATAGGGAGAGATAGGGAGAAGCTTCACGGACAAGGAATGGCAAGCTATATATTATAGGGCCAACCACACAGCCAGGAATACTGCCAGCAGGGAAGCAGCGGTGAAAGTTGCGACGTATTGGTATCTGACACCGGTATGGTTAAATAAAGGCAACCCTAACTGTAGTCCAACGTGCTGGAGAGGATGTGATGAAGAGGGCTCATTAACTCACCTACTGTGGGAGTGTAGGGAGGTGACCGAATACTGGACAGCAGTCCTTAACGACATTGACAAGCACTTTGATACTGAAATTCCCCGCTTCCCTGCCTACACGCTTCTAGGGCTGCCCAACGCACTCACATTTCCATTGAAATCAATCAGAGGGAGACAGATGGGTCTGGCCATGAGTGCGGCTGTTCAGCCCATCTTATCACTCTGGGGTACACAAACTCGGCCCCCCATACTGGCTGGCTGCACAAACTATGGTACACATTAGGTATGGAATGCATTCAAGCCAATCTTACGCAGTCCACGGCATCCTTCAACACGGTCTGGCAGCCTATTCTGTCGCTCCTATCAACGGAATTCAACGAAGTTACCTGCCCAAAGTATCTTCGTCTTTTGTGACTTACCAACACGTCGTCCCCAAAAGATACTCCTGGAAATTAGCCACTTTGCTGTTCTCACATATGATGACCTACGGAGGCAAAACATGGCACACCGGTTTGGGGGGGGAGGGGAGGGGGTCAAGGGGGAGGGATGGTTTTGTTCTTGTTTGGGCATTTTGGGGGTGGGTACGCGACCACTTAGCGGGAGCTTCAGCCCTGCCAGCAACCATGGACACTCGCTAGAGCGACAAACTTTTGCTGACTCGCGTCCATATAAGGGGGTCGGGTGGGAGCCCGAGATTACTCTTCTACGTACCTACATGGGACTATATGAGAATTGTGATGTATTTGCTTTAATGCCAAAAATCAATAAAACAAAGTTAAACAAAAAAGGTAGAATCGGCCCTGGAACGATTCCAGGATTCTTGTTTTATGACCAGATCCTTGGGACTTTCTACAACACCTCGTGCCCAGTCTAGCTTTCGACCCCTGGGTGGCAACAGAAGATGGTTTCAGGCAAGTCTGCCCTAGCTCAGCCACCGTCCAGCATAGACTTACTAAGTTGTATAGGAATGTGAAAGTGGCTCATTCCGTCCTAGGAATGGAAGCCAGAAGTAGTCTGCCACCCTACCCTCAGCAGCCGCAGCCTCCAAGCACGCCTAGTCTGACCCTGCAAGACCACGTCCCTCCAGCGGGAGGGAGAATCCATCAACTTCCCCACTGGAGGTCCATAACATGGGACAAGTGAGTCTTGAAAATCATTCAGGAGGGCTATTCTCTGCCTTTCCTTTCTTTGGCTCCTCCTAATCCGCCACTTCAAGAACGGCTGGTGGGGGATCATTTAAAATTGCTCCAAGAGAACTTTACAGCTCTCCTGGCCAAGGGAGCAATAGAGAGGGGTCCCGGTTTCAGAAGTAGGCAGTGGCTGTTATTCCCGATACTTTCTGATTCTGAAGAACGGGTTATGGCCCATTTTAGATCTTCGGACCGTCAATCTCTTCCTCAAGAAGAAGTTCAAGATGCTTAATTTAGCTCAGGTCTTGTCTGTTCTAGACCAAGGAGACTGGATGGTAGCGTTGGACCTGCAGGATGCATATTTCACATCCCCATCTTGCCGAGCCACAGGCGTTACCTGCACTTCAAGATAGGCCACAAGCACTTTCAGTTTACTGTGCTCCCCTTTGGCCTTACTAGTGTCCCTTGGGTGTTCACCAAGGTGATGGCGGTTGTTGCAGCTCATCTGCGCAGGTTTGGGGCTTCAGTCATCCCCTACCTCGACGACTGGCTGTTGAAGGCGTCCTCACCCCAGGCTGTTTCCCACCTTCAGACCATAGCAAACCTTCTGCATTTGCTGTGGTTCTCTATAAACGTGCTGAAGTCACACCTGACTCCTTCTCAGATGCTCCCTTGCATCAGAGCTGTTCTGGACACAGTGCGGTTTTAGGCCTATACTCCCGAGCAGCAAGTCGAGGATATTCAGGTTATGATACTGATGTTTCAGCCCCTATTCTGGATTCCGGTGAGACTGACTCTGAGGCTGTTGGGCCGCAGGGCCACCTGCATCCTATTGGTAAAACATGCCAGGTGGTGTATGCGGGCTCTGCAGTGGTACCTGAAGTTCCAGTGGGCACAGCATCGGGAAAATCTCACTGACATGGTCCAGATCTCGATGAGAACTGGGAGAGATCTGCAGTGGTGGTTGAAGAACCGCAATTGGGTCAAAGGCAGACTCCTCTCCCTTCCCCAACCAGATCACACAGTGGTGACAGATGGGACAGCTATCTTGGCGAGGTGGAGATCAGGGGACACTGCTCTCCAGCAAAGTCGGGGTTTCACATCAATTATTTGGAGCTTCGAGCGATTCGGTTGGCATTAAAAGCATTTCTTCCCTCTGTCAAGGGATAGTTAGTGCAGGTGTTCACTGATAACACCACCACCACCACCATGTGCTTCTACAACAAGCGGGGTGGGGTCGTGGACCTTTTGTCAAGAGACCTTGTGTCTCTGGACATGGCTGGAACAGCAGGGCATAATCCTGGCGCAACGTCTCTTTCAGCAGTGAGGAGATCCTTTGTTAGATCTGTTCTCCTTCGAAGAGAACGCGCAATGTCTGCAGTATGGCATGCTGGAGTTTCCAAGGCCGGCTATTGCTCAGCTGCGCTATTCGTCACAAGTGGTGCTCAGGCCTGTTGTACACCTTTCCGCCCATACTACTTCTGTCCAGGGTTCTGAAGAAGATCAGGAGCAACCGGGCCCAAGTAATTCTTGTGGCTCCGGACTGGGCAAGGAGAGTCTGGTATCCAGAGCCTCTAAAAATGAGAACTGATCATCCAATCAGGCTTTCCCTTAGGGAGGATCTACTGTTGCAGCAGCAGGGTAGGTTTCTCCACCTGAACCTGTCAACTCTCCGCCTCCATGCATGGAGATAGAGCGGTGACAGTTTATAGCTTTTGACCTTCCGAAGTATGCAACGCTATTTTGGCTGCCAGGCTGCCCTCTACTAAGACTGTATACGCCTGCAGTTGGCAAACGTTTGTGTCATATTGTACAGAAAGGTCTATTGACCCTCTTTCTTCTGTTCTTTTTAAAAAAATGTATTCTTACCCTTGTTCAGCAGGGCTCTGCTTAAGGGTTATCTTTCTGCTCTCTCCGCAGCTGCCAGACCAACCCTCTCTGTTTAAATCTCCAATTGTAAATAGGTTCTTGAAAGGGCTGGATCACTTCTTTCCACCCATGCCCTTTGTCATGCCACAGTGGGACCTTAGTTTGCTCCTCTCTTCCCTTGTGTGCTCCTTTCCAGCCTCCGCACAACTGCCCTCGATGGCTGCTTACCATCAAGACCGCTTTTCTGGTGCGATTAACATCTGCCTGGAGTGAGTGAGTGTGTTACAGGCGTTACCATGTAAGCCTTCAAACATGATGACTTTGTAGGTAAAGGTGCTTCGCTCCTGTGCTTCATTTCTTCCAAAGGTGGTGACCGCTTTCCATCTGGGTCAGTCTATCACGCTGCCCACCTTTTTTGCTCCTCCTCATCCTTCTAAAGAAGAGGAGTGTCTCTATCGTCTGGACCCAAAAAGAGCGTTGTCAATCTACCTTGGTGACACAAAACCATTTTTCGCGTGGTCATTCTCTGCAAAAAGATCTGCTACGCTTTGGCTAAGAACAGCCCCCTGAGGGTTTAAGAGCCCATTCCACCAGGGGGAAAGCTGCGTCTATGGCCTTGACTCTGGGTGTTCCAGCCCTCAACATCTGCCAGGCAGCAACGTGGGTGTGTTTGCACACGTTTGCCAAGCACTACTACCTGGACAGTCAGCTTCAGGGACAAGCATTTTGCCAGTTTGTTCCTGCAGGACTTTCTAGTGTGAGGAATTTGCTGGCAGCCCACAGCCAGGAGGGTATGGCTTGGGTATCTATTCTAAGGTAAGGAATCTGCAGCTAGAAGTCTCTATCAGATGAACAAGTTACTTAACCTTTGGTAACACATTATCTGGTCGAGACCATATCTAGCTGCAGATTCTTTACAGACTTACTTACCCATGCCTCCCTGCTTGGTGGACTTATTTGTTAGGGCTAGGGTTACTCCCTTTTTCAGGGCCATAGTTTTGGCACACACACCTATATCAGTCAGTTCACGGCTCTGCAATTTTGGTGTGTAAAAGTACTGGAGTCCGCACGCCTGGTTGGCGCCTATATCGGTGACAGTGACATCATAACAGACGCCAAGGAAGACGTCATGCGGAGCTAACTGGAGCCACCCGATAGTGTGTGCAAGGGGTACTACTCACACAAAAGTTTCCGGATTCAGCCTGACGCCTGGGAATTTCTAAGCTAAGGAATCTGCAGACAGATTTCTTAGCTTACCAGATAATGCATTACCGAAGATAAGTAACTTGTTCCTTAAGAACCCAGTTTAGATACCACTGTTAGCTGTAGAATAACAAACTGCCATAATGTATGACTTCAAATAAAAAAAAAAAACAATACCTGGGAATTCTGATGTCTACTTCTGACCTTGTGATTCTGTCCCAGGCCTCAGACTGGATCTGGAAAACCCTTAAACAATAAGTCTGCAAGCTCGTAGGTGGCGCAGTGCAGCTCCGCGCCAAATTCGTTCTGCTCAGGAACTAATGGACGGAGCTGCATATAAGCACCACCCATGCCTGGTGATGGTAGTTCCTTCCTTTCTGCACCTTCAAATGTGGATTCAGATGTCTGCTTCTTTTGTCTGTGAGATTTTTTTATTTCTTTTTCCACTCCACTTTCTTTCTAGTGTTGAAGTGAAATGTCTCCTAAATTTTGCAAAATAGATTTTCAATCTTATTTGGCCTTTGGTTCATCTGGCCATGAGACACGGGTCTTGAGTTGTGCTCCACAGTCAAAAGTACCTATATAAGCTGGACCCAATGCTCCTCCACCAATATTCACAATGACAAATGACTATAACTGTCCGCATGAAATATGATATAAAA
This sequence comes from Triturus cristatus, assembly GCF_964204655.1. Taxonomy (NCBI): domain Eukaryota; kingdom Metazoa; phylum Chordata; class Amphibia; order Caudata; family Salamandridae; genus Triturus; species Triturus cristatus. The sequence goes on from NC_140584.1 coordinate 59,995,376, forward strand.
GCTGGGGGAGGGGCAGTGTATAGAGAAACAAGAAAGACTGCCTTTCTGGGGATGACTTTACTTCAATTTTCGGATCTCAGTTGGTGTCGTCTGTACTATGGGTTATTACTCTGCACCTGCTGAAGAAAGACAAAATCACATGTACGCAACTTGCATATTTCTAATTTCTTACTCTACAACTTCATAAACATATTTGCATATACATTTGTCTACCCAAAATTGCAAGGCTTGAGCTACTCTCTTGTATCGTTGATGAATGCCGCTGGTTTTGTGGAGTGAATACTAAACTTGGAACTTGCGGCTAATTTATGAAAATGAGTCTTTGCATATGTAAAAAAGATTCTGATAATTCTCCATGGAGTTCCAGTTTCTTATAAGAACCTTGTAGATTTTAATGTTCCTGAAAGTGTTTTAAATTGTGTATATATATACATACATAGTCCACTTAGATGCAAGCATTACGTGTTGCTCCTGATCAAAAGGGGGTCCCGGATAACGGCGCTTGCTCACCGTTTAGATATAAAATCCAATCCCACTCAAAGAAATGGGGCCGAGTCCACTCGGTGACAAAGGGTGATGTTTTTATTGCCAAATTCAAAGTGCAAACAAGGAGTTTGTTGTGTCCATTGAAAGCACAAAGGAAGGAAATGCTGTCTCCAAGAAACGCTGGATAGGGCAGCCGCGTTTCAGCTTAATGGCTTTCTTCAGTGCCCGAATATTCGCTTTGAATTTGGCAATAAAAACATCACCCTTTGTCACCGAGTGGACTTGGCCCCATTTCTTTGAGTGGGATTGGATTTTATATATACATACATATATACATTTACTATGAAGGGTTGGTATTGTTAAAGGTTCTAAAAATATCTTACACAAAATTCTCCATAGGCAATCGGTACTGAAATGTCCGACTAAAAACCCACGGACCTAAACGGAACAGAGAGAAACTTCTTAGCAAGCTCTCAATTGAGATGCTGCTCCTCAGAGCTGAAAATAATGATTTGCTGACTTGAGAGGAAGAGGGAGGCTGAGAAATTATTCCTCTCACCAACTGCTATTCCTTTCAGAAACCGATATCAGGTAATTCTCCACGAAGATTTCTACTCACTTGTAGGACTGATACACTGCTCGGGATGCGCTACACAAACGCAGAGTTCAGACGCTACTCCCGCTTAATTCTGACAGAAAACTCCTCAAACGAGACGCGCAAAGCTACCTGTGCCTCAAAAGCATAGTAGAATTGCGACTTTTCTTTACCTAGCATGCTCGGAACTAGACTGCTGACCTCTTTTGCAATTCAGGTGTCCACCATCTTTGAAATTGGTACCGGCGGAGACTGACCGCAAGTGTAGATTAGTCTTGAGTAACATCCTAGTGGATGCCTTTGTGTGCTTCCAAAACGTGTATTTTTGAGCCCTTGCCAATATGGAGCCTCTCTTAGGTTTAAATAACACAACATCCTACCACCATGTTCCCGACAGGTACATCTCGTGGGAATCGGTCACAGAAATTTGTTGCCATGGCATTTTTCGTGGCTGTGAAAGACAAAGCATAAGAAGCCCAAGCTGGATTTGGCCACGTTCCTGCCATTACAGTTACAGATAACATCAGACTGTCCCTTGACGCTGGCGCTTTGGTTTGTCAGCAGCTTTTGTTACAGTCTCTCATGCTATGCTATTTCTCAGGCTGTATGATGTAGGCATCTATAGCAAAGTGCTACGATGGTGTATGGATTGTCTAGAAAACTGGACACACTATCTTTTTGGACTCATTTAAATCATGTACAACGCTTGTCAATAAGGGAACAGTTTCTGATATTTCTCAGTTGAGTTCCAGTTTCTCATAAGAACCTTGTAGATGTGCATGTCTCTGAAAGTGTCAAAGGTCCTTGTCCAAAAGGCTCTTTGAGTCCCACATTATTCACCATCTATGTCGCCCCCCTTGTACTGTTTGTTGAAGAATGCGGCTTCGAGATAAAATCTTAACCAGATGACACTCAATTAGGCATCTCCTTTGGACAGTATCTGGGCCTGGTAAAATCTCAATTTTCAAACTGTATGAGGAAAATAGCAGCCTGGAAGAAAAGCAAGTATCTGCAAGTGAACAGTCACAAAACCGAGCTACTGCTGATCCGAAAAGCTCTGCAGTTTTGGTTTGCAGACTTGCGTACTTGGTCCGGCCTGACTCTGAGGCAGGCAGTGAAAACCTCTGTATAAAGCTAGACCAGATTCGGTCTATGAATGTCTATGTTTCTACTATTTGCAGAACTTGCTTTGCCATCCTACACATCTTGAAAAAAGCGTTCCCGCGGCTTCTGCCATCCTCTAGTAAAACTTTAGTACAAGCCTTAATTAGTCGCTTGGACTAAGGAAACGCTTTGCTTGTAGCAGCCAATGATACACTCATGTCCAAACTTCAGGTTGTACAGTACAAAGCCGTCCGACTAGTATACAGTCTTCCCTCGAGCTCTACTTCGGCCCCTATCCAAACTTCAGGTTGTACAGTACAAAGCCGTCCGACTAGTATACAGTCTTCCCTCAAGCTCTACTTCGGCCCCTATTTTAATTGCCTTGCATTGACTGCCAGTCAGGAAACCTGCTGTCTTCAAATTATGTTGTCTCACTCATCTGTCACTGACCGGTAAATGCCTAATCTGTCTGCACAGAAGGCTTAGCCATTACTGACCTGTCAGACTGCTCAGATTTAAGGGCAAAGCCTTATGACGGATTCCTCTAAGCCGCACCTTGAGATTTAGTGGTAGGTCCTTTTCGTATATAGCCTCTTTGTATTGGGGAAAAAACTTCCCTTTCAAATCTGCTCATGCACTGAGCTGAGCAGATTTAAAAAAAAGTCCTGGAGACGTGACTGATTAGGTAGTCTGCCGCCCCTGAGTTAGTGAAGCCCAGAACTAAACCTTCAAAAGTGAGTCACCACACTATAAGAAGTGACAATAACATTAATATTCTTGATCTCCAGAGAAAGGCGCAAGGGCGTCAACATGCCTCTAGTCTTGCTCCTAAACATTTGAGGAGAAGGCGCAAGAGCGTCAACATGCCTGTGGTCTTGCTCCTAAACATTTGAGGAGTAGATTCAGTCTGGTCCTAATGCACCCCACCTTTCCGGGTCTGGCGGTGATGTTGCAGCAAATCAAGGCTTTTATGGAGTCCATGCTGTGCATTGAAGTCATGACTCTGGCTCCTTCTGGTGCACCTTTGGGCCCCAAGATCCATAAGGGTTCCATTCGTGCAAGCACCAGCAGATGTGTCCTCTGTTCTGTCTGTGCCCCTCGAACCCCATCGGGTTTCTCAGTAGCTTTGGTTCTGACTTCTGTCCGGATACCATAATCTGTGCCACTCGTTGTTTCTGACTCTGAGCCGACCTCTGCTGAGGCCATGCTGTGGTCTTTTGGTGCAGCTTGCAATCCTTCCATCTGAGATACGCTACCCTTACTGTGCAGCGGTGCACAGGCACTAAATACAATTTTCAGCTCAGACAGTGACCAAGGTCAGTAGTTTTGTGACAATGGGTGCAGATTTGTTATAAAATCAGATGACTAGAACTGGAACGAAGACCTACCGGATAGCAGTGGTCTGGGCACCACCTCATGCACTGGGTTAGTCTCACCTGGTGTAGCCATGTAGGAGAGTGCAATATTCACGGATGTGATCAGACGGGCCCCTGTGGTCCTTCACCTAAAGGTTCCAACTATGGACGTCAAAACTAATGTCTTTGCGAATGTCCTTCTGCCTGGATAGGCATTTAATGAACTACTGCTGCCTTTTACGGAGGCCCTTACAGATATGCCCTTGGGCAAAACCATGTTGTGGTGCCCTCTTAAACTTTATTTTCATTTTGAATGTTAATAAACAATGCAGCCGCAATAAGGATACAGATACAGCAAAGAGCAATTACCTACCATGGACAATGCTACCATGGACAATGCAATGCTGTACATAAGCGTAGTGTATCAAATGAGTGGAAAAAGGGTGACTGTGTAACTACACCAATACAAGTAGAACTAAGAGATGGAATGTTAATTGACAGTATAATTATCGTAATCAAACATTCCAATAATGCCCCATCATCACCTGGGAAAAACAGCAGAGTGCACAACACAGGAGACATGTCATCACACAATCATTACCAAGATTGCTATGATCTAACATCAACTTTCATTATCAGTTTTCCTAATTTCTCTCGTCAAGCAGCAGCTTCACTCATGCAAACCAAATACACCTGATATGGGCCCCATATATAAGTGCATGATAAGTGTCAGATTGTACATCACAATATGTTCTATCAGTTTGCCATTTCAAAATAGTTGTTAGGGGCCCCTTTATCCATCACAATGGGATCCTTCGCCTGGCCAGTTGGTGACCCAGTACCACATGATGTTGGGAAGATTTTGACACATCGCAGTCATGGCCCAATATGGCCAAGAAAGGCGTACAGACCAGTGTATCACCCAGAATGTCGAACACTGAAAGCCAAAAAGAGTGCACGCCTTGGCAATGCTACACCATGTGTGTAAATCCAGAGTACTCTGCAACACATCGCGGGTACCTGTAATCGTCTCTCAATCCGTATTTAAATATTCGAACTACTATAGTATAATATACACGATTAAGATATTTAAAATGAACCAGGCAGTAGCGTCCATACCACAAAACAGTGCGGACCACTGAACAGCAATAGGCCCGCTGTTTCTCAGTTATTTCTATACCTAGATCCTGCCACTCCCGACAAGCCTTGGAGATACCAGGGCGCCTTTTCTCCTGTGCAAAAGCATATAGTATAGATACTGCCCATCCAGGGGGATGCGGTTGTATTTTAATAGGTAATCAAAACCATCTCCATGGGCTCCGTCAACTCGTCATGCTACAAATCAAGAAAGGCGTATTGCGTCCGGTAGTAATGAAATTGTGTCAGCAAGCTTGGGTTGCCTGCTTGCGCCAGAATCTGGTCCCAATCGCGGAGTGTCTTATGATGAAAAAATCCCCCATGTAACGTATTCAGAGTTCACACAGCGTATCTAATCCTGCTCCCTCCCGCCCAAGTGTAAACCAACTGAACCATTCCAAGGATATTCGTGGAGAGTAAAGTCACTCTGCATATCTGCCAATTTTTCAGATGTAACCTCATGGAGGCCTCTGTGTCAATGACATGGAAACTGTGCTTCCGACTATCAAGTAAAAAAGAAGGCAGAGACCGCAGTGACGCCCAATCATGTTTTAGATATAAATGTGGCAATTCCATAGGAAATCCTAAACTATGCTTCTCTGTATTATGCTTAAAAATCGGGTGCATTGAGACCACCCATTGAATAGGGAATAGTAAGTAGCCCACTGCATGCAAGGCTGTTTGCCAGCCCATGCAAAGCGCAACATTAAAGACTGCAGAGTTTGGAACCGCACACCCGGCAACAGTATCTGAATATTTGCAAACCGAAATAAGAATCGTGGAAGCAGTACCATTTTCATAATGGCTATGCGACCAATAAGTGAAAGTGGGAGGTGCATCCAACGATCAACTGATTCAGAGAGGTGCTTTATGTATTTCCTGTAATTTTCACATATGACTACCTCTGGATCCGTATGGTCCTGAACCCCCAAATAGCGTACTGGTTCAGTGGTCCACCTAAGCAGAAACTCTACTGGAAAAGGCATTGTGACTTCAGTAAAGTGGAAAAATGTGCGATTTGCTACAATTATTATGTGATCCAGAATGTCCAGCAAACCGCACCACCTTGCTGAGAATTTGAGAAAGGTTATAGTCTGGTTCACGGACTTAAAGAAGCGCATTGTCCACATATGTCACGATTATAATGTGGGTATTGAAAACCACGATGGGCATGGTATTCTGGCAATGCACAAACCAAGGGTTCCACCACTCAGGGCATGCAAAACCGGGTATAATGGGCAACCCTGTCATGTGCCTCTAGTAATAGTAATTAAAGCCAAGATCAAACTGTTAACCCTCATACGTGCCGCTGGATTTTTATAAAGGACTTGGACTATCTTGAAAAAAAGTATCTCCCAGCACCACTAACATAAAGTGCCCATTCAACTGAATCAAACACTTTCTCTGTGTCTAGAAAAACCGCTGCGGCTCATACTCCAGGATCAATTGGTAAGATTGCCCCAAACACAGTACAAATGACATAATTTTATTTGATTCAGACCTCAACTAAGGTCAAAAAATACATAAAATAGAAAATATATGGTTATGTTATTAAAAACTTTATGGGAAAATACAAGTAATAATGGTTTGAGGTCTGCACGAACCACTTACAATTAGTAAAACTATTAGATTTGAGCACTTTTTTTCTCTAAAATAACTTTAAGAAGCTCTTTAAAAACTTGAACAAGTTGTAACAGACAAATTCATTTGGGGGAGACTGGCACACCGTGATGAGCATAATTTCTTAATCTCATTGGCTTTATATATCGACGCCGAGCCTCTACCAGTATCGGGTTAGGACGAATTGGCAAAACATGATACAAATCTTGTGGGCCGCCATTGTATAAGTCACATTTGCCTAAAGAATTGTTTGTGGCTAGCTGTATATGTTTTTAAAGGGAGAATTCCCAATCGCAAAAGGATACAGCACCTTACACTGTGCTCTAGCTGAAACTGTAAATATTGTTCGGGGGTTTTAAATACTATGTTTTCCGAGAAAGTTTTGTAGTGTTTTAATTGGATACAATATTCTTTGTCCATTTCATAGCTTATTCTCGGCGTCCTATGTTTTAAGAAGAGCTTCAAGTGCGCTGGAGACCAGGCCTGCAAAAGTGCAACAGTGCATTGTGACACCTCAAGGGCTTTTAAGAGGTTCCTATTGAAGGTGTACCAGGACGCGTCATCTCTTAAAGTCTCCAATTATAATATGTCTTAATGTGTCTGGAGCTGCATGAAAGAGATTATAGCCCCACCTTATGATATTGGAGACAACTCGAGCAAATATGCTCACTAGAAAGAGCTCAAGGCGTAGAGCTTGAACAGGGACGGATTAGGATACTTTTAAACAATTTCCAAAGGATAATCAGTCAGTCAGTCAATTAAGCTTTATTCAACCATGAAATTTACAGTCATAAAAGCACGTAACATAATCATTAAATATTTCAAGATAAAAGTGCACAGTAAAAATATCCAAGTTAAAAGAAAGGATTAAATAACAAAGACACCTTACATTAAAAATCTAGTTTACATGATATCCAAACATAATTCGAGTCCCAATAATTCACCTAAGGTGCAACCTCCCGAAGGATAATCTCTTCCTTTACTTTTATTGATTGCCATGTTTTAATTTGTGTATGTTCCATGGCATAAGATAAGATCAGTCCAAGTAAATATACAGCCCAAGTAAATATACTCTTTCACTGTCTCAATTGGGTTACTTCCCAATGACCATGTGAAAGGTAGAGATTTCCTTCTTCCACTAAAAGGTAATATTTTGGCTTTAGATATATTTGGGACCAAGAAATTTTCTTTTGCATATTGATTTAGTTCATTTAAATTTCTTTGCAAACCATTTGGGGTGCAATCGAATATGACAATATCGTCAGCATACATGAAGCAATGGTATCGAGCTGTGATAATTTTTTGGGGGGGGGGGGGGGGGGGGGAGTTCTTAATTAAGGAAAAGCACCCCGGTAAGTAGATGGAAAATAATATGGGTGCTAGTAGGCATCCCTGTTTCAAGTCATTAATCGTAGGAATTGGATTGGTTAAGTCCTTTTCTCCCCCCATTTGAACTCTACACCATGTTGCCGTGTGCAGGGAGATAATTACAGTAAGAAGATCTGTGGGAATCCCTAAACATTCTCTTTTCTCCATAATGTCTGTCTGTCCACGCTATCGAAAGCGGTTGAAAAGTCGATAAAAGCACAGTATAATATTTGTGAGTTTAACATAACATATTTATCTAGGACAGTCTGAAGAATGGCGAGGTTCTCCAAAGTGGAGTGTTTTGGGCGGAATCCGGCCTGTGTCATAGGGATCACATTATTCGAAAATGCCTAGTATTTTGGATGCTCCAAAACGCAAGCTGCGAAGATCGTCCCGTGACATCAAGGAGGGCTATTTGTCTATAGTTTGATGGATTCGATCTTGAGCCTTTTTTTTTGTTGTTGAGAGGAACCACTATGCTCCCCCGCCAAGATTTTGGTATTTTCATCACACTCAAAACAGTGTTGGAAGAGGAGCTAGGAACTTACTCCAGTCGTCTGTATTTTTTTTTGTAGGACTTTGATTGGGATATTGTCCGGGCCCAACGCTGCAGATGACCTAGCTGAGTTTATGAAAGCGGAGATCTGTGTAGCTGAGATTTTTAACGAGTGCTGCTCGGATTGGCCCTTCTGTACGGAACACTGGCCAGGGGAAACCTGGTTTTGGGGATAAGATCTATAAAGCCTGAGGATGTACATTTTTCATTCTGATGATGATACTGGAGTTGCTTGGGCTGATTTTTTTTATCCCCATTTGAGCGGCAATTATGTTCCAGAATGTTTTCTTGTTTCTGTGTTTTACTGCGATTTGGATGTCGACCCAGATTCTATCTCTTTGGTCTTGCTTATCTTTCTCTTTTTTTCGTTGGAGGAGTTTTTTCAACTTTCTTATTTCTCCTTGTCTTGTGGCACAGAAAGATCAAAATTGCATTCTGGTCAATTTATTTAATTGTCAAGAAAGATGAGAAATTTTGCCATTTTCTCGTCTTATTGTATTTACCTGAAGGGAAGTTAATACTACATTTATTGTGTTTTCGTATCTGGATATGGGATCGCCTTCACTATTTATGAAGGGTGGCAGAAGAAGAGAAATAATGGAGTTTATTTTATTGATTGCTTTGGAGTTCCAATAAGTTCTTCCTGTTTTTTTATTTATAACTGCCCGACCTTCTAAAGTACCTAAAGACCACAGGGGTGTGGACTGTGTAAAAATTTAAATTCCTGTGGTTAAATATGCATGATCACTTTCATGTGTGTGCTGAATGGATAATATTTGGACTTTCGCGAACAAATCTAAACTGCAAATGAGATAATCTAGAATAGAGGAATTAAAGGAACCCAATCTAGTATATGCGGCTGGGATATCTCCTTCAATTCTCCCGTTTAAGATAATGCCATTGATTGCTTCGATGAATGACAGAAGCAATTTCCCTCGTTCATCTACTTTTATCTTGTCCGGGAAAACGGGGGTAGGAATTGAACATGCTATTTCTTGAGGAGATCTCCCCCTGTTGTTAAATAAGGCATTGGAGATTTTTCTGTTGAAGTCCCCAGCTATTATCATCGGGGGGGGGATACCCCCAAACACAGTACGAAAGTTGTAAATAAGGGATCAGCCGAGAATAAAGCCGGACTGCTGAGGTCCCACAACACCAGGGAGCAGAAGTGCCAGTCTTTTGGCTAAGACTTTTGCAAACAATTTTGTATCTGTATTTAGGAGTGATAACTGTGTGGCCATCGATGCTAGACTCCTTTCCCCCAGGTATATCCTTCATTGATGATCTCGGTGGGGTGTAGAGGTGCCATAAGCCACTCTCTGTGGGTGTCTGGCAACCATTTCATGGTAATATAGGGCAGATGGTGGTAGATGGTAGTGGTCTGTTCACTGTAACTGGTATGCAATGTGTGCAGCTCAGAATAGTAATTCTGAAACCTCTTGGCCCCTTGAGCAGACCCATGTACAGGTTCCCCCGCTCATCCAGCATGTCATGTTCTTCTCAACTTGGTCTAACTAAAGCTGCCAAGGTGACACTAGCCCACTTCCCCCTCTCCGTAGCATATCTTCTCAAGTGTGTCACCTCATTATGAGCTAGTTCATTATACTTGTCTAACTTAGCCTTGGTATGTGCTAATAATATAGGTTTTGCCGTCTCCTGATAGGCTTGCTCCAAACCTGCCAAATTGGTTTTGAGCTTCTGTATTCGATCCCGAATAGAACGGAGTACTCCCGCATGTTTTGAAATTGTAACCCCTGTGGATATAAACCTTGAAGGATCCCCAAGTGGTAGCCATCTGCTCCAGTGAGCCTTGATTAGTGCAAAAGAATTTGTCAATTGCTTGTTCCAATTATTTGCAGAACACTGCATGAAGTAAGGAATATTGCGGGAAGCACCATGTGAACACCTGTGGATGCAGATATGCAAGATCTGAGACCAGTCGCACCAGGGAGTAAGTAGCCTGAGTATGTTAAAGGTAGATTATCACATTGATTCCCCCTGGGTAACAAATTATGGGAAACAAGCTAATAGTCAATGTGATTGGCTTGGAACGAGAAGTAGTTAGTATACTCCCAGCCCTGTGGAAAACGATTATGCCATTCACCTACAAGGCCACTAGCCTTAGCCACCCCGGCTATAGCATGGGCCACTGCTGAAGGACATTGCTGAGGGTTTTTAAAGCGGTCCAATTCAGGGGCCTGCACACAGTTAAAATCACCACCCCATATCTGGGGTGTGTTGTCTTACCCCGCTAACTTAGCATGCAATGAGTAATGGAACTGTTGGTTGTTGTAATTGGGTCCATAAATCCCCACCAGCAGATCATTTAAATACTCTTTACAGCAATGCACAACAACAAACCGCCCCTTTGTCAATGCATATGTCCTGCAATGTGATTCCTGAACTGCGGCAAGCCCAAATCAAACCCCCCCATGCATCAGTAGTAAACCATGGTACTCTGCACTTCCTTGCATATTCAGCTGAGTGGGATCCCCAGTATTGGGGAGGCCAAGTGTGTTTCCTGCAATATAGCCACATCAATCTGGTGTTGTTGAAGCTACAACACCACTTTGCAGATCTTACGACTTATCATTAAATTCCCTAACATTCCAGGTCAAAAAATTAAATCTTACCATGTGTTTAGTTGAGTTATTGGTGTCCTGCATTCTATCAAACCCCGTACTCCCAGTTTGTAATCGGCAAATAAATGTAGTCCACTAAGTTGACCAGTGTTTGCTCGTGCCTACGCAATGCTAATAGCAATACACAGCTAATCCTACCCTCCACCCACGCCATACCCCCCCAACATGTGACATAGCTATTTGTGTCCCATCCAATCTCTCTCAAATCCCCAACCAGCATACTCCAAAAATAACAGTGTGGATCACACTTGGAGACAGGCATTGCCTGCCAAACACTGCTGCAACCAATGTCGTACGAAGGCCGTCTTAGGAATGAGGAAAAACATCCACACCCATCAAACAGATCAGATCATGTAGTACTGCATCTCTTCCCGACAAGAAAGACCTTTCCTCCATAACATATATCAAGGGTACCCACATCATACAACCCACTTCCAGAAATAAAAACGTTTGCGGGATCAAACCGAAGGCTCTTCTAGATGGAGAACCCACTCACCATAGGCACCACACACAATGCAGAGGCATGGCAACAATAACACAGTCATATCAATAATGAGACCCATACATGAAATAAGAACATGGCTATAAGATGTCGTAAAACTGTAAATTATGGTAAATGAGAATTTCGGCTAAGACTTCGGATCGTCATCCACCTGACTTGATGACCCACATCCAGCCCTAGAGGATTCATGCAGTTTAAGGAATTGTTGCTGAGATATTGGATACTTAAAAATCTTGGATTTTCCATTAATATTTACTCTTAAACGTGTAGAATAAAGTATTGCATACTCTGTGAAGTTCCTGCTGGTCACGTTTCACCGGCAAGAACGGTTTCCTTGCTTACTGCACATGTGGGTTGAAACCAGGGGACATGGAAAGATCTGCACCGCATAGCGGTGTGATTGGCGTAGTGCTGCATCCTAATCTCTTTAGTTAAGTAAGCATGCTATATTAGAGCTAGGCTTGGCACCCAGGACCAGTCGCACTGCCAATGACAGATGTGCACGCTCCACCGCAAAAATATCAGAGGAGGCTTTGCGCCCCAGTAGCTCTGTAAGAAGACACTCCCAAAAGACTCCATGTTGCCAGTATCTTTGGACTCTGAGTCCAACAATGCGGAGATTATTCAGCCGAGAGGGAGCTTCCAAACCTTTAGTCTTGGTTTATAAGGCCAATAAAGTTTTCATAATTTGTTTATGATTTCCTGGTTTTGGAGCCTGCTCATTTTCAGCTTCCGATGTGCGCCTCCACACCCTGCCTAAACGTTCTGCGTGCTTATCAATAGTGAGGCTGTATTGCATCATTGTCAAAATTTGGCGTAGGTCATTTCTCAATTCCAGGCCAGAGTTGTCAGGATTTGTTTCAGCTGCTGCCGCACCATCCTCACGAACCCTATGCAATTTACATTGTTCGAATTACAATTTGGGTTGAGTTTTGCCAGGTTTTCCCATTTCGGTAAGGATAACGAGAGCCACTGCCACATTCAAGACCAGAAACCACTCAACTCTCAATGAGGCGTAAGAGTAAACCGCTGATCTCCTATAAGCGTCGATCTAATCTTCAATAATAGTGCATCTACCGAATATAGACCAGCCGGCCTTCTTTGCTTCCCTCTCCGCGAAGCTGGCTCTTTATTTGATGGGGGATGTGGTTATTGTGGGTGATTTCAACTCTGTCACTGATGTCCTCCTGGATAGATCTTATCCGCCTCTCCCTACTGCCCCTACACATAGGACAGCGGGAGCCCGGAGAGACTGGCAGGTACGATGGGGGCTGGTGGACACATGGCGGGCGCACCACACAGCAGACCGGGATTATTCCTTTTTCTCGGCTCTCCACGAACTACATGTTCATCTCAAAGCCATACTCTGCTCGCCTCAAATGCACACTAAGGTCACGCATGCTGACTATATAACCAGGACACTTTCCGATAATAACCCATTGTTGATCAGAATTCAATGGACACAGCTGCGTCCTGCGATTCCAAATTGGCGTTTAAATCCAGAGTTGCTGGAGGATGCAGTTTTTCGGGAGGCAGTGGGGACAGGGCTGACACACTATTTCCTAGCGTTACAACAAACAAATGATGGACGGAATGCTGACAATGCAGACATTCTCCCCCAGTCAAGAGATCTGGGTTAAATCCATCGTTCTTTTGCCCACTACGCCACCCACTGACTGGGGGAGAATGAAGTACTGGGTATTTTAGACCCAGCGGTGCAGGGGCACACACCCTATGACTTCTGGGTTCACCCTGTTCCAGACCTACAGAAACACAGAGTCTTCTGGGTGAAGTCAAAGATTCATTTATTGGCTGCAGACCAATTACAGGTATCCTAGAAGTACAACAGCGTGTATGTTCTCAGGAGACTGCTGAAAATCATAGGAACGGGCTTCTCCTTAAATACAAAATATCATGCTTCAGGCACACATTCCCTGGTTTACGATATGGCCATTACAAGTATACATTACAAACGAAAAAGCAGAGTCATGATGACCATCCCACATTCCAGTTCGGCCAGCCCACAATGATTTACACAGTAATGTTCAGATCCCACATCGGATGTCAATAGACCCCCCAATAAACACGAGCATCTCCTGTTTTGGGAAACAAGTCATAAAGCAGGAACAAGCAGGTGTGAAAGAGATTAGCCGGAGGCTTGTGTAGAATGAAAGGGTTTTATGACGGGTCAAGCCCTGATGCTAATCACAGGTGGACGGAGGAAGGGGAGCTCGTGAGACCGGTTTGACCTGGGGCAGCAGAGCCAGCTGCCCAGGTCACAGAAAAGTCAGAGGAGAAGCCCATGTACTGTGAGGCCCGTATTTACTCCATTATAGCCTATGTGAGGGCAATGACAAGATGGCCACTGCTTCCAAAATGGAACCCGCGTAGTTGAAGCAGAATAACGTGTACACAGTGCATTCATAGCTAGAACGATATATAAAGCACTCGTACATGCCGCATTTACCATTTGCGGTTTGCTAATACCAAGATAGACAGGGGTAGGGCCCTGTTCCCTACGCGGTCCCAGAGATTAAAGTACGACAGACCCTCCTTTTGCCCTTACATAGGCAATCACTATACTCATCTTAATCCGAGTCTAGGTCAATGTTCACAAAGTCATGGAGATGTTGCTGTAGCATCATCCTATTACTTAGCTCGTCCCTCGATACAGGTTTCCTTACACATAAGGTAGCACAGAGGCCACATATCGCAGGAGCACACTGTATGCACAGACAGAACAGGAAAAGAATGGCTAAGATCATTCCAATGACCATCAGAACTTTCCAACCCCAGGCAGATATCAATTCCCAGAACCACCCCATCAGTGACCAGTCTCCCTTATCCACGTGTATGGATTCAGATATTTTATGGAGTTTGGAGATGGCTTGATACACTGTTGGAGCATTATCTGGTATGAAAATGCAGCAACTGGATTGGATGACCTTGCATACCCCACCGCGGTCTGCAAGAATAACGTCTAGAACCATGCGGTTCTGCAAAGTCATTAGGCGATCCGCTTGGAGCTCAGCCGTCAGATTACCAAGGGCACCAGCCGTTACATTTATAGTGGATTCAACCACACGTGTCAGCTGTCTCAGGTTCCTACTATTGACCATAGGTCCCCAAAACGGCAGGAAACCCAAGAAGAAGTCTCCCGCTTCCTGACCGGCAGTATCCTCTTTACTAATCACACCTCTCACAACTCTGGTCTTGTGATAGTCAGAGGCAGCAGTAAATGTCGGCGGTAGCAAGTTCGTAATATAACATGTGCCCGAGAAATCAGGGGGCAGCCATGTATATGCTCGGTCATTACAGATGAAATATGTGCCCTTGGCAGCCAAAAACGCAGGGGAAAACTGTGACGGGAAGGTGTACGTTGCAGTACAGTCACTTCTTCCCAGTTGAGCTCTAGGATTCTGACCATTACCCTGTAAGCAGAACCGACCCATGTGGGGTACGACCCAGATTGGAGATGAGATTTTTCGCTGTCTTTCACCCAGACTAATACTATACCCCGTCGCGTTCCATCCTACATAAGGTCTCAACTCTTCTTTGGGAATGGATGAGTATGCATCGATATCCCTACTCATATCGGCAACTCCTTTTATCAAAGCCTTATTATTGGTGATAGGTCTGATGGAACGC
Source organism: Triturus cristatus (assembly GCF_964204655.1). Classification (NCBI taxonomy): domain Eukaryota; kingdom Metazoa; phylum Chordata; class Amphibia; order Caudata; family Salamandridae; genus Triturus; species Triturus cristatus. Next base: position 60,010,389 of record NC_140584.1, read on the forward strand.
GGTTGGCGAGGGGAGTATGTATCTAGAGCATAGAGAAACATGGTTTGGAATGCCCATGACGATCCATTGTAACTATACGGCAGCACCAGGTAGGGAATACCCTTGTTAATGGTATGTGGCATTAACCCACACACCCAGCAATTGGTCGTATTCATTACTAGTTGGTGCTGGTGCTGGTGCAAGAGCTGGATAAACAAGTTATTTACAAACTCTGATCGTCTGGTCTGTTCGTGCTCAGGCAAAGGGTGAAAAGAGTGAGAGGAGGCAGTAGAAAGAGGTATAGGCTGTTCAGTGGGTTCAATGGGCTTTTGAGCGGAGAAGAACACAAACCCTACAATAAACATCATTATGCTACACAGTGTAAAAAGGCACAAAAATACAAAACATTTACTTTTTACAATTCTACACATCCTTGCGTTAAAGTTCATTTCCTCAATCGGTCTCTCCATCTTAAAAAACTCCATCCTCTACTCGGGCCGCTCGCGGTGGATGAGTGTCTTCTGCTAAGGGGCACGCCTGTCAGTCCAGGGAAACGCCCTAGACCAACCAGAACCGTTGACCTAACGTCTTCGGCCTGTACCCCAAAGTCTTGGCACCGCGACCCTGCGGCAGAACCCGGATGGTGGTTCGAAAAACAAAAATCAAGAAAGTCCTTCAGATGGGAGAGCAAAAATGTTAAAAAGGAAATAGTGAGAAAATCTTTATTTGTCCATAGGCCTTGGTCTCAAATTATAGCGGAGACGGCCAGGTGCTGTTTGGTCTTGAAACAAAAGTTCAGGCTCAGTGGTGTCCAGTCGATTTGATGGTGGCACAGCTTCCTGCAGAATATTGTCACTCTCTTGGTCTGAAACTGTGCCTCTTAGGCGTGCGTCACTGAATGGTACAAAACGAGGTACAGTGTCTGTCTCAGAGTCGGCGATACCCTCCTTGACCCACTGGTCATATGGCAGAGGCAAGGGGACTACTTTGCAGTGGGTACCATGGATCCAGTGTTTCTTCCCTTTTACTCGCACCGCTGACCTTGTCGACAGGAATACAAGGTGAGGGCCGATCCAGCGAGGCTCGTCGTTGCTCTTACGCTGGAAATTTCGGATCAGGACCCACGAGCCAGGGTTGATAGGGTGTCCAGGAGGTTCAGAAGCTTGGGGAAGAGTATCATGTACCTGTTGGTGCAAAACACGCAGTTTAACAGTCAAATCATACAGGTAATCAAGTAGTACTGGATGTTCAATCTCACTAAACTTCGTAGGCCTCGGTACACCCCATACGTTGGCCGGGCGGCCAAAAACAACCTCGTAAGGGCTAAGTCCCACTCGTGAGTGTATGGTCATTCTGGTGGACAGGAGTGCTAAAGGCAGAGCGTCAGGCCATTTAAGACCGGTGCTCGCCTGAATTTTGGCCAGCTTGAGCTTTAAGGCTCCATTGTAGCGTTCTACTAATCCAGCTGATTGGGGGTGATTTGCAGCGTGGAACTTCTGCTTTATCCCTAGCCCTTCACATACATTCTTCATCACTTTACCCACAAACTCACTTCCATTATCACACCACACCATTCTTGGCATCCCAAACCTAGGGAAAAATTCCTTCACAAGGGCTTTGGCTGTGGATAGGGCAGTGTTATCTTTCAGAGGATAAGCCTCTATCCATTTTGAGAAAGCACAAACAACCACCAGTACATATTTCAGGTTGTTGCATCTTTCCATGTGAATAAAGTCCAGCTGCAAAACTTCAAATGGACATGATGGGGGTGCAAAGTGACCAGCTGGAGTTGGGGTTCCCCTACCAGGGTTGTACTTCAAGCATACTATGCAATTCTTGACCACACTCTCTGCACACTTGGGAATCCCAGCATTCTGCCATACTGGAGCCAACAACTTGCATATACCTTTCGTACTGATATGTGCCATTCCATGTGCCATAGTAACCACTGGAAGCACATATGCATCAGGCAACAACCATCGCCTATGTTCTGTCAGATCAATCCAACAACCATTCTCATCCAACTTACCCATACTTTCTCTCCACTTGCTTAACTCTTCCTCTGTGGCTTCAGCTTGAAGCGACTTCACACTCTCTATTGTGTTCTCACACATTCCCACATCATTAACCCATCTTGCGGGGCCTGCAACATACATTCTAGTCTTCACATTCTGTGCTGTTTCTTTCGCGGTCTCATCAGCAAACGCATTCCCACGTCCAACATCATCTGTGACTTTCCTGTGCGCACTGCATTTCATGATCGCAACTTGCAACGGTAGGGTCAGTGACTCAAGGAGATCATTCACCAACTTGCCATTCTGAATTTTAGCTCCATGCGACGTCAGGAACCCACGCTCCTTCCACAAACGCCCAAAATTATGAGCCACGCCAAAGGCGTACTGGCTATCTGTGTATATATTCACTCTCATTCCTTCAGACAACACACATGCTCTCGTGAGGGCGATTAATTCCGCTGCTTGGGCCGAATTATGTGGCACTCGTGCAGTTTCCACGACCGTGTGTAAAGTCGTGATAGCATATGCAGCAGTCGTGTCACCATTAGGGAGTTTGAAACATGAACCATCCACCCATAAAGTGCCATCACACTCAGTCAGGGGAGTATCTTTTAGATCTACTCTCCCTTTCGTCTCTTCTTCTGTTCTGAACAGACAGTCATGTTGCTCAATCTCGTCTGAGTCTGCTGGAATTGGTAACAATGTAGCTGGATTCAGCGTATTGCATCTTTTTATGTGTATGTGATTTGCTAACAGTGTAAGCTCATAACCTGATAATCGCGCACTAGTCAAGTGTTGTGTCTTGGTTCTATTTAATAATGTGTCTACAGCGTGTGGAACCATAACAATCAATGTATTGTCCATTACCAAACCAGCAGATTGTCGGATAGACATTGCTGCAGCAGCTGTCGCTCTCAGACAGCTTGGCAATGCCCTCGCTACAGGGTCCAAGGTTGATGAAAAATATGCGCATGGGCGCGGTCTGTCGCCAAAAGGCTGTGTTAACACTGACAACGCACAACCATCTTTCTCGTGAACATACAATGTAAATGGCTTACTGTAGTCAGGGGTACCCAACACAGGTGCTGAACATAATGCATTACGCAATTCCACAAAACTTTTCTGGCACTCTTCAGACCATGGGATAGGATTCGGTGTGTCTTTGCATGTTAAGGCTACTAAAGGTTTTGCCAACAAAGAAAAACTAGGGATCCAATGCCTACAGTATGAAGTGATGCCCAAGAAAGCACGCACTTCTCTCTGTGTCTTTGGCACACTCAACTGTGCAATGGCTTGAATTCTTTCTGGGGTCAGTTTCCTTCCCTCCTTCGATAAGAGATGACCTAAGTAGGTCACTTCTTGTCGACAATATTGCAGCTTAGAGAGAGACACCTAGTGATGGAAAGCGGATAAATGGCGCAACAGTGACAATGTGGCTTCTTTACAGATCTTCTCAGTATCCGCGGCAATTAGTAAATCATCCACGTACTGAATCAGGATAGCGCCACTAGGTAAAACAAGTGCATCAAGCTGCGCTTTCAAAGCTTGACTGTATATGGATGGACTCTCACAGTAGCCCTGGGGAGCGCGTTTGAAGCGGAAGCTTCGGCCTCCCAGACTAAAACCAAAAATGTCTCTGCTCTCTTCTGCAATTGGGATACTGAAGAAGGCATTCTTTAAATAAATCACTGAAAACCATGCAGCAGAGGCTGGAATCATCGTTAACAAGGCAGTTATATCAGGGACAACCGGAAACTGTGGCACAACAATCTTATTAACCTCTCTGAGATCAATCACAAATCTGTAAACAGGTGGCTGTGAAGGATCCGTTCGTTTTAAGACAGGTAAAATCGGACTGTTGCAAACGCTGCCTCTTGTCTCTTCAATCACACCCTTGTTAATCAAGTCGCTGACAATGTCTAACAATGCTTTCTGGCCTTCATTAGAGATCTTGTACTGGGGAATACGTGGCAGTCTGACATTAGCCTTTAAGGTCACCACATATGGCGGTATCTCCAAGAGGCCCACATCATTGGGACCAGTAGCCCAAAGGGCATCCGGAAGGGATGACAATTCAGGCGGCATTGTGTTTTTAGACAAGTACATTGGGGAAATCACTTTCTTGCCTAATGTAAGTTGTACTCCTGAAGGAGAACAATACAGTGTAGCGTGCAATCTTTTCACCAAATCTAATCCTAGCAAATTCTCACCACAACCTGTTGTTAGGATCAGGGGTGCTTTCAGCTCGCAAGGTCCAACAGAAAGTGACATGGGACTAGAAATCGGGTTCCTAACTGGGGCGCCAGAAAAACCTACTGAAACATTTATATCGCCAGACAAAGGTGCGCCAGGGAGTTTTGAATGCATGATTGAACTCTTTGCAGCACCAGTGTCTAGCAGAAAAGGTTCCGTTACATTTGCTGTAGTTACCTCAACATACGGTCCACTCTGATCCACTGGCACTGAAACAACTCCCTCTCTCTGTCTATGGCTGTCCTAGTAATCATTATTTTCTGCATCACCGTCCTCTGCATAATAATCATTATTATAATATTGGGCCGTATTACTAGTCGCGTTAGCTTGCTGATCAAAGCTATTGATGGTGTTTTGAGGCGGCAGAGGACGCGCGTTCTGGGGAGCATTTCCACGCCCTCGGCCTCTAGGAGCTTGCTGACCACCCCTACCTCTTGCGCCATACGCATTACCGTTCCGCTGCATTAATTTAGGACAACTATATTTATAATGACCTTCCTCTTTGCAGTATGAACATTGGTTGGGACCTACAGGGACATGTGGTTGATAATACCCGTTCATTTGCTGGTTGTTCTGAAACTGTTGAGGTTGGTGATAGACACCTTTGGGTTGTCTATAATTATTCTGACCTCCACGTGGCGGATAGGCCTGCTGTAAAAGGACCTTTGTCTTTAGTTCCTTCGTTTTCTTTTCTGTTCTATCTTTCTCGTCTTTATCTCTATTTTCATAATACTGTGCAGTAGCCAGTATTTGCGCTGAAGAAGAAACAGCCCAAGAACTTTCTGAATCTTTTAACTTTTTACACAGGTCAGGAAGTAAATTCTGCACAAACTTATCCACAAATAACCGTTGGCCACCCTCAGTACTCATATCCTGCCCACTGTGGTCAATAAATGTTTCTTCAAACCTAGTAAAGAAGTCTGACACTGTCTCATCTTTCTTCTGCTTGCATGCAGATAACTTGTCCCAATTTACGCGCATCGCAGGCATTATTGTCTTCATATACGTGATGATTCTACCAGGCAGTTCAGCTACTAAAGGTTCTGGTTTCGCGCCACCAGTTTGTCTAGCATCAGCAGCAACGATGTTAGCCCATGTATCCCCTAGTTCTGCATCGTGATCTGCATTACGAATTGATCCCCATAGAGGCTGTGGAACAACATTGCCAAACAACATGTCCATGTCGGCCAGATTCATAACGCATGACCCTGCCGTCTGTGACAACTCTTTATAATAACCTGCTGGGTTTTTACGGGGATCAGGTAAGGACTGCTTAAGTGCTAACACCTCTGAGCGCTTCCATGGAACATGCACCCAAACACGCTGGAAATGCGCTGGCACAGCGGGATTACCGGCACCAGCTGCAACTGCTTCCTTCCATACCGGGGGAACTTCTCTCATGGGGTATTGTCGCGCTTTTACCTTTTTCCCCACAAGGACATCTTGTTCAAACAATGACTGTTGACAATCATCATTCCTGAAGGACAATACAACCGCAACTGCTTTATCTACTTCGCGGTCCACAATTATACCAGTTCCAAAATCAAACCTCACTCTACACAATTCCTGCGGGCTCGGATTTTTACCACTATCTTCCAATTCTTCACAGAGAATTTCGCACATTTTCTCGAACACATATCTCTGTTTTGGGGCATCCCACTGATGGAAAACGTTGACAACAGATTCCACATCATACAGTGAAGGGAAAACAATCCATCTACGCGCCATGTTATCTATTACCTTTTTCTCGTCAGGGTTAGGCAATTGACTGCGCAATTGCTTACGCTGTAAACCAGGAGTCGCACCAGACGAGTCAAAGAGAGGCGACATTAATGTAGTAACCACATTAGCTAAGCGCTGTCGCGCTGAAGGAGAAGCTGAGGCGAAAACAGGGGGATAAACAGAGGGGAGAAAAGAGGATGTAGAAACAGGTACTGGAGTGGTGCAAGGAAGAGTGTCAGAAGAGGCAGCTGCTATATTAGGCTAAGTCGCAGGAAGTGCGGGGGCAGTTGGAAGCACAACTGGCGGTCCTTGAGAGGGCTGCGCTACATGGATAAGAGCCAGGTGCAAAGCAACTGGCTGTAGCGGCAAGGCTTGCAGTATATTGACTGGAGGTGGCATATTCACAAGCTGGGGAGGTGCCGTGGCATTTTGAGCATACGGGGGTGGCGAACTCAACAAATGTGACATCAAGGGATCTTTCTCCTTTTCTTCTAACTCATTCTGCTTAGAATGTGGTAAAGCTGGGTAACATTTGTCAATCCCTAACTTGCGCTGCCTGTGCAATTGCTCACTCATCTGCTCCTCCTCATTGTCTTTAAATTGTACAGCTGCTTGCATTACTGTCATACCTTTCTCTCTCTTATTCTTTTTCGCTAACTTAATTTCCTTTTGTTTGGCTTCCTTTCGCCATAAGCGGAAAGAGTCAAACATCGCCGGCCGGGCTTTCTTCTTAAACAATTTAATTTCCAGATTATCTAAAATATCGGTATCGAAACTACCATTTTGGGGCCATTTTAAAACACCGTCTTTCCTGGTGTAGTGGATCCATACTTCGTTATATGCAATGGGGCCTACGCCATGTTTTACATAGAGCTCATAAGTTGGAGTTCCAACCGGAGGAACCGGACATGATACCTCTAGCTGGAAATCTTTTCCACAACCCAAACAGAATAATCTACCAAATAGTCCAGAACCAGGCATCTTTGCTCACTAGTCTAGATCCAAACGTCAAAGGATTATCGATTACGATAGTCTCGTGAATACACGAGTCCTCTGGCTTTGGCGTTTGCAAACTCCAAATCACTAATTCAAATGATCCCGAAGGATACCAAAACAAATGGGAGACGCTCCACTTATACTTAACTGAATATTGCTGATCGATGGCGTCACCAGAAGACTCTCTCGATTGTTTCGCTCTCTCAGATTCGTCAAGGGTCCAAAACAGGTCGATTAATCAGGGCAGCAGTCCTTCGTAGCCGTCGGGACGCGGAGAACCTCGCAGAAAAGACTTTCGGACCACGTCGACATGCAGGGGTCGATGAAGTGGCGGCCTTCCTCCAGAATTTCCACACGAAGCTCCTCACGAACCTCTGGCTTGGACTGGTACCGCTGAAATCGCCCAACGTTGGGCGCCAAACTGAAGTACTGGGTATTTTAGACCCAGCGGTGCAGGGGCACACACCCTATGACTTCTGGGTTCACCCTGTTCCAGACCTACAGAAACACAGAGTCTTCTGGGTGAAGTCAAAGATTCATTTATTGGCTGCAGACCAATTACAGGTATCCTAGAAGTACAACAGCGTGTATGTTCTCAGGAGACTGCTGAAAATCATAGGAACGGGCTTCTCCTTAAATACAAAATATCATGCTTCAGGCACACATTTCCTGGTTTACGATATGGCCATTGCAAGTATACATTACAAACGAAAAAGCAGAGTCATGATGACCATCCCACATTCCAGTTCGGCCAGCCCACAATGATTTACACAGTAATGTTCAGATCCCACATCGGATGTCAATAGACCCCCCCAATAAACACGACAACTCTTGTTTTGGGAAACAAGTCATAAAGCAGGAACAAGCAGGTGTGAAAGAGATTAGCCGGAGGCTTGTGTAGAATGAAAGGGTTTTATGACGGGTCAAGCCCTGATGCTAATCACAGGTGGACGGAGGAAGGGGAGCTCGTGAGACCGGTTTGACCTGGGGCAGCAGAGCCAGCTGCCCAGGTCACAGAAAAGTCAGAGGAGAAGCCCATGTACTGTGAGGCCCGTATTCACTCCATTATAGCCTATGTGAGGGCAATGACAAGATGGCCACTGCTTCCAAAATGGAACCCGCGTAGTTGAAGCAGAATAACGTGTACACAGTGCATTCATAGCTAGAACGATATATAAAGCACTCGTACATGCCGCATTTACCATTTGCGGTTTGCTAATACCAAGATAGACAGGGGTAGGGCCCTGTTCCCTACGCGGTCCCAGAGATTAAAGTACGACAAGAATGTCTGCATTGTCAGCATTCCGTCCATCATTCCGTCCATCATTTGTTTGTTGTAATACTTTTCGCCCTAAGTGGGATGGGTATTCCCAGACGTGGGACCCGTGCTCACTACGCCACTGGAGTCAAGCTATCCTGGCTGATGACGGCTGATAGCCAGAAACCGGTCCTAGGATGCTTGATTCCGGTCCAGGGAAGACATGGCTTGGCAGTTCGGGCTGGACTGTTCCCATGAGGCACAGGGTCAAGACTGATTTGCATATGGCCATGTCTAAACTGGGGTGGTGTAGTGGGCAAAAGAACGATGGATTTAACCCAGATCTCTTGACTGGGGGAGAATGTCTGCATTGTCAGCATTCCGTCCATCATTTGTTTGTTGTAACGCTTTTCGCCCTAAGAGGGATGGGTATTCCCAGACGTGGGACCCGTGCTCACTACGCCACTGGAGTCAAGCTATCCTGGCTGATGACGGCTGATATCCAGAAACCGGTCCTAGGATGCTTGATTCCGTTCCAGGGAAGACATGGCTTGGCAGTTCGGGCTGGACTGTTCCCATGAGGCACAGGGTCAAGACTGATTTGCATATGGCCATGTCTAAACTGGGGTGGTGTAGTGGGCAAAAGACCGATGGATTTAACCCAGATCTCTTGACTGGGGGGAGAATGTCTGCATTGTCAGCATTCCAACCATCATTTGTTTGTTGTAACGCTTTTCGCCCTAAGTGGGATGGGTATTCCCAGACGTGGGACCCGTGCTCACTACGCCACTGGAGTCAAGCTATCCTGGCTGATGACGGCTGATAGCCAGAAACTGGTCCTAGGATGCTTGATTCCGGTCCAGGGAAGACATGGCTTGGCAGTTCGGGCTGGACTGTTCCCATGAGGCACAGGGTCAAGACTGATTTGCATATGGCCATGTCTAAACTGGGGTGGTGTAGTGGGCAAAAGAACGATGGATTTAACCCAGATCTCTTGACTGGGGGAGAATGTCTGCATTGTCAGCATTCCGTCCATCATTTGTTTGTTGTAACGCTTTTCGCCCTAAGTGGGATGGGTATTCCCAGACGTGGGACCCGTGCTCACTACGCCACTGGAGTCAAGCTATCCTGGCTGATGATGGCTGATAGCCAGAAACCGGTCCTAGGATGCTTGATTCCGGTCCAGGGAAGACATGGCTTGGCAGTTCGGGCTGGACTGTTCCCATGAGGCACAGGGTCAAGACTGATTTTCATATGGCCATGTCTAAACTGGGGTGGTGTAGTGGGCAAAAGAACGATGGATTTAACCCAGATCTCTTGACTGGGGGAGAATGTCTGCATTGTCAGCATTCCATCCATCATTTGTTTGTTGTAACGCTTTTCGCCCTAAGTGAGATGGGTATTCCCAGACGTGGGACCCGTGCTCACTACGCCACTGGAGTCAAGCTATCCTGGCTGATGACGGCTGATAGCCAGAAACCGGTCCTAGGGTGCTTGATTCCGGTCCAGGGAAGACATGGCTTGGCAGTTCGGGCTGGACTGTTCCCATGAGGCACAGGGTCAAGACTGATTTTCATATGGCCATGTCTAAACTGGGGTGGTGTAGTGGGCAAAAGAACGATGGATTTAACCCAGATCTCTTGACTGGGGGAGAATGTCTGCATTGTCAGCATTCCATCCATCATTTGTTTGTTGTAACGCTTTTCGCCCTAAGTGGGATGGGTATTCCCAGACTTGGGACCCGTGCTCACTACGCCACTGGAGTCAAGCTATCCTGGCTGATGACGGCTGATAGCCAGAAACCGGTCCTAGGGTGCTTGATTCCGGTCCAGGGAAGACATGGCTTGGCAGTTCGGGCTGGACTGTTCCCATGAGGCACAGGGTCAAGACTGATTTGCATATGGCCATGTCTAAACTGGGGTGGTGTAGTGGGCAAAAGAACGATGGATTTAACCCAGATCTCTTGACTGGGGGAGAATGTCTGCATTGTCAGCATTCCGTCCATCATTTGTTTGTTGTAACGCTTTTTGCCCTAAGTGGGATGGGTATTCCCAGACGTGGGACCCGTGCTCACTACGCCACTGGAGTCAAGCTATCCTGGCTGATGACGGCTGATAGCCAGAAACCGGTCCTAGGATGCTTGATTCCGGTCCAGGGAAGACATGGCTTGGCAGTTCGGGCTGGACTGTTCCCATGAGGCACAGGGTCAAGACTGATTTGCATATGGCCATGTCTAAACTGGGGTGGTGTAGTGGGCAAAAGAACGATGGATTTAACCCAGATCTCTTGACTGGGGGAGAATGTCTGCATTGTCAGCATTCCGTCCATCATTTGTTTGTTGTAACGCTTTTCGCCCTAAGTGGGATGGGTATTCCCAGACGTGGGACCCGTGCTCACTACGCCACTGGAGTCAAGCTATCCTGGCTGATGACGGCTGATAGCCAGAAACCGGTCCTAGGATGCTTGATTCCGGTCCAGGGAAGACATGGCTTGGCAGTTCGGGCTGGACTGTTCCCATGAGGCACAGGGTCAAGACTGATTTGCATATGGCCATGTCTAAACTGGGGTGGCGTAGTGGGCAAAAGAACGATGGATTTAACCCAGATCTCTTGACTGGGGGAGAATGTCTGCATTGTCAGCATTCCGTCCATCATTTGTTTGTTGTAACACTATTTCCTAGAGAATGCGGGTACGGCGTCATCAGTTGCCGTGGAATGGGATGCCTTCAAGGTCGTGGTGCAAGGCTTGTGTATTTCCAATATGGTCGGAGTACGGAAAACCTTGCTGCAGGACTTAGCTACCGCAGACCTGAGTCTACGAGACTTAGAGCCGACGTGACCTGGGCACCCCCAGAGAGATCGGGAATTGCTTGAGGTAAGGTAAGCGGTGGCAATGAATGTTGAGAGACTGCGCTGTTATGATCATAAAAAGTATCTCGTTCGCGCTCATATCGAACGCGACAAATCTGGTTCCCTGTTAGCATTGTTAGCCAATCCAGACAGGAGGGGAGCGATGATTTTGGAATTATCCGATCCAAACTGAGGTATATGCCGTACACAGCAGGGCATTAACGAACAATTCCGTGATTACTAAACGGAACTTTACCAGAGTAAAGTGGTTTTAAACGAGGGCACCCTTGGTGTGTTTTTAATGGCAGCCGAGCTCCCTGCGAAAGAGTTCTGAAGGGGACATATTAGGCCAGGACATTACATTGGCAGAAGTGATGGTAGCGATCAAACATATGGCACACAAGAAGACACCCGGTGCGGATGGCTTACCGATTGAGTTTTACCTAACTTATATTGATCTCTTAGCGCCTAGATTAGTCACCCTCTATAATGAAGTAAAGCTGGCAGGTTATCTTCCTGAGTCCACCCGAGAAGCCTTAATAGTCCCCCTACTGAAACCGGGGAAGACACCCTCTGATCAGACTGCATACCGACCCCTATCCATGCTCCCTACTGACTATAAGATCCTGAGCCGTATACTGGCGACCCGTCTGCTCCCTTATATGGCCCAGCTGGTCCATAGCGACCAAGCGGGCTTTATCCCAAAGAAGTGCACAGCTGGTAATGTACGGCAGCTTCTCCGCATCCTGGAGGCTGACATGTACCGGCGATCGACTGCTGCCATTTTCTCAGTGGACATTGAAAAGGCTCTTGATAGCTTAGAATGGCCCTACTTTCGAGTGTTGGACGGCATTGCTTTATAGATCTGAAAGAGACACGTTAGTGATAGATTCCTTACCATAGAATATTCCCCAGGCGTCAGTCTGGATCCGGAAAGTTTTCTGCTTAGCAGTACCTCTGCGCGCCAGTAGGTGGCGCCGTGTAGCTCCGCACCAGTCACCGGTGTCATGCGCGCCGGGATGACGTCACGGAGGTTACTTAGGCGCCACCCATGCGCGCTGACGTCAGTTCTTTCTTTTTCCGCGCCGAAAGTGCAGATCCGGATTGAGCATGTACCTCGGTCATGTTTTGACCACTTTTTTGAGACCTTTTGCATCCTTCTCTTGTCTACTGCTGCACGTAGGGATGCCCGGCTTTAAGTCTTGCGGGTCGTGCCACTGTAATATGTTGGTGGCGGACCCCCATGATGTCTGCCTCTACTGCCTGGAGACAGACCACGACTCCCGGGATTGTGGGGACTGCCGTGCCATGGCCCTGAAGGCATTACGGGAGCGGTGCCGGAAGTTGCTGGAGGTCCGGCACTCCTCTCACCGCCGCTCCGGGTCTAGGGGCCGTTCGTGGGACCGCGGCCGTCGCTCCTCGGACTCTAAGTCTTCACCTTCAGATTCCGGTAAGCAACGCCATAAGAAGAAGTCGAAGAAGCGTGTTCGATCTCCGACGTCCCCTGTCGCTCCCCGGAGGCGGACGTGGGGGACAGAGGCTCCGCCCCTGCGGCTCCGCTGGAGCCTGGGAGTCCCACGGCCTACCCGCTATACCCGGGTCCCGCCGGTGCGCCTGCGGGCCCATGTCCAGATACTGTTGACCCGGCGGCACTGCCTCCGGCACCAGCCCCGGAGCCACTGGACGCAGCGCCCGCGGCTCTGGTACCACAAGGTGCAACGCCGCTGGCTCCGGCCCAGGCGCCGCACTGGGTGCCGTTTATCCCGCCCCTGTCTCGGTTCTCGGACCATTTCGTTCCGACGTGGGATCCTCATTGGGATGGGGCTCCAGTTCGGCCCCGGCCGGCGCCGCTCCCGGCGCCGCTGGCCCCCTCTCCGGCTCTGGTCCTGCAGCCGCGACCGGCTCCTTCTACCCCGGAGCCAGATGAGGACTGGGATGGCTCCGAGGACCCCCTTGCACGGCAGTGTGACTCTGAGCAGGATTGGGTGGATGACCTTCAAAACGCGGGTGAACTTGATGTGTTTTCTGACCCGGGGTTTGCCTCGCCTACGCCTACTATATAGGAGGGCGCTTCCTACACTATGGTGCTGCATCGAGCCGCGGAAACTCTCCACCTCGACCTCCCTACGGTGGCCCTTAAGACCAACCTCCTAACGGAGGTGCTCCAGACGGCGTCTACATCGTCGGAGCTGCTGCTCCCTTTCAATGAGGCCCTTACCGAAGTCCTCTTGGGTACTTGGTTGCGGCCGGCCTCGGGGGCGCCGGTGGATAAGAACGTCGCTAGGCATCATCGCCCGGCGCCTGGTGATCCCGCCTTCTTGACCACTCACCCCACGCCTAAGAGCCTAGTCATTCAGGCCTCGACATCGCAAAGTGCCTTTCCCTTGGCTCTGCCGGACAAGGACTCTAAGAGGTTGTTCTCCTCAGCCAGTTTGGGGTTGAGATCGGTTAATACCGCCTGCTTATTGGGCCATTACGCTCACGCAGTGTGGGATTCGGTGGCGGAGGTTCGGCCTCAGTGCTCTGAGGAGGTCCAGGCTGTCCTTTCCCAAGCAATTGCGGAGGGCAAGGATGCGACAAAGATTGCCATTCGGTGTGGTTTGAACACCACTGATTTGTTGGGCAGGGCGATTTCCACGAGGGTGGTGTTGCGGCGCCATGCCTGGTTGTGTTCCACTGGCTTCTCACCCGATGTCCAGAGTGTGCTCATAGCCATGCCCTTCAGTGGCTCCCGCCTCTTTGGTGATAAGGCCGACAATGACCTGAAGCGCTTTAAAGACTCTCGTGCCACAGCCAAGTCTTTGGGTCTTTCCTTGAAAAACCCTGCCACAACGGGGTTTCGTTCCTTTAGTGGCCAGGGCAGGGGTACCCAGGCGCGCTCTTCCAGCAAGCCTGTGCAGAACCAGCCTCAGCAAGGCCGCGGACGTGGGTTCCGCAGGGGCGGGTCTGGTAACCAGCGTGCGGGCAATCCACTTCCACCCCCGCTGCTTCCGCCTCGAAACCTTCCTAATCCGAGCTTCAGGGGGCATGGGTTCATCTCCACCACTGGCGCGAGATTACGTTGGACAAGTGGGTGCTGCATATAATCTGTCAAGGTTACTCGCTCCCATTTCTGTCCTCCCCTCCAGCCATGCCCCCTCAGTCCCACCGCATGTCGGGGGATCATTTGGCTCTTCTCCGTCAGGAAGTCACGACCCTCCTGGCCAAGGGGGCCATAGAGTACGTTCCCGATCAGGAAGCAGGGAGTGGTTGCTATTCCCACTACTTTCTGGTCCCCAGAAAGGACAAGGGGGGCCTGCGCCCCATCGTGGTTCTCCGGGACTTCAATCGCTTCCTCCAGAAGGAGAAGTTCAAGATGCTGACTCTGGCTCAGGTCCTGTCTGCCCTGGACCCTGGAGACTGGATGGTAGCGTTGGACTTGCAGGACGCTTATTTTCACATTCCCGTCCTGCTGGCCCACCGGCGTTACCTGCGGTTCACGGTAGGCCAGGAGCATTTTCAGTTTGCTGTGCTCCCCTTCGGCCTTACCAGCGCCCCTTGGGTGTTCACGAAGGTGATGGCAGTGGTCGCAGCTCATCTGCGCAGGTCAGGGTTGTCAGTCTTCCCCCTACCTCGATGACTGGTTGAAGGCGGGTTTGCCCCAGGCAGTTGTCTCCCACCTCCAGACTACGGCCGACCTCCTGTATCTGCTGGGGTTCTCCATCAATGTGCTGAAGTCGCACCCGAGTCCCTCTCAGAAGCTCCCTTTCATCGGAGCGGTTCTGGATTCGACACTGTTTCGGGTTTATCCTCCCGAACAGCGAGTCCGGGATATTCAGGCTATGGTTCCGCTCTTTCAGCCTCTATCCCGGGTTTCAGTCAGGATGACCCTCCGGCTTCTGGGCCTCCTACATCGTGCTGGTACTGCATGCCAGATGGCATATGCGGGCTCTGCAGTGGAACCTGAAGTTCCAGTGGGCGCAGCATCAGGGCAACCTGTCCGATCATGTTCAGATCTTGAAGGTCACTGCACGGCAATTGCAGTGGTGGCTCACGAATCGCGATTGGGTCGATGGCAGATCCCTCTCCCTTCCCCAACCGGAGCACACAGTAGTGACGGATGCGTCCCTCCTGGGTTGGGGAGGCCATATGGGAGAGGCGGAGATCAGAGGTCTCTGGTCTCCAGCGGAGTCCCGGCTCCATATCAACCTTCTGGAGCTGCGGGCGATCCGGCTTGCACTGAAGACATTCCTTCCCTCTGTCCGGGGAAGTGTAGTGCAGATGTTCACGGACAACACCACCGCCATGTGGTATTGCAACATACAGGGCGGGGTGGGGTCGTGGACCCTAGGTCAGGAGGCTCTGCGCCTCTGGACGTGGCTGGGACATCAAGGCATTACCTTCTTGGTTCAACACCTGGCAGGTTCTCTGAACGCCAGGGCAGACTAACTCAGCCGCCGGTGCATGGTGGATCAGGAGTGGCGTCTGAACTTGGACGTGGTGCAAGGTCTCTTTCTGCGATGGGGAGAGCCTTGGTTAGATCTATTAGCCACCGAAGAGAATGCGCAATGTCATCAGTTCTGCACGTTGGAATTTCCAAGGCGGCACTCGCTCGGAGACGCTTTTCGTCTCGAGTGGAGCTGCGGTCTTTTGTACGCCTTTCCGCCTATACCACCAGAGTGCTGAAGAAGATCAGGCGCGACCGGGCCCAAGTTATTCTTGTGGCTCCGGACTGGGCTCGAAGAGTATGGTATCCCGAGCTACTCAGTATGAGCATCGTTCCCCCGCTCCGTCTGCCTCTTCGGGAGGATCTTCTGTCACAGCAGCAGGGGACGGTCCTCCACCCGAACCTGTCCAGCCTCCACCTCCATGCTTGGAGATTGAGCGGCGACAGTTGACACCTTTCGATCTTCCTCCCGAAGTCTGTGATGTCATCCTGGCAGCCAGGTGTCCCTCCACTAAAACGGTGTACGCCTGTAGGTGCAGATTTGTGGCATGGTGCACAGCCAAGACTGTGGATCCCCTTTCTGCCTCTCTTTCTGAGGTTGTTCTATTCCTTCTCTATTTGGCCCAGCAGGGCTCTGCTCTGGGCACTCTTAAAGGTTATCTTTCGGCCATCTCTGCCTTTCTATGGCTTCCAGATCAGCCTTCTCTTTTTAAGTCCCCGGTTGTTAACTGTTTTCATAAGGGCATTACGCATACGTTCCCACCTGTGCCCTTCATAATGCCTCAGTGGGACTTGAATCTTGTCTTGACTTTTCTGATGTGCGCTTCCTTTGAGCCCCTTCAAAACTGTCCCTTACGTCTTCTCACTCACAAGACGGCTTTCCTGGTAGCGATCACCTCTGCTAGGAGAGTGAGTGAGCTCCAGGCTCCTTCTTCCAAACCTCCTTTCCTTTCTGTTAATCTGGACAAGGTGGTTCTGAGGACACGTCCTTCTTTCTTGCCAAAGGTTGTCACGCCCTTCCACATCGGGCAGACCATCACTTTGCCCACCTTTTTTCCGCCTCCGCATCCTTCAAGGGAAGAGGAGCGGCTCCACCGTCTGGACCCAAAACGTGCACTCGCATTCTATCTGCAGTGTACGCAGCAGTTCCGGGTGGATGATCAGCTCTTTCTTGGCTACGTGGGCCCCAAAAGAGGTCGGGCGGTGCACAAACGGACCATCTCCCGGTGGGTCGTTCTGTGCATCAAAGCCTGTTACTCCTTGGCCAAGAAGGAGCCTCCTGTGGGAGGCGCCTAAGTAACCTCCGTGACGTCATCCCGGCACGCACGATGCCGGTGACCGGCACGGAGCCGCACGGCGCCACCTACTGGCGCCACCTACTGGCGCGCAGAGGTACTGCTAAGCAGAAACCTTTCCAGATCCAGACTGACGCCTGGGGAATATTCTAAGGTAAGGAATCTTATCACTAACTAATGTCTCTTACAGATATATCGTTACACAAGTAGTAACTTGTGCATCTTCCACAGCACGAATCCGGCTGGGTGGCTTGATCTTGGACAGATGCATGGTGAGCCGAGGGTCACGGCAGGGATGCCCGCTTGCTCCGCTCTTATTTGCACTGGCCATAGAACCCCTGGCAGCTCAAGCTCGGACGGGGCGCCGGTATGCCGGTCTTAAGGTGCATGGCGCAGTCCAATACATAGCTCTTTATGCTGACGATCTCCTCATGTTTTGGTAGATACGGAGGAAGCCCTCTTGGGGGCACAGCAGTTGTTGATGGATCTTGAATTAGTAGCAGGCCTTAGGGTGAACTGGGAGAAGTCATGTCTGTTTCCTGTTGACCCGGTGGAAAGAGGACCTCTGACTTCCAACGGGGTGCAGTGGGGATATATTTGCTTGACCTACCTGGGGACCCGCATTTATCATGCACATGCAGATCTGTTGGAGGGTTATGTGGGCAGAGCCATTCGGGGCCTATAGGGTTGCATGGAGTTTTGGAGGACGCTCCCACTCTCAGTGGTGAGCCACGTAGCGCTGCTTAAGATGGTGGCACTCCCTAGGCTCCTGTATTATTTTAGGACCCTTCCCATTTGGATCCCAGCAGCAATGTTTAAACGACTCCAATCGGTGATCACGGGCTTCCTCTAGGGTACTGGTAGGCGGAGGGTAGCCCTGACTACTTTGCAGCGTCCGAGAGAAGACGGAGGATTGGCGGTACCGGATTTTGAATCTTATTTTTTAGCAGCCCCATTACAATGGCTTACTCAGGCGGTGGCTCTCGAGTTTAGGGGAGTGGGCGAGTACAGGGGAGTGCGCATGCCCCGACATATCTTAGCCTCTATCATTTTACGACAGCTGATGCGCTTAGGACCACTCTCCACGGAGATCAAGACATTTAGACTATGCTGGAATAGAAGCATACGGAAATTACAGGGAGTACGGCCCTATGCTCCTTAGATTCCCATTACCATGTGCGCTGCACTCCCACATGGGGGAAATTGGACGGCGATTGATCAGTGGGCCGAACTGGGTCTGACATCAGTGGGAGATTTGTATGGAGAGAACACCCTTTTACCATTCAAGACCCTGAGGGAGCAATACGATCTACCACAAGGGGACTATTTGATACATTCAGCGTTGGTGACGGCCATACAAAAATATTGGCGGGAGGGCCTGTCTGAGCCACAGACATCCCTGGCTTGCCAATATGTGGTATTGGCAGCAGGTACCATAAAGGCGGATGACGTTTGAGAGAATTGCCCCTCTAGCGACTTTGCAACAAAAATGGGAGGCTGACTTGGCCACTGAGATCCCCGAAAAGGTTTGGGCTGAACTAATAGAAAGACCCTGAAAACGCACTAGGAACGCCAGATTCCAATTGATACAATTCTTTATCTTGCATAGGGCGTATCTGACTCCAGCAAAAATTAATAAGAACTTTAAAGTGACCACAACACTATGCCCTAGATGCAGCGAAGAGGGGGCAGACTTTAAACACATGCTATGGGATTGTCCCAAGTTGGAACCATATTGGATGGAGGTGTTAGAGCTGTTATGCGAGGTCACTGAGCGCATAATTGACCTGGCCCCACGCCCATGCTTGCTTATTTGGTTTCCTCACACTTCCAAAACGAAAGTCACCAGTAAATTTCTGGATTTGGGACTCCTGTTGGCTAAAAGGGAGATAACAGCGCATTGGAAGGCTAAGAGGGGCCCGAGCTATCAGAGATGGTGGGTGGTCTTTACAAAATGGGCTGAATGTGTTGAATCTTCACCCTCTCATTGCCTTTGTGTGAAAGGACAAAGTCAGGATGCTCATGCTGTACCACATTCTGATTGCCCTGGATCACAGATGGTAGCACTGAACCTGCAGGACTTATTTCCATATACCTGTCCAGCAGGCCCATAGGTGCCATCTGCCAGAAGTATTTTCAGTTTGTAATACTCCCTTTTAGCCTCAACGGTGCACCTCTGGTGTTCGCAGCACATTCTCGGAAGTCTGCTATATCAGTCTTCCCCTACCTAAATGACTGGCTTTTGACGGTAGGCTCACCCCAAGCAGTCATAGACCACCTCCAGACCATGCGAGACTCACTAACATGAAGGTTCACTATTAAAAGTCAGACTTGACCATTCATATGAGCCACCCTAGATATGGTGACATTTTCCAGTTTTGTCCCGGAGCACAGAGACCAAGAAATTCTGGCTGTGCTCCTGATCTTTCAGCCTCAGTCCTTCATATCGGTGAAAGTTGCTCTTAGACTTCTGACCACCTGCATCTTGCTGGTTGACTGATAGGTAGAAAATGTGGACTCTGCAGTGAGATTTTATGTCTCTGGGCACAGCTCCAAGGAACTTATCTGATTCCATCTAGTTTTTAGAGAAGACTGCAAATGATCTGTAGTAGTGGCTGCTAGACGGATGGCAGACCCCGTTCTTTCACTCACCTAGAACCGATGGTGGTGACGGACACATCGCTGTGAGGTTGGGGTGGCTATGGGGGAGAGTTGGAGATCAGAGGATCTTATCTGAAAGAGACACATTAGTGATATATTCCTTACCTTAGAATATCCCCAGGCGTCAGACTGGACCCGGAAATTTTCGCTAGCAGTACCTCCCCGCGTCAGTAGGTAGCGTCGTGCGGCTCCGCGTCCGTCGCTGGCGCCGTATGCGCCGAGATGACGTCACGGAGACTACTTAGGTGCCACCCATGCGCGCTGAAGTCAGTTCTTTCTTTTTCCGCGCCAGTAAGTGCAGATCCGGTTAGAGCACATACCTTGGTCACTTTTTGACTATCTTTCGAGACTTTTTGTCTCCTTTGGTGCACGTAGGGATGCTTGGTTTTAAGTCTTGTGGGGCCTGCTGTCGCAATATGTCGGTGGCGGACCCCCACAACGTCTGTCTCTACTGCCTGGAGAGCGACCACGACTCCTGGGCCTGTTTGCACAGTTTGGCTATGGCCCCGAAGGCCTTGAGGGAGCGGTGCCGGAAACTGTTTGAGGTCCGGCACTCGTCCCCGTGCCGTTCACGGTCCATGGACCGCTCCAGAGAACGCTTGCGGGGCCGTCATCATCGCTCCTCAGGCTCCAAGTCTTCACCCTCGGATTAAGATAAGAGACGCCACAAAAAGAAGTCAAAGAAGCATAGTCACTCTACGCCCCCCCCCCCCCCGTCGGTCCCCAGATGCGGACGAGGGGGACAGGGGTTCTGCCCAGGAGTCCCACGGCCTACCCACCTTACCCGGGTCCGTCAGCGACTCCCGCACAGATGCAAGGATTTCTTGCTACTATGGACCGCCTGTTTAGGCCTCGGGCTCCCGTCGGCGCACTCTTGGGCCCTGCGGTCCCGTGTCAGTATCCTATCGGGCTGTCGGCGGCTCTGGCCCCACAGGATCCTGCGCCGCTGGCTCCAGCCACGGTGCCACATGGTCCCACGCTGTCTGCTCCGTCCCCAGTGCCGCCCTCGGCTCTGCCTCCGGCGCCGCAGTGGATACCATTTGTTCCGCCCCTGCCCAGGTTCTCGGACACTTTTGTCCCTACCTGGGATCCGCATTGGGACACGGCGCCGGTTCGGCCCCATCCGGCACTGTTCCTGGTGCCGTTTGTCCCTTCCCCGTTTGTCCCTTCCCCGGTTCTTGCCCTACTGCCGCAGTCTGTCCCACATAAGGCGGAGGTGGAGGATGACTGAGGATGACTGAGAGGGGTCCGAGGACCCTCTTGCGCGTCAGTGTGACTCCGAGCAGGATTGGGCGGACGATTTAGAGGAGGCGGCCGGCCTTGATCTCTCCTCTGACCCGAGGTTAGCCTCTTCTTCGCCTACCATGGAGGAGGGCTCTTCGTACACGATGGTGCTCCGCCGGGCCGCTGAGGTCCTCCACCTTGATCTCCCTACGGTGGCCCTAAAGACTAATCTCCTCACTGAGGTGCTCTAGACGGCGTCCACTTTGTCGGAGCCCCTGCTGCTGTTTAACGACGCCCTGTAAGAGAGTAGGATCTGCTTCACAGGGGTACCCCCACTTTTTGCTGGTGTTTCACAGTTTTTTTACCTTAGTCTGGCTGGGGCCCTGCTAATCAGGACCCCAGCCTAGCTGCTTCCTCTCTAAAATGGTTTCCATATACATTAGGTACATTTCTAATTGGATTCTGCAGTGCCTTATAAGCCCCTAGTATATGATATACTATGTACCTAGGGCGTAGGTACCTCAGAGGCCTACCAGGGGCTGAAGCATGTATTTTACCTCCCCTGGGAAGCACTCCAAAATGACACCACAGGTCTGCTACTGCAGCCTGGGTAAGGTGGTGCTTGCACCCCTTACAGTGGTATACGCTACCTATATCACTACCATTGCACACACATATAAAACCTATAAGTCACTCCTATGGCAGGCCTTAACAATCCTGAAGGCAGAGTGCTTGGTTTTCATGTGAGAGGGTGCCCCTGCATGAGCAGAGCCCCTCTGCAGCGTTCGGAGTACCTCCTCTGATGCTGTTTGTGTTGCAGCCTGACCATATACTTAAGTGCATTATAACCTCGCAGTATAACCACCTCCCCAGACAGGCAGATGTGTATTGGGGCTGGGCGGGAGCACTCTCTGGTGCTTTGAAGTCCTGCACTGGGGGCACACTTGGTGTCCCTGTGCATAGTCCAGTTTAAACCGGTTGCAGGGGCTACCTGCCCCTGCTCTGGCGTGCAACTGGACAAAGGAAATGGGTGTAACCACCCCTCTTTCCAAACCCTCCCATAGGTGGGTCCCTAGAGTATGTCCAACCCCCAAACTTTGTATAAGTATGGGAACCCAATCCTTGCGACCTTAGATTACCCTGGACGAAACTCTGCAATATATATCCTTCGACATTCTACTTTGCTCAGAAGACTGAAGAAATCTCCCTTGGGGTCAAGGAGTGACTCCCATGCTTGGCAGGCACCAAAGAAGCAACCGTCCGGTCTGCAATTCTGAAGCTCCCGCCAGATGCCGAACTCTGCATCCCCAGAGGTGGATTTCCAGACTTCCCCGAGGCTACCCTGAGTCCACAGCAAAGCTGAGGCCCATGGTTATCGTGGGTGATGTGGAACCGTGACCCCTGGACACCGTGAACTTTTGCAGCTTCATGATCTTCCTGGTCTTCCTCGAAGTTGTGCTTTGGGCTCCGAGTAGCCCCAGCCTTGAGCACCTCCTGCACCGAAGATTTCTGGCCTCCACTCCACGAGTGACCCGTGGGCCAGTTTCCAGTGCGACCGCTCGTGGCTCCTTCACGATCGCTAGCCCGTTGGCTAGTAGGTCCCCACGAAGGCAACTCCTCTTCTGATTGGGCTTTCCCGGTTGCTCCAGACTTGCCCCGACTTACCCTTGCTGGGTGAGTCCCCCAGACCTTGCTGGTCTGCACTGCCATCCTTTCTCTGATTCCAAGTGACTTGCTGTTGCCAAGGCTTGTTGGGTCCAATCTGGTCGCTGACACTGCAGCACTCGACAGACTTAGTGGGTGGGACAGCTCGAATCCAGCTCCTGGTCGTCATCGGCGCCTCCCGGACCTCGTGGCTGAAGAGTCAAGACACCCGTCAACTCACCTGAAGCACCCGACATCTGTGGGCATTGATCTATCGTGCCCTTCGTCACTGGTAAGTGACCCAGACTCTGTCCCCTCTGCTTTCAGGTTCCTTCCATCCTAGATCCAGGCTTGGATCGCTTCGGACACTTCTCCTCTTCACGGCAGCAGCACTTCTTCGCCAGCTTCCATTGAAATCGACGACGCGACCAGACACCAAAAGACACCTATGCACCCGGCTTCCCTGGGTGAGGTAACATGAGTACTCCGGTGCTCCCGTGGGTGCTAGCCATAGAACTTCCTAAGTCCAAAAGGGTTTGGTCCTGACTCATTTCTAAGTGTCCCTAATCTTTAAATTTCCAACCGCGACATTGCCCATAGAAGCTAACGGGAACCAGCGGCTGTGTTCACACACTGCACACGGCCCCAGTGGGTCCCCTGTGTCACTAGCTTGGGTGGTTCCTTGGGTTCCCAGCGCTTCTACAGGCTCTAGGCCTTGTGTCTAGTTCAGTCGTGGTTCTTATACCACTTGATTGGTATATGGTTTGGTACGCCCCTAGGGCCCAAACGTGTATTTGTGCTATTACTGTTGATTGCTAACTTGTAACTTAAGTACTTCGAACTCCAGTCTCATAAAGAGACTAGAGGGGTGTGTTTAATCTTAAAAACATATATTTTAAATATATACCTGGTGTGGTTGTCCTTTCATTTGGTCATTCAAGAGATTATAGACTGGTAAAACAAGCTGCTTTACATTCCTTCAAGACTTAGCCTGAAGGCTGCTCTCCATAGCTACCACTAGGATAGCTTTCAATAAAGGTTGTCATTAACCTAGTCACCTTAAGGGGTTGTTTGGACTGATACAAGGTTCCCACTATAACTAGTGGACAGCATATATCAGGCCAACTTCTCACACCCCCTCATTGGGCACTTGGTCGCGGCCAGCCACAGGGTCCCCGGTGGATAAGAATGTCGCCAGGCGTCATCGCCCGGCGCCGGGTGACTCTACCTTTCTGACAACTCATCCTACGCCCGAGAGCCTGGTCATCCAGGCTTCGACGTCCCAGAGTGCCTTTCCCACGGCTCTGCCGGATAAGGACTCTAAGAACCTGGAGCAGTTCGGCAAGCGGTTGTTCTCTTCGGCCAGCTTAGGGCTGCGGTCGGTGAACACCGCGTACCTCTTGGGCCGCTATTCCCACGCAGTGTGGGATGCCGTTGCACAGGTGTTGCCTCAGTGTCCTGAAGAGGCCCAAGCCGTGCTGTCTCAAGCAGTTGCAGAGGGTAAAGATGCAGCTAAGTTCGCCATTCGGTGTGGTTTGGACACCGCGGACTCACTAGGTAGAGCTATTTCTACGAGTGTGGCGCTTCGTCGCCACGCCTGGTTGAGATCTACCGGGTTCTCGCCAGATGTACAAAGCTCACTCATGGACATGCCCTTTGATGGCACCCGCCTGTTTGGCGATAAGGCCGACAGTGCGCTGGAGCGTTTTAAGGACTCGCGGGCTACAGCCAAGTCCTTAGGTCTTCCCACTAAAAGCCCAGCCACTACTGGTTTTCGTTCCTTTCGTGGCCACGGCAGGGGCGCCCAGGCACGTTCCTTCAGCAAGCCTGTGCAGAACCAGCCTCAGCGCAGATGCGGCTTCCACAGGGGCGGATCTGGGAATCAGCGTGGGGGGTCAGTCCACCTCTGCCGCTTCTACCGCCAAACCCTCCTAATCCGAGCTTTGTGGAGCACCCCCACGCCGGTGGGTGGCAGGATCCGCTATCACCTCCCCCACAGGCATGCTATCACATCAGACAAGTGGGTGTTGCAGATCATCCACAGGGGTTACTCCCTTCCCTTTCAGTCCACCCCTCCAGTCATGCCACCTCGGTACCACCGCATGTTGGGGGAAAACTTGGCAACTCTCCAGCAGGAAGTTACGACCCTCTTGGCCAAGGGGGCCATCGAGTGCGTTCCTGGGCCGGACGTAGGGAGTGGTTGTTATTCCCACTACTTTCTGGTCCCCAAGAAAGACAAAGGGTTCGGCGTCCCATCTTGGACCTCCAGAACATCAACCGCTTCCTCCGGAAGTATAAGTTCAAAATGCTGACTCTGGTTCAGGTATTGGCTGCCCTCGACCCTGGAGACTGGATGGTAGCGTTGGACATGCAGGACGCATATTTTCACATCCCCGTCCTGCCGGCCCACCGGCGTTACCGTAGGCCCGGAGCATTTTCAGTTTGACGTGCTCCCCTAGGCCTTACCAGCGCCCCTCGGGTGTTCCCAAAAGTGATGGCGGTGGTCGCAGCTCATCTGCGCAGGTCGGGGGTGTCAGTCTTCCCCTACCTCGACGACTGGTTGTTGAAGGCGGGCTCGCCCCAGGCAGTCTTCTCCCACCTCCAGACTACGGCCGACCTCCTGCATTTGCTGGGGTTCTCCATCAACTTGCCGAAGTCGCACCTGAGTCCCTCTCACAAGCTCCCCTTCATCAGAGCGGTTCTGGATTCGATGCGGTTTCGGGTTTATCCTCCCGAGCAGCGAGTCCAGGATATTCAGGCTATGATTTCGATCTTTCAGCCTCTATCCTGGGTTTCAGTCATGATGACCCTCCCGCTCCTGGGCCTGATGGCCTCCTGCATCCTGCTGGTGCCACATGCCAGATGGCATATGCGGGCTCTGCAGTGGAACCTGAAGTTCCAGTGGGCGCAGCATCGGGGCAACCTGTCCGATCATGTCCAGATCTCGGAGGGCTCTGCACGACAAATGCAGTGGTGGCTCACGAATCGCGATTGGGTCAGTGGCAGATCCCTCTCCCTTCCCCAACCGGAGCACACAGTGGAGACGGATGCGTCCCTCCTGGGATGGGGAGGCCACTTGGGAGAGGCGGAGATCAGAGGACTCTGGTCTCCGGCGGAGTCCCGGCTCCATATCAACCTTTTGGAGCTTTGGACGATCCGACTTGCACTGAAGGCATTCCTTCCCTTTGTCCGGGGAAGTGTGGTGCAGGTGTTCACGGACAAAACTACCGCCATGTGGTATTGCGACAAACAGGGCGGGGTGGGGTCGTGGACCCTATGTCAGGAGGCTCTGCGCCTCTGGACGTGGCTGGAACATTAGGGCATTACCTTGGTGGTTCAACACCTGGCAGGTTCTCTGAACGCCAGGGTGGACAAACTCAGCCGTCGGTGCTTGATGGATCACAAATGGCGTCTTCACTCTGAGGTGGCGCAAGGTCTTTCAGCAGTGGGGAGAGCCTTGGTTAGATCTATTCGCCACCGAAGAGAACGCGCAAAGTCATCAGTTCTGCGCGTTGGAATTTCCAAGGCGGCACTCGCTCGGCGACGTTTTTCTTCGCAAGTGGAGTTACGGTCTGTTGTACGCCTTACCGCCTATACCACTTCTGCCCAGAGTGCTGAAGAAGATTCAGCGCGACCGGGCCGAAGTCATCCTTGTTGCTCCGGATACTGGTATCCCAAGCTACTCAGCATGGTGATCGATTCCCTGATCCGTCTGCCTCTTCGGGAGGATATTCTGTCGCAGCAGCAGGGGACGGTCCTCCACCCGAACCTGTCCAGCCTCCGCCTCCATGCGTGGAGATTGAGCGGCGACAGTTGACAGCTTTTGATCTTCCTTCCGAAGTCTGTGATGTCATTCTGGCAGCCAGGCGTCCCTCCACTAAGACGGTATACGCCTGCAGGTGGAACAAGTTTGTGGCATGGTGCACAGCAAAGTCTGTGGATCCCCTTTCTGAGGTCCGTCTGCTCCTACTATCCTTGGCCCATCAGGGCTCTGCACTGGGCACTATCAAAGGTTATCTTTTGTCCATCTCCGCCTTTCTAAGGCTTCCAGATCAGCCTTCTCTCTTTAAGTCCCCGGTTGTTAACCGTTTCCTGAAAGGCATTACGCACACCTTTCATCCTGTGCCTTTCATAATGCCTCAATGGGACTTAAATCTTGTCTTGACCTATCTGATGTGTGCTCCTTTTGAGCCCCTTCATACCAGTCACTTACGTCTTCTCACTCTCAAGACTGTTTTCCTGGTAGCTATCACCTCTGCCAGAAGAGTGAGTGAGCTCCAGGCTCTTTCTTCTAAACCTCCTTTCCCTTCTTTTCATCTGGACAAGGTGGTTTTAAGGACCCGTCCTTCTTTTTTTCCAAAGGTTGTCACGCCCTTCCACATCGGGCAGACCATCACTTTGCCCTCTGTCTTTTCGCCTCCGCATCCTTCGAAAGAGGAAGAGAGGCTCCACCGTTTGGACCCAAAATGGTCGCTCTCGTTCTATTTGAAGCGCACACAGTAGTTCCGGGTGGATGACCAGCTCTTTGTTGGCTACGTGGGCGCCAAAAAAGGTTGGGCTGTGCACAAACGAACCATCTCTCGGTGGGTCGTTCTGTGCATCAAAGCATGTTACTCGTTGGCTAAGAATGAGCCTCCTGTGGGGCTGCGTGCCCATTCTACAAGGGCAACGGCAGCCACTACTGCCTTGGGATGCGGCGTTCCCTTGCAGGATATTTGTTAGGCAGCTATGTGGGCCTCGCTGCACACTTTTACCAAGCATTACTGCCTTGACGGTCAAATCCGGAGAGACGGCTTCTTTGGCCGTTCTGTTCTCCGTGACTTTCTGGTGTAATCTGTTTGCAGACCCACCTCCGGGGTTGGTATTGCTGGGGTATCTATTCTAAGGTGAGAAATCTATCACGAACGTGTCTCTTACAGATGCACAAGTTACTACTTGTGTAACGATATATCTGTAAGAGACATTAGTTAGTGATAGATTCCTTCCCGCCCCACCCATCCTCCCCGTTCTGCGTACTGATTCTAGAGTTAATGTCATCCCTTTCAGGGCCCTAATTTAATGGCACCAGTTGTCAGTTTCTTGCATGGCTCCTGGCGCGGAAAGTCGTGTACAGAACTGACGTCCACGCGCATGGTGGCGCCTAAGTAGTCTCTGTGACGTCATCTCGGCGCATGCGACGCCAGCGCTGGATGCGGTGCCGCACGGCGCCACCTACTGATGCGCAGAGGTACTGCTAGCGAAAACTTTCCGGATCAAGTCTGACGCCTGGGGATATTCGAAGGTAAGGAATCTACCACTAACTAATGTCTCTTACAGATATATCGTTACACAAGTAGTAACTTGTGCTTCTTTGCAATTTGACTCAAAGTTATATGCAATGTAGGAAGCTGGCTCTGTATATACTATACGAAAAAAGGTATAGTGTGCAGGGACTGCCCAGAGGTATAGCAAAGGCTAAATTAGGTAAGTACTAACCACATGTGAGAAAGTGCCCTCTTTCTGCATGGTTGCCTCTACTTTTTGTTGAACTGCTGATGTGCTTTGACTGAGTGTGCCCTGGGCTCTTGCCAATCAGATACCCAGGGCCTATGTTCTTTCCCTAAAACTGCATTGAAGACCAAACCAAATTGGCATTTTCTGGCCAAAAGTCAGTCCCTGGTAAATGGTACCACAGGTACCCAGGGCACTGTCATCAGGGAAGGCCTCTAAGGGCTGCAGCACTTATTGTGCCACCCTTAGAGGTCCTGTACCTTTACACTCACAAACTGCCTTTGCAGGCTGCGGGTTTTGGCGCAGAGCAAGGTGAAGAGTTGACATGGCACACATCCCTGTGTGCCATGCCTACAACCCTCTGCCCTGGATTAGATGAGTCACCCCTCTAGCTGGGTGCACTATACCAGTGGTGAGGGTACATGTGCAGGATCCCTGTACCCCTACAGTGTCTAAGTCAATTCTTGGACATTGGAAGTGCAGTGCTGCCATTAAAAGTTTATGGTGCTGGGAGTTTGTCATTACGAACGCCACAGTACCATAATGGCTGCACATTAAACCCTCACTGATGCCAGTGTGGGATTTAATGAAAAATGCACACATAGGGCATCTTAGAGATGCCCCCTAAAAACGACCTACCATTAGTGTCCAGGCTGAGTGGCTGCTTTCAGTTGCCACCGCCAGACATGTTTCTGGACCCGTGGGTTGAGAGCCTGCTGGTCTCGGGGGGCCAGAAACGATGCACATTCTGGGACAAGGTGCCAAGCCGCCTCCCCCAGGATGGGCAGGGTCCACAAAGGGGAAGCTTCAGAGGCTTGCCGCCTTTGTGAGCTTCCCCAGGCCTGTTGCTACTTTCAGGAACTGGTCCCCACTGGTTTTGACCCCCCCTTTGGGCAGGATAACGGGCAGGAAAAACAAGTGAGGAAGAGAGGTGTGCTCCCCTTTGCCAACCCCACCCCTCAGGTGGGGGGGGGGGGGGGGGAGGGGAGGGGAGAGAGATGAAGCACAGGAGCTGGTAAGAAGATCCGACCCCAATAGACACTCCTGCACCCGACGCCCCACAGCCTTGGGTTGCCCAACCAACTGTGTCTAACCAACCCCCAACATGCCAACTTACCTCTCCAAGTGGTGGTCACACCCAGAAGACCTTCCTCCCCGAGCCTGCAGTGTGTTTGCAAACTGGAGACTCTCCATTGAAAGCTACAGGGTGCCCGATGCCAAAACAGCAGCCTGCACCCGGCGGCCCCAATGCCGCTGAGGGTGCACCTTTTGTGCTGGCTTGAACCCCATTTGCCCTGAAATTGAGTCCAGGAGCTTTGCTCCCACAACCTCGTAAGCAGCCACCAACCAGAGGCCTCCTATCCCCTATTGGATAACATTGGGCCTCAGCACTCTGCACCCAGCCACGCTAGTGCCACTGAAAGTGTAACAAGAGTGCATCCTTGACCTTGGGGGACCCCATGAGTCTACCCCCAAAATACCAACTCCCACAACCGAATGCTTACCTTTGAACTGATAACCCTATTTTCCTCCATAGGACAATGACTGTTTTACTTTGAAAGGTTTCTAAGCGTGGAGTTGTAAATCTATAAAAGTTTCTAAAACTGTAACAAAATACCCAAATTGCTTTTACTTACCTGTTTACAGGAAATGTTCCAGTGTAGTATCCAGGTATACTACACTGTGTAAGAAAAGTAATCTGTATAGTAATCTACTTGACATTTTATTGAGAAGCCGATACAAAGCATATGTAAAATATTTCAAAGTAGTGCTTACTAGAAGTTCTACTGTAATCAAACCAAAAGTATATATACAACGGCAATACAAACTATTTACAAACTGTATTATTACTGCAAAGTACTTATCACTTACTTTTGCCAGGCTTGCTTGGTTCTAGGAAATAAAATAAAGAATATTTTTATACAAAACCAATTGGTTTGAAGTTCAGTCTTTGAGTGTGTGATAAGCCCAAAGTCAACCCCGAAAATTGACAATAAGTCAATCTGCAAATACTTTATCCCAATAACGCCTGGTCAGTAAATACTGGGAAAGAGCAAGTCGTGTAGCAATGCACCAATACATACTATGCTACAAGCCAAAAGGGGCTTGAGCCAGAGGCAAAGCCAAGAAATGAGCCAGTAAACGAGAAGCCAAGGCAGCGGGAAACCGGCTAACGATATATTGTCATCGCCCCCCCACCCTCCGTGGGAACATAAATTCAGCCTTAAATCCACACTGGGAAAAGGAGAAAGAAAGGCCCGGGCATGGAGATTCGGAAGTGTTTGAAAGCTCAACATCGCCCGAGCATCCAGTGCCCCAGGAGGAGATGCAAAAAGCATCAGGCCAGATTCAGTGTCAGGAAAAAAAAACAAGACGCACATGGGCAAGGAGACCCAGAAGTTCTCTAAATCTCATCGGCATCAGAATATTTGGAATTCCAGGGAAAGAGGTATGACGCATCATGCCCGAGAACTCTGGAAGTTCTAGAAATATCTTCTGCTCAAGAGTCATCAAATAAAGATAAAGAAAACCAATACACGCACCAGGTGTTCACAACGGACTTACAGGCAGAGGGGAGAAACATCCTGCATGATCTGTCCCCGTCCCGGAGCCTATCGGCAATCAAAGTTTTCACCTTTAACCAAAGCCTACCCTTGACGGGAGAGGAACAGAGAGACAATAGCCTCTTGGGAGAACAGAATCTCCTCCATTCTAACACCGAAACTAAGTGCACACCACAAAACGGAGGTCACAATCAAAATTCTTTACTGTCTTCAATCAACTCCACCTTATCAACGGCCATTAATGCGCTCACCTGGCAAACTCAAAAATTGGAAATACAAATGGACATAACGCAGGCAATCGCGATAGCCATGATCAACATCGAAGCTAAAATTAACACCTTAACAGGAAAACTGGATCTGCTAAGGTCATTACCATCCGCCATGTGCTCATGTTTACCAATTGTGGAGAAGCTTAGTTCATTACCAAAAGTTTTAACATCCATCATCACAGAACTCAAACAAAAACATCAGGTCACCACAGCCCAGCTCCACCAAAGAACACCCGAAAGAACATTAAAAGATGCAAATGGAATTAACGGCCCAGCGAGTGTTTCAAGTCCCCCCCAACGTGCCACCGCAAACAGCAACGAGGGGTGCGAATCACTGTGCTGGTAATACACGCCCAGTAGAAAAGATCACCGCGAAGAATAAAACTCAAGTCAGCGAACTGATTTTGTGCATGGATACACCTCCCTCGTCTTCACAGATGGCAGCGGTGATGCACCAAAGCACATACAAATACGAGGAAACCGTCATAGGCGAAACCTCGCCCAGTAACGGCGGCGGAACAACCAAACTGGACCTCACCACAGAAACCTGCAAAACACTTTCAAGGACAGCATAGAAACGCTGGAAAAAACAAGTTAAAACTAACAAACAACAGTCGGGTAAAGGAATTACAGCTGGGCATGAGAGAACCAGATGACCCTCAGAGCCCAAAAATACACTCAAAAAAGGTTCTCATATTAAAAAACTCGGAGCCACAGAAACTCTCCGATTTTACAAAAGGAACGTTTTAGTGCAATGCCGGGAAATGGCCAGCCAAACAATACAACAAAAACAACTACAAATCCACACATCAAGGAAATACTGTCAGACATGATGGTAGAGCAGACCCATCAAGCGCAGGAAGTGCCATCACAGTCAGTACAGGCAGCGTTTCTGTGAAGCAGTACAAAGAAAGTAATAACCGGGAAGCTCGGCCCTACGCTACGGATAGAGAAGCGATAGCCCCTTTACTATTGAACCACAACGAACTCCCGGGGACCAAAGTCGCCCACACAGACATCAGAGCGACTACAACAAACGCACAAGGCCTGGTCACACACCTTACCGATGAATGCCAAAGGGCACAAGGGCAAACGGAAGCAGAGAATAACATCACAATCTTCACCCCTGAATACATATCACGGGGAAGCTCCGATATTTTAAACAGGTCCAATATTTTACACATTTTTCAACATATTCCAGAGCTCTCCTCGATCGTGACCGAAGATCTCATCCAAGTCCAATTCAGGTCATTGGGTAACAATACAACAAGAGAGTTGTCAATATTAAAATGTGAAAATGACTCCATACCTCAAAAAATCATGATAGAAAAAGATTGATTCGCAAATTTGGCGGATCACAGTACACATCCCTAAAGAGGAGAGATACCCGTTCATGTTAAAAATTAGTACTAACATCAAAGAAACACAGAGTTCACGAAAGTCTTTCTTAAGAGGGACAAACTACGTTGGTCATACCACAGCATTCCCCAACTTAAGAACACACCTTTCACACAATTCTACTCAAACAAGGCGACCGTACACAAAGTGTAAAAATGGATCTCGAAAGAAACAACAAGGAGGGAACAGTAATAATCCCACCACCGTCAAGAACAAATTGCTCCTAGCATACAAAGAAACGTCCGTCTTAACAACGGCATGAGTGACACTGTGAAAGTAATTTCATGGAATGTGTACGGGCTAAACACCACATTAAAAAACAAGAAAGCATTTGTTTTTCTACAGTCTGGGTATCTGTTATGTCTACAAGAAACTTGGCTGCCAGCCTCAGCTGTCATTCCAGGCTTTACGGAATTTCAGCAGCTGGCAAAAAAGTACAACATATTCAGAAGACCATTGGGTGGCTTATCAATTTACACGCAAATCAGTAGCAACATAAAAGCTACCCCCTACTAAACACGGATATGGCTCAAGCTACTCTTCTGCAAGGCTTGAAATTGAACGGTTGCCCAATAAAGATTGTACTTGTGAATATCTACTTCAACAGTAATGACTCACCAAGATATAGCGCCATGAGGGCTCTAGTTGACACACTGGAAGAGCTATTAAGCAGTCAGCCAAACTGTGGGATTATAATCACTGGGGACTTCAACACTCGAAACCTAGGGGCTGCACGAGATGAAGCACTGCCAATGGACACGGCCGAATGCTAATGAACACATTTCTATATACATACAGATTAAAATCAATACAATGCCCGATCCTCCTAAGGCTGTCTTGAATATAGAACTACAGGGGAAAATCAAAACCACGATTGACTATATCTTCGCGTGCAATCGCCTGCATGGACAAGTATCAGAATCCCAAAAACCTATGTTCCAGACTAGTGACCATATCCCACTGGCCATAGTCTTTACACTACAAATGGCCAGTCTTCCACTCATTTCCCTCGTGGGTCATACGAAGGGGGAGGAAATCCACGACCTACGGAGGAGAATAAAATGGAATATAATAGACACATCAGGCAAGTGGAAAAGTAACTGGCCCAGACTCGCCTAAGACATTACAGCAGGCAACGTATGTGAAAACTGGATGAAGCTGGTGACACAGGTCTATGATCTTTTGATAGGCAGACAAACAAAACACCATCGAGCCTCCGGAGAAAGGATTTGCTGCCAATCACAACCCCGGTGCGTAAAAGTGGGGCAAAGCAAGCGGGCTTTGAGAACAACCATCCGCACTCGCAAGCAAGAGGGAAAAGTTAATGCACTTCAAGATCAACTCCTAGCAAGGAAAATACATAGAAAAAATGTATGGGACTGTAAAAGGCAACAGCAAGACTCCCAATGGCTGCACATTTATAGCCTGCTGACCCCAAACAAACCTGCCGAATTTTGGTCATACATCAACAGGCTCTCAGGGCACGGCCATGATCAGCGCAACGTGGTTGCCAGCCGCACATGGATTGCCCATGTGGCTACATTGTATTGTTGCGTGCCAAGTCAGTCTCAATTGTACCAGCAATGTCTCGCTATTACCGACGGTTCACGAAATACCCTCCCCATCGAAGAAACATCTAAACCGCTGGTTACACGGAAGCCTCCACCTAGCGAAGAAACATTTGAGCATCAGGTTACAGTGAACCGTGTGACATTAATCCTAAAAAACATCAGAAGGGACGGGGCACCGGGTCCCAACGACTTACCAGGACACCTCTCCAAAGAAGATTGTGATTTCTGGGGTACCACACTTAAGCCGCTTTATCAGTACTGCCTGGCCAATTCAATAGTCCCGGAGACTTGGAAAGGTTCTCTGCTGCAACCCATTGACAAAAAGGGAGACACCGGGGACCCATCGAATTATAGGCCGATTGCCCTTCTGGACATCAAGGCAAAAGGATACGCAAGCCTCCTCCTACAAGACCTGCAGGACTGGGCTAATGACAACAACATCTTACCAGCCTACCAATCCGGATTTAGGCCTGGAGCTTCAACAATGGACAACATTATAGCCCTTGCTTACTTGATATAACAGTCCACTCAGAAAAAGCAGCTTCCACTCTTCGCATGTTTTGTGGACTACTCCATGGCATTTGATGGAATTAACCGGAGTTCGCTGTGGCAGAAACTGCAAAACTGGGGGATACCAGCCATGCTGCTAAAAGAAATAATCAGCCTCTACACCGGAACCTGGGAACGGGTGAAACTCACGATGAACACAGACACTAAAAAGATCCTAACAGACCGAGGGCTGAAACTGGCAGCTCTCCTTTTTAATTTATACACACCGGACCTCGGCAAAACATTATCCATGGCCAACCTTCTACCCCCTAAAATTGGCTCGACCAGACTATCTTTAATGCGGTACGCGGACGATATGGTGCTATAGGACCACACTAAAACAGGCATGCAAAGATCACTGGAAGCACTAAACAGATACAACAACATTAACGATTTAAGAGCAAATGCGGGTAAGAGTAAGGTAGTAATATTTGGGAACTCAGACCACATTGGAGGCTGGGCATCCTGAAAATAGCAACAACTACCAAATTTAACTACCTGGGGGTTTGGCTCACGAGCAATGGGAAGCCCACTGCACATATCGCTTCCATTGAAACAAAAGCAATGGCCATGACGTATGCCCTATGTAAATTGAACTGTAAACTAAGCGGCCCATCTACCAAATCCATTAGAAAGGTTAAATGCGCCAAGCTTCTACCCTCAATCACATACGGTTAACTAGCATTTCCCGCAGCTTTTAGCAACATCTTGGAACGTGTCAATTGTCGAGCATTTAGGCAAATTTTTCAGATTCCACCTCATGCCCAGAATGCACTGGTACGATTGGAATTTGGGCTAAACAAACGATCGATTGTGCGGTTTTATCGAGGGGTATGTGCGGAAACTCCGCACACAATGAAAGCAATTTAAAAAACAATTTTTGTGAAAGGAAACATCCCGTGGTCTAAAGGCTTGCACACTGCCTGCATTTAACTGCACCTTGACATGACCAATTGGCAGGATTCTATTCATCAGTCCGGCACTTTAAAATCGATTTTAAATAAACATGTCAGACTACTTTCTAAGTAAGAGGACATGAAGGAACTGAAGCTCTCCCGTAGCAACATCAGGATACTTGCTAGCTCCTACGAAGACCGCCATATCTTGATACCGCTTTAAACAAGTCAATTTTAAAGCGAATTTTAGCAGTGAGACTCATGGTGCTGCCGATTAAAAGACATTAACCGGCACTGGAAATCTTTAGAGGTGGTCAGTACTTGCAGACTTTGCCAACAGTATGAGGAATCTATAGCTCACCTGGTTTGTATATGCCACTGTTCGGCACAGACACGTCGCACTTTACTAAAGCCTTTGTTTTTAAAATACGGAACACGCACATGCCAAGATGCAATTAAACTTCTTTTTTAACTTGGACATTCCAATGGAACTGGCTAGATTTGCGAAATTTGCACATAGGGTGAAAGAACCTTTAGGCAATGTCATGCACGTCGCACTTTACTGAAATCTCTGTGGCTAAAATAATCGAACAGGTTCCCGCACAGACGCCACAAAACCTTTTTCTTGGACCTGTATAGAGGAGCGAAAATTTGCACATCAATAAAAAAACTTTAAGACAACGCCTTAATCAGGGATTAGAACTAATTGAAGGCTTTGACATCTGACTATTTGCACTGATTTTATTTGTTTTGCGTCTTCAAATGCAGTATTTTTAGATCTATTTTATTTATGTTTCAGTCAGGTATATTCGAATGGTCAAATAAGTACCTATTATAACTGCAGTAATTAAGTGCTGGAATATCTTTCTTTGATCTCCATTGTAACAATTTTAATTAATTGACACAATAAAATGTATTCATTCATTCATTCAGTCTTTGAGTGTGTGATATCATTTGCTGATTGAGTGTGTACAACAAATGCTTAACACTACCCTCTGATACTGCTCGCCCACACTACCACATATAGAGAGTAAGGTGCTATCTACTTTTACCTCCGCCTACCTTTGGGGTTCCACTGGACTCTGTGCACACTATAACTCAATTTGGTATAGTATATACAGAGCCAGCTTCCTACACCACTCTCTCTGTGGTAGTGTGGGCGACCAGTTAGGCTTATCCAGAGGTTGTGTTAAGCGTTTATTGTATTCACTCTCAGATTGATTACACACACTCAGAGACAGAATCCAGACCAATTGGGGTAAGTATAAAAAAGATACTTGTATTTTATT
Organism: Triturus cristatus; assembly: GCF_964204655.1. Classification (NCBI taxonomy): domain Eukaryota; kingdom Metazoa; phylum Chordata; class Amphibia; order Caudata; family Salamandridae; genus Triturus; species Triturus cristatus. The sequence continues at coordinate 60,046,737 of NC_140584.1, forward strand.
TCTAGACCCAAGCAGGACTTGGTACAGGTAGATAAAATGTACTTTCAATAGTAAACCTTTACAAAGACATCCATTTGAGAACGGTATTGCAATTGTTACAGGTTGGTGTGATTTAAAAAAAGGTTATAGGACACAGTAATTACTTTTAAAATACTTTTCAGATACTTTCAGATTACATTGATTACTGGGGGTGGTATGCCTCGATACCACACCTAAGGATCTCACAATAAAAGGTAAGTAAGACTTTTCTTGGCTTGACTTATAGTTACTGCTTGCCCACACAAAACAACAGTCCAACACATTAGGCCCAAAATCTCATAACCTGGGTCCCAATGGGGAAAGAAAATGGTTAGTGATAATGGCCGTGTCGTCACTCTACCGGGTGCATGGGGGTTCGCCCAACACTCCGCCACGGCGCCTCGCTGTAAATGACATGCTAAAACAGATACATTTTACAGATTAAGGGGCTATGTGGCGGAGCAAACTCTAAACGCGCCTGCCATGTTGCCCCTGCCGGCCACGCCCCCTCCATCTCGGTCTCCAATATGTAATACAGTTCATGCATCCCAAGGTAATTGATATTGGTTTTCTTGACATACACGATAAAGAGTTTATACACTTCTGCAGTATCTTGACAATGAGCTGATTGAGGAGACGTTGCCCCCTTAACCACGTTCTACCTCCAGCTGTCTCAACCTTCATCAAATACACTCTGCTCAAAAAAATACCCCTGAGTCAACACCAATGGTAAAATATGGAAGGGATCGGAATAATTTAAATTAAAAACAGGATCTCAAACCTCCTCCTTATTCAAATACATCCGAATTAACAAGTGTTGACAAATTCAGAATTTAACATGAGCAGTTTGCATGGCAATTTCAGTTCCAAGGGATGCCATAGGGTTACCACGCTTTAGTTCCTTCAAAAGATTATTCTGACAACAGATGCTGCTCATTTAGTAGTTGTATCTTTGTTTGCTATAACAGCAGTGTTCGTCAAGGTCCCTTTAATAGTTGTTTCCTGCTGCTTGCAGTTTGTTGGATGTTTTCATTTTTAGGAATGTGGTCTTGTTTTGATAGCCCTTTGATTCCACATTAGTCATGATTTAATTGGTACTTTTTTCTTTTTTTCCTTGATCTTTTTATCTAGCCCCCCCCCCCACAACCGAAATAATAATAGATCTATTTGTACAAATTCCTTTAGTTAGGGGCTCACTTCACACCTTCAGCATAGTGGCAGAGTATTCCCATCTCACAAGCCTCCTCACGGTCCTTTTTGGCATCCCCACTATAATTTGTGCAAATCCAATAAGCATACCTTTTAAAATTAGACTATTAGAGGTATCGTAGAAATGTAGGTTCTTCCCAGGGGCAAGGCTCAGTATTTGTTAGGTTATTAGCAAAAACAGTTCAAGGGAAAAAACATTTCTCAGTGGGTAAGATCAACTTCAGGGCGGAGTGTTGCCTTTGGGCTTATGCGATTCACGTACATCTGAGCCCTCATTTCCCACCTTCCACTAACGTCCTACTGTTTCCAGTCAGCAACTGTTAACAAGGGATCAGGGAGCTAACCACGAAATTTGCTGCAAAGTGACTTCTAACTCTAGGGCTGACGTTTTTTGTTTTTAAGTAAAAGTACAGAACATCGTGAGAGGAGAGAATGATCAATGCATCCAAGACAGGGGTCTCCAACCTTAACAATAAGATCTACTTATGTTCAATGAAAGTCATCGCAAGCTACAATGAGTGTTACAATAGTGACCATATCAGACAAGATTACATTAGTGGTCTCCAGATGCAAGATGACTAGCAGTGATCACATCAGTGCATCAGGCAGAGTTGCCAGCAATAATGTTAATAAGCCTTCATCATTTTGGAATGCTCCTACATGGGTAAGACATAGCAGCCATAGCTGCAATGCACCTGACATCAAGGTATTAATATTCGTGACACGAATCCAAAGTGCTGCCGGATTTATCACTCAAATAGCCACTGTAAATATATTTTAGAAATTATGAGGTTTCAAAATACACACATTTTTTTGTCTTACACACTTTTAAATTGTGTTTAACGTAGAATAATTCAACCAACCAAAAGTGTCTAACTTAGTAGGTTGGGCTGCACACAGGAGAGCTACTTACAGGTAGGTGGAGAGCTACTCGTTGGAGAAGCCTGATCTAAGATCGGAGTAATCACCATAAAAATTGTGATTTGACAAAGTTTGCTCGCCAGTGCAAGGCGAGTGTACATTTTCCACAGTGTGAAGAAGCAATCCAGGGATAATTATAGTTTTTTTTGTATTCTATTTTAAACCAAGGCAGCTGTGCCCTATATTGGGGCACACTATGAACATCTGACCATTTTAACCACATCTACATAACGGCATAAGACCTCAATCAGATCTTTGCCCTACCTTGTCAGTGAGAACAGTCTGTGACACAATAGTATGAATGAATGTCAGATTGAGTCCGTTATTATCCAGATAGGCAGTATGTCTGGAATTATATCAGCTAATGTATCAATGTGTTATGATGATATCCCCGCAATAGTGTACGGGTCGGCATGTTTTCAATTGTTGATTGGGGCCTCAGCAAATATATTATCTCAGTTGGTCAGGAACCAGTTATTTTCCTTAGATACACATTTTTAAAACTGGTTATATTCACCGTGTGACCTGTTCCTTCATCTTCTGTATGTCAAATTCACACGAAATGTTCACACAACTACAGTTAATACTCTTATATGACCCTTTCTCTGTTTTGTTAGATTTAGAAGTGGTGGTTCTACATTTGTATGAAAATACAACGCAAATCCACATGCAGCTATTGATAAATTGCCTTTTACTCTGCAACTCCGTGTATATAAAGTTTATTTAAATAAATATACAGTTTACATGCATGGGAATGAAGTAAGATGCATATGCACAATCAGTTACTAATGTCACGAAGGATACTGATTATAGGGCTCACTACATGTCCTCACTGGGGTATCTTCGTTTTAAGTTTGTATTCAAGTTTTAACATCCTCCAGGCTCAAAATAAACTCGTATTCCTCTGTTGGAAAGGAAAAGATAAAAGAGGTTATTTAGGCACTTCACATTCCTAGCTATATTCCTCTCCTCCTACCAAAGTCTATGATGATAGGTTTGACGCCTTCAATACAAGGTGATGGACAAGATCTGTATAGATTGTTGCTACAAAGGAAACACCTTGTGCAATGTACTGTACTATCTTAATCAGGCCCACAAGTAGGAATATTACACCTCTTAGGAAGAAATGGTTTAGGATCAAATGTTAGTGGGAGGAATCGAATTTGATGATTACAAATGTAAGCTTTGGAAAGGTGCACACAAAGTGTACAATAAAGGAGTGCAGCAACCATACATCCCACGCAATCGCAAAACTTTTTATTTTTATTTTAGTACTAACTCAATGACCTGCATTGTCTGAGCCTTGTGCCTTGGGGACTACCTTTTGTCAGTGGTTGAACAGACAACCTGGACCTTGTGAAGAGTGCCATGTTCTTGAGGGGTCCGCCTGTTGCTGTCTGTTCCTGGTAATACCTTTTCAGCTCTGTCAGTGGAATGAATCGCTTGGTCATGCGCTCAAACTGAACATCCACCTGGGAAAAGAGATGAAAAGAAAACTGTTTTGTATGTTTGGCGTTATAATTGCTTTGAGAAACTGAAGCCGAAGTAATCGTAAATGTCAAGATTGATATCACCTGACTGGACACACATTCTTCATGTTAATGCGGTCAAATACTGATATGTAACAACTGTACTAACAAATGCCAATAAAAAAAGTTTCAAAAAAAAAATAATTGCTTTGAGAAACCACCTGTGCAACACCAATAAAATAGATTTGGTGCACAGGCTTCGTATTTAGAAATTAATAGTATTAAACCAGAGCTATTCCTTACCATGAACCATCTGGGGTTCTCCTGCTGACTTGTGGGATCATAGTGAGCATCTTTCTTGTCGAACTGTGTGTGATCCACATAAGCTTCCTTCACAATCTGCAAACAAAAGAACAGTGCTATAAGGAAGGCAAGAGACAATGGCTCTACCCACAAGTGCAATTATAGTGGAAGTTGGCCTAAAGCTAAGCTTACAACTTGGAGGTTGGGAAGAGAGTGGGTCACGCTCTTGATAAGCCTATTGTCATCAGGGCGAAAAGGGATAGGTCATTTTGCGCTTTCGAAAAATATCTGAATCTTTGCATTGGATTAAGTGCCAAAGCTAGCAAACAAGCATGAGACAGAACCCTTTCATATCTGCGTGTGTTTTGCCTTTGCTGAGAAATGGAGCAATTAAAGTATGCAAGGCCAGGATATCCACTGTGCGACATGTATGTGTCACTAAAAAGTGAAAACCATCCACACACAGTCCAGTTTTGCAGACGCTCCATGCTATATTATCTTTATGCAGCTGAAAAGCAGTGACGCTTGTGTGGTGTCCGGAAGCAATTTGCTTCTGGCAGAAACAAAAGGTGAATTAATATTCAGGATAGCTAAATGGCATTACTTCTTATTTTTAAGTGATAAGGCCCTTTCTTATGAAAAACATGCATAAGCTAGGAGAAGATCAAGATTTACAGTAGCTTGAAAGTTGTGGCCAGGGCATGGTTTGGGGCAGGAGTTAAAGTGGGAAGTAGCATGTTTTAACTTTAGAAATGTTTAAAGTTGATGCTACGGGTATCATTATAAATGTTTTAAAACTATGTGTGTATTTGTTGACCTCAGCTGAGGTCTACATCAAATTTAAAATAAACCAAACCATGGGAAGTAGCATAGGAACTACTTTGAACTGGAAAACAACCAAAACGGTCAATTATAGTGTTTGGGAAAGAAGCCTGGATGTTCCTTTGAGGGGGAGGGCGTGGGCAAAGAGGGTATAAGACCATGGGCACACCATAATGCATTGTGATGTAGGAAATGAACTAAGTAAAGTAGATGGGAAGGAGGTAAAACAATGCTCCTTGAACCTGTTGCATGGAAAAACCACCCTCTTGAAACGCAGGGAAGAGGCCGGATCCAGCTTACTGGGGGAAGCCTACAATCCAGTTTACAAGACTTGGGAAAGAGGACAACAATGTGCTGGGGCAGTTGAAAGAGACTCCTGAGTATGCCTCTGAGGGTGGGGTGGGAACAGTGTACACTGCTGGGATCAGGCGTAAGGGCAAATCCATCTTGAAGGAACAGGAGCTGGTAGAATTAGGAGGTTAAGCAGGAACATACAGAAATTATGTGAAAGACAAACCAACCAAACCATCAGAGCTTGTAGTGTGTTTAAAAAAACAAACAGAAACCAATGGGGAAGTTGTGCTGTAAGGACCGTGTACAATAGACACAAATGTATTTCTTTTGCTTAACAGATGCATTGAGACAGCTCAGACCATCTCTCTCACCTCTCAGCACCCCTTCCTGTGCATCCTTAACCTCCTCTCACTCTAGCCATTTCTCAGTGACTACTACTGCTCAGTGACCGTCTTAACCCTTCCTTTTTACCACCAACCTCTTCTCTACGTAGCTCCCATTTGTATGTTCTCCGCTTTCCTTAGTCCCACCTCTACATCATCTTAGCCCACCAAAAGAGTCTATCTCGTATGTAAAACTTTGGTCTTACAAAATATCCAAATTGCATATACTCCAACGGTTTGCTTCATTGCAACATGCCTAAACTCACACTTGGCTGAAGGTCACAAGATTTTTTTCAGTCACTGAAGTTGTTCCCCTATTGCTTGTAGTGGACCTGCCACGAGATGCTGGAAATATCCAGTCACGTCCTGCAGGAGAAGCAGATCTCACCTTCATTATGCCTGCTATCCCCGGCTCCTTGCAGTTACTGTGGTAGAAAAACACCTCCTGGCCAATCTTCATATCCTTCATAAAGTTCCTCGCCTGCAAAGGGTGATAAGAACACATATAGGAGTAGGGGAAGGGCTGAAAGGTAGTGGCTCGCCGAGGAAGGGTGTCAACACTGTCACGGTTACATTTTGGCTGCCCAGCTATATGACACCCACAGAAAGCACGTCTTTCATCAGGAAACGAAAAAATAATTCTGAAACGTGGAAAATCCATGGCGGTGACAGACCAGGGTGGTAAATAAGTTAGGCATGGACTAATCTGCCAGCCTCCCAAAATAGTAATTAGAAGAAATAAGGTCACAGAGTCTCCCCTTTTTGGGCATCGTGGAAAAGGATGTCCTAATACTGGCATTCAATAGGAGAAATTGGTACGCACCATAGTAGATTTCTAGGAGCAACCTGAATGTTTGCCAGACACACAGGCAGGCACATGCGTACAGCAGAGCTTCCCAAAGAGAATTCGTAATACTCTAGCTCAGAAATGAAGCAGCGGCCACTACAATCTATTTGTTGGACACTGAGGGAAGAGTTTGGTAAGCAGTAATGAAATAGGCCTTCTTTGTACCGATTATCTCGAGTCTTGGTTAAGCTTAGCTTTAAAACTGAAATTGCTCCGTCCTAGTAAACGAAGCAAGGACACAGATTTCTGCTCAGTGCTCGCAATAACTGCAAGTTTTATTTTAAAACAAAAAAGAAAGATTAAGCAAAAAACACATGCGTTCATGCAGATTAGATAGCTCTGTCAGGTTAACTCGTTTCCGGGTAGTAGCACCCAACACAAAGTCCTCCTAAAACTGCATACAAAAGTGGTGAAATATATGGTGTGTGTATTGGTTCAGTGACAGCAGTTTGACAGTTGATGCTGTGTCAAAGCCCCGACCAGAAGTGGTGTTGCATGTCTTTAATAAATGTCTCAAGTGACTAGCTATTGCACTCCTTTTTCTGCAAGTTTGAGGTGGGAAAGAGAAGCTGGAGGAACCTCATGCATAGGAAGCCCCGCGCGCTACATTAGGTGTCTGCAGTCGCTATGTCCGGGTCCATCGAAGTGGCCTGCGGGGATATACGGCGAAGGCGTGACTATTCATAGGCGGGCAGGAGGAGGCAGAGGCCCAAATGTGGCTGGAGCCACCCCAAGCTGCATCCCCGAGAGCGAATCCTCTCTTTTAGTGCACAAATTGTATGTAAGAGTTGGGGAGAGAAAGGGGGGGGGAGAGAGAAAGGGGGGGGGAGAGAGAAAGGGGGGGAGAGAAAGGGTGGGGAGAGAGAAAGGGGGAGAGAAAGGGTGGGAGAGAGAGAGGGGGGGAGAGAGAGAGGGGGGAGAGAGAGGGGGGGGAGACAGAGAGGGGGGAGAGAGAGAGGGGGGAGACAGAGAGGGGGGAGACAGAGAGGGGGGAGACAGAGAGAGAGACAGAATGTTGAAAATGCTGGGCAGACCTAGTTTGTGGGTTGCGGTTGCTGTCTGTGTAGACACCTTAAAGCGAACAGTTACTCAACTGGCAGCTCACAGTCAGAAGCTGAAAAGGACATAAGAACTGTGGCTGACTTGTGTTTAACCACGAGAATGATCATGTGTTTTTCCATCTTGCTTTCAAAGGAAGAGGGCCCCGCGTCTGCAAAAGAGGACTGCGTCTCTTCTCCGTTTATAGAGAGGAGACTTACAGTGATATGTAAAAGAAAGAACAGCATCTTAACACTAGTGTTTCAGATACTGATGTACATCTAACCTTCAACGAGCCCGCACAGTCTCAACAGTAGATAAATATAACCGAATAGGATTCCTTTCATTTACAATTACAAAAATGAAATTATTTATTACAATAACCAAATCATTAATATAATTTTAAAGGTTGAAACTTCAAATAATGTAGCCGAATTAATGACTAGTACCAAACCTGCGGGGAGCTTGCGCTGCATATTGAAGGGACGCTGTGGGGGGTCTGAACTCCGGGACTGCGAGGACCAGGGTGCTTCCTGTCATATCTCACTCAGCACACCTGGTAGCTCTTCCTGGCCCCGCCTCTCTCTGTCACGCTGCGCCTCGCGGCCCCCGCTTCACGGGAGCCGCTCGTGGGTGTCAACTCTATAAATTGGAGCCGGATTGCTACCTTGATCGTGTGGACCAAACCTGCGGGGAGCTTGTGCTGCATATTGAAGGGACGCTGTGGGGGCTCTGAACTCCGGGACTGCGAGGACCAGGGTGCTTCCTGCCAATCTCACTCAGCACACCTGGTTGCTCTTCCTGGCCCCGCCTCCTTTCGGATCTTCCACTAACATAAAGACCCCTGACTGCACGCGCTAGCGGGACGCGCACGGGACGCAGCACGGGGCGAAGATCGGGCTAAGAGCGGGCCGTTCGAGACTGGAGACGCTGGGCTGGGCCACCCCCTCTGCTTTTTGTTAAGTATATTTGATAGAGGCAACTATATAGAAAACGGTGGGAGGAATGTCTAGGGTTAAAAGTACCGTAGCTGGTACCACTATGGCAGGAACTTTGGACAATTTCATTGTAAGAGCTGCTAACTTACTAGAACGAGAAATAGATCTTACTGAGCGTCGCTTATCGTTGGATCCCCTTACAACCAAACGTTCATCCCTAGGGAAAATCGCTCTATCCGTTACACCTGGGGTAAACATTACAAAACCTACTTTAACTGATTGCACGATTAGTGAGGCCGAAAGTGTTGATATCTGTACGGATTTAACCTTGGAAAGAAAGAGGGGTAAAGATGTTAGAAGCACAACTAGGCCTGTAACTACCTTGGCTGATGCTGTTATTAACCAATCAGAAGGCGTATCTACCCGTGCACAAATACACGCAACCTCTGAGGTTATTTCCCTCTCTCCCTCCTCTGCCTTAATTTTAGGAGCTAAACCAAAACATAAGGCTGCCCCGCGAGTGAAAAAGGGGAGTCAATCCAGATCGACAAAATTGAAAAACACAAAACCTGCACCTAATAATTCTCTGGGTGCTGTTGACCATTCTTTGACCGAAGTTACCTCAGATCTAACTAGGCAATTAGATGACGGTTTTTACTTCAAAATTAGGGAAGTTTTTGAACACTCAACCCGCCCGATCCTGGATAGACTTACTAAGATAGAGGAGCGTCTCAAGAAATTAGGACAGACCGCCTCTACTAACCTTGAATTCAACCAATCCTTGAAGACAGAGTTACTTAGTGAGCTTCGTCAACATCCTCTCCCTGCTAATCCTGCAAGCAACCCAAAAGAGAAAACTCTTTCCTCTTTGTCTCTGCCTTCTATGGATCGGCACCCGGGATTATCCCGGGACAAATGCGAAGACATAGTCTGTATTGAAAATACAACAAGTATTAGTGGCCTTAAATACCCACATATAGGAGTTAAGCCCCCGCAGAAATCTTTTGATGCCAATATAAAAACCAATAATGTCATTATACAGGATACAAATGTGATAGAAAATAGATCTGATTCCACCCAAGGCGATGTCCCTAAGCTACCCACTTTAGACCTTCCACCAGAATCCTCACCTTTTGTTATTATACTGACGGGGGTACCTGGTCTGGAAGGAAAATCCACTGAGTCATACCTTGAGTTGAAAAATAAAACAATGCATTGGCTCAATACCAATCGACCACTCCCTCCTCATACCCATACAAAAATTCTGTTTGTTCGGAGAGTCAGCTGGGTGGGCAGAAGGAGTAAAGATATGCCGGGGGATTGTATAGTTGTTAACTTTAAGGACACACAGGCTGCAAAATACATCCAGCAGGTACAACCTTTTTTGCCCAACACAAACATCACTCCACTACCTCTTGCTTATTTTTATCCCTACCAAGCAAACAACAGCATGTGGGAACAGGTAGGGAGGGGCAAAACAAACATCAACCTCGAAAGAGGCAGACCGGCCCTAGTCGACCAAGGCTGGCTGGAGACCTTCCCAAGGTCAAACAGGTACAGCTGCCTAGATATGGTCGACTGACTACCCCTAAATCCCTATGCACCTGAACTTGTAGGGGAAGTCGCAGTCGGTGACGTGTCAATTTCACTGTCCGACCGACGGCCCGCACAATCGCCAACTTCCTTAGTGGAGAAATCTGAAACCATCCCGATTAACATCGTGGGTGAAGAGATAACAGACCACCTTACAGTGCTTAATAGTGGAATTTCTGAAAGTGTGGTTCCCTGTGTAACTGCTACTGTGACTTTATCGCCAGAGGGCGACATAGGTCCTGCTATTACACTTTTGTCCTGGAACGTTGCAGGGCTGTCTTCCAGGCTAGTCGATATAAACTGCATTTCCTTCGTAAAACAGTTCTCGATTATTTGCCTTCAGGAATGAAATAAAGGGGGTCTATGCACTTATGTCTCAAACTGTTTAAAAGAAACTAAGATTTCTTTCTTTTCTGATTCTGTTTTTTATCACATCTTACACATAACGTTGGGGGGTAAACAACATATAAATTTGATAAACTTCTATAATAACATCCCGAAAGAATTATGGGCCTCGACTTTTAAAGAACTATATGAGACCCTTAAAAATACAGATGAAAAAGAACCCTCCGATATCTGTGTGATCTGGACTGATGATTTTAACTACTGTCTATGCCCATTTAGTGACCAAGACACATGTGGTCTGGGAGAGATGGATGGTGTTGCCTTGACACATTTCTCCCATACACCTTTGGGAAACCATCTAAACAATATACTTTTCTCACTGGACCTGGGCTTCGTAAACGAACTATGTTCTCCATCAGTCCCGTTTATCCCTACATTCATCGGACGGGGATGTAAATCAATCATTGACTTTATGCTAATATCCAAACGATATCTCCACTATATCCTTGCGTTTGAAACATGCGAGGTAGCAATGAGTGATCACTTACCACTTAGTATGTCCCTTGCCATTTCGAGGGGGAAAAACAACACTGCTTCCACGGTCCAGAATCTATACGACTTTAGACTGGAACTCGCAAGGAAGAATGGCTATACCCTAAAATGGGACAAAGTGGAACCAGTGGCCTTCCTTGGAAATTTAATTCGTTCCAAAGAAGTGGAATTTAATACCTGTCTCACAGAGAACGTTGAACCTTTTAAAGTCAATGATGCATTCCTTAGAATTTCAGAGGAAATTAGAAAGCAACTCACGAGACCTTTGCATTCTGGGGCTAACAGAACTAAGAGATGGTTTGATAGAGAGTGTAGTAAGACCCATGCTTATTTAATGGCCCAACTAAAAAGAGACCCTAGGGTAATGGTTGAAGTCAGATCTGCTAGACTTGCTTACCAACAGGCAGTTAAAAAAAGGAAAAAACAAATTAAACAGGAAGCCTGGTATACTCTTCGGGAAGCTTGCCATTCTAAAAATAATATTGCTTTCTGGAAAGCGGTGAATGCTCTTTTTTTACCAATGATGTAACAGATTCTATTGTAATAGCTATTTCGGAAGAGACATGGGTGACTTACTTCCGGGAGCTTTACACAGATGACCTTCAGGTAGAGACAGAAAGAGGGTTAAATCTAGGAACCCAGGATGTAGCACCCTATCCAATTAATGTTGTTTTTACTATGGAGGAAGTCTTGACAGCTATTGACAAGAGCCCAGCGGGAAAGGCCCCGGGCCCGGATGGAATACCCGTGGACATTTTCAAGGCCAATAATAAGCTATGGGCTCCACTTTTAACTAACGTCCTTAACAGCTTTACTAAAGTGGGTTTCCCACTGACTTGGCAGGAAGCCATCGTGGTACCCATTTTCAAGAAAGGTGATCGCAATATACCGAAATGTTATAGACCAATCTCCTTACTTGATTCACTCATGAAGATCGCGGGGAGAGTTATACTTAATAAATTGCAAACATGGGTCGACGATACAGGTACTCTCTCTCAGTTTCAATATGGTTTTAGGGAAGGCTTGGGAACATTAGAGCAAGGATTGAACCTAGCACTCCTAGTAGCCAAATACGTCGAGGCCAAAAACCAGAACTTATTTCTTACATTTGTGGATTTAAGCTCGGCCTTCGACTGTATTAATCACAATAAACTTTGGCTAACTATGCAGGATATGGGAGTGGACCCTAACCTCCTAATATTCATTAGAGAATTATATCGGGAGGCAGGTGCTAGGGTACGTTTTGGGGACAAGGGGGATTGCACCTCCAAATTTTCTATAGGAAAGGGCGTGAGACAAGGCTGTATTTTAGCTCCTTTTTTGTTTAATTTATATATTAATTCGGTCGCGTCTCACCTCCTGGAAGATAAGCAGGATTATCCTAAAATCGGCAACTCCTACATCCCCATTCTTTTATATGCAGATGATGCTGTAATCATGGCCCGGACCCAAATCGGTCTTCAGAGATCGATTAGTAATTTCTCAGAGTATATGGGTAGCAGAGGCCTAAAGATCAACATAAGCAAAACTTTTAATATGTGCTGCACAAAAAAGAAGAATCTTAATTGTAATTCATTTTTATCTAACACAAAAATCGAGACTGTAAATACTTTTTCGTATTTAGGTATTAATTTTGACAAAAAGGGAACTTGGACAGTAGCAGGTGAATCACGAAAACTAGCATTTTCGCAAGCAATAGGGGCTGTCAAACATTTCTCTAATAAGGTAGGAGGCCGGCCAGTATCAGTTTTGCTTGACATTTATAGGTCTAAATGTGTATCCATAGCACTATACGGCGCGGGAATTTGGGGGATAGCGAATACCCCAAGCATTCAGACCTGTCAGAATGTTTTTCTGCGTTATTTACTGGCAGTGCCTGGGTCCACTTCTTCTTATGTCTGTCATCAAGAGCTGGGCGTACCATACATTGCGGACCTTATTAAATTGGAGCCCATTTTGTTGTGGCATAAAGTTTGGTCTGGAACTGAGACAGGCTTGAACAGGGACATAATTAAGGATTGCCTAGGTCTTGATGGAGCCTCGAAAATTTCATGGTTTAAATACCTAAGAAATTTCTTTGCGGAGATGGGTCACCCGGAATTCTTTGACTCTCCAGATAGTATGGTGAGCTTATCAAGAAAGAAGCTCAAGCAAACCTGCTTGCACTTCCTAACAGAGCAACATTGGCTGTCAGAGAAATGCAAGAGTTCTGTTATGGCCCACCATTTACTTATTAAAAATCAAGGTATTCAACCATATCTGAAATTAGTCCCCAGTTGTTATTCCCGTATGTTATTGTCTCGCTTCAGGGCTGACATCTTTTTTGATTAGTCACCTTCCCTGAGAAGAATTGCTGGCTCAAGGAACTTATTCCTTGCCCCTGTGCCCAGGTCTCTGCTCAATCTTCCCTCCATTGTATTCTTTTTTGCAAATACTATTCAGAACCAAGGAAAAGTATTCTTCGACCCGTCTTAAAAAAGTTAGGGCTCAGACAATGTAGAGTGGCGTTGGTCAGATTGCAAATGTTAGATGATGAATTTCTTATTTCTTCTGTGTCAATGTTCCTTAAAACCATTATTAGATTTAGGATCTCCATGAATTAGATTACTTTTAATTGGTGATATTCTGATTTTTAAAGTTTGTTGTCTATTGTCATGAATGAAATGTAATATATGTGTGCTTTTATGGTTTTGCTTTTAAAATCGAATAAAGCTGTTTCTGATTCTGATTCTGACTAGAACAATTATAAAGCTAGGTTGCCCACTTCAGGTAGCCGAACTAATAGATACAGAGAAAACAAGCATTTGAATTGCAATTGGCCTGTGAGAGCTAGAGCTATTGGTTATGTAAATGGCAATGTCTTTTACCTATATGTTTTGGTTTGGAGTGGAAGTATGGAGTATGAATTGGAATTAGGTGGGTTGAATTGGAACTGTTACTTGTGGAATTGGGTGGGGGTGGAAATGTGTTGTATGCAGTGCATTTGTGTAGTGGAATTATGTGGCATGTTGAATAGATAGGGGTGAGAGCTGCACAGAATAGATAGAAATGAAGATAGAGAGGGATAGGTAGTTTGTGCATTACGTGGTGAATAAACTCCAGACAGAGGAGTAGAAAGAGTGTGTAAGAAAGAAGGGGAGAGCAAGCCACACATGCTTAAAGCGGGTGCCTGTGTATGTAGATGACACCCCAAGGAGAGGAGGAGAGTGTGGTTTTGAGAGATGGAAATCTGGAAAAGGCATGGGAAACAAACTGTGCTTGAAGACCTGCAGTGAACCAATATGAGAGGTAGGAAGAGTGTCTGAGAGAGTTTGAGAGAGGTGCGAGGGAGAGCACAAGGGAAAGAGGGACATGTAGGAGGGGCACCAGAGGGTGGGGGGCGCAAGAGGCGGTACAGGAAGGTAGCGTGTACATTCAGTAAGCTAATTGCTTGTGCTGTGGAATACTCCTGTTTCCTTTTCCAACACCATGACACATGCTGGGACTTTTAGGCCCTACTTACGAGTTAAACACTTAAATTACAAGTCCAACCATCAGGCTGAAATGCACCGTTGTGACATGGGATCAGTGTTGGAAAGTGCCCAATTTTGCCTGACATTTGATGCACTTTGAAATGATGTGCCCTGTCTCCCTGTCATTCAGGTTCCCAGGGCCTGTGTTCTTTCCCAAATCTGTACCTTTGTACCAACAAAGGGCTGCAGCACCTATTGTGCCACCCTTAGAGACCTTCACACTGACACACTCTCATTGCAGTCTACGTGTTTTGGTGCAGAGAAAAGTGAAGAATCAACATGGCACACATCCCTGTGTGCCATGCCTGCCCCCCACTGCCTGGGGACTAGGTAAGTCACCCCTCTAGCCCCCAAGTGAGGGTACAGTTGCATGAGCACTGTACCCCTGCAGTGTCTAAGTCCATTCTTAGACATTGCAAGTGCAGTAAAGCCATAAAGAGTATATGGTCTGGGAGTTGCTCATTATGAACTCTACAGCTCCATAATGGCTTTACTAAAACCTGGGAAGTTTGGTAGGAAACTTCTCAGCACATTAAACCTGCACTGATGTCTGAGATAATTGGCCCTAATAAACCCTGTTTGGCCAAAGGCGGGCGTACCTGAGAAAGATCACAAAGCTAGATATCACATGAAGATAGGTACACTCAACTAATCAGGACACAACGTGCACACTGCACATAGCGATCACAAGCCTCTCGCACCAGACATCTGGACACATACACAATGGGGTACAAAAGGGGGTGGTGATGGACGGAGCATCAGGCCCAATCAAACACTCCCACCCAGTCAACAGATCTGGGTTTGATCCATCACCGTTCTTTAGCCCACTCTGCCACCCCAGTTCTGACATGGCCATATGCAAATCAGTCTGACCTTATGCCTCATGGGAACAGTCCAGCCCGAACTGCCAAGCCATGCCTTCCCTGAACCGGAAACAAGCTTCCTAGGACCGGTTTCTGGCATTTCAGCCGTCTTCAGCCAGGCTTGCTTGAATCCAGTGGCAAAGTGAGCAAGGGACTCACGTCTGAGCATACCCTGCCAACTTATGGCGAACAAAGTGGTACAAAAGGGGGTGGTGATGGACGGAGCATCAGAACCAATCAAACACTCACACCCAGTCAACAAATCTGGGTTTGATCCATCACCGTTCTTTAGCCCACTCTGCCACCCCAGTTCAGACATGGCCATATGCAAATCAGTCTGACCCTGTGCCTCATGGGAACAGTCCAGCCCGAACTGCCAAGCCATGCCTTCCCTGGACCGGAAACAAGCTTCCTAGGACCGATTTCTGGCATTTCAGCCGTCTTCAGCCAGGCTTGCTTGAATCCAGTGGCAAAGTGAGCAAGGGACTCACGTCTGAGCATACCCTGCCAACTTATGGCGAACAAAGCGGTACAAAAGGGGGTGGTGATGGACGGAGCATCAGAACCAATCAAACACTCACACCCAGTCAACAGATCTGGGTTTGATCCATCACCGTTCTTTAGCCCACTCTGCCACCCCAGTTCAGACATGGCCATATGCAAATCAGTCTGACCCTGTGCCTCATGGGAACAGTCCAGCCCGAACTGCCAAGCCATGCCTTCCCTTGACCGGAAATAAGCTTCCTAGGACCGGTTTCTGGCATTTCAGCCGTCTTCAGCCAGGCTTGCTTGAATCCAGTGGCAAAGTGAGCGAGGGACTCACGTCTGAGCATATCCTGCCAACTTATGGCGAACATACACAATGGCCCACATTTACTTCTCCCCAAGGTCGAGAGTCACTTGTGTCCTTGTCAGATGCGTACAAGTTTTTTTTGGAATGTAGACAACATTTTATTATACCTCATGAACTGTATAAATTGACGTAACACTACTTTAAATGCGTCCCATTCCACCATCCTCGTGGACGCGGTGCCATGGTTCTCCACAAAGTAATGGAGGATATGGTTGCCTTGTTTCTCCTGGAAGACTGGGTCTTCAAGGTAGTTGCACTGAAGTCGGCTGGTAAGAATCTGAGGTCTAGGGGATGCCAAAATAAAATCTATATAGTGCGAATTGTGATTTGAATTCATGCTGCCTAAATAATCTGAGCAGTGCAAAAGGGGTGCTAATGAGGTCGAACATAGAAAGCGATTAAGGCGCACATGAAGCCTGTGAGGCACAGAATAAAACAAGCATATTTTATGGGTAGGGTTAAGAGCCCGCAGAGCGTCTGCAAAAGACCATTGCTGCGCCCAACAGTGTAGTCGTGCATGTGGGCGGGAGACTCAGGAAGAAAGGATATGATTGAGTAATATGGGGATCGGAAGGAGAAGGAGGAAGGAGGAGGGAGGAGGAAGGTCTTAGCTTCATTTATGTTGTGCCTCTGCCAACTTCACCTATTTGGGTTGAATGCTGAGAATCCACTGTGTTGTGTGAGGGGTGTAGGAATGGTACTGGATATGGGATCAGCAGAAACTGGGGGAGTGTAGCAGGTGGGACCTACTGTAACTGCAGTACGCCCAAACAGAAATATAAAGTAAAATTCAGAAGAAGTGGGAGTGCAAAGTAGTTATGGTGTTCAAGATGGAGGTGCCCTGGTGAGAAAATTATGTGGGCTAGCAGGAGGGGCAGTAGCCGGCAGGATGGGGGAGAAGGGAGAGTCTGAAAGAGTGTATACAGTTGGAGCAATGTGTGCTGGATTGTGTAGTGTCAGCATATATATGGTGCACTGCAACAATCATAGTACGACATAGGAGTAAACAACTCCACATCAGATTCAAATGAAGGCGCCCGATGGTGACAGGATCTCGGACTGTCACGAGGAGCTCTGTCGAGAGTCAGAGAGGAGCGTGTTGTCATCGGGTGTACAGAGGTGGGAGCCCTTTGTCATCAGTGTTAATGTTGTTAGATGCAATGTCCGCAGCAGCCTGCAGGATCCGCCTCCTATCCGCAAGGATTTGTTCTAGGTTCAGGGGTGCCATCGTGGATGAACGCTGAGTACTTCGAGTGCAGGATTGATTACGTTTTTTTCGTCTTGATTTTTAAGTAGGGAGGAGGAAGTCCTATGGTGGTCCGGGGCTGCAGAATCGTAGTCTTGCTATGCCTAGTCACAAGCCTCATTCGATCGGTGATAAGATAGGATAGTATTGTTTGCAATAATTTTGAGGCGGGCTGGAAACAGGAGTTTTTACTGAGCCCTTGCAGGCACAGTCGACGTTTGACCCCAAGGAAGGATGTTCTTTGTTGTGGGACCACTTTGGTATAATCCAGGAAGAGCATGATCACCTTGTCTTCCACCCTGAGCGGGCCTGCTCTGCGAGCCATCCTGAGGATGGCGTCCGATCACTGAAGTGAAGGAGTTTAGCTAACATAGGCTGGGGAGGAGATGCGCCCTCTCCAGTGTAAAAATATGAAGTGAGTTCTGATGCAGCGGTAAAGGTTTTGAACCAGGTCTCGAGGTATTGAATAGGGTCATGACCTTAAACTCCCTCCAGCAGGCCGAGGATGCACACATTGCTCCTATCTGATCTTCCTTCAATGTCTTCAGCCTTGTCTTGTAGTTGGTGGATCTGGTCTAGTAGTTCACGGATGGTATGCTGGTTGTTCGTCACAACGAGGTGGCCAGTTGTTTCTCCCCGTCAGACACCTTGTTGGGGAGCTTGCACTGATCGTCGTAAAGGAAAAGTGATCAGAGTATTGAAGCGCGTTTTCATCGTGACTCATGAGTGTTCTATGGCAGCTAGCACTTAGTCCAAATTGTCAATGGTAGGTGCCGGTTGTGAAGGGTCACCTGGGAGGGTGTCAGGGATGACACTGGGTGGGGAGTCAGATGTTTCGTTCGGCGCCCCCCCATGCGCACTGATTTGAATGCCAAGGTGGGGGGGTAGGGGTGGTCCCGCTAGCAGGAGTCCAGCAAAAGGAGGGAGGCAGCTGGTGAAGGCCAGGATGAATCAGATACGCAACAGACAGGCCGCGCTGACCTTAGTAGGGTTTTGGTGCCCCCTCCCCCAGGTTGATAGCATTGTTTTATCAGGAGGTGAAGGGGGGCCCACCGCGTGCGACCCTGTTTGGAAGCCGATGTGGGGGGGGGAGGGAGTCTTCAGGGATGGCCCAGGCCAGTAAGAGATGAAGGGATGAAGGGGGAGGCCAGAGCTGAGTGGCTCACCTGATGTTTGCTGGGCCTCCCAAGGCATCTCGGGAGCCCCTCCTCACAGGTCGTTATTGTGGGTGGTGTGTCTGTCAGGGGTATGGTTGATGTGTCAGGAAAAATTAGACTCCCATCTTAGACCTTACTTCTCATTCCGGGGCACCGATTTACGTAAAACAAGACATTCTTCAGAAGTTTAACTGGTATTACTCTGGAGTGTATGAGGCGCCCAACAGAGCCCTGGGCAGCGCGGAGGAGTCGTTCCTACTGCTACCCCTGCCTCATCTCTCTACAGACCAAAGGAAAAGCCTTGGCACTGTGATCACAGCAGATGACAACAAACAGGCGATTCAGGAGCTCGCCAGAAATAAGCCAGGCCTAGACGGCCTACCTATAGAATATTGTAGCCCTTTTGCTGGCAACCTGGCACCTGGATTAGCATAAAGTATGATGATGCCCTAAAATTTGGGGAGCTGCAACCCTCTCTCTAGGAGTCATTGTTGCTTTCTATTCCTAAACCGGACTGAGACCCCACTTGTGTGTCCTCTTTTCCTATTGCCATTCTAGGGGCAGACTGAAAAATAGAGGTGAAAGTTTTGTCCAGTAGAAATGCTAAGTTACTCCCAGAACTCATCCATCCAGACCGAAATGGATTGGTCCCTGGACGTAGTACCTCACAAAATATTAAGCGTCTGTTTTATATCCAAGATCAGATACAGGGGCGGTTTTCCCATGCAGCATGCCTGGTGCTTGTCTTGGAGAAAGCGTTTGACTCTTTGATGTGGGAGTACCTATTCAAGGTCTTAAATCAGATAGGTGTGGGCAAATGCCTTCTGGCTTATATGCAGCTGTTATATACTAAACCTCTCTCCGAGTCCAGTTGGGACGTTCTCTCTCATCCACGGTTCCATTAGGTCGCGACATCCGACAAGGATGGCCCCTTTACCCCACTGCTATGTGCAATGGCCATGGAGCCAATTGCAATTTGGCTATGGAGAGATGGCCAATCCTGGGGTATACCTCTCACGACAGAACGCATGTTGTGTCACTGAACGCTGACGACTTGATTCTGTACCTTCAGGATGTCTGCTCAGACCTATCCCCCATTCAAGGTGAGCTCCAGGCCTTTGCAAGAAACGCAGGCCTCGAGGTCAATTGGGAAAAGTCCTCGGTCTTTATCTTACACCCCGACTTAGCCCCACAAGAGGTATGCCTGGGAGGATCACCACTTTGCTGGTGGAATTCTGCCATCAGATACCTGGGGGTTTGCCTCTACCATGCCCGACTTATCTCTGTGATGGCAATATAAGACCTGCGCTGATGGCATCAAAATCACAAGTGCAATCCTGGAAGAGGTTATCTATGGCCACTATGGGGAAGATTGCTTTATTGAAGATGGTAATCTTACCCAGGCTTTTATTTGACAAAACTACAAGTGGTGCCTCCTCTTGGCCTCTTCCATGAACTAGACATGTTGCTGGGAGAGCTTATTTGGGGAAATGGCAGCTGCCGCATAGCTCTGAAAAACAACTTTAGTTGCCCACTGGGGAGGACGGTCTAGGTGCCCCATCGTTTGAGGCCTACTACCTGGCAGCACAATTGCAATAGGTGATCAGGTGGCTACCAAGCTGCAACCTGGAGGAAGCATACCATAGCCCATAGCCCACAGCCTCTGACGACCACCACAATCCGGGGCTTCCTAAGGTTATATCCAACTCCCTGCAATCCTTGTAGGTGCATGTGGCCCGCAAATGCCTCACCAGAGTTCAACTCCTTATGCGGTACACCCCTCCATATGCCCCGGGATTCCCATTGCTAGGTCTTCCATGATAAACTGGGACATATTCGGCGGCGGAACTACATGGCTGTCAGTATCGTGCACTGACCACAGCCAGTGACCTTTTCTCTGAAGGCCACCGCCTTTCCTTTGAGCAGCTCCAGGCGAACTATGACCTCCTGCCGGGACAGTTCCTCACATGCAGTCAATTACATAATACGTCATACCCTGTGGTCCATGCAAGACGAGGAGCCTGCGACACATACTGTCCTGCAGGTGCTTTTTATTATGGGGGAGGGCCATTGTTTCATCACATGGATCTAAGGAGCAATCCATAGTCATACAGGTGCTTCCCTAGGGCCCATACACGCCAAATGGGAGGATGATTTGGGAAAAGGTGCTGAACGACACTGAGTGGGAACAGGCTCTAGCATTTCCTCAACAGGTCTCTGGAAATGCCAGATTTAAGAATATACAATTTTTCGTACTTCATCGCACATACCTGCCCCTACACTGTTCAACCTCTATTTACTCACGGCAGACCTACGATGCCCCTGTTGTAATTCAAGGGAGGCAGATCTCAATCATATGTTATGGTCCTGCCCTGATGGACTTCTGCCAGTGGGTACGTGAGGCACAGGAGGAGGTCGCGTAACTCAATGATGATATAGATAGATATATATATCTATATATTCACTGAAAAAACCATAGGTTTCACACATGTTATAGTTAGCGGAAATTTTACTGATAAAAAACCAATGAAATTCCCCCGTTATAGTTAGTGCAGGCAACTATAACTCACGCGACCGCAATCCTCTGCTGATGACATATGTGTCTTTATGAAAAAAAAATATTTGTAATATATGTATAGCTAAAAATTTATGGAAGAAGACATGGGCAAATAAGTGTCTAAATACAGTATTAGCATCAGCAGAGGATTGCGGTCGCGTGAGTTATAGTTGCCTGCACTAACTATAACGGGGGAATTTCATTGGTTTTTTATCAGTAAAATTTCCGCTAACTATAACATGTGTGAAACCTATGGTTTTTTCAGTGAATTTGCAAGGTTTTTTAAATGCTAATTCCTAACTATAACGTGTTTTTTCAGTGAATTTGTACGGTTTTTTGAATGCTAAGTTACTTTACGCCATTCGTGGCGCGCGCGCCCACTTAACGCAGTTCTTTCCGTGCACGCACGGTGCGCATCGCGCACCGTGCGCGCGCAGTGAGCACGCGGTGCGCTTCGCGCACCGCGCGCCCACTTTACGCAGTTAGTACCGTGCACGCACGGTGGGCACGCGGTGCCCACGTTACGCTAGATGGGCCATGTACGCACGATGCGCTTCGCTCACCGTGCGCACATGGAGGACATATGATGCGCTTCGTTGTGAAAGGTAATATTTTAATTTTTCACTTGTATAAATAAGCCAGTAGGTAATACATATACATATACACACACACACATACACACTTAGGAAGCTTACGTCCCGGGTATCTTTAAATGCAGGAAGAGGTACACAGTACGGTCTCGCTTTGAGGGAGTGGCCCTTTTACTCGCTAAGCGAGCACTTACCATTCAGTGGAAGGCTTCAGCTACCCTGCCGGTTGCAGCATGGCAGGGCTGGGTGCATAAACAGGGGAAGACGAAAGGTGAAGCCCTACGATATGGAGAGTCTGTAGGAAGGTGGATATCTGACTATGGTTACCCCCAACTTTTTGCCTAGTGTCTAGCTGGTTTTTCGACTTAGTTGGCCTGAGATCCTGCCATTCAGGGTCTCAGGCTGTCTGCTCTCTCTTTAAAATGGACTCCATGTACCCTAGGTACATTCCCAATTGGTAAGGATCACCTTATTGGACCCTGTACAGTGTACCCTAGGTACCCAGGGCATAGGTGTACCCTAGGCCTCCCAGGGGCTGCAGCATGTATTATGCCACCCCTGGTCTGGCCTTCCAATCAGACACAACTGGCTGATCACTCAGCTGGGGCAAGGTCGTGTAATCACCCCTTGCTTAGATATAGTATACCTATATCTACCCTTAAAATAGACACATGTGTACCTATCAGCCACTCCTATGGCAGGCCTTAACAATCCTGGAGGCAGAGTGCTTGGTAACATGTGAGATGGTGCTCTAGCATGAGCTGAGCCTGTCTGCAGCTTTCGGAACCATGTCCTTATAGCTGTTCTATGATATAGCCTACCATATACTCTTAAAGTACCTTATAATATTAAACGGTTATGGTAACTATGGTTTGGCTTTATCAAAACATGTCGTGTAAGGTGTCTAACACTTTGGAATAATACCCCCATACCATTTCTGGTGATGAGGATATTATTCCTCCCTTCTAGAGGGAGAGACATGTTAAAATCCTACTTTGCTGTTTAACTCTAACCAAAGCCTCAGCATCACAAAATGGATGCTGCTGCCACAGACACGAGTCTGACCTCCTGCTGCTGGGAGTGATCCCGGCAAGGGAGGCTTGGACAATAGGTTTCCTGCCTTGGGAGGTGCTAGCACCACCCCAGACAGGCCTTAGTGTATTGGGGCAGGGAGGGATGAATAGAATGAGACATGCCTGGGGCACACAAGGTGTCCCGTGCATAGTCCAGTTCAAACCGGTGCTGGGGCACTCCAGCCCCAGTCCTGGCGCGAAACTGGACAAAGGGAAGGGGGTGTAACCACCCCCCTCCCAGGTCCCACCCATAAGGCGTGACCTAGCAGGTATCCCAGCCCCCCAGATTAGTATAAGAGTGGGAGTTGGGCCTCAAGACTTCAGATTATCCTGAACCTGCAACTTGAACAGAAACTCTGGACCTTTGACGAAAGAAGAAGACTGAAGAATCTCCCTTGTGGCCAAGGAGTGGCTACCCTGTGCAAACAGGCACCATCAAGAGACTACCCTTTGCTTTGCTAAAAGTTCTACGAGGGACCAACTGCAGAGCCCGACCAGAGCCTTGACTTCCAGACTTCTCCGACCCTGATCCACATCCACAGCCGTGCTGAGATCCGTGGAGGCGACGAGAGACGTGGGACCGGCTACCTGGGAAAAGTGGCTAGTATCTTCAAGCGCAGCTTCTGAGGCACCCTCAAAGTTGTGCACCGGGGATTGAGAAGCCCCAAGCACCATCTGCACCGAAGATCAGCCCCCCACACTCCACGAGTCCTGCGTGGGGCCCTTCTGCATTTTCCTGCTTGCCGCGTCTGTCCGGTTGCTTGCCCGCTGGCTAGTGGCCTTTGAGACGACGCACCCTGCAATCTTCAGCGCTGGTTTGGCTCCTCCAGACTGGCTCCCGCTTCTTTGAAAAAGAGAAGCACCCCAGACCTTCCTGGTCTGCACCAGAAGCAAGTCCTCCGTTCTTCGTGGGTTCCGCTTGCCAAGGCTTGGTGAGTCCTAGTCCAACTTCGACGCCGCCGACAGCAAGAGCCTTCGTGGGACAGCTCGCCTCCTGGTCCTGGTCGTCCTCGACGTTCCCTGGTCCTCGTGGCTGCAGCGACAAGCTTCACCTTCACCTGCAATCTTCACGACATCGCCTGGTTCCTTCCTGGTTCCACGTGGTCACTGGCTAGTGACCTTGACTCTGTCCCCTCTGCTTGCAGGTATCCTTTCTTCCTGATCCCAGCCTTGGGATCCACCGGACACTCTTCACAGACTGCCTGTCAGCATCTTTCTTCAGGCATCCATAGGAGTCGACGACGAAACCCGACGCAACTTCACACCTATGCACCCGCAGCCTGTGGGCTAGGTAACTTGGGTACTCCGGTGCTCATCAGGGTAGTGACTATCCTAGTGTCTAGTTTTCCAGTCTCGACTTCCTAGCTACTCCGGAAGTGTCCTAAATCTATTTAATTCAAAACTGTACTATTTCTATCGATTATACGCATTACGTGTGAGTGTTTCCACTCTGCACCTGAATCCCGTGGGCCTCCCACTTCCTAACCTTTGGTAGTATAGTGTAGCCCCAGCGATTCCCTAGGCCTAGGCCTATCCTATTTCCGTGACAGTGGTCCTTATACCACTTACTTAGTATATGGTTTGCGTGGCCCCTAGGGCCTAACTGTATTACTTACCTGTGTGACTTAATGTATGCTTAAATAAGACTGTGTTGTACTTGCCTCTAATCTCATAAAGAGTGCTGAGGGTTGTCTAGAATAAATACACTTTATTTTGATATATATCTGTTGTGGTGTCCTTTCATTTGGTATTCAAGGGATTATATATGGTATCACAGCTGGCTTCACATGCCATTCAGAGTTTAGCCTAAGACTGCTCTTGTCCATGCTACCACTAGGATAGCTGGTCTATAAGGTTGACTTTACAACCAATCACCATAAGGGTTGTTTGGACTGATATAAGGTGTACACTAGAACTAGTGACATCATACATCAGGCCAACTTCTCACAGAGGCATGCCACCTGCCCAAGCGCCCAATCACACAAGAATGGGAGACCCTTTAAACACAATTTTTGGACATCATGCTTCCTGATGATCACCCCCCATGAACCCAACAGACTTGAGAAGGTCTTGGCAGGCAGTCCTACACAGTACATCATCGCTAATCAGGTCCTTGGACCCTTATCTCCCTATCCTCTTTTGCCCACAGACAGTGCAGAGACGATCTATGGGCCTTTGCACCAAGTCTCTCATAGCTTCTACCACTGTGCCATCCATACTGCTATGCCCTAGACACTACTTCACACCTGACCCTGTCTCTACCAAACTTCGTGCCCCTCCCTAAGTTGCAGACTCAATCCGCTGTGTACTTGTAAACTACTGTCAATATGTGTTCAGTTTGGTATACATTGATGTAAGGCGGGTTGTTCTTGCGCCTCTGACCGTGAGCAGGCTCACCTACGCTCAGGAAAACTAGTCCCATTATTGTTTTGCATGTTCATTTGCTCATTCTTGTAATTCCCTACCAAAGGGAGGAGCAGCGAAAGCTTGCTGAAGGGTAATTCATATTGAATCCTCCCTGCAGATGCAGCACCGTTTGACAGCTGACATGCAAAAACAGATCCAATTCGCTTTTGAGAAGGCAGAAATGAAGACGTCTAAGGTAGATCACGGTGGAGCAACAAAGGCATAGTGGGAATGCCAGAGGCCAAGAAAGGCCAGAATGTGATGGAATTGAGGATTGGATCTTCAAAGCAGTGATCACCGCATGGCATCTCTCCTTTCTTTCCAATAGAAATAACCCATCATGTGATGGTGTATTGCCCCCCCTCACACAAAGGTCGCACCAAGACCCATTGTCACCAAAATAATTAACTTCCTTGATCATGCAATATTATGAGATACCCGAAAGGCTGCACACTTCCAGACAGACAAGAAACTTATGGTGTTTCCCAACTACACTCTAATGATTCAACATCATGGAGCTTCTTTCATAGGAGTAAACTTAAAGCTCTGAGCAATGTGATTGAGGTGAACTGTCCTCTTTTTTTTCCAAGCCGACAGTAATCCTTGACCAAAAAGCTTTCTTCCTCATGGGGCTCAAGGCACACAGCACAGGGTAGAGCAACAGAAGTTGAATTTGGAGAAATG
This sequence comes from Triturus cristatus, assembly GCF_964204655.1. Classification (NCBI taxonomy): domain Eukaryota; kingdom Metazoa; phylum Chordata; class Amphibia; order Caudata; family Salamandridae; genus Triturus; species Triturus cristatus. The sequence continues at coordinate 60,072,410 of NC_140584.1, forward strand.
GGAACAATACAAAAGAAGGTTAAGACGCCGGGAATAGGATCCCTGAGGCAAAACTCAGCCCAAACGGATAGCAGCTCCTACACTTGAGTAAGCTTAAGAGGCTAAGGATGCAGCATTGATGGCAGTAGCAACCCTCTGATCTGCAACTACTTACAAAATATCAGATTCATCGGAGGCAAGTGAAAAAGGCAATACTGAATATTCCCCTAGGATTGAGGAACACATGAACCTACCTAAGATAAGCAGGTCCCAGTTGGCTGAGGATTAGTTATGAGTGCACTACGACACAGCAGGTCCCTGAACAGAACACTATGGTTAACATCCTGAGGGGGATGCAAGAGAGGTAGGAGGGGCTGGCAAAAGTAACCCATTTGTGCCAGCCCATTTAAGTCTAGGACATCTGGTCAAGAAAAGCCAAGTGCATGCATACATATGTTAAGAGATTGGGAGTGCATTCTGTAATCTTACAAGAAGCCCATCTCACAAAAAAGTGATAAACTTCAGCATAAAAGAGGGTGGGTGGGGGGGGGGGTGTTAGGGGACAGGGGAAACACCAGGGGAGTCTTGTGGGTAAGTTCTACAGTCCACATTTTTGCAAAAAAACAACAAATAGATGCAGAAGACAGATATGTCTAGATTATGGGTCAAGTAGATTGCTGGAGAATTCACTTGCTAGGTCTAGATCTCCCCAGCACTGACCAAGCCACACGCCTATAGGTAATTTCCTCATTAGTGTCAACGATTTTCTTTGACTCTCTCCTTATCAGAGGCAATTTAACTGCGCTATTAACATTAATCTCAACATCTAGGACGGAGGCTAAAACACTTTGACCACAATCCTCTGCTCTTGACAATACAGTGGGGGAAGAGCTCTGACTAGAATTCCCACAAAGGCACTAACAACCATCGGATTTATAAGATACAGTGTACAGAATGCAGAAGATATAACCCATTATATTAACACCAACGAGGGCTCTACAGATAATGTACAAAATTAGTCTGAGGCATTCAAAGTATATATAAGAGCCATATGTCTTATGTGACCAGTCGCTCATATTTGAAGTAGAATTGAATGTGTTAAGAGACTACAGCAGTAGGACCAGAATTTGCCACAATCTCATTCACAAAAGGCAGCTCCATACTGATCTCCAAAACAGGTTAGGCTCTCGTGATTACAGCAGCAACTAACTTTGCTACACTCAGAGGGAGACAGATCAGGGGGCCTGTTAGCCAGACAAATCTGTACCAAAGGACAATACATAGTCATAACAACCTATGAAATATTTACATCAAATTACCAACAGTTGCACATGCTAACTGAAGTTACCAAAATTGCAATCTGTGATAATTACGAGTATGCTGCTAGGTTAAAAAAAACAATAGCCCCAGCACACATCTCGTATAATGGTATGACAGCTGTAGCCACAGTAAGTCACGAAAGTATAACAAGTCTTGGAATGTATTTTCTTTTGTTCTTTTATTCTTCTTTTAAGCTCCTTGGATTTCCGTATTTAGCACAGGTTACAAGCCATACAGGTTACAAGCCAACACGTATTTCGTCGCCAGCAAGGGGATTACCCAGTGACTTTCAAGGCTGAATAAAATACAGAATACATAATCAGCAGGCACGTTGATTATGAAGCAAACTAGTACAAAGTACTGACCAAAGTACAAAACACCTATCAGAGAAGTGCATAAAAGCCGAAAATACCAAAAAGGCAAAATGTAAAAAGGTATACCAAAATATTCACCCGACAGTATCATTAGAGTGACAACATATACATAGTGGTAACACGAGGGTGTGTGTGCAGGTGAGGACTACATCTCACCGTGTAATCTCAGTCCAATAATCCTTACACAACCTCATACCTGGTGCAGTCAAATCATGAAAAAGCACCCATGATTAAAAAATTCGTGCAACACTCAAGTGAGCGTGCCAAGACACAAACCTCCTGCGTCCTGTATTTAGTTCATTCTAAAAAGGGGAAGCAACATATAATTAAAATTATCTCCAGACATCCAGAACTGAAATCTATTAATAATCATCTAATCTTGTAAATGTCCAGTGCTATATATTAATACATACTTTCAGTGTGGTGATAATTCCGACCCATACGGTCTGTAGGTAAAATAAGTAAAACACAGAATCCACAAGCCAGATCCCGAATCTTGGTCTGGTACCTGTCAATATAAGGAAAAGGAGTACCCTTACTATCGATCATTACTTGCAATTATTGGGTCAAAAAAGTCAAAAGAAACCAATACCTAATCCAATTCTCTTCTCATGCCACAAGTAACTACCGATTAGCGTTTGCAGTCTAGCAATTAAAAAGGACATCAAAATGAGTGAACTACCTCTGCTCGAGTGGGGGCAGTAGCCCATTACCCTTTGTCAATCAGTGAATAAAAAGAAGCTCTGTAAAGCCCGAAACTAGAAGCTGTCTTCGTGAAAAATGGCAGAGACTCAGTAGAGTCGCTCCCCTAAGCACAAGTCTAATACCATACAAGACGCGCTATTGTAGGTAATCCTTCAATCTAGTAATAATTACAACCTTCTACGTGCTTAAACTTTCCTCTTCTTCACAAATCTTACCGTTGTTATAACTGGTGATCTTGCGTCGCGTATCCTCAACAGTCCTCGAGTACGAGAGACAAGTTGTAGTGTCAGCCTCGTATAAATGGCCTTGAGAGATGAAAAATCCCGCGAGAAGTCCCAGGCTAAGGTAAACAACCACGGAAGTCAGTCTGTCCTATGCGCCATCTTGGAGTGGTGATGAATATCATTCTAGCGCGTTCGTGAAAACTCATCATGCACAGATTTCTATGTCGCTTAGACAGTAGGTATGATGTAAGGCTAAATATTTAAATAACAGAATCCGCGTGATCTCCACTATAGTAAATCGGATATGGACATCTTTCGGACCAAATTGTTTATTTCTTACGCTGTGATAAGTGTATTCATAATTAGAAAAATGTGTACACTCGAACTCCTAGGCATATAAATAGTGATGAGGTTAGAGAGAAAAACAACAGCCCAATATTCCTATTATGCTATAGCTGGTCTATAGCATCTCCAAAACATATTGGTACTCTCTTCGTGTTAGCGTGCCATCTTGAAAAAGGACAAAATAAAATTCAATAATAACATATAAGGTTAAAATAACCAAAATAATTAATCTAGCTCAAAATCAGGCTAGTCTTTGTCTAGACCTATAGATAAGAACTGAGGTGTTAAAGTACATCTGTTTTCTTTCATAAGCAGTACCTTACTTCAAGAGTTAGTTAATGCAAAAATAAAGCTATTATTTGCTCATCCTTCCAGTGACACTCATTCAAAGTAATATCCCAAATACCAACGTGTTCTATCCTGAGTGTCTTCTTTCTTACGTAGACAAATTTCCTTGATGTATGGAAACCCACCGTACCGTGATTCTTCCCTCTTGATCAAGCTATTGATTGTTCACCCTTTGTGTGACACTCATTCCACATGATATGTAGTCGTACTACTGGTCTGTCTCCATACAGATTGGGAAGTTTTAGACATGCACCTAAAATAAACAGTAAATAAAATGGCAATACAAATGGCATTCACAATATTATAAAATGAACTCAGTTATTAAGATGCTATGATATTTCAGCCCAGATGTATCAATTAGCCCTCATGTATGGTCCAATATTTTCATACAGTAATCACAAGTGCAATGTAATATGTTATTGAAAGAATACAGGTGCATATCTGTAATTTGATCACTGGTAAGCTTATAGCGTACAATCTTCTACTTCTAACTTATATTTGGAATGTATGGCCAAGTGTCCTCAATATATTTAAATTAGGTAGTCAAAATCCTCATCTGTCCAACCCATGTATGTTATATAGTTCCATATTTAAACAATGAACAGGAAACTTCTTCTGATACTTTTTCTTACTGAATATGACATTATCTTCCCAATAAATAATGTAGTTCCTGGTCTATATTGAGACCTGTCTCAGTACTTTGTAACCGAAGTATCCAATGTGCCTCACTTCTTCGCATCATTAGTTCTCTATTACCTCCCCTCGGGTGTCGCAGGGTTTGATCAATACCATAGAAAGCAAAATCCTTTGTTTTCTTTTGGGAGGCGCATTGTAGAATGTGTGCAGCGATGGGATATCTCACATCCCTCTGTTTCACTGCCCGCATATGTTCTCCAATTCTCTCTCTCAAAGTTCTAATGGTGCTGCCCACATATGTTTTGCCACATCTGCACTCAATCACATACACTACAAATGTAGTGTTACAGTTAATGTTGGAAAGGATCTTGTATATTCTCTTATCAGGACCGGTAAAAGAAGTTTTCTTATTGCATGCCTATTTGCAAGTTACACAGTGTCCACAGATATAAAAGCCAATGGTGTGTTGCGTTAACCATGTGTTAGACCCCTTGGGTCTCGGGTAACTAGGGCTAAGCAGATTTCTTAAGCAGACACCTCTCCTATATGTGATATCAGGTCGTGTACTGATTGATCCTGCAAGTGAAGTATCCTCTTTTAGGATATGCTAATGTCTGTTAAGGCTGCGTGTAAGAGCCCTGGAAACGGTATTGTAGTTCGTGACCATCCGTATTTTATCATTCTTGGTTTGAATTTTTGGTCTTTCTTTCAAAGTGTCACGTCTATCATTAGTAAGTATCCTTTGAATAGCCTTCAAAAGTATGTGTTTTTTATAGCCTGCTTTGCTAAAACGTTCCATCATCTCATTGGCACATTCCTCAAACTCCAGATTAAAACTGCAGTTGCATCTCGCCCTGATAAGTTCCCCGAAGGGGATTGTCATGATCTGGTGTGCAGGATGTGCACTAGTAGCGTGCAATATAGCATTGCATGCCGTGGTTTTGCGATACAATTGGCTGTGTATCTGGTTATCTCTGATGTACATCTCAGTGTCTAGAAACGTGATTTTATCTTTGCTGAAATGTGATGTGAACCTAATGTTGTAATCATTACTGTTCAGGTGTTCAATTAAGCACTCCAGTTTCTCTGTGCTTCCTGTCCATATCATGAGGCAGTCATCAATATACCTGCCCCAGAATAGGATCGAGTCAATCCATGAGGAGCCCCTGTCGCTCCAGATCCATTTCTCCTTCAGCCAACCCATGAACAGGTTGGCATACGAGGGGGAGAACCTGGAGCCCATGGTTACTCCCTGTTTTTGTCTAAACCAAGTTTCTTTGAACAAGAAAACATTATTGTCCAAAATTAGTTGTATCATATCCATAAGCATCTCTGTGTGATCCCAAGTACTTGCTGACCTTGTACTCAAGATGCTACGAATGGCTCTTAGCCCTGTGTCTCTTTTGATACTCGTGTACAACACAGTAACATCTAGTGGCACCATGATCATATTGTCTTCCCATGTTAGGTCTGACAAAGTTCCTAGAATATGCTTAGTATCCCTAATATACAATGGTAAATTACAAACTAGAGGTTTCAGAAAATATCAACATATTCCGATATTCTTTCAGTTGGACCCTCATTGCCCGATATAATCGGCCTCCCTGGAGGAAAATGGAGGTTTTGTGAATTTTAGGGAGCGTGTATATGCTTGGATATTTTGGACGCACTACCCTCAAATATGTGACCTCATCGTCATCGAGAAGTCCCATCCTATGCCATTGCTTGAGGTTTCTGTTGATATAGTCTGTTAGTGTCCATATAGGGTTATGGGGAAGTTGTTCATAGCATTCCTCATCACTGATTTGTGAGAGTATCTCCTTTTCATCATCTACACTTTCCATCACAACTATATTCCCACCTTTGTCAGCTTCTCTTATGGTGATTTTGTCATTAGTTCTAAGGTTTTTCAAGGCCTGGCTTTCGCCGTATGTTAGGTTATCTGTTCTCCTAAGAGACTGTCTTTTCTTATTCATATGTTTGTCTAGATCTTGTAAGACTGTGGAAGATGTCAATGTTGTTTCCTGTTTGTAATGTTGGTGTCCATCTGGACTTTTCTTTTAAACCACTTGAGATATTGCAGTCACTCACAACATTCAAATCTCTCATAATAATGTCTGCACTTACTAGTTCATCCTCACATTCTGTCAAAGACACCAAAAGCCTTGTGTCCATTATGTCCTGAATTGATAGCTCACTAGATTCAGATGCACCGTATTGTTTGCCAAGTCCTTTATTTCCAATATTCATCATTTGAAAATGTTTCTTAATTTTGATTTGTCTCACAAATTTATATAGGTCAATTTTTACATCACATATATCTCCATTACTACTAGGGCAGAAGCCCAAACCTTTAGCAAGCAAAGATACATCATCATCAGACAGGAGTTTATTTGACAAATTCACGACATTGACCTCCCCTACTGCCTTTGGTTCCACGACTTTGTCCTATATTGCTAGGTTACTCAAACGGGCACAGGATCAAAAGATGGACATGGACACCCTGATCACATTGGCAGAGATCAATTTTGCCATAGACCAACTAGCCATGGGGAAAACTCTTGGCAGCATTGGTCTACCCTTGTAGTTTCACAAAGAGTATCAGAATAAGCACTCAGAAAGTCAGTTAAATCTGTATAAAGCTGCTGACCAAGCAGGTGTGCTTCCATTCACAAGTATAGAGGTGATTATCGTATTGTAGTCGAAGCCAGGCCAAGACTTACTAGATCAAGAATCCGACTGTTCTCTGTCAATATTAAACCTAGATTGTAAAATATTGAACAAAATAATCAAAAACAGAATGCAAAGGCTCTCCCTCACCTCACCCAGACCAAAGTGGCTTCGCTTCTGGCAGGAGTAGTTCCACACATTTTTGCAGAATTTTCCTCTGATGGACACAATACCATTCAATAGCATATTCGCAGCAGTGGCCTCTATTAATATGGAGAAAGTATTCAATATCCTCTTTTGGAATTACCTCATTCAAATCCTTAAAGAGATGTACTTCAGCAGAAATATCCTGATATGGATTAGAATGTTATACTCAGCTTTGTGAACGTGTGGAGTGATGCACTTGGTAGCTTGTCAGGTGTCCAGGACAGGTACACCAGGTGTTAACGCAGTAGTGGCAGCCTTGGCTCTGGTGGAGTGAGCCCGCAAGCCCTCGGGAGGGGAGGGGGGGTGGGGGGGTGGGCAGAGGGTTCCATCTTTACCAATGCATAGCATATTTTTATGCAGAGTACTATCTATATGGAGATGGTTAGTTTCTGCACAGCCTTGCACTTCTTCGCTCTAGTGAACCACATGAAGAGCTGATCGTCCACCCGGTGATCTTTGGTGTGATCAATATAGAATGACAGAGCTCTTTTTTTGATCCGAACAATGGAGTCTCTACTCTTCCTATAACGAATGAGGTGGGAGTATAAGGCAGGCAGTGTAACCCTTTGGCAAATGTAAAAAGGGGTGACCACCTCGGGGAAAAAAAGAAGCACGCGTCCGAAGAACCAGATTCTCAGGGAAGAAGTTGGTGTATGGAGGCTGGACCGACAGAGCATGAAGTTCACCAACCCTCCTGGTCGATGTAATGTCCACCAGGAACACCGTCTTCAGATTCAGGAGCAACAGAAGGCAGCAATGCAGGGGCTCAATGAAAGAACACATAAGGTAAGTAAAAACCAAATTTTAGTCCTATCGGGCCTAAACAAAGTGAGCAGGCATGAACAATTATTGTAAACTTTCAAAAATAGAGTCACAAAAGGTGGCTTAAATAGGGAAGGTTGGTCTGGCAGCCGCAAGAAAGATATGATGACTGACAAATAACCTTTAACGGTGCCCAGAGCAAGCCCTTGTCAGGCTAAAGAAAGAATCAACAACAAAACCTCAGCAGGAGGTGTAGTAAGGGGTTCCACATGGTTAGAGGACCAAACCATAAGCTTACTCCAACCGAAGGCATAGACAGTTTTAGTGGAAGGATGTCTGACTGCCAAGATGACACAACATTCAACTGGGTGATTTTTATGGGTATGTGGCGCTTGTGGACTTGTCTCACACTGTGTGTCAATTTCTAGATTGTTTCACCTGCTGTGCTTAAAGAGGAGGCAGAATTCACCCCAACTTCCCCAAACCAGATTCACTTGGATCGGACAAATAACCTGCACAGCACTAGCACACACAAAAATATTTGTACAATGGTAGAGAGTGAGAACCTTTGTAGGTCTTGTATTTCTTTTTATTTTCGGCCCATTGGCCTCTTCCTCGGATTTTCAGTATACTCGCTTGACCACACTGGTGTGTGATTACAAAACATATTTAGGATACGAAGACCATTTTAACTGCTGGAGGCTTCAAATTAGGAGGTCCCGTATGCATATTCAAACTGCTGAGATCTGCAGCGTACTCGCTGACTACAATTATTGTGTATTCACACAGCCAATATAGACTATGAAGACTACTCAATCTCGACGGACGCTTAAATGAAAAATATTTGATATATGAAAAGGAACTTCCAGTTAATTTGGATACTCTGATACTACACTACAAAACAAATTATCGGGTTGCAATTAGAACCCGTGCACAACTTCAGGATCACAAAAATGTCAAGCGCACATCCCTGAAGAAGTCGTAAGGCACTCCCTCTTGAGACGAAACACATATTGGCTGGCTAAAAAAACAAAGAAAGAGGCCAATGGGCCGGAAAAAAAAAGAAATATAAGATCTACAAAGTTTCTCTACCATTGTACTGATATTATTGTGCGTGCTAGAGTTGTGAAGGTTTACTGCCAAAATTACATCACATACTTCGGGAGGGAAATCGAAAACCCTCAACTGTCGCAGCTCTATCTCCATGCATAAAGGTGGAGCGATCGCAGGTTCGGGTTGAAGGCTCTACCCTGTTGTTGCAAGAGGAGATTCTCCCGAAAGGGCAGCCTGACCAGAGGACATATGCTCATGCTCAGCAGTTTGTGATACCATACTCTCTGTGCGTTATTAGGATGACTTGGGCCCAGTCGGTCCCGATCTTCTTGAGAACTCGCCGCAGGAGTAGTGTCAGCGGAAAGGCATACAGGAGTCCAAAATACCACTCGAGGCAGAACGTGTCTCTGAGTGAGAGTCACCTTGGAAACTCCAGCATACAGAACTGCTGACATTGCGCATCCCTGGCAGGGGCCAATAGATCAAACTATGGTTCTCCCCACGCTCAGAATAGACCTTACACCACCTCTGGATGTACACGCCATTCTTGATCTGGGAGCTATTGACTGCTAAGTTTGTCCGCCCTGCCGTTCAGAGACCCTATCAGGTGTTGGATGACCAGGAAAATGTCCTGACATTCCAGCAATGTCCAAAGGAACAGAGCCTACTGACACAGGGTCCACAACACCACTGTGCCGCGTTTGTTGCAATACTACATGGCGGTTGTTTTGTCTAACACCTTAACCAGCTGTCCTTTGCTAGATTGAAGGAAGACTTTCAATGCCATATGAATCACCCTCAGCTCTAAAAGACTGAGTTGGAGCTTGGAATCTGCCAGAGACCAGAGTCCTCTGATCTCTGTCTTCTGATCTCCACCCCTCCCAGATCGCCACCCCCAACCCAGGAGTGATGCATCTGTCACTGTTGTGAGCTCTGGGTGGGGAAGGGAGATGGGTCTGCCGCTGATCCAATTGCGGTTTGTCAGCCACCACTGAAGATCGTTTGCACTCCCATCTCATTTCTGGACCAGGTTGGAGAGGTTTCCTTGATGCTGTGCCCACTGGGACTTTAGGTCCCACTGCAGAGCCCACATATGCCAGCAGGCATACTTTACTAGCAGGATGCAGAAGGCATTGAGACCCAACAGCCTCATAGTCAGTCTCACTGAAATCCAGGATAGAGGCCGAAACATTGGTACCATAGCCTGAATATTCCAAATTTGTCCCTCAGGTAGATAGGCATGGAACTGCACTGTGTTCAAAATGGTTCATTTGAAAGGAATAGTCTGAGAGGGAGTCAGGTGTGACTTCAGCACATTGATAGTGAACCCAGCGAATGCGAAAGGTTCTCTGTGGTCTGGTGGTGGATGACAACTGCATGGGGAGAGCCCCCCTTCTACGCCCAATCACTGAGATAGGGAAAGTAGCTGGAATAATAGCTACGCCCTATCCCTGGCGTGAGCACCCCCTCGATGCTTACTTTGGCCAAAACAGCCTGCAGTTCCAGATGAAGCACGAAATTATGGTCCTCCTTCAGACATTCTTGGGAAGGTTGGGGGTGGGGGTGCAGGTGTTTCTAAAAATGGTAGGGCATACCCCTTCTGGCTGATATGAAGCACCACTTGTCGGATGTAACTGCCAACCATTGGGGGAGGTTGGGCCCGATTCTGCTGCCAACAGGATGGCTGTGCTGGATGGAGGGCACACTAATGTGGTTATGAGGTTCTGCCAGCTGTAGGGGCAGAGTACTAGACAGCAACTGCTGTTGTAGACAGTTTGAGAGGGAAAGGCCAAGAGATCTAGCAGTGACCCCGTTTTTGTGGAAGCCCTCGAACCCTGCATCAGCCTTATCTTCAAATAGGCGGCAGCCATCGAAGGGCATGTCAATCAGCGAAGACTGTACATCCTCGAGAGCCAAGTAAACCTTAACCTGAAGTGGAGAAACAGCACCACCATAGAAGCCACTGCTTTACCTAGGAAGTCTGTGATGTCCAATCTGCCCCAGTGGTGAACTTCACTGCATATCTGCCGTTTACCAAAGCTTGGCTGAGGATGGCACGTCCTTCTATGGGCTGCATGGGAAGCAGCTGCGCAACCAAATCCTACAATGCATGGGAATATTGGCCCAAGAAGCATGTGGCATTCACCTACTGCAGGGCAAGGCCGGTGGAAGAAAAAAATGTGCTTCCCAAAAGTGTCCAGCCGCATGGATTCCCTATCGGGTGATGTGGTAGGGAATGCACTTGTGTGAATCTTCGCTGTTCAGGCCTGCACCACCAGGTTCTCAGGGAACGGGTGCTGGGAAAGGAAAACTGGGTCTTCCAGGGTGGGATGTTGCTTACAGGCAACACTACCTGCAAGGTTTTGCCCAGACCACCAGAAGCACTTTGGTTAGGGCTTAATCGAAGAGGTGCATGGGTTCAGGTGAGCCAGAGACAGTGTAAAGCACCTCTGTCAAGGCATCTGTCTTGGCCTCAAAAGCTGGCAGCTGGACATCTAGGACCTTCAGCGCCCTGTGCATCATTTTTGCAAAAGATTAGCTGTCCTGTTAAACTTAGCCCAGATGGGAAACCATGCCTCCATCTTGGGAGATAGCCAGGCTACTGGCATCACCCAGCCTCCTCATTACTTGCTTCATGATGGTAAGGGTCATTTGGAAAGTCCAGGGGATGGGTAGATATGGAAGGTGCCGACATCAACCGCGAGGCGACACCAGTTAGAAGTTGGGAATGACGATCGGCTAATCAAGCAGCCCGGCAGCACCCAGGGTGACACGGAGAGGGACAGAGCCATGGTGGGAGTTAGTATCTATTGCGACATCATTCCAGATCCAAGGGAAGATCCAGAGGGCCCAACTGCCATTGAGGGTGATCCCGCTGATGGTAACCCAGTGGGGGCTTCTCTCAGATCCATGGAGCACGAAAATGCTTCAGGGGAGTCAATGGCCCAAAGATGGTATGCATTGCATCATAAAATTCTTTCGGTTTGGTGGGCGTTGCAACACCGCCAGGAAACTTAGGGTGGTGTGGAGTAGGCTCTGACACAGACTCTGCAGGTGGAAAGCAGGAGCAGGGCCTGAAAGTACAATAGAAGTCGAAGAGCACTTTGACTTCTTGTTTTTTTTTTACTTACCCTTCTTCGATGAGGAAGTCTTGGAGTGGGAAGACAATCGGCCACGGGTACAGCTCCGGAAGCAGTCCAAAGATCTTCCACAGGAATGAGAATGGGAACAGGAGAAGCACAGAGCCTTTTTCTGCCAAGCTACCAGGAGTTTCATCATCTGCTCGCGAATCGCCTTCGGGTGCATCCACTTGCACTTGATGCAGGCCTTGTAGTCATGACATGACCTCAGGCACCAGAAACAAACCAGGTGGTGATCGGATACAGACAGTTACCTGTGACAATCCCCACAAGACTTAAACCCCCGAAGGTTTAACAAAGGATATAATTCTTTATCCACACTGGGAACTAAGATCAAAAATGTCAATAAAAAGTTAGTCAAAAAAGGACCAAGGTAGCTCTCCGGATCCACGCGGATGGTGGGGAAAGAAAGAAACTGATGTCAGCACACTGGGGTGGTGCCTGTATAGGCATTGCAACATTTCGCCCGACACGAAGCCGAACAGTCCCATCTGCTGATGTGCAGACATACTGCTCAAGATTTTCTGGATATAGTCCAATGCCTGGTGAGGAATATGTGGATATATCAGAAATATGCATTTCAAAAAAGTTGCTAAAACCTAATAGGCAACCACTAATGGAACAATTAAGTGCAATATTTCTGCCAACATTAACATATGTTCTGGAAGCCCACCCTATTGGCTATGTGGAGCACAATGTAATTTATTCAGATCACTCTTTAGATAGGCATGGTCTGCAAACCAGGAACAAATTTGATTGAAAGTGCAATTACAGAAGCGATCCTTGGAACACAATGCGGCCATCCTAAGGATTTGGTTAAGGCTGAAACAAGCAAATGAGGAGTGTTTTAGAGAATTTTAAAAACAATAGTTACACTCACCCATGCTAGGAATGAAACACCCTGCCATTGGGTTACATTTATTTTTACTGCAGTAGTTAAATGTGCACACAATGTGGGACCTACAGCTATGTTATGCATGTTTTAAGAAAATTAAAGAATATATAATATTTACTTCAACTGCTAATGCCCTAATACTTTTTGAAAAAACAGATCACAAAATCTTTGTAAGTGCAGGTTATGATAGCAAACAATCTTGGGTCTATCACCATCTTGTCTTGGGGTAGAAATATACAGTATTTACGGCTTCGCTTTGACCTGTTTGACTTAGGCGATATTCAGCAAATTTGGAAATACAAACAACAAGATTATAGGTGCCAATTCTGCAGTATAACTGAAAATGTTTAGCTTTTGTAATTTGTTGTTCTCCACATTTTACATGTAAACACAATAGATTTTTATTTCCATCAATACGCCGACAATGTCTAGCACATAAAAGTTGCATACATTTAACTTCTGCTCAAAGAAGAACAATATTTGGCTTAGATCATGCCATGCCTCAGAGATCCTACCATGGCACTTGCTCCATATGGGTAGGGTTATTGACACCTTTCTGAAGTAGCATGGGGTAGCACATTCAGACACCTTTGATGTTTTTAGTGCACACAATGACTTTACACTACATGCACGAAATGACTCAAGAAAGGTTTGGAAAAAAAAGTCCTCTATGTCAACCATTTTGTCTTAAAGTCAATTACTTGCAATATGTAAAGGCTGGAGGTTAGGATCCAGGTCACTGTACTCTGCAGGAAGGTGTACACCACATAATGTAAATCTCCATTTCGTAGATATACCCACCCACCAATTTTGCTGATGGAGTCAAGTGCGTGCCCAGTGGGTGGGAACAGTCTGAAACTACACCCACACTGTTACAAGTAGTCAAACCTCCCCCCCCCCCCAAGGTGCAGGGGAGCCTTAAGTACACACTCAAAACGAAGGTCCATCTGCTGCGTCAAGGTCGTCACTGTGCCATGCCTTGCATGGGTGCTCTCAGTGTCTGAGTACCTGCACTGGGGAATACACATTTTTGTTGTTAATGGGGAGCAAATCCCCTTGTGCACACAAAAAAGTGCTCCCAGTACATGAATATGAATCGAAGTGAGGGTAAATAAGCTGTGAAGGATTCAACTCTTAAATCCTCTCGAGGGATCCCTTGATGCAAGACACTGTATTTTGCCAAAAGGCATATATTTAGCATAAAGACAAAAGTGATGAGAAAGCTATAATTTGTGTGAAATCTAGAATCTTTTTCACTTTCCAAATACCTCACCTGGTAATTCCTGACTCCGTCCCAGCATGCAGTCTGATTAGGCTGAGCCTTCAAATCTTCAATCCCAAACTGTCCAATCAAAAGGAACTGTGATTAGTTGTGCAACATCCAATTAGAGATAGAACATAGGCAGGGACGTATTTGCAGTGATGCCTCATAATGAACATTTAAGCTGTAGGTACCATCATAAAAGTAGTAAAAAATAAAAAACAACATCAGCATAATTTCAGTCAAAAAGTAACCAGCTATCCCACGACCAGCTGCTTGTATTGAGAAGCCTGATGCCCGATCGTCTAGGCTGATGTGTTGTTTTTCATGTTGGGAACTACACCATAGCTATCTTTGTAGAGGACAATAGGACCCTTTTAAAAACCCTTGTCCTAATGATGCCAGAGATTTCTACCTCCTGAAGCGCAGTTTAATATGAAGAATGATGGTACAAGTACTATCAGGATGCCTCAGAAAAGGTTTTTGAAACTATGAAAACGTTTTCATATCAGAGACAAGTGTGTTCCTACTGTGGGCCAGTGTCTCCCTCTAATAAGCACTTCTACTGATGTGCCATCACATATTTCTATCAGTTTTTTTTCGGCTCTTTAACTGGACAAAGTTGACTCCAATATGATAAAACCATTCCTTTTTATTAAACCAACATGGGCATGTGTATCCATTGTTCTTAATCACATCATGACAAACATCATCTTTTCCCACCATTCCTTGTAACCACTATTAGACTCAGCTGAGTGTGCCACTTGGGGCACCAATATAGATATTTCAAACTCTTTCATATCCCCATAATTTCCCCTGTAAATATAGCTGAGGCTTTACATTTAGGTACCTAGATGGCTGGCTAAGTCGCCCCACTTCCATATTTTGAAACAAATTTGAATGTAGCTCTGCATCGATGGCACAACAGGTTATTGCTTTGATCCATATGGTTTGCCAATTTGGTATTATAAGCAACGATAATTCTAATTTGTCAGACACGCTGTCCAGCTTCAAGACATTCAACTGCATATTAGATTTAAAATATTTGTGTTTATTTACAAACATTGTATTTTCCTAGTGATAATAGTAATATCTAATAGGTAACCAAAGTGAGAGAATCTGTTTAGTACTTTTTGAAGGCTTATAGGTATGTAAGAAATTAGATGGGAATCATCAGCCAATGGTCAATTTGGTATTGTAACCACACAAAGAACCGGAGTCACCGACAACATTGGCTAAATGAGTAAAAACGCCATTTTGTATAAAGTGAGAATACAGTTAGAGGAGCCTTGATTGAAACCTTTAGTTACTGAAACTGACTCAATTGCCCCATTCCGTGTATCCCATTTAAATTCTTTAAGCCTAGCAATCAAGTGATGATATTCCGCAGGTCATCGAAAGGAGCTGTATCCTACAGTATCTTTCACAGTTTGTCGCTAGCAACAATGTCAAATGTGGACTTCAAGACAACATTGAGATGTATAGTAAAGTTCTCATTAAGGCAGGGTTATCTTGGGGGATGTTGCGCGACTGAGT
Organism: Triturus cristatus; assembly: GCF_964204655.1. NCBI lineage: Eukaryota > Metazoa > Chordata > Amphibia > Caudata > Salamandridae > Triturus > Triturus cristatus. The sequence goes on from NC_140584.1 coordinate 60,087,865, forward strand.
TGTGGGTGGTCTGCTGTGGCAGGGGGTGGGGGAAGCAGGGTGGAAGTTTTGTTGGTTTTGAGGTCAATGAGGTTTGTTACGTTTTTATATAGAACGCATAATATACGCAAGCTACAAATGTCAGGACGCTATACCAGGCTTGTAAAGAAGGAAGGCGACACTTAGAATGGCTACTACATCGAAGGCAATAGACTCCGTCCGAGCATTGACGTGGAACATTAGAGGGCTTAATGATCATCGCAAATTACGTAAAGTATTGAATTATCTCACACGGCATAATATTGATGTGGCTTTACTCCAGGAGACTCATCTTCCTATACAAAGTGCGATGTTACGCAGCAGGGGGCTGTTGGGTAATGTCAACGTATCGGGTTTCACTACACATGCCCGTGGGGTAATGACCTGGGTTAACCCTAAATCTGAATACACGATTGAACTGCTGACGGCGGACAGTGAGGGCCGATATGTGATATCCAGATGCCGGGTAGGGGTTTAGACCTGTTTGTAGTGAATGTCTATGGTCCGAATTATGACTGCCCGGAATTCTTTACTACATTAGCACACGTGATGCATGGAAATTCGAGTACACAAATAGTCTGTGGCGGAGACTTTAATCTGGTTAGAAACCCCGAATTGGATAGGTCCGGAGGCCCGATGAGGAGACCGGTGGCGGCTGCTCGAACACTAGAAAACGTCATGATTAGTAAGGACCTCAGAGATGTATGGAGAGAGCTGCACCCGGCGAAGGGAGGTTTCACACACTATTCCGCATACTATGATTTACACACGTGCATAGACTACTGGTTGGCCTCAACGTCACTCTTGGGTCAGATACAATCCTGTTAGATACTACCACGTACACGGTCTGATCACTCACCACTTTTACTGGTACTAGCCACACCCAAGCACACAATTCTACCATTCACATGGCGCTTTCCACCTTATTCATTGCTCGACCCCCTCTTTAAGGAGGAGTTGACGGACGCAATAAACACATTCTTCGCCACTAATATTGCCTCAGTAGAGAGTTTCCAAACAGTATGGGAGGCATTCAAGGTATACATCCGAGGAGTAGCCATGGCCAAGCGCTCGGGGGTCCTGCGTTCTATACGTCAGTGGTTGGCGGCCCTGGAGCAACAGTTGGAGAAACTAGAGGCGTGTCAGTCGGCCGGGGAGAGCGAAGAAGTTACAGGCGCAATGAAGGACCTGCTAGCTGAATACCAGGAGGCGGCAGATAGCGAAGTGAAACAAATGGGAAGTATGCCACGGCACAGGTCTATGGGGAGGGAGATAGGCCAGGATCGGTACTTGCGAATGTTTTAAAAACTAAACGCAGTTAAACCCTGATCTCTGAAATTCGATCTGAAGAGGGTGTAATGCTGACCGAAGAGGCAGATATAGCGAACAAGTTCAAAAGATATTATTCGGAATTATATGCTTCCCGCTCTTCTGGCATTGATGATGATGAAATCCTAGATTTTTTGGAACATATGAAATTACCTTTCTTACCCGATAATTATAGAGAATTCCTGATGCAACCCATCGAAAAGGATGAAATAGTGGAGGCACTGGCAAGTATGAAGGCATCTAGTGCTTCAGGCACCGACAACCTTACTGTGGGCTTTTATAAGGCCTTTATTGAACAGTTACTTCCCCATATCTCTACGTTATTCGACGATTTATGCGTAACGGGCAAGATGCCACAAACTATGAGGGAAGCAATGATAGTGGCCATCCCCAAACCAGACAAGCCCCTGGAGGAATGCGGCTCTTACCGGCCGCTCTCGCTGTTGAATGTAGACACCAAGTTGTTTGCCAAAGTTCTAGCCAATCGCTTGACACTGCTGACCCCGGAGCTGGTAGCCCCGGAACAGGCAGGGTTTATTCCGGATAGGAATCTCACATATAATATACGTACAGTATTTGGCACCATTCAACACGTCAAACAAGACACTAAGGCTGTTGCTGTTTTCTTAGATATGGAAAAGGCCTTCGATTCAGTGGAGTGGCCTTTTCTGCGGCAGGTGCTGACTCGGATGGGGCTTGGCCCGGTCTTCCTACAGCTGATTGGTGTGTTGTACAAAGCCCCCTCAGCGCGCATACGACTGGGGAATTTAGTCACTGATCCCATAGCGATCTCCAGGGGCACTAGACAGGGATGTCCCTTGTCGCCAACGTTATACGCTTTAGTTGCTGATCCACTGGCATGTGCGCTCAGAGAATATCACGGACATCGAGGTGTCCGGTTTCCCACATATGAAATTGTGGTGCCTATGTACGTGGGCGACACGTTGTTGTACATGAGAGACCCTGAAAACAATCTCTCCACGCTCCTAAGGTAGGTGGCACATTTTGGAGCACTCTCTGGCCTGAAAGTCAATTGGGCAAAATCTATAGTCCTCCCGCTCACTCCGAGCACGACACGATTTGAGATGGATTATCCCCTGCTATGGTCAGTGGACTCGATCCGGTACCTCGGGATTAGACTACATACTGACTCTGATATTGTGTTTTTAGAGAATTATGGCTCCGCCGTAGCTAAACTGGAAGATGATATCGAAACATGGATCAAGCTGCCACTGTATTTGATCGGCATGGTTTCCATTATGAAAATGGTGATACTGCCTAGATTCCTGTTCTTGTTCACGAATATTCCCATAGTGCTGCCACGCTCATTTTTTGTTCGAGTTAATAAGTCACTGGTACGCTTGGCATGGGCGGGCAAGCAGGCGCGTATACAATGGCGGATACTCACTTTGCCATATCATTTAGGAGGATTGGGCGCACCAGACTTAGAGTTATATTATAGAGCAGCGCAAGGCGCGCATGCTCACAATTGGATCTATGGAGCGGCGGATGTACCGTTTCTTCGCATGGAAAGGCTATTTACCGAACCCCTCCCCCTTCCAGCTGCGATTTTCGAACCAGTGGATCGTAGAACTGGGTTTCTGGATTCTATCAATTCGACGCGGCACGCTTGGTATTGCCTGTTACAACAGCAGGCGGGGGCTCTGCTATACTCCCCTGAGATGCCAATTGAATGGATCGTCTGGTTGGTCCCCTGTCGAGATGAAGGGGTCATAAAAGCGTTACACAAGTTAAACATTATCAAAGCAGGGGACCTTTTTGTTGGCGGAGCTGCGAAGACATAGGATGCGGTTACGGACGCTGCAGAAACGTATACCTTACTGCAACGCTTTCAGTTCCACTGCGTACGCTAGGCGCTACATCAACAGTTGGGGGATGACCTGAATGAACCCCCAGAGGCGAAAGAACTATCATATGTTATTAAAACTAAGTCACCCTGAAAGATAGTCTCCAATATTTATAAACAGGTGATGACATACCGTTCAAACCAGTATTCCAAAGCCAGGCTGGCCTGGCAAAGGGATTTGGAAATGACGACTGATGACGATATGTGGCATTACTGTTGCGCCAACACGAGACGCAGGGGAGCGATCCGCCTAGCGAGACAGTGGCAGAGACAGGAGACAATGCTCCCCTCTCCGCTCTGTAGATGGCAGTTTAGGGTACACAAAACATGGACACAAATATTTAAAGGAATAGGGGAATCCCGAGGCTTATAAATTGCTGAGATAGCACAGGTGGGAGACTTGGTGTTCTTTGAGACATCCAACAGGAGGGAGAATGTATTTTTTGGTAACGGGTACAGGTCAAATGCAGAAGGTAGGCATTCCTGACGGTAGCACATTATGTTGGAAAATTCTTTATTTGTTTGTTAATTAATATAAATGATTACGATTGCTGATACACAAATTCATAAAGCGCTGAGAGATATGCACGGTTATCCTGAGAGAGTGACGCTGCCTTCCCACTGGGATGCTGGCTACAAAGCTGTGTAAATATCCTCCTACATTGTGCCACCGGCCTCAGGGTTGTAGGCGTACGGCTGTGTATGTCAGTGACAACTACTCACAATAAACTGCTAAAAAAAAGGTAAGTGACAATGGCTACTTACCAGTCACTAAGGGCCAGTATCTGAGCCAACAGACTGACTTCAACTACCTTCAAAATGGAAAGGGGCTCCAGGTAGGGCTGTTAATTCTCCCCACTCATCTTGGCACTCACTATGGAACCCTGGCCAAGGACATTAGGAACAGGAAACAGGAAACAAGTTAGAAAGGTGGTGATGGGAGGGGCCACCCATAAATTAACCATAATTGTGGGTGACATTTTGATTTCAATACAAGAACCTGTTGAATCCTGCGCCCGCTCCTGAAGGAGCTGGAAACATATAGATCTGTCATGGGGTTTAAGGTCAATACAACTCTGAGGCCATCTGCTAAATCCCCAGTCAAACCAGAAAGCAGTACTGCAGACAATATGGAGGCAAGACCATAAACATCTTGAGAATTTAATTGGATCATTTAATTCTCCAAGTAGTCAAAGTAAACTATGCCCAATTACAGAAAGATTTATAAAGGGATTTTCAATGCTGAACACTTCAGAGCTACTCAGGCTTGAGATAGGTAGCTACAATTTAACTATGTTTCCAGCCTACAATACTCTACTTCTTTCAAACATGGCATACGAATGGAACACTATAAAATCGTCTACAGGCCTTGATTAACACCTTTATCGGGATGAACAATATGCCTATAAAAGCAGCAAAACAATCAAACATACAATTAGGCAACTTTGTTATGAGATTTCCTTGAGTGGAGGAAACCCCTAAACAATGGTATATAACGGGTCATACAAAGCTGGAAGGCCCCTGTGGCAAATACCCTAGATCTACGCCAATCAGAGGCTGAGGTTTACAATCCTCATTTACCACATGAGCCACAGTGGTAGTGTGGGACACAGTGGCAGACAAGAGAGGGTTGACAACATTTCCATCACCCTTCAGACTGCTATATTTCCACCCGGAGTTCAATCGGGGCCAAGGGTAAAACACATTTCAAAAGTGGAGGAAAAATAAATGTGTGATGGTAGTTTCCCTATTTTTAAATGGCAGAATCAAACAATTTGAGCATCTCTAATGCCAATACAACCTACTGATATAGAAATGGTGTCCTACTTCCAGGTGAAACACTGGTTCCTCCAACACGGGATTTGAGAAGAGGCTCCAGGGCAACTGACTACTTTGAGAAATGGATAAAAGGAGTCATTAACAACAAAAGATATCATGACAGCCATTCTATTCGGCATAACCCGCGCCACAAGACACCAGTTCAAATTCATTAAAAGCAGAAATTGGGAAGGACTCTAACAGATAAAGAATGGGAAAGACTACATACAGGGCAAGAACAGCAGGTATCAGTAAAATAGGAGAAACTCGATATAAACTGTTAACCTATTGGTATAGACCCTTCAAAGAATATCAGAATGTGATAAGTTGAAATGGAACACATGTTGAAGATGTGGAGCAATGGATACCCTCTCTCACCTGCTATGGCACTGCCCTAACCTGAGTCAGTATTAGGAGTAGATCCTTAGTGAATTAGTATTAGAGAGGCAAGGACCCGATCCATGCAGCAGCCATATCTTCACACCTCATTACAACGATCCAATCACCAGGATCCCCCCCCGGACCTCCAGCTATCTCCTCTCCCTCACAAGGCACACTGGTCTTGGCAAGCACGTGGGCACTGGTGCTCCAGGCTCAGGTGGTCTTGAAGTCCCTGCTTGATTTCCCCATTTGGGGGGCCTCAAGCTTCCCTTCTTGTAGTCCATTTTCCGACACCACATGCTTGCTTTTGGAGTTCCCTCTCCTCTGCCCTCTCTTCCCCCAGAGAAGAATCTGTCACAGCAGGAGTGAAACCAAATCTGATAGCCCCACAACACAGGCCATGGCAGTGAGTATAAACTCACACCAGGATGTTAGCCACAGTGATATGCGTATTAAAAGGTTACCCCCAGGGCCTCATGCCTAATCTTTAGGATTCTCTATCAGACCCATTTTCTTCCTGGGAGAGAGGAGTCAGATCCCAGGCCCCTTTCCCCAGATCTCTCTCTGTATCAAAGAGCATACTTTGAAGTGTACTGAAGAGCTTGGCTCTCCCTTCCATCCAGTGTGTCTCAGCCAGTTTACAGGCATGCAGCAATCTACAAATCTGTCTGAGGGGATTCCTCTGCCACCTCTCCTCATGTTCCTCCAGTCAGCCCTGGGTCTCCCAAAATGGAACCCAGGGTCTTCCATGTATTGTAGTATTCAAAGGCACACATACACCCAGCAAATACATATTATATACATGCACTGCACAGCACAGCACAGCATTATCCCTGTTTGATTTGATTTGATTTGAGATTGTATTTGTATAGCGCACTATCACTCCGCGAGGAGTATCTTGGCGCTGTACTGTACCACTCACAGGTGCACTTACATACCACACACGCACTGCGCAGCACTCCCCACCAAACCGATGTAGCCCAACAGTGAATTAAGCACACATCAGCAAAATGTTGAATGAGTGAGCCTCTAGATCTCATTCAAGTGACACAGGTAAAAGAAAGACCTGTTCACTCCTACTGATCTCTATGAAGGTAGCGCTCTGGGTGCCCCTCCTAGTCCAAAAAGATCGCAATCAATGAGACATACCTATGCTATGCTGCACATGCATGAAGTTTGTTCGGCCATGACAACAAAAATCAACATTAGGTATCCAAACATCATTACAGCTACGGCACTAAGGTCAGAGGTGGACGTCCATCACCATGCGAGGGACTTTTCCTTCCCAACAAAATGTAAGAAACTAAACTAAAGATATGTTCTCTGTTACCTTTGCATGTGTTAATTGAGAGGATTGTGCTTCTGTATTCATCTGAATTATACAGTGTAATAAGAACACAGCTGAAGCTATTTCCCAGAACAACTTGTCCAATAACGCAATGGGTCTTAGTCTGGCATCCTAGCCATCAATGTGCTTGCAAAAGTCATTGCGAGTAACCAACATGGTTGCCTTACTTGATACTTTCAGATAGACAAAGCATATATTATTTACTAACAATGCATTAGCCCTCTGCTGCAGGACTGTGGAAAAGCGAGAAAGAAAAAGACCGCAACCCAGTAGCCTTCTGAGTATATGAACCAACGAACCAGGCAATGAAGGTTTGGGTCGGGCTAATCCTTCGAAAAATTGCTTGATTTTCTGTGGCTACAATGTGAACCCCAGCCCAAACACAGATTACAGAAGGCCCTCTTAGTGTCAGAAAATGGGTTTGGGTAGGACAATATTGAGATTACCATGAACATCTGAAAACACATTTGACAAGATAATTCAGAGAACCATCTCATTTTGATTGACAAATGTGTAAAGATTCCGCAGAGGAGGGAGACTGAAGTTCACGAATTCAGTTGGCACCCAGGAATATGGTGTGCTCATGTTCCTTGTCACCAATTGTTTGCCACAAGAGGTCATTGCCCTTATGACATGTGAGCAGAAACAGGTAATCCCACACTAAAGTCAGAAACCTGACGACATTTCATGCTATGGGAAACACGTGAGGTAGCCTATTAAAATGCTACTTTATTTTGTCATTATGGATGATGAAAACACTCCCAAATACTGGCAAATACATTCTAGATAGATCAGTCTGGTTACCCATCTTAGCCTGCAAGGAAATAGAGGCCAACATAATCCTTGGTAAAACAGAACCTCTTTTCCATGTGCCCAGTTACTAAAGAAAATCCATTTGCGCATCAGGATTGAGGCTTTGAATTTCCATGCCCCTTCAGCTGGAAAGTAGTGCTCTGCCCCAGTACTGATTTCGGGGCAGATGTACGACCATCCAATTTGCGAGTCGCAAATTGTGTTGCAATTGCAAGTCGAAACTTGCGAGTCGCAAATTGGGATGTACAACAGTGTCAGAGAGACACTGTTAGCGATTCCCAATGGGGTCGTAAAATGCAAGGCTCATGTATATTAATAAGCCACTCGCAAAGTGCGACCCCATTGGGAATGGCAGGCCCTCCCACGTATGGGTGGCCCGCTGGGCTCAGCAGACCACCATGTCTGGGACTGCTTTTAAATAAAGCAGGTTTTTTTTAACACAGCCCGTTTTCCTTAAAGGAAAATGGGATGAATTTAAAATAGTAAAAAAGAAACATTTTCATTTAATTTTTTAAGGGCAGGTAGTGGTCCCTGGGACCACTGCCTGCCCTTAAAAAATATTTTCTGAGCCAGTCACAAAGGGGACCATTTGCGGTAATTTGCGAGGTAATTTGCGAGTGTTTTAACGTTGGTACATAACTTTTGCGGTCGCTATTAGGAAGGGAACGCCCCTTCCTAATGGCGAGCCACAAAACCTATTCAGCGAGTCGCAAATAAATTGCGACTCGCTAAATAGGCTTTGTACATGGCCCGTGAGGTTTTTGCATGCGCAAACGGGTCCCAAACCTGTTTGCGCATGCAAAAACAGGTTGTACATCTGGCCCCAAATGTTGTTGTATTTAGCAACGCAAAGTGCTACCACATTGGTTTAGGCAAATCTTGCATTAGTGGCTTATTTTGGGCATATGTGGAGCCAGGAGGTGTATTATAATTTTCAAAACGTTTTTTCTTTTCACAATTTGACAATGAATGCTGGAATTGCTTGTCACACAGCAGCAGTGAGCGAGGTTATGTTTTAAACATTACATCTTTCAGAATCTAAATGAACAGCGGTTAAAATGTGTGAATGGAAAGCACCTGTGATTATAATAAGAGTTATTTAATAATCGCTGAGCATTTTAGTAGCAAATGCTACACACAGCTACTATAATGAGCAGATTAGAAGCAAAGATAAAAGAACATTCACAGGGGTATAGCATGTTGCAAAGTAACACTATCCATGAACCAGCAATATTTTTAAATAATCTGGGGAAGCTGCCTATGAAATGGAAAAATTGACATAGAGGCTTTGAAAATTATTTAGTGGCAATAGATGGGAAAAAATATGAGCCTGATAGAAAAAATAAAAAAGCAGTGATGTTTGATTTACTTGGTAATGGCGGGCAAGACATTTTTGACAATCTAACAGGATTTGAAAGTTTACCCGACCAATTTACACCATTGAATGAGTTTGATGAAGCAGTTAAACGAATGGAAAAACTGTTTAATGAAGAATCTAATGAGATGGCAGAGAGACAATTTCTTCATGCGTTAATAATTTATACAGGAAAACAGAGGAATATATTGCAGTGTTACGAGTGGTTGCTGCCTGTTGTGAATTCAAAGAAATGGCTGATGTTTATATCAGAGACCAATTTGTATTTCATTGTCACTCAAAGAAGATACAAGAGAGAGTACTAGCTTGTAGAAACCAGAAGTTACATGAGGCTATTGCTTTTGCCAAGGGGATTGAACGATAAATGTTGTCTACCAAAGCTTTAGCTAGTGAAAGTTCTCAAACTTCAACTGCTTATGCTTTACTTGACAAATAGTAATATAAAGGCAAACAAACTGACAAGTTCAAAAATGATAAGTTTAACACTAAAATAATGTTTATATGTTACAAGTGTGCCTCTAGGTCTCATCTGAGGGACTTTCCAAGTTGTCCTGCGGTAGGCAAAAAAAGTATTAAGTGTCTTAAGTATGGACATTTTGGTACAGTAAAGGAAACACAAGGAGATGATGGACGGAGTGCTGAAACTTTTCAGACACTCACCCCCAGTCACATTTCTGAGTTGAATCCATCATCGTTCTTTAGCTCACTTTGCCACCCCGGTTCAGAGACAGCTATATGCAAATCAGTCTTGACCCTGTGTCTCACGGGAACAGTCCAGCCCGAACTGCCAAGCCATGTCTTCCCTGGACCGGAAACAAGCATCCTGGGACCAGTTTCGGGCTAACAGCCCTCATCAGCCAGGCTAGCTTGAATCCAGTGACAAAGTGAGCAAGGGACCCACGTCTGGGCATACACTGCTAACTTAGGGCGAACAAAGCAAACACAAGGAGATGATGGACGGAATGCTGAAACTTTTCAGACACTCACCCTCAGTCACAGATCTGGGTTGAATCCATCATCGTTATTTAGCTCACTTTGCCACCCCAGTTCAGAGCTATATGCAAATCAGTCTTGACCCTGTGCCTCATAGGAACAGTCCAGCCCAGTCCAGTCCAGCCCGAACTGCCAAGCCATGTCTTCCCTGGTATGCCCAGACGTGGGTCCCGTGCTCTCCATGCCACTGGAGTTAAGCTATATAGGTTAATGAGGGCTGAAAGCCCGAAACCGGTCCTAGGATGCTTGTTTCCAGTCCAGGGAGGACCTGGCCTGGCAGTTCGGGGTGGACTGTTCCCATTGGGTGCAGGGTCAAGACTGATTTGCATATGGCTGGGTCCAAACTGGAATGGCATGATGAGCAAAAAAACGATGGATTTAGGACCAAATCTTTGTACTGGGGTGAATGTATGACATTGTTCTGCATTCTGTCCATCGATTGTTGTTTTTGCATTTTGGTACAGTATTCAAAAGTACAAAAGTTAATTTTCAGACCAATGTTAAAGTTAATGCATTAGAAGAATTTGACGAAGAAATGTTTTCGACCATTGTTGTTACTGTGGAGGATTTTACTGGAAAACTACAATACATATTGCTGAGGTGTAACTGAGTGTTATGGCTAACTCAGGTTCACCCAGCACCATACTAGCAGATCAAACTCTTTATAGGTTCTGAAGGTACACTATTTTGCAAAAAAAAATCATGTAAATCCAAAAGAATTTGGAGAATTTGACATTAGCAAGCTAGGGTACTTTGAAGACTCATTAGAATTTAAAGGTAGAAAAAAAGAAACATAGTTGGTTGGAGAGATCTGGGAAGACTCGGTATAATTCTGAAACCAGGTACACCAGATCCCATAGTTCTTGGTGAATTACCTGTATCTTATGTGTGTGTGAGGAAGAAGGTTTAGATGTAGAGAAGGTTTCGAAAAACAGAATGTTTAGATGTAGAGGAGTTTTTGAAAAACAATCAGGATGTTTTTGCTGACCGCACTGGATGCGTAAAAGATTTTGAGCATGCAATAAAAATAAAAGACAAGGCAAATTCCTTTTGCGCATAAAGTTAGACCAGTACCACTCACTGTAAAGAATAAGTTAAAAGATTTGTTGGATAAACTTTTGAGAGAGGTTATTACTGAACCAACTGACTCCTCTGAGTGGGTTTCGGCTGTAGTAATTACTAAAAAAGAAATCTGGAGACATTAGATTATGTGCTGACTTGAGATCATTCAATAAAAATATAGAGGATAGCCATCCACTTCCAAAGATTCAAGAGATGTTGGCAGCAACAAGTGGTTTAAAATATTTTTAATAGATCTCAAGTCAGCATATTATCAGATGATATTGTCCAAAGATAACACTACGTTTGTAACACCATTTAGTGCTTAAAGATATGTAAGGCTACCCTTCAGGTAAGCTTCTACTAGAAGCGTTTTTCAGAAAATAATGGATGTGTTATTTAAAGATGGAAGAGGGGTCCAGAAATTTCAGGACGACATTTTGGTTCATGCTGAAAATATCCATGAACATAAAGTTACTTTTAATAAAGTACTAACGGAAGAAATGTATGACCGTTTCAAAGTCCAAGTGCAAGTTCTTACAGAATAAGACTGAATAGCTGGGACACACATGCCTACAGATGGCATAAACCAGAAGGACGATTTACTTAGGGCTATCAGGCAGGCACCTAGTCCACAAGACAAAGAAGAACTTAAATAATTTTTAGGTCTTAGTGAATATTATTTACGATTTATTTCAAGATATACAATAATTGTGGAAACTATGAGAAGATTACCGAGAAAAGGGATTACGTTTGAGTGGGGAATTGAACAGGGGAATTATTTTAAATAAACGAAGAATGCTATTGTAACAGCACCTGCTCTACACCCATATGATTCCAATGTGAGAAACATAATAACTGTTGATGTCGAGTGCTATAGGCATAGGAGCTGTTTTTAGTAAGATCAAATCTGTCAAGGAACACACAGTAGCATTTATTTCCATAAAATTACAGGATGCTGAACGTTTTTACAGTCTCATCAAAAAAGAAAACACAATCTCCCTGGCCAAATCAGAAGATTTTTCTAACAGAATCCTTTCTGCGAACAATAAATCAAAGGAGGTCTTCAAAATCATGAATGAACTCAGCTCAGATGACAGAACTCTCCCGGGTCAGATCCCCACCCAAGAGACCTGCGATGCTCTGAACCTTTTCTTTATCGAGAAAATCAAAAAAATCAAGGACTCCATCCCCCCCCTCCCTCAGATATTCACTCCAGACACCCCTCCGACCAACTCATCGTCCCTCACTCACTTCCCCACCCTTAACCCCAACTCACTAGCTGAACTTGCGACCCGGGTAAAATCAGGCTCTCCGAACGACTGTTGTCCTCCTTCGGTCCTACGGGACATCTGTCTTAAACTACCCGACTGTATTCTACCCCTACTGAATGGTTCTCTCAGCACCGGTATCGTCCCCAGCTCCTTCAAGGAGGCCATCTTAGTGCCTCTCCTGAAGAAACCTGGTGTGGACCCGGCGGAACTCTCTAACTACCGTCCCATATCTCTTTTGCCCTACTTCTCCAAATTAATGGAGGCCCACGTCACCCGGTGTCTCTCCAACTTCATCGAGACCTCCTGCCACCTGGAGCCCAATCAGGCCGGCTTTAGGCCAGCCCATTCCCCCGAGGCCGTTATCCTAGCAGTCCTGGACACACTGAGGAGGAACGCTGACACAGGGATTCCCCAGGCCCTCGTACTCCTGGATCTGTCGGCCGCGTTCGACACGGTTGACCATAACATCCTTCTTCACTGTGTCGAGCGGGCAGGCATCCAGGGTCCTGCCCTCAAATGGACTCAGTCCTTTCTGACCGGCAGAACGCAAGCCGTCCGCTTGGACCCCTACACAGCGTCCAAAACCTCCACGACCTGTGGAGTCCCTCAGGGTTCTTCCCTGTCACCCCTATTATTCAACCTCTACCTCCGTCCCCTGATTCACTTGCTTCACAGTGTACAATTACGCTGACGACTTGCAGATCATCTTTCCACTCAACTCTTTGGACGCTGTGAACAACTTCCATTCCGTCATGATACACATCCAGGAGTGGATGAACTACAACCAGTTAAAATTAAATCCTGGTAAAACTGAGCTCCTCCTCCCCGGCTCCAGCCCTCTTCACTGGGGTCCGCAGTTTTGGCCTAATAAACTCGCCCCCCCCCCCCCCCCCTCCCGGCCCCTGCGAAATCTGTAAAAAGTCTTGGTGTGATCATCGATGCCGAAGAACAAGTTACTTACCTTCGGTAACGATGTATCTGTAAGAAACATTAGTTAGTTAGATTCCTCACCTTAGAATATCCCCAGGCGTCAGACTGGATCCGGAAGATTTTTCGTCAGCAATACCCCTTGCGCGTCGCTAGGCGTCGTCTGCGGCTCCGCGTCCGTCGTCGGCGTCGTGCGCCGGAATGACGTCGTCGGAGTACTTAGACGCCGCCCTCGCGCGCTGACGTCAGTTCTTGTACATAGCTTTCCGCGCCAGGAACGCAGAGCCATGCAAAGACCGACACTGGTGCCAAAAATAAAATCTAGGGGCCTGAAAAGGATAACCTTAACCCTAGATGTCAGTTCGCAGAACGGGGAGGATGGGTGGGTCGGTGAGGAATCTAACTAACTAATGTTTCTTACAGATACATCGTTACCGAAGGTAAGTAACTTGTTCATCTGAAAGAAACACGTTAGTTAGATTCCTCACCTTAGAATAGATACCCAAGCAATACCATCCCCGGTGGTGGGTCTGCGAACCAAGATCACACCAGAAAGTCCTGGAGGACATAACGGCCAAAGAAGCCATCCCTCCGGACTTGGCTGTCAAGGCAATAATGCCTGGCAAACGTGTGTAGCGAGGCCCACGTCGCCGCCTGACAGATGTCCTGCAAAGGGACACCCCGTCCCAAAGCAGTAGTAGCCGCTGTGGCCCGAGTAGAATGGGCGCGCAGCCCAACAGGAGGGTCCTTTTTTGCCAAGGAGTAACAAATTTTGATGCACAAAACGGCCCACCGAGAGATGGTCCGTTTGTGCACAGCTTTCCCCTTCTTAGCACCCACGTATCCAACGAAAAGTTGGTCGTCCACCCGGAACTGTTTTGTGCGGTCCAGATAAAAGGAGAGCGCACGTTTTGGGTCCAGACGGTGGAGCCTCTCTTCCTCTTTGGAAGGATGCGGAGGCGGAAAGAAGGTGGGCAAGGTGACAGACTGCCCAAGATGAAATGGAGTCACCACTTTCGGAAGAAAGGAGGGACGAGGCCGAAGGACAACCTTGTCCGGATGAACAGAGAGAAAAGGAGGCTTTGAAGATAAAGCCTGGAGCTCACTCACCCGTCTAGCTGAGGTGATGGCTACCAGAAAAGCAGTCTTAAGCGTCGGCAGACGAAGAGGACAATTATGAAGAGGCTCAAAGGGAGCACACATTAGAAATGTGAGAACAAGATTCAAGTTCCACTGAGGCATTACAAAAGGGACAGGAGGGGACGTATGAGTAATGCCTTTTAGAAAGCGTGTAACTACAGGGGACTTGAAAAGAGAAGGCTGATCAGGAAGCCGCAAGAAGGCAGAGATGGCAATAAGATAACCTTTCAGGGTGCCCAGGGCAGAGCCCTGCCGGGCCAAAGAAAGAAGAAACAGTAGAACCTCAGAAAGAGGGGCGGAAAGGGGATCCACAGCCTTTGCTGTGCACCATGCCACAAATTTGTTCCACCGGCAGGCGTATACCGTCTTTGTGGAGGGACGCCTGGCTGCCAGAATGATATCACAGACTTCAGGAGGCAAGTCAAATGGCATCAACTGCCGCCGCTCAATCTCCACGCATGGAGGTGGAGGCTGGACAGGTTCGGGTGTAGGACCGTCCCCTGCTGCTGCGACAGAAGATCCTCCCGAAGGGGCAGACGTATCGGAGGATCGGTCAACATACTGAGTAGCTCGGGATACCAGTACCTTCGTGCCCAATCCGGAGCCACCAAGATGACTTGGGCCCGGTCGTGCCTGATCTTCTTCAGCACTCTGGGCAGAAGTGGTATAGGCGGAAAGGCGTACAACAGACCGCAACTCCACTCGTGACAAAAAGCGTTGCCGAGCGAGTGCCGCCTTGGAAATTCCAACGCGCAAAACTGCTGACATTGCGCGTTCTCTTCGGTGGCGAATAGATCTAACCAAGGCTCTCCCCACTGCTGAAAGAGACCTTGCGCCACATCGGAGTTCAGACGCCATTCGTGATCCATCATGCACCGGCGGCTGAGTTCGTCTGCTCTGGCGTTCAGAGAGCCCGCCAGATGTTGAACCACTAGGGTGACGCCCTGGTGTTCCAGCCACGTCCAGAGGCGCAGAGCCTCCTGACAAAGGGTCCACGACCCCACCCCGCCCTGTTTGTTGCAATACCACATGGCGGTGGTGTTGTCCGTGAACACCTGCACGACACTTCCCCTGACAGAGGGAAGGAAGGCTTTCAGTGCAAGTCGGATCGCTCTCAACTCCAACAGGTTGATGTGGAGACGAGACTCCGCCGGAGACCAGAGGCCTCTGATCTCCGCCTCTCCCATATGGCCACGCCATCCCAGGAGGGACGCATCCGTCACTACGACATGCTCCGGTTGGGGAAGGGAGAGGCTCTTGCCCGTGACCCAATCGCGGTCCGTGAGCCACCACTGCAACTGCTGTGCAGTGCCCTCCGAGATCAAGACATGGTCGGACAGGTTGCCGTGATGCTGGGCCCACTGAAACTTCAGGTCCCACTGCAGAGCCCGCATGCGCCGCCTGGCGTGATGCACTAGTAGGATGCAGGAGGCCATCAGCCCCAGAAGCCGCAACACTAGCCTGACCGAAACCCAGGATAGAGGCCGAAAGATGGGAATCAGGGCCTGTATATCCCGGACCCGCTGTTCCGGCGGATAGACCCGGAACTGCGCCGAATCGAGAACCGCTCCGATGAAGAGGAGCTTCTGAGAGGGACTCAAGTGTGACTTCGGCACGTTGATTTAAAATCCCATCAAATGCAGGAGATCCGCCGTAGTCTGGAGGTGGGAGACGACTGTCTGGGGCGAGCCCGCCTTCAACAACCAGTCGTCGAGATAGGGGAAGACTGGAACCCCTGATCTGCGCAGATGAGCTGCGACCACCGCCATCACTTTCGTGAACACCCGAGGGGCACTGGTGAGGCCGAAGGGGAGCACGGTAAACTGAAAGTGCTCTTGGCCCACCGTGAACCGCAGGTAACGCCGGTGGGCCGGCAGGACGGGGATGTGGAAATAAGCGTCCTGCAAGTCCAACGCTACCATCCAGTCTCCAGGGCAGCTAGAACCTGAGCCAAAGTTAACATCTTGAACCTTTCCTTCCGGAGGAAGGCATTGACGTTCCGGAGGTCCAAGATAGGGAGTAGGCCTCCTTTGCCCTTCTTGGGAACCAGAAAGTAGTGGGAATAACAACCACGACCTACTTCTGGGCTCGGAACGCGCTCGACGGCCCCCTTGGCCAAGAGGGCCGAAACTTCCTCGTGGAGAAGATTCAAATGATCCCCCGAGATACGGTGGTGCTGCGGTGGCATGGCTGGAGGGGTCGTCTCGAAGGGGAGGGAGTAGCCCCTTCGGACGATTTGCAGCACCCACCTGTCCGATGTGATGGACCGCCAGTGGAGCAGGTGATGGCGAACTCTGCCGCCCACTGGCGTGGAATGGGCCTGAAAGCTCGGACTAGGAAGGCTTTGAGGCGGATGCTGCCGGGGTGGATGTGGGCTGACCTCGTCGTCCTCCAGAACCGCCTCGGCGGAAACCACGTCCGCTCGCAGGTTGGTTCTGCGGCTGGTGGCTAGGCGCACGTGAGGAGGCACCCCTTCCTTGGCCACGAAAGGGGCGAAAGGCGGAAGTTTGCGACCGCGGGGCCGAGAGGCCCAAGGACTTGGCCGTAGCCCGGGAGTCCTTAAAGCGATTCAGCGCACTGTCCGCTTTCTCGCCAAAAAGGCGAGTGCCATCAAAGGGCATGTCCATGAGGGTGCTCTGGACATCGCCCGAAAAGGACGTGGACCGCAGCCAGGCGTGACGTCTAAGCGCCACTGAGGTAGAAATCGCCCTACCCAGCGAGTCCGTAGTGTCAAGCCCACATCGGATAGCATGTCGCGCTGCATCCCTCCCATCGGCCAGAGCCTGGGTAAGTCGTGTCTGGACCTCCTCCGGACACAGGGGCAGCACGTCCTCCACCGTATCCCACAGAGAGTGGGAATAACGGTCCAAGAGGCAGGCGGTGTTCAAAGACCGCAGACCCAAACTAAGGGAGGAGAACAGCTTTTTGCCGAACTGTTCCAGC
This sequence comes from Triturus cristatus, assembly GCF_964204655.1. Classification (NCBI taxonomy): domain Eukaryota; kingdom Metazoa; phylum Chordata; class Amphibia; order Caudata; family Salamandridae; genus Triturus; species Triturus cristatus. The sequence goes on from NC_140584.1 coordinate 60,105,150, forward strand.
CTCTTGGAATCCCGGTCCGGCGGAGCGGTCGAGAAGGAGGATTGGGAGGTAGAGGCCTGGATAACCAGGCTCTCGGGGGTAGGGTGTTGGGACAGAAAACTGGGGTCGCCCGGAGCAGGGCGGTGGCGCCTGGCGACGTTCCTGTCCACAGGAGGAACTGTGGAGGGCTTGGACCAGGTGCCCTGCAGAACGTCAGTGAGGGCCTCATTGAATGGCAGCAGAGGCTCAGTGGAGCTTGCTGCAGACTGAAGCACCTCAGTGAGGACGTTAGTCCTCACAGCCACGGCAGGTAGCTCGAGCCCAAGGGCTGCGGCCGCCTTGCGCAGCACCACAGAGAAAGCAGCACCCTCCTCCGAAGCCACAGTCGGAGGAGAGATGAATCCAGTGTCCGGAGAGGTATCCAGACCCCTGGCCTCCCCCAGTTCATCTGCCCAGTCCTGTGACAGTTGAGCCTGAGCGGCCATAGGATCCTCAGATCCCTCCCATTCACCCCCATCATCCGATTCCTGGTATGCAGGAGGAAGGATCGGAGCCGGGCGATAGACAAAATGTGTCTCCAGCGGCGCCGAACGCGGCGTCCATCGACGCCGTATCGGCGCCGGGCCCGGAGTGGGGCTGAACCGGGGCTCGACGTCGAGCAGAGTCGGCGTCGGAGGTGATACCGGTGTCGACGCCGGCGGAGGAGGCGTGACGAGGTCGACCGGCGTCGGCGGGGACTCGGGAACGGGTCCCTCGGGCGCTTGCGGCGTCGAGGCCGGAGCCGTCGACGGCGCCGGGGCCGCCTGCAGGCAAGGTTGCCCAGTCGGGTCCGCGGGGCCCGAAGGCGCGCCAGCGGCTGTCGACAGCGGAGCCAGGTTCCTCATGGCCGAGAGGAAGGCACTGACCTCCGCCGGCGTCGCGTCAGTCCCAGGGACCGGTGGGTATGGGGACGTGCGCGGCGCCTGCGGCTCCGCCGGAGCCGCGGGGGTGGAACCACCCTGACCCTCGGCCGAGTCGCGCGACCGGCGAGGGGAGTCCGAAGAGCGGTGTCGCCTCTTGGACTTCTTGGAGTGCTTCGACTTACCCGAAGACTTGGATCCCGACGACCGATGATGACGTCGGCTGCGGCTCCGCGACCGATCCTTGGACCTCCTCCTGGACCGGGATCGAGAGGGGCGCGGAGCCGAGTGGCGAATCTCGAGAAGCTTACGGGACCGCTCCCGTCTAGCCTTCGAGGTCAGGGCCTTGCAGTCCGAACACGACTCCGCGTCGTGGTCGAGGCCCAAGCAGTAAAGGCACCGGCGGTGATGGTCCGTAACCGACATCAAGCGGTTGCAGTCAGCACAGGCTTTACAACCAGGCATCCTACCGGCACCGGAGTCGAGACAAGATCAAAAAGAATCGAAAAAAGTTAGTCAAAAAGTGACTAAAGGGGTAGCTCTCCCGGATCTGCGCTTACTGGCGCGGAAAAAAGAAGAACTGACGTCAGCGCGCGAGGGCGGCGTCTAAGTACTCAGACGACGTCATTCCGGCGCATGACGCCGACGACGGACGCGGAGCCGCAGACGACGCCTAGCGACGCGCAAGGGGTATTGCTGACGAAAAATCTTCCGGATCCAGTCTGACGCCTGGGGATATTCTAAGGTGAGGAATCTAACTAACGTGTTTCTTTCAGATCTCTCCCTCAGATCTCATGTAGGCGCTGTGATCTCCTCATGTACGTTTCAGCTACGCAAAATCCGTAAAGTCAGTCATGTACTACCACCAGCCGCTCTGGTCCAGGTTATCATCTCCCTGGTACTAGCCCGCCTGGACTTTTCCAACTCTCTGTACTACGGACTTCCAAAATCATTGCTGCATCGCCTCCAGGTCGTGCAGAACCAAGCAGCCCGTCTTATCTACAAAACTCCCAAATGGCAGTCGGCCAAACCTTTGCTACACAAACTGCACTGGCTACCTATAGAACAAAGGGCGGCCTTTAAGCTAGGCTGCTTCACGTTCAAATCCCTGTTCCAGCCCTGCCTTCCTGACAACACTCATTAATCCACACCGTCCAACGCGCAATCTTCGTTCAGCTCTCCTCAACTTGCTTGCTGTCCCCAAAACCAAAACCAACAAATTCGGTGGCCGTCGGTTTGCCTACCTCGCCCCCAAATTTTGGAATCCTCTCCCCCTGACCATCAAATCCAGTAGCTCCCTCCTTCATTTCAGAAAATTGCTCAAAACCTTCCTTTTTCCCCCACTCGGCTAAATTCCGCCTCCTTTGACCCCAGACCCGCCTCTGTCTTATAGCGCCAGGAAACCCACGGTGTCAGTGCGCTCTATAAATTCCACTTAACATAACATAACATAACATACTGTTGGTGAATCAGACAAATGATAAGTCTGAGGATTATTAATGTGTTATGGCAGCTGTGGATGCTGTTGTGCATAGTGAGGGAGCGATTCAGAAGAGAGAGTGGTTGGATGCATTAAACAGTGATGTGGTACTTCAGAAAGTAATGAGTTACATGACTAGGGGGAGTTGGTCACTCATGAGAAATTAAGACACAATTTTGAAAAGTTACTTACAAGTGGCAGAAGAATTGACTATTGAAAATTGATTTTTGTTAAAACACACGTAATTTGTACTACCAAGTCGCATAAGGACTAAATTGTTAATATTAGCTCATAGGGTCACCCAGGCACTTCTGCCACCAAAAAACTACTACGCAGTTACTACTGGTGGCCAGGCATAGATTCAGAAGTGAATTTATTTGTAGATAACTGCGTAGAGTGTTTATAATCTGACAAACACTGGAAAAGTAGTAATAATGAAATGCATCTAGTTGATATTCCAAATGAACTGAACCTTGGTCTAAAATTGCAATTGATTTTTCTGGCCCATTTAACATTGTCGAAGCTGATTAACGATTTTTAGTGGTTCTTTCAGATTATCACTCCAAATGGATTGATTGTGAATTTATTCCAAATATTACAACAGATGTAATAATTGAATTTTTGAAGAAATGTTTTGCAATAGAAGGGTTGCCGAACATATTAGTTTCGGACAATACTACACAACTGGTATCAGGAAAAATGTCTAGATTCTTGCTTCAACATGGTATTAAGCAAGAAAAAACACCATTTTATAGCCCCTCTTCTAACGGGCAAGTTGAACACCTCAACAAATTCTTAAAAGAAAGAGTTCAGCTAGCTGTAACGCCCCAATTATTGGTCTATAACTTCATACGTGATAAAGTATGCAGTTATAATAATACGACTAATGACATCACAGGATATCCTCCTTTCTATCTGTATGGGGGAAGGAAAGGAAACACTGTATTGACACCCTAGTTTGGTAAATATTATAATTCAAGACATGAATTTGAAAAAATTAATAAAATTAATGTACTACTTAGAACCTAATATAGTAGAATGTTCATGTGGTTCTTATGTGATGTCATGGAATGCTCATGTGGAGAACAGAAGATTAACTGCATGCAGGAAGGTCGTTCTGCTGTCACTTTATGTTTTTGTTTAAAATCTGTTTTATTTTCTAAATACAGAGTAGAACATAGGTCCAGATATACACAGCGTTAAGCCCACAACCCATTTAGGGCCGGCCGCGTTTCATCCAAGGTACTCCAAGAATATGAAAAGGCATTAGTAGACTAGTTGGAACACAGCATGTCGCCTACAACCCTTGTTGGGCCGGCCGCTTGACATAGTACATATAGCAATGTTAGCTTGTTGTCGGAAGTCTCGGGACCTTTTTAAAATCAAGAACAATGAGAACACGGGCAAGAGGCCCATATAAAGTGGATAGCGGTGAATGGACAGAAAAGGGTCGAAAGAAGAGGGAGTAGTAGAAAAGAGAAGCATAGAGCAACGAAAGCGGCCAGGCGGACGGGTAGATGCACGCGGCGGTGCATGATATTGAGAGTGGATACCTTAATGCTTGTCAAAGGGGGTGTCGCGCAGGGTTGGTCTGGTTACGTGAGGAGCCTGTTGGGGTCTGGCGGGAGTATAGCATCTTCAAAGAGTCGAGCGCTCTAAGCTTGGAGGGTAGATAGCATGCATGTTCTATTTTATGTTTAAATCTTTTATTGGCATTTCAAAATACCCAGTAGCAAAAACCGCAACCAAAGGAAAAAATAGCACCCTGTTCAGTCTCAGGTTGATGCTTAAGTCTCTCAGTTCTGTATTGCACACTGGGACAGGCGTACAACCAATGTGGGAATGCCATAGAGTTCTCCAATCGGGTGCTATGAAACAAAAGTAAAGTAGTGAGACCCCCCCCCCACCCGCTCCCCCCCCTTCCCTCCCTCAGTTCCGTGTCTGTCAAACCCAATCTCTCGTAATTCCAGCAGCGCCCTGACGTCACTCTTCTTTCTGTGTCTCAGATAGCCTCAGTAAGCGGAGGTAGCGGGGACATGTAACTTCCCTAAACTCGGCGGCCAACAGTGACAGGAAGGGCTTCCACAATTCTCCGTACTTGGATCCCTCCCCGGACAGCGTCAATGTGAGTTTCTCCATGCCCAGGACATGCCACAAGCGATATAACCAGCCCGTGAAAGTCGGTGAGGTGTGGGAGCGCCAATGAGTAAGTATGTTCTGCGTCGCTGAACCCAGCGCTATGGCCATTAGCCTACCTCTGCATGACTTAAGTGGGTATGTCAGAGGGTTTGGGAGATCTAGCAATACATATGCCGGAAATCGCGGGATCGCAGTGTCAAGATGTTCATCTATTTCATCAAGCACCTGGGTCCAGTACGCCCGAACTCCCTCGCAATCCCAAAGTAAATGAGTCAGGGTGCCTATCTGCCCACAACCCCTCCAGCAATACGCCTCCCTCTTCTTATCCATCGTGTGTAGACGTTCTGGAGTGTAATACCAATAGGTCGCCACTTTTGTAAGGGTATCTGTGAGTCCCATATGGTACGCGGAATGCCAGGCCCTGTAGTATATACCCTCCCACTCCTCGTGAGACAAAGATCAACCTAACTCTCTCTCCCAGCGCATTCGTCCTGCATTGTATGTGTGTGTGAAGCGCCTTTGGAGTGTTCTGTAGAGGTCAGTAATCAATTGCTTGTCGGAAGTGCGCGTTATTAACCACCGCTCGTACGGAGAGAGTCGCCTGTCCGCCCCCGGTCGAACCCTCCCGTCCAGCGCCCAGTGTCGGACCTGAAGATAGCGAATGCGTTCCACCTCCGGCAAGCCGTAGTCCTGCCTGAATTGCTGGAACGGGCGTACCCCCTCAGCGTCATACATATGATATAAGAAGCGGCAACGTGCCGGCTTCCATCTATGAAAGGCCGCCGAAACCATACCAGGGGAAAAGTCCGGATTGTCCAACATAGGGGTAAGCGGGGAAGGGAAGGTGGTAAGCTCGTGAGCCGCATTAGTGCGATCCCAGATCTCTAGAGGGACGCGAGTAATATGGGAGGCATAGAGGTTGGGGGGCCTGTGCTGTCTCCGCAGGAAGGGAATTTCCTGCAAAGGTCTAGCAGCTACCGCCTGATCCTGAAACAACCAATGCTTTTCCGACTCCCAACGACTCCACTCCACTAGGTAGCGTAGTTGCGTGGCTTGAAAATAAAGTTGGAGATCCGGGATCCAAAGTCCCCCGCACTCGGGGGTCAGAGTGGACAGTCGTCTCTTCATGCAGGGCTTCCGTCCACTCCAAATGAATTGGGCCAGTTCCGACTGCGTCTGCTGGATCCAGCCCGCCGGCGGGTACAGGGGTATGGTGCGGAAAAGATAAAGGATCTGCGGCAGGATGGTCATTTTGACCGCCGCAATCTTGCCCAACCACGAGAGGGGATAGTATTTCCACTGCCCAAGCTCTCTGCGAATCTTTTGACGCAGAGCAGCATAATTGAGGGTCACCACCCGGGAGAGTGTAGGGGCCAACTGAATCCCCAGGTAGGGAATCGAGTCCGTTGCCCACTGAAAGGGGAGCGAAGCTTCTAAGTACTGACGCGTGGGGGGGGGGGGTCAGCGAGAGGTCCAGCGCCATTGATTTGTCCGCATTAACCTTGAACCCCGCCACCTGTGCGAAGGCGTCTAGATCCGCCATACACGCCGGTAGCGCCTCCCTAGGATTTGATAGAGAGAGTAGCACATCATCTGCATATAGGCTGATGGTATGGGTGTATCCCCCGAACTTAATCCCGGAGATTCCCGTATTTTGCCTGATTTTCTGAGCCAAGGGTTCCATATATGCAGCGAAAAGCAGCGGCGATAGCGGGCACCCCTGCCTCGTGCCCCGCGTGATGGGGAAGCTAGCGGACGTGTGTCCGTTGACTCGGACCATGGCTGACGGGAATTTATAGCAATTGAAGATGTGGGTGCGGAATCTCTCCCCCAACCCCATCCGCAGCAACACCTGCTCCAGGTAGGGCCAGTGGACCCGATCAAACGCTTTTTCGGCGTCGATCGCGAGGAACATATATTCTCCCGACGTGCGAGAGGCCTTCTCGACCAGGTGCATGACACGTTTCGTGTTGTCTGGGGCTTGCCGTTCCGGGATGAACCCCGCCTGATCCGGGTCGATTAGGTTTGGCATGCAGGGTGCTAATCGACTAGCGAGGATCCCCGAGTAGAGTTTAAGATCAACGTTCAACAGGGAGATGGGGCGGTACGCTCCACAGCGAGTCCGGTCCTTCCCCGGCTTGGGAATCACCGCTATGTGAGCCCGCAAGAGGTCCGGGGGAATCGCTCCCATAACCGAGAAGGAATTGAAGAGCCGGGTAAGCAGGGGCGCCAGGAGAGTACAGAATTTCTTATAGAAAATGGCGGTGAAGCCATCAGGCCCTGGGGCCTTCGCCAGCTTCAACCGGGAGATAGCGGCAATCACCTCCTCAGGGCGTATGTCTCCGTCTAGCTGGTCTGCCTGGACCCCAGTCAGAGTGGGGAGCTCAACGGAATCCAGGAAGGCCGCCCCAGCGTCTGCTACCGACCCCGACCCGTCGTATAGCGCTGCATAATAAGCACGGAACGAGTCTGCTATGTCCCTGTCGTCCGTTACTCTCGTGCCATCCTCCCGGCGGATCTCACGCACCCCCTGGCGCCTCCGGACTTCCCGAAGTTTGTGTGCGAGTAAGCGTCCGCACCTATCACCCCCTGTATAGTAAGCGTGTTTTAAACGGAGAGCAGCGTATTCCGCTCTATCCTGATCGAGAGCCGTCAGCTGCTGCCGGATGGCCCGCAGTTGCCGCCATGTCCTGGGGGCACCTGTCCTCTGATGCATTTGTTCCAGCTCTTTGGTTTTTTGTGTGAGATCCTCCCGCTTTCTCCGCCGCTCAGCATTGTCAGCAGCCGGTATGGCAATAAATTCCCCCCTGAGAACCGCTTTCAATGTCGCCCATTACGTCGCAAGGGTCGTGGCAGTGTTATCATTATGCGTGAAAAAATCCTTGATCGTCCCGGTGATCTGCCGCAGCACGTCTTCCCGGTGCAGCAGTGAGTCCCGAAGACGCCATACTCTATCCGGCTGTACCATCGGCGGCAGCGACAACGCGACATGCACCGGGGCATGGTCTGAGAGGGAGATCGCCCCCATCTCAACTGCCACTGCCATTTCTCGGACAACGCTAGAAGATAATCCAGCCGCGCGTACGTTTTATGCGCATGCGAGTAATAGGAATACTCCCGGTCCTGCGGGTGAAAGCTACGCCACAGATCTTCGAGCCCCAACTCCCGTAATTTAGCAAGCCCAGTCGTAGAAATCGCCCCCGTCTGATGTGTACGTTGACAAGATCTATCTCGTACGTTGTCAAAAACAAGATTTAGATCGCCCCCCAAGAGAATGAGCCTATCACTCGTCGCCGTTACTTCCGTGAGTGCGGATTGCAAAAAGGACTCTTGCCCCTCGTTGGGAGCATAAAGTGAGCCAATGGTGAAGGTCAAGGCCCCCAGGGCAAACCTATAAATCAACAGCCGTCCTCTAACTTCGGCTTCCTTCTGCAGGACCTCCCCTCGAAAACGCTGGGCCACTAGGATCGCAACTCCCGCTGTTTTAGTAAGACTAGAGGAAAAGAGTTGGACCGGGAATTTGCGGGATCGGAGCCTGTGGCAGTCCTGAGCGAGCAGATGGGTCTCCTGAAGGAGGCAGATGTCGGCCTGTGAGTTCTCAAGGCACGATAGCACTGCCTTGCGCTTCACAGGGCTGTTGAGGCCCCGAACATTGAGTATTAATACCTTAAGTGTAGGAGGCGCCATGTGATCTCACCCAGAATACCAGACTGTGCCCTGTAGAGGGTGCTGCTCGTGCCCGGAAACCGCCCACCGATCGACGCTCCCCCCGCCCGGCCTGCTGGCCGCCCGCTGTGCCCTACTCCCTGACAGACGCGGAACCCCCTTCCCTCTTGCAGACCCCCCCCCCCCGCCCCCCCTCCCCCGAACATCTCAACATCATAACAACAAAAGTCCAGAACCAGTGTCCTCCACTTTCCAGTGGATGGTGATGGAAGGGCGCAAGGAACAGTAACACCATGAAGAGGCCCCTCTCCTGCAGACGACCCTTTCAAGGATCCAGCAAAGTTGCCCACCACAGCCATTACTCAGCCACCCCAGCGAGGTGCTGCGCAAGCCGCCGGAGACAGTCTCTAATGCATCCTGCTGCCCTCTGAGGATCTCCGCTACTGGGGGTTTCTTCGCACGTTTACGACGGCCCTGTCGACGCCAGCCGGGTCCCACCTTCATGGCCTCCGTCGGACCTTCTTCCGCCCCACTGTCCTCCTGTGGTAAGGTCACCCCCAACAGCTTAGCCGCTTCCGACAAGGACTTCAGCTGATATAGTGTATTGTCAATGTGGAACACCAATCGGAACGGGTGTCCCCAGCTATATCGGATGTTGCGTTGTTGGAGGTGTGTTGTGTTGGGCTTGAACAGCCTACGTTTATGAAGCGTAAGCGCCGACAGGTCTTGATATAGTACTGGTGCGTGATCCCGAAACCTCACGGGATGCTGCCGGCGGGCATTCCGCAGTATATCGTCTTTGGTGCGGTAATCCTGAACACACACCAGGATAGCCGATGGGCCGGCCGCCGCGGGGGACCCACTCTATGTGCTCGGTCAATGCGCAGCTCCGTCTCCAGTGGGCGCTCCAAGATGTGATTGAAGAGTTCCCTCGTGAAGGTAAAGAGATCCTTCGAGTCCTCCGAAGTATGCACCCCTCGAATCCGTATATTATGGCGCCGGGACCGGTTTTCCAGGTCTTCCACGTGCGACTGAAGGTCCACCTGCTGGTCGTGAATCCGGAGGATTTCTTGTTGAAGTGCCGCCAGCTCCGATACGCGGCTGTCCCCTTTATCTTCCAGCGCAGCAACCCGTTCCCCAATACTGTCCACATCTCTGCGCACTTCCTTAAGCTCCGCAGTGAATTCCTTTTGGAGGTTTTGGATATCAGTCCGCAGGCCGGTGAACATAGATTCCAAAAACGACTTGGTGATGGGTTCTGATCCCTCCGGCTGCCCGGGCGGGATACCCGCCGTGCTCGACGCCATGGCGCCTATTGAGGGCCCTGCCTGAGGCTTCGCAAATAGCTCCTTCAGGGTCTTGTCACGGCGGCCTTTCGGGGGGACCATAACGTGCTTCAGATCCACCTTTGTCCCATCCGGGGGCTTCAGTAACCTCCCGACCCCCAACCAGCGCCGGTCTCGGGTCCCTCTCTCCCGGCTCCGCTGCCTCCGATGCCTGGCCAAGGCCGGCGAGCCTCACCGGTCCGGGACGTGTCTTCCGCTAGTGCCCCGGGTCCGCGACTTCCTCAATCCTCCTCTCGGCCCGTGCGCCACCAGGTAGCGCCGCTCGCGCTCGAAGGGCCACTCAGTCGCGTCTCTCCCGCTGCGGCCCTGGGGCGCTCAGCTGCTGGCGTCCGGGGGGGGTCGAGGGCCCAGAATACCTCGCCGGCCCGCGCCCGGGCTCTCTTCCTCACGCCTCGTCCCCGCCTGTGTCTCCTCCAGGGACTCTCCGGGGTGCTCCCAGCCGAAGGTTCCTCCACTCGGCCACCACCACGCTACTCGTCCCTTCAGGCCGGCCCCGCAGAGCTCTTCCCCCGCAGTGCCTACACCACGCACCCTTCCGGGCTCGTCTCCAGCGTCGACAAGGGCCCTGCTCCACCTTGGTCGCGTTGCGCATCGGGCCTCCACTCTGTCCCCGCGCGGTGGGGCTCTCACAACCAGGGGGGGGCGATCCGGAGGACCCCACACCCTTGGGGTCCCCGGCTCCGTCAGTCCACCGAGGCCAGCCTGTACCGACCCCGGAGGCCCACCGGCGCGCGGACGAGAGTCCCTCCTGTTGTATCCTTCGCCCCCTGGGGCTAGCTGCCGCTACGCTGTGGAGCTTCCGCCCGCGCATGATCCGACGGGTGTACCGCTGGCCCTCGGGGCCCCCGGGCGTTACACTGTTCACTGCGCCCGGAGGTAGGCCGCCCGTCTCCCACAGAAAGCCGCTACACGTCTGCCCCGGGCCCCCACCGGCGGCGCCAGCAGCGCGATCACTTGCCTGCCTGGCATCTGCACCCCCGCGGGGGCCCCGGGGCTCCTGTCTGATCCAGGGTCCGCCGCACCTCCGAGGCCGCCGGTCCTCTCCCCTCCACTGCTGGGATCGTCGCGCTGGTATCACCCGGGTTGGCCGCTCTGCTCCGCCGGGTCCCCTCGCCACCAGTCCCGTCCTCCGTCTCCGCCGCCAGGGGGTTAGCCGCCGATCGCACCCGCTTCAGGTCCGCAGATACTCGGGGACCATGGGGCCGCAGTCCGCCCCCAGTCGTCCCCGCCCGGATGTCCTCGAGAGCCGTCCGTCCCTCCTCACGGCAGGCCCCGCATGCGTCGGGCCGCCCTCCGCTCCGCGGGTCTCAGCTGCACTCCGCCGATCGGCCTCCGTTCTCTCGCCGTCGCTGTCCCGTCGGGCACTTCCTGAGCTATTTTCTGAGGTGTCGGCCAGCTGGAAACGGCCGTACACCGTGCTTTCTGCGAGTCGCCCGCGGGAGAGGCGAAACCACACGTCCACCTAGGCCGCCATCTTGGCCACGCCCTCCGGGCCTAGTTTCAGAGTCGCATGTTCTATTTTAAAGAGGTATTGGACTAAAGGTCACCAAACGGCGGTGAAGCGGGTGCCGCGTGATTGCAGTTGCGCTGTAAAATGTGCTATGGTTATTACATGCCATAAGCGCGTGAACCAAGCGGCAATTAGGGGAGTCTCCGCTTTTTTCCAATACAGTGCTATAAGTTGTTTAGCTGCCACAAGCATGTGAAGTGCTATAATCCAGTCGCTGCGGGTAAGTGCTTTTAGGTTGTCAGGTTTAAGGCCCAAAAGGATCGTGGTTGCAGACTCGGGCAGGAGGAAGCCCAATACCTCCTTAATAGGACTAAGGACTTCCTTCCAGAGCAGGGTCAGGAGTGGACAATCCCACCAAATGTGAATGAAGTCTCCAGATGCATTCTAACACCTCCAACACAAGGGGGACGTGTCAGGGAACATTTTGTGCAGTCGAGTAGGTGTGTAATACCATTGTGTCATAATTTTGTATGCATTTTCCCTCTGTGAGATGCTACGATAGACCCCACGAATGTCCCGCCATCGGCGGTTCCACTGTGTAGGTGTGATTTCCGTGGTTGACGTCAGCTGCCATTGGCGTTGATATGGGTGTGCAGTTAGTATCGGAGGGTGCTGTAGGATCTGGTATGTCCGAGAAATAAGGCCTTTCGATTCGTTGAAGGAACGGACCAGCCGTTCAAAGGGGGTGAATGGTCGGACAGCAGCCTGTTGTATCTCTGGTGAGGACACCCAATGCCGCAGCTGTGCATATTGTAGTCCCGCTCCCAGTGGGAGACAAAATTCCTCCCTGCACTGGGCAAATGTCTTAAGTGTTCCCCCAAGGTACAGGTCTCCGATCACTCTGCATCCCCCCCCCTGTAGCCCTTTAACGAACGTTTGTGAGTGGAGGGCCGGAGGGAATAGTAGGTTACCTGCAATGGGGGTATGGGGGAGGGGAAGGTCGTTAGTCCCTTACGCACAGCTACTTTGTCCCATATATCTAGGACCGTTTTAGTAGGCACTGCAATATAGGCACTGCGGGAGCGCGCTGTACGATGGAGCCACGTAAGATCCCAGATGGTACGCCCAGTTACCATCCTGTCCATATGGAACCAGATCTTTTCGCTTTCAGTGGTTATCCACTCCGAGACAAAGCGGAGATGCGAGGCCCAATAGTATTCCAGAAGGTTGGGGTATGCTAGCCCCCCCGTGTCTCGCGGTAGCAGGAGGATCTTGTGGGAGAATCATAGCCTACATGCGCCCTATATGAAGCTATTGAGATCTCGTTGGAGGCCCTGTATTTGGTGTTGCGGGATAGGGGTGGGGAGACATTGGAATAGATATAAGATTTTAGGGAGCATCGACATTTTAACGGCGTTAAGCCTACCCAACCAGGAGATAGTTAGGGATTTCCATCCCCTTAAGTCTTCCAAGACAGTTCTCTTGCATTCTCGCCAATTTATCTGGGTCCATGTGCCCAGGGAGGGGGTCAATTAAAGCCCTAAGTATCGGATATGATCCGTGGCCCATTGATAAGGAGCGAGCGTCTTCAAGACTGTTATCTCCTCTTTTGGGATCGTAAGGTGTAAAGCCCAAGATTTGCCATGGTTAATTTTAAGGCCTGAGGCCCGCTCAAAGGACTGTAGCAGATTGTGAAGCGCTGGGAGGGATGTATGTGGACGCAACAGTGCGAGTATAAGGTCATCTGCTAAGAGCGCTACCTTGTTCTGTCGGCCTCCAAGAGAGAGGCCATGTATGTCCGCATTCTGCCTGATCATCTCTGCTAAAGGCTCCATCACCAGGGCAAACAGCAGAGGGGACAGGGGGCAACCCTGCCACGTACCCCTATGTATGGAAAAGGGTTCTGTAAGCTGTCCACTGACCCGAACCCTAGATTGCGGGGAATGCTAAGGGGCCATGATCATAGAGATCATGTTCCAGCCCAGTCCGATCTTTTGCAACATCGCGCGAAGGAAACCCAAGTCCACCCGGTCAAACGCTTTCTCCGCGTCAAGCGACAGAAAGCAGGCTGGTATGTTCCAGTGGTGTGCTTTCCCCACCAGGTGTGCGATTCTACGCACATTGTCCGCCCCTTGCCTATTGCGAATGAAGCCAACTTGGTCCGGCTCCACAAGGCCATCCATGTGGGGATCTAGGCATCTAGCAAGCATTTTGGTGTAGATTTTGAGGTCCGTGTTCAACAAAGCAATGGGGCGATAGGACGCACATAACGTGGGATCTTTTCCCGGTTTGGGGATAAGAGCTATTTCTGCCATACCCATGGAGGGCGTCAGCCCTTCCATGTCCGAAAAGGAATTATATAATCGCAGGAGGTGGGGCTGGAGTTGCGCTATGAACATGCAGTACAAGGCTAGTGGTAGGCCATCCTGGCCTGACGTCTTCCCAAGAGGGAGATCTTTCAGGGCTGCCGTCAGTTCCTCTGCTGTGAGAGGACCGTCCCGTTGTTTGGCATGGTGTGGGTATATTGGGGTCCAGGGGCACTGGTTCAGAACGTCGTCAATGTGGGCTTGGGAGGGCGCTTCCACCATATAAAGGGCAGTGTAATAGGCCCGAAAGGCCTCACATTTAGCCCGCTCCGTGATGGCCCTTTCTCCATCCGGCAATTGAATGTTCGCTATATGGGCCTTCGCTGCACGCGCTCGCAGGCGCTTCGCCATCAATCTGCCCACTTTGTTCCCCCTCCTCAAAATATCTTTGTTTGAAGGCTAGCAGGGACCGCTCAGCTTTATTGGTGCGCAGGGCGCGGAGCTGACCCCGAAGGTTTGCAAGCCGACGCCGACCTGCGAGCGAGGAATGGTCCTGATCCTGCTTCTCCAGTTTCTTAATGTCCTTGGAGAGGCTATCTTACCGCGCCCGTGCAATCGATAGAGATGTGATTGTAGCCTTGAAGGCAACCCACACCACAGGGAAAGGGGTCTCAGCTAGATCATTGCTCGTAAAGTAAGAGTCAATGGCAGTTCGTATGCTTTCCACATCAGCTGGATCACGCATTACATGTGGCGGCAGGCGCCACCGCGGGAGGCGGGTGGGGCAAGCGGCCGGATCCTGCAGGAGGAGCTCAACATGGGCATGGTCCGATAGCGATATGGCAGATATAGACGCCGCTAACTTGTGTCTTACTAGGGCGTGTGAAATAAAAAGATAGTCAATATGCGAGTACGAGCGGTGGACGTGCGAATCCATCAAGCCAAGGTCTGTTATCTGTTTCCGGAGTGCGGAGGACATGGCCCCCGTACCGTTCAAAGAGGCTTCACTACGGTCCATCGCATGATCCCACACCAGGTTAAAGTCTCCCCCCAAAATCAAGGAGGGGTCGCCTTGTGGCACATGTTCCCGCAGGAGCGTTCGGAGGTAGGAGTCCTGCATCTGGTTCGGCGCGTAGACATTACGCAGTGTAAATAGGCGTTTCCTAATCTCCACCCCTGCTCTGATGAAACATCCATCTGGGCTGCGAAAGACTTTGGGTTCCCCCTGCCTGATACCATTTCTGCATAGAATAGCCACTCCAGCCGTTTTGGTGGTTGCTGTGGCCCAGAATTGGAGGGGATATTTTGGGTGTGCCATGCGGGGAGTATCTATTTTCAACAGATGGATTTCTTGAAGAAAGATAACGTCTGGGCTGTATTGAAGTAGGTAGCGCCACAATTGCTGCCGCTTGTTGGGAGAGTTAAGCCCCTTGACATTAAGGGTTAATACCTTTAAAGGGTCGGGTAGAGCCATAAGTATATCGGATCCCAAGTTAGTCCATCATGCCACCGTAGAAAGCATGTCAGGGTAATGGAAGGGGGGTTCAGAAGTGGGCCTTCCCTATCGACAGGGGCGCGCCGTAGCATTGGGGTCTCCCGTCCGCCATACCAAGTAGACAAAAAGAAGAAGGAAAGAAGATTCAGACAAGTAGGAAGGTAGAAGAGAGAAAAGTAGATAACCAACATTGGCCAACCGGGCCATATTATCCTGTTCCAGTCGCGGGCCAGCCTACACCCTAAGGTTTGGATGGGCCCAGAGACGTCACTTTCTCAGAAACAGATGGGAGTAGGTCACCTGCTGCACTCTAGTTCATCCAGGCGGGGTGCTCCGGCAACAGCTACACTGCGAAAGGGGAGTTGGGGTGGGGTCGAGATCACAGCAGCAAACATCAAATTCGACTAGGAAGAGCTGTGCTCCCAGAGGGAGGCTCCAAAGTCGGTCACGGGTAGATGAGCTGTTGATCAGGGGATTGGGGAATCCGGGCTTGCCTCTGATTTGTCCCCCTCCAAGGACATGATGTGCTCGATAATGTCCTGTTTAGCCTGCGAAGATGCTTGGTCATTAAAGGGTGGTGAGCGTCTGCGCCGGTGTACGGTTGACTGGGACGGCTTGGCAGGCACCCGTGTAGAAGGCGGAGGTCGGTGGGGCTGGTGGGCCGCGAGGAAGGAAGTCGGAGTAGTTGAGCCGCGTCTTTGTAGGACTGCATCACTCTACGCTTGGACTCCCATGTAAAAATAAGGGCGAAGGGGTGGCCCCACTGATAGGAGATGTCCATGCTCCGCAGCTTGTCTGTCACAGGCTTAAAGTCGCGGCGGAGTCGCAAGGTAGTGGGCGCTAGGTCCTGAAAGATCTGGATCTTGTTCCCCTCATATGATAGATCCTGCTTGGCTCTCGCCACCCGGAAAATAGCTTATTTTTCTGTGAAGAAGTGGACCCTGGTTAAGATGTCCGGGAGGAGGCCTGGCCTGCCCGCGGGCCCGGAGACTCGGTGAGCCCGGTTCAGAGTTGGCGGGGAAGCATCGTCATCACCCCAGACCTCGTGGAGTAGCTGTGCCACATAGGTCATAATGTCTTTCCCTTCCGCTCCGAGAGGAACCCCCCGGATGCGGAGGTTGTTCCGGCGACTGCAATTTTCCAGGTCCTCCTGCTTCAGTTGCAATTCTATGTGTTGGGCTTCCAGGACGGCCAGGCGTTGCCAGAGTTGCTCCTGATCCTCTGTGCGGGCGTCAACCGTCTTTTCCAGCCCGTCCACTCGCTCACCTAGGTCTGTGACTTCTTTCCTGAGTTCCCGAACACAAGAGTGCACTTCAGTGCTTAGGGAGCAGATTTCAGACTTCAATTCAGACATGAAGGAGGCTATAAAGGCCTGCGTTACCGGCTGCGAGTTCCCTCTAACCTGCGGGGCCCCTCAGCGGTGGCAGACGGGGCCCACCTTACCCCACATCGCTGCCACAGAGTTGTCTTTGGAGGTTGGCGCTGAAACGACTTTGACTCTATTGGTACGTGCCATTATTGTGCTGTGGCAGTCCTGCGAGTCGCCAGTCTCAAATGGCAGCGAGGATCTGTGAGAGAGCTTGCAAGGGCGCCCGATTGCTAAACGGTTTAGCCGCACTTCCGATGTGTGTGTCCTCAGGCGATACAGCAGTCGCTAAGATGGTAATCGCCCAATCCCTCCTAATGGCCCGTGGAGCCCATCCACAACACGGTCACCAATACCCAGACCACACCTTCACAGACCAGTAGGCTCTGGCGTTTCAGCGCCTAGGTGAGGATTGCCGGTGCAGAAATCAGTGGAAAGGGTTCTCCCAGTCGGCCCCACCCCTCTCCGCACGCCCACTTATCTGATATCTTCACAGCAAGGTCTCCAGAGGGGGCACCGACCCTTTGCAACAGGTCCCCCGTGTAGGCTTCACACTTCACACCAGTTTCAAGCGGGCAAGGCGGTTCTGTACAAAAGGCCCCGGCACTCAGGTCATCGTGGCAGCTCCGCAGCGGGCAGCGGCACTTATTTCCAGCATCCCCCGCCGAGCCCACAGCGTCCCTTTAGTGCTCACGGTGTTCCTGCGGGGGTATGCGGCCGGGACCCCCAAACACAGTACGATGTCCAAGCCAGGTCCCACACCCGACCCACCTCACCTCCAGAGGGTGTGTAGTCGGTGGTTGTCTCACAGGGGCAGCGGCAAGCGCACCGGGGTCAGGCCAGTCTCTCCGCAGCCCCGGCCGCGTGGTCCGGTATGTCGCGGCCCGGCGTGGCTAGGACAGGCCAGAAGGTCTCAGGTGGGCCTCCACGCAGGAATGTCTCTAGGCTGATGCAGAGGGGCAGTCCGGCGAGGTGCTTGGCCACAGCTATGGGTTGCTCACAGGGGCAGCGGTATGTCTTTCACAGTGGCAGCGCAGGAATAGTTCCTCACATGGACAGCGCAGGGATGTCTTTAGGCGAACGTGGAGAATGGGCCTGGCAGTCAAGTAAGGTGCATGGCCGTAGCGGTGAGCGTCCTACAGGGGCAGCGATAGGCGTACCGGGGTCGGGCCAGTCTCTCCACAGTCCCCGGCCGCGTGATCCGATGCGTGGCTGGCGCAGGCCGATAATGCCTCTGGCGGGCTCCTCTCGGGGGGATCATCGAGCTGCTTAAAGGAGGTGGCCAGGCAAACGGGCAGGGCACACGGCCAGAAAAGCGGCCTTCTTCGCAGGGGCAGCAGCCCAGCACCCCTTTGCCTCCAGTAGTAGGGTCTCTGCGCACCACAGCCAGAGCGCGCTAGGAGAAGGACAGAGCCGGGCCATCCGCAGTCGGGCCCTCTACACGCCGCCTCCAGCCGTCGCTCGCCACTCGATAGC
Source organism: Triturus cristatus (assembly GCF_964204655.1). Classification (NCBI taxonomy): domain Eukaryota; kingdom Metazoa; phylum Chordata; class Amphibia; order Caudata; family Salamandridae; genus Triturus; species Triturus cristatus. Next base: position 60,122,752 of record NC_140584.1, read on the forward strand.
TCCACTCACCGCCACGTTGCTCAGTCGCCGGTAGCTCGCCACGCCTGCCGTCTACTCCAGACCGGCTCCATCAAGGTCTGGTCCGCGCCCGCAATCAAGATGGCGGACAGCCGGTGTGGCCGGAGGGTTCCCAGTCAGCTCCCAGCGCCCTCCGATGCGTCCGCCGTTCTCTGATGTACCCCGTCACCTTTGCCAGGGCAGCACGGCACTGATGGGTCCTTAGGAGGGTCGGAGCAACGCTCGCTGATCACACAGTAGGCCCAGGCCTGGAAGCCACAAGATGGCTGCTGCCGCGTTCAGCAGTGGGAGGCCGGAGCAACACGTCCGTTCCACTGCAACCGGTATAGCCTCAATGTCATCAGCTCGCCGGGAGACGCTCCTCACCTTCCGCTACCTGTGCGCCCCAAAAAGCGGCATCAAATGATCCCCAGCTCCGCTCATAATAGTTAATAAAGGTAGCGATCCGCCGGAGCTTCCGCGGCGTGCGTCTCACCTCATTTGCAGCAAGACCACACACCCCGTCACTTTATGTTTTATAAGTAACTTGTTTAACAACATCGGCCTTTGTGCGTTTACAATATATGTACTATGTTTTTTAGTTTAACCTTTTGCAGAGTTCTGAAATACTACTCCCCCCAAAAAAAACAGTCTATATACAAACTGCGGCAGCAGTTAATATTTACCTTTAGCATGATACTGACAACTGTCAATATCATCATGTGAGAGAGAGTGCCTCACATCTCTTACGCTCCAGAGTAAAGTTACCAGAGAAAAATGAAGGACTAAGATGGGCTACAAAACTTAACTGCACATATCCAGAAGGCCCACATAGATTTTAACTTTGTTGTATAATAATTTGCTTCTGAGGGATAAAAGGGTGGTTACAGTTAGAGTAAACATTTCATAAAGATCTGAGGATAAACGATATAATGAACCCTGGACAATCTTTAGATTATGTATGTAGTATAACACTACAATGCATCGATTAACCGTAACTTTACAGTGACATACACGATTTGTCACCTTACAAAAACAAATGAGTAGAAGGGGTATTTCAGCCCACCTGCTGGTTGTCAACTTCCCCTGGCACATCATCTATTTTCCCAAAACATTGGAACAATGTAACTATTGATTCAACGTGTCCGACATTTGTCCCAGAGGGTCATGTCCATGTTAGAGTTTCAGGAAATTCTTGATCCTATAAACAATTAAAGTTCTTTGAAAAGGTGTCACATGCATGTCCTGAAAATGTGGCATGGATTAATCTATGATAGACCAGCGTTGGATACCCCTCATTACTCAAAGGTGCGAAGTTTCTTTGACTGATTGGGAATTATTAGCTATTATTAGTTTAGTTCCTGCCCACCTTGTGCTTGAGATTATGCTGCATATTTTCTAGAATACTCTGTGTCTCTTTCACTGTTGTGTATGCCCCACATTATGCCACAGCGCTCCACAACAATCCTACACCTCTGGTATCGCTCGTCCTACAAAATATAGCAGCTTTCCAAGACACCACTACATATCTGTCAATGCTACATTTGCTTGAATGAATGAATAATACAGTGCACACCAATCTTTCCATTTTGACCATAGATTCTCCAATTCAAAAGTTTGAACGTGTTTGCGTGCAGCCGATTCGAAACAGAGAAATTGGAAATTATAGTTGGATGAGAACCTGGAAATATGCTGTGCGTCAGGGAAAGGAGTGGAAATTCGCTTCATTAATTTTGTCAATGCTACATTTGCCCCAGTTATGTTGCACCTACTCCTGAGCGTGCTACACCACTCCCATTCCGATGTGTGTCCCATAAAATGTGGCATCTTTTGCAGCAGACCATGCTTTATTGCTACATCTGTCCTTAATTGTGCTGCGACTCTCAGAGCTACACAAAGCGCCTCTGTCCTTGCTGTGCGACCCTACATTATGCTGCAATTCTCCAAGCTACGTGCATGTGCCACAATAAGCTGCAGTGAAGTAAGCCAGTGCTATGCGCCCCAACCTTTGATGCTTGTCCCCCAGTATGCGGCTCTTGCTTTCCATGCTATGGAACACTATTCCCTCGGAACTGTGCTTGCCTCCATTTATGTTGCGGTTCGACAAGGCTACAAACCTGCTTCACTGCCATGTTTCACCTCCTAAATTGTGCTCTAGTTCTCAGAAACGGGGTTTCCTCCATTGTTGTTGTCCTTAGGGACCAAAGCACAACTTAAGGAAAATGGGAAGCTGTGAGTACATGACCAAACCTTAGCTGGTATAGACATTATTTATTGCTTATTGTAAGCTCCTCTAAGGCAGAGGGTAGTTTTAAAGTCTGCATCATTAGTACACGAAACAAAATCATTTTGACAGAGAAGTAGTAAAAAGAGAACATAGAAAAATTATAAACAGAGTTCAAATGATGTTTAAATTGAGATATGCAGCAGTGTTTGTACTTCCAGAGAGTAACGAGGCATGACACATTACCCTGCACCCAAGCACTTGCACCAGCAGTTCCATCCTCAATGCCACTGTTTTTTTTCAAAATTGCAGTGTACAGCTATGCATCATGAAAAAAGTTCAGATACAACCAGGGCCTGCAGCCTCAAGGTCTCACGGCATATAAAGAGAAATACCCCCCCCCCAACACCCCGCTCTCACTTTCCCCTCAAAGAGAGGCACAGGAATGTTGAAAAAGGACAACCTTATAGGGTTAAAGGACCGCACCTTCATATCCACCCCATTCTCCAGGCGGCTCTCTGGCTCCGACTTCATAAGCCAGTAGGTATACACATTCTTCTGTGGGCCCACATTTTCCTCCTGGGTGGCACTGGTATTTGCTGAACTCTTCCTTCGCGGAGCAGTTTCCTTTGCCTTTCTTTTGGTTGACCTTTTTCCCTCTGGAACCTTCAAAGCTTTTGATGTTTTGTCTCCAAGTTTCTTCGCATCTTGAAAAAAGAAGAATCCATGTAAGTAAATTAAACCCATAAAGATCTAACAATGTAAATTAACTTTGGTCATAAATACAAAATGTGCATATGTAATCTGGTCCACAGGAACATCAGGCCTCGGTTACGGTTTGACAGAGCTTCCACCCATACCGAACTTGGTCGGAACAAACAGGTTTCCAACGGCGGAGGATCAACTGGAGTTTAGTTTTTCTGCCTGCGACTGTCATGTGATGCGCAAAGCATCCCGGGAAGAAAGCAGCAACAAACATTGGCATAGCCAATAGGTCTCGCTTTTGGGACCTTATAAGTATTTAGTTATGCAGCACAATATCCTTGGTGCAACAACATCGACTGTTGCATGGCTAAACACTTATAAGGTCCCAAAGGCCGAGACCTATTGGCTATGCTAATGCTTGTTTTCGTAATTCCTAACTAAGTGTAGAGATTGGTGAACACTATACTTCTGACATCCTTCTTTTAATTCATAACCAAGGCCTTCTACTAATGGGAATCGAGGACAAGAAGCAGACACAGAAGCTGAGCTCCAAAATAATTAATTGTGCAGCAGTTCAGTAGGCTAATGCACATGCTACACAGCCTGCACAATACCAGACACTAAAATAATGAAGTAACATAGGATACACCGAAACAATATGGAGCCTCTAAGATCATGATGATCTTGCCCAATCTACCTGGTTTGGAGACAAGAGGACTTAGTCCTGATAGTTTCTTGTCCTTAAAACAGATGTTCCAGAGCTCTTGTTAGAAAGGAGAAGTCAAGACTCTAAGGCGATTGAGAGCATCCAGGTTGGAACATTTCTAAAAGATTTTGGAATTCAGGATTGGTAGAAGATTCCTGGCGTTGGCAGAACCTATCATGAGCATCTTAGTGCTGAAAGGAGATCTCTTGGACGCAGAAAAGAACATTGCTCTTTGACTAGCCTCCCTTTTGTTGGCAAATACAATAGATTTTGCAATCAGTTTAATTCAGCAGGAATGTCTTTTCTTTTCTGTGTGCATCAGGAACAGACTAACAATATAGCTTCTGAGACTGTTTTGCAGACGCTCTTTCTCAGAGCTGAGGGCCTAGTTGTATGCACTTGTAGATCAGTGGTGTGACGCAAATTACCACCACACCCCCACCCTCCCAGCAGAATGGGAGGAGAGTCTCCAAGATATTCATTGGCCTCCGGCTGCATAGGGGACTCCCTGGAGAGCTAGGGGAACCAATGCTCCGCAGGGGCTCCAGGGGTCTGAGTTACGCCCCTGGGTTACATATGAGGTTGACATGCTGAGAGCGTATAAACCTTCGCGTTGGCTTAAATTATTAAAGGGGAAATGGGTGGGTGTTATTAGGGAATAAAAATGTATCATGTCTACCAAAGAGATCTGCTATGCTAAAGTAATCGGCCAGGATCCCTGTGTCCAAATCCAACGTGTTATGCTATCCCGATGAGCTGCACACGGTATGTTTCCAGTCATGGCACTTTTGAATATCTAATGCAGCATTCGTGCTTCACAGAATAAAAATATGGCATGTTTGTGTTTGAATTGTGAATTCCCTAGTTCAAAATAAATACACTGTTCCATTCCTAGATTACACAGTTGAGGCGCGTTCAACAGTCTCCATTCCCGCTTGAGAAATTGGGCATAGGGTGTATGTCCGACGAATATTTAAACATTTTTAGGTTCAAGTGAAAACAGTGAACGCAAATTGTAATGTGGGCGGGGGGCGCACTGTCACTGAATAAATGCTCCTGCTGGGATGAGGCGCACCCCTTCCAAAACGTGCCTCGCACGAGTGCTGCACCCATCCACTCTCGTTGGCACGTTAGTGGTAAGTGTGAGTGAAGTGCATAAGCCGTGAAAGCTACGAGCGTGCAGGTCTCTCGAAGCCTTCGTGTTCGACGCCTCGCGCCAGTCTCCAAGCTTAGATCCGTTTATGATAAGCTTGCAACGATTTTCCAAACATACAAGCAAGATAACAATCTTAAACATAAAAACAATTACATCTGTCTTGTGGCGAATGTGGGAGAGGCAGAACGTGTGACTTTCTTGTGCCCGGTAGAGTGCTGATCGGCTATTCCCTTACATCCTGAGGGTGTTCAAGCCTCTCTCGAGGACAGCTCACCACAGATGTATGGTGCATGGTTTGAATAAAGCCACTGCCCTTAGTGACTTCTTTCTTCGCATTGTTTTGCTCCAGTATTTCAAATTCACTCATAGGCTTTACTTCACTTCTCACTGCTTCACACTGACATCGTTAACTTCTTTTCAAAATGAGCGCATTGGCGTGGCTGCACCGCCCGAGCTTCGGTTTCTCAGAATGCGAACTCTGTGCACCAAGGCAGGTTCTTTCCCCCCTGTGGTCTTGTAAATTAAAGTCCTGTCCCGGGCACGCGCTTGGTTCTTACCTTATACCTGGGTAGTACAGTCCCAGTACGAGCATGCGCCTGATACTTACATTATATCTGGGAAGTAAAGTCTGGGTCGGGCACACGATGTATTGTTACTTTATGCCTGAGAATAAAGTAGTGACTTGGGCACGCGCTGGGTCATTTTCTTATACCTGGTAAGCAAAGTCCAGGCTGGAGCACGAGCTGCATTCTTACATTATACTTGAGAAGTAAAGTCGTAGCTCGAGTACGCTCTGGAATCATGTTACTTTATAAGCGAGAGGTAAAGTACAGGCTCGCGCACACGCTGGGTTCTTATCTTATACCTGGCAAGTAAAGTCTCAGCTTGGGTACGCGCTCAATGCTCACAATATCCTTCCTCAATAAAGTAACGTTATGGATCGGGCACGCGCTGGACTCATATTGCTCAATGCTTGCTCGGTTAAACGTTGGATGCTTACCTTGTGCCAGGTAAATATATTCTTGACTCGGGTACGCGCTGGATTCTCAAGTTATATCTGGGAACTAAAATCCTGTCTCTGGTACGCGCTTGATGCTTTATCATACTAGTAAAGTTAGTCCTGGATCGGGCTTGCGCTGAGTTCTTGCTTTAAACCTGAAAGGTAAAGGTCTGTCTAGAGCGTGCGTTGGGTGCTATCTGATAAACGGGAAGTAAAGTCCAGGCAGGGTCACGCGCTCGAATCTAACATAATTGGGAAGTAAAGTCCTAGCTCAGGCATGCGCTCGATAGTTACATAGAATTCGTAAAGTCGTATATTGGGCCCGCGGCCCTCGCTGGATTCTTACATTATACATTGTTAGTAAAGCAACTTTTAGGCACGGGCACGCGAAGTATGCTCACGTTATACATGGACATGGTTACTAAATGCTCGCTCCGGCAAGCGCTGGATGCTTACATTATGCCAGGAAACTTAAATCCTGGCTCGGGTACGCGCTTGACACCATAATACTAGCAAAGTGAAGTTCCCCGCGCAATATTTACATTCATTTAACGCCCACGCTGGCACAGCAATGAAAAAGCAATAGACATGAAAACTCGACATATTTTGCGTAAACAAATAACGTTTAACATCTACTGTTGCCTTCCAGCTGCTGGCGTGCACAATGGTCATATGGTGTTAAACACAAATTATTTATGTGTATTCCTATATAATGACGCGTATCTGCAGTCTCTGGAGAAACTATGTATTGTTTTTGATATTTTTAACATAATTCTCCAAAAATGCCAAAGGAATACTGCATAAGTATGACAGAGAAATACGGTATATACTGTAAGGTATTGGCTGCCCATGTCATTATGCATACGTTTAAAGTATACAAACTCACACATTTGTAGTTTATACATATTATACTCAGTATGCAGGGCAATATAGCACGTGTCTGTTGGTGCGACGAAACAAAGCCTCCTGTGGGCAAACCTCAACCACACGCTCTGCACAGATGAGCGCTGCGAGGCCAAGTAGGTATGAGCTGTATAAAAACCTCACATAAACAAGAGTGAGTCATGAAGCCTCTCCCATTGAAATGCCAAGTTCTTTTTCCATCTGCTGTCGCAACTATTGCTTACATCAGCTGGTGACAGTCTCGAAGAGCTGACAGTTGAATATTGACATGTTTTGTGAAAAACATATGATTTATTGTATGATGATTGCTTCCATGGTCTTTCCGAGCGATGCATCGAGCGCCTATATTTATCTGTATACAATAGTAATGTGTTTGAGCTACTGCAGCCGCAGGCTTGTCGTTTCAATGCGTATAAACAACACGTGTAAAACATGATTTATTGTATACTTATTGCTTCCATGGTCTTTCTGAACGATGCATCGAGCACCTATCTTTAGCGGTGCTCAGCTCTGCTCCTTAAATTTAAAGTTCAAGTGGCTCCCTTTATAAATAAATAAAGGTGCACGTAAAATGTTGAACAATTGAGAACAGATGTTTCCGAAGCCGAAGGCGGAGGTGTTGGGGGAAAGCACGGAGAGATTACGAGAACTGGCTCTGGAGGCAGTGCCCTGCACCCATAAGTGGCGAGGAAACGGTGTAAAAACAAGCAGGAAGTGGGATAAGGGAGGGGGTTGCAAATGGTGAGCACATTCGCTGCCGCTTTGATGCTCTCAGTGGCCGCGTGGCTCACTGAGAACATCAAAGCAGCCGCAAAAGTGATCAGGCAGGCTGACAAATGGTGCGCGCGCCGGCGCACATGCACTGTAGCTGGAGGCCTGAAAAGCCACTAGTCTGCACTTCCAAATCCCGCTTACTAAAACTCTCGCCAGAGCAGCGCTAAAGGGCTGGCTCAGGCGAGACCTAAAAATGTCCCTGACAAATGGCCTAGCCGTGTGATTATTTACCAGTGTCTAAACAAAGTTTATTCTTTCCACACTCTCTTAGTAATACCATGGAAAATAAATATATTTTGCTACACATTTCCATTCTCAGATCGTCCAACTCAAAAGAACAGTGTCATTCATCCACATTTAATTAGCAGAAAGGCCACTTGCTTTTAAAAGGAAGCAGATATCCAGCAAAACCATTAAGTCCTTGAAGAGTCTATATTTTATCATTTTCTGTGCACTTCACTTTGGGCGCTAAATTATGGACTTGGGGCCAGATGTACGACCCTATTTTGCATGCGCAAACGGGTTTTGCTACCCGTTTGCGCATGCAAAATACAAATGGGCCATGTACTAACCTGATTTAGCTAGTTGCAATTTTTTTGCAACTCGCTAAATAGGATTAGCGACTTGCTATTAGTAAGGGGCGTTCCAAGGGCGTCCCTTCCTAATAGCGATTCAGAGCCCTATGTACGACTGTTTTGCGACCGCAATTGCGGTCGCAAAACAGTCTCAGTTTACCACCCTTCTCAGAAGGGTGGTAAAGCGCTCGCAAACGGGAAAGGGTCCCCCAGGGACCCCTTCCCCTTTGTGAATGCAGGGGAAAATATATTTTAGGGGCAGGCAGTGGTCCCAGGGACCACTACCTGCCCTTAAAAAAAGAAACAAAAACGTTTAATTTGTCTATTTTTAAATGCATCCCGTTTTCCTTTAAGGAAAACAAGCTGCTTTTAAAAAAACACCAGAACTGCTGAAATTTAAAAGCAGTCCCAGACAAAGGGGTCTGCTGGGCCCAGCATGCCACCATACCTGGAAGGGCCAGCCATTCCCAATGGGGTCGCAAATTGCGAGTGCCTCATTATTATGCATGAGGCATGCAATTTGCGGTCCCATTAGGAATCGCTAAAAGTGTCTGAGACACTGTTGTACATTGTGATTTGCGACTCGCAAATCACAATGGTTGTACATCTGGCCCTTCAATTCTTATGGAATTTGCCAACGTGAGTCCAATGTGGGCACTCAAGTTTAAACAACTGTTCCGTGTATTCCTTCATTCTTGACGTACAGTATTAGTGCCGTCTTAGGCGGATCTATTTAGTCAAGTGATAAAATAATTTACTGCAAAATTAAATTTTTTCTATGTTTGACACAGATTATCAGAGCAGGGACCCAGTCCTTGCTCCTATGAGAGACGGACATGAGAAGATAGCTTACCTGCATCAGAGGGGACAGAGAGAGCTGCTGTTGTTGTATTTAGCCGGCTCCACCATTATCTCCCCAACAAGTTGTCGCACATTGACCGGGAACAAAACAGAAAGGAGTCCTCGGGGCTAAACACGAGAGGAATCTCTATTTACGGGTTTAATCGCGGACTCAAACACAGATCTTCCGGAGGATCTTAGTGAAAACCTATTAAAAGAATGGGAAGGGAATTTAGAAGGAGCCTCACGTGTTATGATGGAGATCTTAGTGAGGCATTCAATGGAAAAAGGGGAGAAACTGCAGGAGGAAATTGAGAAAGTTGAAAAAGAAATCAGCAAATTAGGGGAAAAGGAGTTTATTGAAAAAAATTATACTATTTTAAAACAGGTGATGGATAGTCATCAAGCGTACATTAAGGATAAGAAGTTGAGTAAAATCAAAAGGGACGACCGAGATTACAGGGATGGGCGAATTTATACGTTCGCCCAAAAATTTGACCACTTATCAGTGATAGAAGATAAGAAAAGAAATAGGGAGGAGAAAGAGGATACGGATGACGGTCGGTCTGTGAGTAACCTCTCAGTCTCTTCTATGAGTAGTACAACATCTTCGAACTTAAATCAGGAGATCCCTTTAGGAGATGGGGCCTCATCTTTCCAAAAGGAACTTGCAAAGTTAAGGATATCGAGTCGCTTGCAACAAAAAACAGAACAGCTAAAACCAGGAGGGGAGGGCGTAAGGGGAAAAGGGGCAAACAAGGGACCAGTAGAAAAAGTGGAAGTCTCAACCAGATCCAAGAGACCTTAGGTACCCAGACCCAAAGGAATTCGACTGACGACATATGTACTATCACTAATCCCTGCACTGTAAATACAAATACCTCTGATTTGAAAATTGTCAACCTTTCAAATAAAATATTGGATGTTGAAGAGACGAAATTACTTTGTAAAGGTCTTAATTTTTGCCCCACTCAAGGTGGGGATTTTTCTAATGTACATGTGGATCTTTTTAAATTTACCAGAGCCCTGAAGATCAAAGATTTCTTTTCCAACCAGCCCTCTATGCAGATAAGACCTGCAAATACTAGGGGTGAGGGTGTTCATTCAGTTGCTGATGTGCGTAACATCCATTGCCTGTTATCTATTACTGAGGAGGGTTCAGATATGTTAAACCTCCTTAAAGAATTGGATATCACACAAGACATTCCAGTCACTAGTTGTCTACATCCTAAATCCAAATGTATTCCTGCGGGCGGGTACCATCCTAATATTGATGTATTCCACAATAAGGTGGTAGAAGATCTTTACAAATTGGAAATCCCTAATAAATATGGTGTCTGTCCAAAAATGAACCTTTCCTATTTGGAACGTCAGGCATTACAGCGTCTTAGGGGTGACCAGGACATCGTTATACGTGAAGCCGATAAAGGCGGTAACGTTGTTAACATGAACCGCTGCGATTATTTATTTATTTATTTTATTTATTTATTTTTTGAAAACCTTTATTTCAAAATTCAGGACACAGCTATTCAGCCGACAGCCCGAAGGTTCGGCAGCATTACAAGTTAGATATAGTGATGTGTCCCCAATGCAGTTCAAAGAATAATGCAAAAGGTTCAATTTTAAACACACACAGAAAAAACTAACAACAAACCCCAGCAAGGCAAGGACATTGTGAGCCCATGGCGGAGGCCCCCAGGGGAGACCGGACCCCATTCGTCTACTGAATACAAGACTGTGTACGGAGGAGGAAGGGGAACAGCAGAGGCCCAGAACAGTTACTAAAACCAAGCTGTGCTGGAAAGTAGGTCAGGGGGAAAGCTGTTCCTCGGGAGGTTCCAGATCCGGGGCAAGACATATTCCCCCCCTGTATTGGTTCCACCGCCCCCAGATGGCATGCCACTTCCGGGGGCGACCTCTAGAGCAGTAGACCGTCTTCTCCCTAAACATGCTCCAATCCATGTTTTCCTTCCACGCGGTCAATGTAGGGGGTCCCGAGGAGCCCCATAGCCGCGCGATATCCCTTTTTGCTACCATGTTACCCAGAGTCACCCATTGGGTCTGCGCCTCATCAAGGTCAGTGGGCCCCCAGACGTTCAGGAGGCAGCACTGCGCCTCCGGCTGTACCACAATGCCCGTCACCTCCCCCATAACTGCATGGACTCTCCTCCAGAACTCCACAATGACACCACATTCCCAAATGATGTGCAGGAAAGTGCCCACCATACCACATCCCCTTCTGCACAGGCCGTCCTCCGAGAATCCCATGTGGACCAGCCTTGGCCCCGTCACGTACACCCGGTGCAGTATTTTAAGCTGCACCAGCCTCAGACGCGACGGGATCGCAACCTCCTTAGGCGAAGAAACCGCTGACTGCCAGTCCTCATTATCCAACTCAAGACCATCCCTGGTCCACTGTTCTCTCAGCCCCAGTAGCAAGTCTGCCCGGACGTTTATCAACTTCTTATATATGAGCGAGATCGTGCTCTCGGGCATATGACCATCAAGGACTCGGTCCTCAAGGGGAGAGGACTCCGGCACCTTCTCACCCTCAACAAGGACTGATCGGAGGGCGTGACGCAGCTGGATATACCTGAAATACTCTGAGGGCCCTAGCGCAAACTCAGTCTGCAACTCCTCGAAAGACTTCACCCTCCCCTTATGCAGCACATCTCCCACCTTGGATATGCCTATCAGATCCCACTTATCAAAGCCCTTCGTGTGCCAGAGTCTTCCCAATCTTTCCGATTCAAACAATGGGGTAGCGAGGGTTAGCCTATCCTTCCAGCCCAACGAGTCAGTCGCCATCTTCCATACGCGCACCGCCACACCTGTGGGCCCCGTGAGGGACGAGTCTAAGGACCGCGAATACAACGCCCTGTAGTAGTTGCCGCCGCGCAGCAGCCACCTATCCATGGCATACCCAGGGCTGAGGGCAGGGCCATACAACCCATGGTTGATCGCGCTCAGCTGCGTGGCCCAATAGTACCGTCGGATGTCTGGGAGCGCGATGCCCCCATCGTACCATGGGAGCGTCAACTTTGAAATAGCTATTCGCGGCCGCCCATCCCACAGCATCGTCCTTTGGAGGCCTTCGACCTCCCGAAAGTATTTGGCCGGTACCCAGTCCAGGGTGTTCTGGAGAGCGTAGAGGAAGCGGGGAAGAGACATCATTTTAAACAGGGCCGCACGCCCAACGAGGGAGAGCGGCAGCCTCCGCCAACCTTCCACATCTCGCCTCAAGCGTGCCAAGGGGGGGAGCAGATTCCTCTCATAGCGCACAGCAGGATCCAAGGATATAAAAATCCCCAAATACACAAAACCTTGCTGGGCAACCTGTATCGAACATGTTCTAGGGATCGGTGGGACCTCGCCACTAAGAACGTACAAGTACGATTTGCCCCAATTAATCACAAGCCCCGAGTTCCTACCGAACGATGCGAGTACGTCACAGACCACTATAAGTGACTTCTTAGGTGAGGCAAGATACAGCAGGATATCATCGGCATAGAGCGAAATACGGTCCTCATGATCGGACGACCACCGAAGGCCCCGTATATCCGGGTGCCAACGTATCCACGCAGCCAACGGTTCAAGGGCAAGGGCGAACAACAGAGGCGACAGGGGGCAGCCCTGCCGGGTACCCCTACCAAGCTGAAACGGAGTAGATGCCCGTCCATTCACCACCACATTCGCTAGTGGCCCCTCGTACAGCAACCGAACCCAACTCACAAAACCGCAACCGAAACCAAACTTGGCCAGCACGGCCCATAAATATGCCCACTCCACCGTGTCAAAGGCCATCGTGGCATCAAGAGATGCCACAACAGCCGGTTCACGCAGCGTGCCCGCCCTGGCGATGACGCCATGAAGACGCCTAAGGTTCAATGCTGTATTTCGGTGCGGGATGAAGCCAGATTGATCCGGGTGGACCAAATCGCCAAGTACCCTAGTCAAACGGGTAGCCAGGAGTTTGGCCAGAATTTTCGGCTCAGCGTTGAGGAGTGAAATGGGCCGATAGGAGGAGCATCTATCTCGGGGTTTACCCTCTTTATGTATGACCACGATCGACGCCAGCCGCTGGTCCAACGGAAGGATCCCATCCCCCCGCGCCCCCAAAAACATGGCGCGCAGATGAGGGGCGACCCTATCCGGGAACAGTTTGTACAGGTCGATCGGCAGTCCATTCGGTCCAGAGGCCTTACCCGAGTTCAGCGCGCGAATCGCCCCCGCCACCTCGTCAACCGTGATGTCACCATCCAAATCGTCCCTATCTATGTCAGAGAGGCAGGGCAACTCGATATCTCGGAGGAGAGCAGACGAGTCCTCGGGCGGCCTGTCCGACACAGAGGAATAAACCCTATGAAAATATTCCGCGAAACACTTCACAATCCCCTCAGGTTCCACGATCGCCTCTTCCCCCTCTCCAATCAACTCTGGCACCACTCTATTGACCCGTTCTTTCCTGTCCAGCCACGCCAGGAGTTTCCCTGCCTTATCCCCAACGTCATACAGGCGGCCCTGTTGTTCCCTGCTGAGGGTCTTAGCGGCGTTCGTCACCAGGTCCCTATACTCCGCCTGCTTCAGGCAAAGCTCATGCAATGAGGACTCTGTAACCTCCTCCTCCATATCCCCCTCAAGGGCCGCAATCTCCTCCTCCACCTGCCGCACCTCGCCATCCCTCCGGTTCTTGGCAGCCACCACAAGGGAAAGGGCTTCCCCCCGAAGCACGGTCTTAAAAGCTTCCCACAGCGACACCGCCGAGTCCACGGTTCCCAGATTGTCCTTAAAGTAATTATCTACCTTCTTTACCAGGGCGCTGCGCATCTTGGGGTCTCGGAAATACCATGGGTTGATGGGGGCCACCCTCCCTCCTCCCTCCCGACCTAGATCCAGCCGGATCCACACTGGCGAGTGATCAGAGATACCGCGTGCCATGTGCCTCGCCTCGGATATCAACGAGGCATGTGCGGCCAGAGTGAGCAGGTAGTCAATCCTGGAGAGGCTACCATGCGCCCCGGAGTGAAACGTGTATTGACTCTGTGTGGGGTGCCGGAGCCTCCAGCAATCTATCAGACCAAATGTATCCAGGAAGTCTGGAAGCCATTTCTGGGCCCCCCCTGTGTCCCTGGGCGGGTATCTATCCAACAGTCCGGATCCCACAGCGTTGAAATCCCCTCCCACTACCAGCATTCCCCCCGGGAGAGTCAGCAAAGCCCTGCCCAGTTCAGCAAATGTGGAGGCCTGCAGGGCCGGCGGGACATAAACTGAAACCAAAACCAAAGTCCTTCCTTCCCACTGCCCCGCCACCGCCACAAACCTCCCCCTATCGTCAACAATGGTGGAGTCCACCTCAAAAGGCAGCGATGCTCTAACGAGGATGCCCACACCCCTGGACCCAGAAGAGAATCCCGAGTGTGCAATGAATTTATACCCCTTCCTATTCAGGGCATAGCACGTATTGCCTATGAGATGCGTCTCCTGCAGCAGGACAACGTCTGGCATTGAGCGTTTCAAAAATTGCAACACAATCCCCCTCTTGATGCGATCCCCCAAACCATTAACATTCCAGCTTATAACACTTAAGCCTCTACCCCCCACCCTCAAACGGAAAGAGGCCCACCCCACACCCGAGGGGCCACCATGGAACAGCCCTGAGGATAATCATCATGCCTTGCAGAAATAAACCCCCCAACAACAAACTCAAAGTCCCAAAAACTCCCCCCACCCTGCACCCCTGCTGCAGCTTAAAAAGCCCCCCCAACTTGCAGTGTGCCTGTCGCCCTACAAAAACAAAAATCTACAAAAAGTACCCTAAGGGAGGAAAAGAGCACCCCTCGTCCTCCCGCAACCCTCCACAGTTACTGCACTCTGTTCAAATCTTCAAGTATGGTTAAATCAAGTCAGGTCGGCTTTGAGATATCAGCCCTGTCCATTCCGGTCACTGTCTCCATGCTCGGCTGTGTCGTCCCCGGTCCGTCGCCGGGGCAAAGCGTCCAGCCATTCATCGGCCATAACAGGAGAGTCAAAAAAGAATGTCCGATCTTCATGCACCACCCGTAGTCTGGCGGGGAAAAGCATGGCATACTTCAGGTCCAGTTCCCGAAGTCTCCGCTTCACCCCCAGGAAGCTCTGCCTCTGTCTCTGCACATGCTGGGTGAAGTCCGGATAAAAATTCACCGACGCATTCTGGAAGGGGACTGGGCCCGTCACCCTCGAAGCTTGCAGGATAGCGTCCCGATCTCGAAAGTGAAAGAGCCGGGCGACAATCGGCCGCGGCGGGGCCCCCGCCTTGGGCCGCCCGCCCGGCACCCAATGGGCCCTTTCCACCGCAAAAAACTTTCCAAGGCCCTTAGGCTTAAGACGATTGAGGACCAAATCTTCCACAAGCAGGTCCGTCGAAGCCTCATCCGAGGACTCCGGGACCCCGATGACGCGCACGTTATTGCGCCTGGACCGGCTCTCGAAGTCCTCCAGCCGGCGGGCGGCGAGGTCACTCTCGGCCCTCAGCTTCCGGACCTCGTTCTGCAAATCCGCGACATCATCTGCGAGGCCCGTGGTCTTGTGGTCCAGGTTCTTAACTCGTTCGTTTGTCTTGCCCAGGTCCGAGCGGATCAAATTGACATCCACCAGGATGGCATCCACCTTATGCGCCAGGGCCTCGAATTGCCTCCCCATCGAGGTCTGCATCCCGTCAAGCGCGCCCATGACATCCTGCAGGGAGAGCTCCGGTGTCCCAGGCGAGTCCTCCTTCTGGGCATCCGGCGCCTGGCTCGGTCCACTCGGCGATGTTTTCAGGAGGGCGTAGCGGTCCATACTGTTAACTTGGGAATACGTTCCCCGCCTGGTGGACTTAGTCTTCAACCGATCCCCTTCTGCTTTGCCCGACATAATGGACTCCAGGCAGTCCAATGCAGTGAAGACCGCTCCCTCTCAGAGAGAGGAATAGGGAGTGAGCAGGTCCGCCTTGTGCTGCCAGAGTAGCCCGCCGAGCGTCCCTGGGGTTATAAAGCCACCCAGAGCTCTACAGTGTCCGGGCAGACAAAGGGAACGAAACCGAAAGTGAAAGAGCGAGGGCCTCCGTCCGACAGTTCACACCTCACCAGGCCGTTGTTGATCAACTAGGAGTCGGGCATCTTGCCAACTCTAGCCCCTGGCATCTCCGGGAGTTAGGCCGCAATCTTTCGCCCGTCGTAAGTCCGGTTCCCGATGGGCGATCCGACCGCGGATAGTATCAATCGCCTCCCTGACAACTCAGCAACACGGTGCCATGCATACCGTCAGGATTAGAGACAGGATAGTCGACGGAGGGCGCGAGGGTCTCGGGAGCTCTAAGCTCACGCGGCCATCTTGGTCAAGCGCTAGGCTCCTCCCCACCGCTGCGATTATTTGAAGGAAATAGATCGACAACTAAGTGACAACAAAAGCTATAAGCAGATAAGTGGAAATCCCATTCCCGGCGTTACACTTAAGATCAATGCAATGCTGTGTGAATGGAAGGACTCTTGTCTAATTACGGAAGAGGAATACAAGTACTTATTGGTTGACTGTCCCGCTTATCCATGTATTTACATTCTGCCTAAAATACATAAGGGGGGGCAGTTTCCACCTGGCAGACCCATTATATCTGGGGTCGGCTCACCCACTGAGAAATTGGCTGAGTTTGTTGATCTGAAGTTGCAAAAATATGTCCTTGGTTTGCACTCATATGTTAGGGACAGCAAGGATATTTTGGCGAAACTTCATGATTTTGAATGGTCGGAAGATCTTATTTTTGTCACATTTGATGTGGAAAGTCTATATACTTGCATTGACAGGAAATATGGCATTATGGCCGTACAGTCCTTCTTGGATAGAGAAGGGGCAGAACTTTATGCACAGAATGAGATGATTGTGCAAATGATTGATCTGATATTGCTGAATATTTTTTTTCTTTTTAACGACCATTGGTTCCAGCAGGTCAACGGGACCGCGATGGGTTCCAGGTTTGCTCCTTCTTATGCCTGCCTCTTCATGGGGTGGTACGAGAGGGAGCATGCCTGGGCTAGATGTGCCTCCCCTTGGACGCAGTATATTGTGTACTGGGGGAGGTATATCGACGATGTAATATGCTTGTGGTCGGGATCAGTTGAGCAATACTATCTTTATTTGAATGAGAATATTTTTAACATCAAGCTCACTATGTCTTATCATAGGGAAACCATTGATTTCTTGGATATAACATTTTATATCCAAAATGGGACTATTCACAGTAAACTGTACCGTAAAACTACATCCTGCAATTCTCTGCTGCATGCAACAAGTGCTTTCGCGAGGTCAGTCATTAACAATATACCCTTTGGGGAATTGACTCGCGTGAGAAGAAATTGCAGTGACACAGAGATCTTCCATGCTAATGTTATTGAGACCAAACATAGGTTCCTCAAGCGAGGTTATGACATTAAGAATCTGAATAAAGCAGAGACTAGAATCAATCAAACTGATAGAAATGCTACACTGTGTGTTAGACCCAGCAAAAGTAAACAGAGTTCTGGTGTAAGGTTTATCACACAATATACAATGCATAGTGATAGGATTTTTTTTTTTATTTAACCATTCTTTTTATTAAACAACAACTGAAGATTGGTACATTACAGAGGAGCCAAGCAGTATACATTTTACATCATATATGAATGGAAGGGTATACAGATAACACATATGAGCGGAACATCACAGCAGAGTAGGGTCATCATGGTCTACATTTCGAGGTGGTGTACATATCTCTCCTCTAAAAGCATTCCGCAGGTTCCAAATAAGTGACCACTTCCTAGGGCACCCTCTTGCCAGGTACACTGTCTTTTCTCTGAACATAGACCAATCGAGATTTTCCTCCCAGTCTTCCACCTTGGGTGGGTGTGCAGCCCCCCACAGTTGAGCTATATTACGCTTAGCCAGCATGTACC
The DNA here is from genome assembly GCF_964204655.1 of Triturus cristatus. Lineage (NCBI taxonomy): Eukaryota > Metazoa > Chordata > Amphibia > Caudata > Salamandridae > Triturus > Triturus cristatus. The sequence goes on from NC_140584.1 coordinate 60,140,574, forward strand.
CCAGAGTGGCCGACTGAGTTTGTGAAGCATTCAAGTCCGTGTGTTCCCAGATATTCAGAAGGCACCTTCTTACCTCAGGGTGGAGGGAGACATGCAATACTTTGTTAATTATATCATTGACCTGGCGCCAAAAGAGGCCGACCTGCGGGCATTCCCAAATGATGTGCAGAAAAGTTCCAGTTAGGCCACATCCCCGTTTATAGTCCCCCGCATCCGACCACCCCATGCGCACCAATCTAGGCCCGGTTAAGTAGGTTCTATGAAGGATTTTCAACTGAACTAGCCGCAGTCGTGCCGGGATGGTCACCACCTTTGGGGAGGAAACAGCCGCCTGCCAATCCTCGTCGTCGAGCTCTACCCCATCCTGTATCCACTTATCTCGCAAATGCGTAAGAGGGTCTACCATATGGTTGATTAACTTTCTATATATTAATGATATCGCCCTATCTGGGAGGTATCGATCTAAAACTCTATCCTCCAGGGGGGAGGCCTTCGGGGGATCGGCTCCCCTGGGCAATAAGAACTGAAGCGAGTGTAATACTTGTATATAGCGAAAGCGCTCAGCATCCGCCAGCTCATACTCACTCTGAAGCGCGCTGAAGGACTTGATCTCCCCCCTTCCCCAGACATCTTTGATCGCTGAGATCCCAATGACATCCCACTTATCGAACCCCTTCGTCCTCCACAGGTCGCCCAACTTGTCTGAATCCCAAAGAGGGTCGGCTAGCGTTAGTCTATTCCTCCACCCAAGAAGATTAGTAACGTCATGCCAGATTTGAACCGAATGCTTCGTGGGGCCCGTCAACTGGAACCGCCGAGGGCGGGAGTACAACGCTCTGCCATACGTGCCGCCCGGAAGGATCCACCTGTCCATGGCATAGCCTGGGTCGTCTGCCCTTCCATAAGTGCCATGGTTGATCGCTGCCATATGGGCTGCCCAATAATATCTCTTAATATCTGGGAGGGCAATGCCCCCGTCATACCAATGCAACGTGAGCTTATTCAAGGCGATTCAAGGCCGTCCGTCCCATAACAGATCCCTCTGTAGGCTCTCGACCTCCCTGAAGTACCGTGCTGGGACTAAATCTAGAGCATTTTGCAGGGCATACAAGAACCGTGGCAATGCCATCATCTTGAACAGAATAGCTCTGCCCAAGAGAGAAATAGGGAGAGCCTTCCAGTGAGCAATGTCACTTTTGAGTCTGCGAAGAGGGGGGAAGGAGATTTCGAGCATAGCGGGCCGATGGGTCCAGGGAGACAAAGATCCCCAGGTATTTAAATCCATCCAGGTTGATTTGTATTGGGCAGTTCCGTGGGGGGACAAGAGGGTCCCCACTAAGGACAAACAACAGGGACTTGCCCCAATTGATGGAATATCCAGAAAATCTACCAAAGACTGCGAGAATATCCAACACCACCGCAAGCGATCTCCTGGGGGAGGCCAAGTAGAGTAAAATGTCATCCGCATACAAGGATATACGGTCCTCCCAGCCGGGTGACCACCGCAACCCCCTTATCATTGGGTCCCAACGGATCCAGGCAGCAAGGGGTTCCAAGGCCAGGGAAAAGAGAAGGGGAGATAGCGGGCAGCCCCGTCGGGTTCCCCCGCCAAGGCGGAGGCCTTATTGTTAACCACAACTTGAGCCAAGGGATCTGCGTATAAGAGACGCAAGTGATAGGATTTTTAATGTATTTCGAAAAAATTGGCACTTACTTACAGTTATCCCTGGATTGAAGGAACATTTAGGCAATCGACCTTCTATCACATATAGAAAGGGCATGTCAATACGTAACCATTTAGCCCCAGCTATATAACGTCGACATCTAATGGTGGAACGTGGTTACCTCCTAAACCTAAAGGTTTTTTTACATGTGGGATGTGCAATATCTGCCCCATGGGTAGGAATAAGACTATGACCTCTTCCTACAATACCAACCACAGGTTTTCTGTCAATCACTTCTGCAATTGTAATACTACACATATTGTGTATATTTTGGGTTGCCCACGTTAATTAATCTACGTGGGAAGTACTGTTCGCCCTTTAAAACTACGAATACAGGAGCATCGGAGAGTTATTCGGGGCAGAGATTCAAGATACCCTATTACGGAACATTATGAACGTATGCACCCAGGTGAGGATACATTCTGGTTTCATGCTATTGAGCATATCCTGATTAACAGGAGGGGTGGAAATAGGGAACTCACTCTCAGGAGGGCAGAAGCGAAATGGATATGTCGCTTGCAGTCTATCCGGTCCGGACACAATACCGATAGCGAAATGCATTACTTTTTATAGAGGTATCACGTTCTATACAGTTATGAATAACTGTGACTATTCTAATCAGCTTAGTAATATCATTTATGTGCCTGGATGTCCTATCAGGACTCATGTGTCTTTGTTTTTAGTTTTATTGATTTGTTTGGCCCGTTTTGGGTTTTATTGTCCACTTGTATTTTGGGGAATAACATTATGGTTTATTGTCGTCCTGATTGTAGAGGTGGCTTCGGTGTTTCCTTCTTTGGATTGGATCACTCTTTCCATAGTTGTGCGTTATAAAATTGGATTATACTCTATGGTTTGAATACCATTTGTTTCTTTGAGACAGTAAGGACATAGGATAATCAGACATGGATGAGATTAAAATATTATATAAGCCTGGTTCATATTTATTGCTACGCCTCTACTTGATTATATGTTTCTGTAATCCATATTAGTTTCTTCAAGATGGCACTGTTACTAGCTCTTGCTATCTTTGGATCTTCCTACAAGTTCTGCTTGGGACCTTTGTTCGTTTCTACATTTAGCATATTATCATAGGCTTTTGTCTTTGGATCGACATGGGTTGCCACATTACTAATATCTAAATTCAATAGGGCTTTTTAGTAGCTTATTTGTGCGATGCGTTTGTCGTATAACCAAATATTTTTTTATTATCCCGATTTGCATTAGAAATATATATATTGTTATATAATATATATAATTTTTGTTTTTTTGATTTTTTGTTCCCTTATCTGACAGCGGTCCTGTCTATTCTCTTTGTAAATGAATGACCAGGGTAGTTTTTTCACACTTCAAGATGGCGCTGATGTTTGTGGGCCTAGTCGAGACGATTCCGACGCCCATATGACGTCAAACGCCGATTTGTGTGTTCCTTCGTTACTTGCGTTATAAACCGCAACCATCATGAAAGGCGGTTGCTTCCCCTTAGACGGCGGGTATGGTGTATTATGACTGAAGCATCAATCGTAACGCTACACCGAGTGAGTAAGCGTTATGCGAATGCAGTTCTTATATTAGATTTAATGGACTTGCCTGCGTAATATATAGGACGCATATATTGTGATTAATTATATTTTATGTTGCTTTTTTGTCCTTTGCTGTTAGTTAGCGTTACTCTATTTCGTATTTTTAGAATATGTCGTATTTTTGCCTTAACCAGTTGTATTTGTCACATTTATTGAAATAATGTTATGACAGGAACATGAGTTTATATAGTAAAGGTGATGAAATATGGCCATATCAACTCCTTTACCACACTTCTGCTGTCGGGTGTTTATTCAGGTCGATACTTTGGGGTAGAGCTACAACGTTCGAGTAGGGAGGTAGCACATTTTATCTCAGATAGGAACATTTCAATATGATAAAAGAGTATTAACTTGTCAGATTACTGAACTAGTGAATTCAACCCGTCATGGAGGATATTTATATAAGGGGCATGCTTACTTGATATTAGAGACGCTTACACTACAGTATAGGATGACTTTTATTTGTACTATCCTATGAGATGATTTTGTTATGTATGTTTTCATCTCCTATTGTTTATGCTTTACGTCAATACTGAAATGTACCCCTATCCTATTCGATTTGGACGTGATTTTTATAATCTTGAGTAATGCGGTGACAGTATATAGGCTTCTCTAGTAAAGGATTTTCAGTGGGGCCAATATAGCATTGCTATTATCCTAATTATCATGTTTCAGTTGTCCATCACTTATTTTAGTCGATACTGTAGGTGCTGAGTGGATGCTTAAAGCTATTTGTAGTCGGTATTTATGCCAAGCCGAGAGGCAGATGTGCTCTTAGTAAAAATTATGCTGACGTTGTGATGCGATACTTATGGTGCATATATTTTATGCACGAATTTGAGAATTCTTATTTGATCATTCTGTCTGCCTCTAATGAGTTATATGTCTATATGTGACATGAGTATACTACATTACGTTATTTGAAATGGGTATTATAGGAACAATTTATTATTATGTTCTCTTTAAATGTTTCTTATAAGAGCAATTATTAGTGGCATGCATCTATTAGGTACCATTTTGTTGGAAGTGGTATAATTATACCATCATAATAACTATGGAAATGAGATTATCATGTCAGTTGAAATGTGTATTATTTTATCATTACTTTTAGGTAATCATTGCTGAATCTATACTTACACGTTTTGTGTTCTACATCTTTACAACTTTATGGTGAGATTTTGATTTATTATTTTGCGTGCAAGCCCCTTTTTGGTGATGTATTATTTTATGGATTATTACGTTGGTTCTTTCATGTTTATGGACATTTGGTGTCTCTACTTTTGTTGTTCTTTCATTTGTGGTTTTCCTTCTTGCCACAAAGTTTTCCCTTCTTTGTTCCCCTCTCCTTTTTAAGTGTACATACAATTAATAGCTAATATGGATGATTTTTCAATCAAACATTCAAATGGCAATATGACTAATAGTATTGATCTATTTTTAGAATTATGTCACTTTTTAGGATTTTAGATTGTCTTGAGTCATATGTGTTGTTATATGTTTTTGGACTGTATGTGTTTTTAATTATTAAGTGATTTATATGTGGAGTTTTGTAACTCTAGGGTTAGTATTGTTTACAGGAGTAAAATGTTTATATGTGTTTATTTTTTATTTGTATGTCATTTTTGTGAGCCTTTACATGTTGTCCTGTGTTATTTCCAGCCCTGATGAAGTTCCATTCACTGGAACGAACGAAACGTGTTGGCTGTTGTCCTGTGTATATCTACTGCTATATGAAGATGAATAAAGAATAAAGGATTTTCTTGAAATAAGATGGCCTTTTCGGATATGTAACTTCATTCCTGGTGCCGCCTCCACTTTTCTTCAAGAGTTTATCCCTGGGTCTTCCAGTAGGACCTTTCTGCAGCAGGTCTTGGAGACGTTTGGCACAGGACTTTTTTGATTTATGGGACTACAATATTGATGTGCTCAACTTTAGTTGGCTGTGGGATCTCTTTCTTGTCAACACAGATCTTCCGGACCCTGCTACGGAGGAAGCCGTAAGTAGAATAAGGTAAGCCAGTTCGAAATGGGAGGAGATAGTGAGCAGACACTATCTTAGACAATTCACAGTAGCCAAATACCAGGCAAATACTTGCAATCATTTTTCTCAGCAAAGGACATGGCATCTCTTTGAATGACGAGCATTGGCAAAGAGACTAGGTATCGCCTTTGCAAGAGCTATTGGTATTGCCAATGTGTTTTAGCCATGCTGCTCACCAGCATGGTTGCTATTCAGCATGGCTAAAAGTTAGTGGTGTGGGGGAGAGTGCAGTGGAGTGCCATAGAGTGCAATGTCGAAAAGGGGACTAGAGTGGAGTAGCCGAGAGTGTCGTGTAGTTGAGTGGTATAGTGTGGAGTGGTATAGTGTGGAGTCGCGTAGAGTGGCGTACAGTAGAGTGGACTGATGTACAGTGCATTGGCTTAGAGTGTTGCAGAGTATAGTGGTGTAGAGTTCAGTTGCATTGAGTGCAGTGGCATTTAATTCAGCATCGTACAATGCAGTAGCGTGGATTAGAGTGGTGCATAGTAGAGTGCAGTGGAGCAGAGTAGGATCAAGTTGCATAGAGTGCAGTCACGTACAGTGGCGCAGAGTAGAGTAGAGTGCCATAGAGTGCAGTGGCATAGAGTGGAGAAGTGCAGAGTAGAGTGGCGGAGAGTGCAGTGTTGCAGAGCAGAGTGCAGTGGTGTAGAGTGCAGTGCTGTAGAGTAGATTGTTCCATAGTAGAGTGAAGTGGAGTGGTACAAGGTAGAGTGCAGAGTAGATTAGAGTGGCGTACAGTATTGGCGTACAGTGTGCTGGCATAGAGTTGAGTGTTACAAAGTAAAGTGCAGTGCCGTAGAATGCAGTGTTTCAGAGTAGAGTAGAGCAGAGTTGCTTGGTGTGGCCTAGACTGCAGTGGTGTAGAGTGCAGCGGCAAGAGTATAGTGGGGTACAGTAGAGTGAAGAGAGTGCACTGGCATGGAGTAGAGTGGTACAGGATAGAGTAGAAATGCGTACTGTGAAGTGGTATAGAGTGCAGTGGCGTAGAGTAGAGTGGTGCAGAGGCGTGGAGTGGTGTAAAATGGACTGGTGCAGAGTAGTGTGCAGTGGTACAGAGTGCAGCGGCACAGAGTAGAGGTCAACTTTCTCAAACTACCCAAGATTCCTTTAGCAAACGCAGACAGCTGCGCTTTCTGGTAGGTTACAACCTAAAAAAGGAGTTAAATGGGGACAAAGATTGTAAAGGTGTATCTGGGAAATTCTAGGGGGTACGGGCACAGTGTTGCCTAATATTGGAGTTGGGAATCAAAGCAGTACCAGAAGTACCCTACAGCCCTTACTTATGTTTTCAATCCATTTGATATGTATCCTTTTTAGGTCGAGCCTGAGCCAGCGCGCAAGCGCTGCTCAGGTGATCTGTGGTAGTTCAGTACTTGAGAGAGAAGCCCCGCCCATATTTTTAATTGGCTTGTGTCTTTGTCCTTCCTACATGCGGTCTTCTGATTGCTTAATAGGCGTGTTAGTCCCTCCTTAGTACGGCCTTGTCTTCATTTGGAACCTCCCATGGCTACTGGCCCCTTTACTTCGGTTCTTACATCGTAAGCACTAAATACTTTATTGAGTTTGTCCTGCTTGAGTCAGGAGGATGTGCTTTGTTTACTTTCAGTGCACCATGTGCGCTTTCACTTTCGAAGGTCACTGGACAATCGCAACTGCTTGTTTTAAATTGGGGCAGGCGCAAGTGGCTCCGTTTTTTACTGCGCACATGCTGGGGGCCATTACAGCCTCCAAACAACAGCAACGCTGTATTAAAAGACTAACATCTTGGGTTTTCTAATGTAACGTTATTTTCAAAAAGCAGCCGAACAGGTGAAATAAGCATTTCCCCCAACTTAACCTTCTTTTAACGACAGTAAATAATGATAATTCTACGTATTCAACAAACAAAAAACGTGAAATGGTGCGGGGGCAAAGTGTATAGTAGAAGTGTGCTACTTTAACAGCTAGTTGTGTAAGAGTACTTTGATTTAACACAATTACTGTTAGAATTACAACTGAGCAAACCTGCGTTCTAACTGCTCCTAACACCAAATGTTGAAATGGACGCCTGTGTAACCCGGGAGAGCTCTCTACCCGTACTAGTTTCACAAGCTACGAGCACGACTAGACCATCTCCCTCGCCCCATCCACCTATCTGAAATGATGCACTGCACGTCTGGCAATGCATGGACCACACAGCCATGCAAATCTTTCTTTTCTTTCTGCAGGGCTGACGCCAGAAATAAACACCTGACATGGTCTTCGGTCATAAACAATGCAACTGCACATTCAGGTTCAGACTTGCTAATATTCGGTGACCAAAAACCAAAAGGTTGCATTATCAGAGATCAAACACACAATTGGCGCCGTGATTGCATTTCAGGAAAAAACACCATGTGACCTCAGGTCGGATTCTGCCAACACAGTAAGTCAAGTGGCACTGGATTCACCTCAGAGGCGACGACTGCGTGGCTTTTGGCCAAGATGACATCACAAGCACTAAATGACACAACATATACGAGTGACCTTTAAACTGTTCGACGGGCGTAACCACACTAACAACATACATATCAATGTAGTGTTGAAGGTCAGTACGTTTCCAAGCGGCTGTGAGTCATGCACTTCAAGGTACTATGTAGCTTACGCGGTGTTCTTTGTAATTCTCTTCCTTTTCAAAGAGCTGGATTTCACCCCGTAACAGGTTCGATCCGCAGCTTCACAAACAGAGCTGATAAATCTGTAAACTGTCGATTTGTCGGGGAAAAAAAACAGAACCCGTTTGTCAAGTATTTAGTTTCATGGTTTCACTGGCTCGTCTGGTTGGGTAGGACAGCTAATCATCCTAATGGCACAGCTGTTAAAGACTCTAGGGGTCTGTCCACTAAATTGGTCCCCTTGTATCTGCACTTGCATTTTCTGCCTTAAACTCTTCTGCATTAGAAGAGTTCCTATTAGACAAAAGAGGATCTGGCAATCTCAAAAAGTGTGGGAGTCTGGTTGAATACAATGGTCCAAGAACAGAGGGGGTGCACAGGTACCTCATTTAATTTCAGGGCAAAAGGTAAGTGTTACACTAGAAGAACCAGGGGTGCAAGTCGTGAATCAGGGCAGGAACCCAGATGCTGGCAAGTTGGTGGCCAGTGGTATTCAGCACCCTGGTTTAAACCCATAGGAACCTGCTCAAGCTTTTTTTGCTCGTTGTCATATGTAGGATTTGGAAGCAGCAGAGCTTGATGTTGATGGTCCGGCTGCAGTGATGAAAACGGATTGTAGGAAGCCTTTGTAACATGATTTAATGGGGTCTACTGGCAAGGTAGCAGTTGACAGTAATCTGGTAGAGGGGCTGAGCAGATCCCTTACAGCTATGCAGATGGAGGACTTAGTCACTATTGCCTTTGCCCAAGGGGAACTGGATGCTGTTATGTCCAAACTGGAGGAAGAACTGTTGTGAGATCCTGAAGGGCTGAAGCTCACTCCTATAAACCCTTTTTCTCCACCAGAGGATACTCACTCCCTCTCTAAAACTGTGACGTCTGCAAAAACTGTACCAGTCAGGCCTCACCAACTGGGGGCAATTGCCACTGAGCCAGATTAAGCCACCTCAGCTGATACTCCTAAACAAGCTGCCATCTATGATCACCTCTAGATCTGTAGAGAGGAAGATGGAAAGGATTTGCTTTCTTTAAGGACAGCACACCTGAAGACGCAAGTATTGCTGAGAAAACAGTTTAGAAATATGAACATTCTTCATACTCGACTGGAAAACCTGGAGGCACACCAGGTCACTTTACAAGAAATGGTTAAAGAGAATAAAACAGAAGCACAAGTTTCATTTGGATGGTCTCACTTCTAAAACTAGAAGACCTGAAAAATCGATCTCAGAGGAATAATCTCAGGGTCATGGGCATCCATGAGGGCAGAGAGGGAGATGACCCAAGAACCTAAGAAGTTACATGGTTCGTCTCTTCAGAGAAGCGTTTCCAGCATTAAACGACTGGGATAAGCAGTCAATTATCCAAAGGGCACACAGTTTCCCATTTTGGCAACCCAGGAAGAGAAGAGTCACCCGTTATCCCTGGGATATCTTAATCTATGCAGGGAACTTTATTCTGCGGCGAACGTTCTTTCAGGTGGCTTATCCTCAAACTCCCATCAGAGTCTGTGGGGTAGAATTCTTTGTTCGATCAGACTTTTGTCATGAAATGGTTGTGCACAGCTAGCAGCTTCGTGAACTAATTCTTGCATTGCAGAAGATTGGGTCCACGGTCTCGCTAATGGAGCCAGCCAACTGGAGGATTTGCTTTGAAGGACACACATATTTCTATCAAGATGCTGTTAAAGTAAAGCAACTGTTAGACATATGATCATCTGCTAAATGATTTGCTTATTTCTGAGAGGGTTAGAGCAGTTTAATTCAATAGTTTATATGTGTTCTTAAATGGGAATACCCCCTCTTTTCTACATTTAAAAATGCTCTGCTCAGTTTTTCCTTATTTTTGTTTCTTTTACTCCATTTCATTTAGTGGCATTTGCTGCTGTATTTTTAGGCTGGTCGGATCACAGATTATTCTGGTACAGTTCGGGGGAGGGGGCATTCTATGTTTAACCCAGTGGTTGGTGTCAGGCTGTAAGGTGCAGTAGGTGAGGTGATGGCCCATGGTCTAGGCAAAGAAGTTGGGCCGTGGGTTCATTCTTTGGATAGGGGTTGTAGGGTGGGTGTTAGGGCGGGGTGTGGAGGAGTGGTCAAGGGACGTGTACGTTTGGTTTAACTTATAAAGGTATAGAAGCACAGGGGATAAAAATAGGGGAATAATGGGCATAGACTGAATGTACGAATTGGGTTGACAGGAAAGAGGGAACCTTACTAAAAGGTGGAAGCATGGCACTTGCTGCATCATATAGGTCAAAGCGATGATGACGGGTGATGGGTCATGGTCAGCAACTTCAGATTTTTTCTTGTTATGGAAGAAATTAAATATGAAAACACGGTGCAACAGTAGAGAGCGCTACACAGCTAAAAACGTGGTAAAAGTACAGTGTAGACCTACAATCTTGTGTTGATAAGAAAGAGGTGAAAAGTTCACTTAAAGACAGAAAGCATTACCTGTAAGGTTGTAGTTAAAGTAATACATGTGTTTGGCAAGGTGAAGGAATTTATGGCCTTAGTACACAGGCACATATTCTGTGTTATCCATAGATTGAAACATTATGAAACAACAGGAGCAGGAGATTGAATTAGCGAAGAACACATGAAATCTGAAAAGAGGTCTTGGGAGCACAATGATAAAGCACACACACAATACACCTGCATTCAACCCAAATACACATGCATTCATGAGTGGAAGAATAGTTAGTTTGTTAAGCATTGCTGGAACTGCAATAAAGGATCTTTAAGGAATCGGGTTAAAGTTTAGGAACAAAGATGACGAAATATTCCTGTAACAAATGTGTGACTTTTAAATAACTTAATGTTTAATTTTTTGTAACAAAAATTGTCTGACTATGTATAAAAGTAGCTGCCTGTAAAGCAGCAAATTGAGGCTGGCTGTTTACCTGTGTGGGGACGGTCGCTCTCCCTGCCGCAACAGGAAAGGGCTGGTTTTACATTGCCAAGAGGAGTCTGTCTTTTTCTTTATTTAGGTCTCGCCTAGCGACGCAACGCATGGGAGATCTATTGTTGTTGGTTTTTCTTGCGAAGGGGGACAGGAGATGTGCACGCGTACGGACAGGAGATGTGCACGCGTACGCGTCGGCTCCAGATCATCTCGGAAGCTCCCAGGGACCCTGCAAGCAGATAAGAAATCTGAGGCGGTGAAATCCTCAGGCTGGCCCTTTTGAGTTACACTGTGCACTTACCTCGATCCCGACAGAAATCCTTACTATTTGGGCAGAAAATGAATTGGCAGCAGTGAAATAATCAGACTAGCCCTGTCTGACTCTAAAATGACAATAAATGCACACTCCATTGCCTGCTGCCACATATGAGCCACACGGTGCAGCCACTTGCCTCAGGCTACGGTAAAAAGTGACTCAATGTGGTGGCAAAGGCGAGTCACTGGCACACCTCCTGACTCTAGTGTGACCTGCGCCAGTCCCCGCAGGAGGCCCAAGCTGGTGAACATTGGCTGTGCTGTTGCCATGTTGTTAGGGGGAGACCAAAGCAAACACTGGTGCACAGAGAGAGCATTGTAACCCATTCACCCCCCCTCTCTACCCCCACCAAACACACACATTTTAGCAGGGCAGCCTCTGTTCAATCTTGCAGGGTGCAAGGCCCAGCGGTGTCGGTGGCTATTTCTGTGCCTCGGGACAGAAAAAGACCTTTTGTACTCGTGCTATCCGCTCAGATCCGCTCAACGCCGCACTCAGTCTTTTTTGTACAAAACACTCTGCAGTTCACGTGCTTTCAAAGGTGCAGTTTCTAAACCAGGTCACCGTTCTCCGCTGGTTTAAAATAGACGTGGGGAAACGTAGTTACACCCAACATACAAAACAAGCGTTCCGCTCCGGTCCTTTCTGAATTAAAACTCTTGTTACTTAAAGCAGCCCGGCCCTTATAGCACCGACGGATGGCAAGCGCTCCCGCCTCCTTCGAGCGCATGGATTTGACTGCCCTCGTGTTACCCCAGTTTCTGTGTTTATTTACTAAGTTCTCGTTTTAGTTACACAGCTCAACCGCATTCTGTTGCTGAAAAGGTGTGTGTGACTTTCACTGGTCAGAAAATGAAAAAATGCGCGCATATAAGATGTCCTCACGGGAGCCTCAAAGCTGCTGGTAGTTATTGAAGGGGAGGGAGGGATGGTGGTGGGGGGGCAGCCTGAAAGCCGGCCTCGTGCCAGCTTGTTTCCGAGTACCCAGCATGCTTTGCTGCACACAGTTCAAACTATGAGCGGTGGTCTCTTACTTCCTCCTTATCGTACCATCTATGATCGAGCCTTGGCATGAATAATTTTACAGGGTCTACAGACAATAAACGTGATGAGAGGGAAGAGAGGTGGGTAGAGAGTGGGGGCGACCAGCATGGTCTTGAGCAGGGCACAAGTCTTAAACAAGCATTTGCAATGCAACAGGTCTCGCATTTACGTGAGTTTGAGCTATTGGCTTTGTAAATGGCAATGCCTTTTATTTATGTTTTGGTTTTTGAAACATAAATTAAACACATTGTCATTTACAATGCCAATAACTTAAACTTGCGTAAATGCGAGACCGATTGCATTGCAAATGCTTGTTTTAATGTTACCCCTGCAACAGTTGGCAAGCCAGCAAAGCAGTCCCTTTACCCCTCAACCGACTGCTGCCACTGGAATACCGCCTACCCCCGCCACATAGATCATAGCACACCTTTGATGAGGTGAGCAGGACCATGTTGCCTAAAGTCTGACTATTCACGGGGCGGGTAGGACCAAGAAACTGACGTCTTTAAGGTGAGGATAATGCGGACTTCGTTCCATGTTTTTGTATATATTATATGACTTGTCTCTTTGACAAAGGTAAACACAGATGTAGATATAAGGATATAAGGTTATTGCATGCAGGATTGTCCGGTATATTTTGATTTGAACCCTCCAACATTTAATAAAATGCTTGACTCAAAGTTCTAATGAGAAAGTAGGATACCCTATTAACATATAAGCTACGCCATTAGTAACAATACTGTCAAGAGCAGATTATTTAACTGAGGCAGTAATCAGAACAATGCCAAGGATCGGTCCTATTGTCTCAGGAACGGCAGCAATCAGAATAATGCCAAGGAGCGATCCTATTGTCTCAGGAACTGCCTCTGGCTGAAGATCAAAGAACAACTATGAAGGATCTGAATTAGAATTGACATTGATGGACAATAACTTGAAACTTTGAAAGACAAACCCAAACCTGCAATTCCATTGACTCAACTGACAATATACATGAGAATTACATAAGATATAACTCAGTATCCTGCAAATTCCAAGAGAAATAGACTAGTAAATTATCAAAATGCCACACCCTTGCGACAGTCAAGGTCTGTGCATGATAATAACGTGTACTGAGGAAGCAATTTTAATTCCTAACATCATGTCTTTATTAGTAAGCAGGACAAAACAGGCAGGCAAACGAGGCTGAGGTTGAAAACTGTTTGGATGCTTCAGAACATTGATGCAGTTGTTTGTCTGTTTGAATTTATAATTTCTGTAGTATAAACAATGCTAGATACAAGATTTAAGGCACAGGTATTACAGATAAGTGCAAGCAACACCATAAATAACACCGCATGTAGAATAAAAACAAACCATATCAGCAAATAGCCAATGACAAAAACTATACAAACTGTAGTTGGTAAAGCAAAAAAAAGTACAAATACTTCCAAAGTGCAGAATAAAGCAATCACCAGTCCAGCAATATACAAAATTCAAGCATGTTTTGTAAAACCATCTAACCTTCTTTCATCAGGGTGAAAATACTTTCAAAGTGCATGATAAAAACAAGTCCAGCAGTATGCACAAATGAAGCCAGGTTAGTCAAACAATTCTCTGTTTGGTGTGTGCATAAAGGCACATATATTTCAAAGCAACTGGTAAACAGTAACAACTACAGCACCATACAATAATCAAACTGGTTTAGATTAACAATTCCCTTATTGAGGCTCAAATATTTCAAAGTGACTGGCAAAACAGTAACAAGTACAGCAGGAAGCAGCATACAAAAAAATCAAACCACTTTAGTCAACAAATACCCTTTTGGTTTGTGCACGAAGGTGCAAATATTTCAAAGTGACTGGTAAATCAATAACAAGTACAGCAAGCAGCAGCATAGCCGAGTCAAACCTATTTAGTAAAACGAATTCACCTTTTGTTTGTGCATGAAGGTATAAATATTTCAAAGTACCTGATAAAGCAATAAAATTTAACAGCATAAACATCAAACCCGTCCAGTCAAACAATGACCCTTTTATTTGTGCATAAAGGTGCCGGAGCACATTTTGCCCAGGCCTTAAAACGTCTCTGGATGGCATCTGCCTTTAATGGTTGCAACAATCTCCCATCCAGTAATGGCTGCTTAAAAGGCAGCAATTGTGACCTGGGGAAAGTAAAGGAGGCCCTGACAAGAGGTGATCCCAAGGATATGGCTCGACAAACATGATACGTGGCAGAGCACTTAGAATCAGGCCTGGGCCTTGGCATGGAACAGGAGCTGAGAATTTACTGCTCGCGAAAGGAAGTGTGAGGGAAGATAGCAGCCCATCACAAAATGGTGGCATGTAAATGGAAGTAAAAGGATGGCCAGAGACAGTCCTGCAGGCAAAGGGGCACTAAAACCCACGCACCTAAATAATTTGAAAAGATGTCTTTCAGCCCCTTGCGTCGGTTCGCGAAAAAGCAAAGGCATGTACATTTTAGTTAGAAGCATCCAAATCTGCGCAAGCGGCAAATTATTTCAAACAAATAGTAGCTAGTTGTAAGCTTGCCTTTAAAATATGTGCACACATCTTTTTTCCAATACACTCCATTCCCATATAACAGCTCTCCGTCTGAGCAAGTCTATATTAAAGTGTTTTAGGATGTTCAGAGTAAAGCTGGAGATGATAATATGGTTAGTTGTTAAAGGGAAAAGTAAGATTCCGATCACCTTCCTTTCTCTTTTGCCGATGAATGCAATAGAATTTTAGAAGGGAGTAAAGCATACTATATTAAGGGGTTGGTTATGCAGAGTGAGGGACACATCCTTTTTTCCACAGAGAGGTTATTGTGAAGATGAATCCCTGATCTTCAAAAATGGAGATGAATATTGCACATTCGGTGAACAATTAATATCACTACTGGGAGGAGTAAGAGACTTATGTGCCTTCACATTATAAACACTGTTGTTTACAAAAAATATACATTTTCTAACAACTTGTTATTTTCAACATGGCTGACAATTCTGTATTAGCATAGCATTGTGCTTTAAAAAAATCAGCCAATATTCAACTCCGTGAGCTTTCACTCATGGTTCAAAACACGGGAAGAACCATCTAAGGTCCAGAGATAGACATATCTATACTATGGAGATCAAATGGGTGTGGCACTTAGGGTGGCACACCTGTGCCCATTCACGGATTGGTTTTGCCCCTTGCTTCCCCAGTGGCCATCACCAACCTAAGCCTCAGATAACAAATCAGGGAAGCGAGAACTAAAGTCCTGAGTTGGCTGGGGGATTAAAAACAGAGGCGCAACTGGACCCGAACTTCAGGGGTGGCTACCACTCCCAGTCAGGGCATGCCCTAGCACTGGTCGCACATGGTGGAAGTCTTTTTTGGTGCCCCCTCCCACATTTCCTCCTTCTCCATGAATTCCCTCACTACCACTCACCAACAATGCACCTCATCCCACTATAGCACCTTTCTGACAAACATTTCCTTTTTTTATAGCACTACTCACACTCCGTTCTGTGATCTGCATGGTGCACGTTCTTTGTAGCAGGCACATTAAGCTCTGCGCTTTGTGGGTGGCAGGAGTGCCCATGTGAGTGCACAGTGTGAGAGTAGGGTAAGAGACGTGACTGTAGGGTGAGTGAGGTGACCATATGAATTTGGGTGCGGATGTAAGTGCAGAGTGGTATGAGAGAGTGCATGGTTAGTGATGGGCTTGTTTGAGTTAGTTTGCAGATTGAGCAGTGAGGGGGATAGGTGAGTGAAGGGTGAGTAGTGTGCTTGTGTGACTGCAGGGTGTGGTACAGGGTGAACAGTGCAAGTGCATTGTGAGTGCAGAGTGATCACTGTGAGTGCAGGGTGAGCGAGTGAATGGTACGAGTGCATGGTGATCAGTGTGCGTGCATTGTGATCGCTGTGAGTGTAGTTGAGCGTAAAAGTGAAGGGCAAGAATGAGGAGTGAGTTGTCTGAATGCAGGGTGCATTCCCAGACACTTGAAGTAACTCAGCATGTTATTGACCGCGGCGTAGAGTTTCAGATTTTTTTTGTTGAAACATTTTTTATTATTTTCCAAATCAACAATTACTGCTCATTACACAACGAGTCCCCGTGCCCCAATGGAGTACCGTCCCTCCTAACCCCAACTCGTTCCCACCCCTCCCCGCCCCCATGTCAGTGTGCCCCTGTCCCCTACCTCACCCCCGATGTGCCCCCCCTTCCAATGAAATCATGTACGGACGCTCAATCCCTCTCTGTGCAAGCAGATCTTCCCTCTTGTCCGCGTAGGGTTTCAGATATAAGTTAAACTATTGCTATTATGGCATTAATAGGGGTCGAGGGTGTAGGAAATAAATATTGTGCTGATCACGCAACAAACTTCCAGTCTTATGATTAGGGTTGCCAGCTCATTATTTTGATGTCCCAGACTGACTTATCTGTGAATACTTCGAACAGCAAATATAAATAGAAAGCACTTTTAATTATGTTCTAGGGCTGCCTGAATGATCCATGACTGATAATTAAAGGGAACAAACACAGAAAAGTCACATTACAAATGAATACATACTTGTTTATTTATAACCAGGGCACAAGTCCTAAAAAAGAGAAGTGGGGGGGGGACTAATCTAATTAATCAGTATGCAACTGACATCATGGCGTGTGACATCACATGCGTGACATCATGGTGTGAGACATCATGGTGCGTGACAAGACAGGAAGTGGCATCATAAAAAGTGACATCAGATCTTAAGCCCTCACATATTTTAACATGTCTATCATGAGTACATTAAAGCACATTTCCAGTATACAGGGAATCCCTCCTGATTTATGCAGAATATTTGCACTTTTGTACGCTACACATAAAACAGTGTTGCATTTTGTCAGAGTAAACTTATTCTACCCATAGTGCTTTACAAGAAGAAATAGTGATATTTAAATTATTACAACGCCTCCTCAGGGGTAGGAAGCACTATATAAATGCTATTTATTTTATGTAAATACTGGGAAAGACCAACACATTTGGCATTTTTACAGCACATGCATATCTCCTAAACAGAGCCTGAACAAAGTGAAAAGCTGCCTCTTTTAAGTATGTGTGAAGTGCTAACAAGGTGTGAGCCTTTGTTTCCTCTCGACTAAATTTGCCTCTCGGTGTGAAGCTTCTGGATGCTGACAGCCAGGAGAAACCAACAAAAGAAGGCCTGAAGACCCCCTCAGACTGGACCTTTGTTATGGGCCCAGCAGGAGTCTGAAATAAGAAAGCCCCTGCACTGCATACTATGAAACAGAGCTCTGCTTTGGTGCCTTTAAGGGACCAGAATCTGTCTTCAAGGTGATTGGGAGGCAGAAGCCGCAACACAAAGGATGTTTTCCTAAACACAACTTCAGAAAGGGGTTTTCACCTTTAAAGACGCGAAATAATGCAGCATTCTTTGATAAGGCCATCAAAAGAGGGCCAGGTGGTGTTTTGCTTTGACGGGCCTCTGCTGCAGAAGACAACGGCCCACTTAGAGCCAAGCCCATAGAAATTACTGGAGTGATGCTGACCGAAACCCCCGGGTGAAAACAATCAGTGAACAGTTACTACATCACAACTCCTCACTGGCTTCTTCTTGCATTCACTGATAAAAACACGTCAGTCTTCGCCAGAACCTGCCTCTTTCCTTTTGAACCACCTGCTGGATGGATGTCATCTGTGTACTTTTAGACTCTCCATCCACATAGTAGACCTTTTTTACCCCAGCCAAAGGAAGCAAATGAATGTTTTAACGGGGTGGGGTTTGTGTAGACCCTGTGGAACGCTCGCATTCCTTTTGGGAGAAATAAAGAACCACTTTAATCGGCTGGAAGCAGTGCTTGAAACGGGCAGATACTGTTGAGAACCTCTTTAATTCGAAATGGAGAGAATCGTCACTTCTCGGGCACTGCCAAAATACATTTAACGGAAAGTACTGGCCCTTTTCAGGCGCAAACGGGTACTCTTGATAGTGAGCAATACAAGTACTTCAACGCCTCGTCAGGGGTAGTAAGCGCTATATAAATACTTCTATTTTTCCATCTGAGGCACTGGTTGAAAGTGGCCTCAAACTAAGTTGTGACAAAATACCAACTCTGAAGCGCAACCGAGTGAGACACATGGCGCTCCACAGCTGAACTTACTCGCTCACATATATATATCTGGACACAAACATAATTTCAGTTTGCAGAAATCATAGTTGGACATGTCTGTTTGGCTAGGCAGTAATCAAGACGCACCACGAGACCTACTAAGTAGCGCTATAATGCTGTCTTTGGTTCATAAAAGAATGCAGTATTTACTACCGTTTATTCCGTGAATAACGGACACCCACACATGGTAAACTATAAGATATAATATATAACGTTAGAGGTTGCCTGTCAGACTCAGAGTAATATTTGCCTGTGGTACCGTCCGGGGACACTTGCCACCAGCTACAATCCCTTACAGACTGATGGATTTAGGCGCTAATTACATTGTATTTAGTGTTCCTCGAATAATGTGAGTGTTTGCGAGACAAAAAATGTTTTCCCCCCAAATCATGCGTTTTTGCTTTGCTTGCCGAAAAGTGCACTATCACATTCCATCAGGATCAAAGGTGGAAAGTGGTTTTCCGCGCACAACGGTAGCCTTGAACAGCTGACAAGCATTCGATAGAAGCCTCGCGCCCCAGGAGGGGATTACCTTTAGCAGAGATGTGATTCACCAGAAGCGCGAGACAGCGTACATCCAAGTGGCCACTAGGGGGCTAGCAATAATTAAATTATACCCAGCGGACACACAGTCCCTCTGTCGTCTCGGGGAGGCACTTGTAATTGCGCGATGCGCATGACAACATTTACCAGTCTCGGCGCAGACGCGGAGATGTGCGCGCCGCGCACCATTGAATTTATTAAAGAGGTCGCAGCGAGGTATCTAGTAAGTGCTGGCTGCCCGGCCGCGGAGGGGGGCCCTGGAGCGCGGGGGCCTGTGTTATGCCCCTGGGTGAGTCTTAGTTTTAGGGTCAACTAGAAGAACAGTTCAGACTGCATGTATAACCAGCCTCTCCCCAGGAGGACAGAGGTGAAGAGCAGAGTCCAGGAGACAGTGATGACCAGTCAAATGTTTCATCAGCAACATGACATTTGTTACAGAAAAGAGACAGAAGAGGAAGGGTAGTTAGGGAACAAATGTCTACCCCACAGCGAAGAGATGCAGATGATACTAGATGGTTTGAGTATATGGATAAGGCTGCTAGTATGGTGCGATGGCCAGTATCCCAAGACCTATCACAAGAGGAAGTTTCCAGAGTCTGTTGTTGTTGTCCTGGGGTCTCCTGTCGAGGTCTAGTGTGACCTAGCAGGTCTCATGTATGCATTTTTCTTAAAAGAGAACAAAGGTTTATTGAAATTGAGACCATTAGAGTTCAAAATACGCCAGTTCTTTGTTATAATGAGTTTTATACTGTTTGATGCTGTATTAAACATGGTGACGCAGATAGTGTTTGTCATCACCAGTTTTTCGGCGTTTTCCGATAGGGCATCCCAATTACAGTTGGATGCTGTCTTCTGGGCTTTCTTTATCACTCTCTCAGGATAATCCCTTTCTTGTAGTTTGTCAAAGAGTCGGTTCGATTCCTTTCTTAAGTCCCTAGAGTCTGAGCAGTCTCTACTTAATAGGAGGAATTGTCCGACAGGTAAATTCTCTTTTGGGGATATCGGGTGGAAACTTCTGAAAGATAATAGGCCATTTCTGTCAGTTGGTTTATGATAAACCTGTATGGTCAGTTTGCTCTCCCTTGCTATGATCGCCAAATCCAGGAATGGTAGTTTAGTCTGAGTGATAGTATATGTTAAGTGTAATAGGGGGTTGTGGTTATTCAGCCAGTCCAGGAAGTCGTTAATTGAGGTTTCATTTCCCTTCCAAATGAAGAGAACATAGTCTAAAATATGACACCAGAGTTTAATCTGGCAGTGCCATGGACTATTGTAGGAGGCTAGCTTACTATACCGTGCTCACTTATGTAAGTGGAGCACCCTGCACTAATCCTGACAACCATTATGGTGATTTTAGTGGTCTTAGACAACCTTAAAAAACAAGTGGTAGCTGTGAGAGCAGCCTTCAGGCTTAGTCCTGAAAGAGTGTGAAGCAGCTTGTTTTACCAGTACTAATCATACAGTGTAGGTTAAGTGAGAAAAAAACACACAGTTTAGTTATAAATAGATGTATTTATTATAAACACTCACTAACACATTGCAATATCTCCTCCCCAGAGATATAATCACAATAAACTCAATACTTCCGTAATAGAACACGTAAGTAGCATAAATACACAGTGGTCTCCAGGTGGAGACCAAATGATATGCTAATGAAGTGGAATATGAACCACGACCTAAGTTGAGACTTGACCCAGAAGCCTTAGAAGAGTCGGGGACCCAAGGAACCACTCTAGGTAAGTACCCAGGAACTCCACGGAGGCCGTGTACAGAGTGGAAACATGACAGTGTGCTCAATACAAGTCAATGGGAATGTCGTGGTTGCATTTTTCAAGAAAAAGGACCCTTCCCAGAAGAAACCCTATGGAAGAAGTATGGTTGGAGAGTCACCCAACCCGTGGATACCCCGGGAACCAGTATTCCTACACCAGGGCAGCCGGGTGCATAGGTGCGAAGTGATGTTGGAAACCACCGTAGGCCACAACGGAGGACTTCAGTAAATATGCCGCCGGTGAAGAAGGTAAAAGAGTCCAGTGCAATCCAAGGGTGGGCTCAGGAAGAGAGGTACCAGCAAGCACAGGGGACAGAGTCTATGCCACTAGGGAGTGGCCAGGAGGTACGGAAGACGAAGGCCCACCGATGTTGAAAGTTGCAGGTGAGTTGGCGGTGACCTTGTCGTTGAAGCTGTGCGCACCAGGTGATGCTGTGGAAGACCAGGAGCCGTTCATGAGCTGTACCATGTCACGAGCCAGGGGGTTGGTATCTGGCGGGAGCACCGATAAGCAAGGCAGCTGCAACAAACCTGGCCGACGAAAAAGGTGCAGTGTCGGGACCAGCAAGGTCCAAGGGACTCACCAAGTGCAAGAAAGTCAGAGCAGGCCCGAGCAAACAGGGGAGCCCACTGGAGCGAAAGAGGACTCTCAAGAGGACCCACAGGCCGAAGGCACAGGATTCGCAAGAGGACCTAGAGCAGCTCATCAATGATGCAAGGACCACGATGCAGAGGATGCGGTGAGGAGGAACATCTTGGTAGCAAGAGATGCTGGAGCTTCTTGAAGAACGAAGATCTCTGGAGGAGAGAGTCAACAAGCCTTGGCAACATCAAGTCAATGTGGTGCACAAGGTTACTGTCCCAGCAGTTCCGACGAGGGATACTGGCTTCAAACTTACTGTGAAGACAGTGCAGGCCTCAAGGGAGTTGCAGAGCCACCACCTGTGTTGCTGAATGTTTCAGAGTCCGTGGAAACTCAGAAACAGCAGACCGGTCAGCTTCATTGCGGTGCCTGCAGGGGAGTGACTCCTTCACTCTAAGGGAGATTCCTTTGGGGGTCTTGGATGCCCACAGGCCTGGAATAGAACATGTATGAAGCACAGGCACAGATGACGCAGAAGACTGACAGGACGACGAGACCAGGAGCAGCAGGAGTCTTACAGATGCAGTCTCAGTTCCCAAAGTGAAGTCCAACGAAGTCTAAAGTGCCCAGACGTGGTTTTGGATCTGAATCTGGTCCTACGACGAATCTGAAGAGCCACCCACAGGTAAGCCCTAGAGTACCGTATGGAAAGGGTTGGGACGATTTAGGGGTCCCTCCCAGAGGAGGGGCCAGAGAGTGAGAAGGATACTCCAGTGTTCTTTGTCCAGTTTCGCGCCAGAGCATGACCCAACGGCTCTCTGGACTGGTTCCAACTGGAGTATGCAAGGAGGGCACCAAATGTGCCCTTCAAAGCAGTCTAGTGGCGCTGGCAAGAGCCCCCACCCTGGCCCAATACACTAAGTCCTGTCTGAGAGGTGGTCACACCTCCCTGTGGCAGGAAACCTATTGTCCTACCTTCCCTTGCTTGGGCTTGGCTCAGCAGCAGGAGGGCAGAATCGTCTGTGGTTAGCAGCAGCCATTGCTTGCTGTCATGTTAAACTCTGGAAGACTTGTACAGGGAGCAAGGTGTTGGGGTATGATTCCAACATGTTTGGTGGCAAACATGCCAGCGCTCGTTACAGCCAGTTTAGAGTTAGCCATAGCATAATGACGCATGGCTACTCTATGTACTGTATTGGCTGACGCACTTACAACTCCTGGAGAATGGACTCCGGGGTTTGTAGGGGTATCCTGGTCCTATAGGTGCACTCTCACACTTGGAACCAAGCACCTTCCCTTCAGGATTAAAAGGCCCGCCTTAGGGGTGACATAGGTTTTAAGTGTAGTGACTTCAGATATAAGAAAACTTATATATTTCGTAAGTGGTACTAGCACCAGCTTACACAGGCTGCAATGGCAGGCCTGTAGTCACAATTTTAGTAATCCCCCATGGGTGGCATAGTACATGCTTCAGCCCATGGGAGAACCCTAGTGTATCTATGCCCAGAGTACCTTAGTACCATATACTAGGGACTTACATAGGTAAACCAGCAGCCAATCTGAGGGGGGGGGGGGGTACCCAAGTACTCACCATGGTCCAATTTAGCAGGAGGCCCAAAGACCGGGGTCCTGATTAACAGGATCCCAGTGAGTCTAGTCAGAAAGCATAAAGAAACCAGCAAAAAGCTGGGGGTAACCATAAAAGCAGATCCTACATTCCTACAACTATCCTGGGCAAAAATAAACTCTATGTTTAAAAGGCTGCCACACACAGCCCTGCCAGGCTAGGAGAGAAAGCACTACCCAGGGATTTCTTGTAGGTTTGCAAGTAAATAGCACTGACAACAAATGTTTTTGAATTCTAGGGCACTATCTCCGCTAGGTCCAGTAGGAAAGAACGTGGGGTTCCATGTGTCCAATCCTGGGCATATAGTATGTCCTCTACAAACCTGAGGGTTTCTCTCTGAGGTAAATTGGTGTAGAGAGATTCAATGTCTAAACCCACCAAGAATTCTCTAGTAGGGTCAAATTCCATGTCTTTTACAAGGTTTAGAACATCTCTCGTATCCTTTAGGTATGCCTCCATTTTTTTGTACCTGGGGTTTAAAAAAGAAATCACAGAACTATGAAATTGGTTCTAGTATCGAGCCAATGCCTGATACTACTGGTTTCCCCAGTGGGGGTCTGGTGGGTTTATGTACTTTGGACAATGTATAGAAATATGGGATAACCATATTCTCTCTACACAAAAAGAGCCCTTCCTGTTGTGATATCCAATACTTGTTCACTGCTTCATCCACTAAGGTGGCTATATCTTTTCTTACTAAGGGGTGGGATCCTGAGTTAGGATACTGTAATTCCTTCTACCCGATAGATGCTATAAGCACTTGTCCTCATAAGCCGTTTTGGTCTGGAGAACTCTGGCTCCTCTCTTGTCCGCCAGTTTTATGATCAGATTAGTGTTCGGTCTCAGTTGTTCCACTGCCTCCCTTTCCAGTCTGGAGAGATTTCTAAATGGGTTGGTTTCCTTCTTGTTCAACTCCTCTACTTCGTGTATGACTGCCTGTTCAAATGTAGCTACCTCTGGGGGAGTGCCATGATTTGGGGGGTGAAATTAGATTTGGGATGAAAGGAGGTATCCCCTGTCCGCGTCCTACCCTCTTCTTTGCCCTCAAAAAATACTTTAAATTTTAACCTCCTGAAAAATTCCGCTACTTCTTGTCAAAGATGGAAACTATTTGGTAGGCTCGTAGGGACAAAGCCCAGCCCTTTATTTAACAATCTCTCTTGTTGTTCTGTGAGGCTAAGGTCCGACAAGTTCATAACCAAGGTCTATCCTTGACATGCTCCCGGTCATCCGCTGATAAAGGTCCTCCCATTGTACTCTTTGTGCTCCTCTTTGTTTTGTCCTCGCTTTTTGTAGTTTATTGATTGTAGATTGCATTAAATATTCCTTGTATTCCCCTAGTGCATTGTTGGTTTCATCAAGTTTTTTCTTGTATGTTACTAGGCATACACTTGTTTTAAGTCCTTGTTCATTTGCCTCGATCTGTATAATAAGAGTGTCAGCTATCTTTTTGGCCATGCTAATGATTAAAATGAGCCAATCTTTCCAGGCGATAAGTGCCCAATCTTTCCTAAATGTTACATCTTATAGAAAAATCAAGGGCTCATTGCTGACCAACAAACCTCTAGGAACTGCATTAACTCTTAGGTACGCTGTAAGAATGGCTCCATGTAGGATGGTCTTAACATGGGTGTTTTTTAATTCCATGAGTGTGTCCCAACCCTCACCCTCGGTGAGGACTGTATTGATCGTGGTTTCCCCTAGTAGGGAGGGTCCTATTAGGATGTGTGCTATTCATCATCTCTATACGATAGGCCCTGTTCTTCTTTCATGATTATACTCAGGAAGTCCACAAAGTTTTATACCTCTCCTGTTCCTGTAGGAGTAATTTTCCAATTTAACTCAGTATATATTTGTGCTACCCCTTCGGCTCACCAGCTGTACTAGCACTAAAATCACAATCAACTGAGGGGAAAGAGGTTTTAACTCCTACACCAACCTCCCCATAAATTGTCCAAACACATATAAGGATTAAGAGAACATAGAAAAGTATATCAGATAAAGTGTGTGGTACAGGCTTTGTTTTTGAAAACTGCCCTCACCCACAAATTGTGGTATGCTTTTATCATACGGCTTGCTGTTATCACCCCTGAGCAGACCAATGCCTGCGGCGGAGCAAAAGGGAAGGCGAAGACAATACAAACACAAAATTTAATGGATCATAAAACAAATGTAGTGCAGAAGTAAGAATTAAAACTGGCTCAGGAATATCCTCTGCAAATTTTACTCATGGACTTCCTGGTCAGGATTAAAATGTATATAGGATGGTGGTATTGGGGTGAATTAATAGCCCCACACCCTTCCTATCTGCAGGTCTGTCAACATGTTTCAGACGATTTTTAGCCCTAAAGGTTCTACAGTCTTTCGTCAACACCTAAGATCCCCTATGTCCCCTTACTCTCCTACCTTTCTTTCTTTGTAAGTTGAAGTCTGACCCATTCTGGTTTGGGGCATCTATACACACTGTGGTAATACCTGTAAAATGGAAATGTAATAATCATGACCACAGACCCTTTTCCCATATTATATATGACTCTCTATGTATTAAAGCAAATGTAATTGTATCAAGTTGTCAAGTTTGCGCTATAGAATATAAAACTTGATAAATAAATTGTGAGGGAGATCCAGACTGGGATTATCCCTAAATGTGCAAATGTTTGAGCATGTGGCAAAAACATGCCAAAGAGCGCCAATCGCCAACACTCTGCCAGTACCTTTTATCAGATGCCCCAATACGCAAGGGATCTGGGGCACCCAATTATGTTCCTTGGCCACAAATACACATGGAGAATCTCAAGAAAATGTTACCACTACTTACAGAGGTAGCAAGGAAATGGATAAGAGCTTTTGAAAAGCAAACTGCAGGCATCACTTTGACAGTAGGAGACACAAAATGTTTTTTTAACTCTCTTAATAGGAAATTAAATAGACACTGTTTTCAGAAAGCTGGAGTGAGAAACGTTACCCTTACAATGGATCTCCTTTCAACTTTGTTAGGACAGTAGTTTGAGATCAGCTGAGGAAAATGTATCCCAACAGGCCAGACATTGGGTCCCTCATGGCTCAATCAAGGCAGCCAAATGACGAACCTGCTCAGTTTCTTGGGAGGATTAAAGAAAAGTGGACTCAAGAAGTAGGTCGGAGTGGGAAAGTCACAGGAGGAAATGTTGTGTTATTTTACAATGTAGTGAATAAAGGGTTACCCTCTGATATACAGGATCATCTTAATATAATGGCATTGAAAGCCACGCCCTGGATAGAGATAAAGGCACATATAATCCATTTTTTTTTTAAAAGAAGAGAGAGAGAGAAACAAGCAGGAAGTGACAGGGAAAGCAGCAGCTAAGTTAGTGCAGCAAAAGTTGGCAAAGAAAGGAGCAGTGGAAGGGGCTGTAGTTGTAGCTGCCACTCAGATGACTGCGATGTCTGTGGGATTGGTCCAAGAGACCACCCAACAAACAGTACCCAAAACAGCAGGAGTACCCACAACAGCAAGATAGTGTGAGGGCACAAGGAAGCAGTAGAGGAGGACGAGTATTATTAGCAAAAGGCAGGACAGGTCCCCAAAGGATAGTTCAAGTATGTCATTACTGTCACATATATAGGCATTTTATTAGAGACTGCAGAACGAAGAGATGGGATGAAAAAAGTGGAAGGAAAGGACTTTACAATCAGCCAGGAAATACAGTAGTGAAGCCACAGTCAAACCCACAAATAATATATGTACCTTAGACACCGTCACAAAATGTGCGGCAATCAGTAATGCTCAAGTACAAGACTGCTGCCACAACAAAGTTACCAAGCACCCTCAATGAAGGCTCCACCTCAAAGTGGACAGGGAGGTGTAATTGTGAGAGGAGGAAATCCTCTCCAGACAAATTATGTGGGAGGATATACCAAGTGAGGATGCCCACAGAGTAGTTCCATGTGTCCAGTATTGTTAATGAAGATCAAGCCAGATGGGGAACCCACTGAGATGGTAGCTATCAATAACAAAATGTATGCATTCCTCTTAGATACAGGAGTAACCCGATCTTGAATCAGAGAGGGAGACTTTCCAGTCTCCCTCTCTGATACTCCCTTTTCTGGGGAAGTAATGAGGGCTTCATTTACTGAACCAGTATAGATGGGAATAGGAGGGAGGTATACTGATGGCTATTTTCTGTTTTCTCCAGCTACCCCAGCTAATCTGTTAGGGAGAGATCTTATGGCCACGTTAAATATGACCATTCATTTGGAGTGCGATAGTACCATGATTTGTTCTACCCCTGTACTTCCACCTTCCAGGATTAAGGCAGTAACAGTAGATTCCCCTACTGTAGATCAAATTAGAGCATGACCTGCTGATATTGAAGCATTTACCACAGCAGTCTATACAGTCATAGTAGAAACACCAGAGTTACTAAGAAGGGAGGTCCAGTTACCCAAAGAATACTTTTTCTGGAGACAAAGACAAGATTCTTGGATGCCGGAAACTGAGTTGATATTGCAAATAAAGCCTTGGATGTAACACCAACCTATGGCACTCTGATAGCCAGTGGTCATAACCAAGTTTCAAGGGCATATGCTATATTCATTGGGTCAGGTAAAATGGTTAGGGAAATATTGGATGATCATCGGTTTGGTGATTATTCTAAGAAAACAGTTGTAGTCTCTCAGTATGACATACAGTTGAGAACAGTACTAGAAGTAAGGACACCGTCACCAGGTAGAGCCGCTTTTGAATCTGTTCACGATGCAGATCTTTCCCAAGTACCAGACACCTTGTGGACTAAGGATCCCCATGATGTAGGCCTTATCAGTACTGCTACACCATTTAGAATTACATTAAAGGGAGGTGCTATTTTACTTAGAGTTAGGTAGTATCCTCTTTCTAAAGAAGCAGATTAGGCCATTGCCCCTACTATACAGGCATTGCTAGAGTAAGGAGTAATTTGCCCTGGAGTATCTCCTTGTAACACCCTGATTTATCTGGTTAAGAAGTCCATGGGTAATACATGGTATTTGGTTCAAGACCTGCACCCCCTGAACGATGTAATGGTACCAGAATTTCCAATTGTTCCTGACCCCTCCATCCGTTTGACAAATATTCCTCAGGATGCTAAATTTCTCTGTGTTATAGATCTGAAGAATGCCTTTTTTAGCATCCCTCTCCATACAGAAAGCCATTATTCGACAGCGTTCTCCTATCTCGGGTCTCAGTATTTGTATTCTCTGTTACCCCAAGGGTATTGCGAGTCCCCTAGCATTTAATAGAGTGGTGAAAAAGGATCTGTACAGGGAGAGAACACAGTAGAAATCTTAAATGATGAAATGCATGTTTACCTCTGTGAATTAATCAAGGTTGCAAAGCTCATTTCTAAACAGCTAATCAACGGAACAGAGAACAGCGCAACCACCGAGTTCAACCCCCCAGACGACATAGTCTTCGTTTGCAATTTTGTCCAGAAACTGAGACAGTCCAGGTTCGACGGACCATTTACGGTGACCGTGGTGCCCCTACCCTCCCAATGCCCTCAAGGTAGATGGCAGAAAACCTTTGTTCCACCTTACTGATATTCGATTAAACAAGAGGGTACTACACCACTCTACATATTGGAACTGGAACATTTGTTGGAGTTTTGCGATCTTATTTTTTCCCACATGGAGAGAATATTATTCTCTGAAGAATAACCCAAGTGACTGTTTTTTAGTCCATATTATTTGAGCAAAACTGGTCTGTGACAACGCCGGTGAATTGAGAATTTGGACGAACAGGAAAACTGTCATGAAGAGAAAAAATATACGTTTACGGTAAGTATAAGAATATATTTTAAAATAAATATGAACAGGCTGTTTATTTTAGAATTAGAATGTATATAGGTAGGGAGTCTTGTGTTTTTTGCTTAGAAGTATTTTGATATTGTTTATTGGGTCTCTTGTAAATATTATTGTGTATGTGTATAAGAGCTACAAAGGCCGATTTGTGTTTTTAAATTCTACAGCCCTGATGAAGTCCGTATGGACGAAACAAGTTGGCTGGGTTAATGTGCAAATGTAATACACTTCAATAAAGTGGACTTGAAATTGACGTGCAAGACTCTTGAGGAATATCATTGGACGTTATTTGTTTTTGTGTCCTATTTGCTGGAGGGTAGCAAAGTTGATCCATCGTAGAATCATCGTAATATGGCGTTGAGCTTCTACACAATTATCAAATCAAGGTTTAAATTTATGATTTGGGATAGAGTGTTATACATGATTTTGTCAATGATCACCTTCCCTTCTTTTTCTTCTTCATGAATTTTATTTTATTTCATTTAGAATTTTTCAACAACTTACACATGTGTTAATTCAATGCACTACATTGACCAGAATGCTTTGCAACTAGAGAAACAGGAAGTAATTGCAATAATAGAAATAAATGATGTCTGGTCATGCCCGGTTGTTACCCGTGATCAAGGTTTGAGTTGCGAACCGAAACGCGTTGGGCATAGCTTTGTTTTGCTCATGGATATGAATTAAAAGCAAACTTCAAAAGCAACTGATTCCGAGTGAGTGCGTGTTCATCTGGACTTCTGGGCACAGAGGTCACTTGTTGTCATAATTACCGGCTGCTCTGCCGTACGAACTTCGCACCGCGCCACAAGAGGAGCGCCGACTTTCAGAAGAGGGCATCACAGGATTCACGTTAAGGAATAGTCGGCAGCCACCGCGCATTGAACACTGAGAGATGTGGAAAGGAGAAACTTTGCACGCGAACCTCTGAAACAGAAGGCGGATACTTCACCTTGCAGCCGGAGGAACGCAGGATACGTTGAAACCTAACAGTTAGAGGTAAGAAATACGCGGCAATATTGTATCTTTCACCAATGTTCTCTAGATACAGTGTTCATGGCGGGTTATGGAGCTCTCAGTAATCTAATCCGTATAAGAGTTACTTTGTGTAAACGTTACAGCAAAGGTTAACCAAGTCGCTTAACTGTCTATACGCTTCATACAACACGGCTCATTTCAGACTGTAAATCTCAGCAAAAACAGACTCTTTGACTTATATGTTACAAGCGAAAAAGTTTCCTTAATCAAGACAAGTCAAGTAATTTTCGGATTTCACTCTGCTATTCATGTCTGTATGAGAGAGAACTCGGAATCTAATTCATAACAGTGTAAAGAAAAGGAGAACTTTAATATATCTCTTTTTGAAATAAAACGAATAAACAAGCAAAACATTAGCTATGGAAAGAAGAGAAGCCAAACGCAATGCTGAAGTGGCTCAAGTGTTTGAAACCATTCCAACATCATACCAGTCAAAAGGTAAACCCAGTGCAAATGCTCTGAACGACAATAAAGAAGCTCTCAGGTATTGGGAGAGACTAGCCAGAAAAGAAATCAACAAATGGTGGGAATTGATCACTTTAAAAAAATACGTGGAGGTAAAAAGAATTCCCCGAGGACTACGCCTAACACTCATGCCCAGTCATCAAGACACCAGTGGAGAGCTACTGCAAGAATGGGGTGAACATCTTTTGGGCTCATCAATGGGTCTAATAACAATCCTCATTAAACATACAGAAAAAGTACTCAATGACACACAAAAAGAATTAAGTGAGATAGAAGAATCCTTGGAAAAACTTACCTTATCTGAAGAACATCAAAAATTGAAAGAAGAAATGCCCAAAAACTTAGAAAAACACGAAGAGCGCGTGAAACAACGCAAGCAATACAAATTCCAGAGGGATAAACTTAATTTCGAAGAGGGGCGCATTTTCACTTTTGCTAGAAAGTTTGGGCAACAAAGAAGCAAAGAACAGCTGGAAACTGCCAGTGCACAATTTTTTAGCTTTGAATCTCTAACAAGCACGGATTTAAGTGAAAATGAAATCACCAATGTCCCCCAACAAACCCCAACAATCAACAACAAAATTCCTTTTTTAACGGAAATGCGCCTGGTCCTGCAACAACAAAATTGGGAAAAGATAAAACCATTGGGCCGTGGAAGAGGAAGGGGAAGAGGACAGGGCAGAGGAGGAAGAGGCAAACAAGGAGAGGCCAAAGAGGGCAAGGAAGGAAACAATGTATCAATGGAGACTCGGGGCAGGACAAAACGCACCAAGTAATAAGAGACCCAGAAGAAAAAGACAAGAGAGGTGACTCCCAAGAACTGAATGTTATCAATCTCTCAAAACGCCAACTCACGGGTTCAGAAGAACAATTACTTAAGAAAGGTCTCAACTTTTGTCCTAATATACATCTAGACATCGCACAAACACGTATTGATCTTTACAAATATATCCGCAAAATTAAACTGGTTAAAATCTTTGCGGAAAAGACAACATCGACAAAAGATATAATCACAACTAACTTCAATAGTGAACTTCTTGCAGAAGATGAACAAGCCTTGGTAACTCTCATAACTATGGGAGAAGTGGAGCCAGCAGATCATCGAGATAGTCTTGGAGAATTACTACCATCTCTAGGAGCAGGAGCAAGTGGTAAAAAACCGAAATCTTATTATTACCCCACCTTACCACCAGGTAATAAGATTGATCTCTTTCACGAAACAATCATACATGACTTATATCATCTCAACCAACGTAAAGTCAAGGACAATTTATCGCTCCTTGAAAGAAAGGCTCTAAAAGACCTCCAACAGGATCCCGCAATCGAAATAAAACCCGCGGACAAAGGCGGGAATGTGGTAATCCAAAATAAAGAAGACTACATATGGGAAGCCAACAATCAGCTACAAGATGAGTCGTGCTACAAAGAATTAAATTCTAGTCCAACTAAAGAAATTGAAAAGACTATCAATAAACATCTCAATGTCTGGCTTGAAGAGGGTCTGATAGACGAAGAAGAGAGAAAATATCTAAAAGTCGCAAATCCAATCGAAGCCACGATCTATTTCTTACCAAAAGTACACAAACGTCTAATTAAACCACCAGGCAGACCCATCATTTCTGCAAATGGCTCAATTATGGAACCAATGTCGAATTACATCGACCATTTTTTAGCTCCCATGG
The DNA here is from genome assembly GCF_964204655.1 of Triturus cristatus. Classification (NCBI taxonomy): domain Eukaryota; kingdom Metazoa; phylum Chordata; class Amphibia; order Caudata; family Salamandridae; genus Triturus; species Triturus cristatus. The sequence goes on from NC_140584.1 coordinate 60,172,480, forward strand.
TTAAAGATCTCACCTCCTATTTACGAGACACAACAGACCTCCTTCAAAAACTTGAAGGGATACCTTGGAACCGAAGATATAAGCTTGTTTCAATGGATGTAGTCTCTCTATACACCAGTATAGAACATCAAATAGGTTTAAAAGCGTGTAGTTTTTTTCTGGGGAAAAGGAACATCCAATACAAACAACATAACACCATGTTGCTGCAAATGATAACTTTATGTCTACAAAACAACATTTTCACCTTCAATAAAAAACATTACCGACAAATGAAAGGTACAGCCATGGGCTTTTCTTTTTCTCCAAATTTTGCAAATCTCATGATGGGATGGTATGAACAAAAAATAGCATGGAACTGTGAAAACGACAAACATGTACAAAAAATCATTGCATGGTGGCGTTTTATTGACGACCTTTTTATAATATGGGATGGCACCGATGAAGAATTTGCGGCATATTTCCAAATTCTAAACAACAATGAGACCAAATTACAATTCACTTATGAGATTAGTTCCAACAAAATCTCGTTTCTGGATATTGAAATATACGTGCAAAATAACACACTACAAACCACCCTATTCAGGAAACAAACAGCCACCAACTCGGTTCTCCATGCAAGCAGTTTTCATCCCATTAACCAAAAATGGAATATACCCTATGGAGAATTCCTCAGGTTACGTAGAAACTGCTCGGCGGATAATGAATTTGAAAACCACAGCAAAGCAATGAAGATTAGATTTGAAAAAAGAAATTACCCTGGCAAAATAATCAAGAAAAGCCTAATGAAGGCGAAAATGAGAAATTGAACTGAAATACTAAATAATAAACAAAAAGAAAAGAAAGGGGATTTCACGAAAATACGATTAATAACCACCTACTCAACTGAAACCAGTGATCTGGTCCACATACTCAAAAAGCATTGGGGTATCCTGAAATTAGATACTACCATTTCAGGCCTTATAGGGGACCACCCCAACGTTACATACAGGAGAGCGCCTAATCTGGGTGACAAACTAACTCGCAGTCACTTCAAGTTAAAACCACAGAAACCTTGGACTGACATTGAAGGCTTTTGGCCATGCAAAAACTGCAAAGCCTGTAAGATCGCAATTTCAAAAAAGGAGGTTGAAGTCAGAAAAGGTGTAAAATGGAAGATCAAACAACATATCTCCTGCAAAAGCAAATATGTGGTATACATAGTGGAGTGCCCATGTAATTTAAAGTACATAGGCAGCACGATTTGTGAAATCAAAAAACGCATCTTAGAACACATTAGAGCCACTGTCAATGTGGATCGCTCTAATGCAATCGCAAAGCACATGGAAAGAATGCACGAGAGCAAATGGGAATTGCTGAGATTCTATGCAATCGAACAAGTACCCAACTTAGAACGAGGAGGTAATCGAGAAAAACTTCTTCGACAAAAAGAATCAAAGCACATTGTTTCGTTCAGAACTTTGACCCCTTATGGTTTAAATCAGGATGAGGAACTTTTTGTGCACTTGTAAACTTCAACACATATGATTTTTTGGACATTAACCTTGCTTTTAAACAATTCTGATGTATAAATTGTTAAAATGTCACTAACGATTATTCTAAATTGATACAAGGCTTAATAATATTGACAAACATTAAAACTAATGGTCTGTCAATAGGCAACAGATGTATTAACCAAGCGCAAAATGGATAACACCCACTAGAGGGATGATAATGCCTACCTTCAGCAAACTTTTTTGCCATAAGCCTTTGTGATAAGAGCCTGCTCATATTATTATAAGCGGGACAGAATAAACCATGCACTGTAATTTAACAGAACATGAGGGCACTGAAATGAATGTATCGCCCCTCCTTTTTTCCATATTGTTATGACTATTTAACATACCCACTGGAGGGTAGCAAAGTTGATCCATCGTAGAATCATCGTAATATGGCGTTTGAGCTTCTACACAATTATCAAATCAAGGTTTAAATTTATGATTTGGGATAGAGTGTTATACATGATTTTGTCAATGATCACCTTCCCTTCTTTTTCTTCTTCATGAATTTTATTTTATTTAGAATTTTTCAACAACTTACACATGTGTTAATTCAATGCACTACATTGACCAGAATGCTTTGCAACTAGAGAAACAGGAAGTAATTGCAATAATAGAAATAAATGATGTCTGGTCATGCCCGGTTGTTACCCGTGATCAAGGTTCGAGTTGCGAACCGAAACGCGTTGGGCATAGCTTTATTTTGCTCATGGATATGAATTAAAAGCAAACTTCAAAAGCAACTGATTCCGAGTGAGTGCGTGTTCATCTGGACTTCTGGGTACAGAGGTCACTTGTTGTTATATATATATATATAGTGATTCCTCGTTCACACCAGTCGTTCAAGACAAACGAGAGCGGACCCAGGTATTGTGCATTTTTTTGTATTTTATTAACGCACAAACAGCCTCGCCATTACGCGTTTCGGTAGTTGCCTGCCTTGATCACATGACAGCGTTTAGGATTATGATCGCCTTATTTAAAGTGACAGTGCAAATCAGTCATTTGATGGAAATAGAAAAAATACATACTTGAATGCATGAATTGTTGCTTATACATTGGTAATAAAATTATTTGCTTAAATGCATATTTGTAATATTCATAAAATAGGAGTATAAAGTACATTATATAGAAATATAAAACCAGGTTAATACGGATATACATTTTTCTAAAAAATACTATATATCTATATCAAGTAATTGCATGCTCCTTTTCTTTGGTGTTCATTACTGGGATACACTGTTCTGCGATCTAGCTTGCTAGACTGGTTTTGACCAGACACTGGTTGCTAATCAGAACACCAGACCCTAAGACATAGGGGCAAGCATTTTTAAATGATTGTTCGCTTGAGATGTCCATCTTAGAAAATGACAGGTGTCGATGTAGATTAAACTGTATCTAGGACCCCTTATGAGTGTGGTTGTCAGAGGTATTGGCTGGCCATGACCTGTCATTCCCATATATATGGTATTCTATTGACTTCCTTTTAATGATAGATATCTAGATGTATTTTTATTTGATGCATATGGCACTTCAAAAGCTTTTTATATCTTCTGTATTTGTATTTTATGATGCCCTTCAAAATAAAAAAAATAAAAAAGAGGAATGAAAGAGGCTGCCGTCGAACAGCACTGTTAGATTAAAGACTTTTTGCCACCAGGCAGGGGGGTCGATGCCTAAGGAAACCAGCTATTTAATATTCTTTTTTGAAAATATCAGAGGGAACCATTGTGATTGTTACTAACTGAAAGCAGTGAGAATCGAAAGGGTACAGTATGTAAACATGCTACTATTAAAAGAAATTCAGTGAGGAGGAGCCTAGCGCGTAACCAAGATGGCCGCGTAGGCTCAAGGCTCCCGAGGGCCTCCGCAACATCCCACGTCTATCCTGAATTAATCCTGGTTTTGTCGACGGGCTTTTGTTGCTGAACTTGAGCAGAGGTGCCATCCGTTCTCCAAATTCAAATCGGGCTCGGGGAACCGGAATGGTTGCGATCTGAAGTTTACGGCCTACTCCTGCCTTGGTCCGGAACTCGAGTTGGTGAGGTGCCCGGGTACGAAGTGAACAACAGCGGCATGCAGGGCCTGGCCTGTCACGTACCCCGCACTTTCACTTTCGTTTTCGCACCCGTTTGCTGACATCGGCTGAGGGACCTTGATGTTCCAGAGGAGCGTGGATGGTGGAGTGTTTGGCCTGGATCCCGGACTATACACAGGCTACAGTCCGTGACGGCTGTGGTCCCTTGAATTAGCTATCTGGTCTCTACTCCTGTGCTGGCAGGTGCCGATCTCAGTGGTCACCAGACGATGGCGGCGAGGCTGGACGGAGACAAGCAGAAACCCAAGAATACCCGGCGGGGAGTTTACACCCAGGCTAATAACATGGACCGCTATGCGCAGACAAAGGGATCCCCTGGTGGGTCGCATAAATCGCCGGAAAGGTCCAAGGATGTCTCGGGCCTATCTGCTGACTTGACTTTGATAGACGTCATGGGCGCCATTGAGGAGATGAAGGCTGCAGTGGGTCAGCAGTTTGATACCCTGGCTCGTAAATTGGATGCGGTCCTGATCGATGTAAATCTGGTCAGGGCGGATCTGTCTAAAACGAATGAGCGGGTCAATGCTTTGAACCACACAGCGTCGAATCTAACTGTGGACGTGGCCGCCCTGCAAACGGAGGTTCGTAGGTTACGGCTGGCCAGTGACCTAACTGACCGTCGACTTGAGGGTTCCGAAAGCAGGGCCAGGCGGAACAATGTTCGCATAATTGGGGTACCGGAACGATCGCAGAACCCTGCTGCTGACCTTTTTGTGGAGGATCTGGTGGTCAACCATCTCGCACCCAAGGGGCTGAGCAAATTCTTTGCGGTGGAACGGGCTCACAGAATTCCGGGTGGTGCGCCGAAAGTGGGTGCTCCCCCGCGGCCTATAATTGCCCGACTTTTTAACTTTCGGGACAGAGATGCTATCCTTCAGGCGTCGAGGGTGAATGGGCCGCTGAAGTTTGCTTCTATCCGGACTTTACGCAAGCGGTCCAAAAACAACGACTGGGATTCTTGGGCGTCAAACGGCGCTTGAGGGACATGGAGCTGAAGTATGCGATGCTATTTCCGGCCAGGTTGCGGGTTGAATTCGAGGATCGCTCGCACTCCTTCGACTGGCCGGAGGCGGTTGGAGACTGGTTGGATACCCTGCCCCGGAGTCGAGGTCGGGATGGTCAGACAGCGGAGAGTGGCGAGGGTTCGGCGGAACAGGACTAGAACTTTGGTTCCCGGTGATGGACTAGGCTGGTGACATTTTGTACCTTAGCTCTATGGGACTCAAGTTTGGTGTAATATGCCCTTCAAATGCTCGGGGGTTGTGGAGAGCATATTGGGGCCCTTTCCTCCTTCAGGGGTTCTTTTAGTGGTTCAGTATATGTTAGGGCGACAGGCACACTGCAAGTTGGGGGGGCTGTTCGGGCTCAAGCAGGGGTGCAGGGAGGGGGGAGTTGTGGTTTGGATATTGTGGGGGAGGAGGGGTGTTGGGGACTGTTTGTTTGTTTCACAAGGCAATGTGAGGTTAGCTGCTGATTTGTCCTGGTTGTGTTCTCCGGGATGTGGGCATCATGCACGGGAGCGGGGTGGGGGGTAAGGGATTGAGAATACTTTCATGGAATGTGAACGGACTGGGGGATAGGATCAAGCGTGGGGTGGTGTTGCAGTTTTTGAAACGGATCTCGCCCGACATTGTTTTCCTGCAGGAGACACATCTGATTGGGAACTCCTTCCATGCCCTGAATAGGCGGGGCTATCGCCTTGCTGTTCACTCTGGTTTCACTTCTGGCTCTAGGGGAGGGGGTATCTTGGTCAGGGCCTCTCTCCCGTTGGAGGTGGACGAGGTGCTCCACGATGATAGAGGGCGATATGCAGCATTGGTGGGGAGATGGGAGGGTAGAACTGTTTCGCTCGTTGCTGTCTATGTGCCACCGGGATTGCAGACGGCTACATTTGCTGATTTGGGGCGTTTGGTCCTGGGACTCCCTGGGGGGGGGTTCTGGTGTTAGGGGGTGATTTTAACGCTGTTGTATCCGGTATAGAGGACCGGCACCCCCCCAGGGATCTCCCTAGAGCCCAGGCCTGGCTGGGTGGCTTTCTAGATACTTTAGGACTTATAGATTGCTGGAGATTGATGCACCCGGGACGGGCACAATACACCTTCCACTCGGGGGCCCACGGGAGTCTCTCGAGACTTGATTATATACTTATGCCGGCGTTCCAGGCTGGAATGTTCGGGGAGGTGCGTCATTTGGCCCGAGGTATTTCTGACCATTCCCCTCTATTGTTGCAGATGGAGGTTGTTCCTGGGGGAGAGGGAAGAGTAGCGCCAATTAACCCCTGGTATTTACGTAACCCTAATATTCGTGCGGAACTGGTTAAGTCCATTGATCATTACTTCGACGATAATGTAGGGTCAGTGTCGTCTGCTGTCTCCCTATGGGAAGGTTATAAAACGGTGATCCGGGGGCATGCCTTGTCTCTTATTTCCCATGCTAGGAGGTGCGGGAGGGAAGAGGTGGTCCGCCTGGAAACTGACATAGCTGAGATAGAGGGGGATTTGGAGCGGGGTGTTACGGATGAGAAAGTGCACGTTCTCAGCCTTAAACAGTCAGATTATAGAGCGCTGGTCACGGATGCTGCTAAAATGATGAGTAGAGAGCAACAAGGACGACTGTATGATGTGGGAGATAAGGCCGGAAAGTTGATTGCTTGGTTGGACAAGAAGGAGAGAGCGAGTAGAGTGGTGCCAGTTGTGGAGAGAGTGGATGGCGTGTGTGTGACTGACCCGGTAGAAATTGTTAACTGCTTCGCGGATTACTTCCGTGGGGTATACTCTCCGGTCTCTGGGCGTTCGGAGGAGGACTCTCGTCGGTTGCTTAGAGATATTGCATTGCCGTCCCTCTCGGAGGCTGATAGCATGTTGATGGAGGCGAAGTTGTCGCCGGATGAGATTGCTTTGGCCATTCGCTCGATCGCTTCTGGTAAGGCCATGGGTCCCAATGGTCTCCCCATTGAACTATATAAGTTGCGTCCAGATAAGATAGCACCGTATCTCCGTGACATGTTCCTCGCTGCGCGGGCGGCGGGCTCCCTCCCCCTTGACCAACGTCTTGCCACCATAGTTGTGATACATAAAGAGGGGAAGCCGCGAGACCGCTGTGCCTCCTACAGGCCTATCTCGTTGTTGAACGCGGAACCCAAAATCCTGGCTAAGGTATTGGCCAATCGTCTGGTTCGGGTCGTGGGCGACTTGATTCATCAGGACCAGTCCGGTTTTATACCTCATCGTAATACCGCCCTGAACCTGAGGCGGTTGCATGGCGTGCTTGCCAGAGCGGAGTTTATGCGTGAGCCGGCCATCTTGGCGTCTTTGGATGCTACCATGGCGTTCGATACTTTAGAGTGGCCGTATATTTGGGCTGCATTAGCGAAATTCGGGTTTGGCCCTGAATTCATTGGGTGGGTAAAATTACTATACGCTGACCCATTGGCGCAGGTGGTGGTGAATGGTAGGGTGTCGGCTCCCCTCGCGCTGGGGAGAGGTACGCAACAGGGCTGTCCGTTGTCGCCCTTCCTCTTTGCACTTTCTTTAGAACCTCTCGCTGCCTGGTTGCGTTGGGAGCCGTCGCTGCGGGGCATTAGATGGACGCCGGAATTTGAGGACCGGGTCTCCCTTTATGCGGATGACATCCTTTTGTATCTCACCTCTCCTCGAAAGTCCCTAATTGTATTGGTGGACGTATTGAATTCCTTCGGTCGTAATTCTGGCCTGGTTATCAACTGGGCCAAGTCATGTGTTTACGTCCTCTCGGGCGAGGCCCCCCTCCTGCCGCGGGGGTGCCCTATTCAGATTGCTACATTGGGGTTCAAATATTTGGGAATCTTCATATCACTGGACCCCGAGGTCCGCTATGAGTGAAACCTTCTCCCTCCACTCCAGCGATTGAAGGCCGACGTCGCGCGGTGGCGACGGCTTCCGCTCTCGCCGCTCGGACGGGCGGCACTGTTTAAAATGATGTCGCTGCCTCGCTTCTTGTACGCTTTACAAAATACGCTAGATGTCGTGCCGGCCCGTTACTTCCGTGAGGTGGAGGGTCTTCAGCGCCAACTGTTTTGGGACGGGCGACCGAGGATCGCCCTCGCCAAGTTGACACTCCCTTGGTATGATGGGGGTGTTGCCCTCCCCGATATTAAAAGATACTACTGGGCATCTCAGTTGGCGGCGGTGAACCACGGGATATACGGTCCTGCTTTGAATCCGGCCTTCGAGATGGATAAGTTATTACTTCCGGGCGGGGATTACAATAGGGCACTGTATTCGGCGACTCCGGATGCACGGTTGACGGGACCAACGCAAGTTGCGGTACGCGTGTGGCATGCGGCGAATGCTGCGATGGGGTGGAGGGATCGCTTGACTCGAGCGACGCCGTTGTATGCCTCCCAGTGCTTGGGTTGTCTGTGGAAAACGAAAGGCTTCGAGAAATGGGATATGATTGGTATAAGTAAGGTGGGTGACCTCTGGGCGAAAGGGTCCTTTAAAACGTTTGAAATGCTCAAAACTGAATACAAATTAAATGATAGGGAGTACTTATATATGCACAGGTCTACCATGCGCTGTGTTCGGTTTTTCCGGATGTTGCTGCTATCCCAGAATATTCCCCGTTGGAAGATAGAGTGTTAGATGGCTATGTGCCCGACAGCACTATTTCTCTGATCTATAAAAAACGTATTAATGATCGTACGGACTTGCTGACCTATCTGCGGGAGGCGTGGACGGTTGATGGATTGGAACTGGATGATGAGGATTGGGTATCGGCGGTGGCCTCCCCGAAAGAGGTGGCGATCCCGGCCCGCCTTAGATTTGTGCAGCTGAAGATACTCCATAGAGTGTATGTCACAGGGCCTGGCTTGATACGTATGGGTTATTCGAGGGATGGAATGTGTAAGCGTGGCTGTGGCTTGTTGGGTACCTTTCTTCATATCCTATGGGAATGTTCGGAGGTCGTGCGATTTTGGAACGGAGTACATACTGTAATGGAGGAGGTCACGCATGTCGCTTTGTTACCAGAGGCCAGGAGGTGTTTGCTGAATGTCTGGGAACCAAATGACTATAATGCGGCGCAGACGCAGTGGGTGACTTTAGGGTACATGGTGGCTAAGCGCAATATCGCACAGTTGTGGGGTTCCCCGAGGCCGCCTACGGTTTCGGTATGGAAGGAGAATATGGATTGGTGTATGTTCAGGGAGAAGACGGTGTATGTGGCGAGAGGCAAGCCTGGGAGGTGGACTAAGGTGTGGGGTCCATGGAATTCCTATCGTGGAAATATCTGCGCTCCGCCTCTGCTGCGAGAGGTCGACGTCGCTTTGTCCCCCTAGCCGCGCATTCTACGTAGTTGTGTATGCTTTGTCCTCTTCTCCGCTGCCCCCCACTGCCACCTCCTGTCAAGAGTTATTCCAGATAATGTGGATCTTCCCCCGTCCTGGGGAGCGCACGCTGCTATTTCAGACTCTCATTGCCTTGTTTGTGTGTTATTGTTGGAGGTTTTTTTTTTTTTTCTTCTATTAAAAAATATGAAACCGTCCTTTTGATCGCCCTTGGACTGTGGCCGCGGCCTGTTATATGTGCTTACGAACTACCGGGAGCTTTTGCTTCTGGCTCACTTGAATGTATGGCGCTGCCTTGCTGGCTCCCGAGCTTTCTAGCGGCCGGCCCTTGTGGTTGTAGGCCCTTGTTTGTATCCTTTTTAATGTGTAATAAAGGTTTCTTATAAAAAAAAAAAAGAAAAAAAAAAAAAGAAATTCAGTGCTGTTGAAGGACATCTTCAATAGCATGATGTGTCATTGTGACTGGTGACGCACACTCTTACCTGATTTATTTACCATTATGAATTCTGCCACCTTTAACTTCAGTGCAGTTTAATGTGGGGGGTGACATGGTCTATGTGGCCATGACCTTTAACAAACATTAAGGACTGTTGCTCAAGGATCATCCTTGCTCCATTCACTGCAGTAGACGAGAAGATGGGGATCATGAATGCAGTTTTACTTACCTACGTTTCCATTTGAGCTAAAATGCAGGCACAAAGAAAGCAAAAAAGCTTTGGGGATGTCAGAAACGGGCTGGGCTCTTGACACTGTGTTGCCCGAGATCTTCCCACCTTGCACTGACTCTTAACTCTGCTTACTCCAAGTTCTTTGATTCTTTGGAATCAACCATTCACTGGCACGAGAAGCTATACATCTAACCACTGACCAGATCATAATGTGGTCTAAATCTGGGGAGGGTTGAAACTGCACTTGAGGCATAACATGGTACAAAGCTGCCATAAGATATATGAGCACAATATTTTAAAATTACTTTCTTTTAAAGCTCAATATTTTTGTTGCTCTTGGTCATTATGTGGTGCACAAAAAACAATAATTATTGAAACAAAGGAACTAAATCTAGGACTTAATAAAAGACTAAATGTAGGATACCAGTTCATGATTAGCCTACTATTGCTGAAATATTTTTCTCAACTCAATAGTCAAAATTGTTCATACTTAACAATGATTGAAAAGTATTAATCTCCAAGGAGCAAACAGTCAACTTATAGCCCAAACCAAAAACACAAGTTTCCTTAAGTATGCAATGGTTTGTAACTCATGCATAATCTATAGGGGTTTCTACTTCCAGCATGAACCATCAGAGAAGAAAGTCGTCGATTACCTGCAGGCTCTGATTTCGCTCGTTTTCTCTGGGGTGATGACATTCTTTCGTTTCAACTGAAGAAAAGCAAAGAAAGACACTACTATCAAGTACAACTGCAGTTTACGGTTTAAAAAGGAATAGAAACACAGAAACACTGATAGAGGATGTGAAGGGCATCCATTGACTTTTCGCCCCCCCCAAAAAAAGGTTTTGTAGGGTATGAAAATTCATCTTATATACCCCACTTCTAACTTATTGCGATTTATGTGCAAAAATAAAGCGCAAGAGAGAAAGCACACTTTCAGACCCAACTGTCCTTGTGCATATCATCTTACAAGTGGAGTTCTGTTAAATACTTCGCGACTGAGGAGACTGCAATCACAATATGTTCAGGAGAAGATCATTCCATAACTTCTACCCTGGTGTAAAAAATATTTCTGACGACGTGTAGCTAAATGCCATGCCAATATGAATAGAAGACGTTTGTAGAGGAACTGCATTTATTAATTTTCTCATTTATTATTTATGGGGCCATAATATGTGTAGGCCATACAGGATATCTAAAATCACACTTGTTATTCATTGGTAAACACTGGACTTAAATGGTCCCATCTATACCAACGGATTTTTTTATAGGAAAGAGACAGCAAAGGGAGCCTCATTTTGAGAATCTTCAGTTTAAAAAAAAAGGTTTTGATAGCAATACTAATCCATTGTGCTTCTTTCGTATCATCGTCTAGTAGCATGCATAGTCACAACATCAAAAAGAAAAATAGCACAACCGCCTCCCATTACATACAGATACAGATAGAACAGATACGTCACACTCCATGTGCAAGAATACTTCCTCTACTACCAATGGCATCTGCGGATACACACACCCAAGCGAACCAAACTTCATACACCTGTCCTCGCACACTATCTCATGTGCGACTAAGATTGACACTGGAACTTAAACTGCATTGTAAAGGAAATACTGTATTTTGTATGACAATCTGGATTGTTCTGACACTAGAGTTGGAGTACTTATTACCTGCGCTTGTAACTGTTTCAATATGTTCACACACAAATTAACAATAAAAACAGATTTAAACAAGCAAAAAGAAAAAATTGCACAAAAAGATGACACCAAATAAAAGGAAAAGTGCAACTCTCAAGGCCAACATACCTTCAATAGGATCACAAAATCAACTACTACACGTACCATGATTAATCTATTTGTGCCTTTCTTAACACCTGAAACCTTCCCCAGACAACAGGAAAGATTAGAGTCTGAATTTAGCCTAGGTTTCTCTGTCTATATCAGATTGTTTACTAAAGTCAGTGAGTTACTGGTGTTTACTCTTTTTTTGCTCCATAAAATATCCTGCGGGTGGTGTTTTCTAGAGCTCATAAACAATTAAGCTTGTATTTCCTTCCTTCCTTTCCTCCCTCGGTCTCATTGTCAATTCTTCTTTCTTTTCTGCTTCAAATTCAGTCAGATTTTATCAGGGTGAGGTGTTTAGGGCCTACTTGCTCCTTCTGGTAAACTGACAAGAACAATATAAATGCCCGTTAATCTTGTTAGGTCTCGCCTAGGCAGCGTGCATGCGCTGCACTAGGAGGGCCTTTAGCCATCGGTCTGCTCCTTTTCAAGCACACTTGTGCTTGTGGTGGCATCAACCTTGCGGGAGCGAGCAGCAGCGCGCGTGCTAATTGGCCTCTGATCGCTCCCGCAAGAATAACTCAAGCAGTGTCAGTACTTTATCTGGCGCATGTCGCGCTTTTTTTTCATTCCCCCCCTCGCTCACTCTCTCTTTCGCTCACACTACCACCACCAGGTCCACCACCACGTCCACCACTACCACGTCCACCAATACCACCACCACGTCCACCACCACTATGTCCACCACCACCACATCCACCACCACCAAGTCCTCCACCACCACGTCCTCCACCACCACCACCACCACCACGTCCACCATGTCCACCACCACGTCCACCACCACCACATCCACCACCACCACCACATCCACCACCACATCCACCACCACCACCACGTCCACCACCACCATGTCCACCCCCACCACATCCACCACGTCCACAACCCCCACCACGCCCACCACCACGTTCACCACCACCATGTCCACCACCACCACCACGTCCACCAATATCACCACCACGTCCACCACCACCACGTCCTCCACCATCACCACGTCCACCTCCACATCCACCACCACCACCACCACGTCCACCACCACCACCACGTCCACCACCACGTCCATATCCACCACCACCACGTCCACCACCATGTCCACCACCACCAGGTCCAACACAACGTCCACCACCACCACCACGTCCACCACCATGTCCACCACCACATCCACCACCACCACCGCATCCACCACCACCACCACGTCCACCACCACCACGTTCACCACCACAACCCCCACCACCACGTCCACCACCACCACGTCCATCACCACGTTCACCACCACCACGTCCACCACCACCACGTCCACCACCACCAAGTACACCACCACCACGTCCACCACCAGCACCCATCACCACATACTCCACCACCACTTCCACCACCACATCCACCAGGTCCACCACCACCATGTCCACATCCACCACCACGTCCACCACCACCACGTCCACCACCACTTCCACCAACACCATGTCCACCACCACCACGTCCACCACCACCACGTCCACCACCAAGTCCACCGCCACCACATCCACCACCATGTCCACCACCACGTCCACCACCACCACATCCAATACCACCTCCGTCCACCACCACCACGTCCACCACCACCACGTCCCCCACCAACACCACGTCCCCCACCAACACCACGTCCACCACATCCACCACCACCACGTCCACCACCACCACCACGTCCACCACCACCACGTCTACCACCACCACCACGTCTACCACCACCACCACGTCTACCACCACCACGTCTACCACCACCATGTCCACCACCACCACATCCACCACCACCATTTCCACCACCACGTGCCCCACCACCACCACATGCCCACCACCACGTGCCCACCACCTCCACCACGTCCACCACCACCACCACATCCAGCACCACCCATGACAGGTAAAGTGTCACTGGAGGGCAGGGGTAATAGGAGTGTCAACCCCGGCTGTACATGGGACATTTAAGGATGCATTGGGTGTGGGAAGATGGGAATAGGGGCTAGAAGTATTACACCAGACCCAAGATACATTTTGAAGAGGCGCAATGTCACAGGGGCTCCTGTAAAAGCACTCCCAGCATCTCTACCTCACAGTGGCATACCTGCACGAGCCACTCACTCAAAACAAGCATTGGCATAGCCAATAGGTCTCGCCTTTGGGACATCATAAGAAGTGTTTAGCCATGCAACACTTGATGTTGTTGCACCAAGGATATTGTGCTGGATAATTAAACACTTATAAGGTCCCAAAGGCGAGACCTATTGGCTATGCCAATGCTTGTTTTTATCATGTCACATTTGTTCTGCAGTCAGGTACAGAAGTTAAATGTCAGCTTATGTATTCTTACAATTTGCTTGCTGCTTGTTTTACCTTGGAGGTTGGTGTTTTCTTTTCTTTCTGTCAGGAATCCCCTCCCGCACATGGATTCCCTCCCACGATGCCACTTCCGTGAACCTGGTGCGCTTGGAGGAGAGCGGACTACAACTCCCAGAATGCCCTCCGGCAACTATTGCCTCATGGAACTCAAGAGTTCTGGTTACATAACACCAAGGGTAACGCCTAGTTTTCATGTTATGCAACTCAAGAGTTCTGGTTGCATAACACCAAGGGTAACGCCTAGTTTGCATGTCATGCAACTCAAGAGTTCTGGTTACATAACACCAAGGGTAACGCCTAGTTTTCATGTTATACAACGCCGAGAGTACTACTTAAGGAGAAGATCACTGGGACTCGGCGTTGGATATTCTGATCTTTGCCGGAGTACCTGGTTGAGGTACACGGACCCGTTGGAGAGTGGAGCGGCGGAAGGAACATTCTAAGGAGCGGAGGAGAGGTGCTGGCGTGTGCTTCCTGCCCGTGTCCTGTCCCGTTCTGAGAGCCGTATTCAACGTCATTGGGCACAAGTACCGTTGGTAGAGCCGAAGCTCCCAACGGCCTGACAATTTGGAGAAATCGAGGTTGGTGCGAGCCGAAGCTCCCAACCCTCGTTACTTGGGTGAACACACGCTTAGAGCTAAGACGCTATCCAGGAGGTGTTTCCGCGTCTTAGCCATCGACACTCGTAGGAGAACTGGGATAGGTAGAGCGGCTGCTCCCATCCATTCTCTGCACCACCTTGGGTATCATCACTTAAACCCGGATACAAGAGACGCACACTAGGAGGTGTTCCCAGCGTCTTTGTGTTGTGGCAGTACTCTGGGGGAAACTGGTAGAGCGGCTGTTCCCAGGTGGTAGAGAGCCCGGCCGGGTGACTCCCACGTGCCCCCCGTATATTCCACAACCTTGGAACTACCCTTCACAGCGGTCGAGTGGCATTGTCGGCCACTGCTTAGCACTGTGCCCTCCGTTGGAGCATACCGGGACCGGTGTGCATGCGGAGGACGGTTAGAAGAGCTGTGAATGGGTATCGTACTTTAACTGGTGATTCCAGTACCGGTATTCTTTGTTGTCTGTAGTTGTTTATCTGTTTATTAAATCCTCCTTAACCTCCCTTTCTCTGGTCCGTTGTCTGTTTGTCCCAACCCCGAGAAAGCCAGGACGTTACACTTTCAATGACTGCACAGTTAAAAGATTTTGTAAAGTGAAGTGTGTGACAATCGTGCTGTACAACTTTACAAATATTTCACAATATATTTCAGTAGTCATGAAAGAACATTTTTTTAACGGTGAAAACAAATCAGTCATTTACCTGGTGATGTGCATTGATAAATATTTTTGCCGAAACCCAATTTCCATTTCCATTTTGTCCTTTAAACCGACATTTTACTTTGTTGGAACAAGCTGTAACTTTTCACCCATGTATGGTTTAGATTTCTTTATTAGTTCAAAAACTGAAAACACAAGCAAAGCAAGGCCTGTAACAAACAGGCATCAGTGCATGAGAATATGCAATTTCCCCACAACATCCTCCCCCTACCCAACCCTAGCCCAGATAAACAAAAATAACATAGTTGCAAGCCTAGCTGGACCAAGGATAAGACTCTCTTAAGCGGTGTCAGGAGGGTCTGCGGACCGGTGGAGGAGTCACAAGTATTGGGGACAAGTAAGTCGTGGAGTTATGATGTAATAATTTCAAGAAAGGGCTCAATATCTTGGGGAACACAACACCTTGATTTGCTAAAGAGAGGGTTATTCGTTCCATCCCTAGTATGTACCACATTCGATGTAAGCATCCATGATATGTTGGAATATGCCCTGTGCCCCAGTGCAACAGGATATTTTGCAGGGCAGATGCCCATGCCAGACCAATCTGTCTGCCCTGGCGGGATTTAAGTGGAAAAGTGAGCAAATTCGGTAGGCCCAGCAGGATGTAAGCAGGGAATCGGGAGAGTTCAGTGTAAAAATGGGTGTCGATTTCGCTAAGAACCTGTGCCCAATAAGAGGCTAACTTCAGACAGTCCCATATAAAAATTTCACAAAGTGCTTAGGGACCCACATTTGTGCTAGAACTCAGGTGATCTGGACGGTTTATATTGATGTAATCGGGCGATTGTGAGGTACCAGTAGGTGACAATCTTTGTCACCGTTTTGATGCCAGACACGTTGTGGGCAGTGTGTCTTGGGCAGTAATAAATATATCCCCACTCTTTACGATGTTAGCTCGCTTCCTAGCTCTGACTCGCAGCGTTTCTGGACAGCGGATTTTGGTAGTAAGCCACAGGGCTCCTGAAGCGATAAAATTGAGTAAAAAGATGTGTGTTGGAAGACTGAGAGTAACCAGAGTTTGAAGGGGGTGAGAAGACATTGTGCCCCCGGACAAACGGATGGAGGAGTCACCCAGTGGCGGATTTGGATATAGCGCCAGTGCCCAAATTCTGGCAGTGCATTTTCTGTGCGTAGGGACTCAAAGGTAATGGGTGTGATATGGAGCCCAAGATAAGGAATAGATGTTGTTGCTCACTGAAGGGGGAAGGCCTGTCGTAAGGCGTCCAGTGTGCGCAGCTGGAGGGTCAGGTTGAGGTCCTGCGATTTATAGATGTTCATTTTAAACTCAGCTGCCTGGCCAAATATCGTCAGTTCATCAAGAAGAGCAGGCAGGGAGATAGACAGCACCACAAGAGTTGCTAGAACTTCATCTGCATTAAGGCTGATGGTGTGACGTTCCCCTCCAAAACAGGATCCCTTGTATCTTGGGGTCAGTTTGAACCCTATGTGCCATGTGCTCTATATAGAGAGCAAACAGCAGGGGCGACAAAGGGCAACCCTGCAGAGTACCCCTGACAATGAGAAGTAGGGCGGAAGAGTGGCCATTGACCTGAAGCACTGTGGTGGTTCGGTCGGTCGGTCATAACTGCTGAGGATCCACCCCTTGAAGTGTTCCGAGATCAAAGTACGTAAGAGTGGCTGCGAGATATGGCCAATAGACCCTTTCAAAATGCCTTCTCGGCATCTATGGCCAGTAGCATCCGCTCCTGGTCATACTGTTGGGCTTTATCAATAAGGTGGTGGATCTGTATCTTATTGTTGCTGCATTGCCGTTGTGGTATGAATCCCACCTGATCGGGGACTATAAGGCCCGGTAGTTGGGGGTTGAGACGGGCGGCTAAAACACCCGTAAAGAGCTTAAGATCAACGTTCAAGAAGAAAATAGGCCTATACGAGGAGCAGTGTGTTTCATCCTGTCCTTTCTTGGGGATTACCACAATAGAGGCCATTGACATGGAAGAGGGGAGAGATAAAGAGCCCCTATCGCATTAAACAATCTTGTGAGGAGGGGTGCCAAGATCTGGCAGAAGATCTTGTAAAAGGTGGAGGGAAAGCCGTCGGGGCCAGGTGATTTAGATGAGTTTTGACGGGCTATGCAGGAGTCAACCTCCTTGATGCGGATGGGGCGATCCAATTCCGTCACCTACTCTGGCATCAGGGCAGAGGTGTGGGCGCCATCCACTGGGAGGTCCTGTGTTGTGCAGAGATCCTGATAAAATTGGCAGAAAGTCTACACTAAGTGTAAGTTGTCCCTCCAATCCCGGCCTTTAGTGTCGATCACCGCCTAGACATTGGGACTCCTGATGCTGGATGCGCAGTTGGTTAGCCAGGAGGCGCCTGCACCTATCGCCCCTAACAGAATATCGGCGATGAAGGTGAAGAGCTGCATATTCTGCCCTATCCACATCACTACCCGGTAGTTGAGCCCGGGCAGCCTCTAGTTGTCTCCAGACATAGGATGGCAATGACCTCCCCTGTAAAAACAGCCTTCACAGCATCCAATAGGGTTGTGACGGCGACATCAGGGGTGTCATTGATAGCAAGATAGTCATTGTCCTAGAAATTTGATCAATGTTCTCAAGGCGTTGTAACAAGGTGTCACGGGGGCGGCAAGTCCTAGACAATGGGCCAGATCATGGAACCGAGAGGACAAGATTCACAGTAGAGTGGTCGGAAAAAGAACGAGGTTAGATACGCATTCTTTGAACTAAAGAGGAGATTTCAAGCGAGCCAAGAAAGTAGTCCAACCTGGCATAGGTTTTGTGTGCGAAGGAGTAAAACGTGTAATCTCAGGATTGTGGGTGGGCAGATCTCCAAATGTCAAACAGGACCACATCCTTCAACCACCCCGCTCCCTCAAGGGATTGGCCATGGTGCTGCGATCTGTCCACCTCGTTGTTAAATATTAGATTTCGATCTCCCCCCTACTAAGACTAGGTGAACCTGGGAACCCAACACGTCTGCCACCGCCCTTCGGAGAAAAAGCTTGTGTCCCTCATTGGTAGAGTATAGGGTGCCCAGAGTGAAGGTACTAGAACCAACTGTCTGTGAATATGCTAGCAGTCTACCCTTTATTTCAACTTGTTTGGGACCCACTTTTCCCCGGAAGTGGCTAGAGACCAAAATAGCCACCCCGGCTGCTTTATTAGGGACTGCGAGAAGTATTGGTAGGAGAAGGCCTAAGAGCAGAGCCTGTGCTCATCTTTAGTGAGGAGATGTGTCTCCTGCAATAAGCCTATGTGTGCCCCAGAATCTTCAAGGTAGGAGAGGATAGAGCTCCTCTTCATAGAGTGATTGAGTACTTTGACATTGAGGGTGAGAACCACAAATTGTTCAGACATCGGACATCGCAGTGTAGGCAGCTAAAAGGACCCCCTCATATCCACACCATCACCCTGTGGGGTATGCAGGGAACGGGGTATAAGAGAGTCTTGGAATAGACTAGAATAAACAATAGAAGAAAAAACAATATAAACTTCAATAGAATCCATGTGCTTCGGTCCCATGGTATGTTCACAAGAATTGGGGTGTCAAAGGCCATGCCCCCTCCACCTAAACCCCTCCAGCCCAGAGCAGAGAAGATATGTGGAGGAAAAGAAATGGAGAGTAAAAAGAGGGGGGGACCAGCAGAAAAGGGAGCAAGTTCGTAGAGCTTCATATTGCTGCTGATCCCATCGGGTCCCAAGCCAGTGGAACCAGGACAGCTTGCCGCTCTTCAGCTATGGCCTCTGGGTCAGTGCAAAGTTTGGTTGGGGAAGATTTTGCGCCCCTTTGACCGCGGATCCTTTGCTTGTCCTAGTCATAGCCCTCACCTTGAGAGCGCTCCAGTGTGCCGTCCTTGAGATCCAGTAAGTGGCGCGCCTTCTCCAATCAACGAAGCTGATGCACTTTACCTTCGAGGCAGAGGGGGCGCCCCCACGAGTACGGCACTCCTGCTGCACGAAGGGGAGCCAGTGATTGGGCGGAAGGCTTTGCGTTTCTGAAGGGTTGTTGCTGAGAGGTCTTGGAAGAGGACCAGCCTATGACCCTAAAACTGAATTAGGTGTTTGTCTCTCGCCTTTTGGAGAATATGTTCCTTCAGGGGACAGTCATGGACACACGTTAGTATGTCGAGAGGAGGGGTGCTAAATGGACGTCTGGGACCAACTCTGTGCGTGCGGTCCAGCTTGATGTCTAGGTCCCGGGGAGCCTCTAGGATAGATCGGAAGAGTTCTGTTACGAAGGAGGTGATGTCTGATCTCTCTGTCCCAGAGGGAATGCATGTGATACAGATGTTGTTCGGCAGGACCTATTCTCTAGGTCTTCAGCATGAGCCTGTATGTCCAGATGTTGATCTTTGAGGCGAAGGATTTCCTGTTGAAGTTGTTCTATTTCCTCCTCCCATGTCTGTTTGTGATCTTCCAGGGTTGAAACCCTGTCCCCCAGCCCATCAATACTGCGTTGGACATCCTTCAGTTCAATGGCGAGCTCTTTCTTAAAGGATTGGAGATCCTTGCACAGAGAAGCAAACAGTGCTTCCAGGTAGGGGCGCGTGATCGGCGCCTCGGGCCCCCCTGATCTATGTTCATGGCTGGGGTGGTGTCGCCAGTCGTCTTGAGTAACATGTACTTGAGGGTGCGATCTCTCTCCTCTCCCGGTAGCTATAACAAGAGGCGGTTAGGGAGGCCAACGGCCAGGCCAAGCAAAAAGGCACTGGAGACAAACAGATCGCCCAGAGTGGACCACCCAGCAAGAGTCAGGACGGGGGAGAGGGATCCCCCCTAATGGTGCGGTCCGACAGCCACCCGTTAGGCCCCCTAGAATAGAAGCAAGAGAGTAGTGGCACTTATCTGGGTATCCTTCTCCCGGCTCCAGCGACGCACAGGGGCAGGCGCCCCATCCAACGGACCCCATCAGCAGGGGTGCAAGGCCAGAGGTCCTCTGGGCGGTTCACCACCCGAAGAGTCCAGTGCGCCCGCTGCTTCAGGGCATCCAATCAGCCAGTGTGCGGGCACAGTCCAAGCAGTCGAAGCAGGAATTTGGGGCCTCCACCACACCCGAGGCCCCTAATGAGCAGGAAAGCAGGTAGGGCGTCAAGTCACAGGATGTGGATAGCCCCCTAAAGATATGCACCACGCCACCAGGGCCCCGGCACACCGACAATCAGTCCCAGATATTCATGTCCCCAAGGGCGGAATGGGGGTGAGGGGGTAGCCTGACTGCTTCTGTGCTGGTTGGTCCCGTAGGACAGAAAGAGAGAAAAGCCAGCGCTGCCACGTCCTCTGGGATCCCCCCTTCTGAACCAGTATTGCAGTAATGGCCAAGCAGGGAGGTAAAAGGGTGACACTCAGCTCCACTGCAGCGTAGGGCCCCCTCCAGTCCAAGAAACATGGCCTCTTTTGCAGGGCACACACCAGGCGAAACAGGGCAGCAGGTGGCAGTTAGGCAGCCACCCCCCCGGGTCGTACTCGCTGCCTTGGTGCTGCTCTGCCCAGTCTCCAGGTCCAATCAATCAATGAATCAGGGGTTTATAAAGTGTGCTACTCACCCGTGAGGGTCTCAAGGCCCTGGGGGGGGGGGAGGGGGGGGGAGCTCCTGATCAGTCGGAGAGCCAGGTCTTGAGGTTCTTCCTGAAGGTGTGCAGAGTGGGGGAGCATCTGATGTTGACTGGGAGCTCGTTCCAGGTCTTTGCTGCGACGTAGGAGAAGGCTCTTTGCCTGCTCTGGTTCTGCGGATGCATGGGGTCTCTGCCAGGGCGAGGTCGGCGGAGCGGAGGTCTCCTTTGGGTACGTGGAAGGAGATTCTTTTGTTGAGGTATTTGGGATCGATGGTGTGGAGGGATTTGTAGGCGTGGGTGAGTAGCTTAAAGGTTACTCTCTTCTCGATGGGGAGCCAGTGGAGGTCTCGTAGGTGCCGTGTCATGTACTCCTGTTGTGGGTTTCCAAGGACGAATCTGGCTGCGGTGTTCTGGATGGTTTGGAGTTTGTGTAGCAGGGTTTTGTTGATTCCGGCGTAGAGGGCGTTACCGTAGTCCAATCTGCTAGTTATGAGAACGTGGGTGACTGTCTTTCTGCATTCATGTTGGATCCATTTGAAGGTCTTGCGGAGGGAGTTGAAGCAGGTCGAGGCAACGGCGTTGATCTGGCGGGGGAGGAGCCTAGGATGATGCCAAGGTTCCAGGCGTGGGTGGGTTTCTGAGGGCAGGGTGCCACTAGGAACTGTCCCACGACGTGGGGGAGGGGCCCTGGACGAGGACCTCGGTCTTCTCCGAGTTCCCTTTTAGGCAGCTGTCGCTCATCCAGGCTGCGACGTCTTTCATTCCTTCTTGAAAGCGGAGTCTGGTGTCTTCGGGGTTCTTCGTGAGAGAGAGGATGAGCTGGGTGTCGGCGTAAGATACTATGCTGAGCCCGTGCTGTCTGATGATGGCGGCGAGGGGGGCCATGTAGATGTTGAAGAGCGTGGGGGATGACCGATGGTCCTTGGGGTACTCGCAGGGACTGCAGCCACCGCCTCGAGAAAAATCCAGTCTAGTGCGAGCTGGGAACACGCCAGCATCCTTCAGTGGCCCCCTACAGGGAGGCTCAACACTTCACTATCTTGCACAGCTCAGTCCTGCTCCACTGCCGCGGCCCACAGCGCACGAGCCAGGCCCAGGCGGAGACACACAGACGTCAGGGGCACACAAGAGCCCAGACAACACAGGAGAGCGTCCCGAATCACAGCAGTCCTCGGCTTCGCAGGACGCTAACCTCCCCGGCCCGCCCCACTTCCAACTATAAGCGAGAAGAGCACAGCAGGCTTGCCGTCTGCTTCAGGGTTGCTCTCCGGCAGGGCACCGAAGAGGCGGTGTGCTCAGAGGGCTTACCCTCTTGCCTTTGGCTCTAGGTGGTTGGACCTGGCAGTGGGGACAGGAGAGACCTAAAAACGCATCTCACCCGTCCACCATCTTGGCCACACCCCGCTCACCTATTTATTCTTGCTGACAGTTGCCATGTTCGTGTGGCTATAAATTATTTATCTAGAAATGTTCCTCATGATCTGTGACCTGCCTTGCAGCTGCAAATATTCTTATCTGCATAGCGAGTAATGTGCTTGCCAGCATTTGCTTTGTAAACCCTACGCGCACCTATGATTAACCTTTGACTCGTGCTATCCACACTCAGTCTGGTGAAAATGTATAAGTTACTTGTGAAGACTTTGTACGTGGTTCACTCTTTCACAGCCATCTTAGTGCTGTGAAGTGGTGCACCTGCTCAAGCAAAATAAATAGTATTTTGTATCTTCCGTAGCCTCCGAGTGCTGTTTTTGGAAGATTGGGAAAAGATAATAAGCCCACTTCCACAACTGGCAACCCAGATGGGACTTCTCAGAGGGACAGCCAGCAGCTTTGAGACTGATTGTGGGGTGCCCTGCATCAAGAAGATGACGTTTCTCCGCAACTGCCATCTTAAGTCCCAAACAGGCCTCCCTGATAATAGGATTTCCCTGGCAGAACTCCCCAAACTGATTTATTGGGAAAAGGCGTTTTGCCTGAAAGCTGGCAGTTGGAAATTAAGGCGGACTACATATTGGTGAGATTGTTCTGGTGCAATTCTCTGTTAAATGATTGCTAATTTAGAGGAATATAGCTAATATAACATGGCAACTACTTGTACCAAGATGGAGAAATGCATTTCAAAATGTTGTTGTTGTGGTGTAGACTCAGGGAATAGATTAGATAAAGCGGTACCTACTCCTGTTGAAGACAGCCCGGGCTGAATTTTGATGGTAAAAAATAAATAAAAGTGTAACCGTGAACCTATACAACAACTTATGGAAAAATATACTAAGGCAAATTAAGCGTTGAATTCTATGGCAGGGCCGGAGGCTCAGATTATGCCTTCTTCCTTCCTTATTTTTCACAGCAGCAACTTTTAGTATCACAACAAAACTACATTTGCCATGAACACTCGGGAAATCAAACAAAGTCTCAACAGGAGTCCCTTCCCTGTGTCCATGCTCCAGCCAGCCACCATAGTCCCTCTATGCTGTTTCCTCTTCCTCTTTCTTCGCTGCTCAGTAGCAAGTTAAGTTGTCTTTTCATTTTCACCTGGGTTAGGGTTTTAAATGTGCGGTTAGTGCAGTTTGCGCTTTGGCGCTTCATTGTTATTTTGTTTCACAGATTCCCTGTGTGTCGAGGGACGCTCTGCGTGTACCTAACGCAACTTTGCTCACTGTTGGTGCGGTGTGGTCCTCCCGCCACCAGGAGGCGCTGTGTACTCTCTGTGGGCAGCGCAAATTTTGAACCTCACAGACTGTGGATTCGTGATGAGCGCTGCTCCGAGAGAGTTCTCTGCCCCCTACCACCCGGTATATACGCCCGTTTAGGATCCGTACTACCCCAGTTTTTGTTGAACGCCCATCTGGTGGGTCTGTAATCTCCCCTTTGAACACCCTACGGGGTTGCAAATTGCACCAAGTGCTGTGGTGCCGGTGGGACACAGTCCCGGGTGGTGTGCCCTGTGACAGAAAGGGCTGGTGTTTTCCAAGGGCTTTGCCCGTTGATTGAGTGCTCTAGCCACCCACATTCGTCTGGGCTCCCTCCCAGCTCCAAAATTTGTGCCTATCCAGGGCTTAAAATAGTGCTTCTGTGCACCGCTGCCTGTAGCTCCTTCAGATTGATGGATTAAAAAAATGATCTCTTGACTTAGTAAGAGTATTCTGCATCATTCAGAAACTCTGTCCATCACCACCCCCTTTTTCCCAAATCGATTTTATCCACACTCAGTGTGGGAGGGTATGCTCAGACGTGAGTCCCTTGCTCATTGCACCATCAGGATTCAGGCAAGCCGGGCCGACGAAGGCTGTGATGCCAGAAACCGGTCCCCGGAAGCTGGTTTCCTTCCCAGTATAAGAATTGGCTTGGTAGTTTGGTTTGCCCTGTTCCCATCATGCACTGGGACAGGTACAGACTAATTTGCATGTAGCCAGGTTCTGAGCTGGGATGGTGCAGTGAGCTAAAAAACGGTGATGGATTAAAACCATGATCTCTTGACTTGGTAAGAGTATTCTGCATCATTCAGAAACTCTGTCCATCACCACCCCCTTTTTCCCAAATCGCTCCTTCAGATTCCGGCAGGGCCTAATTTAACTCAGTATGTAGGGGGAGCAGGATCAGTACCATGAGGAGGATCCCCTAAACTACATCCCCTGGGACGATGACTTCTACCAGGCTGTGGATGACTCGATTTATAGAGCTGTTGACCAGGCCATAGGGCCCCTGGAACAGCGCCTGTCAGCGAGCCTAGATGATGCATGCGCAAAATTAGCCGCTCTTGTCCCTGCTGCCCCTCAGCCTACCCCGGTCCATATGCCCACTTACCCCCCCTAGCAAGAAGCCTCACTCCCAAGGGGTAGACGCAGATGCGTTTGCGCGCTTGAAAAGCGCTTTCCAGGTACAAGCACCCCCTCAACCCGACCCGCTACCCCCACGGAGTGCACCCCAACACCTCCGCGGACCGCGTCTCCTGAGTCTTTCGACACTGGGGGCTCTCCCGATACGGATGAGCAGGCAGACCCCTCCAGGTCGTAGCTCCCAGCCCCCACGAGGACCTCTGACATGCTAGACCCCGATGATATAGTACACCCTAGGTCTTCGGACTGGGTCCCTGGGGACAAGGTAGTCCAGTATGTGGCGAGCTGCCTGCGAAAGCCTATGGATAAGGAGGGGGGGGGGGGGGGAGGGGGGGAGGGAGTGCCCCCGCCCCAGTTTGGAGGGAAAGGTTGCCATGACCCCTGAAATTGACCCGAACATTGCTACCTTCCTGGTGAAATTCGTTAGAGACCCTAAGAAAGGTATCGATCGATCCTGGCGCACCTGTCAGGATAAACTGTTGGACGCAGTGGGGCCAATCACTAAGATCCTTGACATGGCCGAAGAGGCCAAGGTGTCTGGTGCCCTCATCTCCCCGGAGACTCTCTCTAATTGGGCACAGCGCGTGATCGTGTTTATAGGTAACGGAAACTGCGCGCTCTTCACGGAGAGAAGGAGGTCGCTCCTGATCAAGGTGGATCCCAAGCTGGGCGACCTGGCCTCTTCCAAGGTGGGCTCCGTGGCCCAGGGGGGCTTGTTCGATGACCCGTTCGTCAAAGAGTTGGGGAAGTTCGTTGCGACTCTCACCTCTCTTGACAGGGCGCAATCCAATATTAGGAAGGTGTTCACCCCTCGGGTTTTCCATGGAGCCGGTCGTGGCAGGAGCCGCTCGATCGGCCGCTTCACCAGCTCCGATCGGGGGCAAGGCTCCGGACGTGGACAGTTCCAGGACAACGCCAAATTTAACAATTTCTACCCCATCAGAGGACAGAAGTTCCGGGGCCGCAGAGGCCAGAGGGGCCAGCAACAAGGTGCTGGCAGAGGTGAGTGTGCTGCCCTCAGTGAGCTTGCAGGTGGGGGGGCGCTTGGCGTGTTTCTTCCCAGCATGGGCCTCCCTCACAAACGATGCTTGGTGCTGCAGACGGTTCAGGACTTCCAGTTGGAGTTTCATGGCCGTCCTCGTCAGCTATATCGCCCCCGCCCTATCTACTTTTCGCAACGCGATGCAGAGCTGGTGCGCGAAGAGGTCGCCGCCCTCCTCAACATAGGGGCGATTTGCTGCGTGAGGGAACATCCCGATGGGTTTACCAGCAATCTCTTTTTTAGTCGACAAGGTCGACGGTGGCAGGCGGCCAGTTATCAACTTAAAAGATTTCAATGAGTGGCTGGTCTACTGCCACTTCTAGATGGAGGGCATTCACCTCCTCCAGGACGTGCTGCGACCACTCGATTGGATGGTCCGTCTCGACCTGAAGGATGCGTACCCGGCGGTCCCCATCTTTCCCCCTCACCATCGTTTTTTGCAGTTCCGGTGGGAAGGGCAGGTTTTCGAATTCACCACACTCCCTTTCGGACTATCCTCTGCTCCGTGGTGTTTCACGAAGGTCCTCAGGCCGGTAGTGGAACTCCTGCGGGCGCGGGGGGTTCGGATGATCATCTACTTGGACGACATGTTGTTTCTGGACCAGTGCCCCGTGAGAATGTCCTCCCAGTTGCAGACCGCTGTCAACCTCCTTCAAGGTTTGAGGTTCGTTATCAACTAAATGAAGTCCCTGTTGGTGCCGGTCCAGTGTGCTACCTTTCTAGGCTTCAGTATCGACTCAGTGTCCTCCACTCTGAGCCTTCCTGCCAGGAAAATGGCAAAGATAAGGCACGAGCTCCGCCAGACATTGGCAAAGACGCAGACCTCCCTCCGACAGCTTGCGCGCCTGGTCGGTCTTCTCTCCTCCTCGATTCAGGCCATTTTTCCCAGGTCCTTGCATTATTAGCCATGCAACGTCTGAAGGCATATCATCTCAGGCAGGGTTTGACATACTTAGTTGATTCCCTTGACAGACGAGGTGAGAGACGAGAAGACATGGTTTCTCATGCACATGGAGGCCTGGAAAGGCCTTGCGATTTTCGGATCCGCTCCAGATATTGTTATCGAGTTCGACGCCAGGTGCGGAGAGTTTTCCACAGGTGGAGCCTGGTCCACTCATGAGCAGTCTTTGCACATCAACTGCCTAGAACTACTGTAGGGGTCTTTTGTGGTACAATGTTGGACGAAAGACAGGGTACAGTTGTGTGTCCTCCTCAGGATGGACAACGTCTCGGCGATCAGGTACATCAACCACCTGGGAGGCACCAGGTCCAAGATGCTAGCGAACCTCGCCAAGGACTTCTGGCACTTCTGCCTGGACAATCAGATCTCTGTCACAGTGGAGTACCTGCCGGGGTGGGAGAACAAGGTAGCCGATTGGCACTCCCGTCACCTGCTGGACGCCAGCATGTGGAAGCTGGACCCTCAGGTCTTTTTCCCGTTTGTCGGAGAAGTGGGGCCCCTTCTCAATAGACCTTTTTGCGTCGCGTCTGGATCATCAGTTACCGAGGTTCTTCAGTGGGCGACCAGATCCTCTGGCGAAGGCAACGGATGCTTTCCTCCAGGACTGGCAGAGGGAACAGGGCTATGCCTTTCTTCCGTTTTCTATGACCACGTGGGTGTCCGCGTTGCTTCGTCGCCAGTAAGCGGAGGTGGTTTTGATCACGCCTTGGTGGAGGTCTCAAGTGTGGTTTCCGGTTCTACTGGACTTTCTTGAGATTCTCCAATCCGACTCCCCAACTTTCCTCACATTCTCCTCAATCCCGACCTCGTTCCTCATCGTCTAATGGAAGAGGGAACGTTGAAGCTGATGGCATGGAGGATCTCCGGCGTCGCTGGTCGCTTCCAGGCCTTTCTGGAAAAGCTGAGGACTTGCTCTCAAAGGCATGGGCGGACAGTACGACCAAGAGATACCGGTCAGCCTGGCACAGATGGCATAGTTGGTGTGTGCGTTGAAGTGTCGATCCCGTGGGGGCGGATGTAGTCTATGTCCTTAATTTTTGGGCGGGTTTGGCGGAGGATGGCCTGGCCTATCGGTCAATTAACACCTTCCGTTCGGCGATTTCAGATGGCCACGTCATTGTGCAGGGTTCTCCTATCGGGGAACACCCCTTGGTTTGCCGGCTCCTTAGAGGGATTCGTCTGTCGCTCCCCCCGGTATTCTGTCCTTTGGGATGTGAACAGAGTTTTGAACCTTTTCCTTTCTTGGTAACCGAATCGGTTCTCATCTCGTAAGGAGGTAACAGCCAAATTGGCAATGTTATTGTGTCTGGTCTCATGCAGGCGCGTCTCGGACGAAGGAGCTTTGGACATTTCAGCCAGGGTGTTTTCTCCGGAAGGGGTATCTTTCACGGTGAGTAGAAGAACCAAGACTAACACCAGGGTCATTTCTTACCCAGCTTTTTCAGATTCCCCTAAACTGTGTGTAGTACAGTGCCTCCGTGCTTATGAGAAAATAACCGACTATACTCGCCCTCCAGGTGAGAGGCAACTGCTTATCGTGTTATGCAAACCGTACACGGCAGTCTCATTCCCGACCATTGCCAGATGGGTGCGTTGGGTAATGCAGGAGGCGGGGATTGATACTAAACAGTTTGCTGCTCACTCAGCGAGAGGTGCGATGGCCTCTAAAGCTTTTGCCTTAGGAGCACGGTTGGAAGATCTGATGCGGGCGGCCGATTGGTCCTCAGACTCCACCTTTAAGAGGTTCTTTTTCCAGCCGGTGCTTGAGGTGGCAAGGCTAGTTGTCAACAAGCTTTGAACTGGCATAATCTGAGCCTCCGGTCCTGCCATAGAATGAAAATTTGCCTAGCCTTGGTGCTGGTAAGTTTCATTTCTATTAAGGACACGGAGGCGAGGATTATCCCGCCCAATGACGTCTCAAGAAGTGGACCCTCCCCGTATTGATGTAAGTAATCATTCTTGGGTCTTAGTAGATATGGTCATGAATTGTGGGTGTTGCACAGTTAAAGTTTGGCTTGTGTTATGCGACAAAGGTTCTGGTTCAGCCTCTGACACTGCCTCTTTTGCAGGAAATGATGGTTCCAAACAGGACGCGTGAAATCCGTCAAGAATTGCTTCGCGCGAAGGAAGAGGAAACAGCGTAGAGGGACTATGGTGGCTGGCTGGAGCATGGACACAGAGAAGGGACTCCTGTTGAGACTTTGTTTGATTGAGTGTTCATGGGAAATGTAGTTTTGTTGTGATAATAAAAGTTGCTACTGTGAAAAATAAAGCGAAGGAAGAAGGCATAATACTCGCCTCCGTGTCCTTAATAGAATTGAAACTTACCAGCACCAAGGCTAGGCAAATTTTCATTCCCCCATAATTGGAACTTTTGATCTTGGAAAATTACAGTATTTGCAAGAATGTTTAATGAAAAAAATGTTCGCCCTGCAATGTTTGAGGTTTTTACAATTTGAGAGAATTATGCACAAACATTAGCAATGAAACAGAAAAAGGAAAAATACCTAGAGCAAAATAGAACTGTGCAGGCTAAGGTGTCAGAATATGATGGTAGGCAAATACAAGAAGGTATGGAACAATTAGATAGAGAATTTAGTATGAAAACAGATAGATGTTTTGTATCCCGAAAAGACAAACGTGAACATGAGGAAAGAGACCCATTATTGGACAATCTGCATAACCATCCACCCAGGTATAATACTGAGCAGTAGCCCCCACCCATCCCTAATTTACCCCCCAGTGCCAGTACCTGTTCAACAACCTCCTCAGGTACCGACCAATTCGACACCCCTAGTGCAGAATTTGTCTTCTACCCTACACCCTTTGCATCACAGT
Organism: Triturus cristatus; assembly: GCF_964204655.1. NCBI lineage: Eukaryota > Metazoa > Chordata > Amphibia > Caudata > Salamandridae > Triturus > Triturus cristatus. The sequence continues at coordinate 60,201,858 of NC_140584.1, forward strand.
CTGGATAAAGTACCCCAACCCCTACTGCTTTGGGTGCAAAAAAAGGACCTCCTCCTCATCATTCCCTCCTCGAAGGTGGTCCTCGTCTGCCCCGTGGCCCCAAAAGTATACCTCAAAGAGGGGAAAATTCCAGATTAAGGGGCTCATTACGATGGCAGGCGGACCTGAGTCCGCCCGCCATCGTTGCAGTGTTTGGGACCGCCCGCCACACCTGCGACGGTCCCACCACTGCAATTAGGATGCGCCCGCCATACTGGCGGGCGCATCCAGGGACTTTAACATTGTAGATGGTGCTGCTGGTTGCAGCACCACACACAATGTTCAAATGGCATGCACTGCATTTCCCTGCACTATGTGACGGGCACCACGCGGTGCCTGCCACGCAGTGCAGGGAAATGCAGGGGGGTACCATGGGTACCCCCCCCCCCAGTGCACAGCTACCTCCCTCTAAAACAAGGGGGGCCCACTATGGCCCCCAAATCTCTTTCTGCCTGTCTTTTCGCGGTGGGATGACCACCGCGAAACGACAGGCGGAAAGGGATATCGTGATCCCTACGGCGGTGCCTGCAAGGCACCGCCGCAATGTGGGCCCATAGTTTAGTTCCGCAAGGCGGGTGGAGAAGGACCGCCTTGTGGGACCGTGGTGGACAGTCTTTGCATCCGCCTCGCTTGCCCCCAAGTACGGTCTAGTTCCTTCTTTTCCTGTTGACCGATAAATGCTCAATGAATTTGTTATGGTTAAAAGCTCTGAAAATGAGGTATGCCACAATATACTGTACACTGAATGGCGTTTATTTGACATGTAAGAAGGACACATTTTTTAAGCTGTTTCTATCGGCAAATAAGAATATGCTACCAATAGAATTACAAGACATAGATGTTAAGTTGTGGGCAGACGGGCCAAATGATGTAGGATGTATGGACATAGATCTAGTTCACATAAGGGTGATGCAAATGCACAATTACCCTGAATTTCTCAGTACAAAATATCTAAAGAAGTAGAACAAGGATTAAAATTGGTAATGTCTGATTTATTTATTACACAGAGAAATAATACATGAAGTATCTGGAAGCCCTTGTAATAGCCCTATTTTACCTGTAGCTAAGTGGGATGATGGAGCAGGACAGATAAAATATCAAATGGTGGTTGATTTGAGAGCTGTTAACAAGATAACAGAACCACAATACACTGTAGTGACTGACATTACTACTATGTTCTCTTTAATACCGCCCTCAGCACAATGGTTTACTGTCATAAGATTCTTTTTTTTAATTCAGCATCGCTATACATACAGATAGCCTGTACCTGTTTAGTTTAAATTTTGAAGGCACGTCTTAGGTATTTTGTAGAGCACCTCAAGGGTACACAGTAAGTCATAGCATTTATAGTCAGGCTCTTAAAAACAATTGGACAATAGCCCAATGACAACAGGTACAGTATTATTGCAATATGTTGATGATTTATTAATAGCTGCTGAAACAGAACACCAATATAAGAAAGCTACACATGATGTCCTGGCATTTTTGGCTTCACACGGTCAAAGTATAACCAGCTAAATTGCACTATTGTGAACAGGAGGTCACCTATCTACGTCACCTCCTGTCGAAGGGGGGGAGAAGATGATCACCTGACAGAATAAAAGTGGGTCAAAATATAGCACCATGTACGTGCTTTTTGGGTATGGTTTATTTTTGTAGTTAATGGATACCACATTTTTCTTTGCTTGCCAAACCTTTATTGTCCTTGACACAAAGAGGTGACAGATCCTGTTCCCTGGAACACTGAACATGAAAAAAGCTTCTCAGCCTTAAAGGCTGCTCTTTGTAATGCACCTGCTTTGAGTTCCCCGGATTATTCTAAACTATTTGCTTTGTTTGTGCATGAAAAAGAAAAGAAGGTTGTGTTTTGGCTGTTTTAAACCAAAAACTTGGAGAGAAGAATAGACCGTGTGCCTATTTTTCATCAACATTAGATCCGGTAGCAAGAGGCCTACCGAACTGCCTTAGGAACATTGTTGCAGCGGCTGCTGCATTAAAACAGGCAGACTATTCTTGTGCATGAGGTTATAGAATATTTGCTTCACTCAGTAGACATTCTGTTGAACAAAACTAAGACCCAGCATTTGACTAATTCCAGATTGACACTTTACAAGTTAACATTCATTGCTGCTAATGTTACTCTGGAACGAGGGAACACCATTAATCCAACCACCCTGATGCCTCTTCCTTTGGAGCAGGATGAGGTACAACACAATTGTGTGATTGTTACCGAAATTGAAACAAAGGGTCAGGTGGATCTGGTTGACAAGCCACTACCTATTGTAGATGGCACCCTCTATGTGGATGGCTCGTGTCTCAAGAAAAAGATAGAACTACCTTAGTAGCATACGCCATCACCACAAATAAAACAGTAGTAGAGACGTGTAAGATAGAGCAACAATCAGCTCAGGCATGAATAGCACTGACCAGTGTATGTGAATTGTCCAAGGGATTGACAGTTGATATATACGAATAGACAGTATGCCTTCTGAGTGGCCCACAATTTTGGGAGGTTATGGGAGGAGAGAGGATTCATTACATCCAATGGAGCAAAAATACAGCATGGCAGTCTTATCGCTAGGGTTTTGAAAGCTATCACTCTACCTAAAAAAAGTTACAATAGTAAAGTGTGTTGCACACAGCAAGGTGACAGATACAGTAGGACAGGGGAATACATTTTCAAATGAAGTAGCTAAAAACACTGCCTTAGTTGTTAATTTACTGACATGTATAGGAATGGCTGTGGATGATAAAGAAAATATCTGGGACCCCTATGCTGAATTAAAGGAGATGCAAGCAACTGCTGATGAAATGAAAAAAACATTTATATAGCGCATGGCTACCCGGGGGGCCTCCCAGCACTGGGCGAGACTAGTGACAGATAGCAGAATACTAGGGAAACAATAGTGTCTTCAGCTGCTTTCGGATGGCAAGATGGCTAGATTCCCTGCGAAGATACAGTGGTAGTGCGTTCCAGAATTTGGCCGCATTATATGAAACAAGTTGGCCACCACTTCTGGCCTTTTTGATTCTTGGGACTTCAACCAGGTGGAGCTCATCCGAGCGCAATTTCCTGTTAGCCTTATGGGGGCGGATCATGATCGTGTTTAATCGGTGGCCCATTCCCTTGCAGGGACTTATGGACAACACAAAGAGCCTTTAAGCTAATTCTTTCTTTCACCGGAAGCCAATGAAGGGAGTGAAGTGCAGGTTTTGCTGATAGGCGATTAGACACTCCCAACAGCAGTCTGGCTGCGCAATTTTGGACCGTTTGAAGTTTGGTAATTACTGCGATTGGGGCCTCCACGTATAATGCGTTTCCAAAGTCTATCCTAGAGAGTATCAGTGATTGAACTAATATTTTTTGGGCCTGGGAAGGGAGAAGAAGAAGCACTTTGCGGGCCATTCTGAGCAGGCCGTAACAAGTGGCCGCCGTCTTCCTTGCTTGCACCCTGAATGTCAAGTTCTGGTCTAACCAGATGCCCAAACTCTTTATCTCGGTCTTCGGGACTGGAAATGGGCCCATTTTTTTTAATTTTTTTTTTTTAAATCGTTTTTATTTGCATTTCATTGTACAGTACGGTTGAAATCTGGAATAATTTCCGTTAGCATAAGCTGAAGCCATCATGGTTGTGGCATCCATTTTGTTGGCTTTGTAATTCTCCCATCCTCTGCTGCTCGTCTTTTTTCCTGCCTGTGCGATCTATTTTAGTTGACATTTTTAGACTCAGCTAAAAGCAATATGCATGCTAAGAATTTGTAGCTGCCAGAACACCTGGTCTCAGACTCGACTGTCAATCATTTACTACTGCCATAAGCACTCCTGCTTCCCCTCCCACTTTGCTGACTAAGTGATCTCCCATCTGCCCATGTTTGTCGGTAACTATTCCTGTGTTGGCCTTTACCTTCTATTTGTATCCACATGCTTAACAGTGCAGAAAAAGCTGTATATAAGGCCTGTGTTCTGTGACTTCAATGTACTACCTTAGGCAGCACGAGAGTGCTGTGTGGACGTGGTCCCACTCATGAGTGATTAATAAACTTGTTATTTGAATTCCAGCTTCAGTGCCAATCTCTATTTTGTTGGTCTAAGGACCCGTGGACAGAGAAGGGTGACCCCTGCACCGGTGGGCTCATTAAAAGGCACATTTCCACAGTTGGCGCCCAATAAGTGGGTCCTCATCGGAGACGAGGCCATCCAAAGGAGTGGTCTTGACGGAAGAGTGGAATATTGCTGAGGAGACGGCCTGCATGCGGAGACCCTTGTCTTTGCAGCCAAAGTGATTTTTCCGGTTTTCTCGATTTGACCCTCCAGGTGTTGGCCGGTGCCGACTGAGGTATCCTTTGGCGTAAAATTTGCAGTGACCATTAGGTCGACCAAGAGATTGGCAGTTGGAGGTTGGAGACTCTTGTTTGTTAACGTCGCTGAAGCGGCACTCTTGTTTGCTTGGCCAAGATTCTGATTTTGTTTGATTTATTTTTTGCAAAAAATAAAGGCAGGTAATGTGGAGATTTTTCTCCACTTTTGAATATTTTGGAAATAGTAATATTTTACAAAAACTTGGTAGCATGCCTGTTTCCAGCACACTCCGTAGGTTGTGTTGCTGTCTTGGTGGTACCAATATGGATTAAGAAAGAAGTCAGCCGGCTCCCCCAGAGGGAACACCTAATAGTCATATGTATGTTAAATATGGTATTTCTTCCACAATGTATAGTACACTGTGGAACAAATATACGAAAAAGGATCCAGATTTACAATGGCCTGTAAATGGGACATTTGACTTTAAAAAGATTCAGTATGCAGAGCAGTGTTTATTCAAGAGAAAAAGTCGACAAGATATGTTTGATTGTGTACAAATGTGGGAGAAAGAAGTGCAAGAGAGAGTGAGGAAAGAAGAAGCTATAGAAGAAATAGAATAGCGAAAAACGATTAATCAAAAAGCGTTAGAATTAAAAAATAAAGAGATGAAGGGAATAAAGAAAAAGAAGAAAGGGAGCGTCGTTTAGAGGTAACTGGACAATACCCTATTAGGCGCCCCATTTATCCCATACTTAATAAACCTCAGGATGACTCCATTTTGTTAGATCGACCTCCGTCCACGTATAAATTTCCCTCTGCCCCTGAGAATGATTGTTGGAAGGCGGCCCTCGGGGGAGTCGGAGAGACCACCCAGAGGGGCCCCCACACTGCACGAAGTAGCCGAGCGCTGCTGAGAAGCCTCCTCGGAGAGGTCCTTCTCCTATAACGTACTAGCACAGTAACACCACCACACAGGACTCGAGGATGTTGATCAAGACGAGCAGTTCTTTATCAGCATCTAAGAAGTTTACGGTTATCGATATGTACAAGGGGGATGAAGGGATCCACAAGAGTCTCAAGGTCTCGGGTAGGGACGGGGTAGCGGGACAGTCTTTAGTAGCAGCTTGGTACGAGAGTACCCTGGGCCCAGTTCTTGATCCTCAAGCTGGAGGGACTCCGGATCTCGGAGTGGTCGAGCCGCGACGGCGTCAGCAGGGCTCTGGCGATCAGTTCGTGGAGTTCGAGCCGCGACCAGGTCAGCAGGGCTCTTAAGGTGTTTCAGTTCAGCTCGAGCCGCGACGACGTCAGCAGGGCTCCGAGGGAGGTTTCAGCGAGGTTGGGCCGCGACAGCGTCAGCAGGGCCCCGATGTTCCGTGAGGTTCCTTGTCTCAATAAGGTGGAGCCGCGACGCAGTCAGCAGGGCTCGTGGTATAGTCTCAAGCAGGAGTTCTTTTCCGTAGGGTCAGCCGCGATTCCATCAGCAGGGCTCTTGACTCCGGGATACAACTGCTGTTCCATTGCGGGGCTGCCCCAGATATAGGTCTGGAGCCCTTTGATGTCCGGACCCTTGCGCTCGGGGGCGGAGAGGCCGGGCTGGGAGAGGCCAGACGCCCAGCGGGAGAGGCGCCAGGCCCGGGGAGGCCAGAGGACGATCGTACCTAGGTGTTGAGGGACGGTGGGGGGTCCCATCGAAACTCTCCTCCTCCGGGAGTGGTGAAGTGGCCATGCGGTGCCCCCTGGCCCGATCTTGGTGCCTCGATGTCGGGGCTTCGCTGGGGCCGAGGCTGGAGGGAGCCGGGCTGCGTGGGCTGGTGCGTGGAGCAAGCATGGGGGGGGCCCCGAAGGGATGAGGGGTCCCTGTGCGGCCTGGAAGAGGGGGCCGCTGAGGCGGGTGTAGGAAAACGGGTACAATCCAAAGGGGGCCTCGAAGGGAGGAGGGGTCCCGGGCGGCCCGTGTAGGCCGGTGCGGGGGACGAGCACAATCCAAGAGGGTTAAGACCACGCCACGAGGCCCGGTCCAACAATGATCTTTCTGAAGAACATCTTTCTTCAGATGATAAAGACTTAGTTTAGCAAGATGGGCGGCAGACTCGCTCTACTTTGACTGTTGATGAAAAAGCCACTATCAGATCCACTGTTCGCAAAGAAGCTCGTGGGACTACTTCTGCTTCAGACCTTGTAGCGATGGTTCAGCAGTGGAAGGATTTAGAGCAGTTCTATTTTGCAGAGAAGTTCACCTGGGAGGTAATACTTGGTTTTAGAAACGTTTCTAAAAACTTAGAGTCCAATGATATTAATTCTGATTATAAACAATTAAATGATAGAACTTTCCTTTTGTCAAATATACCTGATTTAATTAGGCGAGTAGTTCAATTAAGACATGATACACTACGATTAAAAGCGGAGCAAAAATCAGTTGGTAAAGTTAAAACCGCACAAACAGTTCAGACCCCAGTGCAGAAAGAAGACGTTTTGGGGATAGACAATGACCCTAGTGATACTGTAGTTACAGTAAAACCAATGCGTGAAGCTGCCCCTTTGTATGTTCCTCCGAAGGGTGCAGGAACAAGTGCCGATAAAGATTCAGATGATGCAAAGGGATATTTGGTTTATAATTGGGTCTATACTCCTTGGAGTAGAGCAGATGTTATGCCTCTTAAGGCTGCTTTGCCTGACCCGCGAAAAAATCTGTCTGCTTTCTACGAGGAAGTGGAAGGAGCCATTAGCCCCTGCACTATGACCTTGCCGGATATCAATATGTTTTTTGGACTTATTTTGCCCCCCGATATGTGGAGAACAATTCAGAAAATAGATGATAATGTAGTCTATGGTGATACTTGGGTGCATTAAGAAGAAATAGATGCGGCTAGAGAGCCTGCGCAGAAACCACAACAGGAGATATTAGATCCTAAGAAAATAGATTGGACAATGTTAGCGTCTTGTAAACAGAAAGCGGATGAGTCAGTTTCTGATTTCTTTACACGATTTGAAGAGACATTCCATGACTTTAGTGGACACTCATTGACAGATGACACGGGTAAGTATCTGTTTGTCGACAAAATTTGTTACTAACATGTTGCCAGAAATAGCTAGACACTTAAAGGCCAGCAAGAGTTCATGGACTACGTCTTCCCCAGTCTCCCTTTTGACTATGGCCCAGTATTATGACCGTCAGGAATTGGAAGAAAAAGGCAAAGAAGATAAGAAGGTAAAGGATTTAAAGACGAAAGTTATGTTGGCTCAAGTATATGGTCCACCATTCAGAGGTGGTGATAGAGGCAGACGTGCAGTATATAACCCTGGTGTACCCCCTTTCTCTCGATCAACTTTGTCTTCTGATCAGTGTGCTTATTGTAAAGAGATTGGACATTGGTGTTCCGAGTGCCCGCTTTTGCGGGGTCAGCAGTATCAACGGGGTAGAGGAAGTATGAGAGGACACCCAGGGAATTCAGAACATAGGGGAGGAATAGGAACTCGTCCCAGGTTTGAGGCAGTTGAACACGGACCAAATCATTCTAATACCTTTGATAGACGAAATCAATTTCAAATGTCTGATTTTTCGGCTGATTGTCTTGGGAATTCTGATTATGCATAGGAATGCCTAGGATGGGGTAAGGAACCGGTTGAGGTCCCAGTAGATCAGAAAGGTCCTTATGTGGATGCAAATGTCTTGGGCTCTATTGATCGGTTTTTGGATGATACAGGAGCTACTCGTAGTGCTCTGTCTAAATAATTGGTTCCTAGGGCTCCCCTGTCTGCCGCAATGATAACATCGATAGAATTCGATGGGACACCTACATCTAGCCCACTGTCACAGCCACTAGCATTTAGTCTTGATAAATTCACTGCAGCATGTCCATTTTTGCTCTGCTCTACCACGCCGGATAATATTGTGGGTATCGATATGCTTAAACATTTTCGTGCTACAATACGTTGTTCCCTAGAAGGTGTGCATGCTATTTTAAATGATAACTATCCAATGGTTGAGAGGTCTTGTCTCATTAAAGAGGATATCGCTCTGGCATCTTTACCTGGTACTTTAAGGGCTACATCAGATACCAATGTGGGACAAATGGTTATTCCGCCAGTGCATATTCAAGTGAAGGAAGGTGCTTCATTGCCTCGACTGCCCCAATATAAAATATCTCGGGAAGGCGAAGAAGCATTGACGCACATTGTTCAGGATTTGATCAAGGTGGGGTTGTGGAAGAAGTCCCTTATAACATTTGTAATAGACCTATTCTTCCTATTTTGAAAAGAGACACTGACACTAAAATGTACAGATTCATTATTGATTTACGAGAGGTTAATAAAATTGTAGTGCCCCAATACCCGGTATTCTCTGACATTACGACACTCCTTACTATGGTTCCTCCTACTGCCACTACATTTAGTGTGATAGATTTGAAAAATGCATTTTTATCAATACCTATTCATCCTGACAGCCGTTGTTTGTTTGGCTTCACTTTGAATAATAGATCATTCAGATTCTGTAGAGCTCCACAAGGGTATACAGAGAGTCCTAGCATTTATAATCAGGCATTGAAAAGGCAGCTTGATTCTTTTCCTGTGCCGAAAGGGGTGGCTTTTATTCAATATGTTGATGACATCTTGTTGGCTGCCGATACCCCTGAACAGTGTAAAGAAGGAACACTGTCATTATCATTTCTTGCCTCTCATCATCACAAAGTCTCTCAAAAGAAATTGCAATTTTGTAGAAAGCAGGTTTCCTATTTAAGTCACCTCCTGTCTAAGGAGGGACGTGCACTCACACCAGACCGCATTCAGACCATTTTGGAAACTCCTGTGCCCCGTACTCAGAAGGATGTTAGTGCACTTATTGGCCTTACTTCTTTTTGTAGGCAGTGGATCCCTAGCTTTTCGTACATTACTGCTGAGTGCCAGAGCGCTTTCTAAAAGTTATGCCAAGCTTTTTGTTCTGCACCAGTATTAGCTACCCCAGACATGTTGATGAGTGGCTATTTGTCCCAGTTAACTGACAGCTTGTCTTCTATTTATCATCAGGTGCAGGAAGCTCTTCCTTCGTGAGCCCTGCTGTGCTGACAGGTCATCGCGACATTTTGGTCACCGAGAGAGGACGAGCTGTGTCACCTGAAAGACCTGAGGAAGTCTTACCGGACCACAAGATCCCTGGTACATCTAGATATCTGCTTCGATCCAGGAAGAAAGACATTTCATCGCAGAGAGAGAGACTGTTTGAAGTCAGTCTTCAACCACCCAGGACTGTGGCTCAAAGGCAGGTAGTCTTTTAGTGACTATTCATCTCAATGTTAGTGAAGAAATCAACGCCTGCCCAGGACCTTAGGGCACCATCTGCTTTGTTGTTTGTCGACGAAATGAATATGCCTAAGGAGAAGAAACCAACTGCTGCAGGAGTTTATAGCAAAAGAACAATAATTGCTACTGGACTTACTTTGACTGTTGTTACTGTTGCTATAATAACATGGATTGTAGAGGAAGTAGCTCCTCTCTGAAATCTATTGACTGCTACTACTCCTGTCCCCATTGATCATCATTACTTTACTCTTCGTTATCATGTGCAGAAGCACAGAATGTCCTACCTCAATAACACTTTCATTCAGATGTTGCACCATACACACAATGCTACGAACGTTACCAACTGCTGGGTATGTGGAATGATGCCAGCTCATCAGAAAAAGGGAGGAACACCTTTTATTCCTTTGCCGTTTTCACATGATGGCTCCTGCAGAGCCTGGTTTGCACTATTGTGGTCTTCTCATATCACTAATATTACTAACTTTGATGTAGGAAGACTTAACGCTCAGTTGAATAAAGTCTGTTACCCTGATGAGGAAGGAGATCCACTAAAGGAACTGTATGGGAAATGGAGGAGTATCGTCGAGGAAATTCCTCCACACACTATGTTTTCCCCAACACTCGAACCATCAAGGGAAATGGGCCTCCTGTTATTGCTGTTACTAGAGCTCGAGTGGATCTTTGTGTAAGCAGTATTGGCAATATCCCTGTGGGAAAAAGTGACTGTACTTCAGTGTTAAATATTACTGGAATGAACAATAGCAGTTTTTTGTCCTCACACAACACCTATTTCATTTGCGGAAGTAAAGGTTATTATCATCCACCTATTGGTTGGTCCGGCATCTGCTATGTGTCCTTTTTGCTTCCACCTGTGTTTTTGGTACCTGCATCCTACCATAAAGACTGTATAATGCCATTTCAAAGAGCCGATTCAAGAGAACAATTTTTTTTTTTTTAACTGGTATGGGCCGGAAGGTCACGAGCGACCCCGGCCCCTTTATTTATGCTCTCTGGCCACGCCCGGCCAGAGAGTGATGCATTGTGTGGGGGTCCTTCCGGGCCCGAGGATGTACCTTTTTTTTTAACAAAATTGTATTCAATTTTTGCATAGGAAGGAGCAATGAGTTACAATCTGTATTAAACACAGTAATTATACATAGGTCTAAGGATACAACACAGGCATCTTGTGCAATCCTAAAAATGATGCCACATAGTTGTCGATGCACACTGAATATGACATACGAGACCGTGGAAGTACATCAGTCAAGCACATTACTATGTATCCGAACATAGCTATGTGTTACATTCCCGACCTTCAAGATTCTGTATCTATGGGGGCAATGACTCCCTAACAACCCCCCAACTCCCCAACCCACCCTAACCCACCCAGTGAACCCAAATGTGCCACAAATTCCAGTCTGAGGGTCACAGATCATCTCTCTCGGGAGGGGGAAAGGAGGGGAAGGAAACCACACCTCAGGCGTGCCGTAGGGGAAGGATGGAGGCCGAGCAGAGCGGTCAGAGGGGGGACCTTGATGATTTAAGGACAAGTGTAACAGGGGGGGGGGGAAGGCGTGTATCACCGCCCCCCAGGAAGGGGCTTCAGTCAATCGGGAAATTTCAACACTCAGTACCAGGGGACTGGTTCCAGCCATTACCAGACACATCCGCCGGCATGTACCCTGTCTCATGCTGGGGGATTCCGGGGACTGTGCCCTGTAGCCTCCTCACTCTCCTCCACCTCACCCTTAAACAGCTCAATCAGGTGTGCCCATTCTAGGGATATAGGACGCTTCTGCAGCCCTCGACTCTCTTCCCGGTGCAGCGCTTTTCGCTCCGCCACCGACCATCTCAACACCTTCTCCCCCCAGACCTCCACACGCGGCGGGCCCGAGATTTCCACCGTTGGGTTATCAGGCGCTTTGCCAGCATTAATGCTAGATTGGCAAAACGACGCAACAGTTTCGCTTTAAGGGGGAGCGGCAGAAGACCCAATAGGCAAGCCTCTGCTGTGTCCCAGGAGGGGCGTTCAGTAATTATATTGAAGACATGCGTTATCCTACCCCAGTATCCCCGCAGCGCCGGACAGAGCCACATCATATGCATCAAATCGGCATCCTGTGCCGGACACCGCGGACAGGCAGCCACTGCAGTGGTGTACATCTTGCTTAGTGTATGGGGTGTAAGGTAAGCCCTATGGAGGACAAACAACTGAATAGTTTTCAATCTACAATTGCGGGACACTTTAAGGGTATTCCAGTGTATAGGTCCACTCTTGATCACTAAATGCTCGGGACAAATCTGTTTCCCACCGCAACCGGAGAGGAGCCAAGGAGATCTGGGTGTGCTCTACAAGGCCCCGGTACAGCCAACGGACCAGGTAGCGTCCATGTCCCATTGTGTGGAGGGAGCGCAGGAGGTGAAATGTCGAGGGTTCCAGCGGCGTTTCCCGCCATTGTGCCCGTATATACCGGGAGATCGCCGCATGTAGCAGAAACTGGGTATCAGGCACCATATTTACCCTCACAAAGTCCTCGTGGGACATCAGATCGCCTTCCAGAAAGAAGGCACTTATTGTTTCCACTCCTTGTTGCGTTCAAGGCCGTACTTGTCTGGCACTCAGAATTCCCCACCTCGTGGGGAGGCCACACAGTGGTATATTGGAAGCATATGGATTTTGGATTTTAGCATATTTACATGCCCTTCTCCAGTAATGAAGCACTATTTTCGGTAGGGCCGGGGGGTCTAATAGCCTAGGAGCGCCGGGACACAACAACGACTGCAATGTACCACGTGCTAATTGGGCCGGGGTGTACCCGATTTCAAAAAGGGTTTTTCCCAGCCAGCCAATAGGCCAACCACTGCAGCTGACCTGCAATACAGTATGCCCTAAAGTCGGGTGCTCCCATACCACCGGCAGCACTCGGTAGCCGTAACTTAGCTAGCGACACCCTATGCCTCCCCGGACCCCAGACCAGCAGCGCATCCACCTCTCGAAAAATCCAAGCGGGGTATATCACTGGAATGTTGACAAAATGGTAGAGTAAGCGAGGCAGCATCACCATTTTAGATATCGCTAGTCGTCCCGCGACGGTAAGAGGTAATGTATTCCAAAATGCAATTTGGGAACGTATGGAAGATATTGTACGTACTAGATTGCCTGCTATAACATCTGGCACGGATCAATAGATATTAACCCCCAAGTACCTAAACGTGACTGGTGCCACCCTTAAGGACAAGGGCCCGAAGCGGAGCTCCGGGGCCGCCAACGCTCCACTGAAGGAGTAGGCTATGGATTTAGAAGCATTGAGGTGCAAACCGGATATCTCCCCGAATCGAAGAAAGAGATCTGCCACTTCCCCCATGTCGGCCTGGAGATCCCGAAAGTACAGCAGCATGTCATCTGCGTAAAGGGAGACTGAATGCAGGACCCCTTCCATCTGAATGCCATGAGGGACCATGGCCCGCCTAAGGTTTTGGGCCAACAGTTCAAGTGCCAGAACAAACAAAATAGGAGATAATGGGCAACCCTGGTGTGTGCTGCGAAAGATGGGGTAGGCAGAAGAGATAATCGAGCCTTTCTTCGCCCGGGCCGTAGGGGCGGTGTAGAGCAACTGAATCCAGTCACATAGTTCTGGGGGGACGCCCATCTTTGCCAACACTTCCAGCATATAAGACCAACTGAGAGTATTGAAGGCCTGCGATATATCTAAGGATAAACACCCTGCTCCCGCCGGTCGGAGTCCGGACGCATGCAAGATGGCATGAAAACACCGAAGATTCAGCGATGTACTCCGTCGTGGGACAAACCCGCATTGGTCTGTGTGGATCATCTGCGACAGGAGTGGGAGAAGGCGGTTAGCAAGGAACTTACTGAGAATTTTATATTCTGTGTTAAGGATCGATAACGGCCGGTAGGATGACATATCTAAGGGATCTTTATCTGGTTTCAAGAGGGATGTGACGATCGCCTCCCGAGTGGTAGGGGGCAGCCTCCCTTCCGCGAGTGATGCCGTATAGAGTTGTAGTAGTTTGGGGATCAATTGAGGCGAAAAGGTGGAGTAAAATTCGATGGGCAGTCCGTCAGAGCCAGGGGTCTTTCCATGGGCTAAGGACTTAATATCTACTCTAATCTCAACCGAAGTAATCGGGGCTTTTAAGTCGTGGATTTCAGCTGCAGTGAGCACTGAGAGGTTTGCCTGTGTCAGAAATTCTGTCACAGCATCTGCGCCTGGCGTTGGATGCGCTCCATAGAGTGCCTCGTAATGGGCCCAGAATGCCAAGTTTATCTCCATTTGGGTCTGGACTTGTCCGTGTTGTGCGGTATTAATAACCAGGATGGGAGTAGGGCAGGCTGGGGGGGCAATCAGCCGTGCCAGTAAGGGGCCTGCCCTGTCAGCCTCCGCGTGCGTGCACTGGGTGCATGCTCTGTAGTCCAATAAGCGAAGACGCTCCAGGGCTTCCGCATACCTTATTCTGGCCCCCTGCAAGGATTCCTCAACCTGCTCGTCCATTTGGGCCTCCACTTCTTGTTTCTGTAGTACATCCTCCAACTCCGTTAGGTCCCGGACCACTTCCCTACGGGCACCCACCAAGGTGCTCAGGGACACCCCCTTCACAGACACCTTGAAGGCTTCCCACTCTATGGAGCGTGACGAGGCAGTGCCTTCGTTGATAGTAAAATAAGTATTGATAGCCCTCTGTAAGGTATCACGGAAGACCTGGTCCTCTAACTGAAGGGCTTGCATCCTCCAAGTCAGTATCGGCGCCGGGGAACGGCCCCATTGAAGGCACAATTCGATAGGGTTGTGGTCGGACAGGGTTTTGCCCAAGTAAGTGCAATGGGAGACCGCAGAGGACAATGCCGTCGAGCCCAAGAAGTAATCCAGATGTGTATGCAGTTGGTGGGGATAAGAATAAAAGGAATACTACCTATCAGTCGGGTGTTGTGCTCTCCAAAGATCTAGCAAATTCCATCCCCGTGTCCACTGACCCAAGGCCGCGGCTCTAGCCTGAACAGCAGTACCCGCCAGGGGAGGGTGAGATCGGTCTAACTCGACATCAAATACAGCATTCAAATCTCCACCTAGCAACCATGGACAATCACTCCAGTCAGACAAGGCCACGGACACCCAGGAGAGGAATTGGGCATGATCTACATTAGGGGCGTACAAAGAACCCAGCACTACAGGCAAACCATCGAATAGACCCCGTAGTAACACATACCTACCCAAATCATCAATCCGGCTCTCTTGCAGGGAAAAGGGGACTCCCGCTCTGAGCCATATTGCAGCCCCTCTAGAGAAGGCGGAGTATGAAGTGGCATAGAATTTACCCCTCCAACGTTTTTGCAACTTCAAGGATTCTGCATGAATCAGGTGGGTTTCTTGAAAACGTCAGAAATCCTATCTGATCAGGGGACCCCCTTTATGTCCCGCCTCATGACATCAATCTGTAAACTACTTGGTACCGACCAGATACGGACTTCGGTATACCATCCCCAAACCGATGGCCTTGTGGAGCGTTATAACAGAACCATCAAGAGTATGCTCTGCAAGGTCATCTCGGAACCAGGGAAAGAATGTGATTGGAAGCTACCGTTGGTCCTGTTTGCGATAGGGTCACACGAACAGCAGTCTACAGGTTTCTACCCCTTTGAGCTAATATTTGGAAGAAACCCCAGGTCGTTTTTAGACATGGCGGCGGAACAATGGGTGGGCAAGGACGAGAAAGGGAAGCCCTTGAGGGAATATGCCGCCAGCTTAAAAGACACATTAACGCAACTCCATCTACTGCGCAGTCGTTCCAGTTCTGAGCGGGACATATGTGTTTCCTGTGACAAGGCTATACTGATGGGCCTACACTGTAGATAGGAGTATAAGGAGTATTGGCGCACTGGCGTGTGCATGCCACATACTTTCCATGAGACTATGTTTGCCTGGGCCATAGCAGGTCAGTGTGCTTTCTGAGGTGAGCGAGAGTGGGCTCTAAACAGAGGATCGGGGGGCTAGTAGGTGTGTTCCGAGATGTCCAAACAAAAAACGAAACATGGGGTTGAACTTTTCACACATAACTGCACGGGGGTGAACTCACGAATTAAGTTAGTCCAAACTGGGGAGCCCAACTTTGGCAACTGCTATGCTATTGAGTAGCTAGTTATGGGTGCGCGTGTTATGACACTGCGCGGTGTTAGGTTTCCCTTGTTGCTTTGACGGGGTAGCTAGTAATCCCGACTGGCCTGTTAGTATGGGTGATTGTGGGTCTTATCAGGTGCAGACTGTGGGCCTTGTGTGGCCTGCTTTCGCGACAAATCGCTTGGTGTTCCCGGCATTTGATATGTGTATATGCAGTTTGTGACTGAACGGAATATAACAGACTAGAGAGCATGCATTATGTATTATTGTTTCTCTTCCCAGACATTCTCCTACAGTCATAATATATCATCTGCCGTCTGCGGCCTGATGTCTGACGGGTGCGGTCCTAAAGTTCACCAAATCTGGATGGCAACGATGCACTGACGCTCAATGAACGGGCTGAGCTCGAGTCTCGGCCTGTGTACTGTGTGGATGTTCCGATCGTCGCAGCTACTTGAATTGCCTCCTGCCTCTCCATCAGTATTTGCTCGGGGTCTGGAACAGCCGAGAGCGGTAACACATTGTTGGGGCCTTTGCGTCTGCCGCGGTGGCAAGTTCCCTCTCCTGCCATGCCAGCATGTCGTCTGCCTGCGGTCTGGGTCCTGACAGCTGGCCCGAATCCTCCAACCAATCCCAGACCTCAGAGGGGGAGTCAAATAAGCTGGTGGTGTCTTTCGTGGCAACGCGCAATCTAGTTGGGAAAAGTAGTGAGTAGCGGACATTAAGCTCGCGGAGTTGCCATTTCACTGCTGTGTAGGTGCCCCTCTGCCTTTGCACCTGTGCGGTATAGTTGGGGAACATCATGACTTGGTTGCCACAGATTCTAATATCTGCGAGCTTGTGTGCTTCCCTTAGTATCGAGTCTCTGTCCCTGTAATTGAGCAGCTTTAATAGGAATGGTCGTGGTCGGGCTCCCGAGGGAGATTTGTGTGCTGGTACTCGGTGGGCCCGCTTAACCACAAAGGTTGCTGACAGAGCGTCGGTTGGTAGTAGTTCCTTAAGCCAGCATTCCACATATTCCACCGGGTTATGTCCTTCCTCACCCTCATGGAGACCCACTACTCTGATATTGTTGCAGCGCGACCGCCCTTCGGCATCTTCAACCCTGTCTTCCAATGCATCCTTTCGGTCGAGTAGATCTTGTAGGGCAGCCAAGTGGCTTTGCGCAGTTGGTCTCAGTTCGGCTAGGGATTGTTCGTGGCCGTGGACCTTTTCCATCAGTTTACGGTGATCAGCATGCAGTAGTGTGAAGTCCAAGGTAACTTTATCTATTTTAGATTCCAGAGAGGTCCTTGTTTGATCCAGCCCAGCCCCTATCTTTTCCGACTGAGTCCAATTTTATAGAAATCACGGAGTGCAGAACTTCCTCTAGGTTGTCCCCCTCTGCATGTGTTGCCTCTGGGATGCCAGCGCATGAATTGGCTTGCTGCGTGTTAGGTCGCAACCGGCCCATGGCTAATTTCTGCGCCACAAGCATTCAGCAGCGATCGCCACTATTTGCCTGGAATCGGAGTCTTCGGTTGGGGCAGATGCAGCCGACCCAGGAACAGAGGGAGCCGGGGCAGTGGTTTAACAATTATTATTATTTTTTTTTTAAAACAATTTTTATTAATACAAACAGAAAACAAAAGTACACCTTTCGTCAGTACATGTTTCATCCGTGTGGTACATTTTGTTGTCATATTAATCAATTTCTGACATTTGGTGAAACTGTTATATAATTACACCCAAGCCTATGTATCCACCACCCGTCGCCCTCCTCTAATACACCCACTCTTGTTTGTGTCATTTCTTATGTCGTGATGATGTCTCTATTTCATTCGCTCAGCTCGGACTCTGAGTCCGCCACAGGGGGTTCGCATATATTTCCTCTAAATGCGTTCCATTTTCCCCAAATTCTCTGCCATCTCCGGGGGCAACCCCTGTTTGCACACACCACCCTCTCCGCCGTCATGGCACTATCTAGGTATCGGCACCACCTCACGTGGGAGGGGGCTGACTGCGCCCCCCAGTTTTGCGCAATATTCCTCTTTGCTAATGCTAGTCCGACGGTCACCCAGGTTTGATCAGCATGGTTAAGATCAGTAGCATCCCACACATTCAGTAAACACATCCGAGGTTCTGGTGGGACATCATGACCGGTAACCCGTGAGATCATCGCCATGACCTCCCCCCAGTACAAGGTAATGTCAGGACATTCCCATATGGTGTGAAAGAAGGTGCCCTGGAGGCCACATCCTCGCAGACAGAGCGGAGTAAGAGCCCTCCCCATTTTATGAAGTGTGTCTCTAGTGTAGTATATCCGGTGCAGTATTTTAAGCTGCACCAGTTTTATTTTTGATGGGATGGCCACCTCTCGGGGAGACGCCAACGCTTCATACCATTCTTGTTCGTCCATTGGCCCCACTGCTGCCTCCCACTTTCTTTTAAGAATCTCCGTGGGGTCTTTTTGACGGTTCACCAGTTTACGGTAGGTCAATGATATAGCTTTCTTGGTGAGGTGGTCTGTGAGCAGCCGATCCTTAAGCGGGGAGGACTCGGGTAGGGTGTCCCCTTGGGTATAGCCTTCTGTAGTGCATGTTGTATTTGTAAGAATTTAAAGTGCTCGGTCCGGTTCATCTGATACTCTGTTTGCAGCTTCTCAAACGGTATCACCCCACCTTTCCTCCAGAGGTCACCGACCCTGGAGATGCCTATGAGGTCCCACCCCTCAAATTCTTTACGTAAGTGACCCATACCTATCTTAGGGGAGATCCATAGCGGCGTCTGCGGCGTAATCACCCCCTCCCATCCCAACCTGCGCGGTGCCGTGCGCCATATCTGTACAGTGTGCGCTGTGGGGCCTTTTAGCTTATTTTTCCCTGATTTATCATATAAGGCTTGGAGGACTCCGTGTAGTCCCAGCACAGTCCTGTGCATTCGTAAAGCGGGTTCATCTTGCGCTGCATGTATCTATTGATTGATTATTGTTAGTTGTGACGCCCAATAATATAGACGTATGTTGGGCAGCGCGATTCCCCCATCGTACCAACTCCGCATAAGTTAGCAGAGAGCTGTTCGATGAGGTTTACCCTCCCACAGCAGACATCCCACCTCTGCTTCGATCGATTTAAAGTAAGTGTCTGGGACTGAAGCGGGCGCATTCTGCAGCGCGTAGAGGAGGCGAGGGAGAGCCATCATTTTGAATAGCGCCGCTCTCCCCAGTAATGTCAGTGGCAGGGAGTGCCAGTATTTGACATCACTTTTCAGTCTTTTTAGGGGCGGAAGCAAATTGCGTTCTAGGAATAGTGCTGGATCCGGCGTGATGTTTATGCCCAGATATTTTAACCATCCTCCGCCATTGGTATTAACACTCCTTCGGGGAGTTGTGGCGGAGGCCCCTGTAGGCCGTAAAGCATTGACTTCGTCCAGGTAATCGAATAGCCAGAAAATCTACCATAGGAGTCGCAGATATCCAGTAGTGCAGCTATGGACCGTTTCGGTTGTGTCAAATATACCAAGATATCGTCCGCATAGAGTGAGATACGGTCATCCCAGCTCTCCGTCCATTTTAGCCCTGATATAACTGGATCCTGCCTTATCCATGCCGCAAATGGCTCCAAAACCAGGGCGAATAGCAGAGGGGAGAGAGGACACCCTTGTCTAGTACCTCGTCCCAGTGCAAAGTCTCTCGATAGCCGGCCATTCACCGCCACCTGCGCCAGAGGTTCTGTATATAGTAGCCGTACCCGTGCGCAAAATTTGGGCCCAAAACCAAAATGCACAAGCACTGCAAATAGATAGGGCCACTCCACTCGGTCGAAAGCCATAATCGTGTCTAGCGAGAGTATAACTGCATCCTCATGGATGTGGTTTAACAATTATTATTGTCCAGACAACATGGAAGGCGCCCAGGTGTGCTGCATGTGCGATATATCACGACCTTCAGGACCAGGGGGGCACTGCTGGTGGCACAAAGTCTATAGTTAGCTTGTGGAAACTGTAGTCAGACTTAAGGGAGGTGAAAATCACTTCAGTTATCAGTCAACCATAAAAGACTATCACATAAGCATTAAAAAGTTAGAAGATGTACATGTGCTGTGGGCTGTATTTAAATACCAAGCAATGGCATAGCCAACCACTCTCACCAGTGCAAAAGCCTACTGGCTTTGTCAATGTCTTTCAGCAAAGTTGTACAGCAACGCAGATATTTTACAGCATGGCTAAAGTAACGGAAAAAAAGTGTTAAACAAAACATTGACAAAGCCAATAGTGCTTGGGTAGACTAGACTTATTGATTTGCCAATACTTGTTCTTAAAGCACTGAGGAGGATACTTAAGCATTTTCATTGTGGCAATATGAAATGTTCTTCTGGCAAGTTTAGTGCAATGTTGTTTTTAACTGATTGGTGAACCTAGTTAACAAGGGTGCCCACTGGTGCAAAACGCATGGTGCACCACTTAAATAGTTTGGGCACAATTAAATGTATGCACAGTGTGCCAGTGACCCACAGGCTTCCATTCTGGAAGCAACAGCTAAAGAGAACATTAGCTGGGAAATGTTAACACAGATATAAAGTCCGGAATGGAAAGTTGTTGATGAGCTGAGCCTCAGTTTGAAAAGTGACTAATAACAATGTACAAGGCAAACAGATGTTTTGTTAAATAAGTATACACCTTTGAATAAACACAGCCTTTGGATAAATACAGCCCTTTGGCAGACACAGAGTGATGCCTCATAAAATCCTGCTGTGCATGTAAAAAGCAGCAACCCTCATACGAAATCAGGCAAGGCGATAAGAATAAATCACACACAACTGAGGGGGAAAGCGGTGAGTGATGTGGCCTTAGCACTTTCGTTTGTGGTTCGGGAAGAAGGAGACAAAAACGGGGGTGGTGGGTACGGCAAGCAAAGATGGGGAGAGGTATGGGGCATGGATAAAAGTGCGATGGAGAAAGCACATTAAGGATGAATAACTGAGTTGGCCTCCAACAACCTCAGGAACCTGCCAAATCTCACTGAAATGGATGCAATTACAACATGGCTTCTGGGAGCGCGTGTATAGTCCGGATGAAAGAAGCAGCCTTTTGGTAGGAGTT
This sequence comes from Triturus cristatus, assembly GCF_964204655.1. Classification (NCBI taxonomy): domain Eukaryota; kingdom Metazoa; phylum Chordata; class Amphibia; order Caudata; family Salamandridae; genus Triturus; species Triturus cristatus. Next base: position 60,222,708 of record NC_140584.1, read on the forward strand.
TTTCGGTATCCTGCTCATGGGCACTTCATGCAGGCCCTCGTCCCCCTACAAGCCGCTCCGAGTGGGACAGGAGTTAATGTTCAAGCCCCGCTGCTCCAGAACTGACTTCCAGGTGCGCTTTGAGACATGATGGCATTTAAATATCTTTTTAATTACTGGAATGCGTCTCATGATAATGTACTCCTCTAAGAGATATCAGTTATATAAACACCCAGGCGAACAGACACACAATGCACACTCGCACACAGATATTCATGTGAAAACACACATGTACAGAGAAAGATGAACAGATGTGCACACTCACCCAGACATATACATGTACAGAAACACACACACAAACCCACACAGGAATGAACAGGATACACATAGGCAAATATGCAAACACACAATAAACACACAAAGACGCATGCAGACCTGGTGCCCACTAGACATTCCTGCATGAAAAAGGGGAGGGGATGGGGCAGTTCCTTCCTTAAACATAACAACTTCTCCACCTCTTTAAAATGTGTTAATGTTGACAAACAAAGAACACTGCTGCCTGAACACAGAAGAGATTTCTGATCAGCACTTCCAGACACAAAAGACCCCGTCTCCATAGGTCAGTCTTTTCTTAAGTAAAGCACTATGCACCCTTCCACAGGAGTGACAAACACAAGCCAGATGACTTAAAACAAATAAAGCCTGCAAACAGAAAGTAAGCAAACGTGACGAACAAAACAAAATTCCAATAGGAAGTAAGCATTGTGAGGAGTGCATTACTAAGGTCAGCTTCCAACGTGTCCCCAAATCGGAGAGGTTTAAACTTTCAGACAGTTATGTGCGTGTTAGTCCATGGGTTTGCCAGCTACAGACACCTAATGGCATTTGGAAACAAACATGTCCCTGCACGCCTCTTAATATTGTAACTGCATTTATATAGCGCTTACTATCCCCGACGAGGCGTCAAGACAGCTGTGCTGTCTGGTAGGCTTCGACCTGAAAAGACGGCATTAATTAGACAAAACACAAAACCTTGTTGTGTGTCTTCTAGTGTAGAAGGCATCAACTGAATTGTTTCAAAAGTTCCTCTTGTTCATACTTACTACCCACCACTCGCAAATTCATATTCGATATAAAAATCTAGAGCGTCGGAGGCAACATATTTTTTGTGCTTTCTATTGACAATTCATGTGAGACACCCCGTGCACAGTGCACTACTCACCGGTCTTAACTTCTCCCACGTGTTCGAATAATTTTCACCATAGACATGCATCCGCTTAAGACCCGCCTTGTGACCAAAAACAGATAACGTGCCTCACCAATTATATGTAGAGTTACTGGAGACACCCACAGTCCCAACAAGCACCGCCAGTCGGAAACTCAAACAGTGACACTATCCTTCCACCAATCAATACCCCCTGTTTACACAAGCCCCTTTGACCAAGGACAGGCGCACAGTGTTCCGGACTGCATTTCCCGGCATGCCGGTTGCTCCCCTGACCCCTTTGATCCTACTTACGACACATGTAGGCGGGAATCTCCCGAGTCCCACCTCGCTACTCTTTCTCTCTTCTTCTGTTCACCTTGTCGCCAAATTTTCTGAGTTGTGGCAGTCATGGCGGGTGTGTGGAGGCGAAGGTTCGGAGCGCTTCTTTCCCGGTCCTTAAGGTGTTCTTTGTTCATGGGAGTTGTGCGTCCTGCTAGAGCCATTTCAAGCTGCATCGACCGTAAGAATAAGAGAGACTTGACTACCAGCCAAATGACGTATACTATGTGTTACACTTTCCCTGTTACATGTTTACCTTGCCCCTGATTTTTATTATTTAAAAAACAATTTGCATGCTGGGATTGTTGATATGACAGAGTGGGGCTGATATTCCATCATGCCTGCCCACTGTATTACCTCTTACAGGGCAGCTCAGTTAATTGAATGGCCTGACGGTCCCCGAGCCATGTCCTATTGTGCCTGCCCTGATGCGTGGTGCAAGGAGTTTTAAAGTGTGCACCCGGCATGCTGGTACTGCATCTTTGAGAGAAGCGCTTGTGTCAGGCATGAGTCCGTAGTGTAATAAGTAATTACCTTTGAGTTTACAAGAGTAGTGTAAAGGTTATAAGGCTGTTGAATATCTGTATAGTGTTGAATGTAGGCATAAGGAGTCGAAAGAGGGACTGTCACGGATGTGTCAACAATAACACGCTATCAGACCACAGAGCAGTATGTACTTGGCCATAATTGGTCCCACGGCCACGTTTGGTTATTTTTAACTTTGGTTGAGCCTGTCCTTTGGCTACGTGTGATGCTAAGCTGTCCCCACTGTGGTGGTCGAATGGCTCCCTACATCTCTCTCCACTTTGGATTACTCATTGCACCTCATTTGTGCTTCACTCCAAGTCATGGATCTTGGCACTTGAGGAGTGTGTTTTCGCAGACATAACCAACCAACGAGAGTCCCTGTTCCTATCAGAAGAGAGAGAAAGTAAGGGAAAGGAACTCTGGTCGTCCTACTAATCTGTTTGTGGGGATAGTGTGTCCTGATCTTGATGCCCAACACACCGCGAAGGATGTCATGCTTCATCATTGGGCTGTTGCTCCTCGTCGGGCTGGCGGTGCAATGCCCTGCGGGTCCCCCGAAGGGTCACTTTGTCGGAAATCTTTTAATAAAGCCTTGTGGGGGTGAGAGGCAATGAAGTCCTAATGTGAAGTTAAAAAATGACTGGAGGGGTAGTAAGTGAATTTCTTAACTTAACTATTCTCATATTGATGACTTAAAGTTTAATCTCTTTTTTAAAAGAATTTTTAACTTTAAATGTTATTGTTTTATTGTGTCTATGTAATTGAGGATGTATGTATGTACACTTTTATGGTCTTTCGACCGAAATAAAGTTATCAAATGAAATGAATGAAATGAATTTATTGAAAAAGGAAGTTCCACTGTCATTGTTAAAAACCAAGAGGTGGTGCTGCTGTGAGAAATCTAATGGCCCTCTGTAGCTAGGTATGTAGCATACCCCTAATGGATACGCTTTTAGATCTACATGTTTTGCGCTAAATTGCGGACTCTGGAGGAGATCCAAAAGCGCTTCTTTAGGACTGATAAAGATAATTTATAAAGAGTAAGAAAGATAATGGCCTATACTGATCTAGTGCCACTGGGAAAGTGTAGGGGTAGTACTCTGGAATGACAAAAGTAAAACAGCATGGAGAAGTAAGTTCCAAAAAAACTCAATGTATATATATTCATACATCAAAAAAATGACCTGGATCTTCCATTGGTGGGCCAAGTGCTCGTGGTAATCTTCTTTTAGAGTTAGCAAACAAACTGTGCAGCTAAGAGTGAGCTATATAGGAAAAAATATTTTTTATAAGACAAGACTAACGAACATACATGATGGTGTACATTTTGTTTTTGCCATGGCGAGGATGTTGAAATGCCTAGTCAGAGAGACAAACGCATAGAACCCAGTATCGCTTATCAGGACCACCATGGTCGGTAGGTATAGTACCAGTGCAAATAACATATACATAAAATGCTAGACCCCACCATTGATGGCAAACCTCAGATCACTGTGTGTATGGTGATTGTTCATTAGTATTTATCTCAAAGCGGAGTGCTCACCCCTTAAATGTGGGAAAAATTCCTCCCCATGAGAATCGGTCTGTGGGTCCCTCGAGACCTGTAGTAAGTTAAAAAATAGAAATGAGGCTGCAATAACGTTAATGATGAAGAGCAGGACACTACAGTTTATCACGCTATACTGGTTGCCAATGTGTCTCAGAGCAAGGGTTGTACTCACTGTGCTTCGTAGATGAAGACACCGTTACACCTACCCGACCTCACGCCGTCTCCGCTGGTATTGGAACGACACTGGTGTTCTGTTTTTAAAGTGCCGAACACTCGACCTGGAGGAGTGGCGTTTCCGGGTCACGTGGGTTGTTGCCGAGCAAGGAGCAGGCTGGGCAGTCACTCATGTCAGCGTGGTGGCCATTTTGGAATGGGGAAATGAGTATACGAATAGTGGTGTCTGGATACTCTGAATGCGATACAGCTTCATGTAGGCAATATTTACGTGATGTTATAAAGCAAGAGCTTGTTTGGCACTATAGTGTTGCTGGGACAGCTAAATTACTGGTCATTAAGGAACTGACGAGTGTTAGTCATGTCTGTAGTTCACAAAGTGAGCGTGGCAGCCATCCTGGACAGTGGAGTTGTATCTAGGAACTGTAGGAGAGGTATTCCAGTGTGAGGAAATCATTCATACAGAATAATGACGAAGTTGGACTGGTGATGCCCTACATAGAGGTATAGGACCAAGACATGAGGATAAATGTTAAGGTTATTTATTTATGGTGGAAGTTAACTTAACCCCAGTCCCAACCATAGCAGTGTTTGTTGGTGCGTATTTGCTGCATGTTGCTTTTGATGCACACATAGTGAGCATAACAGTGATGCTCAGTTGTTAGTCAAGTGTCTGAGTCCCCTAGTGTCCACTCTTCACATCCCAGGGATAACTCTAATCCTGATTATTGGTAGATAGTAATGGGAGGGAGAGAGAAGGTGGTAAACGCAGTCTCGAAAGAGGTGTACGGATGTTCCAGGTCAGTGTGGAGATAGAACCATGCTGAGTCATAGGACTTCTATCTAGGGGATCTCATCATTGAGACCCCGTATGTACGTCTGCGGACGATAGACCCATCTCTGTTCTTTTCGGAATAGTGTAGTCGTGTTCCATTGGGGGTCAGTCTCTATGATTTTCCGGTTGACCTGTTCAGGTGTGTGTTCCTTTTCTATGTAATGTGTACTCAATTTGGTTGTCTCGCGGCTGCAGCGAATATTGCTCCTGTGTTCGTTTATCCTCACCCTCACTGGTCTAGTGGTCATCCCTACATAAAGGAGATTGCACGGACATCTGACAAGGTACACACAGTTCTTCGTATTGCAGTTGGTGTGTCTGTGTTGTGTTCATTCTAAATCACCGAACTGTAGTGTTTTCCTGTGAGTGGTAAGATTTCATACATTGCAGTTGCCACAAAGGTAATGTCCTTTTAAAGCTGGTAATCCCCATAATGTGGCTTGTTCCTCTGTCTGTCTTCTGTGGGATCTAGTATGGACTACTAAGTCTTTCAGATTTTGTGTACATCTAAAGGCAAACCTAGGTTGCTCCAAGTTCATGTCACCTGCATTGACAATGTGCCAGTGTTTCAGCAGTATGTTTTTGACTTTATTAGATTGAGGCGTGAATGTGGTCACGCACGTGATGATATCCTCCTGAATTTTTGTATGGGTCTCCAGAAGGTCTTCACGGTGGTTATTGCGTGCCCATTTTCTTGCAGTTTTGATGATCTGTTTTGGGTAGTTCCTTCTTTCCAGGTTTGTACTTAGTTGATCTGCTTGAGTTTTTTAGTCCTGGGTGGTGCTGCAGTTTCTCCTCAGCCTGAGGAATTTACCATAAGGGAGATTCTCCCTTATGGCTTTCGGGTGATGGCTGTTATGGTAGAAGGCTGTTCCGATCAGTGGGTTTGTGGTAGGTGTTGGTAGTCAATTTGCCATTCTACAAAGTGATCAGCAGGTCCAGAAAGGGAATTTCTTTTGTTGAGGTGGAGAGGGTAAACTTCAGGGATGGGGCTTGTTGGTTGATCCATGATTGAAATTCTCTACAACGTTCCTCCGTGCCTGCCCATAAAACCAGGATATCGTCGATATAATGTTTCCATTCCTTTCTCTCCTTGTGAAAAGGGTTGGTTTCTGTCAGAATGTGTAGAGCCTCAAAATGGGCCATATACAGGCATGCCTGGCTTGGCGCAAATGTACTGCCCATGCATGTCCCTTGGACTTGATGGAAGAACTGATTCTGAAATTTAAAGTAGTTATTTTCAGGGCTAGTTCAGTGCAGTCCATGTTGAAGCTGATTGGTAAGGATGTTGTGGAGGCGGTTGTCCTGAGAGTCTCTTCGACCACCCTGATGGTCGCTTCCTGCGGGATGTTAGTGTATAGTGCAGTAGTAGCAGACATAGTCTTGGAGAATCTGGCTGGGGTTCGGGCAGGGTCTCAGGCTTTACTATTGTTTGGAGCAGGGCAAGCCCTTCAGGCTCAGTATCGAGAGCTGGGCTTTCAGCCAGTTGTCCCAAGGAGAATCCTGGTGGTAAAGGTGAGGGGTCGTTGAACAATTTCCCATTGTCTACTGTGGGATAGAGATAGGTAGGAGAACATAGAATGTGGATATATAGTTGAATATAGAATGAGGAATCTTGTTATGGTGGTTCTAAGTGTGACGGTTAGGGAGATCAGTTGTTAATGGCAAGTTTCGTAATGCCATACGCTGGTTCCTCTCCTTACATGCATTTTAGTTATGGAATGAATAAACTACTTGTATTCTTACCGTGTGGAAGACCTCTTGCTTTCCAAAAATGAGGATGTGATGGAGTGGTGCTGGCATAAATTGTTTTAGATGGTTGGAGCCACATCTGATGCGTGGTGGCTGTCGATATCCTGAAGTTGGTGCCAAAGACAAGTTGCTGGTGTTCTTTTAAGCTGTGAGTGTCCTAACAAGGAGCCTGGGTATCTTCATGATGGGCTGTTGGTCGTGTTAAGATCCAGGTGTTCACAGCTGATCTGATTTGTTAATGCATGGCATACTGTGCATCTTGTGTCCCTTCTAGTCTTCCTGTGAGGCGTCCGCCATACTGAGTGCATCGGAAGTGTGTCGACGCTAGAGGCAATTGCGTAGTGATGCTCACACCGGCAACCATTTTCTTCGTTAGGGTATGATGGATATGAGGTTGCCATTCTAGTGGAGGGCGTGATGCGTCATCAAGTGATATTCACGCCGACAGCCAAGCCATTTCCTTTCTTTGGGATTATGATGGAGGTTATTGCTCCAGTTGGGGCGGTGAGACTGTTGTGGGGCTTCTGCTCATGCACAGAACTATGCGCAGGAAACCAGGACCTCCGTGAATTGTGGTGTACCAAAAAACTCACCTCAGTACCCAGAACCCCTATCCGAATAGCATCAGTGTCTCATTCGTTCTCCGTACTACAGTGAAGCTACCAATGATTAGACAACCCAGAACAAGCGACTTAGGATACTCTCAGGAATGGTGGGAATCAAGAACACGCTTTCGTTTTTATTCTCATACCAGTCCACAACGTGAGTAATCAGAGACACGGAAAAGTTTAAAATGTTTATTTTTAACTACGTGCTTTAAGATGCAGTATTTTGGCTAACATAAGCAGGCAAATGATTAGAAATAAATCAATCAGTATTGTGTCAATTCCATAAAACACAAAGGGAGAAATCATATTACAATGATAGTGGAAACAGGTCTGATAGCGCCATGTGTACTACCCTCCCCTGGCTAGGAGCTAGGTTTTATAATAATAGGTCTCTAGGTTTGAATGGGGAACCCCATACCGCCAAGATCAGTTGAGGTGAATCACATCACAGGATCAGCAACGCTCTCTGTAGGTGGAAAGGTTTTCTCCAAGTGCCAGAATCATGCATGCAGTGCATTATTAAAGGCACCCGAGTTTCAGATATTTGCAGCTGTGTGCGTGTTGTGTCTAGAGCGTGGGCCGATCAACCTGAATCAATAGCATACATTGTTATTTGACCTTGAAGACTTCTGCACACAGTGTACAGACTGAGGTTGCGGTGTAAGTCTAGGGATGTGAAAAACAGACCGTTCTCATGTGAAGAAAAGCAAGCAGTTTAACTTACAATAATTGTTACACGTAGTGTTGCGTGCAAAAGTGGCAAGGTGTCAATATGGCGTTTAACTTCGAATACGTTTATGCTAACATATCAATGTGTTCACTACAAGACCTTGTCTATGGGCATCTCTCTGTAGCAGCACTATTGAGGCTGTGAGACAATGCTTCCTGCGACAATCTTTTTCTAGGTTATGCCTGTATTATTAAGGCTCCGGTTGTGGCTCATCGTGTCCATTAAAAACGACATATGTCACAAGTAAGTGGATACCTTGTGCATGGTCTGGAGATATTTAGATGAGACACTCTTCGGTGATTGGCACCCTCCGTGCCTATTATGTAATCTGCATTCAGGTATATATAGTGAGACATCGCAGTGATTGGCATACCATTGGCCAATTACAATATCTGCTAACATTATTCCGGTGATTGGCACATCACTGGCCAATTACAATAACTGCTAGCATTACTCCAGTGATTGGCACACCGCTAGCCAACTGCAATTTATCCTACTAAATTTCAGCTAATAACTTTAACAGTATTATGGCAATTTCGAGTTAAGTATTTCCTATTTTTATGTAGGTGGACATTTATGTGTGTTATTGCTATACAGTATTTCTGTGTGTTATTAAATTAAGCAATTGCTAGTCCTGTATCTGTTAATTAAGCATTTCCTATGTTTTACATAGGTGGACATTTATGTGTATTATTGCCATACATAATTATTATTGACATACAGGTGCTTGTAGTAAGGGGAGTATTCAGCTTCCTCAGTTTTTTGTTGTTGTTTTTTTTGGGAGAACGTGGAGGGCCACCTATACAATGGGATCAATTGCTAGACATGTTGTGAAACCTACGTGGAGGTACCAGAGGAGGATAAATGTTCAGAAGAATTACATTGTTTATTATTGAAACATAGATTAGGAGCTATAGGGCTGAGAGAGTTTAAAAATGTACTCCCAATAGAGAATGCTGATGATATAGGTGTTTCCCAATATGCAATTAAACAAATGCAGGAAAGGATTTGTAGAAAATGATTGTGGTGAGTTTAAAAATGTACTCCCAATAGAGAATGCTGATGATATAGGTGTTTCCCAATATGCAATTAAACAAATGCAGGAAAGGATTTGTAGAAAATGATTGTGGTTATGGAAAGGTTTAAATTCTATTTGAGGGCACAGAAAAAAGATGAGACTATTGATCAGTTTGTGGCTGCTCTCAGAGGTTTAGCGGTAACCTGTGATTTTGAGTACGTCATATGACCAGGTATTACAAGACCAAATGCTCATAAAAAACATATCTAAAAACAATTAAAAAATGTTATTGTCGTGTGGGGAGATAACATTGGAGGCAGCAGCTGATGTTGCTAGAAGATTTTTGTTATCTGAGAAATGCATTCAAACAGTAAGAAGTAAGAGTGGCAGCAGTACACACGTAAGTGCCATTGGTGCAGTGAAGGATACTAGCTACAAGAATAAAGCTGGAGAGAGGAAGACAAATGATGAAAATACAAGAATAAAGCTGGTGAGGTGAAAACAGATGCTGGGGGACACACTTCTGGTAAAGGGCTGTTGTTTCAGATGTGGTTCGAGTAGCCATTAGTCTAATTATAAAATGTGCCCAGCATTGAACAAAGCATGTAGCACTTGCAGGAAAAAAGGCAATTTTAGCAGAATATGCACGAATATGGGCAACAATTTAAATCAAATAATGTAAGATGTAACAGATGAGGAAGAGAGCTTACAGGGTGTGGTATCGAATGTGCAAGATGCTAAAGCATGTGGAAGTAGGAAGGCCACGAAAGTACCTAGCAGTCTAGTGTGTATTGCTGGTGAACACTTTGAGACTATGGTGGATTTGTTCGCATGGTATAGCATCATGGTGAAAAATGTGTTTGACAGATTGTGACCTTGCAGGATGCTACCTGAACCTGATGTAAATCCAGGTAGCTATTCTGGTTACAAGATTCCTATGCAAGGAGTTATGTGGGCTGATATTGAATTTGGTTTCAACAAGGGTCATGGGAGAGTATTCGTAGCTAATGAGGGAGCCATGATTCTAAGTTGGCCACATATAATGGAACTGGGGATAAAAATTGATAAGTGTTTTAATCCTCCAGGATATTAGGTGCATATGGAGGAGATGGGAAGCGAAGAAAAAGTGTGACAATGATTGTGGATATGGAAATTTGAAAAAGATTATCCTGATGTATTTTGCGATGAATTGGGAAGGATGCAAGGGTTCAAGCAAAAAAGAATTCTATGTGGTGATGATACTTCTATCCGACAGAAACGTAGAAATGTGCCATCAAACTACCTGGGGAAATTGAAGGGCATTTTGCAGGATCTATGTGAGAAAGGAGTTATCGAGCCGGTGAAAATTTCTGATTGGGTTTCACAGTGGTGATTTCCCTTAAAGCCAAGGGAAGCTACTTTAGTGTGTGGACTTGTGGTGTCTAAATGATGCACTATGGATAGATATTTTGCCACTTCCTAAATTGCAAGAATTGACTTTGTCAATTGGGAATGCCCCTGTGTTTTCAGAAATTGACCATACAAGTGTATACCATCAAATTAGGTTTGAAGATTCAAGGCATTGTACAGCCTTCATAACTCCTGAATGCATGTATCCATATCATAGGAAGCCTTTTAGGCTTGCGAGTGCATCGGCAGTCTTGCAAAGAGAATGACCATAATTTTATCAGCAATACGTGAAGCAAAAGTATTTCAGGACGATATTTTAATTTTTGGTCAAGATACGTGTTCTCAGGATAAATGCTTATTATTTATTATGTCGGTGCTTAAAGATAATGGGTTAACAATGAAAAGTGTGTTTTTGGCCAGCAACAGGTGGAATATCTAGGGCATGTAATTTCTAAAGAAGACATTCAACCTAAGATTAGTCATGTGTAAGGTATTGTGGAAGCACTGAAGCCAAAGAATAAGTAGCAGTTAATGTAATTCTTGGGCGTTTCAGAATCGGATCTTATAAAAACAAAATGCTAAATTTGTCTGTTTAGAAGAACAGACTAAGTGCTTTAATGCAACCAAAGAAGAGATCTCTGTAGCGCCCTCTTTTAAATCCTCTGTAAGGGGAGCTGAATCTATATTATCTGTGGATGTGAGTAGTCCTAGTGTTGGTGCTGTTTTACCACGGAAGAACAAGAGTGCAACATGGATTGTAGAGCATGCTTCTTGCACTATAACGCAAACTGAGAGCAATTGCTTACTGATTGAGAAAGAGCTACTTGCAGCTGCATGGGCAGCAGAACTTGTTTGAAATGTATGTGTGGGGGAAACCATTCAAAATATGCAATGATCGCAAGCTATTGGTCAATATTTTGAAACCTGAAGGAGAGAAAAATTTGACACAAAGGCCGGCAAGACTAGCTTCACAATTACAAATGTTCAATTATGAGATTGCGTATGCACCTGGTAAAAACAAGACTATTCCACATAGATTTTCGAGGTTACCTAGTGACCAGTTGGATGAAAGTGTAAAGATGAGTGTGAGGTGGCATTTACTTATGAGGGTATTGTGGGATGCGGAGACAATACCAGTGGAGGAGAGCACAAGTTGACAAAGTATGTGGATATAAGAAATGGGTAGAGATGCCATTCTAGAGACAGTGAATGGGTACTTTGTGGGTGGTTGCCCCAGAGAAGGGCAATTGCAAGTACATTGTAGTGTATTTTGGAAGATCAGGGGTGAACTTTCTGTGTGCAAGGGAATTCTTTTGAAAGGGAACAGGATTTTACCTCCGGATGGAGAACGTGATCAGATCATAAAAATTGGAGATAAGGGGCATGCATGGTGGTATGTCAAGTACGAAAAGAAGAATTAAGGAACATTTTTGGTGTCCTGGTTCGGATGCTCTGGTGAACCGGCGTTTAAGAAATTTTAAGGCTTGTAATGCAAATGACAAAGTTGAACATACCTCTAATGATGGTAAAATTAAGGTAAGGTCCATGGCAGAAACTGGCCATTGATTTCATGGGTCCTTTTTCCACAATGTAGTCTAATGAAAGTTGTAACATAGTATTTGTTGATTATTATTCGAAATGGCCAGACGTGAGGGTGGTGAATAGTGTAACTATGGATGTAGTGAATGAGTTTCTGGAATATGTATTTTGAGGGGAAGGCATTCTGAGGTGTTTGTTTCGGATAATGAGGTGCAACTTGCATCTAGCAAAATTCAAAGGTTATTGATGGGCTCTGGTATTAAACATGTGAAAACATCATTATCAAGGGGACGCTGAGCTGGCGTAGTCCCTCTACGCGTAGCTCCATGGAGTTTGAAAAAACTCTGTGGAGCTACGCTTCGCTCCCCCCCCCCCCCCCCCCCCAAATTCTTTCAAAATGATTAAAGAAAGCATTTACCTGCATGTCTGCCATCCCCCCTGCCTGTCCGCTCTCCTTCCTGCTCCTCTCACGTCCTTCTTCATTGAAAACACAACATTGTGCGTCTTGCATTACATTATTACAGGAGAGATTATTATTTTACAGTTACTCCCCATTCTGTGACAGGCAAAATACCATTTTAATTATTAAGGGGAAGGAAACATCTACTAATTTGGTGCCATGGAGGTTAAAGAGGAGGATTGAGAAATTAAGTATTGTGGAACAAGATCAAGGTATGAGAAGGAAGGTAGAAACGTTACAAAAATGCACCAAAGTGGTACTGAACATCAAAACTAAATGTCCTGTGGTGAAAGTTGGGCAATAATGCACGTAAGGAAAACTAGGTTTGTGAGAAGGGTCCTGCTAATTGGTCTGAACTGTTGAAGGTGATAAAAGTGTTGGGGAATGCTGTGAAATTGGAGGATGGGAAACTGGAATTTACGGCCGGTGAGTTTGTGGCATAAAGGGAAGTTTTGCCATGACTTGTGATGTCTCGAAGAGTGATAGGAGTGGTAACAGTAAATATCTTTTAAAGAAGAATGTTGTGGATGTTTTGAGAAGTGGTGATGGTGGAGGAAGTGGTCATGGTGTAAATGTAAGAGTTAATGAGTCTGGAATGAATGAGGATGTGCGGCGGGGGTAAGGGTGCGGAAACCTCTTTCTGCTTTGATTACCAGTGAGAATAAATATCTTTGTATCTTAGATGGTTACATACATTGTGTATGCATTCAGAGTGCTTTAACAGGTCTATGACTCATACTAACTACTGTTATTTAATATGGTGTTGTGTTTTGTTTTTGAGGGGGAAGATGTGTGGAATAGAAATAGGTAAGAGAACATGGAATATAGTTATGTAGTGGAAAATAGAATGTGGAATTTTGTTGTGGGGGTTCTAAGTGTGACAGTTACAGAGATCAGTTGTTAGTGGCAAGTACTGTAATGCCACATGCTGGTGCCGCTCCTTATGTGGATTTTAGTTATGGAATGAATAAACTGCTTACATTCTTACCGTGTGGAAGACGTCTTGATTTCCAACACTTGCCTTCTCAGCTTTTTAGATTCTTCCTTCCTCTTCCCTGTCTTTTCATTTGGTCCTCCACATTTTGTGTAAAACAATATAAGGGGTCTTGAGGTAGAGACTTTACTGCCCCTAAAGGGTAGAGAGATCCTCTAATGCAAGGGTGAAGGGATACAGCCTCCCTATTGCATGCTACTAGCCAAAAAGTACCCCTTCTGGATCGTCTTGTGTCTCCTTGAAGGATTATGCAGAAACCATGCTAAGCTGCGAATTTACACCACCCCTATTGGAGTGGGAAGAGAAAAGGAACCCTTTTCTTTATACAACCCTCACCCACTCTAGTAGAGTCATGCTTCATCATCGGGTACACCCTGACTCGTAAAGGTCAGGATGGGCTCGACCATATTTCAGGGGGCTCTTATGAAGAAGTTTTGTAAGGGGTGTAACTTTATAGATAAAATTCTTCACCCACACCAAAGGATTCCTTTATTAGTGGGGTGGGTGGGAAGGTTAAAACTTAAACACTATAAGGGTGTAAGGATGTGATAGTCCTATGACCCTATAACGCCAACATGTTTCAGCCCTGTTCTACTGGCCTATCTGAGTTCCTGGGCTTTCAACAGGGTGGGTTAGTAAAGAGGTCATTCCCCCATTGATGTGTCTTACGTGTGGAATTTTGAGTGGGCATTCAATTTAGCATGCTTAAAACTTGTAATACGTGCAGTCTTTGGGAATCACCCAAAGCGTGTGGGATACATATTCCCACAGGGTTTTGAGTGGGCGGCCCTGTAGTCAAAGTTTTGTCAAGGGTCCCCTCCCATTTTATTACCTACATTTAGCTCAGCCAAATGTAGGTAATAAGATGGGATGGGACCATCAGATTTTGGGCCACCCTCTTGAATCATGAGATACTGTGATTAACTGTCTCCGTTCCTCGTTGGGCTGTAACCATTATCCCTTTGACTATCACCACCGACCAGGGGCTCTTTCTGTAAGGTTTATGAAATGTCTATCCAGGTTGCCCGTTCTCAAGCAGCTCCCAGTCGCCTTCCAGCAGTGCCTTTTTGATGACTCTCCAATTTTGGATAGAGCCGTTTGCGATTTTTCTTTTTTATTTTTTCCTATTTCAGATTTGCTGGCTTTGGAATATATCCAGGTGTCTCGACTTGAACTGAGGTGCTGCTGGGAGTGTTATTTAACTCTCATCAAAATAGCAAGGTGACTAATGTTGTGCACTTAGTGACAAAGTGGAGAGTGTTCCTGTATGCTCGCAAGAAATTGTGAAGGGCTCATTCTGTGTCCTTTCTTTGACCGACCACTGTTCTCAAGTCTTATTCGGTGTTTGCTTGAAGCATTCTTCGTCCCTGTTTGCCAGGGGCAAGGAGCTTGGCAGTCATTCCCCCGGAGATGGTGGTGGGGGGGTCCATTGTCTGCTCTCCCCATGAGGTAAGGTATACATGATGAATATCTTCTCAAGTCTTGGCCTCACAAGTTCAAATGCAGTAGCATCACCAACTCAACCAATCACATTTTGTGTAATATTGGTCCATGGGTGGGTGCAGGGTGCTCCTTGGATAAAAGGAGCTAGATGTTAAGCCTTACTGTTTAGTTGGCAGGTGCTGCATTCCAGAATGCTGTCTTCCACCACCCGATCCATTTCTACAAACCACAGTTCTTCTTGTAGTCAGGCCTTGGTCTTTGCCACACCCTGTTGCCCTTGGTGAGCGAGGGTGACTACGGTGTCCTGCAACACCCTTGGGATAACAATGTGTTGGCTGAAGAAGAGCCCTTTACTGGTGGCACTCCACTCCAAATCAGCTTTACACAGTTGGTAGCGCGTCTCTCGACACCTATCATTGTACATTTTTAGCTGATTAAGGAATGTCGTCCACATGTCCCGCTGTAGTCCTGTTGTTACTTTCTGTAAAGTCATCCTGGTGAGTTGCTTGGCCAATGTCACTGTTGCCTTGTGTAAGCGGACTTGCTGCTCGGGTGACCATCTATACGCTCTCTCCAGTGGTGTAGGCATACCTCCTAGTCGCCTTCCCGTGTGTCTCAAGTGCTTTGATAAAAAGTTGGCAGGCTTGTCTGCTCCTTGCCAATACACGACAACCAGATTGTATTGCTGCAGTTGTACCATTTGATCCAGCGGGTTACCAGCTAGAGATACTCACAAACCACATACTCCCCTGGGCCCAAAAACACACATTCACATAAGCTGGTAAAGTACCGCGGGGGTCAATTTGTTGTGATATGCTTCTAAGTTTAATTTACCTTAACATTTTCTAGTAATATCTTTTCTGAATCAAAAAGTACTTTACTCTGATCAGTGGACCTTTTAGTTAAGCTAGTATAAGGTGAAATGACGTAAATTGAATATTTTAAATAACCACAGACTCGGGAACAGTTTAAATATTTATCTAGTTAAATTCATGTGACCCAAAGCAAAACACAGTTCGTACAACGTTTTCTCCAAGGAAGGAAAATCAATCTATCAAATATGTCAGTAAAATCATCTAAACAATATTATTACAATGACAGTACATGGAGAGGAAAAAATAGAGAGAGCAGTACAATGACATACTACACAGAATTATAATTACCTAGAATGGTGTGGAAACAAACCCCATGGCCAAGGAGCTGGAAGGGTCCCCTGGGAAAGCTCAGGTGACAAAGGTTTCAGGACAGGTTTCAGGGACAGGATAGATGACCTCTTCTAGATCCGACGCCTGCGTCGCACCCCTCTCTGACACTATCTTCCTCCTCGATTCTTCTGCGATCTTCTTTTAATTCTTTGCCTTATTTCCCTCCTCGATTCTTCCGCGATCTTCTAATTAATTAGATTTTGGCAATTCGATTCTTCTTCAGGATTTGAACAGCTCTCGGACAACATCCCGGTCTCTCAGCATCACGAGCAGCTATCTAACTAACTAAAATACCTCAATTATACTTTTCTAATGGCATGTACCACCCCTAAATGTTTCAAATTTATGAAACTCCTAATTCTGATTGGACAGGCAAGGGGGGAATGATCATCACACCATGCTAAGTTTTAACAATTTTCTAGTTCGTTGTTCAGTGGTCCCGCCCCTTAATTTATTTTCCCAAGCTTTATTTCCCACCCGCATTTCACATCTTTATCAATAAAAAGAATACATATAACAGTTGTCTTGTTCATCCTAGAGGATGTCAATCATTTTTCCAGGACTTGTTGCGAACGCAGCCTTGGACGGGATAAAAGCACACCCTCATGACTTCTGGCTGGTTGTTACTGCGTCTGCGTGAGGAGTCACGTGAAGTATAACTTTAGCATTGCTCAGAGGCCCAAATACGAACTAATAGAGAGGTCAAAAAGAAACATGTTAAAATCAAAATAAAATTATTTCACTGTATACCACCTATCTCTATTCTAATCCCATTTACTTATAAAAGATCTCCCTGCATTAGCATTTAGTAAATAGCATGTTTTAGTTTCAGCAAGGCAGATGCTTAGCATGTGAGCTTTCAAGCGGCCATTTTAGAAGCAAGTGCGCAGAAGCAGAAAGTTCCGTCCAAGCTTTAGTCCGTCATCCTGCGTAGATGCAGTTGACGCATGCACAGTGCAAATTCCCACGTTAGCAGCCATTTTAAGTTTCACTCGGGTTACTTGTTAGTAAGATACATACGCAAGCTTCCTCTAATCTAATTATATGGAATGTGGTGCAAATTATCTTTACAAACATGATTAATACAGTGTAATGAATTATTTGAGAGGATTGCTTCCGTGCAAGTCCCTTTTATACGAGTCCTTGCTCCATCAAACCCCCTCTCTGATGGCATTTGTGCCATCACCAATTTACCTATCACCAAATCAGATGCCAACTTTAGCACATCTCAACTGCCTTTTCTGTCTTTTCATCTCCTTCTTCATTATTGTATTGTAAATTCTTCATTTTTTGTATGAATCTCCCTTAATTTCTCCCAACTGAATGTCATCATACTTCCTTTTCTTTCCCCTTTCGTTCACTTTATTTCTCTTTCTTTTCTTACAGCATTTGCGCCGTATCATTATTGCTAAAACTAATATTGTTATTCCAAGTATTGGTAGTATTATTTGACCTATAATACTCTTACCTATATTAGTAAACCATCTCCCTATGGTAGTAATACTATTTGTTAATTTCTTCCATACAATGTCAACTTCCAGTGGTTTCAAATCTAACTTTATTTTCGTAATATTTTTAATGTATCCTCGAATTTCAATACTTTTATCAGGAATATAAGTACAACAATGTTGCGCTTTCAGCATTTTAGACTCCGCCCTCTTTTGCCAATAATATATCAAGAGCAAGTCAATTTTGTAAAACCATTGACCTAATTGCAACCATTTCTGTATTGATCATCAAAAATCTTCCATCAGTATCCTTCGATAGATGATCAACTACTGTAGATAACTGACAAATTTTCAGTGAATTAAGAATGACTCCCACTGAAGGTCGTAATGCACTTAATATGTCACCTACTATTTTTGAAAAACTAGCTCTTTTCCTGTCTCCTTTGCGCCACTAAATTCAAAAATATATTTTCTTCTTCGTGCAATGTACATGTTAAGTTGTGCTTGTGCGCTTCAGCTATATCTATTGTTTTCATTGTTAGGAAATATTCACCCATAAACTGTGCATCCTTAGTACTAAGAATTGGGTTCATAGTCTTTCGAATAGGAACCTCTGAAAAAATCACATCTACGTTAGAATAATAATACTGTAATTTTCCTGTTCTATGAAATAAACTCGACAAAATACTACATGAAATAACTTATGTTAATGATAAATGGTGATATGTTACACCTTCTGCTACTGATGCTGGTAATTTCATACACACATAACAATCACTAACTTCCATAGTGTCTACATATTGCACTAATAACTTTGTAAATACATTTAAAGCAGTGTCCTTGTTTGTCACAGTGTGATGTAAGTCTAATTCATCTGGTGCTCCTAATGCTACTCTATCTCCTTTAATGTTAGCAACCTTTTCATTAGTGTTTGTGTTATTTTTCTTTTCTGTCACCATAAAATAAGGGATGGCTACTGTTAATAACCAAATTATGAGTACAAAAAATGTACTACATATTCTACAACATTTTTTCATACAATTTCGTTTTGGTCTTCCAGCAACCCTATCATCAGCCATTTTGGACTAAGAAGATTTCTCTTCTTTATTTCTGATTTGCCTATGGGATTTTTAATTCTGGTATTTTTCAAGTGGGTCTCACTTCTTCGTCAATCTCTTCTGCAATTATTTCTTCATCTCTTTCTTCATTTTAAATCTAAATTCTCGAATTCTCCAAGAATCACATAAGTCCATTCAGGACCTTTGAACCTATTATTTAATATCCTCAGTCTTTGACTTCTCCTTTTGGGCCTATTAGTTGATTGCCCAGACTGGCTAGTGACTTTGTTTACTTGTTCAGGTTCTTCACTTATTGTTCTGAAGTGACATTTTAACCTTTTAACACCACCTGGCCAGTTGTCACCTCTTCTGACCCTTTTTGCTTGTACTGCACTGTCGCATTCTTCGAGTGTTCTTTTTATTTTCGTTGAGTTGTGGCACAACTTGATTATCTTCGTCTTCAGAATCCATCTCTGTCTGTCCTTGTCCAGGGCTTATAACTGTGGCCTCATCTGCCTGGACATGTTGTTCTTCCCTTTTCTGACCCTGTTCAGTTTTTATTTAAATATGCTCTTTTTCTTCCACCTGAACTTGTTCTTCTTCTCCTATCTGGTTCTGCTCCGGTCTTGCTGCACTTTGGTTTTCTGCAGCCTGGATGTGTTCTTCTAGACCCATCTGTCCCTCCTCAGATCCGTGAACGTTTTCGTTCACCTCTGTCTGAGTATATTGTTCTTTCCTTGTCTGATCCTGCTCAGGATCTCCAACAGTTTGATTTTTCCTTCCCTGAGCTTGTTCTTCTACACCTATCTGGTTCTCTCTATTTTCCTGTCTCTCTAACCTGGTTCTGCTTCTTGTCTTTACCATCACTTCGGGTATGTCAACCACTGGTATCCAGTCGTCCTGACTTGTGCTCGGTTGTTCTTGGTCAGCTACTTCAGGATCTGATATCCTAGATCCTTCAGCTGCACAACCTTAAACTGCCTCAACTGCATGAGTCAGTTGTGGTCCCTCTTCGTCAGGCGCTGGTACTCTTTTAGTATGGCTTGAGTGAATCCAGTTAGGCAAACCTGCACATTGTACTGCTGTTGTTGTAACCAATATAACCTGATGTGGTTTTTCCCACCTGGGTGCTAGGCAGGACTCTAGAGTGTGATTCTTCACCACCACCCATTCACCGGGATTCAGATCATGTGCTTGAATCGGCTGCTTGGCATCTGCGTCCTCTCCAACCTGGTGAGAGACAACTCACTAGGTCAGCCAATCCTTTGCAATAGTCTAATACTGGTATATTCAACAGTTTATGTCTTGGTATACATGCTTGTCTCATTGGTCTTCCCATAAGAATTTTATGGGGACGCAATCCTGTATTTCTGTCAGGAATACTTCGGAGTCCCATCAGAACAAGAGGTAAAGCATCAGGCCTCTCCAGCGGTGTAGATGCACACACCTTTGCCAATATTGCCTTTATTGTGTCATTCATTTGTTCAACCACTCCAGAAGCCTCGGGGCGATATGCACAGTGCAGTTTCTGTTCAATTTTAAACGCTTCCCAGATTAATCGAATTATTTCATTATTAAAATGAGACCCTCTATCTGATTCTAAAGTTACTGGAAAACCAAATCGTGGAATCAATTCCCTCAACAGTAGTTTGACTGTTATGCTGTCATTTCTTCTAGTAGGGTATGCCTCCACCCACCGTGAGAATAAACAAACTATGACAAGGACGTACTTCAATCCCCTACAAGATGGTAATTGTATGAAGTCTACCTGCAACCTCACAAACGGTCCTTCTGCCTTTCCAATTCTTCCTCAACTGACCACTGTTTTCCTGCCTGGATTCATTTGTTGACAGATTAGACATCTCTGGCATAGACTCTCTGCGACATTCCTGAACTTTGAATTAAACCAATCCTGTCTAAAGAGTCTGATCATGGCATCCCTACCTATGTGTGTGTCTCTCTGATACATTCTGGCCATCTGTGAAAGCAGACAATCTGGCATTACTGGCCTGCCATCTAGATAAATCCACACACCATCCTCTGTCCTTCTCTGGCATCCTATCGTTATCCATTCTTCTCTTTCACTCACTTCCACCTCAACCTGTAGTTGTCTTACTTCTTCCCATGTTGCCTGAGAGTAGCATAGGTTGGCAGCTAATTCCACTTGTTTCAATTTTCCTGTTCACCGCCAATTTATTTCTGGCACAATACTGGGCAACCTGGTCAGTATACCTATTACCAGCTGTCACATAGTCATCTCCTGACTGATGTGCAGCACACTTGACCACTGCCACGTCTTTTTGCAATTGTATTGCAGTTCTTTCACGAATTTTCCATTTTTAGGTATCGCGCTTAGCGTTGCAGTGCGCAGCCATGCTTGCGCAGCGCGAGACCTCTTGTACGGGGTTTAGAAAGCTACCCACACGCTTGTGCTTGTGGTTTTGCTTTCCCCGTCTGGCATTGGCTTGCGAGAGCTTTTTAAAAAAAAAAAAAAACTGCACGCGATTGGGCAAAGGCGGGACAATGTCCCACCTTTGAAACGCCCATTCCCGACTGTGGCTAGCACGCGCAGCAGCGCACCTTCGCCTCGCTGCCGCGCTCAATTCCCCCGCTCCTCTGTGGTGCGCGCGCACCACTGCTCCTCCTGGGTTCCTGCACCTCGCAAATCTTGTTTGAATTGTTCGTGCTCTATAAAAGTAATGTTAGTACAGTGTTCCAAAACCAAGCAGAAAATATCAACATAGTCAATTCATTCATTGTTTACAGCACTGGATGTTTGTTATCTACTACAAACAAGTAAGTCATTGATTTAAACTAAGGCAAACTAATACAACTATAAAAGAGCATCTACGAATAAACTGATTGTGCAAATGTTAATTCACAATGAGATGTGAACTAGATGCACATGAGAAGTGATTGCATACCAATGCGGACGTTTAACATATAATCTAAGAAAAGTATTGTTGGAAGTACTAAAAGACCGTTCAAAGATGTCGGATTCACTTAAATGAAAGCGGTGGAACGTCGGCATTGTAGTCCCTTGTTTGTGTCGATGGCCAGTAGTGTTCAGCTACCACATCAGCTGTATCTGGGTTGCTTGCTCATTGGGTTGTTCTGTTTTCTGAAACGTGGCCGATTTTGAGTGTTGCTTCTGAAGGGAGTGATGTCATCTAAGAAAGGGAAGGGGAGAAGGTGCACGTCTCTAATCCCGTGATGTTAGAGTGGGTGGAGTCTTGCAGTCTAATTTAAGTCACAATAAGAATTATTTTACTGTCCGCAAAAGAGAACGAAGTTCCCAAAGAAAAGGGACACATTGCAGCAGTTCTGCGTCCATTCTTATCGGCTGCCCAGCATACATATTACAACACACAATTGCGGGTAAAGAGTCTTGCTTTAATTGGAGGCGCGGGTGACTGACTTCTTTGTGGTGTGATCGGCTGGTCGGAGCGTGGCCAGTGTCTAAGATCCGGAGTGGAGTTTAGTGGTCCCTTAACCTGTCTCTCCTGTGAGGGTGCACAACTCACCCGGCTGGCAGTAGAGGCGGCGCTCTCCCCCTTCCAGCTCTTCAGGGGTTAATCGTGCCTTGGAGGGGGAGGGATGTGCTCGGCACTGCCCCCCTGCTCCTCTCCCAGTCCACAGTATGGCACACCGCGCTCTGGGCTGCTGAGTAAAAGGTCCCAGTAGTGCCCGGCAGGCAGCCCCTGACTTCAGCAGCCCCACACCCTGCCCACACGGGCATATCAGAGGAGAGATGGTGTCCGCATGTTACGTGACCCTCTGCCCCCTCCCCAAGACCCCCACTGGAGCTCCCGATGTAGGAAGCCGCTGGCCTGGAGACGGCGCAAGGTGGGCATCAGCCACTTAGGAACCGACGTGTTTGACTTTTTGTGTGGATAGCGCTCCGTGTGCGTGGAAAATGCTTCAAGGCACTTATATGTGTAAATAGCCAAAAGATCGCAAGGTTTCCCTCACTTATAGCAGTACTAATTTGCAATGCAAGAGAACTGCCGATAGATAGCTGCCCCACTATGTTTCAGATGCCCATGAGGTAGGTGTTGCGTTTCCGAACTTTCAAGCCACCCAGTGCCAAACAGAATAGCGCTGCGCATTGGTTCCCCTGTGTTCCTTTTGCATTCTGCCACCTATACATGCACTATTATAAAAGCAGAACTACAAGTACCAGCATGCACTTTAAACACCAGGACTGCTAGTACCAATATTATGACTGGCTTATCTTCTCCGTGTAGATATCAGATAAGTTGTTTTTTGTGTGTCTGCTTTTATTCCTTCCACATACTTCAGTGGCAGGCTGTAGGCAAACTACCCAGCGGGTTCTTCCATTCACCTGCACTATTATTGTGTTAACGAGGAGCTCAACACAAACAGTATGGCCGGCGTGTTTGTTTTAATGACAAAAGGCACATTTTTCCTGCCTCCAGCAGCCCCTTTGCTTTCTTCTGCTTTCCTGCGCCGTGGAGATTTTTGCCCCTGTTCTCCTTTTACTGAGCGGGGTTTATTTACCATATAAATCCATGTGCACTGGTAACTATGGCTTCTACAGGGGAGCAAACCGCCCAGCACTCTAGTTTGTATTTTTATAGCACGCATTTGCAGTGCAATAGGTCTCGCATTTTCTGAGAGTTTAAGCTATTGGCATTGTAAATGACAATGCCTTTTATTTATGTTTTAAAACCCAAAACATAAATAAAAGGCATTGTCATTTACAATTCCAATAGCTCAAACTCTCATAAATGCGAGACCTATTGCACTGCAAATGCTTGTTAATTGGGAATCCTTATGAAGTCATGAAATCTCTTTGCATCCAAAGCTGGCCAAAATCCTGCACAACCCCGTAACCATACTGGCTATCAATAAAAATGGTTAATTTCCAATTTTTCCCAATTTTGCAGGCTTTCATCAAAGCTATCAATTTGGCTACTTGTGCAGATTTGACTCCGGGTAAATAGGATGCTTTAACTATTCCAGCCAATGTGCACACTGCGTAAGCAACACTTAATTCTCCCTCCTCATGTCTTAAAAATGAGCCATCTACAAATAGCTTGTGTTCAGCATTTTTCAGGGGCTCTTCCTGAATGTCTGGACGGGGTTTAGTACACAGTTCAGTCACATCCAGTCATGCTCAACTTAATCTTTCACCTCCTCTGCTCGCACATCTGGCAATAAGGTAGCAGGGTTTAATAGAGTACACCTGACTATCCCATTTTCAGCTCCCAATATGATTCTTTCATATTTAGTCATCCGACTAGGAGTAAGGTACTGTGTTCGAGTTCTTGTTAAAAGAATCTCGACTGAATGTGGGACATAAACTTTTACAGGATGTCCCATCACAATTGATTCACTTTGTTCCAGACTCATACAAGTTGCAGCTACAGCTTTCAAGCAACCTGTGTAGGAGAGTAGGGTCTGCTTTCTATGTTCACCCCCACTTTTTGCTTTTGCTTTACTGGTTTTCGACTTAGATGTGGCTGTGGGCCTGCTAATCAGACCCACAGCCCTGCTGTTCTCTCTCTAAATTAATACTATGTACTTTAGGTGCATAACCCATTTGGATAGGATCACCTTATTGGCCCCTGTACAGTGTACCCTAGGTACCCAGGGCATAGGTGTACCCTAGGCCTACCAGGGGCTGCAGCATGCATTATGCCACCCCTGGCCTGGCCATCCATTTTGACACAACTGGCTGATCACTCAGCTGGGGCAAGGTTGTGTAATCACCCCTTGCTTAGGTGTAGTATTCCTATACCTAGCTTACATATAGACCCATGTGTACCTATCAGTCACTCCTATGGCAGGCCTTAACAATCCTGGAGGCAGAGTGCTTGGTAACATGTGAGATGGTGCTCTAGCATGAGCTGAGCCTGTCTGCAGCTTACGGAACCATGTCCTTATAGCTGTTCTATGATATAGCCTACCATATACTCTTAAAGTGCCTTATAATCTTAAACGGTTATGGTAACTATGGTTTGGCTTTATCGAAACATGTCGTGTAAGGTGTCTAACACTGTGGAATAATACCCCCCATACCATTTCTGGACATGAGGATATTATTCCCCCCTTCTAGAGGGAAAGACATGTTAAAATCATACTTCACTGTTAGCCTCTGACCAAAGCCTCAGCATCACAAAATGGATGCTGCTGCCACGACACAAGTCTGACCTCCTGCTGCTGGGAGTGATCCCAGACAGGGAGGCCTGGACAATAGGTTTCCTGCTTGGGGAGGTGCTAGCACCTCCCCAGACAGCCTTTAGTGTATTGGGGCAGGGTGGGCTGAAAGGAATGAGACATGCCTGGGGCACACAAGGTGTTTCTTGCATAGTCCAGTTCAAACCGGCGCTGGGGCACTCCAGCCCCAGCTCTGGCGCGAAACTGGACAAAGGGAAGTGGGTGTAACCACCCCCTCCCAGGTCCCACCCATAAGGCGTGACCTAGCAGGTATCCCAGCCCCCCAGATTAGTATAAGAGTGGGAGTTGGGCCTCAAGACTTTAGATTATCCTGAACCTGCAAACTTGAACAGAAACTCTGGACCTTCGACATTCGACGAAAGAAGAAGACTGAAGAATCTCCCTTGTGGCCAAGGAGTGGCTACCCTGTGCAAACAGGCACCATCAAGAGACTACCCTTTGCTTTGCTAAAGTTCTACGAGGGACCGACTGCAGAGCCTGACCAGAGCCTTGACTTCCAGACTTCTCCGACCCTGATCCACATCCACAGCAGAGCTGAGATCCGTGGAGGCGACGAGAGACGTGGGACCGGCTACCTGGGAAAAGTGGCTAGTATCTTCAAGCGCAGCTTCTGAGGAACCCTCGAAGTTGTGCACCGGGGATTGAGAAGCCCCAACCCCAAGCACCATCTGCACCGAAGATCAGCCCCCCACACTCCACGAGTCCTGCGTGGGGCCCTTCTGCATTTTCCTGCTTGCCGCGTCTGTCCGGTTGCTTGCCCGCTGGCTAGTGGCCTTTGAGACGACGCACCCTGAAATCTTCAGCACTGGTTTGGCTCCTCCAGACTGGCTCCCGCTTCTCTGCAAAGAAGAAGCACCCCAGACCTTCCTGGTCTGCACCAGAAGCAAGTCCTCCGTTCTTCGTGGGTTCTGCTTGCCAAGGCTTGGTGAGTCCTAGTCCAACTTCGACGCCGCCGACAGCAAGAGCCTTCGTGGGACAGCTCGCCTCCTGGTACTGGTCGTCCTCGACGCTTCCTGGTCCTCGTGGCTGCAGCGACAAGCTTCACCTTCACCTGCAATCTTCACGACATCGCCTGGTTCCTTCCTGGTTCCACGTGGTCACTGGCTAGTGACCTTGACTCTGTCCCTTCTGCTTGCAGGTATCCTTTCTTCCTGATCCCAGCCTTGGGATCCACCGGACACTCTTCACTGACTGCCTGTCAGCATCTTTCTTCAGGCATCCATAGGAGTCGACGACGAAACCCGACGCAACTTCACCCCTATGCACCCGCAGCCTGTGGGCTAGGTAACTTGGGTACTCCGGTGCTCATCAGGATAGTGACTATCCTAGTGTCTAGTTTTCCAGTCTCGACTTCCTAGCTACTCCGGAAGTGTGCTAAATCTATCTATTTCTAAACTGTACTATTGCTAGTGACTTTTACGCATTACGCGTGAGTGTTTCCACTCTGCACCTGAATCCCGTGGGCCTCCCACTTCCTAACATTTGGTAGTATAGTGTAGCCCCAGCGATTCCCTAGGCCTAGGCCTATCCTATTTCCGTGACAGTGGTCCTTATACCACTTACTTAGTATATGGTTTGCGTGGCCCCTAGGGCCTAACTGTATTACTTACCTGTGTGACTTAATGTATGCATAAATAAGACTGTGTTGTACTTACCTCTAATCTCATAAAGAGTGCTGAGGGTTTGACTAGAATAAATACACTTTATTTTATATATATATATATCTGTTGTGGTGTCCTTTCATTTGGTATTCAAGGGATTATATATGGTATCACAGCTGGCTTCACATGCCATTCAGAGTTTAGCCTAAGACTGCTCTTGTCCATGCTACCACTAGGATAGCTGGTCTATAAGGTTGACTTTACAACCAATCACCATAAGGGTATTTGGACTGATATAAGGTGTACACTAGAACTAGTGACATCATACATCAGGCCAACTTCTCACAACCAGGTAACGCTGATGCTACAGGATCCAAAGTAGCAGAGCAGTATGCTACTGGACGTCTCATCAAACCATGTCTCTGTGTTAAAACTGAGAGTGCACAGCTTTCTCTCTCACAGCCGAATAGTGCAAACTCTTTTGTGTAATCCGGCATACCTAAGGCAGGGGCTTCACACAAACAATTTCGTAACCTCACAAAGGCTTCCATGCTTTCAGCATCCCATTCTATTGGATCCTTTGCTTGTCCTTTGTCATTTGTATTAAGGGTTTGGCTAGTAGAGAAAACCCTACAATCCACTTTCTACAGTATCCTACCACTCCAAGGAACATTCTAACCTCTCTCTGGGTTTGTGGTAACTGCATTTGTTTTATTATCTTTATTCTTTCAGGGGTCATTTTCTTCACTCCTCGTTCTATTTGATGTCCTAGATATCCGACTCCTGTCCTGCAAAATTGCAATTTCTCTGGGGACACTTTATGTCCACCATCAGCCAAATTATTTAACAAAGAAATCGAATCAGTAACACAGTTATCTCTTGTTTTTGATGCGACCAACAAGTCATCAATGTATTGGACTAGAACTGACTTCCTGGGCAGTACTAAGGTTTCTAAGCACTTTTTTAAAATTTGATTGAAAATGGAATGACTTTCTGTATACCCTTGAGGAACTCTATTCCTCAAACTTGAATGAAAAATGTACTGGCTGTCTGGGTGTAATGGAATGGAGAAAAAGGCTTGGCGTAGATCAATTACAGTAAACCATCCTGCCTTACATGGTATCTGATACAGAATTACTGCTGGATTGGGCACTACAGGGCAACAAGGCACGACAATCTTACTAATCTTTCTTAAATCTTGAACTATCCTGTATTTCCCACTAGGTTTCTTAATGCCAATTATAGGTGAATTACAGGGACAGCTCATTATCTCTTTCAGAATGCCTTGTTTAACCATTCGATCAATTTCTGCTGCAACACCAGCTTTGACTTCAGGAGTCATTTTGTACTGTTGAGTGTTTGGCTAAACTGCACCTTCCTTCACAGTCTCCTTCACTGAGTCTACGTTTGCCATTAACCCTACTTCCTTTCCTGTAAAATCCCACACATCAGGATTTACGGTTGTTTTTAATTCATCTGGGAAATCGTCCTTTGTCATTAAGGAATACATCTCATCTACCGCTGTGCCTTGTTTAGCTAACATTTTCATTCTGGCCTTGTCCTTTCCCTTGATCCCCTGTCTGACTATTTAGTTTAGTTCTTGGTGTTCTGCTAATTTCACTTGGGCCCACATCACATTTCTTCTAACTTTTTACGTCTATTATCAATGTCATCTCCGCAGTACTTGGCGTACTTGAAAATCTCATCGATCGGCTTTGCCTGTCAGCACAACATGTGCTGCTGAATCATCTGACAGATTTCTGGTCTTAACCCGGACACAAAACGATACACAAAATGTCCCATATCCTTATCTCCGATGTTCTTAAATCCGCTGTACTGTTTGAATACTTGAATAGACGCTCAAAATAAGCACGTACAGTCTCATTTATGTCTTGTGTGGTCATATCTATCTTTAGAAATAATCAAAGAGAGGGAGTGAAGAGGTCTTAGGATAGAACCTACCTCCTATCTGATATTTAGTAAACAAAAGTGATTCTATCCTATCAAAAGGTGTAAAAAAGTGATACTAAATAGTTAATTAATTACTTAATTTATGTTTTTTGATTTTTACAATGATTAGTACAGTGAATTTAAAGTGATCCGTGGAATGCCACGGAAAGCACTAAGTGTTTTTAAAATACCCCTCACACACTATGAGTCCCATAGTGTCATGCTTCATCATGGGGGTCTTCTCGTCCCTCTACGGGGCGGGGCGTGCTACTACCAACGGCTACGCGGGAGCACTGTTGTTGTGATAATAAGGCTTATGTGTAGTGCAAGGGATGTGAGTGATTAGGGATACGTGAAAATAAAAATTAAAAAGACCCTGGCTAGTAGAAAAAACAATTTTATTCTGTTCTCTAGCTGGGACCGTTAAAAAGGGGGGAAGAGTAGGAAATCTCACAAATTAGTGGTTACCTACTGGGTCGACATGTTTCGTGAGCAGTCCCCACTGCTATACTCATCAGGACCAAAAAATAATAATCCCTTGAACACTAGAGAGAATCTCTAGATTTGTATGCCTATTCGTCTCTATTAGCAGACTTGAATGAAATCTGCGCCCTAGGGTACACTGACCCCAATCGGAAAATAGGACCAAATTGGTATCTGAAAAAAAGGAAAGAGGATGAAGAGAACACCAGTGATACATGGTTTTTTCATCATTGTCGGGTATGAACACATCACCATACTTAGAGTATATCTTGCTGCAAATTTAGTCGATATTGATTTGTGATATATTTTTCTGAAGATATATATTTTTCATTCTATATCTAAGCGGGTAGGGTAAATTATACTCATCACCCGGTTTTTAGAGAAGCTAAAAGAGAAAAGGGAGTTGGACATAGAAAACAGACTATACGAGACATTACAACACAAACACACACAATGGTATTGTATGAATTCGTTGACTGTATACATAAAATAAACATGATGGCACACAGTCATACACTACATGCAAAAAGACGTAATGTACATACTTTGATTAGTTGTAATGTTCAGGCTTCATGAGCACGCACTGGAGGGGAGGACGCCTGGTAATAGTCACTACAGAATAGTAAATATCGTAATAGTTAGAGAAACGTTAGCTGCTGGTGGTAGGCGAGCTTACCAAACTCCTGACCTGTTTTTAACGACCTGGCCAGGTCGCAACTTACAGTTTTCAGGATCTTGCCTCACTTCCGTATGCCTCCGTGCCGCTCCGTCGATGTAAACACTGAAGTGTGCAGCAGTGTTTTTATTGGCCGGGAGCACGTAGGAAGCGGGCGCGCTACTAGAGCGTGAAAGGCTTTAAAAATGGCCGCCCAACATGGACTTTTATGAAACACCAATCCCTCACTTCCTGGTTACAGCAATAGAGTGGCGACTTGATGCAGAACACCGAAAATGAAGTCACAAAGCGATCGCGTAGTTCATTGGTCGTTTTTCAATGAAATGTCTATTCATTGTCTGTGTTCATCGGATGTCTCCCCGTCATTGTTGCAGAATAAAAAACACAGAGAGCATACTGTTCATGGGCACAAACTCATAAAGGGAAAGCAGAATGATCGTTTCACTCATTGTTTGTCATAGTTAGAGTTTCGACTGCGTGCTGTAAAAAGAAATCAAAGGACCATCTCCTAGACTATATCTAACAAAATGGGGGACCAAAAAAGCGCTCCCCAAGATATGTCGATAGTTACAGAGTGGGTCTGCCAGAAGGTGGATCAGATAGATTAAATGCAGCAGGTGTTGAGGAATAAAGTTTTATTTGAAAAAAATTCTTAATGGAGTTATAACTGACTCCATGGAATATCATCATTAAGGCCTTTGATGTTTGTCTTAATGCGATGTACCCATCTTTGTTCTTTTTCAAACAGGTGTTTCTCATTTGGTACATGTTCTATGACTGTCCATGATATTTCTTCTGGTGTGTGTGCGAAGTCAATGAAATGTGCTGCCATTTTCGTTGCTCCTTTTTTGCACTTGATGTTGCTTTTGTGCTCGCCGATTCTCACTTTTACACATCTCGTGGTCATCCCTATATATTCCAATTGGCAAGGACATCTGATCAAGTACACAACGTTGTTACTGTTGCAGGTGGTGAATCTTCTCTGTTCCCATTCAGTGCCATCAGAAAAAGTGATACTTGTAGTTTTTTTGGTAAGATTGCAGACTTTGCATCTTCCACATGGATGGTGTCCTTGGATTTTGGCCATGGCGGTTGATAAACCTGTGGGATCATTGTTGCTGGGTCTAGTATGGACCAACATATCACGTATGCTTTTGCCTCTTCTGTGTGCGAAGATGGGTTTTGGGAGGTTGAGTCCACCACTGTTCAAAATGCGCCAATGTTTATTTACGATTTTCGTAATTTTATTGGAGTTGGTGTTATAAGTGGTGATGCAAAAAGGTCGTTCTTCCTTTGGTTTTGGTGTAGTTGGTTCAAGAAGGCTTTCTCTGCAATTGTTGCGTGCTCTTTTGTATGCTTTCTCGATAATTCGTTTGGGGTATTGTCTTTTTGCTAATTTCACTTTTAGTTCTTCCGATTGGTTTTTGAAATCTTCAACCTCAGTGCAATTGCGTCGTAGGCGCAAAAATTGTCCATAGGGAAGGTTATCACGTAAGTGCTTAGGGTGGAAACTCTGATACAATAAAAGGCAATTTTTCGCTGTTGTTTTGAAGTGAGTAGTGGTCACAAGTCTTCCATCTTTCGGTGATATATTTAAGTCAAGAAAGGTCAGCTCCTTGTTGGATATTGTGCTGGTAAACTTCAGAAACTCATCTTGGTAGTTGAGCCAGGTCATAAAGTGATTGGCAGTGGTCTCATCGCCATTCCAGATGATCAAAATGTCATCAATGTATCTTTTCCAGATACCAATGTGGCCCTGGAAAGGATTATTGGGATGTAAAATCCTCGTGGTCTCTAGATGATGCACATAGAGACCAGCTATACTAGGAGCAAAGGTGCTCCCCATGCTGGTCCCGTGCTTCTGAAGGTAGATGGTGTCTTCGTATCTAAAGAAATTTTCTCTCAATGCTAGGCTGCAGCATTCCATGATGATGTTTCTGGGGGTTTGATACACCCAGTCCATGTTGAATAGAACCTCCTCAATTATGTTAAGAGTCTCTGTGTGTGGTAAACTGGTATAAAGGCTCTCAACATCACAGCTAATGAGCAGTTGATGTCTAGGGTCAAAAGGAAGGTCTTCTAGTAGTACGAGGACATCTTTGGTGTCCCGCAAGTACGTGGATGTTTTTTGAACCATGGGTTTTAAAAAGGCATCTGCAAATTTGGAAACTGGTTCTAAAATGGAACCTATACCAGACACAATTGGGCGACCTGGAGGGTCTTTTAGTTTTTTATGTATTTTCGGGAGTGTATATAGATAAGGTGTTCTCGGTGAATCTTGGATAAGAAAGTCTCCTTCTTTTTTTGTTATCCATCCATGTGCGAGTGCCTCTTCCACCATGCTCATAATCTTGATCTTTACCTCTTCAGTTGGGTCATTCTCCAAAATTTCATAATTTCTAGGGTCTTGGAGTAGGCGCTTACATTCCTTATCATACTGTTCTTTCGATTGTATGACAATGGCCCCTCCTTTATCGGCTGGTTTTATTACCAAATTGTGATTGCTGTTCAGTTCTTGTATTGCTTGTTTTTCACTTCTCGTTAGATTTTGAAAGACATGGTTAGTGGTTGGATGGAGATTCTCCAGATCCTTCATCACAGCCTTCTCAAAGGTAAGCAGCTCTATGGGAAGGGTGATGTCTGATGGAATAAAAGAGGATTTGGGTTTCAAACCGGTGTCTCCCTCTTGTGTTTCTCTAGGTTCTTTGTCTCTAAAAAAGACTTGTAGTTTCAGTCTCCTCATGAAGTCTTGAATTTCTTTGCATAACAAGAAACCATCCATGTTTGCTGTAGGTACGAAACCTAGTCCTTTAACAAGGAACAACTACAGACGCCCCAATCAACAAAGACCGAGAGGATGGGGCAATTTCCAGGGACCCACTATGTATCCTCCACAATTCTATGGACCACCTCCATTCCCACACCCTCAAGGAACATATCCACCATGGCAGTACCCACCTCAAGAATACTCGTATTTTGACCAAACTCCTTTTTTAGGGACGCGCCAAGGAAGAAACAGAGGAAGAAATCGAAGGGGCACCAATGTCCATTGGACACCGAGAGAAGAAGAACAGGCGAGAATATCGACCAGGAGCATGACGAAGGCGTCGACAAGCAAGAAATGAGTCTAGTAGTCAATCTCACCGATGAACCACTAACAACTGCACAGGTTTCAGTCCTGGAAAAAGGACTAGGTTTCGTACCTACAGCAAACATGGATGGTTTCTTGTTATGCAAAGAAATTCAAGACTTCATGAGGAGACTGAAACTACAAGTCTTTTTTAGAGACAAAGAACCTAGAGAAACACAAGAGGGAGACACCGGTTTGAAACCCAAATCCTCTTTTATTCCATCAGACATCACCCTTCCCATAGAGCTGCTTACCTTTGAGAAGGCTGTGATGAAGGATCTGGAGAATCTCCATCCAACCACTAACCATGTCTTTCAAAATCTAACGAGAAGTGAAAAACAAGCAATACAAGAACTGAACAGCAATCACAATTTGGTAATAAAACCAGCCGATAAAGGAGGGGCCATTGTCATACAATCGAAAGAACAGTATGATAAGGAATGTAAGCGCCTACTCCAAGACCCTAGAAATTATGAAATTTTGGAGAATGACCCAACTGAAGAGGTAAAGATCAAGATTATGAGCATGGTGGAAGAGGCACTCGCACATGGATGGATAACAAAAAAAGAAGGAGACTTTCTTATCCAAGATTCACCGAGAACACCTTATCTATATACACTCCCGAAAATACATAAAAAACTAAAAGACCCTCCAGGTCGCCCAATTGTGTCTGGTATAGGTTCCATTTTAGAACCAGTTTCCAAATTTGCAGATGCCTTTTTAAAACCCATGGTTCAAAAAACATCCACGTACTTGCGGGACACCAAAGATGTCCTCGTACTACTAGAAGACCTTCCTTTTGACCCTAGACATCAACTGCTCATTAGCTGTGATGTTGAGAGCCTTTATACCAGTTTACCACACACAGAGACTCTTAACATAATTGAGGAGGTTCTATTCAACATGGACTGGGTGTATCAAACCCCCAGAAACATCATCATGGAATGCTGCAGCCTAGCATTGAGAGAAAATTTCTTTAGATACGAAGACACCATCTACCTTCAGAAGCACGGGACCAGCATGGGGAGCACCTTTGCTCCTAGTATAGCTGGTCTCTATGTGCATCATCTAGAGACCACGAGGATTTTACATCCCAATAATCCTTTCCAGGGCCACATTGGTATCTGGAAAAGATACATTGATGACATTTTGATCATCTGGAATGGCGATGAGACCACTGCCAATCACTTTATGACCTGGCTCAACTACCAAGATGAGTTTCTGAAGTTTACCAGCACAATATCCAACAAGGAGCTGACCTTTCTTGACTTAAATATATCACCGAAAGATGGAAGACTTGTGACCACTACTCACTTCAAAACAACAGCGAAAAATTGCCTTTTATTGTATCAGAGTTTCCACCCTAAGCACTTACGTGATAACCTTCCCTATGGACAATTTTTGCGCCTACGACGCAATTGCACTGAGGTTGAAGATTTCAAAAACCAATCGGAAGAACTAAAAGTGAAATTAGCAAAAAGACAATACCCCAAACGAATTATCGAGAAAGCATACAAAAGAGCACGCAACAATTGCAGAGAAAGCCTTCTTGAACCAACTACACCAAAACCAAAGGAAGAACGACCTTTTTGCATCACCACTTATAACACCAACTCCAATAAAATTACGAAAATCGTAAATAAACATTGGCGCATTTTGAACAGTGGTGGACTCAACCTCCCAAAACCCATCTTCGCACACAGAAGAGGCAAAAGCATACGTGATATGTTGGTCCATACTAGACCCAGCAACAATGATCCCACAGGTTTATCAACCGCCATGGCCAAAATCCAAGGACACCATCCATGTGGAAGATGCAAAGTCTGCAATCTTACCAAAAAAACTACAAGTATCACTTTTTCTGATGGCACTGAATGGGAACAGAGAAGATTCACCACCTGCAACAGTAACAACGTTGTGTACTTGATCAGATGTCCTTGCCAATTGGAATATATAGGGATGACCACGAGATGTGTAAAAGTGAGAATCGGCGAGCACAAAAGCAACATCAAGTGCAAAAAAGGAGCAACGAAAATGGCAGCACATTTCATTGACTTCGCACACACACCAGAAGAAATATCATGGACAGTCATAGAACATGTACCAAATGAGAAACACCTGTTTGAAAAAGAACAAAGATGGGTACATCGCATTAAGACAAACATCAAAGGCCTTAATGATGATATTCCATGGAGTCAGTTATAACTCCATTAAGAATTTTTTTCAAATAAAACTTTATTCCTCAACACCTGCTGCATTTAATCTATCTGATCCACCTTCTGGCAGACCCACTCTGTAACTATCGACATATCTTGGGGAGCGCTTTTTTGGTCCCCCATTTTGTTAGATATAGTCTAGGAGATGGTCCTTTGATTTCTTTTTACAGCACGCAGTCGAAACTCTAACTATGACAAACAATGAGTGAAACGATCATTCTGCTTTCCCTTTATGAGTTTGTGCCCATGAACAGTATGCTCTCTGTGTTTTTTATTCTGCAACAATGACGGGGAGACATCCGATGAACACAGACAATGAATAGACATTTCATTGAAAAACGACCAATGAACTACGCGATCGCTTTGTGACTTCATTTTCGGTGTTCTGCATCAAGTCGCCACTCTATTGCTGTAACCAGGAAGTGAGGGATTGGTGTTTCATAAAAGTCCATGTTGGGCGGCCATTTTTAAAGCCTTTCACGCTCTAGTAGCGCGCCCGCTTCCTACGTGCTCCCGGCCAATAAAAACACTGCTGCACACTTCAGTGTTTACATCGACGGAGCGGCACGGAGGCATACGGAAGTGAGGCAAGATCCTGAAAACTGTAAGTTGCGACCTGGCCAGGTCGTTAAAAACAGGTCAGGAGTTTGGTAAGCTCGCCTACCACCAGCAGCTAACGTTTCTCTAACTATTACGATATTTACTATTCTGTAGTGACTATTACCAGGCGTCCTCCCCTCCAGTGCGTGCTCATGAAGCCTGAACATTACAACTAATCAAAGTATGTACATTACGTCTTTTTGCATGTAGTGTATGACTGTGTGCCATCATGTTTATTTTATGTATACAGTCAACGAATTCATACAATACCATTGTGTGTGTTTGTGTTGTAATGTCTCGTATAGTCTGTTTTCTATGTCCAACTCCCTTTTCTCTTTTAGCTTCTCTAAAAACCGGGTGATGAGTATAATTTACCCTACCCGCTTAGATATAGAATGAAAAATATATATCTTCAGAAAAATATATCACAAATCAATATCGACTAAATTTGCAGCAAGATATACTCTAAGTATGGTGATGTGTTCATACCCGACAATGATGAAAAAACCATGTATCACTGGTGTTCTCTTCATCCTCTTTCCTTTTTTTCAGATACCAATTTGGTCCTATTTTCCGATTGGGGTCAGTGTACCCTAGGGCGCAGATTTCATTCAAGTCTGCTAATAGAGACGAATAGGCATACAAATCTAGAGATTCTCTCTAGTGTTCAAGGGATTATTATTTTTTGGTCCTGATGAGTATAGCAGTGGGGACTGCTCACGAAACATGTCGACCCAGTAGGTAACCACTAATTTGTGAGATTTCCTACTCTTCCCCCCTTTTTAACGGTCCCAGCTAGAGAACAGAATAAAATTGTTTTTTCTACTAGCCAGGGTCTTTTTAATTTTTATTTTCACGTATTCCTAATCACTCACATCCCTTGCACTACACATAAGCCTTATTATCACAACAACAGTGCTCCCGCGTAGCCGTTGGTAGTAGCACGCCCCGCCCCGTAGAGGGACGAGAAGACCCCCATGATGAAGCATGACACTATGGGACTCATAGTGTGTGAGGGGTATTTTAAAAACACTTAGTGCTTTCCGTGGCATTCCACGGATCACTTTAAATTCACTGTACTAATCATTGTAAAAATCAAAAAACATAAATTAAGTAATTAATTAACTATTTAGTATCACTTTTTTACACCTTTTGATAGGATAGAATCACTTTTGTTTACTACATATCTATCGTTACCCAATCTGTTTCCTTTTGTGAGATTTCCCGTTCAAGAAAGTAATCACCTGGTGATATTTCTTCATTACTTCTGAAGGAGCTCCTGTTTTCTCGTCTCTCGGTTACTCATCTTTAGGCCAATCAACTGTCATTTTGCATTCTGTTCATAAATCTGCAGGTACCACTATGTCAAACAGACCATCCAAATCCTTCAACAAAACCTTAGAAACCTTCACAAACCTTTCAACTTGCCGGTACCATTCAACTGGTTTTTCTCTTAACCTTGGGAAATCATTAGTAAATGACAAAGTATCTTGTCTAGTCCATGGAACATGTACATATCCTCCTCCAGAAACTTCTCTCATTGGGCACAATCTTTCTACCTTTCCTGTTTCTTTCAATAAAAATTCTGAAGTTGTTCGATTTGCCTGTGCTTCCTCCTTTTCCCTCATCCACCTGGCTTTCCATTTGTCTAAATCTCCCCATTTTTGCAAAATGTTCATTAATTCCTTAATCTGTAATTTTCTCCCTGACACAGTCTTGTTTTCCAAATCCTTATCACTAAATTCTGCTCTATATGGTTTCTGTAATAACTTTGATTTCCCTATCTCAATCCCCATTTCAAAGGCTAGATCTGTCAGTTTCTCATGTAATATCTTTGTGTTTCTAGTAATACTTCTACAAATAAACAGCAATTCTTCTTCGCTGTAGGCATTTAATCGGTCCAGTCCCACATTTCCAGCTATCACCTCTTCCAATTCCACTTTGAATTTTTAAATATCTAAAATCTTTAGCGGCTGTTTCAGCTTATCTATCCCCTGCGCCCATCTTTCTAATTCTTCTGGAGGTTATATTGTGGCATTATTAACTCCTGTTGAAGTTTCTAGTCGTATTTCTTTTGAACAACTAGGTGTAACTCTTTTCGGGGTTTCATGTACCTTCTTATCGGTAAATCCATCAATGATATTACCGAATCGCACTCACTACCTTGATCATCAATTATTATGTTTTCTTTTCTAGACTCAATTATAGGCTTGGTCATGACTGGTGGTTTGGGACAGATCGTTTCATCCCCATACAATGGAACAACTGGACCTATGGTCACTGGTATAGTCAGTGCTTCAGGGTATGTATTCAATTAGGTTATTTTCTGTATTAGTTCTTCTCTATTTGTATTTATTGCTTCTCTTTCCTTCTCCTGAAGTACCCTTCCATTCATTGGCTCCTGTATGACTTGCGGAACCAAAGGTGTTCCCAAAACAGGGGCTCTAAGAGTAGTTCTACTGGGTTCTTCCTGGTATGGTGGAGGGTTTTTCGTTAAAATGTCCTCCATGAACTCATCTTCTGATTCCCCACAACCTGTCATTGTCAAATGTCTGGTTTTCTCTGTACACTTGCCTCCTGACTTCCTCAGCCATTAGTACAGAATAGTCAGTCAGTCAAAAAAGTCTTTATTCGATTTCCATCATAAAAGACAAACTATACATAATAAAAAATTCATATAAAATATTTGTCATCATAACAATACATGTAGAAAGACCAATAAAAATTATTAGATATACATATTATTAAAACACGATGACTATACATAGTAGGTAGATATGGTAGACACATGATACCTAACCCTATGGCCATAAAAATAACAATAGTTAAAATCAACGAAATGACTAATATAACACAAATTAAGATTTAACCTTCCGAGTCCTAAGAATCCAAGCCCAGCTGACAAATTTAAACAGGTTTAGAAGTGTCAGATTTCAAGATTCTACTGGCAACCTGTGCAGAACAAGTTCTCATTAATCGGCATACAGGACGGAGCCACACCCGCCGTGTAAAAAGATATGCCGGACAACAAAAGAGAAAATGATCCATGGTTTCTATCTGATCCACACAAAAGGGGCACTTATCACTACCAAGAGGGCTCCAGCTTTTTGTTAGCCCTCGCAGTGGTAGGGAGCCCACTCTAAACTGGTGATACAGTTTACGATCAAAATGCTTCGTAATGGTGTCCCAATATCCTTCCTAAGCGGACTCGTCCTTAAGAGCAAGAAACGTAACTGTCATAGAGCTACCCGTAATGGAAGCAAATCTCCTGGCCTTAATCCTACACCAGTAGGCATCCCTAAGAACAATTTTCGAAGGGAAAACAGCTGTGTCTGGATTGGCCCAAAGATTTCCCATCCCTAAATCAGTCAACAAAGTTTTAATTCCGGTCAACCAGGTAATCCTATGTGAACCCTCAAGCCCTTTAACTTCCAGTAGAGCTTTGGCACAAATAGACAGTTCCGGTGCGGTCCACAGACGACGCCAAAACGCGAGGGGTCTGTACCTTACCATATCCTCAAGGGACTGGAAGCCTAAATCATATAATAATGGGATACAAGGTGTTGATTGTGGAAGCCCAATTGCGGACCTAAGAAATTTATTCTGTGCAGTCATTAATTTAGACAAATTGCTAAATCCCCACAATTCAGCACCATATGTAATGGCAGGGAGAATCTTGGAACCGTAAATCTTCATCAGGGGAGCAATAGGTTTGGTTAAAGAATGGCTAGGCTCTTTCAACAAGGCTCCACCTAGTTGGGCATGTTTAAGAACAAGGAGATCCAACTGATGCGTCCAGCTACAATTCTCGCTGAAGGTAACCCCCAAGTAGGAAAACACAGCCGTTTGATCCAAAGTAACACCTCCCATACGAACCTGCGCACTAACACGCCTAGGGCCACGGAAAACCATAAACTTAGTCTTGCCTACATTTATTTCCAACTCATGTTCACGCCAAAATAACTCAAAACGAGACAGGGCTAACTGCAGGCCCTGTCTTGTAAATCAAGATAGTATCATCTGCGAACATGAGGAGGGGGATCTTCATACCAGCCAGAGTGGGGGCATCAGTCGGATGATTGGAAAAATAACTTATAACCCTGTTAATAAATAATGAAAACAGGGTGGGGGCAAGCACACACCCTTGACGAACTCCTTTCGATACCTTAAATCTTTCTGTCACCTCCCCTGGATTACCCCATCGGACACGGGCATACGTATTGTCGTGAATGTTTACCAGAAACGACACCAACTCTTTAGGCATACCCATCTCCAAAAGAACTTCCCATAACTTAGCCCTTGGCACAAGGTCAAACGCGGACCGTAGGTCCACAAAGGCCGCAAAGAGCATGCCACCCCCCCAGAAAAACCTCCTTCCAATATAAAAGGACAACCCTAAATGCTTGGTCCAGGGTCCCTATATGGGACCGAAATCCCGCCTGAAGGGGGGTCAACACATTAGTTTCACTCATCCAATTCTGTATGCGACCCAATACTAGGCGAGCTATGATTTTTTGTACTGCGTCTATGAGACTAATCGGCCACTAGTTGGCCGGGGCAGAGCGATCGCCTTTCTTGTAGATCGGCAATATCTCTGCCCCAAGCCACGAGTCAGGGACCGAAGCTCCACTCGCAAGGCCATTAGCTAGCATCGTCAACTACGGGACCCATACATCTTGCTCTTGGATGAATAAATTGGCGGGGATACAATCGGGTCCCGGGGCTTTGCCACTCCGTATACTTTTTAATACGGACATCACCTCGCAAGGCGTAAATTCCAAGGGGGTTTCAAATACAGGGGAAAATGTGTTACAAACGGGCTTATCACTGACCTTAAACTGCTCCTCAAAATACGCAACCCACTGCTGGGGCTCGACATGAGTAGTAGGCCGAATATCTAGGGGGCGATTGCCCCATTTAAGAAGATGCCAAAATTGAACCATATTACGACCGTCGCAAGCCTGGTATAAATCCCTCCAACGGTCCTCATCCCAATTTTGCTTTGCCTTTAGTTGGGCGAGTTTATAATCAGCCCTGCATTTTTGGATGGTTACAGGTAGCCTGGATTTAATGGCCAGAATCAAAGCACTTTGGGCCTTTCTACAATCTTTGTCGAACCAGGTACAAGATCTCAACTCTTTGCCTTTGCTAGTAGGAGGTAAAGCTCTAACAAAAAATAACCAGGTTCCTAATTGAAACCAGAGTATCCTCACTTGTGGCGATCATAGGCCATCGCACCCTTCTTTGATCATTAGTAAGAATTACATCTATGGATGCAAAAGCATCATCGATCATGAGGGAGCTAGTGAAACTGTTATCATTAATGGATACGACGAGGGGATTATGGTCACTCTCTACTCTACTTGTTACCACCATATCAACAATAAGGGGCCACATCTCCAGGTTAACTAAAATAGTCAATACGACTCCCAGTTCTGCCATTATCGAAGGTCATCCTCCCTAACCTATCTGATTTAGTTCTCCCATTAACGGCCCTCAAGCCCAAGTTTAAACATAAACCCTTCATATGCAGGGCAGCTTGTGTCCATTTCCTTATGGGAGTCAACTCCAACTGGGGAACACCCCAAAGAGAGTCTTCAACCTCGGTTAAATCCCCACTGTCCACACCCAGAGGCTCAAAACAAGTATTAAAGTCTCCAGCCACTAACTTATTGATGGACTTCAATTCTGACCCCAGGAGGCTCTCCAGAAGTAAACAAGTTGGAGAACATCTCCCACCCGGGAGACCCCTCACATAGATGTTAATAATGAGGAGATTAAGGCCTTTTGTTGATTGAACCTTAATTACCAATATATCTGGGCTATCAATCCAGACCTCTACCACTGAAACACCCTCACATTGGCGAACCCACGTGGTTAAACCATCCATCGGTCTACCCCTAAGACCCTTGACCGCTGGTTTAAAAAAATTCAAAAAACCTGTACGGAATAGGGGGACTGTTGCCCAAGTCTTTTGAAACGACCAAATATCTGTCGTCAATAAAACTTGTCCAATCTGGAATGTCTAACCTAAATACCAAGCCTGCAATATTCCATGAACCGATTTTCAAGAACGAGCTAACAGGACCAGTTACCACCACCTGACAAGGCTCTTTCAAGGAATAAGCTAAACAGACCCTACCTAGGAGGCTGTAAGGTAATGGGGGAGTTAGGCAGACAATGAATTTCTCTAGGGAGTGATAACATGGCACTATCCGAACCCACTTGACGTAAGGGAACCGAAACCCCAGAAGCTTTCGGCAGGGAATGATCGAAGCTAACCCTGCGTCAATCGTTATCCTCCGAAGTGGATAAGATATCAAAGCGATTAGATGTCGGAATGGGCTGGTTTGGCCTTGTGGGGAAACTCGGCAATCCCTCTTGGACTGGGTACTTCCTGGCTTATAAAAAAAAGCCCAGTGGGAGAATTTAGATCACATTGGGCACAGTTGGCTGTTGAGAGGCAACATCTAATATATATTCGACCTGAAACTCGGCACCACACAATCACCTGGTAGGGACTTATGAGACTGGCCAATCCAATTGATACGCCTCACCATTTTAAATTCATCAAACAAGGCCATACAATTCCCTAATCTATTCCCAAGGGAGATCCTTCTGTAATCATTGCTTGTCTCCATTGTTTCATTTTACTATCTTGTGATTCGCGCATCTGTCTAGGGAAAAATCCTCTGTAACTTCTACTAC
This sequence comes from Triturus cristatus, assembly GCF_964204655.1. Taxonomy (NCBI): domain Eukaryota; kingdom Metazoa; phylum Chordata; class Amphibia; order Caudata; family Salamandridae; genus Triturus; species Triturus cristatus. The sequence goes on from NC_140584.1 coordinate 60,264,531, forward strand.
TTCTAGGTCTGTCGCGCCCAAATGCCTATTTCCCATTCTTCTAAAGCCTCATACTGTGTTAATCTAGGTCTGGGCTCTAATTCATTCATTTGCATCCTCAAATTATGTAGTATCCTCCCATTGAATGTGCCATTCTCTGGGAAAGCGAACACTCCATCACTTTTAGTATATTCTATCCAATTTTCTAACCATACACAGGTAAGATAACCCCTTTCAATCAATCAATCAATCAATCATGAAATTTATATCTCGCACTACTCACCCGGAAGGGTCTCAAGGCGCTTGGGGGAGGGGAGCTGCTACTGCTCAAACAGCCAGGTCTTGAGCTGTCTCCTGAAGGCGAGGTGGTCCTGGGTCAGTCGCAGGTGGACGGGCAGGGAGTTCCATGTCTTAGCCGCCAGGTAGGAGAAGGATCTTCCTCCGGCGGTGGTCTTCTGTATGCGGGGGACGACGGCGAGGGCGAGGTTCGCGGATCGTAGCTGGCGGGTGGGCGTGCAGAAGGTCAGTTGGTCGTTGAGGTATCTTGGGCCCAGGTCGTGGAGGGATTTGTGTGCGTGGGTGAGGAGTCTGAACGTGATCCTCTTGTTGACAGGGAGCCAGTGCAGGTCTCTTAGGTGGCTCGAGATGTGGCTGCGTCGGGGGACGTCCAGGATGAGTCGGGCGGAGGCGTTCTGGATACGTTGAAGTCTTTTCTGAAGCTTGGCTGTTGTACCGGCGTAGAGGGTGTTTCCGTAGTCAAGTCTGCTGGTGACGAGGGCCTGGGTGACCGTCTTCCTGGTCTCGGTCGGGATTCATCGGAAGATCTTGCGGAGCATGCGAAGGTTGTGGAAGCAAGCTGAGGAGACGGCGTTGACTTGTCTGGTCATCGATAGGGAGGAGTCCAGGATGACGCCCAAGTTGCGTGCGTGGTCCGTTGGTTTGGGTGCGATGCCTAGTGCCGGGGGCCACCAGGAGTCGTCCCATGCGGAGGGCGACGGTCCCAGGAGGAGGACTTCTGTCTTGTCCGTGTTCAACTTCAGGCGGCTGATGTTCATCCATTCGGCGACGTCTTTCATCCCTTCGTGTAGGCTGGCTTTGGCGGTGTCGGGGTCTCTGGTGAGGGAGAGGATCAGCTGGGTGTCATCGGCGTAGGAAATGATGTTGAGGTTGTGTTGGCGTGCGATGGCAGCGAGGGGTTTCATGTAGATGTTGAAGAGAGTGGGGCTGAGCGATGATCCTTGCGGGACGCCGCAGATGACTTCGGTGGCCTCAGAGCGGAACGGAGGGAGGCGTACTCTCTGTGTTCTGCCGGAGAGGTAGGAGATGATCCATTCCAGGGCCTTCCCTTGGATGCCTGTGTTGTTGAGGCGTTGGACTAGGGTGCGGTGGCAGACAGTGTCAAATGCTGCGGAGAGGTCTAGGAGGATGAGTGCCGCTGTTTCGCCGTTGTCGAGCAGGGCTCGGATGTCGTCGGTGGCTGCGATGAGGGCGGTCTCGGTGCTGTGGTTGGCTCTGAATCCTGACTGCGAAGGGTCGAGGGATCCGTTTGTCTCGAGGAAGGCGGCCATTTGCTTGTTGACGATCTTCTCGATGACCTTGGCAGGGAAGGGAAGGGAAGAAGCGAGATGGGGCGGAAGTTCTTGAGGTCGGTCGGGTCAGCTGTAGGTTTCTTCAGTAGTGCGCTGAGCTCGGCGTGCTTCCACCTGACGTTGCCTTCCTCACGGAGACCTGGATGAACACCTCTTCAGCTCCCGACATCGCCATCGCCATCCCAGAGGGCTACAAGATCGTCCGGAGGGACCGAAACGCCAACCAGATGGGAGGAGGCATCGCCATCGTCCACAGGAGCACCATCCGTCTCACGACCAGCACCGACAACACCCTGACCAGCGCCGAACACCTGCATTTCCAGATCCACACCGACCCGAACACCACCCTCAGAGGCACCCTGATCTACCGACCCCCTGGACCACGCACACAATTCAGCGAGGACATCGCCGACTTCGTCAGCCCGCATGCCCTCCCCTCCGCTGACTACATCCTCCTGGGAGACCTCAACTTCCATCTAGAGAACAACAACGACCGCAACACCAGCACCCTGCTCGACAACCTCGCCAACCTGGGACTCAAGCAACTGGTGTCCACCCCCACCCACCTCGCCGGACACACACTCGACGCAGTCTTCTCCTCCAGCACAGACATCGACTTCAGCCACGCCACTGAGCTTCAATGGACGGACCACAGCTGCGTCCACTTCACCTTCAAGAGAACGACGACCCACCACCACCAGCAACAGGCCGCCCGCAGAAGCTGGAACAAGATCACAGCACACCAGCTCGCCACCTCCCTGAACCAGCACCCTCCTGCCAGCTCAGCGAACCCCAGCCAGGCCGCCGACAACCTCACGAAGTGGATCAGCAACTGCGCGGACGAACTCGCCCCACTGAGGACCCCGCCTAGCAGACCCGGCAGCAAGAAGGCCCCATGGTCACCGATGAACTCAAGAGCTCCAAAAAGAACTGCCGAGCCCTCGAGAAAGTCTGGAGAAGGGAACCGACACCGGACAACAGGACCTCCTTCAAACTTGCCACCCGGAAACACCACCAGCTGATCCGCGCCGCCAAGAAAACAGCATTCAAGGACCGGTTGGACAACAACGCACACAACTGCAAGGAACTCTTCAACATCGTGAAAGAGCTTTCCAACCCCAGCGCAGGAAACAACGACATCACCCCATCGCAAGACCTCTGCAACTCCCTCGCTTCATACTTCCACAACAAGATCGCGGACATACACAACAGCTTCAACAACCAACCAACGCACACCATGACCGAACAACCTCCCCCCCCCACCACCACCCTCCACGCCTGGACCCCGATCAGCACCGAAGACACCATCCGCACGATGAACTCCATCCACTCCGGATCACCGACCGACCCCTGCCCTCACCACGTCTTCAACAAGGCCGACGCTGTCATCGCACCCCACCTGCGAGACATCATCAACACATCCTTCGACACCGCCACCTTCCCTGAGAGCTGGAAGCACGCCGAACTCAGCGCTCTACTCAAGAAACCCACAGCGGACCCCACTGAACTCAAAAACTACCGCCCCATCTCGCTCCTCCCGTTTCCAGCCAAAGTCATCGAGAAGACCGTCAACAAGCAGATGGCCGCCTTCCTCGAGACGAACGGATCCCTCGACCCCTCACAGTCCGGCTTCCGAGCCAACCACAGCACCGAGACCGCCCTCATCGCCGCCACCGATGACATCCGAGCCCTGATGGACAATGGAGAAACAGCGGCCCTCATCCTCCTAGACCTCTCCGCGGCTTTCGACACGGTCTGCCACCGCACCCTAGTACGGCGCCTCAGCAACATCGGAATCCAGGACAAGGCGCTGGAATGGATCATCTCCTTCCTCGACGGAAGAACACAGAGAGTCCGCCTACCACCGTACAAGTCAGAGGCCTCCGAAGTCATCTGCGGCGTCCCCCAAGGATCATCTCTGAGCCCCACCCTCTTCAACGTCTACATGAGCCCCCAAGCGGCCATCGTACGCAAACACAACCTCAGCATAATCTCCTACGCCGACGACACCCAGCTGATCCTCTCCCTGACCAACGACCCAGCCGCCGCCAGAGCCAACCTGCACGAAGGGATGAAAGAGGTAGCCGAGTGGATGACGACCAGCCGCCTGAAACTGAACTCGGACAAGACGGAGGTCCTCATCCTGGGCTCCTCACCCTCCGCCTGGGACGACTCCTGGTGGCCTCCCGCCCTGGGCACCGCACCCAAACCGACAGACCATGCACGAAACCTGGGCTTCATCCTGGACTCCTCCCTCTCCATGACCAGGCAAGTCAACAACGTCTCCTCGGCGTGCTTCAACATCCTACGCAAGATCTTCTGGTGGATCCCCACCGAGACCAGGAAGACAGTCACCCAGGCCCTCGTCACCAGCCGACTGGACTACGGCAACGCCCTCTACGCCGGTACCACCGCTAAGCTCCAGAAGAGACTCCAGCGGATCCAGAACGCCTCGGCCAGACTCATCCTCGACATCCCACGAACCAGCCACATCTCCGGACATCTGAGAGACCTTCACTGGCTCCCCGTCAACAAAAGAATCACCTTCCGCCTCCTCACCCACGCACACAAAGCCCTACACGACCAAGGCCCGAGCTACCTCAACAGCCGAGTCAACTTCTACGCTCTTAAACGCCACCTCCGATCAGCCAACCACGCCCTCGCCGCCGTCCCCCGCATCCGAAGAGCGACTACAGGAGGAAGGTCCTTCTCCTACCGGGCCGCCAAGACCTGGAACTCCCTCCCTCCCGACCTGCGCCTGACCCAAGACCACCTCTCCTTCAGGAAGAAGCTGAAGACCTGGCTGTTCGAGCAGTAGCGGCACCCCCCCCCCCAGCGCCTTGAGACCCTACGGGTATGTAGCGCGCTTTATAAGTGTCAATGATTGATTGATTGAGCTCTCCGGGAAGGTGGCTGTGTCGAAAGAGGTGTTGATGATGTCTCGGAGGTGGGGTGCGATGGTAGAGGCGGCCTTGTTGAAGACATGGTGAGGGCACGGGTCGGTCGGAGATCCGGAGTGGATGGTGTTCATCATGCGTGTCGTGTCTTCGGAGGTCACCTCGGTCCATGTCTGGAGAGTGGCGGCGGGGTGTGTAGGTTCGACCGATGGGTGCGGGGGTGGAACGCCGAAGCTGTTGTGGATGTCGGCGATCTTGCGGTGGAAGTACGAGGCGAGTGAGTCGCAGAGGTCCTGCGTGGGAGTGATGTCGTTGTAGCCGGTGCTGGGGTTGGGGAACTCCTTGACGATGTTGAAGAGCTCCTTGCTGTCATGGGTGTTCTTGTCCAGTCGTTCCTTCAGGGATTTCTTCTTGGTGGTGCGGATGAGCTGGTGGTGTTTGCGGGTGGCGAGTTTGAAGGCAGTCATGTTGTCGGCGGTCTTGTCGAGGAGCCAGGCCTTCTCGAGGGTGCGGCAGGCCTTCTTGGAGTCCTTGAGTTCGTCGGTGAACCAGGGGGCCTTCTTGCTTCTGGGTCTGGTGAGTGGGTTCTTCATTGGGGCGAGGTCGTCGGCACAGGAGGTCAGCCACTGCATGAGGTTGAGGGCAGCTGTGTTAGGGTCCGTTGTCCTGACTGGTGGGTTCTGGCTGAGGGAGGTGGTGAGCTGGTCGACGGTGATCTTGCTCCAGTTTCTGTGGGGAACCTGCTTCGGGTGGTGGTGGATCGTGTTCTTTTTGAAGCTGAAGTGGACGCAGCTGTGGTCAGTCCAGTGAAGTCCGGTGGAGTGGCTGAAGGTGACGTGCTTGCTGGATGAGAAGAGGGGGTCGAGCGTGTGGCCGGCGTAGTGGGTGGGGGTGTTGACCAGTTGCTGGAGTCCGAGGTTGTCCAGCAGGGCGGGGGTGTTGTGGTCGTTGTTGTTCTCCAGGTGGAAGTTGAGGTCCCCGAGTAGGATGTAGTCGGCGGAGGGGAGGGCGCGAGGGCTGATGAAGTCTGTGATGTCTTCGCAGAACTGTGTGTGTGGTCGAGGGGGTCTGTAGATGAGGGTGCCTCTGAGGGTAGTCTTGGGGTCGGTGTGAATCAGGAAGTGCAGGTATTCGGCGGCGTTGAATGTGTCGATGGAGTCAGTCGAGATGCGGATGGTGCTTTTGTGAACGATGGCGATGCCCCCTCCGGTCTGGTTGACGCGATCCTTCCTGATGATCTTGTAGCCGACTGGGATGGCTATGGCGATGTCGGGTGCTGAGGAGGCGTTCATCCAGGTTTCCGTGAGGAAGGCAACGTCAGGAGATGCGGTGTCGAGGAGGTTCCAGAGTTCCACGGCGTGTCGGTGGACGGAGCGGGTGTTGAGCAGGATGCACTTTAAGTGGTTGGTGTAGGATCGGCAGGCGAAGGGTCCATGGGTGCGTCGCGGGGATGCTCGGTAGCACCCGGGGGCTCGGGCGGTGTTGAGTGCGATGATTGTGGCGGCATCGTAGGTCCTGCGGGGGGGCTGACGGGCGCGGGGCCAGGGGGTCTGGCGCAGACGGGCTTACCTTCGGTGCTCAATCGGCGCTCCCGCTGAGCGCGTCCGCTGCGCGGTCGCTCAGGGGGCGTCATAAGTAGGAGCCGGGAGGGAGGGTCAGCCGGGAGGCGGGAGACGGGAGGACCAATGGGTGAGGAGGGGAGGCGGGGCTACGGGGCGGCGGTGGGAAAGCACGGAGGTGACCGGGGCAGCGGGGCCGGTGAACAGGTGAGGAGCGGGGGCAGAGGCGGCAGGCTGCGGGCAGAAGGCGGACCTGAGGAAGATGCGGAGGGCAGCGGCGGAGAAGAGGTGAGCGGTGATCTGCAGCGGTCAGGACGCGGTCAGGAAGCGGTCAAGAAGCAGGCAGGCGAGCGGCCAGAGCAGCGTGGAGGGAGCGACCGCCTGTGGGGGCACAGGGGTCAATCATCGTGAATGATGCGGGCGTTTTCGGGGGACGGATACGAATTCCCTCTCTAGTCTTAATGGGGTTATCCTTCTTAAAATAATTTTGAATTTTCTGCATAAATGACCTCTTTCTCTTTTCTCCGTACATTTTAGGTGAAGATCTTTTTATATATTCGTCTCTGGCAAATCCTAAATATCTCCTGTCTGGGCGATTCCCTATTAGTGTTGGATCGTATTTCCACATACAAACTCCACTTTCCAATACTATTACAGCTTCTATTCTGGCAACCAATTAGATTCTCTCTTACACTTGAGGTTTGACCAATCCCAGCGCTGCTTCTATTCTTTCGAACAATCAAACTCGGGCTCACACTATTCGTCTAGCCAATACTAGTGCGGCCTTTCTGGGACGTCAGTATCACTCCTTACTACTGACCCCTCCTTTACAATTTCGCGTCAGTCACACGCCCGCTGCTTCAACCAATCCCAGCGCGGCCCTCTGACGTCAGTGCAACTCCAGCAACTGACCCCTCCTTTACAAGGCAACACAAACTTATTTTCTTACAATTTTTATACAAATTTAATAAATGACGACATAGAAACATTCGCTACTCTGTCTGCTCCGCTAAAACCAAAGAACAGTATTTCTTTTACTGCGGAAAAACCTTACCGCTTACTCTTCACACACTGCGAGTAAAACTCTTCCGCTTACTCTTCACTCAAGCTCCGAGGTACCTGCTACTCCTTCGGTATTACCCTTTCTAGGTGATATAAGACCAAAGTTTCACCAGTGAACTCTTTTGCGATCAATCACTCACTTTTATACGAAAAATAATCCCCAAGTCAGCACTGCCAGCCCTGCATAGCTTTTCAGTGCTATTCCAACAGACCAGTAACCTCACTGCAGTGTGGCTTCCATTCACCACACCCTATTCAATATTCCTGGGAATTTCCAAACAACATATACCAAAATACAAACAGGTTTGCAAATACATAATCAATAACTCAAATGTCGATCTTCATCACCTAACTAGTTAATAAAAAACCATAGCTCTGCAACCAGAAAAACTGATCCAGCGGATTACCAGCTTGAGATACTCACAAACCACATGCTCACCTGGGCCCATAATCACATATTCACATAAGCTGGTAAAGTACCGCTGGGGTCAATTTGTTGTGATATGCCTCTAAGTTTAATTTACCTTAACATTTTCTAATAATATCTTTTCTGAATCAAAAAGTACTTTCGTCTGGTCAATGGACCTTTTAGTTAAGCTAGTATAAGGTGAAATGACGTAAATTGAATATTTTAAATAACCACAGACTCGGGAAGAGGTTAAATGTTTATCTAGTTAAATTCATGTGAGCCAAAGCAAAATACAATTCGTACACCGTTTTCTCCAAGGAAAGAAAGTCAATCTATCAAATATGTCAGTAAGATCATCTAAACAATATTATTACAAAGACAGTACCTGGAGAGGAAAAAATAGAGCAGTACAATGACCTACTACACAGAATTATAATTACCTAGAATGGTGTGGAAACCAACCCCTTGCCAAGGAGCTGGAAGGGTCCCCTGGGACAGCTCAGGTGACAAAGGTTTCAGGACAGGTTTCATGGACACGATAGATGACCTCTTCTAGATGCGACGCCTGCGTCACACTCCTCTCTGACTATCTTCCTCCTCGATTCTTCCGCGATCTTCTTTTAATTCTTTGCCTTATTTCCCTCCTCCATTCTTCTGCAATCTTCTAATTAATTAGATTTTGGCTTTAAGTTCTGCAATTCGATTCTTCTTCAGTATTTGATCAGCTCTCAGACAGCATCCCGGTCTCTCAGCTTCTCAGCAACACGAGCAGCTATCTAACTAAAATACCTCAATTATACTTTTCTAATGGCATGTACCAGCCCTAAATGTTTCAAATTTATGAAACTCCTAATTCTGATTGGACAGGCAAGGGGGGAATGATCATCACACCATGCTAAGTTTTAACAATTTTCTAGTTCGTTGTTCAGTGGTCCCGCCCCTTAATTTATTTTGCCAAGCTTTATTTCCCACCCGCATTTCACATCTTTATCAATAAAAAGAATACATATAACAGTTGTCTTGTTCATCCTGCAGGATGTCCATGACTTTCCCAGGACATGTTGCGAATGTGGCCTTGGGACGGGATCCAAGCACACCCTCATGGCTTCTGGCTGGTTGTCACTGCGCCTGCGTGAGGAGTCATGTGAAGTATAGACTTTAGCATCGCTCAGAGGCCCAAATACGAACTAATAGAGAGGTCAAAAAGAAACATGTTAAAATCAAAATAAAATTATTTCACTGTATACCACCTTACTCTAATCCCATTTACTTCTAAAAGGTCTCCCTGCATTAGCATTTAGTAAATAGCATGTTTTAGTTTAAGCAAGGCAGATGCTTAGCATGTGAGCTTTCAAGCGGCCATTTTAGAAGCAAGTGCGCAGAAGCAGAAAGTTCCGTCCAAGCTTTAGTCCGTCATCCTGCGTAGATGCAGTTTACGCATGCGCAGTGCAAATTCCCATGTTAGCAGCCATTTTAAGTTTCACTCGGGTTACTTGTTAGTAAGACACATGCGCAAGCTTCTTTTAAGCTAAATATATGGAATGTGGGGCATATTAGTCTTTACAAACATGATTAATACAGTATTACGAGTTATTTGAGAGGATTGCTTCCAAGCAAGTTTATTTTATAGGAGTCCTTGCTCCATCACCATCTACTGCTTGATTCTCTGTGGGGGATGCTGCTATGTGCCGTGGAAGAGGCTGACCAGAGGTTTGTAGTCTGTAATTACTTTGAAGCTCTGTCCATATAAGTAGAGGCAAAACTTGGCATACCCCCATTTGATTACAATTGCTTCTCATTCAATCTGGTCATATCAAAGTCAGTTAGCACCCTGCTCGCAAAAGCTCATTTGTCTCTTCCCTGCTCTTGCACTAGGCTTTCTGTCCCCAGTCCAACAGGGCTGTCATCAACGATTAATTTGGGTTTGTTTTGGTGGTAAAGTAGATAATGGTTGTGCCATGGAGCAGCACCTTGTTAACCTTCTCGAAGGCCTGTTCATGAGTGGTTCTCCATTCCCATCTCGTTTGGGTTTTGTGATGGACCTCTGCGGTTCTGTCGAGGTTGCCAAATTTCGAATGAAACGATCGCAGTACTTTGCCATCCCTAGGAAGCTCATAACGTCTGTGGATAGGTGAGGGTCGGGGTATTCCTAATGTTATCTGACTTCTTCTGGTTTATTTTCACTCTGTCGTTTGAAAATATTTAGCTGTAGAATTCAAAGTGGTCTTCAAAGAACTTGTTGCGGTGGAGCGGGAGGCCGTGGTTGAAGAGTCACTTTATGATGACTCTCGCGTGTCATTGGTGTTCTTTGATAGGCACTGAAATGTGTTAGTTTTCAAGAAGGCAGTCATATTTTTTTGTATCATTTAGATACCAACTATTTTCAGGACTTTGCTCATGGGTAGGCTCTTACAGCCCAGCCAGACGCTTGGCTCTGCTCTCTGTACATTTGTGGGCTTTCCCACCTCTAGGAAGGGAAGAAGACACATCTAGACTGGCCTAGACTGGAATGGTTAAAAAGAGAAGGAAGAAGAAGAACTGGCCTGGACAGGACCAGCACACACCGCAGATGGTGAGAAAAACATTAAAAGACTGCAACGGAGGACCTGTATATCTTATGGAAGTTCCTTTTCTACTTTCCTCTCTAACTTATACCCTCTGCCCTCTTTTAATAATTAATTTATTTTTTATATATCCGCACAACCACATGCATAGTGTTTCTATGTGCTGTAAATAACATGTCATTATCCAATTTATGTCACTCCTATTGCCTTTATGGGACTGCTGCCTCATAATAAGACATTGTTATCCACTATTTTGCTGGTAATAAAGCCAAAACAGAGGAGTTATTACTCTATACTGCTGTTTATGCCTTTGTTTCTCAGCTGAACACCAGTGATAGTGTACCGTAGGTGACGTGCACTGAACCTTTTGTGATGCATTAAACAATCTACCTATCTCCAGGCAGCAACCAAAATATTAATTGGCCTTCAATTTCTGTGGCCTCCACTAGAGTTAGCATCTGGTTGGTATTATACCAGCATTTTAGTGTCTCTACTGGTACAAGAAAAAAAAAAAACCAAAAAATCACCTAAAGTCTGTATTTGTTTTCCCCCTTATGGGTACATACTTGAAACTGTAAAAGTAAGAAGAAAACACTTTACAATATGTTCTACAGCTACTCTAATGATCCCTGACTGATAATTAAAGTGAAGAAACACTGAAATGCCATGTTACAAATGTATAGGCAATTTCACATAAAGTTCTTCTTAGGAATCGTGTCTGGGCTTTTGCTAAATCTTAAAACGTAAACAGGTGGCTGGTATTTTTCACAGGGTAAAGGAGGCAAACCTAACTTCCAGCCCTTTTCTGATCAAATTAAAGTAAAATGAGACCCAGAAGTACATGAAGAAGGCACTAATACACACAACATGCTTAGAGCAAAAGTTACAGAATTTTCCTGTCAAGCCTCTCTCTCCCAGAAGCAGTGTGTATATATATGTTAACAAGAGTTCCTAAGTAGCATTTTGATTCTCAGTATACAATATGAAAAGCATTGTTTACACATGAAGGTCTTGTCTGCAGTGGATGATAATACAGTTATCGATCTGAAGAACTAATTGATGGTAACCTTTGTTTTCCCCTTCCCTGGTATTAGGCCAGAAGAGGGAGGGAGGGGCAAGACTTACCAGCACATACAATGGAAAACACAACCAACACAATGTCATGCTGATTTCCAGCAGGCTTATTTAAATTAGACGAGTGTGTGCACTCATTGAATTGAAATGCGTGGCACTGCAATAGGAGCTGTGCGGAATCTCAGGCGCACACTTTAGAGGGAACAGAACTTGTCACCCCTCATTATTAAGGTCCTTCCAACGATAACTATTCAGATACCTTATAAAATGACAGCAGGTTTACTTTCAGTGATTTGGCTTTGTACCATCCAGTGGGAACAAAGCTCATCACTTCACTTTATAAGACTTCCTCTTTTACTCCATCCCTTCATATCATGGCACATTACACAATTTTCGCCTGTGTCAATAATATATTCCTCTATATCACTCTCGTGCAAATTCCATTTTCACTCTTTCATTAACAGGCAAATTAGATAAGTAATCAGCTTTGTTCTTTCCCCTGCAATGCATTCCAATTAGAAACTGAATTGAAGTAACTAGTAGATAATTATGCCAGTCTAGCTGTAGCTTTCTCAATTTTCTCGTGTGACAAGAAATAAACTAATTGTGGATTGTTCTCAAGCAAAACTCCCTTCCCTACAAGTACTGTTTAATTTTCTCTAAGTTTCATACGCAAGCTAACATTTATTTTAAATCACAGAGCTAATTTTTCTTTAACTTTTTCCACAACCAATTGCAACTTCTTCGGAAACTTCATTTGAGCAGGACCTGCTCCCATGCATAGCAGCTACAGTTCCACATGTGCTGCAAACTTTCAACATGCGGTTGTAGTGCAGGGACAGATGCTACACTCTCCTCCTTGATTAACTCAACATTTTGTGGACATTTAGGAGCCCGTTGAAATTCTGTGTTCTTTATCAATATGTTCCTATCTCTGTAAGACAGGAAACATTTTCTTATAACTTTTGAGTTAACTTGCATGGGGCTAAAAATGAATGTAACTGATCTCTGTCACTATGATGAGGAGAGTTCACAATGCTATCCACCAACCCAGGTTGTGGTTTGACTCCCTCGTTCGACAAAACATTTCCCATGTATTCTACCTCATTTACATAGAAAATACAATGTCACTCCTCAATGATACCTCAAACTTTGTCAAGCATCAGGTGTTCAACTTCAGTCTCAGCAAACACCAGAATATCACCTTGAAACAACTAAATTGGTTAAACCTTTAAACAATCTGTTAATGATCTTCCGGAATGCAAATGCCCTTGGGCCCGGTCCAGATGTCATGCAAAAGGGTTTATTTAGCAGTACCATGAGGTTTTACAGAATCTGTAAATGGCGTGATTCAATGTCCAGTACCTCCTGATGGTGTACTGTCCAGCTCTAAGATCTCACATAATGAACCACTTGAACTGACCTATAGCAGTGATCAGATCCTCCATGCAGGGCAGAGGAAAACTCTCCTCCCAAATGGCATTGTTGAGACCGTGTAAAACCACGAAAAAAAAGTAATCCCCAATTTTCTTTTTGCCGAAAACCACTGAAGGGAGTCATAACTGGTTCGACAATGACATCTTCTTGCATGTTCTGAAGCATGCTAGGCAATTCTACTATCACAATAAGAGGAACACTACGAAATCTGTATTTTACAGACTTAAATAATCCTTCAATTTAAAAGTGTACTTAAAAATCTTGATCTTTTGCTCATTTTCAACAAAACCTGATTACATTTCCGCTCTCAATTTTGATCAGATTTGATGTGCACCAGTGACACAGGGCACTTATCAGGTTTGATGACCATACCAAAATTAGCCTGGTGCCCCCAGACCAACATGTTGCTACTCTTGTAAGCAATGCACACTTTTCCTTTTAAAAACTATCTCTACCTAAAATAATGCAAAGGTACTAGTTACATCTGGAGGTAACAACAGTTTTTCAGGCCAAGCCTTTTTATACTTTTCAGTAGAGATGCTGGCGATATTATTCCTGAGTTGGCTTACAGTTGTATGTCATTCTTTTCAACTGTAAAAGTAAAATTAGTATGATCCGATTTACCGTTTTGCACACTTCTTACGTGCAAAGTATCAATTAAAGATACTAATTAACTTACTTTTGTTTTTTACAGATCAACTTTCATCAGGAATCTCTTGATCTGCAGCACACCTAGCATTACCTCACGGCACATCAAATAAGCTTTATTCGGTTTGTCAGAAACCATCAAAGCACACAATAAAACAATCGCAATCTTTAAAAAGAGAAAAATAATAAAATGCTATTAATACAATATACAGGACAGTGTTCTTTAAAAAATTCAAACACGTAAATGAGAAATAAAGTTTAGAATCTCGGTTAATGAGACAAATACTACATCTGTTCTTTTCAAGCTACAGTAGTACAAGTTTTATAAAAATGTGTCTGTCCTGATGTTAACAGTACATATTGGAATCAATAAAATAGGAAGTCTACTAAAATCAGGTGAAAGAGAAACATAAAAGCATAGCCAATTAGCCAATGTAGTTTAATCTACTTTGATTCAAGCACTTTCCCAATTCTCAAACAGTAACTTGAAGGGAGAGTAGTGTGTTCTTTCTCTCAACTAGGATATAATCTTCCAAATAAGATGATCTTTAATCACTTGAGCCAAACATTAGCTAAGAATCACTTATGGAAAAAGCTATTCAGTCACAGGTGTCTTTTTTTTTTTTTTAATTCTGTGTGCGATTTTGTAGCTGGTGACCTTCAGGTTCAAACAGACTAGGCATATCTATTTCCTGCGGGGGCTGCGGTAACCTGGGCAGAAGAACAAAACATCTTCCTCTGTCTCGAGTGCTATCATGCAAGCGGGACTCTTGTCTGAATTGCTATCTTTTGCCCATTAGATCAATAAAGTTTTTAGCGGAAGGCTATTGAGTCGGAATTGCACCTACAGACTTTTAGCTAGGGAAGGTGTGATTGTGTCAAGGAATACTTCGAACTTTAGGCTGGGGTTAAACCCAAAGAGCTGGTTACTCAAACAGTCTGAAGATGTCTGTTAGACATTGGTCATTTACAAAAGCCAAATAAATTATTTTGAGTACAAGGGCCTCAATATTTTCAGGACTGTTCGAATTGTATTGCAGCAAAGAGATTTTAGTAGCAATATTTATCTCCATCAAACCCTCAGACCACCTCTATATTCTACTAATTCTGGAGTGGACCAGATAAGTACATCAATGGTTTTAACTGTGCCATATATGCGAAGCGTTTGCGGCCCAAGTAAAAAAAGAGGAACCAGAAGGGTGCTGGTAGGCACACAGATGATAGATCGAACAAATTTGTTGTGTTCTGCTTTCAATTTGAGTGATCGTATATACCCAGACGTCTGCACGAAAAAGGGCAGTGCTTAATACTGTGGCGAAGTGTACCTCCAGAGCCAGGGAAATAGATAGAGACTGGGTCTGCTTATGTAACCGCATTTAAAACGGGTGAATCATTATTGTAATCTGTGAGTTCCTTGCAACTTAATTCATGTATAGAGTGAGAAATCTAATACTTTTAGCTATGTCTGTAACTTTATCCAGTGAAGGATTTTTGTATGAAAGAAGCCTTACTTGAACTTTGAACGTTGTTTGAGTAGCATATAGACACCAATTCGTCACAGATTAATAGAACAGTGATTTTCTTTTTCTACTCAAAATAAGTGGCTAGTACCTTTTGAAAGCTCTTATGTCAGACAAGCATCGAAAAAACATTAAAATGTTACCAGACCTGGAGGTCTAGTGACTTAAATAACCTGCTCGACCCAATTATAATGCTCTGAACCCATAAACTTGTTTTAAATTATGTGATCCTTGGCAAAAATTCTAATTCACGGAGTCGCCATTTTCTTAACTATCACACGTGAGAGCATCTTCAAATACACGAGTTCAGCATGTCTGCTTTACAAAAAACTTGTTTGATTTAATGCACTAACCCGTTGCTCCATTGTGAGAGGGACGGGCCGAAAAAGAATCTCGGAGGCCTCATCAGGTGGATCAATTTTGGCGTATTTTTATTGTGGTGGGCATAAACAAAAGCCACCAGGAAAGGTAAGGGTCTTCTTTTCTTCTTTGTGGATTTCTTTATCCATGGTCTTCATCCGATACAGTCGAGCTTCCACTGAGAGGATGTCCCCAGGAGTCTAAAAAGAGAAGAAGAAGGTAGCGGTAAGTATAACTGCACTCTGGGATTAAAATTCCAGGTCAGGGCCCTTCACCGTCCCGGGGAGTTTGTGGAAATCATGCGACAGAAAAGAGTGCACCGAATTACCAAACAAAGAAATATGACAAAACAACCAAATATGACAAAACCAAGCAAAATAAGAAAGACCAGGAGGATTCTTATCTTCTTAAAATCGGTAGCCAACACCTTATCTTCAAGTTACTGATTATTGCTCCAAAAATCAGGTAATCTCTGGTCCAAAGATGAGGCACATGCAAGGTAGTGTCGGAAGATATTCCGATCTTTTAATAACTCCCGCACAAGTCAAGACGGTTTACCAAATAAAGTATACGTTTTGCAAGCGGGGTGAGCATCAAGGGAAGCGCACAGAAAGCTGGAAAACAGTTACGTAGTTCTAGGCTTCTCTCCGTGCTTTCCTCCCTCAACCCCCTCACTCCCCTCCCGAACCACGTATCGCAGGGTCCGCAACTCTCTTGTGTTGCGGCGGCTTGAGAGTGTCCTCCCGGGGTATCCACCAGTCCTCGCACCAGGTCTCAAGGCTTCCGTCTGGTTCCTCGTCGCAGTGTGTGGCGTCAGCTGGGTTCTCCTCCTCCTCGGGTGGGCTGTCCACTCTGTCTTTGGCCTCGGTCCTTTGACGCGGCGTCTTCCTCCCTCGAAGGAACTGGGCTCCTTCTCTCCTCGAATCTCGGCGTCTTCCGGTTTTCCCGGGACCGCCTCACAAGTTGGTGGCCCCGCCTCTCTCTGCTCCCATTGGCCTTGACATACCGGAGGCCGGGCTTCCTCCTGTACGTGAGAGGCATTGGGGAAGATTAACCCTTGCTTCGCCGGCTTCTCTGGGACATTGGCCCTGACTACTGAGGATACCTGCGGTAAGTGGAGTAGATGAAAAGCCGATGCTGGGTCTCCCTCCTCACATCCATATATTTAAACAAATCTACCCTCATATAGAATACACATGACACCCGACTTGCTTCTTACTTCATTAACAGCATTATCAGTGCTAGGGCTTGAATGTTTCATAAATCATGTTTAAAAACTACCACTTTTAATAACTCCATAACTAAAGCATGAAGTGTTAGCACTCTGTAATTTGCAATCAATAGATTTTCCATTGAAATGGCCACAGATTTTCACACTGACCTGCGATTTTCATAATAAAACTATATAGTGTACAAACAATGTTTGGAAATTGAGTTTCTGCAAATATTTGTCATTTGCACTTCAACAAGTAAAGTATTCTGATTTGTTTTGCTCCTATTTAAATCTTTGTTTGCATCACACTTCTGAATTACAATAAATGTGGTTTCGTAATTCCTGATATATTTTGAAATATTTGTACTATTCTTTTATAAAGTATTTAAATGTTGTGTTAGAAAAAATATCCTACAGCGTTTTGTTTCACCATGAATATCATACAGCTCACTAGACAAAAACCTCTTGCTGTAGTTAGAGAAAGGAAAGTAAACGCCATTTTCCAGGATAAGATAAGCAGCAATTAGTAACAGGACAAACTGACCTTTGACCTCTGTCCTTGAACAGATTGCAAAGGTGTCAAGTAAAAACAAGATTTAAAATCATCTTTATTGCTCATTTACTTTCCGGATGAACAGAACACCTGTTCCTTTCAAGCTTAAGTTGACTCACCAGAACGGACCAGTAGGCCCTAAAAATAGCTTGACCTGATAAAATTGACTCGCCATAGTGAGTGGGTGAGTAGATTTTTCGAGTCGTTAAGAGTCGACTGATTCATTTACACTGTGCACCCTTGTGAAGCTTTTGTGACCGTGTACCACAAAGTTGACTTAACCTGAAATTTATTTGGGAGGTAACCGGCATCCTAATACACCTCTAAATGTTTTTACCTGTCCTGACGTCTATTAAAGTAAGTGATCAAAAACATGCATTTGACCCTCCAACCCCAAATAATAAACCAATTTATTTTTCTATCTTGTTTACATTTTTGTCTATTGCTCACCCCTAATTAAGCATTAAAAGAGCAAAACTACAAATGCAATGTTTCAGGAGGTTCATCAGGATCCTGGAAGAATGTGGATTGTGGTGTAACAGGCTGCATTCTAACAGTTGAACTAGGAATACAAATGGAATCACCATTAAAGTAAATGATCTAGCAGTACAACGAAAGCATTAATGAATGGCACTGGTAGGAGCTGATATGATAATTTTGCAAAATTGGCCAGAATTTATAAGGCGTGCTAGTCAGGTTCTGGGGAAATTGTTGCCTTTATATCAAGACTGTAGATTAGGGACACACAGGCTTCTGCAAAAATATAAACTGTTCATTGCAGACAGTTCCAGGCGTTTTACCCTCCGCATTCAGATGCACGATTAATCTTGTGCATCACTTACAATGGCAAGCATTTCAGTGCTAATGAAAATTAGCCAGGATTCATTAAGGAGGGAATTAATTTAATGTAGTGTTGTTTAGTTCATAATGTTTACTTTCTGCATATTCATAAACGCTGCATTCATTATAGTTAGGGCTCCTGGTTTTATAGTATTTATTTTGTTGACATTTCCACCTGTATTAATGCATATTCATTTTGGCTCATTTTGCTGTCTTTATCCATTTTTATTTTCTTTACAGTACAAATAAAGCTGCAGTTGGTATATTTCCACGTTTATTTAACTGCTAAATGTATACTCATTTGAATGCCCGACAGGTGTTAGCTATATGCAGTTCAATATAGTCATCTAAAAATACTTGTGTTTTAGAATAACATAAACTGCTGTATATCTGCATGTATTCAAGCTTACTTATGAAATCTTTTTTTTTTATAATTGTAAATCCGCACACATGATACTCAGGATAGGCAGTAGTGGGGATTATCCAAATAAGACACATTTTCTGTATTTTCCCGTATTTAAATGTAAATGCAGACAGGAAAATAAATATTTTCTACCTGCATTTATTTATAAAAATCACTGAAAATGGAAAACTGGGACCCCTAATTATAATATTTACCATAATAGTTTTAAACATTTCATGAATTAAATTGACTTTAAATTAAGCCTTCTAAATGACAGCAATAGCCCCTCGGTAATAATCACAAAGAACCTTTTTTTTTTTTTTTAACCATGTGTTGAACATTAAAGTTAATGAGAACTAGTGCTTTGCATGCGTATAAAAAAAGAATAGTCCAGTAGCACAGTGAGCCATAACATTCTGGGATAGTTCGACCCCTGTTTAGTGACGGAGTATACTCTGTGTCGCTGATGGATACTAATGTATTACTGTTAAGTGCCAAACTTTTTATTTATTTATTTTTTTAAATGTGTTTATTAACACTTTCTTAATTACATTACAAAAACATCGTTGAGCAGCGAAACGCGGTAACATTTTCGGTGTAGCAGCAACATAATACACGGACAATGATCGACAATCAAATAATTGCATCATATTCTTATACATTACGGTGGGCCCCTTCCGGTGGTACTACCCGTGCACCCCCCTTAGGGGATCGGTGTGAGTCAGAGAGTGAAAGCCCATAATGTGCGAGCCATGGCTTCCATATTTTCCAAAACATTTTGGGGCAGCCCCGTACTTCATATGTCGTCTTTTTCCCCAACATATACATATCCATGCTTTTTTTGCCATTCTGCTAGAGATGGAATCACCGTTGCCCCCCATGCCTTGGCCAAATCACGTTTTGCCACCACTAATCCCAATTGAAGTAGTTAACTTTGGTTTGGGGAGATCAGTTTCAGTAGATATGCCCAGCAGAACAAACTGAGGGTTAGGAGGAATCATCTCACCCAGAACAAGTCCCAGCTCCTCTAACAGGATGTTCCAATTCCTCTGAATCTGAGAGCATTCCCACACTGTGTGAAAGAATGTACCTGCCGACTCTCTACAGCGCAGACAATCTGGTGTCTCTGCCCTTCCTATGCGGTGCAGATGTGCCATGTCATAGTACACTCGGTGCAGAAATTTAAATTGGATCAGCTGGAGCCTGGATTTGATGGCCACCTCTTGGGGGTGCATCAACGCCATTTCCCAGTCCAGGTCCTCCATCTCACCTAGTTCTGATTCCCATTTAGCCCACAGTTTTTGTGAAGTGTCTGGCTTGTTGTTAATGAGCGTCCTGTATGTCCAGGAAACGGCCTTATCTACGAGCTCCCCATCAGGAGTCGCCCCTCCAGCGGTGCATATTCGGGAATGTCAGTGGTGTCTACATGTTGCGCTCTCCACGCATGGGCCAACTGTATATATTTGTAGAATTGATTTATTCATATTGTATTCGACCTGAAGATGTGCAAACGTAACCAGCTCTTTACGATGTAGTTTGTCTTTAAGTTGCAATATACCTAGTAAGTCCCATTGCTGTAAACCTCGTAGTTTTGCTATTTCCCGGAGTCGGTTCCCCACCCAGAGTGGAGTTTCCTTAGTGACTCGACCATCCCATTTCATTTGTCTCTCAGCCTGCTTCCAGGCTGTTATTACAATCCGTGTCGCAGTCAGGAGTTGGGCAGCTCCTTTATCCCCATATAGATAGTGTGTGTATGGGTGCTTGATAAACTGAGTACGTTCAAGTACATATGTCGGGTGATCCCTCTCTACATGTTTCCATTCATTCACAACTAAATGTGCCGCCCAGTAGTATGCCCTAAGGTCAGGCAGGGATATACCACCATTGTATTGATTGCGTTGCAACGTCGCCAGTGCTATCCTCGGCGGCTTCCCTCCCCAGAGAAATGTACGGAGCAGATCATCAATTTTGTTAAACACCTCAATCGGTATGAGTTGGTAGGTGTTTTGCAACACATACAAAAATTTAGGGAGCACCATCATCTTATATAACGCTGCCCTTCCAAGCAGCGTTAGTGGCAGAGTCTTCCACCTTGCAACATCCGCTCGAAAATCCCTAAGCACCCTGTGAAGATTACGGTCCAACGCCATAGTCGGGTTTGTTGTAACATATATCCCAAGGCATTTTATACCTTCCGGCGCTATCTGAAGTTGGCTGGGGCAGGCTATATGGCAGCCGCCCTCACCTGCAGGATACAGGTATGACTTCCCCCAGTTAATTTTGTATCCCGCATGCATACCATATGCTTCACAGCAGTCCATTATTGCGGGGAGTGTCGTCTCCGGATTCGTGACATATAATAATATATCGTCCGCATATAAAGATATGCGTTCGTCAGTCTCTGCTTCTTCTCCACTCATAAATCCCGTGATGTCGGGGTGCAATCGGATCACACAGGCGAGCGGCTCCAACACCAGGGCCAAAAGCAAGGGCGATAGCGGGCACCCCTGTCGGGTGCCCATGCCTATTGGGAATTCATGTGACAGTACTCCATTGACTCTAACCCTGGCCACGGGTTTCTCATAAAGTACAGCTATCCACCGCCTGAATACCGGGCCAAATCCAAACTTCTCCATAACAGACATAAGTAAAGGCCAGTGAACAGTGTCAAATGCTTTTTCAGCATCAAGGGAGAGGACCAGGTTTGGATCTTCTCGGTCACGAATCACCTCCAACCAATTATGTAGCCGTCGCAGGTTTAGCCTTGTCGACCTCTTAGGCATGAAACCCGACTGTTCCCTATGAATGAGGCCATTAATTACCACGGCAAGCCTATTTGCTAGTATTCTAGCTAATATCTTGGTTTCCATATTTATGAGGGAAATAGAACGATATGAGCTACACGCCTGCGGTGGTCTGCCCTCTTTTGGAAGCACTATAATCGTGGCCGTACGCAAGTCTTTAGGTAGGCTCCGGCGTGTGCGCCTCCAAATATAATTGGAGGAGCTGTGGGTCAAAAAGCGTCGCATGTTGCTTAAAGAATTCTGAAGGTAGCCCATTAGGACCCGGTGCCTTCCCAGTTTTCATTTGGCCAATAGCCAACGCGATTTCTTCCTTTTTAATTTTATTATCCAATGTCTTGGATTCCTCATTTGTCAAGTTCGGGATCTGTATCCCTTGAAGATACTCTTGTATGCGGGGTATCTCGGCTAGACCGCTGCGTGTAAAAGGCCCCATAGTAGTCTGCAAAGGCGTTGGCTATTGCGATAGGTGTCAGATGAGTCTGACCATCCTCTGTTTGGATCTGTGAAACCCATCTATTGTCTAGTTCCTGCTTACTAAGCCATGCCAATAACCTACCAGTCTTGTCAACTACATCATACAGGCGCCGATGCATGGCTTGTGTCGCATTTTGTGCGTCTTTTTTGGCCAGCGAAAGGTATTCCTTTTTTTTTATTTTTTATTCTTTTTATTGAACATCAAAAAAGGTCATGTCGTACAAATAATCAGTTTCACATTACAGGGTACCGTGTCATTTACAAGCATTGGTATTGCGTATCATGTTTTCGAAATTTACAACAATGTAACATGTAGTTGGTTTCAGATCATCAATTGTTCGTCAAGGGAAGGAACATTAGGGGGTTCGCACACTCCTCCTCGATACACATTCCACTTAGTCCAGATTGCTATCCATTTCCGGGGGCATCCACGGGCAACGTACACTGTTTTCTCCCTTGCCATACACCAATCCATATCCTCTTTCCATCCTTTTACCATCGGTGGTGCTGCAGCCCCCCAGAGTCGTGCTATATTTCGCTTGGCGACCATCTGCCCAAGTGTCACCCAGAGCCTCCCTTTTACATTCAAGTCTGTGGGCTCCCAGATATTCAAAAGGCATCTTTTAACCTCCAGCCGAAGGTTAACCCCCAGACCACACTCATGCATTCGAGGATTTTTCTCCAGTATTTCTGTATCAGCGGACACTCCCAGATTACTTGCAGGAAGGTACCCTCCAGTCCGCACCGTCTCTTACACATCCCATCTTCACTTCTACCCATGAGCATTAGGTGCCGCCCGAGAGGTAGACCCTGTGTACAATTTTTAGTTGTATCAACCTCAATTTCGCCGAAATGGCGACTTCTCTAGGGGAGGAGAGTGCTTCTTGCCACTCATCGTCAATTTCCAGACCGTCCCTCCCCCATTTCTCCCTAAGTCCCCGCAAAGGGTCTGGAGTATGATGGACGAGTTTTTGTATGTGAGGGATATGCTTCTGTCTGGCAAGTGTCCGTCAAGCAATCTATCCTCGAGAGGAGAGGATTCTGGTAGTGTCGTTCCAGCTGGAATGTTAGCCTGGAGGGAGTGTCTGACTTGCGCGTACCTAAAATATTCCGCGTCAGCCATCTCGTGTGTTTGTTGTAGCAAGGTGAAGGACACCACCCCATTGTCCCCCCCAGAGGTCCCTGATATGAGAGATACCTATGAGGTTCCACTTGTCGAACCCTTTAGTACGCCCTAGTGTTCCCAGCTGTTCAGAGTCCCAGAGGGGAGTCGCAAGCGTGAGTCTGTTGGCCCATCCCAGGTTACGGTCCATCCCAGGTTACGGTTAACCACATGCCATAGTTGCACCGTGTGTCTGGTGGGTCCAGTAAGCGGAAATTTAGCCGGCCTAGAGTAAAGTGCTCTTGTAAAGTCTCCTCCCGGTAGCAGCCATCTATCCATACAGTAGGCTGGGTCGTCCCCGCTTCCGTACATACATTGGTTTATGGCAGATAGTTTCGCTGCCCAATAGTACTTTTTGATGTCCGGAAGGGCAATACCCCCGTCATACCATCCAAGAGTTAACTTCCGGAGTGCTATGCGCGGTTTCCCGTCCCATAGTAAGTCCCTTTGCAGGGCTTCGACATCTTTAAAGAAAACGTGTGGGACTGGGTCAGGGTAATTCTGAAGGGCGTATAGAAAGCGGGGCAATGCCATCATTTTGAAAAGCGCTGCCCGCCCAAGGAGAGACAGGGGTAGTGTTTTCCATGTGCTGGTGTCCCGTCTAAGCCGCTGCATGGGCGGGAGGAGGCTCCGCTCATACCGTATCCTGGCATCTGTGGTGACGAATACGCCGAGGTATTTGAATCCCTCGGCCGCTATCTGGATTGGGCAGTTTCCGGGCAAGGAAGGGGCCTTCCCATGGAGGACATACAGCAACGACTTGCTCCAGTTAATTTGAAAGCTCGAGTTTCTTCCAAAACTGGCAAAGATGTCTAACACCACCCTCAGTGATCGCGAAGGGGAGGCAAGATAGAGAAGGATGTCGTCGGCATAGAGTGAGATCCGGTCCTCCCATCCCTCGGTCCCTCGAAGGCCCCGGATTGAAGCATCCCTTCGTATCCAGGCTGCGAGTGGTTCAAGGGAGAGCGCGAATAAAAGTGTCGAGAGTGGACACCCCTGTCTGGTCCCCCTTCCCAGTGTGAACACGTCCGAGATTTTGTTGTTGACCGCCACTTGGGCCAGCGGCTCCGCATATAGAAGCTGCACCCACCCTATAAAATTAGGGCCGAAGCCCATCTTTTTAAGGACTGCAATTAGGTATGCCCATTCCAAAGTATCGAACGCCATAGTTGTGTCCAATGAGACCACTATCGCGTCTTCCTGGATGCTGGAGCAGCGCCCCAGCACCCCATGGAGACGCCGCAGATTAAGGGCCGTATTTCGGTGAGGCATAAAGCCCGATTGGTCTGGATGTACCAGCTTGGATATAACCAGCCGAAGTCTATTGGCCAGAAGCTTGGCGAGTATCTTGGGTTCTGCGTTTAACAGGGAAATCGGTCTGTACGAGGTGCATTCATCTTTTGGCTTCCCTTCCTTGGGAATGGTAACCAGCAAAGCTATACGTTGGTCTCTTGGCAGTTTCCCCTTTTTCCTGCTGTCCTCGTACATACTTTTCAGGTAGGGCGCCACTCTATCTGGCTTAAGCTTGTATAATTCAATGGGAAGGCCATTGGGGCCCAGCGCCTTGCCCGTGCGGAGATCTCTCAACGCTTTAGCTAATTCGTCATTTGTGAGAGCATTCTCTAAGGCTTCACGATCGTGCCCAGAGAGGACAGGTAGATGGATATCTGCTAAGAAGTCAGAAGAGTCTTCTTCCGTGAGTTCCGAGCCCCTCTGATACGCTTTCTCGAAGTGCATCGCAAACTCTCTGGCTATATCGTGAGGTTCAGTGAGAACCCCCCGCACTACTTTTTAGTTCCGATGCCACTCTTTGCGCCCTCTCTTTTTTGTCCAACCAGGCTATCATTTTTACCTGCTTTGTCTCCCTGGTCATATAGCCGCCCGTCTCTGTCACTCGCAAGGGTTTTCGCAGCATCAGTCGCAATTGCTTTATACTCTGCCGCTTTTATTTGCAGTTGGTGAGACATGGCTGGGTCCGCGTCGTGCCTGCCCTTTCCTCCAGGCCGAGGAGGTCGCGTTCGATCTCAACCAGTTGCTTTTCTTTGTCTTTGCGCCTTCCCGCCATGGCTGATATGGCGTGTCCCCGTAGGACCGTCTTAAACGCTTCCCACAGAGTAGTGGGGGAGTTCACTGTACCTTCGTTGTCTAAGAAATATTGATCAATTGCACGCACCAGCGTGGATTTGGTATCTTGATCGTTTAGGTACCAGGGATTTATCGGCGCGACACAGCCGACTTTCTTCTCTCCTATAGTGAGGTGGACCCATATGGGGGAGTGGTGCGAGAAACCCCTCGCTAAATGCTTGATTTCACGCGTGGTTATGTCACCTTGAAGGGGCGCGAGCACGTAGTCCATCCTCGAGAGGGTATGGTGTGATCCCGAAAAAAACGTGTATTCCCGCAAAGTGGGGTGGCGCAGCCTCCAAAGGTCAATGAGGCCAAATGCCTCAAAGTTGGGGAGCCATTGTTGCCCTGCGCCGATGTCCCGCGGTGGGTGTCTGTCCAACACCCCGGATGCAACTGAGTTAAAATCTCCCCCTATCACGAGATGCCCATCAGGCAGGGAGAGAAGAAGTGTACCAAAATCCTTATATGATTGTACCTGGAGACCTGGGGGGGGGTATGTAAGCCGCCACTAATGTGAGCGTGCGCCTCTCCCACCTCCCCGAGACCGCTGCAAAGCGTCCCAACGGGTCGGCCCACGTGTGTTGTACACTGAAGGGAAAGGTGCGCCTGAGAAGGATACCCACCCCTCGGGACCCTGATGTGAAGCTGGCGTGTGCCGCCATTACTTAACCCCATCTATTAAGCGCTTTACAGGAGTTACCGATTAGATGTGTCTCCTGGAGCAGTGCAGCTTCTGGCAAGTGTCTCTTAAGTTGTTGCAGCACTATACTCCTTTTTATTTTGTCACCCAACCCTTTGACGTTCCAACTCATGAGTTTGAGACTTTTATCCCAGTGCATACCAATTACGATAGTAGAAGTCTCTGAACAACCCACAAAGCCTGTGACACGACCCCTATGCTAAAGACTGTAAAGTTCATGACCACAATGGAAACTCCCCCCGTTCCCTCCCCCCCACACCCAACAATAAACAGTTTAAAACCCACAACCTTCCAATCTCCCTTGTTCCACCCCCCCTCCCTGCTACCCTGCCACGTAGGTTTGAAACTGCCCACATCCCCAACTAGCAGAGTGCCTATCGCCCTAGTAACTAGTCGGCTGTGACGTGGGGAAGTGGGCTAGAGCCAACCCCGGCCGCCTGAGGTTCCCCCCCTGTATTGCTCAAAAAATGGGTCCAGTACGGGATCCAAGGATAATTTATTTATTTATTTATGGGTTTGTACCGCGCTGGACTCGACTCCCGAAGGAGTATCTCCGCGCCATAAGACTACCATATTGCAGCAGAAGAGGAAGATCAAACAGTATATCTTATTAGTTCTGAAATAGGAAGGTTTTTAATTGTCTCCTGAAGGGAAAATGATCGTCACATAGTCTCAAAGATATAGGGAGGCTATTCCATAGGGTAGGACCAGCAACTGATAGGGCTCTATCTCCCTGTCTTGTTTTTTTTGCCCTTGGTACACATAACAGAGCCTGCTTACTGGATCTCAGAGAGCGCATGGGTACATATGGGCGGAATTTGTTAGATAGATATACAGGGCCTCTCCCATGTAGGCATTTATGTATAATGCAGCAGATTTTAAACTTCACCCTCTGTTTGATAGATAACCAGTGCAGCTTTTTAAGTAAGGGTTTAGAGGGAGTGCGGGGGGGCCGGTTTAGGACAAGGCGGGCAGCAGTGTTCTGGACCACCTGTAGTCTGGAAGTGACTCCTTCATTTGCTGCCAGCAATAGTCCATTACAATAATCCAGCCTACTTAGTACCAAAGCCTGTATCAAAGTTTTTCTAGTTGAGTCTGGCAGCAAAGGGAAGACTCTCCGTAACAAACCGATAATGTGGAAACAGGAGCCCACCACTTGGTTGCCGTGGTGTTTTAGGGAAAGCTCCTGGTCCAATCGGACCCCTAGATTTTTCACAACCTGTCTAGGTTCAGGGACTGGGCCAAGGTCTTGAGGCCACCAGTCAGGAGACCACAGGAGTTTGGCCTCCCCGAACAGCATCACTTCCGTCTTTGCCACATTGCATTGCAGGAAGTTAGATGCCATCCAGTGAGCCACTGCTTTCACCCCCTGGGCAAAATCATTCCTGACTTTGGCAGTAAGGGTTTTAAAAGGGAAGAGGAGTTGGGTGTCATCCGCATATGACACTGGGGTGAATCCATAAGATCTCATGATGTCTGCTAGGGGTGCCACATAGATATTAAAAAGAGTAGGGCTTAGACAAGAGCCCTGTGGCACCCCCTTAGAGATCTCCCTCTCCTCCGATCGATATATACCCAAAGTGACCCTTTGCGTGTGGTCTGTCAGGAAACTTCTCAGCCAGGCTAAAGCCTTATCTTCCAAGCCGATGTTAGCTAGCCTGGTGGTCATGATGTTATGTGACACAGTGTCAAACGCCGCGGACAGATCCAACAGGACCAGGATAACAGAATAGCCTTTATCCTGGAACATGTGTAGATCGTCCGCGACAGACAGCAAGGTGGTCTCTGTGCTGTGTCTGGGTCTAAAACCCGACTGGGCGGAGTCTAACCCGCCTGTTATTTCGATATAATTTGACAATTTGTCGGTTGACAAATTTCTCTATTATTTTACCCAAAAAGGGGAGAAGCGAAATGGGTCTTAGATTAGACAGTTCCGTCCAGGGGATTGCAGTGTTTTTCCGCAATGGTCTTACCAAAGCTCTTTTCCAATCTAAAGGAACCTTCCCTGTACTCAGAGAGATATTAATCAGATTCTGAATTTGGGGTCCCAAAACATCTGCAAGCATAGGCATAATTCGTGCAGGGATGGAGTCTAAGGGGCTGCCACTCTTAATTTGAGCAATCAGTGAGATTACCTCTTCTAAGGAGATAGGGGGAAAACTTGCGAGGCACTGAGTAGATTGTACCTGTCGTGTGATCTTGTGAGAGATATTGTTTCCTCCTGCAGCACTCATATTTGAGGCCATAATCCTATCATAGATCCCATCTATTTTCTTCATAAAAAATAGAGAGATCTCATCGCATAGATCCTGGGACGTGACCTCTGCGGTCTCACAAGCCACTGGCTTGGAAAAAGACTGCAAAATATTATACAATACCCTAGAGTCTTTCCCAGCCGCTGTTAATTGCGCTGCAATATGACTTTTTCGGGCCATTCTAATGGCCTTGTGATATATCTTGAGAGAGGTTCTATGCTGTTCTTTGTCCTGAGGTTTTTGGGACTGTCTCCATATTTTTCCATTTTTCTGTTATTTTTGTTTCAGAGATCTAAGTTCTTCAGAGAACCAGACTTCTTGTTTATGTGCCATGCGTGGTTTATATATTTCTTCCGGGATAATGGCGTTGACTACTGCTCTGACCGTCTCCTCAAATCTGTCAAGGGCAGTTACTACATCCCCTGTGGAATTCTCAGACGGGAAGGTTTTATATTTCTCTCTAAAAGCTTCCATGGTGAGTTTATGCCAAGGTCTCCTCTTACTAGCTAAGGAAGTCTGTACTCGTGGCTTATACCTAAAAGCAGTATAGAATTTTAAAATAAAGTGATCTGTCCACTCTACTTGTGTAGGTGTCATGCATTTAATAAAGGATGAGTTCTACAGAACTAAATCCAAAGTGTGACCTGCCTCATGAGTGGGCCCATGGTTTATCTTTTTAAGTCCCAGGGAATCTAAATCCAATAGGAGAGTTTTAGCCTCTGTACATGTCTCGGACTCACTATGTACGTTAAAATCCCCCACCAATAGGAAGTCCTGGTTTTCTTGTATATATGGCGCTAAGGCCTCTATAAGTGTGATAGAGAAATTCCCACTTGGGCCTGGTGGACGATATACCAAAGCTCCCTTCCTCTGTTCTCTGGGTGATGAAATAATTTTAAAAATTAATACTTCCATCACGGGTGTACAGATTTCATCAAGGATGATGATGTTCAGTTCCTCCTTATGAACAATTGCCACTCCTCCTCCTGTTTTATCAGGACGATCTAGCCTGACTATTTTATACCCCACCGGGACGCCCAAGGTAATAGCTGGGACTGAATGTGGCTTAAGCCATGTTTCTGTTAGGAAACAGATATCAGGTATCTCCGTAGAAATAAGGTCCCACACCTGAGTGGCATGCTTCGCTAATGAGCGAATATTACAGAGCAGATTTTTACTCCCCTGGGGAAAACAGTCTATTTTGTGAATCACCGGGACGGTTCTTCGCACTTTAGGGTGTAAATCATCTGATTCATTCAATTGGTTACATTCCTCTCCGAAATGAGTATGACATACCAGACAAGTGAATGGACCTTCTACAGTAAGTCTTTGAGCAGCATTACATATCTTCGGAGGATGATTGCTCATATATTTCAATACCTGAGAGCTGTAGTTTCTCCGGTGGCCGAGCATGGTCTCTGGCCTATATACGTAATCCTCCATTGCCCCCTGGCCCCGTCCTGTCGCGGACGGGCGCAGACGGGCTAGTCTTTGGCTCGTCTTAGGTGCAGGAGTAGGCGCCAAGCTGCGCGCACACGCTGCCCGCTAGGGACGACGAGTGGCTAAATAGCCCTCGAAGAATTGGAAGCTAGAGCGCTAACCGCTCGCCTTCCTGTGTGGGCCTGTCACAGTCCCGCCCTCCTCACCCGTGATTGGCTGATGGGTCGGACCGGGCGAGTAAGAACTTTTCAAACTTTAAACTACGTCTAATCCCTCAATGCGTGCTTGTATGTATTTTTGGAACAGCGTGACACTAAATGTCTAACAACAGAAGGTCCCTACAACACCAAGTTACAATTTAAAAATTACAATTTAAAAGGTAAAAATCATTTTTAAAACGTTTCCTTATGTCAAAATGAGATATACATCAAGCTTTCAATTAATTCCGCTGCAGAACTGGCGTCAAGCGGCGTCGGGACTAGCTGCCACCTATGCCCTTACCGGGGCATAGGTGGCAGCTTCGTGTATGGCCCAGCATACGAAGCAATCATGTTATGCAACACTGGAATGTATTTTTGCACATTGCATTTAACAGTTTAGGCTCAGTCTAATGTTCAGGTGCATGCCCAGCATTGCAAAAAGTTCCTTCAACTTTAAAGGGCCATCTTTCAGTTCAATCAGGCCCCAATGTCCGCCACCCCCTATTCTAGCAATAAGACAATTTATACATTACGGTTTAGTGACATTGTCCCCGGCTGCAGTTCTGGAACCCATGTTCCATCAATCTCTCTGTGCCGCTGGCAGACCCGGACTGCTGGACCTCGATCTCCAGGAGCGCACGTTGCGCCTTTCTGTGTCAGACTGTTCTCCGGGCGATCTCGGTCCGCGGGTGTTGGGCTCCTTCCGGTTCCTCCCAGCCCCAGATGTCTTCTTCTGCTCTGCTTTCCCATCCAGCCAGTCTTGTACTTCAAGTGGAGTGGTGAAGAAGAGCGATTTTCCATCCGCGATTACTTTTAGCTTCGCTGGGAAGAACATCATATATTTAAGTCCCCGTTGTCGGAGAACCGCCTTCACCCCTTCGAAGGATCGTCGTTCTTGCTGGACCTTGAGAGTGAAGTCTGGGAAGAACCGTATGTTGGCGTTGTCATAGTGTAGGTCTCCCTGGACCCTTGCTACCTGCAGCATAGCGTCGCGGTTTCTGTAGTTTAGGATCTTTGCAATAATTGTCATGGGGGCCGCGCCTGGCTTGGGCTTGGGGATCGGTGCTCGGTGTGCCCTCTCCACCTTGAAGAGCGAGGAGAGCCGTTTCGGTTTGAGGTGGTTTAGGATTAGGTCTTCAAGAAAGAGGTCAACGCTCGGTCCCTCCAGTCCCTCCGGGATCCCTACCACTCTAATATTACTGCGGCGGGCCCGCCCTTCCTGATCCTCAAGCTTCAGGGCCATTTGGCAGTGTTGGTGAGTCAGGGTGTTGAGGCGCTCTTCAAATTTTTTGGTAGTTGTCTGGAGTTCCAATACGCTAGTCTCGTTTGCTTTGACTTTATCCGCCGTTTTGCTCATGTCGGTTCTCATCAAATTCATTTCGATGGACATTTTGTCCATTTTTGTTTCGAGAATGGTGCCCAGTCCCTTGATGGCTGCCATTATAGACTGGAGAGATGGTTCCGTTTCATTCTGCTGGTCCCCCTGCAGCCCTTCATCTTGCGGCGCTGTTTTCGGGACTGCATATTTGTCCTATTTATTAGATTGCACTGTTGGGGCATTCTTTGGATTCATGATGGCGGTCCACAGGTTGTATGTGCACCCCTCCAGAGGGCACCTTTCCTCCTGAGACGTTAGTCTCCGCTAAGGCGATTTATAACCACCTCAATCCCGTCTACCAGACTCTGCCTTCCGCTGTCTCAACCGCAGGCCGTGTGGCCGGCAAGGCGGTCCCCACCTCGACTGAGGTATCTGGACTAGGGCCCGGGTGACAGCGCCGTCCAGCAGCTTGATTATGAACGTATGTGACCAGATATTTCATCCGGCGCGCACCTTATCCCTGTGGGGGGGAGGACTCACGGGCACAGGCCGTAATCAATTTACTCGTCGTTTCTCCGTCCAGTGGGTGGGCGGTACATCACACACCTCGGCCGCTCCAGACGCGTCTCGTACACTTAACACAGTGTGTTTCAGCAATTTTCACCCTTGTCGCCTCTGGTTGTAGCCTCCTCTCCGCTGACGGGTGGCTGGGCTCCCCCGTCTAGTTGGTCTATGTGCGTCTCGCACCTCCAGCCGTGCTCTTCTCTGTGCACGCTCAGTTCCCAGATAGAAGGCCAACAAGGATCTATGCAGCATGTGCGGGGTCCACTCCAATCTGTTCTAGACCCAGGGGTAGGTCAGTAGCACCCCTCCAGCTCCAGCCTTAGCAGGGAGCCACCCAGAGGATCCACTGCCTCTCCACCGCAATCTACGCCGCCCCCTGGGCTATGCTTCGCGGCCCTGTCTGAATTCAGGCCCGTACACAGGCGCTTAATCACCCCGGGGGGGAAGGGAAACTAAATCAGCCGCAGCGCGGGAGCTTCACACCAATGCGGGAGGCGCGGTAAGATGGGCCCTTGCAGCCCACCGACCGCGCGCCGCGCCTCCCGCTCAGCCAGTGCTGCCTCACACACCGAGTCTCTCCCACTAAAAGGCTGCCTGACTTTGGGGCGTGTAGATAGAGGGAAGGCTCACCAGTTGCTGGAAGGGCCACAGCCTCTCCCCCTTCCGATCTCCTTCCACTCCCGTCTCCTTCAATAGCCGGGCCTCATCCAGTGATGCGGGGAACGTCGCCGCTCTTCTGTCTCGCCACGGATGGCAATGCTTCTGCGGGCTTACCGGACCGTAGACGGCCACCCGCCGGCCTACACTTGATCGCCCCAGAAAGGGGCAGGGGCCGGTCAATCGAGCAGTCTCCACCCGTGTCTAGGCGTGCAGCGCGAGGGCCGGACGCCTCCTCGGTCGTCCACCGGCCGTGCCTCTCCTCACACGCTGCCGGCACCACGCCCTCCGGGGCTCAGCGCGTCCCACGGCAACGATTCGGACCGCGCTTTTGCAGGTTTCGGGTCTGTCCTGCCTCCTCAAGTGTCCGGCGCAGTTTGGATCACGTCTTGCAGGATTATTAACGGAGATTTGAGGGGATTTGGGCCTCTGCCCCGGCAGAGCTACTCGGTTAGACAGCCACTGCTGTTGGCGCCAAACCACGCCCCCGTGCTTCGCGAAAGGTATTCCTGTCTGAGAAGTTGCAGACTGCACAACAGGGGGGGATCCCCACCCACGCTTGCCCGCGACTCCAGCTGCAGCAGTTGGGCTTCCAGCCCTGTGATCACCTCTTCTTCCTTTCTTTTTTGTGTGCTATAATGTTTTGTGCCCTATCTCTTAATAAAAGGATATTAACAATACATTATTATTTAATAGTACACACTTTGAAAATGAAAATACTTTAAATATATTTTTTTCTAATTTTCAATGCCACCTTAAAGCCAGAAATCCCTGGCAGCAATACTGAGGTGTAAATGACCCAATTTGAGGGCTGCTTATGAATTTACCTCTGTGATAATTAGCTGCAAAGAAGAACAAGAACTATCTTAAGACAAAAGGGCGTCCTATTGTAGACAAAAGATTATACACAGAATAGGGACCATTTGATATACAACAGACGGGTAACAAAAGAAAGCATTTGTTCAAATTATTTTTTTCACAGTAAAGATATGGAGTACAAATACAAATGCTGACCGATATTGCTTTATATGTAATCAAAAGGGTATTGTTCTTTTCTCCGGCTTGTAGGCCTCCCATAGTGTAATAGTAGAATCCACCGACCCCACATTCTCACTAAAATACAGCTCCGTATCCACCCGCAATTCCTTAGCAACTTATGGGTCCTTGAGTACCCACGGTTAAGTGCCAAACTTGAACCGACTCTGAGCAAGTTGATTGGAGACTCGTGGGACACCACCTCTCCATTTTCCCCACTCAAGCTGTTAAGTTGGGACAAGGGAAATCTACCAGGTCTGTTCAGGATTGACCCCTGACATGAAGCAGTGTAGAATAGCTTGATGCCTGATGTGCAGTGAACCATGAGAGAGACCGGAATTCCTCCTTTCAGAAAACAATTAAAGCATTAGATGCAACAGCTACAGTACACTAGTGTAGGAAACAGGGTTTTGTTGCAGTAGCCTCCCACTTTTTGCCTGATATCTGATGCAACTTTGACTGAAAGTGTGCTGGGTTCCTGCTAACCAGGTCCCCAGCACCAGTGTTCTTTCCCAAAACTGTACCATTGCTCCACAATTGGCACCACTTTAGGCTCCATGTGAGTCTCTAGTAAATGGTAACCCTGATAGCTAGGGCATTGGGACTAAAGAGGATTCCTAGGGGGCTGCAGCATGAATTTTGCCACCCTAAAGGACCCCTCACCAAGCTCATGCAAACTGCCATTGCAGCCTGTGTGTCTTGGTGCAGAGAAAAGGGGAGAGTGTATATAGCACACATCCCTATGTGCCATGCCTTCTAAGCACTACATTTCGTATGGGAAGTCACCCCTAAAGCTGGCCTTACAGCCTAAGGCTGGGTGCACTATACCTCATGTATGGGCATATCTGCCTGAGTGCATGTATCCCTGTGACATCTAAGTCAATTCTTAGATATCACAAGTGCACAGGGATCCCATAACGAGTGCATGTGCTGGACGCTCGAGATTACAAGTTTCCCAGCTACATGATGTCTTCACTGTACCCCCAGATGTTTGGTACCAAACATCTTGTCTTAATGAACCTACACTGATCTCCACCTGTGTTGTATATATTAAAAAGTTCACCCACAGGGCTCCTTTAGAGGTGCTCCCTGAGTACTAGTGTCTATACTGACTGGTCTCGACTAGCTAGCCACCACAGACATGTTTTTGCCCCCCTGAGGTGAGAGCTTTCGCTCTTGGAGGTCAGGAACAAAGCTCGCTCTAGGCGGAGGTGTTTATACTTTCTCCACGCAGGATCTGCATTCCAGTGCGGGAAGCTTCAAAGGTCTCACTGCCTTATGTTATGCGACCCTGGCCTCTCCAGATAGTGGAGATGTCCAGACCCCACTTTGGCGGCAAGGCGTGCAGGAAAATTAGCACGATTATGTGTGTCCCGTATAGGCAAGCACCACCCCTAAGGTTGTCTGGCTGATGTGGGCCCATTGGCTACTACCTGTCGCT
Organism: Triturus cristatus; assembly: GCF_964204655.1. Taxonomy (NCBI): domain Eukaryota; kingdom Metazoa; phylum Chordata; class Amphibia; order Caudata; family Salamandridae; genus Triturus; species Triturus cristatus. The sequence goes on from NC_140584.1 coordinate 60,298,815, forward strand.
CCCCTTAACATCCCTACACTGAGTATTTAGGTGGCACCCCTGAATCCAGGAACTCCAATTCGACGGATCAAGAGAAGAAGGACGATGAAGAGTCGGTGTCTGACGAGAACAGCAGAAGAGCTGTTGACTTTTTGGTGTGAAACCCTGCTTGCTCGCAACTCTCTCAACAACCACGACTGAGTGACTTGTCTTGCAAGCTGGAGATCTAACACAGCCTTGGGCAGCCTGCCAGCACTTTGAAAATCGCCTGCAGTCTCCCTTGGAGTAGAGGAGCTACTCCCCTGCAGTCCGCAGGCACCGACAAGCAGCGTCTGGCCCTACCACCTAGAAGCTCACCAACACAACTGGGGCCGCAGACAACCAGGAAGAGATACCCGTGTTCTGGAAGGTTAGATCTGTCTCTCCATCGAGTGTGAAGACACCGGAGCCGTGCAGCGCCAATCCCCGGGTACCAGACGCCCTGCACCAACAGTGAGAGTCCAGGCTGGATTCCCACTGCACCATGACAGAGCAGCTGTCCAGGGATGTCTGCATTACTGAGACCCACTTTGTGAGTAGCCTAGCTGTCCTAATTTGACCTAACTGCGAGGATCAACTTTGCGCACCTGGCCTAGCCGACCTAACCTCTCTGCACCCTAGCCGCCCGGCCTGGGTACCGAAGAATCTGCTGTGCCGCCTTGCTCCAAGACCTCTTGCGACCAAAGCCTCCATTTGGGAGCTCTCATATTTGTCCCCATGTCCCCCTGTGCAGCCTGTTTCCAGGAGACCCCTCCTTCGTAGCGTGCACAATTGCCAACCTTACCAGCACCCTGCTCAACCCATACTGTTTCCAAAGAACTGCTGGTAGTACTTTGGACCTTGGCCCAATACAATCTGAAACCCAGAAGGTGAACCCCTGAAACTGACTGTGGTTACCTTTAGGCCTGCATGTCTTTTCTCTCCATAGGCTTGCATTGTTCGTAAAGGTGCATAACTTTGAAACTTTTATTAGTCTGTAAAAAGTGATAACAAATACAGTACGTACTTTTGAACAACGTTCTTGGTTCTACAGAATATATAAACGTGTTATTTTTCTAATTTGTTCCCGGATTTATTCTTTGAATGTGTGTCTCATTTATTGCCTCTGTGAGTACAACAAATGCTTAGCACTACCCTCCAATAAGCCTAACTGCTCGCCCACACTGCCACAAAAGAGAGCATTAGAATTATCTACTTTAGCCTCTGTAAACCAATTGCGGATCCACTGGACTCTCTACACAGTGTACTTTAATGCACTATATAGAGAGCCAGCTTCCTACAACTGGATATAATGTAGTGGTTCTTCATGTCAGGCAGTTTCTCCTGAGATCCAGAGGTAGGAGGAGTGATCTCTCAGCCTGTAAAAGTCTTGGCTATACCAAGAATCGATCAAAAAATGCAACAGTCCTGCTACCCCCATTTCTCAAACGCTCCAGAGATATATTACCCATATTACTGCAGGATGGTTGCAGAATAACCTTTTAGCCAAAAGTTCATTATGACGCTCAACAGGCCCGTATAGTTCACCCTCCCCCCGGACCATGAATTAACCCATTAAGTTGGAGGTGGTCCTCTTCCAGTTTCTCCAGGAGTATCTCTACTTTTAATACTTTGAAGAAGAAGCCCACAACTGTCATGGCGCTGTCCCATCTGATTCTTGGCACCATTCTGTAACGCAGTACTTGAATGCTGTTTGTAGCATGCCCCTCTCAAGCCGCATAGAAAGGGCAATTCAACAATGAAAAGAACAGATGAGAGGGTGCATACCAAACAACACTCAGGTTTGGATATGTGCAGGAGAAAGAGTGAAATGCATGATCCCCTTTGAGAATTGATATCTCTATAAACGTCTTATCATTCAGCATTGTTTTGGGGGGTAGCTACCGCTGGCCCTGATGTGCCAAACTATTGCGCAGCGGTTCCTAAAGTGAGGGGACAAAGATTGTCCCCTCCGAAGATGAAGTGAGATGGCGTTTACTAGCGTACGTTCAAACTATCCTCCTATCCTGACTCCTCTTGAAGGAGGCACAAGTAGCGAGGAAAAATCTTCTGAGCGAAGGGACATATGTGGTTAATGACGTGATCCTCTTTGTAGGGTAGCTCAGCAGCAAATTTTCAAGGCAATTACATACGAGATATAGAGCTTCAAAATTTACTCTGACCTTAGCTAGTAGCGAGCGTTGAGCCTTTCTTAAGCACAAGACATAAGATTGCTTGAGAAGGCCTAAAATTAGTCATATTACAACTTTCTGAAATCCTTGCGTTTGTCTCAAATGCACATCTGTCAGACAAATATATAAAAAGTTTCCATGATTCACTGTAAAATGAATGAGTGTGCCTCATACTACTCTGGCAAACACTGAATACAGTGTGTGCTTACTACAGGCTCCCAAAAGTGTCGAATTAATTACAATACAGAAAGTGTACTGCCACTTAGTCAGACCCTCAGAGCAAGGCTTTTGTTGCCCCAAGCCACCCCGTGTTTTAGATTTCCATTCAGCTAGACACAAACCAGATGAAAGACCATGCATTTGAAGCCCCAACTATTGGGTAAAAGAAGCCCTAAGAGGTACATCCAACTTGCAGATCACAGTGTTATATTTGTTAGTAGAGAAAATCATCCTAGTGAGTAAATTTAAATGGGTTTCTATCATTGCTAGCCTAATACTGTAGGCTGTTACGGTGTTCTCTCTCTATCTACTCAGTCTATAATTATTCAGTGGTGCACTGAAATGTGTGGCTCATCTTTTCCAGAATCGAAATTATATGGATGATTCATTGAATGCTTTCTCAAAGATGGCTGCAACAAGTCGATTGTTTTGACATTGGTGTTAGGACGAGATTAGAGTGAAGAGAAAAAAAGGATAGAACATTGTTTTATTGTACATTATGTGAGATATATAATTATTTTTCATCAAACTTGTATTATCCACTAGGTGCCCCTTCTCATTGTTTAATTTTATTTTTTGTTTTTTATTTTGTTCTAACTGAAGTTAACAAGTTCTGCGTTTAAGTTCAGCTATCTTTACTTTCCAAATTGTGGTTCTTCAAGATAGACTTTTACACATTCATTGTTTTTTTCTGTTTACCTCCGCAATTGACTTGTGATGTATGTTATTGTAGATGTCCTTTTTTTACCAAATAATACAAAGAAATAAATAGTAGGAGAAAGGCAAAGAGGAAATCGGTCATTTCTTATGAACATGTACAGCTTTGATTGTTCCTAACTTATATTTAGAGACTGTGGAGAGGGATGCAGGGACGGATATTGTTGCTTGAATTGGGGCTGAATTAGGGCCGCATGATGCAGAGTCGGATGTAGTTAGAATCCATTCTGATGAGGCTTAACAGGGACACTGATTTGGGACAAAGGAGTGGGAAATCCGTGTTCATCAAATATGTTGAGCATTTTATGAAGACACCAACATGCCAATTTGTGATCAGTGGTTGGTCTTGGAAACCATTAACAAATTTTATCAAACTAAGTGGACTAAATAATGTGCTTCCTGGTAGAGTGGGCGCTTGACATGATCATGTCCTTCTTACACTGGTGTTTAATAATCCCTCACTCTCCTGAAAATGTTTTGGTATGATTACTCTGTGATCTTTGATTGGAGCAGTACACTTGACTTTGTAACCTTCCATGGGTTAATTGGCAAATTGTAGTTACTGTGTTCACTCATTTGTAAATTGGGGCAAAAGCAGTGTTATATAAGGATGCTGTAATCTTGGGATCAAGGGAAGAATAGTTGGGTTAATTTAGGACAACCTCTGCAATTAAGGAGTCTTCAGAAAGGAATCTGTTCATGTGACTGTCATATTTGCCATGATTCCAAATATGTATTTCTTAGCTCCCGTTTGCAATAATGACTTACCACTGCATGCTGATCCGACTCAAAGATGCTTCTGTTTTACAGCCTCCATTGGTCTTAGTGAGGATCAAAAGGACTTCCAAAAAGTGGCCTTTGATTTTGCTGTGAGGGAGATGGCACCACACATGGCAGAGTGGGATGAGAAGGTAAATGTGGTCTGAGACCTACCTGTGAAGATGTAAAGAATGTTCAATTATCATTAACAGAGGACTAAGTTAAAATGTATTTACAGTTCTTTGAAGAGCATCTAAATGTCAATTCATTTTCCTCAATAACTCAATACACTTTTGGCAAATGTGGATATTATATATCCAAAAGTAATACTTCTACAATGATCTTTGTATGGAACAGTTATAGCGTGCCGTTTCTTCCATACATTCCGTTTTTAAAATAAATATTGTATATGATTATTCTTTGACATTTTAAAGTAATGTACACTTGTGTACTTTGACTTTTTGTGTTAAACACATTCTACTTGTATTGTATGGTATAATTGTAACCATCTTCCTACTTTTAACAATTTTAAGACAAAAACGTCTATTTCAGGACCTAGCAAATACTTCAAATCTCCGTGCATTCTGTGCTTGATGGGAATTCTGAAATGTGGAAACGACGATTTTGCTTCAAAAGTATCTTTGTACTATCTCTTGATAAGGCATAGAATGAATACCCCCCCCCCCCCCCACCAATAAAAAAACAGACGGATATTCCACGCATAAACATTTTGGTACATCATGCATTTCTGCAGAACCTTGAACACACACTTGCACAGATCCATACAGAAAACAATAGTGACATATCTACTGGTGTACTCCTGTTTGCCCTACCGTTCGCCACCAAGACCTTCGCCCATTGGTCTTAAAAAATATTCTGATTAATTTCTCCACCTGAACTTCAAAATCGTCACATCCTGACCATGTAACCGTATATATTTTCAGAGTGTTAATAATTCCCTTAGAGATGCATTTCATGAGAATTTATTTCAGCCCTTCAAATTACTTTTCCATAAGGAATCATCAGAGCATGCATATGTTGTGGGCTTTGTTTATGAATATTCTCTATGATCTAACCAGGATGATTTTAGTGGCTGTATCCTATCCCTTTTTGTGAGGCCAAATAAATACAATAATAATACAAACAAAATAAAATTACATGGCTTACTCTTTGCATAAGAAGTCTAGGCAAAAAGGCAAACTATTGTATACATGTGCTGTGCGAGTAATGGCAGAATGTCTCTGCAGGGAAGTCTTTCTTAATTATTAAGTATTTCACAACTGATGTCACAATTTGCTTATTTGTTTGTAAGTTATTTTCTTCCACCTCAGCTGTGCAACAGTCAAATAACATTCTCTTGTCAATGCATTCCCAACTGTTCTCAAACTCATGCTTAATATTTCATGAATGAAGTACAGCAATTCATAATATTTATACCATATCTGGTTCTCAAGCTGATTCAGTCATCTGTAAGTGTTCCACAATCAAAGCCAGTGTTCAGGCTGGTAATGTAGATTGGGGAGAGTCCCCTTTAATATATAGGCCTCTCCCAAAAAGAAACCAATTATTTTAAATCTATTTTTGTATGAGATGAATGTAAAATTCCCTATCGATTCAATAAAACTATTTTAAAAAAATCATATTGAACAGGAAGGAAAGTTAAAATTCTATTGGGCCAACTAGCAATGTTTTTTTATTATTATGTTTTTATTCTGACCCTGCAGCACAATCCTAAAGGCCTCCCAGAGAGTTTGGGCCGATGTAACCGAACCTGTATTTTCCGAATAGTATTGGTCTATGGCTCGGAGGAGAGCCTCTCCAACCGCCGGATTTCACAGATACCAAGGGTTAATTGGCGCAATCTTGCCCACCCGTTTTTCATTGAAGACAAATTCCGCCCAGATGGGGGAATGGTCCGAGATACCCCTCGCTAAATATCGTACCTCTGACACAGCTAAGCTGGGGAGCCGACACCAGAAGGTAATCGATACGGGAAAGACTGTTGTGTGCACCGGAGTGGAAAGTGTATTGGCAGGTGGTGGGGTGAAATGCCTGCCATACATCCGACAGGCCCAGCGCTTCCATGAAATCTGGGAGCCATCTTTGCGAAGGACCAATGTCACGTGGGGGATAGCGGTCTGTCGTACCTGACACCACAGAGTTGAAGTCTCCCCCCGCTATAAAATGACCGTCCAGAATCGACAGAATGATTGCTCCTAAGTCTTTGCAGGTTCGACTCTGTAGGCCTGGTGGAACATATACAAGTCTTCAGCGATAGCGTTCTGCCCTCCCACTGCCCAGATATAGCTGCATACCTGCTCAAATCGTCCGTCCATGTGTGTTGTATTGAGAGTGGGAAAGACTTTGAGCAGGATTCCCACCCCTCTGGAGCCAGAAGTAAACCCCGAGTGTGCCAATGGCTTGTATCCCCACCTGTTCATGGCCTGGCAGGAGTTACCCACAAGATGTGTCTCCTGAAGGAAGACTATGTCCGGGGAATGCCTTTTGATATGTTGTAAGACAATACAACGCTTCACTTTATCCCATAGACCATTGACGTTCCAGCTTAGAAGCCTGAAGCCTTTATCCCAGTGTGTGGACTGTTGCATACCTGTAAACTAGTGGTTCCATGTTCCTGTCTATTGTCAGTGCCGTCACCCTTGAACATTGAAGAATCCAAAATCCCCACTCCCTGCTTCCCTGCACTCCGGGCCTTGAACTGCCCAGCAAACTAACTATGCAGAGTACCTGTCGCCCATGCATTAACTAAAAGAAGTAAACTGTGTGGGTAAATGTTCCGCAACCTCGATCCCCGGTAATCTAGTATTCCTATCCTCCCTGTGAGGGGGAGGCATCTTGGATAAAGGACATTAACGGATAACCTGTGCTACAGTGGAGTACCCACACGGGAAGATCACCTCCCTACATTCCTTCCACTTGCGTTATACATACAATTAAATTGAAAAAGCCCAGCAAGAGGCCCCACCTCCCAAAGTGAACAAAAGTTAAACCTTGTCCGTGACATCAATCATCTGGCATTATGTTATTTTGCACCTCTCCAGCCTTCCAGCCAGTCCGCCGCCTTCTCCGAACGTTCAAAAAAACCATGCCTTCCCCTCCGCCTCCACTCTCAGCCTGGCGGGGAAAAGCATGGCTTATTTTACCCCTCTGTTGCGTAGTTCCCTGGTCACCTCGCAAAATGACCTCAGTTGTTTCTGCACTTGTAGGGTAAAGTCAGGAAAAAGGGAAGTCTCTGCATTTTGATAGCGAAGGGGTGGGGCCACTCTGGCAGTCTGAAGTATGATGTCTCTGTAATCTGGCCAGGATGGGGCGTGGCGGAGCACCCGGTCTCGGCCGACTTCCCGGCATCCTATGCGCCCTTTCCACCACAAAGAACTTTGAGAGGCCCTTTGGCTGCAAGTGGTTGAGAACGAGGTCTTCTACGAAGAGGTCTGCTGCCGGCCCCTCCGCCTTTTCGGGCACCCCAATTATGCGGACATTGTTCCTTCGTCAAGCTTGTCCTCTGCGTACTTCCGAAATTCCTGGAGCTCCTTGACGTCCTGCTGCAATTGTGCGGTGTCACCTTGGAGGCTGGACTTGACAATCTCCATTTGCTTTACCTTTTCACTGATCTTGGACATGTCCACCCTGATTAGCGAGACATCGGTGGAAATCGTATCCATTCTCTGTTCCAGAGAAGTGTGCTCTCCTGAAATAGCTTCCAGCACATCTTGTAGGCTGAGTTCAGTGTGTTCAGAGTCGGCCTCAGCCACCCCATCGCCTTTCGCGTGTGACTCTGGGACCACAGTCTTTGGCATGGTATGCTTGTCCAATCAGGTCTGTTGGGTCGCCTTGGAGCCCCCGGAGCCCGACATGGCTGCTGTTCGTTGTCTTGATCAGTCTGCACCCCCAGCTACCCTACGTTGTTAGCAGAGCCACAGGCGCAAAGCGCTACTCAGGGGTTGGAGAACACCACCCGGCAAGTCTCCGGTATGGCTTCAGCACTGCCGGGGTCCCAGTGTTTCACAATCGGGCCCCCGCAGATCCCAACTGTCAGGCCCACCACCTGCCATCTTCATGAAACATATGGAATAAACCTACTTGGATTATAATTCTACTTGCGTACTATCTTCATTCCATATCATCCAGTGTGTAATTGGATATATTACACACTTTACATTTTGGCGACAAATTATTTTTAAAAAGAGGACTTCACCACCTTTGCACCTTCTACCTCTGTTTTATAAGCGCTTCTGGTGATCGGCTTCTCATTTTACGACAACTGACTCCTTTCCGCTTTCTTCTGTCACCTTCGAGGAGCTAAAGACAGAATTTTGAGTATTTTGAGGCTTTCCACCTTGAAACTCGTCTGACGTCTCTCGCGCTCCTCACGAGATCTCATAGCAACCAGAACAATTGAGCAAGCGGAAGTGATGTCACCGCGCTGACGTACATGCGTCACTGGCGGCCATCTTAAAATTCATCAACAAGCCTGTTTCCATAACAACGGATTCTCCGATCACGAAAGCTACGATCGGAAGCTCATTCAAGACACGGGAATGTGCTGAGTGTACATCCTTCAGCGATATACACGCTAAGAATGCAAAATTAAAGATTTAAACGTGCATAACGTATATTTAAGGGGGAAACAACTCCCTAAGAACATTAAAAAAAAAAAAGAGAAGAGAAAAAGGATTAACAAAAAATCCAAGGTACTTTTTGTTTAAACATTTAAAAAAAACAAAAAAAGGGGGAACAGAAGAAAATCAGTATTTCACAATATATGTATATTATTCAAAACACATATATATTAACATTATTTTAATTGTAATACGAGTTAGTTTGATAAAGTAAGTTTTATTTTATTACTTGATTTTATCACTCTCACTTAAGTTAATGGCAACCAATCAACAAATTGTGTTCCTTGAGCAATTTCTTCCTGTTCCCGGCAAACCTAAGGAAATTTGGAAAACATGGTTTCGTAGCTTTGAGAGTTATTTGGTTGCGATTGATGCTGATGATTATTATCCAAAAAGAAAGTTGGCAGTTTTGTATAGTCACTTAGGCAAGGCGGGACGTGAAATATTTGATAATCTTCCGCCTGGTATTCCTCCTCCCGGGAATGGAGATGGATGGAATATTTTCACTGATGCAGTTCAAAGACTGAATAAAAAATGTCTAGAGCAACCAAATGTTATGCTTGAACGATATAACTTCATGAAAAGAAAACAAGAGCCAAATGAAACAGTTGAAGAATTCATTTCTGCTCTCAGAAATTTAGCGGCGGAATGCAACTTTGGAGCTTACCTAGACAGTCATAAGAGATCAATTTGTGTAAAAAATTTTCATAAAAAAATACAAGAGAGGATTTTAAGTTGCCGTGATCCATCTCTTTCAGAAGTCATAGATATGGCAAAAAGCATTGAGCGATCAATTATTTAATCGCAATGTATTTCAGAAGAGACAGTTCCTTCGTTAAATTTGAAGAACGACTCTCAGATTAATGCTATCACTGCAAAAAACAAATTTGTGAAACCATATTTGAAGCCTTTTAAAAAAAAGAGTCATTTCGTCATGCTATAGATGTGGTTCAAGAACACATCTTGGGAACAGTCCTATTTGTCATGCTCTTGGAAAGAGATGCACAAATTGCCAAAAGATAGGACATTTTTACACAGTCTGTAGGAGTAAACGCTTTGTTCAAGTTAGTGCTGTCTCCTCAGCCGAGCATCCCAACATTAACATTGCTTCTGTTGAATCGTCCATGCAAAACTTGGATATTAACACTGTTGAGGTGTCTTCAAACATTATACCAAAAAAGATCATACTGTCAATTGAGACTGATGGAGATTCATCTATACATAATCGCGCAAAAGATCCTACATGTAAAGTTATGATTAATAACATCTCCTTCAACATGATGGCAGACTCTGGTGCTCCAGTAACCATCATTTCTGATGTTTTATATAACTACCATTGGCCATCTCCTTCCATACAGCTATATCCTCTAGATATTGTTCCAAAAGCTTATGGTGGCAAAGACATTGATATGTTGGGTTACTTTATTGGTGATGTGTCATGCTTGGGCAAATGTATTTGTACAAAAATCTATGTGGCGATCAAAGGAAAATGTATTATAGGATGGCAAGATCTTGGAAAAATGGGCCTTAAGCTAGTTCCAGGTTCAGATTGTCCAGTACAAGTTAATGATGTCTCTATTTCATTGATTTCTGAAAACTTACATGATTTAGTTAATAGCCTTACTTCAAAATTTCCAGAAGTTTTCAAGGAATCAGTTGGCAAAATCAAGAATTACGAGCATTTAATCAAGCTCAAACCAGGTGCCATTCCAGTCATGCACAAATTTAAGAACAATTCCATTAAATGTTAAGGATGATCTGAAAAAGCTATTAGATAAAATGGTGTCTGAAGGCATAATTGAAACAAATAATTCTTCACAATGGGTCAGTCCAATAGTTATTGTTAAAAAGAAGGATTCCAGCATTTGTTTGTGTGCTGACCTTCGCTCATTAAATCAAAATATTGTCATTGATTGTCATCCCCTTCCCAAGATTCAAGATTTACTCACTAGTATTTCAGGTTCAAAATATTTCACGTTACTTGATCTAAGAAGTGCATACCACCAGATTCCTTGGTCTCCTTCATCATCTGACCTTACTACACTTATCACTCCGTTTGGAGCTTATAAATATTTAAGGGTTCCATTTGGTTTGGCTTCTGCAGCCAGTGTTTTTCAGAAATTTATGGATGATGTACCTTCTGTGCAAGCGTATCAGGATGACGTTCTTATTTTTACAAAAAATAAGGATGATCATATTAACACTTTGAATGCAGTTTTATCAAGATTCAAGGATGTTGGTGTAACTTTAGGAAAAGACAAATGTAAATTTTTTGCAACGCAAGTAGATTATCTAGGGCACTCAATTTCAGAAAACTGGATCAAACCTACATTTTCACTTACTCAGGCCATTTCAAATGTTCCAATTCCCACTGACAAAGATTCTTTGAAATCTTTTTTAGGTTTGACAGAATATTACTCAAGGTTTGTCCAAGGTTACTCGCAAATTGTTCTACCTTTACGTACACTTCTTTAAAAAAAATGTAAAATTTTCGTGGTCAGGTGAAGTTGAATATGCATTTAATCTAGTTAAAAAAGTCATAATTGAGGCACCTGCTTTATCATCTTTCACTCCTGGGTTAAAGTGTACAATCTCTGTTGATGCAAGTCAACATGGCCTTGGTGCAGTCCTCTGTCAATGGATAGGGTCTAAGGAGCATACCATCGGTTTTGCATCAAGGTCCCTTAATAACGCTGAAAAAAAATTACAGTACTATTGAAAGAGAAGCTTTAGCTTGCTCATGGGCAGTTGAACAATTTTAAACTTATATTTGGGGTTCTCACTTCGTCCTTCTTAGTGATCATAAACCGCTCTTACATCTACTCAGTGGAAACGGCACTGGGAAAGCTTCAGCTAGGTTGGTCAGAATTCTTTCAAGGTTACATGAATTCAATTTCACCATTCAACACATTTCTGGAGGACATAATCTGAGGGCAGATTGTCTTTCTAGACTACCTTTAAAAGAGAATTTTTTAGACTCAAAATTTGATGACATAGAGTGTGTTCTTGCCTCAATTGAGGATTTAGTTCTTTCTCCTTTTAACATTTCTCAGTCAGAGTGGGTCAAAGCTTACTTTGATGATTCCACACTCTCTGCTGTTAAGAACATGATTATCTCAGGTTGGCCAAAAGAGCGTTCTCTTCCTGCACCTTTAAAGTCATTTGTTCAAGTGTCAAATGATTTGTCTATTATTAATGATGTGATTTTTCGTGGAGATCAATGTATCCCTCCAACTATTTTTAGAAACAAACTTTTTCTTGCAGCTCATGAAGGTCATTTAGGCATTGGTGCCACCTCAAGAAAACTTAAAGAGCACTTTTGGTGGCCAGGCCTAGATAAAGATATTACCAATTGGATTAACAATTGTAACACATGTTTAGTGTCGGATAAACATTGGAAAACATCTCATCTTCCTTTACATTGTGTTCCTTTACCTGAGGAGCCCTGGTCAAAAATTGCTATTGATTTTGCTGGAACTTTTATTATTTTGCCACAGCAAAGACAGTATATCATTGCACTCATTGATTATCACTCAAAATGGGTTGACTTTGATTTTTGTGAAACTCCCAATTCAAATGCCTGTCATCAAATTTCTTTCAAGAATTTTTCTAGCTGAAGGTCCGCCAAAAGAAATTATTACAGATAATGGTTCACATTTCTGTTCTTCTTTAATGCAAGAGTTTTTTAAGATGCATGACATTAAACATTACAGGGTTGCATTGTACTCTCCATCCTCGAATGCTCTCATTGAGAGAGTGAATAGATTCATCAAGGAGGGCATTCAGTCTGCAATTTCTTCAAATGTGGATGTTGAAACTTTCCTAAGGAAGAAGATTTGGTCATACACGGTCACTCCTCATTCCACTACTGGCATATCTCCCTTTAGACTACTTAAGAAAAGGAATCCTAATGGAAACATCTGCCCCTCGTGGATAAAAAGTATTTCAGGAAATGATAATTCTTGCCTAGCTTGTCATGATAAAGAAATCATCAAAACAAATGTTTTTGCGCAACAGGAAATTCAAAGGAAAAATGTTAATTCTCTTGTTAAGCCTGTTGTGCAAACTTTTTTGATTGGTGATTGGGTCTTGATTAAAAATCCTAATAGGGTTATTAAAGGTGTTTCCAGATTTTCTCTACCAACACAGATTATTAAAGTTTCAAAAGGCTCAGTTTTTTTGGATAGGAAAGGATGGTGGAATAAAAGAGCTATAGTCAAACTTTCTCCTGAGCAAGCCAACAAGATTAGGTTGTCAAAGCACTCTTTTGACAACTCTTCATGCTCTCATTTTCCTATTGGCTCACCTTCAGATAACTCAAACATTTCCACTCAACCTTCTCTAGCTACTTCTGACAGCTCACCTCAATGCTCTACCCCTGTTTCCAGTTTTCAATTGAATTCCTCTTCTCCTACACCATCAACTTTAGTATCTTCCAGACCTTCTAGGAATTGTTCATTTCCTGCAAGATTTAAGGATTTTTATTTGTCTTAACCTTTCCTTCTTTTTACAGCTTGTTCTTCTTTTATAAAAAAAGGGAGATGATGTAGAGTATGTTCATATGTTATATTCCATTAAGTATTGTACCGTCTTTGTTTCATGATCATTTTGGCGTTTGTTGTATTGTTTGGCGTGCGCTCTTTGAAGGTATGTTTACCTTCAAAGAGGGCCCGCGTGTTGTGTCTGTTTCGGTTTGAAGTCCGAGTTGCTGAATTGCGTTTCAGCGGTTGGACTTCGGCCAGTTCAGATGTGCTCCTGTGATGTCCTTAGAAACATATGGAATAAACCTACTTGGATTATAATTCTACTTGCGTACTATCTTCATTCCATATCATCCAGTGTGTAATTGGATAGATTACACACTTTACACCCAGTACACAGGTTCACTCCGGGATACTTACAGTGGGGCCTGGAGTTCTCGGGGGAAGCCTCTCTCACTCGCCGGGTATTTAACTCAGGTCGGAACGTAGAGGAGCCCAGCTGCGGGCGGCAACTCCACGCCCTAATCCTCCAGGCGCCAGCCAAGTCTGGCTTTATCAGCGTTGCGGTCTACAAGCCAGTCCGGTAGCACAGGCCTTCAGTCACGGCCGTGCGTACTTGAGATGCGGCTGCCTGGGCGCCGTCTCGCCGTCTCATGCGTCATGCCAGGCCCTGGCTTCACTCGCTCACCAGGCTCCACGGTGATGTGCTCCTCGCCGCGCCCCAGGGGGGATCCAGACCCCGTATCTTATCACTGATGGCCAGGTGCAGATTTCCGATGCCCCCCTAGCACGGAGGAAACTGATAATTGTGGTGGATTTACGGGGAAAGTTGAGGCTTTGGCAGAGCTCCCTCACATCGCGGCCATCACGTTCCGCGATGTAGCCACGCCCCCCCCAACTAGCAATGTTGCATAGACAACACACTATGCCCCCGGCAAAGAGTTTGGGCGCCACACTAACAGTCCTAAAGACAAAATCTTACCACGAACAAATGTTGTGTAAGACTTGAAAGTTTTTCAAAATGATGTAACTCGGTCGACCAAGGTAAATGCAATCATCTACTGGTACCTGTGATATCTCTGTTTGTACCTTTCTTCTTAATGTAAAACTGAAAAATAAAGTTAAAAAATATATATAATTCCATTGAGGTCCTGGTGAGGATTATGCTTTTAACTGCTTATTTCTCAGCAGCCAGAGCAGCTTCACAAAAGCAACTCCCATCAGCCCCAGTACCAAAAATTAGGTCCGCAAAGAAAAAAAGTTAACTTACGACCTAAACCAACAACAATGGCCGATAGTTCATATAAAGTCTGTGTTCTCGTTTGAGGCCTTGTCTGTCTTAGTTTTGAAATCCCAGTGATAAATACATGCCTAAAAAATATCACTTCTGTTCTGCACTTGTTAATAGAACACACAACACTGTACCAAAGTGCAAATGTTCTGAACACTCCAGTATAACATGGTGAACACAATACACTGGTGATGTTACAAAAATAACTCTAAGTTAAGTAATCATCAAGGTACTGGCTTTTACTAAGATAATTTCATTCAGCAACATGTAAATCCCTTCTCAAACATTCAATCTCCATCCAAACTGGGTGGGAAACGGCACCACGTCAGTAGGAGGGGATAATCATAGCATCTGTGTTCTTAATAGAATTCCTTTACACCAGCTGGGAAATTTTACTTTCCATTTCAGTACCAGCTGCAATGATAATTCTACTTCAATGCTTACACACCACCAACTATGCCAAATTCTCAACAGTCCTGAAGTAGAAATTTGTAAGTTTGGAATCTGGAGACCAGTCTGCAGACTTAAATTTGTCCTTCAGTGGACAACCCAACTCAAAGGTTTTGGATGCAGTAGCTTCCAGTCCTTTATCAATGGCAGCCTCCTTCATCAATGGCAGCCTCCTTCATCACCAACTTGACTCTGTTGGCCAAAGAGGGCGATGCACCTTGGAAAGGGGCTTTATAATGGAAGTCAGTAGTTGCTTTAATCCACTCAGTCTAAACTTGATGGTCATATCCTCATATACTCTAAGGCATCTCACCACACACACTTTAAGATAAGAACCCATGCTAGTGTTCTACTTAGTGCTTCCAGCTATGGTGAATGGCACTCATTGATCCAGTCTAAGACTCTTGCAGGAAATAAGGTACATCAACCTAGTAGATTTTGATAACCTCTCCTGCGTGTTAAGATCTCAGTGCCTCACGATTTGGTAAAAGGTCTGAGGACTTGAATTATGCCAGAGCTAAGAATATTGCTGTTCTGTATGCCGTATGTTTGCCAGTCAAATCAGCCAAGGCAATCACAGGTGCCCCCACATGATCCTAGTTCCTTCCCTGGCACCAATGAACCCGTATTGTCCAGGCCAACAAATATATCTTGTGGGTTCCAGGTAGTCTCTTTGACCAGCGCATCACTCCTCGAAATTTCAGGTACTCTGCAACATTGCTTGAAATCTTTCATGCCATCAGTGTCAGAGAAGCATTCCTCTTGGCCCTGGCAGTATCTCCGTAGTCTGGGTAGAGGGATCAGAAAATCCCAAGAGATTCCCAGAAAAACATGCTTGCATTCTCCATTTTGACATTATCAAGATTGTATTCGCCAACTGATCCTCACTTAAGCAGCCAATTCACCCCTCTGTCGCAAATGTTGTGAAGAAATAATACACCAGATGACCCAACCCAGGAGGGAAGCATCTTTCACCACCAAATCCAGATGCGGCCAGCAGCTGTAAGATTTCGGAACTTACGAAAATAGACGGGACACATACAGGGCCACCATATAAAGTCTGGACCTGGTGCCTTCTGTTGGTTCATGCATCTCACTGTGACGTAAAGCCCCTAAGGTCCAACTCCAATTTAGACGAGCCACAACTCCACCTCAGGTAATGAGAGTTGCCATCTTGTCCAATTTATTCAGAATCATTGTCATGTATGTCATTGATGCAGATGTTGTGTGACCTTATTGTTTCAAGAACTGAAAATTTCAAGTCATGCAGAAAATTACATAGATAAAACACCTGATGCAGCATCAGTCTGGGACAAATGTCATATTATCACAATGTCAAGGTCGAATAAGTGCAAACACAGACATATAGTCAAAGCAGTATAGTCTATGCAGAAAAGAAATCAGGGAACAATATCCATAAACAGCCGCTCTCCCAATGCTGCTACAACAGTTGCTTTTATTGTAGCAGCCTTGGGAGAGTGGCTGTATATGGATATTTTTCCCCCATCTTTTTCGGATTTCTTTTCTGCATAGATGTTTTTCATGAGCTGTTCCTGCCAGTTACAGACCAGTGATCTCTCACTCTATATTCAAGATTTACTTCTCATTCATTGATTTACCGGTCATAGTGACATTACGGAGAAACTATAGAGTAGATTCCACTTATAGTACCCATACGGAACTTTGGACTTTCCCGATGGAGCGACCTAGCGGCATTGTATTCCTTTTGCTTTTGTCCTGATGAGGCCCGAATTAATGGGCCAAAACGCATCGACCCCCCCCCCACAGCACAGAGGAGCCCCACAGACTACGATTGATATTCAAGAAAATTTAATACACACTTTCTGTATTACGTGGAGGGTTGATTCACCACTTTTAGTGTGTATTCGACTATCTTTTTTTTCGGATTGCTTTTGGAATTCTTTTTTTTGTAATTAGCAACCTTATTGATTTAGAATGGGTAGGAAGGATTGTAAATGTACACGTGTGTATATATTTGTTTACATGTCCAGTTGTATTTTTTACATTATGAGAAGTGTGGCTCAATGATTAGAGCGGCAGACCCTGATGCAGAGGTCTAGCCCGGGACCAGGGTTCAATTCCCCGCCTCGGCGGGTCTTGGGCTCAAAAATTCCACGGACCTGATAATTCTCGCCTCGGTGCCATTCCAATCATGGAGTCCCACTCTGCAACTCTGGGCAATAGCTTGCTTAATCTCCACAACGGCCCCCACAACGCTAAGGATGCCTGGCCTCCACCTTGGGGGTGCCCAGGAGTGGACGCCTCACAGGGAAAGCCAGGATGGGTTCCACAGCGGTATTCGTACAAGCGCCTTGAGACCCTTGCGGGTGAGTAGTGCGCTATACAAGTATCACATTTCCATTTCCATTATTATATGAAAAGAAAAAGTATTTCATTGATAGTACACTTTGAGTTGGTATCTGAGTTATATATAAACAAGCATTGGCATAGCCAATAGGTCTCGCCTTTGGGACCTTGTAAGTGTTTAGCCATGCAACAGTTGATGTTGTTGCACCAAGGATATTGTGCTGCATAACTAAATACTTATAAGGTCCCAAAAGCGAGACCTATTGGCTATGCCAATGCTTGTTTTAATTCTTGGGATTCAGCATTACATTTGCATATGTGATAACATCAGGGCTTAATGTTGCACACCCTTGCCATCAATAAAGACGTGTACAGTGAGATCAGTAAAATAAGTAAAAAAAAAAAAAACCTAAACTAAAAGATAAATACAACAAGCATTGGCATAGCCAATAGGTCTCGCCTTTGGGACCTTATAAGTGTTTAGCCATGCAACAGTTGCATAACTAAATACTTATAAGGTCCCAAAAGCGAGACATATTGGCTATGCACAGAGGCCGTACGGCAGCGAAAGTGAAAGTAATCGCGGTAAAGCACAGCGCGCGCGCGCCCGCGCACATGCACTGTAGCTCTAGGCTGGCCTGGTAGCACTTTTTGGCGCCCTCTCAATAAGTCTCGCCAGACCAGCGCATGCGCTGGGTCAGGCGAGACCTAAAAATGAATAAACATCATAACCTCCGTAAAATAGATTCCTGAGCTACAATATCCCTAAATGGATTAAAAATCCACAGTCTTTATTAAATCACGAATGCAGTTGTTCCGAATAACTGATGGATGGGTTCTACAAAAGGGTCCTCTATGGTGCCAAGGCTTTTTCCAGCTCTCAGGAAGTGTCGCCAGACAGGGCTAGAACATACACACTTGAGACTTTTTTCTCCAATAGTGTTTGAAAAGGCCTTTCCAATTGAGTACTATGGATATCCTACTACTAGGTTTATTATCCTTGATTACCTTTTTAGCCCTACTTATTTTGTGGCTCCTTTAGATTTATTTTCTTCCAGTTCCTATTGAGTACTGGCTTCCACAAATTTCCGAATGTGTGAATCGCCTGGACTGCTTTAACTGCTCTTTCCTATTTTAATGTCCGGAGTACAGGCCATACTTTACGTATTGGTTCACTACCAACCTGCCCCATTTAATTACAGGTTGAGTCGTCTTCCAAATTATATTTGTCCTGATATTGACCTCAACATCCGCATAGAGGCCAACATGCCATGAGCTACAACACAATTGGACTCCTATACACACCTTTGCCCTTGAATTCATTTAAGCAGAGTATTTTCTTTTTACTCTGTATGCACACTTCTCACTATATCGTTTTTTGCTGCATTGTGTACTTACCCCTCTTTGAGCACTCCATTGCCTTCAATGTATAAAAAAATGATTTCAGTAGCTATATTCTAATGGGTGTATTGAGTATATCAACTTTGGCCATGCGTGTTTATTCTCCATATATGTCACTATTGCGAATAACTCCTACATCCACCGAAATTGTTATTTGTTCCCTAAAATAAGTCCTCAGTTAACCACTGTTTGTTTCGTTGCTAGAGAAGAATCATTCAACACGTGGCAGAGGCCAAGTACATTGTCGCACCTTGCCTCCAGACTGAGCTAGCAATCAGGAGAAACAAAAATGCACTGTTTTGTTACTCTGCAAGCTTGCCATGAGATAAACCAATGTGAAAGTTTTCTGATTTGACAACCATTAAAAAAATTACACTATTTACTAAGAAAGTGTGACTATGTTATGTGCCCATAGCACAAGGAAGAAAGACTTCTGATATGCTGTATCCTTCTTCATTAGTCATGGACAATAACATTGGAGCATTTATAACGCTTTCGTAATGTGTTGCATGTATGTAGATAAGTGTGTACAACTACACTAACAATGACTCTTTCTATAGCATAAAATATAAACTTTTTTTGTCTACAGAGTAGAAGTCTTAATTACTACCTAACTTAATTGCGCTCATTCCACTGATCGCACATAAATGAATGCCCAAGCCAGCCCTGCGAGGATTCTAACCAAGGCCTTCTACGTTACACGCATATAGTAGCAACAGGCACCAATGACACTGAAGCCTTCACCACAAACTGCATGACTTGCTCAAACAATTTTCTCCTAAACATGCAAATGAACCCACTGTGCTATCTTACTAGGATTTACACGTCATCTGCACCTAATGCACATTAAACGGTGCTCTGCACAGAGCATATTAACCCACCCTCCCTTGCTTTATGATCATTCAAACCTGGTATTAAGAGTTGACAAACAAATCCCGGCAGCAAGTGCACAAAGCATCATGCAACATTATATCAGAAAATGTAACCGGTACACACACATGTAGCCTGTGATATCGGGAATTAGATCTACATGCCCAGCAGTCCAGAAGCGGCTAGGTTAGTGTGGTGCAGAGACTCAGTGCACCCATCGTGGCAAAGTAAATGCAACTTCATCTTGCTGTGGCAAACTCGCCCATTTAATCCTTAAGGACAAATAAATTAGCATAACCGAACGGCATAATAATGACACTCATATTCATGCATGCCTTAGTTCATGTTCTTACACTGATGGAGCTACGTATGCACACACAAAAACAAATTAGGTGAAAAGAAATAAAACAAAAATACGGAGAACTAAGAACACTGAGCCCAACTCCACCTGCAGGAAAAAGAGCTGTGAATTCACTGTACACTGACCATCTCCGATTAATAATTATCGAAGTCGGTGGCCATGTGAGAAAGCACGAAGGCCATGCAAAAAATGGCGATATTATTTGGAACGGAATACCTAAATGTGCCCCATATAAAAATGACATTTAAAAAAAGCTCATCCACACTGTTATATTCTTTGCATTCTGGTATCTGGAGTGTTCCAACTATATGAAACAGCATATATCACTACTACAAATCCCAGATCACGCAGGAACAAAAATGGGTGATCTTCTCTCACCCAGCATTGGACAAATCAAATATTAGACTAGCATGTGGAACATCTGAAAGTTGGATAGCAAGGATTCCTGCCACCTAATTTTAAATGGGCTAGAAAAAAATGACCAACATTACATTCCCGGCAGATTCACGCTGTGTGTTGAGCAATTGGAGTCTCGAACCGGTAGCTATTTAAACAAGCGCATGCCTCGCGCTGAAGGGGGGAAAAAACAGATGAGGAGAGGAGGAGGCAGCAGGGGGAGGGGAGAGAGGAGGGGGCCTGCGCCTGTTTCCCTTCAGGAGCGAGCAGGAACCATATGTTTGTAATTAACACATGGTTTGAAAGCTCGCTCCACCAAGGGAATCGCCAGACGTGCAAGCGTTCCATGCAAAGCAATGCAATGCATGAACGTTTTTGGAAGAAAAGCTGAAGCGATTGCTAAAGGCCTTTTCCTATGCAGCGCATGCGCTGCGTAGGCGAGACCTAAAAAGAAAAACTGTTTGGTGACTAAGTACTCATCGATAGGGACTAATGTGCTTTTCCCTATAGAAATAATTTTTCACATTATTGTGTTCCTATGCTCAAGTAGATGACTGGCTGTTAGAAATGGGTGTCTCTAGTTGGCAGAGGTACGCAACTTGTCCAAGTAGGGACCCTTCTGTCTAGTCAGGATAAGGAGATTTAAATTTGAAAATAACCCCTGCTTACCTACTTGGTAGCTTGGCACAAGCAGTCGGGCTTATCTCGGAGGCAATCTGGAAAGCATTTGCACATAGCACAGTCGTACAGTGAAAACACTGCAAAAGGACACCACACAGTTTTAGAAAAATAGTCAATATTTATCCAGACAGAACAAGATCAAAACTATTAAAATCCAACATACTGTGAATAAAATATGAAGATTGCAGTAATGGACTTTAAATACAGTTTCTTGAAGTTGATGGCTCTGTCTGGGGCTATCACTGCGTCATGACCAAACAAATTCAGTTCAGGCTGACTGCGGTGTTGCAGGCCAGCAACCGTGTCGGGAAGATCGCAAACAGTACCTTGGAAATGCAGGGCATCGTGGACCTTGCAATGAGGTAGTGTTGGCAGGCGTCGATCCCGGAGGTCGGTGCAGGAGTAGTCAGGCCCTTGAAGTCAAATGTGTTGCAGATCTATCTCCGTGAGGTTGAAGTCAGGGGTGCCAGCGTCGGTAGGCATCGAGGTTGCAGTGTGGCATGCGGTGCCCTCAGGTTGCCGTGCAGGTAGCAGCTCGGTGACTGCGTCCAGTGATGTCCTTGAGACTAGGGCTGCAGCGCAAAGTGAGGCGGTGCTCGTCGCGGTGCTGGCAGGTCACAGTGCAAGCAGCAGCGTTTTCGTTGCTGAAGCGCTGTTTTCGATAGACTAGCTGTAGTCTGTGGAGCCGGTGGGACAAGGCTGCGGTGTGGGAGGTGGTGGTACGCCGAGGAACTTGGGAGCAGTTCCCCCAAGCCAACGTGCAGGCAGCGTCGGCATCCGACATACCAGGCCAGCGATAGAGGCGATGCGAAGTAGGGTGCTCTCAGGTCATGGTGCAAGCAGCGGCTCGGTGGTGGCATCGGTGGGCGTTGAGGTGAGACCAGGTTAATGGTGCAAATTTTTCCATCCATTTTGTGATACAGTGTGGAGTTAAGGGCGAGTGGGTTGTTCTATAGTCCTATAGATAATCGAAATAGCTTTGTTCTGGTCTCCATTCCCAAGAAGTTATTTGAATTTGGAGGATTCCATGATCCGGTTGTTGTGTACATCAGGTTGACATGCCCAATGGAGCAATTGGGTAATAATAAATAAGTCTGTTCTATTGAGTTGGAAATCAGTGGTGCATTGGACTTGTGATTCGGGATCACTATCAAGATAAAGGTATTCTGGCATCAAGATATAACTGTTCACGCATTGTGAGAATTTTCTATCCAACATTACCTGTAAAAAAGCTGGATTCCAGATTACCGAGGTATATGGGGTGCAATCTGTCACCAGTGAATTGGCCAGGGCTGCTATGCGCCAGTGATGTAACATGGTTAGAGTAGAGTGGTCTAGGTGGCCTAGTAGTTTGCGAGATTGGGGTGGAAGCCAAGTCCGATGTTTCAAAGGAATTATGCACGCTGTTCGTATCATGTGCAGTCAGGGTTTGGTAGGGTGTACAACCATGTTAGAGCAGGGACGTCCTGGGCTGCTAGGTCATATCTATTGATATCTGGGGCTTCCTATCCATTCTCAAATGGTGACTGATTTAGTATTGTTCAGGGGACTCTTGGGCTTTATTGCTTCAAATAAAGGCCCATAACCTTTTCTGTATATTTTTGATAACTTTCCAGGGAACTCTGAGCAGCAACATTCTAGTTACATAAAGACGTGGTTGGATGTTCATCTTGACACAAATAATTCTACCTATCCAAGAAATTTGTAAGTGATTCCAATGATAAAGCTCCTTATAAAGAACATTGGGCATTGGAGGAATGTTGCAGTCCTAAAAGCAGTTAGGATCCAAAGTAAGCATTATTCCTAAATTTTAAATATGTGTGGAGACGATTTTGGGAGGCCTTTTTGACCATGGATACCAGGCAAATGTTGTGTCCCGTTTCTCTATTGCTAACAGACCTACTATGGAAAGGAGTTAATATTGTAGGTCTTACATCAACAATAAGATTTGTGAGTATTTTAGTAAACATTTTTATGGCACTCCTGAGCCTTTCTATTGGTCTGTAGGACCTACATAGGCCTGGAGGTTTGTGGGGCTTTAGATTCAGTGATAACATTGACTCTCTTGTGGACAGAGTAACACCTGTCTCCAGAAATGAGTTCATGATCTTTGTTAACGCAGGGACCAGAATTTCATGAAAGGCTTTACAGATTGAATTGGCAAAATCATCCGGTCCCGGGGCCTTATTGTTGGGGAGGACTTTTATGGTCTCACTGTCCTACTCCTTTGAGATCAATCCTCTAGATCCTTGTGTATGTTTATTGGGGTATCAGGGAAGTGAAAGTCTTTTAAAGATGTGAGGAGTCAACAGGTTCCTCCTGATATAAATCTTTTTTTTTTTTTTTTTGAAAAAGTTTTTATTGAACAACAATTCGGTTACAAGTATGGGCCTACAACCACCCGGGCCGGCCGCTAGGTACATAAGGGAATATACACATATCAAGGCTGCAGTCCGTTCCCAGGGCACTGCCCCGCAGTGGCTCAAGATAGTTCTCGAAGAACAGCAAGTGTCAGTCCAACAAGAACAGAAACAAAAGGAAAAACAATAAAAACAAAAGGCGAGTTACGAGGGATACCAGTGCTGTTCAGGCTCCCCCCGGGAAACTCCAGTCAGAACTTTGAGCAATCCGCTAAAGAGAGGAGTACCGGGAGGCCGGGGACGGAGGGGGGGGGGAAGGGGGTCAAGGGAGATGAACGTCCATATGTAGTCGTTACAAAAAGCGCCAGGCGCCGTCAAGGGTCAGGGGGACATGGCGATATCAGTGTCTACCAGGGGGGGCGTACAGATGCCTCCGCGATACGCATTCCATTGACCCCAAATTCTACCCCATGCCCCCGGCTTGCCACGGGCCACATACACTGTCTTCTCCCGAAACATACACCAGTCCATATTCTCCTTCCATACTGACACGGTGGGCGGCCGTTGAGCGCCCCAAAGTTGCGCTATATCCCTCTTGGCAATCATGTTCCCTAGGGCCGCCCACCGAGTCTGAGCCGCGTTGTAGTCATTGGGCTCCCACACATTCAGGACACAGCGACGCACCTCCGGCAGCAGCACAACCCCGGTGACCTGTCCCATAACCGTGTGGACCCGGCGCCAGTAGTCCGCCACCTCGCGGCACTCCCAAAGGATATGAAGAAAGGTGGCGTTGAGCCCGCAGCCTCGTTTACAGAGCCCGTCGTCGGAAAATCCCATCGCGACCAAGCGCGGACCCGTAACATACACACGGTGGAGAATCTTGAGCTGTACCAACCGGAGACGAGCCGGAATGGCAACCTCCTTGGGGGACGACAGTGCAGACTGCCAGTCTTCGTCGTCCAATTCGACCCCATCCCCAGTCCAAGCCTCCCGAAGGCGCACCAGGAGATCCGCCCGGTGATTAATCAATTTTTTATAAATTAAAGAAATAGTACTATCAGGGACATGTCCGTCAAGTACGCGGTCCTCGAGGGGCGAGGAAACAGGGATCTTGGTCCCCTCCCCGAAGACCGAGAGCAGGGCGTGTCGAACCTGGGCGTAGCGGAAGAACTCCCTGTCGGTCAGCTCGTATTCGGCCTGGAGCACCGCGAAAGTCTTGACCGCGCCCTTGTGCCACAGGTCTCCCACTTTGCTGATACCAATCGTGTCCCACTGGTCAAACCCCTTGGTGGTCCACAAGCTGCCCAGGCGGTCGGAGGCAAACAAGGGAGTAGCACATGTCATTCGCTCACTCCAGCCCATGGCCGCAGTGGCAGCCCTCCAGGTCCGCACAGCAATCTTAGTAGGACCCGTAAGGGTCCGGTCAGCCAGGCGGGAATAAAGTGCCCTGTTGTAGTTCCCGCCGGGAAGCAGGAACTTGTCCATCTCATATGCCGGATTCAAGCCGGGCGCATACGTGGCGTGGTTAATGGCAGATAGCTGCGAGGCCCAATAGTACCTGCGAATGTCAGGAAGCGCGATGCCCCCGTCATACCAGGGGAGAGTGAGCTTGGCAAGAGCAATACGCGCCCGGCCGTTCCACACCAGTCTCCTCTGCAGGCTCTCCACCTCCCGAAAGTAGGCCACTGGGATAACGTCGAAGGAGTTCTGGAGTGCATAGAGGAACCTGGGAAGGGACATCATTTTAAACAGCGCGGCCCGACCCAGCGGGGACAGGGGCAGCCTGCACCACCGGGCCGTGTCCTCACGCAGCCGCCGAAGTGGACGCAGAAGATTCTGCTCGTAGCGAGCCACCGGGTCCAGCGAAACGTATATCCCCAGGTACTTAAAGCCGCTCAGAGATATTTGAATCGGGAGCCGAGGCGGCAGGAGAGGAGGACCACCAGCGATGGGATAAACGCAGGATTTAGACCAATTGATCGTGAGACCCGAGTTGTTCCCAAAGGAGGTCAGAACGTCAAAGAGGACGTTGAGTGACTGCCGCGGTGAGGTGAGATACAGGAGAATGTCGTCCGCATACAGCGAGACCCGATCTTCAAAGCCCGGGCCCCACCGGATCCCTCCAAGCGAGGGCTCCCAACGGAGCCAGGCGGCGAGTGGCTCCAGGGCGAGAGCAAAAAGCAACGGGGACAACGGGCACCCCTGCCTCGTGCCCCTGCCGAGGGCAAAGGGCCGAGAGACCCGCCCATTCACCACCACTTGAGCCATGGGTCCCGTGTAAAGGAGCCTCACCCAGCCAATAAATCCCTCTCCAAAGCCGAATTTATCCAAGACGGCCCAGAGGAATGGCCACTCAATAGTGTCAAATGCCATCGTGGCGTCCAAAGAAACCAGCACGGCCGGTTCGGTGAGGAGCTCCGCCCTGGCGAGGACCCCGTGCAGACGCCGCAAGTTAAGAGCGGTGTTGCGGTGCGGGATAAAGCCGCATTGGTCCGGATGAATAAGGTCGCACACGACACTCAACAATCGATTGGCCAGGACTTTCGCAAGGATTTTAGGCTCCGCATTGAGCAGTGAAATAGGCCGGTAAGAGGTACAGCGGTCACGCGGCTTGCCCTCCTTGGGGAGAACGACTATAGTGGCCAAGCGCTGGTCGGCCGGGAGGGAACCCGCCGCAAGAGAGTCGCGGAACATGCGGCTGAGGAAGGGCGCAAGCTTATCAGGACGCAATTTGTATAGTTCAATGGGCAGACCATTAGGACCCATAGCCTTGCCCGAGCGAAGGGAACGAATCGCGGTCGCTATTTCATCCGACGATAAGGGGGCGTCCAGCCGCTCCCGGTCCTCAACGGACAGGCCGGGCAGAGCAATATCTCTCAGTAGGAGGCGAGAGTCATCCTCGTCCCTGTCAGTCACCGGGGAGTACACCGCCCGGAGGTGGTCAGCGAAGCATTCCACAATCTCATCCGGCTCAGTCACACACACACCATCCGCAGCACGCAACTCGGGGACCACACGATTCACTCTCTCCTTTTTGTCCAGCCATGCAATCAACTTTCCCGCCTTGTCCCCCGCGTCATACAATCGGCCCTGCTGCTCCCTATACATAGTTTTGGCCGCGTCAGTGACCAGGGACCTATATTCGAACTGTTTCAGGCTAAGGGCATGTAGCCCGTCCGGAGTAACATTCGCCTCCAAGGCCGACTCCAGCCCCGAGATGTCAGTCTCCAGCTTCACCACCGCCTCGCTCCTAACCTTCTTGGCCACCACTATCTGGGCGAGGGCGTGTCCACGTATAACAGTTTTAAAGGCTTCCCAAAGGGACAACGCAGACGACACCGACCCCTCGTTTTCACTGAAGTATTGGTCCATGGCCTTAACCAGGCTGTCACGAGTCACAGGGTCCCGCAGGTACCAGGGGTTAATGGGAGCTATCCGCCCTGCGGACCGCGACCCGGTGTCAAAGACAAGCCACAGCGGAGAATGGTCGGAGATACCACGCGCCAGGTGTCTGACCTCTCGAATCCGACCAGTCTGCGCCGCGGGCATAAGGAAGTAGTCTAACCTGGAGAGACTCCCATGCGCCCCCGAATGAAAGGTGAACTGGCACTGGGTCGGATGCATTAGTCTCCAACTATCCACCAAGCCGAAGGTCTCCAACATCCCACCCAGCCATGACTGGGCAGCGGGGAGGGTCCTCGGTGGGTGACGATCCAGTTCACCCGAAACCACAGAATTAAAGTCCCCGCCCATGAGCAGGAGGCCGTCCGGGAGGTCAAGCAGCATTCGACCCAAATCAGTAAAGGTGGAGTTCTGGAGGCCCGGGGGGACGTAGACTGAAACCAGGGTAAGGGGCTGCCCCTCCCACCTCCCAATCAGACACACATAGCGCCCTCTGTCATCCGAGACTATCCTCGTGATCTCCACCGGAAGGGAGGCACGCAGGAGAATGCCCACCCCCCTGGAGCCAGTTGTGAAACCAGAATGGGCTACGAGGCGGTATCCCCCCCTGTTCATCGCATGGCAGACATTGCCGACCAAATGCGTCTCCTGGAGAAACACCACATCAGGAGTCAAACGACGCAAATATTGCAGTACAACACCCCGCTTAATACGGTCCCCCAACCCATTGACGTTCCACGACATAAGCCTCAACCCGTCTCCCCCCATCCCCTCCAATAGATCAAGAGGCCCCCAGCCCGCAGCACCGCTCCCAAATATGGATAAAAATCAATACCTCGCCCTGTGAACAAAAAACACACAACTAAACAACCCCTCTTCCCCCCCAACCCCACCCCAAGTCCAACGCCCCCCACCCTGCACCCCTGCGGGCCAAAGACCCCCCCCAACTTGCAGTGTGCCTGTCGCCCCACTAACCCCATTCTACAAAAAGACCCCGGAGGAGGAAAGGGACCCGAACCCGCCCGCACCCCTCACGGGTCCTGGTAAAACACAGTATGCAAAAGAAATAAGACCCAACTGTACAGTGCAAAACCGCAAAAGCAAGGACCAAAGGTCAGTCTAAGGGGACCCGTCACCTGCGGTGCCCCCAGAGGGCCCGGGCCGGCCACCCCCGTCCGGCAGCGAGTCCAGCCAGTCACTTGCGGCCACAGGAGTGTCAAAAAAGGCTGTCCGCTCTCCATGCTCCACTCGAAGTTTCGCCGGGTAGAGCATCGAATACTTCGGGCCTAGCTCGCGGAGACGGCGCTTCACCCCCTGGAATCCCATCCGCTGTTTCTGGACCAGTTGCGTGAAGTCCGGGTAAAAGTTGATGGTCGAGTTCTCGTAGCGGACCGGGCCACGGGTCCGTGAAGCCTGCAGAATAGCATCGCGGTCCCTGTAGTGGAACAGTTTAGCCACGATAGGCCTCGGGAGGGCCCCCGGCCGCGGCCGGCCGCCCGGAACTCGATGGGCCCGCTCCACAGCGAAGAATTTGCTTAGGCCAACCGGGGACAACTGTTGCAGGATAAGTTCCTCGACCACGAGGTCCACCGGGCGACTGTCGGAGGACTCCGGTACCCCAATGATGCGGATATTGTTGCGTCGGGCCCGTCCCTCGAAGTCCTCAAGCCGCCGGGCCATAAGGTCGTTTACCACTCTAATGTCCCCAAGCGCGGCCCGCAGATCCGACACCTCCGCACCCAGGGTGGAGGTCCGTGTATCAAGGGCCTGGACCTTCTCGTTGGTTTTAGAGAGGTCGGCCCGAATCAGGGTGACGTCGATCGCGACAGTGTCGATCTTACGGGCCAGGGCCTCATATTGCGTCGCGATAGTTTCCCTGATGCCCTCGATGGCACCCATAATGTCCTGTAGGGAAGGGTCCGCAGCGACGGTCGTGCCTCCCCCCGCAGCATCCGGGGAAAGGCCAGCAGCGCCAGGGGACCCCCTGCCCTGGGTATAGCGGTCCATGTTGTTGCTCTGGACCGCTCCCCCGCGCAGTGAAGCCTTGGTCTTGCGCCCCTCCGGACCCCCTTTGCCCGCCATGTGAGCGCAATCACTCAATGGGACCTCCGATCAAGGGGTGCGCGGGTGCCAGCGAAAGGACCACAAACTGTCGGTGTAGGGGTCGGAGGCGTCAGACCCGCCAGTAGCAGATGGAAGCAAACCTCGGGCAGAGGCCCAGGAGGCACCTCGCCACCTCGAGCACGCACGCCAGCTGATCTCCTGAAGGCCAAAACCGAAACCGAAAGTGCTGAATCGGTAACTGGCGCCGCGCTGAGGCCGCTGTTGTTCAATTGCAGCCCGGCCCCACGGGTCACCTTCACCCCGGCCACCTCCGTCGGGTGGGTCCCAAAAGTTCCGGCGACGATAACTCAGGATTCCCAGGTCCGATTAGAGTTATGAAAAGAGATATATAGTCAGCTGGTCCTCATCTCTCAGATTCCATACACCAAATCAGGATATTCTCAGGATTTATTCCGAGGAGCAGAAAGGGTCCGGGGAGCCCTGTGCTCACGCGACCATCTTGGATGCGCGCTAGGCTCCTCCCCCCCTGATATAAATCTTGATAGAAGTGCACAAAAGTAGCTAAAACTTGTTGCTTCATGATCAGTTGGTCACCTTGGATATTAAAGATGCGATAGATATTATTCCTATTATGAGTCTGTCGACTTTTATAAGCCAATAATATATCTGTTTTATTACCGTTCCCGTAACAGTTTAGTTGCTGAATGTTTGTGTGCAGCATCCTATTGAGGAGTGCTTCAAGTTCTCTCTGGGCTTTATGAAGTGGACAGTATGACTTTGTGGATGGTGAAATCTTATGTTCAGCCTCCATTCTGGAGATTTCAGTATCCAGGTCAAGGAGTCGGGTCTTTCTCAGACGTAGAAAAGTAGTGGTAAGCTCAATAAGCTCAGCCCTCAGTGCTAACCTTTGCGGAGTCCATTTCGTAGCCCACTGAATTATATCAGGTATATTCTCTTCTAAGTAATTTTCCAAAGCATCCTTTTTTTCTTTAAATAGTTTTTGTAGTAATATCCAATATACAGTACATGTTTGAAACATTTGTCAACCTTATGTGTAGAATATCCAGTGGATAATTAAATGTGTTGTACATTTTTGGCAAGCAGGTGCCATATGAAATCACAACAGTGCAACTGTAATAAAAGATCCCAATCTTAAGCCTTCTTACCTTTCCGCCATTCAAAGCATCCTTAGTATTCGCACGTAGGACAAGGTCCCTGAATGCAATTTCATTAATTTGCCATTGATGGACAGTAGGAGCCTGTACTGGTGAAAGGTCGAGTGTCAAAGTCACTGGAGCATGGTTGGTTAGTGTACACGTACCAATTGTGGAGTCAACAACCTTGCCTGATAGGGAGGAAGAAGACAACCTAAGTTCAATACAATAACAAGACCCGTGGATTTTAGGGAAAAGGTACAGTTCCTCTCTCTGGGATGAGAGTGATGCCAAATATTGTTCAGAGCTAAATCTTGGAGCCTCTGAGTGAGAGGTGGTCACTAAACCCAATATTTACGAGAAACAGAACAACATTTTGAATAACAGTTGTTGTCCAAGTGTTGTAGTGTTATACATTTAAAAAAAAATATTACAACAGAAAAACAGAAATTGTGAGAACAGATATGATCCCTCTCCCATCGATTCTAGTGTACGAGACATGGTAACCACAGGTGTAAAGGCGCTAGCCTGGCGTGTGCCAGGACCCCACCCCCGTCTCATCAACTATTTCTCTATATCCTTTGTCCTTTTACTAAGCAAAATCATCATCTGCAACATATGAGGTTGGAGAGTCTGATTGTGAGATCATTCATAGGAGCAGTGGAAGTACAAACAGGCAAACAATGTGAGAAAAGCAGCCTATGGCCCTATATCAAGCAGAGTCTGCTGCCTCACTGTCATGCAGCTTCAGGGCCCTTGACCTAGCCTTTCTTAATGATCGTCTGGAGCATTCTTTCCACTCTGGGTATATCACAACCTGGGGTTAGCTGAAGCATCCTGATTGTTTGGAGGGTTGAGAAACTTCATTGCATCATCTCTCAAAGAGCTGAAAACTGTTTGTCTTGGAGCTGCAATAGAAACTGGAAGGGGATCCCCCCGCCAATAGGGAATTTGTTGTTTCCTCAAATATTCAGTCATTGGTGTAAATGCCTTCTGTTTGTTCAAGGTCATGGTTGATCTATCCTGGGAGAGCAACAGAGTGGTGCCTCTGAAGGCAATAGCTGTATTTCTCCTAGCCACTCTCAAAACAGTGCTATGGCCAGAACATCAGAACTACGATTGTTCTTGGTTTGAAAGGTTGGGAAAACTCTGAACTCTGGCTCTGTAGGGTTTGGCAGAGAGCAGATGGTGGAACATCCCTTGCACATAGGCTATTGGTCTGAGTCTGACATTCCTCTGATTTGAATATGATTTGTCCTTTATCTCCATTTATTTTGTCCTGGAGGACTGTGTTCTTGGAGTTCTTGTCTCCAGTTCATCATGGGTGTGCTTGCTCTCTTCCGCGACTACTTCCAACTGATCCACTCTTGAGTCTGTCTTTCATAGTGAGTGGTCCCGTTCAGAGATGTTTTTGGGGAAGTCTTGTTTCGTGGAAGTTAAGTCTTTTTTTAATTCACCCATCATATAGTGGATGTTGCCTTTCATGGTATGGGCGTCCATATTCTTTAAAGGCGACTCGTCAGAGGAATCAATATCTGCCATCCAATAGGTGCATAGCGATTGTAGGTGTTGCTGGAAAGTTGTGTGTCTCAAACAGATTGTTGATGTTGGGGACTTTTAAAAGTTTAGGTTTCCTAGATGCAATGGGGTGCTGCTAATGTGTATGAGATAATGGCTTACAGCGCCACGCACAATTATTACATGGTGGTTTTTTGTTTTTTTAATTAAAATTTTCTGTATATATTGTTGAGACAATTGCAGAAAATACAAGACATAAAAAAAAACCCAACAGAACAAAGATACCAGCAGTGTCTGACATCAGCAAGTAGAGAAACAGATCACCTTACCTGTGGCCTACATGGCGTTCGTTTCCGACAGTCTTGCAGTATCATTGCATGCATTCTTATCTACAACATCTGATATTAGGCGATGTCACACAAAAGGGGCCCAAAAGACCATAGGCTGCGATGCACAGGGCAATTCCTCTGCATAGAATTCCAACTGTGCCTTACAATAGGCCCTATCCGTTTTCCATTCATCAAATTCGGGAACCCTCCTCCCGCCCCAGCACATTGACACCCTTCATTTTGCAAGCAGTGCCACAGCCGCATGCTTACGGTTCTCTGTCTGGGTGGGCTTCACGAAGCCCAAGAGACACACCGCGGGGGTTCATCTCACCTCCTCCATCACCATATCTGTGAGGGCCTTCGTCACCTCCCTCCAATACCCATGAACCGAGGGGCATTCCCAAGCTGTATGCAAGAACCCCGCTGAGGGATTCCGGCAGCGTCAACAACTTGCATTCTTAGATTGCAGTTTGATGTGAGTATGCCTATTAAGTCGCAGCGGAACTCTCAGTCATCTAGTGCAATTGGCTGCTCTAAAACCGCATTCCAGCGGTCCAGAGAAGTGGTGGGCTGCTCTGGCAATTCGCTCTGGGAAGCGTTTTAGAGCCTAGTTATCCACTTCTTGCGGTCCGCACAAGTGAAGAGTATTTGCAGGGACCTCGGTATCTCTTGTTCTTGTGGGAAGGAGGGAAACAGTGTCTTTAGCGCCAGTCGCAGCCTGTGGTATGTGAATTGCAAAAGTGGGGTTGCGTTATGTATTCCCACAAAGTCCCTGAATTCCAGAAATGCTCCCTCACAGTGTAGGTCCCCCATCCATGCTATCCTCAACTTGTCCAACTGGGCAAGCGCCTTAGGCTCCTGTGCGACTGAGATTGCAGGGTGGTACAACAATGGTAGAACCGGCACATAGAATGAAAGCTTATTAGCCTAGTAGCTAGTGCATGCCAAGCCCTTATAGAGCAGGTTGTAGTGTTCATTTCTGTCATCTGGGTGTCTGTATTTACTTGTGTCAGTATAGCTTTGAAGGGAATGGGCTGTGGGCATCACTTTCAATTGCAACATGTGGG
This sequence comes from Triturus cristatus, assembly GCF_964204655.1. Taxonomy (NCBI): domain Eukaryota; kingdom Metazoa; phylum Chordata; class Amphibia; order Caudata; family Salamandridae; genus Triturus; species Triturus cristatus. Next base: position 60,331,492 of record NC_140584.1, read on the forward strand.
GTAGTGCCAGTAGTGTGCGAAATGCGCCTGTGCACACAAGACATAAAGATAAAAATCAGCGGCACCAAACCCTCCTCTACTATATGAGAGCATGAGCATCTTCCAGCAAAGCTTGGGTTTCTTGACTGCCCAGTGTAGGAAGGTGGAATCTGACTGCATGGTTACTCCCACTTTTTGCCTTGTATTTTGCTGGTTTTTTACTTAGTTTGACTGGGATCCTGCTAATCAAGACCCCAGTTTATCTGCTTTCTCCCTAAATTGGTTGTTCATGTACTTTAGGTACACTTCAGATTGGATTCTGGGGTATCCTTAGAAGTCCCTAGTATATGGTATACTATATACCCAGGGCATAGATACCCCAGAGGCCTCTCAGGGGCTGCAGCATGTATTATGCCACCCCTGGGAGACCATTCAAAATGACACAACAGGTCTGCTACAGCAGCCTGTGTAAGGTGGTGTATGCACCCCATACTTAGATATAGGTTCACTATATCTATCCTTATCACTGCACATATAAACCTATCAGTCACCCCTATGGCAGGCCTTATCAATCCTGAAGGCAGGGTGCTGGGTTTTATGTGAGAGGGTGCCCATGCATGAGCAGAGCCCCTCTGCAGCTCTCGGAACCTCTATTCCGGGGTTGTTTGTGATGCTGCCAACCATATACTCTTAAGTGCATTATAACCTTGCGGTAAATGCTACATTTAAAATGGCTGCATGGAAACATGTTGTGTTTGGTGTCAAACACCTTGGAATCATACCTGCACACCAGTAACTGGTGTGGGAGGTATGATTCCACCCTACTAGAGGGAGAAATATGACAGCTCCGGTACACCCGGTACCAGCTTTGCAAACCCTGGCATCACAAAATGGATGCTGTCAGCCACAGACACGAGTCTGCCCTCCTGCTGCTGGACGAAACTCCGGCAGGCGACGGCTGGACAATAAGTTTCCTGTCACAGGGAGGTGTGACCACCTCCCAGACAGGCTTTAGTGTATTGGGGCTGGGTGGGTGCACTCAGAGTGCTTTGATGTCTGCACTGGAAGCACATTTGGTGTCCCTGTGCATAGTCCAGCTCAAACCGGTTGCAGGGGCTCTGAGCCCCTGCTCTGGCGTTAAACTGGACAAAGGACATAGGTGTAGCCACCCCTCTATCCTGACCCTCCCATAGGTGGGTCCCCTGAGTTTTTCCCCCCCTTCCTTGGGTATAAAGTAGGAACCCCTAGTTACAGGACTTTAGATTTACCTGGACGGAACTCTGCTACAGAAACCAAGTTCTTCAACTATCTACACTACTTTGGATGACCGAAGAATCTCCCTTGGAGTAAAGGAGTTACTCACCTACAAGGCAGGCATCTGACCGGTTTGCATCTATGCAGCTCCTGAAGGACTCCTAAGATTTTGCAACACAGAAGGTGGGTTCCTAAGCTTCCCCGAGGCCGACCAGTGCTCTCAGCAAACCTGAGACCCGCAGCCCTCGTGGGAACCGTGCAACCCGAACCCTTGGACACCGTGCACATTTGCAGCAGCATATGCTTTTTGGCGATCCCTGAGGCTGTGCTTTGAACTACTTGTAGTCTAGACCCCGAGCAGTGATTCCACCGAAGATTACTGGCCTACACTCCACGAGTGTTCCATGGGCTGGTATTTTGTGATTCCTCTTGAGGTCCCTTCGCGATCCCTGGTCTGTCGACCTGTGGGTCCCTGAGAAGGGTACTTTAACTTTCAGTGGGCTTTCCTGGTTGCTCCAGACGTGCCCTGACTCTCCATTGCTTGGGGAGTCCACAGGACCTTGCTGGTCCACACCGAAGCATCTTTTCTCTGACTACGTGGGTTGCAGTTGCCAAGGCTTGTTGGTCTCCAATCCGGACACTGACCCCCCAGCACTCGACATCCTTCGTGGGACAGCTCGCCTGCGGACTTTGGTCGTCGTCGACGTCTCCTGGTCCCCGTGGCTGCAGAGTCAAGCTTCACCACTTCGCACCTGAAACACCCGACATCGGTGGGCATTCGTCTATTGTGCCCCTGGTCACTGGCAAGTGACCCAGACTCTGTCCCCTCTGCTTTCAGGTTCTTCTCAGCTCCGAGCCAGGCTTGGATCACACCGGACACTTTTCCTCTTCACGGCAGCAGCACTTTGCAGCATCACGCCATTGAAAACGACGAAGATTCCCGACACCATTTGACACCTATGCACCCGGCTTCCCTGGGTGAGGTAACACAAGTACTCCGGTGCTCACATGGGTGCTGGCCTTACAACCTTCTAAGTCTGAAAGCGTTTGCTCAAAGTCCTCTCCTAAGTGTCCTTAAGCTTTAAAATTCCAACCGCGACTTTCCCATAGGATTTTACGGAGCTCGCGGCTGTGTTCTCTCACTGCACGCGTCCTCCGTGGGTCCCGTGTCACTACATTGGGTGGTTCCTTGGGGGTGCCAGCGATTCTACGTGCTCTAGGCACTGTGTCTAGTCAAGTCGTGGTTGTTATACCACTTTCTTAATATATGGTTTGGTCTCCCCCTGGGCCCACTGTGTATTGTGCTATTTACTTTTGTTCTGGTACTTTAATATTGTGTATCTTGTTCTCTAATCTCATAAAGAGGTTAGTAGAGAGTGTTTAGTAATAAATACATATATTTTATATATATACCTTGTGTGGTTCTCCTTTTATTTGGTCATTCAGGTGGTTATACATTACATTCCTTCGAGACTTAGCCTGAAGGCTACTCTCCATAGCTACCACTACGATAGCTTTCAATAAAGGTTGTCGTTAACCTAATCATCAATAAGGGTTGTTTGAACTGGTACAAGGTGCCCACTTTAATTAGTGGACAACATATACCAGGCCAACTTCTCACACCCAGGAGTTGTCATGGAAGATTGCAGCGTTTTGAAAAGAGCTTGGGTCAGCGGTATGGGAATGTTCACAAAAAGATGTAAAAAATTGGGAAGCACTACCATCTTTATTATGGCCAGTCTGTCAGCCACGGATAGGGTAAAGCGTATCCAACGGGATATCTGTTCATCAAGCCTTGTGATGGCAGTGCCATAGTTCAGACAAATGACAGTTTCATGGTCTCTGTGCTCCCACACCCCCAGATATTTAACTGGCTCAGCACACCACTCCAAGGGATAATCCAAAGCCGAGGGGGGGGGGGGGGGGTCCATGCAAGTTGTTAGCGGGAATACGGTAGATTTGGACCAATTATTGCTCAATCCGGAGTACCATTCACTTTATGTATTCTCTAATGACTGGCACCAGGTTGAATTTGCGGGTCCTGGACGTATATCACCATATCGTCCGCATATAGGGTTAGGACTATGGGCCGCTGTTGAAAACGTATGGCCACTGTTGCATGTTTCCGTATTGTACATGTGAAGGTCTCCCGTGCTAGCGCAAATAGGAGTGGTGACAACGGGCAGCCTTGTCGCATTCCCCTGTGTATACCTATCGCCTCTGAGGTGATCCCATTGACCCTGACCCTCGCCATAGTAGTAGTATACAACAGTTGGATCCGCCGAAGGAACGCCTGAGGCATGCCAATGCGGGACATCACCGCAAACTTATATGATCATTGTATAGAATCAAAGGCCATGGTGGATAGAGGGATCCAACTGATAGAGACCCGAAAAGGGCATGAACAGTTTATGGGCAGTGGACCAGGAGGGCACAAAACCTGATTGGTCCGGCAATACTAGTGAAGGTAGTATGGGCTGCAGGCGAGTAGCCAGAGTCTTGGCAAGTACCTTCATATTTGTGTTAATTAATGAGTGGGCGATATGAGTCATGTTTTTAGGTGGCTTACCAGGTTTTGGGAGTGTTATTAGCAATGCTTCCCGCAGTGTCGGTGGTAGGGTACATTTGTTGTATGCCTCTTGGTATAAACGGCGGAGATGTGGTATCAAGAGTTCTGCATACATTTTATAAAATTCCCTGTGGAGTCCGTCGCTACCCGGAGCCTTCCCGCTGGGGAGTGTGCGGATTGCATCTTTAATTTCCTCCTCCGTGATGGGCTGCATTAGGAATTCCCTTTGCCCCAGGGACAGCCAGGCAAGTGCAATATCATTCAAATACAATGTTGCTTCCCTCTCTGGGGCAGAGGTAGGAGCGCTGTATAATGAGATATAAAAGTTTACAAATTGATTCACAATGGACAGGGTATCATAGTATGTGCATCCCTCTGGGCTAAGAAAGCAAACACAAAGAGATAATGGACGGAGCACTGAAACTTATCAGACACCCCCAATTACACAGATCTGGGTTGAATCCATCATCATTCTTTAGCTCACTTCGCCACCACAGTACAGACACAGCTATATGCAAATCAGTCTTGACCCTGTGCCTCATGGGAACAGTCCAGCCTGAATTGCCAAGCCATGTCGTCCCTGGACCGGAAACAAGCATGCTGGGACCGGTTTCAGGCTATCAGCCCTCATCAGTCAGGATAGCTTGAATCCAGTGGCAAAGTGAGCAAGGGACCCACGTCTGGGCCTACCCTGCCAACTTAGGGCGAAGAAAGCAAACACAAAGAGATGATGGACGGAGTGCTGAAGTTGCATATAGCCGTATCTGAACTGGGGTAGTGAAGTGAGATAAAGAACGATGATGGATTCAACCCAGATTTCTGACTGGGGGTGAGTGTCTGAAAAGTTTCAGTGCTCTGTCCATCATCTCCTTGTGTTTGCTACATCCCTCTGGGCTGTTAGTTTTCACCACCTGTGTGTGACCTCTGGGCCCTTTTATCTTTTCCCCGAGATGCTGGCTCGGCATCCATATGCCTATGCCACCCACCGCTTGAACATATAGTGTATTTCTTGGTCTGCTGTGTCATTATATTATGTGATGTGTGCACGGATGTCAGCTAATGTCTGGGTATCCAGTTAAATTTCGTACTCTCTCTCCAGTTCCCGCAAGGTGGTGTACAGGGTACTAAGTTGAGCGCAAATTGACTTTAACACTCCTGATTGGAGCCCGATACAGACACCCCTGATGGTGACCTTGAAGGCCTCCCATCGCGTACCCTTCTCCTCAACTGTGCCCTCGTTGTCAGAAAAAATTGTTAGGTTTCAGGTCTGATCCCATCTCGGAATACATCGTCCAGCAGTGCTGAAGCCTGCAGCCTCCAATCCAAACGAGCCATGTGTGTAGGAATTGCTATGGACATGAGTACCGGAGAGTTCAGACCCCCCCAGTTGGGGGCATCGGAGCTTGGTGAGCACCTGCCGCAGCTACATCGGCGGGGGTGGTTCACCCGTGCAGCGGCACCAATGTTCTTAGTTAGTTTGGGGTTGGGGGGAGGGGGGTGGTTGTGGGGTAGGGCTGAATTGAGTATTATACTGATCTGCTCTCTGTAAGTGCAGTACATACCACTCGGGGTACTGGTTGATTGTCTCGTTCGCTTATAAACATTGACAATGTTGGAAATGTTGTAACTCATCGATGGAGAGGCGGATCTTTGTAAGTTGGATACCAGATCTTAGACTATTTTCAGAAAAATGCACAGATGACACATGGATGCACTATGTAAATGTAATTTTGTTGTCTGATGCTCAATAAAGATATTTAAAAAAACAAATGAGTACCGGAGAGTTATCTGACAGTGTTTGCTGCATCTGCCGGGTCCCAACTATCCATATGCTTACTTTCTTTGTGAGTAACAAGCAATCTAACCGCAACCACATGTTGTGGACATATGAAGTGTTTGGGTGCTGCACCCTCCAGGCATCCAGCAGGCCGTACTACTTCATACCCTCCCTTATTATTCGACCAGAGTTCTTAATGTGCTTGTCCGCGGTAGCGCATCTATCCATTTCAGGATCGAGATAGACATTAAAGCCCCCCTCCCCATATCACTGTGGACAGTGGCAACCCCAGCAACATAGTCCACAGTGCCTCAAAAAAGGCAGGGTCATCTACATTAGGTCCATATATATTTATTAGTGTGACCGGTGTGCCGCCCAGATTACACCATGCCAGCACATATCTACCCTGATCATCTACCTCGGAGTGTCAGAGTGAAGGGCGTCCCTTTGTTGATCAGGAGCAGGGCGCCTCTAGAGTATGAAGAGTATGAGGATGCTATGCGTACATCCGCCCACTTTATCCCTACCTCTTAGGCTGCCTGCATGGTGAGGTGCATCTGTTGCAAGGATGCGATGTGTATTGACTGTCGATGTGGATGGGCAAAGACTTAACATACCTTTTTGAAGTTGTTTAAACCCTGGGCTTTTCATGTGAGAAAGTTAAACCATCCTATGGACTGGGCCATTGTGTCTGCGTGGTAATCTGTTGCATTGAGTGTGGTTCTACACTCGCGATGTAGTGTTGGACCTTAGGGGTTAGTAATATCATATGAAGCTAGGATCTCTGAAAACACCAACATTCCACCCCTTCCCACTTTAGCACCACAACTTTGCTAAGGCCATTCCTAGTAATAGAAACTAAAAAACCCCAACTGACAAACCATATAGCTCCTAGTCGTTGCAAAGATAAACAAAAATCCAGTTTGGAAACTATGTAAGGAGCACCCTCACAGGGGTAGCCAGGAGCTGGAAACCCTCCATGTGTACTGAGGTGGCCAGGCATCAGCTCAGCAACTTAGTATAACAGGAGCGTATTCCCAGTGGAGTGCCATCTAGGGGCTACAGGGCCTGTTGGCATCCTCCACCAATAATTCAGGGTCGAGGCACTTTACAACAAGCATTTGCAATGCAATAGGTCTCGCATTTATACGAGTTTGAGCTATTGGCATTGTAAATGACAATGCTTTTTATTTAAGTTTGGTTTTTGTAAAACATAAATAAATGGCACTGTCATTTACAATGCTAATAGCTCAAACTCTCGCAAATGCGAGACCGATTGCATTGCAAATGCTTGTTGTTGAAGGTTCTGTTGTGCACAAAACCAATATGTAAAGATGGCTTTGGGTCAGCATATTACTTGTGATTTGTTGACTTTATGTTCATCTGCCGCTTCATGACGCACACCGTACTCGTGTAGTGATGCAGGAACAAACATATGTCATCATGCTGGAGTCAACAAGTGCGTAAGTGGCAACGTTTATCAATTCTCGTCCACCAACTTATTCATGTTACCATAGCATATTGTGTTGTCTGGAACGGACGACATAGAATAGTAATTATGTGTTTCCCATAATGCAAATCGTCTCTTGGACCGCTTGTAGACCAATACTGAACATTTTATTTGGTGCTCCACTGTAATGTGAGTGAAACTGTTTTGACATGAAAAGTGTTACCCGCTTCTTCTAGGATTTTTTACAGTGAGAAGGGGTTTCCTTACTTCAGACCCGAGTTGAAAATATGTTTTATTTCATGTACGAGTTCAACAAATAGGGGTTTCAACTTCAACCAATCAGGAAATAGATATGAAAAAAGGCCCCTTTCCTGAAATGTGTGTGCTAGACAAGTAGCCGTGAACAGCACGTCCGTGTCCTGATATAAGCTGAACACCGATTGGTAACATTTCCAGTAGAGGGCACCAGAAGACAAGCATAGAGGTCGGACGGTTGCCTTGACAAGAATCGTAAGAGATAACATGGACGACTTCCATTGACGCCAAATATTTACGCTCACCGCTCAGAATGAACGTCCGTTCAGGCAGCACGATGCATTCTGGATAATAATTGATGTAAACATGCAGTAGCAGAAAGATGATTAATTTAAGAAATTATGAAGTTCTACAGACCATCTTCATGAATCTCTTGTGTCAATGTGCAACGGAGCTAAGCGGCAGATCAGGTGCAATTCAGGAAATATCTTATCCATAGGAAAACTGTAGTGTAAAACATTAGTTCAGATATTCGCACCCAGAGCGAAAAGGCTAAACGCATAATGAACAAGAAATGAGTGAGGAAGAGTAACGGGCAGAGACAGAAGGTGAAAGAATACAAATATATAGAAAGCAGAATGAGGAGCGAAAGGGAAACGAAGAGAGAACAAGAAGGGCTGGGCGAGAAGGGAGGGGGGAATGGCAGCAACAGAGGAGCCCGCGAAAGTGAAAGTGATCGTGATTACGATCGCTACGGAGGAAAGACACATGGCGCTGCGCGCGTGCACGTTCACGTGCACTGTAGCTTTAGGCCACGGCAGCACTTTGAAAAGCCCAGATATAAAATGTCTCTTTGAGCCTTTGGCTCGCGAGACCTAAAAAAGGTGAGTGTATCCCAAGGTCAGATACGGCAATTGCTCACCCAAATTAAGCGTGAGGGGTAGCATGCGGCAAAATATAATACAATATCACCCTGCTTAGTGGATCAGTTCCTAGCAGTAACTGAGTACATTTTTCCGAGAGCAGTCCCTCCAAAACAAGACAGCCAATACACATAACAGCAGAGCACACTGGAAGGCTTAGGCAAGAAAATACCTACTTTCTAAAAGTGGTATTTTCAAACACAGAGTATAAAAATAAACTTCACTAAAAGATGTCTTTTAATATTCTGAGCTCAGGAATACTAAATTCGTTTTTCTACCATGTTCTGTGGATCAGTTAGGACTATAAAATGTAATAGCCAAACCTCCCATTCTGGCTTATGGAGAACAGGTAGCCTTACAGTAGTGAAAAACGAAATTGGGTGTAATTCACTACCAGGACATGCTACACACATCAGAGCATGTCCTACCTTACACATACAATGCACCCTACCACAGGGTTGGCTTACATAATGCCAAGGGAAGGTTCAGGGGCTGGGAAGTGGGAGCACTTCACAGCCAAGATGGCAGTTCTAGACTGCACACAGACACTGCAGTGGCAGGTCTGAGACACACTTGACAAGCTGCTTCTGTGGGTGGCGCAAACCAGCGCTGCAGGCCCACCAGCAGCATTTGGTTTATCAGCCCTGGGCACACACAGGCCACTCTACTAGGGACTAACAGGCAAACCAAATAAGCCAATCATGGATATACCAATTCTCATGTCCTCTTTACACAGGGAGCATTCGCGCTGTGGCACTGAATGGCAGAGGCACAGCGCCCAGAGCGTCTATTACCAGCAAAAACCGAGGAGACGACAGCGAAAAATGGAAGGGAGACCCACGCCAATGGTGCCAGGTCTAACAAGCACCGTTTCAATATCTAGCTGTTTTGCGGCCATCGCATGCACTTCATACTCGGTGGACGATATGTGCTGCTCCGCCATGTTCAGACATGAGGCATGTTTGTCTAGCTTGGATGCCAGAGAATCCATTCTGAGAATCAGAGCATCGTTTTTGCCATTGATATATTGCAGACTGTTTTGCACTGCGAGCAATGTAGCCTCCAGCATGGTGGTGGTAACTTGGGTTGACTGGTCCTGCTCAGAGTCTGAATGGGCATGCTGCTGTACTCTAGGTGTATTACCAACCACAGGGTCGGCCAAACAATAGTTCAAGAACTCATACAATACAAAGTGTAAGTTTATTGTAAGTTTATTGTTCTTGAACTATTGTTTGGACTAATTGTACTCTAGGTGTACGCAGCGATTCGATTGTGAGCCAGGCCTGCCGTTTGTCGCTTTTCCCCTTGGTGGGTGGGTTTATAGGTACTGCCAACAGCACTCTGGTGGTTATCCAGCTATAAGTCACTTTCAGGTTTGGCAGCGCGAAGAGGCCCATCAGCCAACGCCCCCGCGCAACACTGGTAATGGGGCCAGGCCCCGGCCCCGGCCCACAGTGAGTTCTCACCGCCTTTCACTTGCCTCGAGAACCATCACAGGCGGTCAATCTAGACCCAGGGGGCTGCTGGGTCACCTCAGGCTGCCCGGTCACCTCAGGCTGCCCGGTTCCAGCCGGCCCCAGCAAATTAAGTAAGCCCGGGATCTGGGACCGTGTCAGTGGCCGATCTAAGTCCGGGCGGCACATCGTTAGGCAGTCCTGGTGATTCTTTTATTTATTTTTTCCCGCTGCAGGTCTCCGTTCACAAAGTCTAGGCCCGTTCTCAGCCTGCAGGGGGCCAACCCCCGGATAGCACAGCGCGGCAGAGCTCTGACCCGGCCACACTGTAGGATGCCACAGGCCAAGGTGCCCGGCCTGTGCCCGGCTGTACCTCCGCACTGGCAACCTGACCCGACATTTAGCCCAGGCCCCGTCCCCCATTCGGTTGGTTGGTCTATCGTGGCCCTGCTGGGCAGCTTCGGGGGTAAGTAGCCCGCGTCGGAGCACCCGCCCCAAACTCCCCCCACTTTTTAAAAAGCGAACCTCAATGTTTCCGTGTTTAGCAGACTCCCAGCTTTGCTTCATAGGCCCCCTTGTAGTGTCCATCCCCTGCAGAAGAGGCCTTATCCTACGTCTGTGGGGGAGATAGTTGACTCTACGTCGGGTGTCCCCCATCCTCCTTACTAAGACTCAATGGTAGGCTTAGGCTTGTTAAATTTCCAAATGTCGCTGAGAAAAAGGAGCCCAAGTCCAGCCTTCCTCCTCTGTGGACCACATGGAGAGCAGCCCCAATGAAGTCGAATGATTTAGGTACCAATGACGAAACGCATGTTGGCTACAAGACTGATAGCAATGGATACTGAATTTCTGGAGTGATTTCAATCTATGTGAAGAATGAGGACTAAAACGACAAAGGAATACTACAACTTTTTGTACTGACATCAGGGGGTCTTAGAAGTTTGTCCAAGTCGGGGACTTTGTCCTCACTTGATTTAAGGGTGTGGGTGGGCAGTCTTTGCCCTTGGAGCACCAGAGAAGCCAACTCGAGGTACATGGGGATATTGAAAGTTTTGCGCAATTGGTAGCCTTGCCACTGATACATTTTCATGTCCAAAAACTTTAGTTGCGCAGAATGTGTCCTTAAGTATCCAGCGCTGAGGGTTTACTTGCGTCACCCACAGGAGGTGTTCCCCGTGGAGACCATGCGGAAGGCAGCACAGCTGGGGTTTGGAGGGATCTACGTGCGACCTGAGGTGGGGGGATCGGGACTGACGCGACTGGACACCTCCATCATCTTCGAGGCCCTGTCGACTGGCTGCACCAGCACCACAGCTTACATCAGCATTCATAAGTGAGTGTATGTACAATGTTTGTGCTCGGGGTGTAAATCATAAGGCATTTGGTTCCCATTGTACTAGTATGCCTAGTGTAAATTGTGTGGTTTCAGAAAGGACTTTGAGCTGGAATAATTTGTGTACTTCATTTGAAAGGGTGGAGTTTACTTCATTTTTGGAAATAGAGAAATACTACTTATTCTAAGAGTGAAGAATTAGTGTTTGTATTATACTCAAATGAAAATGTACATTACTAAAGAACCCAATACTTTATTTCATAGAATCAAAAGTGTGACTTTCCTCGCAGTGCCATTTCCCCATTTATGCTCCTTGACTCTTCTCACATTCTGTGCCGAGCTAGACTGCACTGTCTTTGCATTGCTGCATTGTGCTGCCAACTTGGTTTCTGCAAAGGCTAGTTGTTAGGGCGATTCATACTGCACCGTGCATGTGGTCTGCGCGGCACATCTTGTGCCATTCTGTGCAGTACCGAGGCGCCATTTGATCACAGGGTGGTGATTAGTCAGCTCCAGAATTACTGCATCTGTGCTTACTGCACTTACTGCAAACCTGTGTCCCCTTAGTAAACATCACAATGCGAGTGTAACAGTTTTCATAATATATTGGAAGAAGGCTTGCACCTGCTTGCACACCGGCAGGAGAAATTCGAGAGACTGATTTTTATTTTTTTATTTTTATGAAGCGCACGCTGAAAGCACACTACCATACACTACTAGAATCCTTTAACTCGTCCTGATGGTACTCATCACATCGACGTTGGAAGGATGAGAAGTGAGTTTACGCCAATAGCATTTGACAGGTGACGTTTATCGTACACACAGATTCTTTACAAGGACATTAACTGCCTCATGGAGGTATTTGGAAAACGTATTGTATGTGGTATTGCACATAGACCTTGACACATATTGACATTCGCATGTAAGTACACTGTCGTCACTAGGCATCCTGAATTCACTAGTGTAAATGCAGTAAGAAAGCGTTCAGCAGTGAAAGGTGCATTGTGTTCTTATACTAAGTTCGAATTTCAACAGTCGCAGGTTCTTGGACGATCATTTCCACACAAGATTGAGCACCCTGCAGTGCAACCTTATTCAAGAGCGGGAATGGGTGCGTGGTGCCACCGACAACATGCGTGAGCTCAAGTGTCCCACTCTGTACCAGCATACCCAGCAAAGTGAAAGAGCAGTACGGGGCGCTTTAACAAAAAAAAAAGCATTTGTTTGTCAAGGTGACAAACACATGTTTTTTGGTTTTTTTAAAGCGCCCTATGCCACACTTTAACTTTAATGGCGGCCACACCTCTTTATTTAGACGCGGCTCGTCTAAAAGGTGTGCGGCCGCCATTAAAGTGAACGCGCGTGATGGGGCACTTGTAAAAAAAAAAAAAGAATTGTAAAAGGGGGCACAGTGCTGAAACCCTAGTGCAGGGCCCAGAGGTAAAGCAGGCACCCTTGTAGGAAAGCCCTTCGTGCCTGCAATAGGGGAAACTCATTAAAGGAAATAGTGTTCATAGACCGTGTAACAACACAAGTAAAAAGTCCAGTCCTTTGGGGAGGTTACAAATGCAGACAAGGCAGTACTAAGGAGGGACTACTAAGCCTATACATGAATCAAAAGCAACTATTTAGAAACAACAGTAACAGGAGCCAATTGAAAAGATGGGCAGAAAATGGGTGGAGCTTCAAGTCCATACCTGAATACAGCATGCCTCGCATGGCAGCTCATGTGCTTCCCATGCTTGACCAAAATAAGCGCTCCTGCAGAACATAAAACTGGCCCACAACCAAACCAAAAAACGCCACACACTGGCCTAACAGGCAACTAGCACTGCCTGATTGCCCTATCGCCCTGTCGAACCCTGAGAAACGTAGCCGCAAAAAACCTAAGAAACGAGACCACATATTTTTAACACAATTCGGGCAGCTATCTATGTAATACATGTATTTAATAGCCCGGTTTCAGGCTACTGTAGTTGAGGGAAGACCTACTCAGGCTTTCACTTTCACTGTCTCGGTATTTCCCTTACCACTCTTTCTCTCTACAGCATGTGTGTTTGGATGATCGATCGCTTCGGAAACGAGGAGCAAAGACACCGGTTTTGCCCGTCCCTCTGCAGCATGGAGAAGTTTGCTTCATACTGTCTAACAGAACCAGGTACTTATATGTTTGGTGCTGGTGAATAGTAGAGGAGTGCAGCTTGTCGTGGAAGGATAGTGAAGGAAATATGTTAATTTCATGTTTTTTTTCTTAAAGCACAGCCATTTCCCCCAAACTTGGACCTTCACAGTATATTTTCTGATTAAATGATTATAGCTTTTAAAAACTGTACAGTGGAGATCATATAATAATCTTTTTGGATAAGCATCACCATTTTGTGTGTGTGTCTCAGTGCGTGTCTCAGTACCGAAAGTTACTCCACTGCACAAGTTATAGTGTCTTTAGATAAGTATAACTGGGAATTTATGTGGTTTTTGGATGGGTAAAACGTCAACCTAATTATAACCTACTTGTAATCTTTGTTTGTTTTTCTTCAGTGAATTTCTATGTTTTTTTTTTTACATATGTAATATCTAAATACCACGTTAATACAACCCCCACCACGCATGGCCTCTGGCCATGCCATGTGAGGCAGGGTGTGGCCGCAGAGCCTGGCCTTCGGCCAACCCCCCTTGTCCCCCCCCACCACCGCATACACCCATGTGTGCAGCGGGTTTTAGTGTGTGAGTACGTTTTATTCCCCATTGTTTCTGAACCCATGAATCCTTTGCAAGTTTACACAAAGAGCTACGCTGAACGCTGCAATGGATCCGCGGAATCCGCAGGAAAAAAAAGAAATGGGGAGATTTTTGCACAAGGGTCCATCTCTCCCATGTGCTCAGGATACCTGTATCCTGATCCCCTTATGTCTGTTTTTAATTCTTTTTTCCTCCCCGGGCCTAATGTGAGAAAGAAAATGGCAGCTGCAACTTTCCTCTCGGGTTGTGGTCAGCCAATCAGGGCCTTTGTTTTCCTCCGGATTCGCTAATCCTCCTTCAGTGCATCTGCGAAGGATCCGTGTCCCTAGATTTACAAATTTCTTTTTTCTTAACCAACTCCAAAACTACTTAAGGGATTTACACCATATTACAAAAAGGGCTTTTTCTGGACCAAGAGCTAGATTTAGGCCAAACTTGGTATAATTCCATTCAGTTGTTCGGGCTGCAGTCATGTCTAATATCCCTATGGGAAATTGCTTGGGGAAAACGTGATTTGGGCCCCACCGACCCTTTTTTATCTGTCCCGCTTCACGAATCACCCCAACATTTTCCACACCGCAGCTGAAGTGAGTCGCAAACTAGTTTTGCAAATTTCGTGAAGATTTGTCACACAGCGCCTAAGTTATTAGCAAAACAAAAAACGCTTTACTATGGAAACTAGGTCCTAACTATATACTGATGACCTACCATAGGATAGATAGAGATACATAGAGAGAGATGGAGAGAGTTAGAGAGACGGAGAGAGCTAGAGAGACGGAGAGAGCTAGAGAGACGGAGAGAGCTAGAGAGACGGAGAGACAGATAGAGAGACGGAGAGACAGATAGAGAGACGGAGAGACAGATAGAGAGACGGAGAGACAGATAGAGAGACGGAGAGACAGATAGAGAGACGGAGAGACAGATAGAGAGACGGAGAGACAGATAGAGAGACGGAGAGACAGATAGAGAGACGGAGAGACAGATAAAGAGACGGAGAGGCAGCTAGAGAGGCAGCTAGAGAGAGACGGAGAGGCAGCTAGAGAGAGACGGAGTGGCAGCTAGAGAGAGACGGAGTGGCAGCTAGAGAGAGACGGAGAGGCAGCTAGAGAGACGGCAGAGAGAGAGAGACGGAGAGGCAGAGAGAGAGAGGGAGAGTCCGAGAGAGAGAGAGAGGGAGAGTCCGAGAGAGAGACGGAGAGTCAGATAGAGAGAGAGACACAGATAGCGAGAGAGAGAGAGAGACCGACCGATAGCGATAGATATATAGAGAGATGGGGGAAGAGATATTTTTATTTATTTAGTGGGTTATACAGAGCACATTCAGTAATGATACAAGGAATTAACAAAAATAACTGAAATAAGAAATTAATCAAAAACAAATTAATCCGAACATACATATTATCATTGTTTGGATTCATTCTATACATTTTAAAAAAAAATTTTTAATTAAATAATTTTTATTGTGATTTTGTTACAACATTGCTGATTACAAACGACACTTGCATTTTTCAGATCGTACATTTTACAAGGTAGTGCATTAGGAGGAACATTGTGTAAGTGTTTACATCTCCTCCGCTTTCTCGACATGCACTTCTCAATCGCTGATGATAGTATGTCCCCGTGGCTCCACAACAGTGTGTGTGTGTATTAGTCAGCGGTGAAGGAACCGATTAGAGTGCAGGTGAGGGGGTTACAATAAATCCTATTAAAATCAGGGCAAAATACAACTAAGAAGAACACAAATAGTTATAAGGGTAGCTTTAAAAATGATAGCGCGATATTGAGGCGCATAGCGCGAGTACCCAGAGTGGTGGTCACTCTGGGTGGGTGTTGCTGACGAGCGGTCTAGCGCTCCGGATGAGTGGAGGGACGCCTATTTAAAGCTCCCTCCAACGCGCAGCGGGTACGTGCAGTGGGCGTGCCTTCGCTGTGCCTGAGTCGTGCCAGAGTCCTGCCCGTCTGCGCCCATCCGCGCTAAGGAAGCGCGGCTCGCGGCAGAACTCTGGACCTGGCCATCATGACTATACCTTTGAGAACTTATAGTAGGGCCGATCTACTGGCCCATCAGGACCGATGTACACACTGCGAGTTTTCGCCTGTAGTCCCGCTGTGTGGCCCATATCATTGTAGGTGTGGTGCTTGGTCATTGGAATCCCCCTCTCTTATACGCCCCTTGGGGCCTGTTATAAAGAGGGTAGGAGAACGGGACCTGAGTATCTGGAGCTTAAACGTCAGATCTGTGGTAAAGCACCATCAGGAGGTTTACGACCTTCTTATTGATGGTTCGCCGGATGTGCTCTTTCTGACGGAAACGTGGCTCCAGGACTCTGACTCCTCGATAATTATAATCGGACGACTAGAGGTGGAGGTATTGCGATGGCCACCAAACTGTGTTATCCCTGCGAGTGGAAAGCCGCTGAACTTTTGGGGTGTGAGGGTGCCCTATTTAAAATAGCGTTTAGTTACCAGTTTACCTTCTCTGGGCTATTAATTTACCGGCCTCCGGGCTGTGACTCTGTTTTTAGGGCTGCTCTTCCTGAGTATATTAGCATAGAGGCACTAGGATGTGCAAATTTTAATGTTGTGGGAGATCTTAATCTCCATTTGGACTGCCCTTCTTTACCCTCTATTAGGAGCTTTCTGGCGGATCTTGAGGCTCTACAGCTCTCGCAGATGATTACTTTCCCCACACATAAAGGTGGTCATATTCTTGACCCGTTCTTCACAAATCTAGAAGGATTCAGAGTTCTTGGTTCCTCCCAGTTGGTTTGGACAGACCACATGCTGGTGAAAACGGCATGCTCTTTGTCTGACTCTCCTTTTCTATCTCAGGATAGACTTGTTCTTAAACGACTCTGGAACAAATTAAGACTGGAGGACTTTTACCATCAGCTCGAGAAGGTTCCTTTAGGTCCGCTCACCGAGGTTGATTGTGGATACGACTCCTTCTGTGAGTGGATATCTGGTGCCCTCGACTCTCTGATTCCTATGTGTTGGTCCAAGTGTCACCGGAAGGAGCCGAGCCCTTGGTATGACACTTCCTTGGCATCTCTTAAGAGGGCCTGTAGACAGGCCGAAAGATTATGGAGGAAGTCGTACGACCCAGATCTGAAAATATGTTATCTGGCCAAGGTCAAGATTTATCACAGGGCAGTGTGTCAAACTCGCGCTTCCTTTTCTGCTCAACAGTTTCAGAACTCTGCCAATCCATCGAAACTTATTTTTAAAGTATTAAAGGACTTGATGGCGAAGAGAGCAACTGCAGTGGAAATATGCTCGGACTCACATTGTGAGGGTTTGGCCTCTTTCTTCCATGAAAAAGTGCAAGCCATCTATCGCACTTTCCCAACGGGTTCCCTGCTGCTAGAGCAGGTTGGTCGCACCTTAGGTGAGGGGGAATGTCTTTCCATCTTACCCCCCTTATCTCTGGAGGTGTTTGACTTTCTCAGCGCCAAAATCAAGTCTGGATCTCCGGCAGACCCGCTGAAACCGGCCCAACTCAAGACCCTGGCACCGGTTTGCCGTACCCCGGTGCTGTCCTTGATCAACCTGTCTCTCTCTTCTGGAGTGGTTCCCGTTAGATGGAAGCAGGCAGTAGTCACGCCAATTCTGAAGAAGGCGACCCTTAACCCCCTTAAACCTGAAAGCTACCGCCCTATCTCCCTTCTCCCTTGGGCCACGAAAATAGCGGAGGCCCATGTGAATGCCACTCTTACAGACTATCTTGGTAGGCTTAACATTCTCGACCCTACACAGAACGGGTTCCGTGCGGGTCACAGCACGGAGACGGCCCTTCTCTCGATGGTCGAGCATCTGCGTTCCGTGCTGGATTCCGGTCGGACGGCGGCACTTCTGTTATTAGATCTTAGTGCCGCGTTCGACACGGTCTCGCACGGGATTCTGATTCGGCGTCTTGAGGAGGTGGGCGTTTCTGGCTCCGCCTTGCACTGGTTTTGTTCCTTCCTTACGGATAGGTCATTCCAGGTGGCGATCCCGCCCGGAAGTCGTCATCCTACCCGCTAGACCAGGGAGTCCCACAGGGGTCTTCACTGAGTCCCACTCTTTTCAATCTGTATGTGAGACCGTTGGCTGCGGTCGTCAAGCGGTGGGGCCTGACCATGGTCTCTTACGCAGATGACACGCAGCTGGCGGTCACACTGAATGGGGACCCAGACCTGGAGGCTCCCAGGTTCTGTGATGGTCTGCGGGAAGTGGCTAACTGGATGAATTCCAACTGTCTCCAGTTAAACACCAAGAAGACGGAGATTATGGTGGTTGGTAAACAGGTGGCTTTGTGGGATGACAAATGGTGGCCTTCGGAGTTGGGTGTGACTCCCCTCCCAGCGGCAGAGATAAAAAACTTGGGGGTGTGGTTTGATCCTTCTCTGAGTTTCATCTGTCATACCAAGAAGGTGGCGGCTTCTTGTTATGGCATCATCAGAGGACTTCGACCCATCCTCAAGTTCTTTGATGCACCCACAAGACAGCTGGTGGTCCAAGCATCAGTGCTGTCCAGGCTGGACTATGCCAGCTCCCTACTGGCGGGGATAAACCAGTCAGAATTTCTGCGGCTCCAGCGGGTTCAAAGCGCTGCGGCCCGATTGGTGACAGGTCTGCCTAGGCGATGCTCGGTGTCCAATACTCTGCGCTCTCTCCACTGGCACCCTGTGAAGCAGAGGATTAGATTTAAGGTTCTCTGCTTTGCATTTAAAATCCTAAAGGGTACTCCCCCACAAATCTTGGAGAAATTGCTGATCCCCTATGTCCCCTCTCGCACTCTTAGATCGCTAGGCCAGAACTTAGCAGTGGTCCCGCGTTTTAAGTTGAGCAGAATTGGTGGCCGCTCCTTTCGAGTCCTGGCAGCGAGTTGGTGGAATTCTCTTCCTCCACAAATTCGGGCCATCGATGAGCTCCTTCAGTTTAGACGGGCTATCAAGACCTTTTTATTTGTTTAGCTCATCTGTTGTGTCTCGTCTCCTTTTGTCCGCTTTTAGTGCTGTGTTGTGTTCACCTTCTCAAAGCACCAGGACGCCCCTTTGCTGGGGCAGCAGTGCGCGGTATAAATAAAAATAACATAACATAACATAACTTAATTCTGGGTCGAATCCCTCAGGCTTAGGGGCGCATATGTTTCCTCGAAATGAGTTCCATTTCCCCCACACCCATTTTCGGGGACACCCTCTATGAATAAATACTGCTTTTTCTGCTACCATTGCCCTGTCTAGATCACGAAAACACTGCTGGTGTAGGGGGACAGTTGGTGCTCCCCAATGTTGAGCGATGTTTCGTTTAGCCATTGATGATCCGTAGAGTCGCCCTGTCCTGTGCTGCGGGATTCAGGTCGGTTGGCTCCCATACATTGAGAAGGCACCTCCTCGGTTCTGGAGGGACTTCGAAGCCGCACACCCGAGTGATTGTGGCCATGACAGCCCCCCAGTTTTGTGTGATTTTGGGACAGTCCCACAGTGTGTGGTAAAAAGTGCCTACTAGCCCACATCCCCGCAGACATAGTGGTGTTTCAGTCCGTCCTATTTTATGAAGTGTTGTTCTGGTGTAGTATGTTCTGTGCAGTATTTTCAGTGCAGTATTTTCAGTTGCACCAGTTGGACTCTGGAGTGGATTGCCACTTCACGCGGGGATGCTAGTGCCTCCTGCCAGTCTTGGTCATCCATTTCCCCGAGCTCAGCCTGCCACCTTTCCCTGAGTTTGTGTGTTGGTTCCTTCTGATTATCAGTTTGCGGTATGTAAGAGAGATTGCTTTTTTGGTTAGGTAATCTTTCAGTAAACGGTCTTCGAGCGGTGAGGACTCGGGAGGGGGGGGGGGGGTAGTTCCCTGAGGTATGGCTCCTGTAAGTGTGTGTTTGATTTGTAGGTATCGGTATTGCTCCGTCTCGGCCATCTGGTATGTCGCTTGTAACTGAGCAAATGTAACCATTTCCCCCTTTTTACACATGTCCCCCACTCTAGATATATCTATAAGATCCCATCGAGTGAATCCTTTACTGTTGCGAAGTGTACACAATCTTGGGGTGTCCCAAAGTGGTGTGTGTTGTGTAAGCACTCCCTCCCAGCCAAGCGCTCAAAGTGCTGTGAACCAGATGTGCACTGTGTATACCTTGGGGCCGATCAGTGCATTATATATATTTTCAATTGTGTATTGGTCCTGTCATGTATTCTGATCGTATTACCTTGGCGCTGGTCTCATACCAAGTAGAATGCTTGGGTAACAATTAATGTCAGTGGGGGTTGTCTCAAAAAACATGACTTGTGCGTCACACCCGTTCATGGCAACTAAAACAATACATAGGGTATATTCACCTGAAAATTCTGTTCATTTATTCCCACCTTACAGTTCTCTCTCTTTCCCAATTAGGTATTGGTGGTATAGCCCCAAAAAATCCCAGGGTGACTCTGTGGCGGTAGCAGCTCATTATATGTGTAAGATTGAGTACTGCAGTAGAGCATGGACGCCTTCCAATCATCCATTAGCGGCGTTGGCCCTTTAGCCCAGCACATGGCCACTCTGCATTTAGCAAGTAGCAGGCCCATTGCTAACAACTTCCTAATGCTTTTGTCTACTTTTGCATCATAACCAAGCAGGGCGAGTAGCTAACTTTGTTCCCGAACATATCCTGTGA
This sequence comes from Triturus cristatus, assembly GCF_964204655.1. Classification (NCBI taxonomy): domain Eukaryota; kingdom Metazoa; phylum Chordata; class Amphibia; order Caudata; family Salamandridae; genus Triturus; species Triturus cristatus. The sequence continues at coordinate 60,351,863 of NC_140584.1, forward strand.
TCTCACTTAAGGCAGAGAAGACCTTCCTCCAAAATGTCTGGATATCAGGGCAATACCATGCTACCTGCAGGAATCCTGCTTCCTATTGTGTACAGTGATCACATCTAGCAGTCTCGTAGCCCATATCGAAACAGTCTGTCAGGGGTATAATATACCCTATTAATACATTTAAAATGTATTAGACGCTGGTGTCTGCCGTTCAGGGATATATGCTTTGTGACCTCACAACAATACTTCCAGCACTTATCAATAATCCAATCCAAATCTCTCTGCAAGGCATGACGGACTTTCAGGAGTTGCATTTTCCTGGGTGCTTGTGCAAGGGGATAGAGTATAGTTATTAACTTCGCAGGGGAATCCGCATGCATAATGTGTGTTTGGGCGTAGGCATCTCTACTGGCTCTTGCATGTCCTCTCACAGTAATCCTCGCCATGTATGCCTAACTTTGAGATAATTGGTCAAGGGGCGAGAGTGCCAGTGTTCCCAATTACTTAAAACCCCATCTTGGAAAAAATCGTCTATTTTTAGTATGCCCAGCGATTTCAGTGTTCGGAGCACATCTTTTTGCCTCCCTGTTGGGAACTAAGTGTAACATTCTAAGGGCCTCAGTGGTGAGTACATGAAGGTACCACATTCAGTATCAAAAGCGTTCTATCAGAGGAGCAGGCCTCAAGAGGTTTCCCCGGCTTCAGAAGCATGACTATCAGGGCCTTTCTCATGGATGGGGGCATTACCTCTGTCTTAACCATGTCTTCATATAGGGATACCAGGTGAGGCACAAGTTGGTCCTGAAAAGTTTTATAGAAGGTGGCTGTGAGGCCATCTATTTCCAGAGCACTATTGACGCGCATAGTTTTAAGTGCTGCTGTAACTTCACTTGAGGTGAGAGTGGCCATAAGGTATTCTCAATGTGCGTTAGTGAGCTATGTCATTTGAATATGTTCCAGATAATCTTGGATAGCATCATCATTTAGGGGTATCTGTGTTTTGTATAATTCAGACTAGTATCTGCCGAACCTTTCGGCTATGTCAGAGGGATCGTGTAAGGAAAGGACCTCCTCGTCTTGTATTTCTATTATCATGTCGACTTCCCTTTTGGGATGCAGTAGCACCGCTAACGTTGCCCCTGGGTGCGCTCCTTCCTTGCTGTTGCATATTCACTGAGATGTTTCACTTCGCTATCTGCGGTGTTATGATAGTCGTCAAGTGCCACCTTTTTATTCCCTGTTCTCTGGTATGTCTGCCCTAGTGCTGAAATCTCCTTTTCAAGCTTCGGCAATCTATCCCTCAATGCCTGGAACACCCCCGCATGCTTGGACATAACCATACCTATGATGTAGACCTTAAAGGCCTCCCATATGGGGCGAAGCTATCTAACAAGCCTATATTCTTTTTATCTATATCTGTAGAGAGGGATATAGAGATCTAGAGGGGTATAGAGATCTATAGGGGTATAGAGATCTAGAGGGGTATAGAGATCTAGAGGGGTATAGAGATGGCGATGGAGAGAAATAGATGGATATAAAGAGAGAAGGAGAGAGATAGATGGATATGTAGAGATATAGAGAGAGATAGATGGAGACATATATGGAGATATATTTATGTAGGTCTATACAGAGATCTATTTATGTAGATATATGTATGTGTGTGTGTGTATGTATGTATATGTGTATGTATGTATGTATATATATATATATATATTACCTACTGGCGGTCGCCAGTAGGTAGTTATAGTTAGGACCCTGTTTCCATAGGAAAACCGCAACATTCTATTTGGAATAACTTTGGCGCCGGTCGACGAATCCTCGCGAAATTTTCAAAACTAATGGGGCGCTACGCTCCGCTCCTACCCTGAAAGTCTCGGGGGGATTCGTCAAGCGGGGGCTGAGATAAAAGGGGGGTCCCAAAACGCTTTTTTCCCATGCATTTTTCCATAGGACCTTTAGACACAGCTACAGCCCGAACGGCTGAACAGAGTTCCTTGAAATTTGGCAGAGAGGTAGTCTACAGGTCAAGGAAGTGCCTTTTGTAGGTTTGGTGTAAATCTGTTAAGTAGATTCTGAGAAAATAGCCTTTAAATCAATATATATATCTGAGCCAGCTTACGGTGCGCTTACGGTGCGCTTACCGTACGCGCACGCCGCCGTGCGCGAGCGCGATTCTGATTGGCTGTTAGATCTTAGTAAACATTCGAATCGGTCGAAACCAGCAAGCGGCGGCCACCATTTTCTCTCTCGCAGTCTGAGAGGGGGTTAAAAAACAAAGGCCAAAAACATGTAAAGGGGCTGTTTAGACAGCTCCTAAGCACCTAGCCATGTTGAGGTAGTCCTCAAAGATCCCCCAAGGCCAAAAATGGAATTTTAATTTTTTCGATAATTTCGCCGATTATGCTTACCGTACGCGTACGGTACAAATTAATCAAAAAACAAAAAAAAATCCATACTTTCCCCACCCCATGTGCAAATGGTGCCCAAAGGGCACCATTTGTGCATGGGATATTATTGATGTGAAAAAATAAAATATTACCTTTCACAACGAAGCGCATCATGTCCTCCATGTGCGCACGGTGCGCATCGTGCGTACATGGCCCATCTAGCGTAACGTGGGCACGCGGTGCGCATAGCGCACCGCGTGCCCACCGTGCGTGCACGGCACTAACTGCGTAAAGTGGGCGCGCGGTGCGCGAAGCGCACCGTGCGCGCACGGAACGAACTGCGTTAAGTGGGCGCGCACGCCACGAATGGCGTAAAGTAACTTAGCATTTAAAAAACCGTACAAATTCACTGAAAAAAACATAGGTTTCACACACGTTATAGTTAGGAATTAGCATTTAAAAAAACTTGCAAATTCAGTGGAAACACCATAGGTTTCACACATGTTATAGTTAGCTGGAAATTTTACTGATAAAAAACCAATGAAATTCCCCCGTTATAGTTAGTGCAGGCAACTATAACTCACGCGACCGCAATCTTCTGCTGATGCTAATACTGTATTTAGACACTTATTTGCCCATGTCTTCTTCCATTAAATTTTAGCTATACATATATTACAAATATTTTTTTTTCATAAAGACATATGTCATCAGCAGAGGATTGCGGTCGCGTGAGTTATAGTTGGCTGCACTAACTATAACGGGGGAATTTCATTGGTTTTTTATCAGTAAAATTTCCAGCTAACTATAACATGTGTGAAACCTATGGTTTTTTCACTGAATATATATATATATATAATCTACTGGCGGTCGCCAGTAGATAGTTATAGTTAGGACCGAGTTCCCATAGGAAATCTGAAAATTCTATTTTGAATAACTTTGGCGCCGGTTGACTTATCTTCGTGAAATTTTCAAAACTAATGGGGCTCTCCGCTCAGCTCCTACCCTGAAAGTCTCGGGGTGATCCGTCAAGCGGGGGCTGAGAAAAAAGGGGGGTCCCAAAACGCGTTTTCTCCATGCATTTTCCCATAGGACCTTTAGTCGAAGGTACAGCCCGAACGGCTGAACAGAATTACATGAAATTTGGCGAAGAGGTAGTTCTCAGGTCAGGCATGTGCCTTTTGCATATATGGTGTCAATCTGTTCAGTAGTTCCTGAGAAAATTGCAGTTAAAAGTACATAAATATCTAAATGAGCGCACCGTGAGCGCATGGTGCGCGCACCAAATGTCCGCGAGAGTAATTCTGATTGGTGGCTAGATGTCAGTCAACATTCCAATCGGTCGAAATCAGGAAGTGTCGGACGCCATTTTGTGTGTGACAGTGAAAAAGAAAGGTGGAGAACGTGAAAAGGGGGCAGGGTAGAGAGTTCCTGACCCCCTAGCCTTTGTCAGGGGGTCCCTGAAGGACCCCGATGGGTGAAAAAAACATTTTATTATTTTTCAAAAAATCGCGGGGTGCGCGCACGGAGCGCGCACCGTGAAAAACCCTTAAAAAAAACCAAACATTTTAAACTGTTTATAAGTTTATAGAAGATATTAACTATGCTGTTCAACTTTATCCAAATTCAAAATAAAAGAGCTGAGCCATTCCATATTAAAGGATACAGTCAATCTATAACTATATACATAGGTAGTTTATTGTAAAATAAATATATAAAAAATTATAATGATACATACATAAATTAGCATTTAAAAAACCTTACAAATTCACTAAAAAAACCATAGGTTTCACACACGTTATAGTTAGGCATTAGCATTTAAAAAACCTTGCAAATTCACTGAAAAAACCATAGGTTTCACACATGTTATAGTTAGCTGGACATTTCACTCGTAAAAAACCATTGAAATTCCCCCATTATAGTTAGTTCAGCTAACTATAACTCGCGCGACCGCAATCCACTGCTGATGACGTCACATATTACATCACTCATGACATGGTCAGTGACATCACTCATGACATCACTGATGACATCTCAAATGACATCACTGATGACATCATCCAATGAATATGTGTCTTTCTGAAAAAAATATATTTTTTATATATGTATATCGAAAGGTTAATGGAAGAATAAATGGGTAAATAAGTGTCTAAATGGATGGGTTTTTTTTGCAAAATTAATTGTATAACTGACTTATTAACAGTATCTTAGTGAATACAGTGATGTAATATGTGACGTCATCAGCAGTGGATTGCGGTCGCGCAAGTTATAGTTAGCTGAACTAACTATAACAGGGGAATTTCAATGTTTTTTTACGAGTGAAATGTCCAGCTAACTATAACATGTGTGAAACCTATGGTTTTTTCAGTGAATTTGCAAGGTTTTTTAAATTCTAATTCCTAACTATAACGTGTGTAAAACCTATGTTTTTTTTAGTGAATATATATGTTACAGGCACATTCTAGTTGGGTTCAGATCTCACTCGTACAAAACCATAGAAATTCAGCAGTTATAGTTACCTTAGCTAACTATAACTTAAGCGCCCACAATGCACTGCTTATGATGTCACATATTACATCACTCACGACTTGGTCAGTGACATCACTGATGACCTCTCCGATGACATTACTGATGACATCTCCGATGACATTTTCCATTAATTGTGAGTGTTATCTAAAGGTTTGAGTGTTAAACGTATATACTAAGGTACAAGAAAAGGTAATATAGAATGATTTGTGTACTACTGAGTGATAGTATTTCTACTAAATGTAATGTGAGTGACTGTATCTGTGTGTGAGTGGGTGCCTGAGTGCCTCTGTGTCTGAGTGGTTGTGTTAGAAGCTGGATGGATGTGTGTTGGCTGTCTTGGAGAGTGAGTGGGTGTGTGTGTGAGTGGATACATGGGTGACTGAGTGACTGTGTGAGTGGTCGTATAGTTGAAGGAATGGTTGTGAAAGTGAATATATGTGTGAGTGAGTAGTTTTAAGTGTGTGTATAGATAAGTGAATGGGTCTCAGTGGCTCTATTGAGAACAACAGTGTGTGTGAGTGGCTGTAATGGTGAGTGGATGTGTGAGTGGTTGTATGCATATGTGAATGAGTATATAAGTGGTTCTGTGGGTATCCGTGGGGGTATGAGTGGTTGTATGGGTAAGTGACTTGGTGTGTGAGTGGTTTTTGAGTAAATACATGGATGTGTGAGTGGCTGTAAGGATGAGTGATTGAGTGTGTGAGCAGTTGAATGAGTGTTTAAGTGATAGTGCAAGTTTTGTTAGTGGTTGAACGAGAGACTGCATGAGTGTGTGTGATTCTGTGGATGATGTCACCAGTGATGTCATTTGAGAGGTCATCAGTGATGTCCCTGACCATGTCATGAGTGAGGTACTATGTGAGGTCATAAGCAGTGCATAGTGGGGGTGCACTTATATTTAGCTCAGGTAACTATAACTGCTGAATTTAACTGGTTTTGTATGAGTGATATGTAAGCCTAACTAACGTCAGTGAATTTGTAAGGTTTTTTTAATTCTATTTCCCAACTATAACATCCCTGTAACATTTTGTTTTTTCACTTGAATTTCAGTTTTTTAACGTTTTTATAACCATAATGTCACTGTATCCTTTTTTTTATTTTTTTATTTCTTAAGTTTTTTTTTTTACATCTTATTACCTAACCTGTAACCTTTGACAGTGTGTGAGTGAGTGCATGAGTGTCTCAGTAGGTCTGTGAGTGGGTGTTGGTGTCTGAGTGGGTATGTCAGCGAGTGGGTGTGTCTGTGACTGTCTGAGTAGGTGTGTGAGTGGGAGCCTCGCTGGGTGTGTGAGTGGGAGCCTCGCTGGGTGTGTGAGTGGGAGCCTCGCTGGGTGTGTGAGTGGGAGCCTCGCTGGGTGTGTGAGTGGGTGCCTCGCTGGGTGTGTGAGTGGGTGGCTCGCTGGGTGTGTGAGTGGTACATGAGTATTTGAGTGGGTGCGTGAGTATCTGAGTGGGTTTGCGAGTGCCTTAAATGTGTGTGAGTCAGCCTGTTAGTGAGTGTATGGGTCTGTGAGTGGGTCTATGAGTGAGTAAGAGTCTCAGTGGGTCTGTGAGTGAGTGCATGAGTCTCAGTAGGTCTGTTGGCTGTGTGAGTCTCAGTAAGTCTGTAAGTGGGTACACAAGTGTCAGTGGAGGTCTGCATGAATCTGGGTGTATGAGTTTCTCAGGGGGTCCGTGAGTGGGTGGGTGAGTGAGAGTGGGTCTGTGAAGTGTGTGTGTGTGTCTGAGTGCTCTCTGTTTTGCCCTCTTCTCTTTCCTTTCTTGCTAGTTTTTCAGCCCTCTGTTTTGCCCTCTTCTGCTCTGTTTTGCGTACCCTGCTTGTTTTTCTCCTCTCTATTTGCACACTCTTTTGTGATGGGGAGGGGGGCCGTGAGGTCGTTTTCCCAGGGCCCATTTCGGCATAAGGGACCCAATCCCCCGGGGCCAGGCCAAAACATATCGGGGGAGGTGGACCGTGCGAACCCCCCTACATGTGTTGATTATGGCGCCGGGGACCCCATCCCCGGGGCAGGAGAGCCACTCATCCCCCGGCCACATTTCAATAAGGGAAGGGGTCCGAGTGGCCCTCCCTCGGCCAATTTCGGCCCCGGGACCCAAATCTCCTTGGGCCTGGCTTTGTGTCCCTGGATGCCCTGGTCCCACCCAGGCCACCCAGTGTGCAGGATGGGGACGGGGGGGGGGCGCGCCTCAGCGCCCCCAAACTCCAAGCCGGCGCCCTGCCTCCTGAGGGAGCGGACACTGCTCTTGCACACAGGGAGGAGCAGGAAATGCAGCTCCCTGCTTGTGAGAACAATATTTCATCTCTTTCCCTGCTCGTATGTCTGTTGGCAGGGAAAGAGATCATACCCAACAGCATTCACCCAAGTATATAGTTTACTCTGTGATGCCAGAGATCAGGGTAGGTCATTTGCATTTTGCGCACTTCACAACTGTTGTTTAACACCAGTGAGTGTCTTCTCTGCCACTTATTTTTAGGGTATAGCACTTCCCCCTAATATGGTTGTTTACCCTGAAGTTATACTATATACTTGTGTGAATGCTATTGGCTACAATTTGAATATCATGCACTCTTTGGCAACCCAATCACGAATAGATTAGGATCATGGTCCTGATGAATTGCCAAGATCAGTTTTGACAATAAATAGGCAAGAAACATGTCAACCCTTTTAGATAATACCTTTTGAGATTGTTTGGGCCATTGCATCCATTTTTAGCCATTCATTATTCTTTAACGATAACAAGGGTGCCCACATATTTAAAAAAAAACTAGGGCATCCCTTAATTATTTTTAACATCACTCTACACCAGTCTACTCACATTATCACACTTAACATTGTACCTCACTCTTCACATCGGCAAAAAACAAAAGAACTCCAGGTAAGAGCCACCTCGTGGGCCCAGTTGGGCACAACGAGGAGCAGCCCGATGATGAAGCATGACACCCATTTGGGTGTGTGAGGGCTCTTGCTCCTGAGGAATCAGATCCCCTGATCTGGTGCTTCAGGCTATTCCCGACCTCTTCCTTTCCTCTCCATTTAGAAACTGCATACCCCTTTGACTTACATAGCCTGATTGTGGGCATGTATTCTGGACCTTTATTTACCCCTTGTCCCACCCTTGTGTACTCTCATTGCTGAACTTGCGCGTGTATGTGTGTTACTGGAATGGTCTGGTGCGACCCGTATCATCGTGCATCAGACATTGTGCCTCATTTCCAGGGAGGTACAGAATTTGCAGCTCCGCATTGTGTGGTGTGTTTGACTGGAACTGTCTGGTGCGACTCGTATCATCATGCACTGGACATTGTGCCTAGGTGCTACTCTGCTTGACTTGTGCCAGAGGGTGTGCTTCTTCTGAGAGCCCCCCCTGCATTGATTGTGCCTTTGGGGCCCTCCGTGCGGTGGGCAAACTGCCCTCTCCTCACCTGGGCCCCCGGCTACATAGTGTTGCCAGGTAGTATTGCCCGGAATGGGCCTGGGTGGTGAGAGAGGTTGATTGGGCTGAAAGAATGCCTCCAAGAGTGTTTGGAAGCGGGCCAAGAGACTGCATAACCCACCCCCACCAATGCCTCGCAAAACTGGGTTGGGGTCGAAAGGCATATGGTGGCAACCTTTTGAATGACAGACTATTGCCCTCAACCGGCTTCTGCTCCGCATTCTGTGGGAGAACTTCCCGAGTGGTGGCTAACTCCCATTTGATGACTGCTTCCTAATTAGCTCTGCTATCTACCCCTCTTTCTTCCTGAGGACCCGTACCAAGTGTGACTTCAGCTACGAGCAGTCTAGTATCCAGTGGGAGGGCTGTGTATCTCCAAACCGTGGGTGTAGTGTAGTTGAGGTGAGCTTGGGCCATGAAGTCTGCAGTGTGCGATCTATTGACCTGCCGGATAACCATGTCACTGTGTTTACGGTGCTGTGTGCAAGTGCGTTCAATATAAACCTGCCTGATATCCGTGGGTTGGGGGGGGGGGGGTGCGCGCCTTCCTTCCTTTACTACGCGTATCAGCAGTGTTACTTTACCTGTTTATTTCTTGCCAACAGTTTACTACATTCGACAGTGGCTTTACCTGTGCAGCTTTGCCCCTCTTTGCTGCGTAAGTGTTGTAATTTTTTTAATGTACATAATTATGATATTGTGATCTGGGGTGTACCCTAAAACTTTGTATTGGATTCAAATGATTGGCAGGATGGGTCTGGGTTTTGCACCGCTTAAGGGTGCTGGAGGGTATAGTAGGATCTTCCCCAGGTGTGCATACTACAGATGTAATTTTAACACGATAGGGCCTAGTACTCCTAGTAATATTTCCAAGTGTGTTTATGGCCAGGGATACATTATGTTCATGTTGTGTTAATTAATGTGTGGCATATAAACTTTATTTATATACACCTTGTGTGAAGTCTCTTTTGTGGCACTCTGTGTATTTATTTTGTGGGAGTTGTGTGCCAATGCTTTATACATTGCCTCTGTGATGAGCCTGACTGCTCAGTGCCAAGCTACCTAAGAGTGAGCGCAGGTTTTACAGTGAGTGTAATCACTCGCCCCTGACTGGAGTGGTAGTTTCTATCTGGCTAGGGCATCGCCTCAGTCACCCAGAAAGAGCCAGTTCCAACATTGAGTAGTTGTGCTATTGTCTGGGTCGTTGTCTACGGGTTGTTTCAACAATCTTTACATCCTAAAATCAGGAGAGTATTAATGTTTGTACCAGGGTAGGGAATTTGCTATATCACTTCTCCATAATTCATTGACAGCTTTTTGCTAAATTTCCAAGTTAGGCTTTGTCCAGATTCACACCCAGAATAAAACTGGTTTAAGAGCTAAGAGTGATTTGATTGACTTAATGTCCAGTTTGAGCCAGAGATCATCCACTGGGGTCCCAAGCCCCAGAGAAGATGGCATAAGAATCTGTTTTCCACCTAACCTGGTTCCTTTGGGCTCTTGTGGCCCCAAACCTTAGCGCCAAACCTGCTAGCTGCCAAAGCTTTTATTTGATAGGCGCGGATTGCTGGAGCAACTAGTCTCATTCCACACCTGAGGAAAAATCTTTGTACTGCATTACTGTAGTAGAGCAGGATACCTTCTCTTTTGGATGCCTGCTCTGACCAGGATAACTTATCATTAACTCTGATCCTCAGGTGGTCAAAGAAATGGATTCTGGTCGGGCAGCTGCTATGTATGTTGAATGTACTTCTCAGGTGGTTCCTGCAATTTGCTATCATGAATTTAGTTTTCATTGTATTTAACACAAGGTTTTTCTAGGTGCAGTAGGTCTCGGAACAGGCCAATAATTTATGCATTGCCAATTTGGTGCAGAAGAGGACTGAATCATCTACGTAAAGTAATATTGGTATTTTATCGCTCCTGATTTGTAAGCTTTGGAGCACTCTGACCACATCATTTATGAGAAGATTAAATAGTAAGGGTGCCAAGACTCAGCATTGTCTTAACCCGCTTTCTTTTGCAAAGTCATCCATCAGTTCTCCTTTTATGCCGTACCTGACTGAGGCTGTGTTTTGTTGCAGCTTCTGTACAGCCTTCACAAGGTTGCACAGGAGATTTATATTATGGAGAGACTGCCATAAGATAGCTTTATCGACTGAGTCAAATGCTGTTTACATCTGTGAACGTCATATAGAGTGTTGTATTTTTTATGACGATTTGTTCAAGTCATATATTGTATAATCTCATTGCTTGGTCGGTTGTACTGTGAGCTTACCTGAAGCCGGTATGGAGCAATGAAATCAGGTTATTATCCTCAACCTAGATTTCCATCTTGGAGAGGAGTGCCTTTCTGTAAATCTTCCCAGCACTGTCAAGTAGGGACATTGGACAGTAATTAGCTGGATCATTCCATGGCCCCTTTAATGGAGGGGCACTATGACTGCTGTTGACTAGGAAGCTGGGACCTTTTCTGTTATCCAAAATACATTTAATACTGCCTTTAATACAGTAGCCCATAGAGCTACATCACTGTGAAAGGTTTCACTTGCCACACTGTTGGGGCATGGGGCCTTATTTGGCTGTTGGGAAAGAATGGCCACCCGAATATCTTGTTCTGTGAACTTACTTGCCCATTTCTTGCTGTTGGAGGCAACTGCAGGCGTAAGCCGTCTTTCTCTAAGAATGAACTTTCCTTACTTTGACCCAGGTCAAAACTAGAAAGAGCAGCAGTATTCACAAATGATGTTGAAGTTTTGTATATCACCCCAAAATGATTGACCCATTCGGCTGAGGTGATATAATGACTGGGTCCAATATTATTAGAATACATTTACAAACCCAGTTGACTATGTTCCAGAAACCTGTATTATCCTCTTCTCAAAGTATGTTTTTGAGGTCTGCCCATGCTGGTTGATGGATGTGGGATTTCTTATGTTTGATAAGTCTCTTGTATTCTTGTTGCATAGATTTCAGGACTTCTCCCCCCCCCCCCCCCCCCCCCCCCCCCCCCCCTCTTCCTAAGAGTGCCTATGACTTACGGCTTTTGATAGGTCCTGCTTGATTTTTGCACATTTATCATCAAACCAATTTACATTTGTTAGCAATTGGGGGACCCTGGCACTATTTTTAGGCCCTGCTACACCATCTCCAACAAATTGTGTTACTTTAATAAGGAGTATAATTTCTCCACAGTGATCAAACTGGGATTTCCTGACCCAGCCATGATATCCTTGTAGGCTTGGTTCCAGTGAGGGCAGTAGCCCCACTTGTTTATTTTTTTAATACTTTTGGTATGCCATGCGCTGTTTTTCCCACCAGATTTTACTATCCAATTCCTCGACACTTCTCTGGTCAGAAAGAGCCCAGCAGAAGTGAAAGAGAAAGGATACATAAGAGTAACAAGTAATAGAGCATGATTGATCTCGAGTCTCCTATTTATTGTCATGTCGGTAATTTGGCTCAATGACTCCTGGTTGGTTAGTACATCGTCTAATAGGGTCCCTCAATTGCCCGACCGTAAAGTACTTTGGGCGAGGTGGGGTCTGAAAAAGTGCGGCCAATAATTGTGAAGAGATTGTTTTGGAGCAAGAAAGTATTGAACTCCCTTACCCTCCTAGGAGGTCCTAGTGTCTGGACCCAACGCAAGAAAAGGAACCTCTAGGCTTGCAGCTTCGCTTGATCGAACATGGATATATCTGGTTTGGTGTGTAAATCACCACATATTGAAACAGAATGAGAGCGGTGTGTCTTCTTGGTATTAATTGACTAGAAGCTGTTCCCTTTGCTAGAATTTGTAAGATAGGAACTTAAGAGTTTTAACGCTGCTGGGTAATGATTCAAGTTCCTTGGAAGGATATAAACATTGAATAAATCCAGAAACTAGAGATAGTAACTGATTTCCAGATGTTGCAGATGCATTCCGTTCCTTGATAATCTTTCTGCACGCACCGAGGGCGGTGCGACCATTGCCACCGGGCACTGACTTTGGGTGGGGGCGCGGTGTTTGCAAGTATATTAGGTTCTAAAAGCAAATGCTGCTGCGTTCCCAGCCTCCAGCAATTTTCAGGCAACCATGACAATGTCAACATAACTTCAGGCGATCGATGTTCTTCCTGAATCGAGATTGGAGTTGTCTAGTGGAAATTTTGACTCATTGTAAGGTAGCGCAGAGGGTTAATATGCCTGTTGCAAAGAAAGTGTACCATGCACGTCACAAAGTGCATATAATATAAAAAGGTCAGTGGTTAGTGCTTTTGTCAGAGGGATCATTTTGTTACTTGCAGTCTAAATATTAAAATGATAATATAGATCAGTAAACTACTGTCATCAAAGAGCTTCATGCGAGCGGCAAGGTACAGATTAGAGCGTTCAGATTTGTTTTCCCCTGTTTTTCATTATCCTAATGTTGCAAAAAAGGTTAATTTGGGTAGAAATTAATTGTTGTTATTAAAGAGAACTCCCCAACCATGGTGTTACGTTTTAAATTCTGAGTTTGTGCTTCACCAGACCGAGCACACACAGGGGGATATGTACAAGAAAATGTCGGAGCGTGGTGCAATGCCCAATTTGGCACGCCGCGCTCCGACATTTTCAAAAGGCAGGGATGCGCCGTATTCACAAACATGCGGCGCACCCTTGAGCTTCCCCTAGCTCTAGTGCTAAACAAAGCTGCCTAGCACCAGCACAGGTACCCTTGTGCCATGTTGCATGGGTGCCTGCACTGCAGGGGCGATTGTTTATGTCCAGGAAGGGACACCTTCATGCACATAAACAATCTTTAAAGGCGATTTGCTGTTTCTATGTGTGCTGCATTTGCAGCACACATAGAAAGAGAAAAATACGAGAAGAAATTAACAATGTATCCTCGTATCACTATCCTAAGACCAGGTTTTGCCTTGCCTTCGTTTTTGGCGCTGCCCCTGCTGCAACGTGGAATTTCAAATCTTCCCTTCGTCACAGACCAAATATCACACAGACACCTTCAATCAATACATTCATTGGTGGGGCCCATAACACCAACACTCACATTTCATTGGTCTGCTCTTACGAGAGGGATAAGTATTCCAAACACTGAAGTGAAAAGAATACCTTATAACCTAAAATAAATGTATTTACATAAACATACACTAAATATCGTTAATCCAGCACATCTTAAACCTGAACCTCGAGATATTCCTTCCACTTTACCGATGGATCAAATTAGCTGAGTTGGAAATAGTGATTTGAATCCTCCTTCATTTATATTCACATCTTATTCTATTTCTTCTCAACAAATGACCCAACACATTTGCTTGTTGATCAATTATATTGTTTATCTAATTAAAGCAAATTTTAATAAACGTTAGTCAAATCACAGAACACCATATTTACCTAATCTGGCTATTAGTCGTCCTCTAAGTCAACCAAGTCGTCATGCAACACGCTACAGTCCCAAAGATCGGGTCTGGACCATAATCGTGCATGCATCAATCAATGGTCATCAATCGAAGTATCCTCAGTCCATCAGGTAAATGGGCAGCAATTTAGTCTGTCAAAGATTCAGGGAAACAGCTGTCCTGCAGTGTCACCGTCCTCTCCGTCAGCATAACGTCAGGAAACAGGACAAGATATGAGACCCTCACTCACTTAGTCTACCGACTTTTATAATGAAATTAATGACAAAATGTAACAAAAGTCAGTTTTAGGCATTTGTGATTGGATGGGTAAGATCGTCCGTTTCGGTTTCCCATGGTCCATGATGTCACACTGTCAGACATGATCCATCCGGTTTGTCAGTACTTGTCCATTGTTAAAGTTCTTGGCCGTAGTCCAGTCACGACCTTGTCTGAGTACATGCCGTGCGGGTCATCTTGAGGCCAATTGTTCAGGAGCCTGGAGCATGCGCACTTGGTCTGAAACCTTGTGGAATGTTAGCTGTCTCGTCGTGTCTGTAGGGCGGCCATTTTGACATAGGCCCAATCGGTCAACTTAAGCGAAACAAACACAAAAAGTAATTAAAACATGGAAATTACAAATAAAATGTTTAACCCTCACTAATTCCCCTATGTGTGTGTAATTATCTAGCATACTGGCAACATTTAAAGCGTTTATATTCAACCAGTGATGTCATCTGGTGCAACTTACAATTCGTCACAAAAGCAACATATATCATGTAATATTCTATTTTCCTAATATTAGTATGCATACGTATATTAGTTTACAAGTTATTTTAGCCATGCAAATACAATTCCCACGTGTAATTGATACATTAATAAAGTTGATTAGGTACCACTCAAACACATTAATATTATTACAATTAATAGATTATTCTAATTAGTATGAACATGCAGAAATGGGGGAGGTATATAACATTTTGTACTACCTGCTCCATCACCCCATCCTTGTAAATATGGGGCAGTGTCAAAAAGTAATAGGTTTTGCGGTGGAACACCCACTGCAACACTCATTGCCTGCCTCTTTGCAGCAGTGGACTGCTGCAGGAAGGGGCATATTTACAAGGTGGTGTTAAGCCACATTATGTGGCTTAACGCCACCTTGTAAATATAGGGTATGGAGGAACGCCACCGAGACGTCATGAATGTATCATAGCATGTAGAGGTATTGAACACACTATAAATTTTTGTATTGAATAGTAACTCTGTGTACAGATGACAGTTGACAACTTGTGTCTAGTATGTTCCACAAAGATTTTTGGTTCTTCAGAAAAAGTTTCCAACAGGGTAAATATTTAACGTAGTAGAAACTACGTATTGTAAGCATTCTTGAGTTATTAGTCTCAACATGACAGTTTCTACATAACATAGAAGCCTGTGTGACCCAGGTACTAACCTATGAAAAAGCACTGGTTTTGCTTCAAAAGATGCTGTATCTGTAAAGTTTTCACCAAAGTATGAAGGTTGCAGGTAATATAATCTTTAGCACCTTCATACCTTGGGTATTTTAAGAGAATAGTGTTTTTTTTGGCAAGTGTTGCATAGAGTGTGCACTGTTTTTAGTAGATATTTTTTAATACTCTGATTTATTTCTCATGAGAGTTTCACTGTCTACAAACAGGGTCGTACAGAGTAAACTCTCTCCATATAGTGAACACTGTTTACAGTACCCACTTTTCTATTCATATCAACTTCATTTCTCAATGTAGGTTTGGTGACTGTGCGGTGTTTGATACACATAAAGGCTGACCGTAGTATATTCATTTTGGAACAGACATTTAGTATTTTGAGTAACTTTGCTTTGTCTGAACAGTTGTATACATATTGAAAACTGTGTGCAAAGAGGGCTTCTTATATATTTGTGGTTGATTGTTAATGTGAAGTAGGTTACCCTTTTAAGTATAAGGTCCTGTGAGACAAAACGCATGCTTGCTACACCTAAGGGATAAGCATCTGTGATTGCTTTAATGATGCTTCATATTATTCTGAGCTATATTGTACTTACTTTCAGGCCTTTAATGCCATACTAGTTGCTAGAGTAATGTGTACAAAAAAAGCTTGGTTGATATCATCAGTGACGTCATCAGTGATAACAATGATGACATAAATTATGTCATAGAAAATGTCATGGGTGATGCATTATGTGAGGTCATAAGCAGTGCACGGCAGGGATGCAAGATATAGTTTACTCTGCTAATTATAACTGGTGAATTTCTGTTTTTTTTTTTTATTTCAAAACATTGTTGTCCCTGACATATTCACCTAACTATAATGTTACTTTAACATTTGCTTTTTTCAGTGAATTTCTAGTTGTTTTTTTTTAACGTAAAATAATATTTTATTACTAACTGTAAAGCCAAGCCTGCGGCCTGGCCCTGAGGCAAACCTGCCACAGCCATGTGGAACCCCTCCTTGAGCCTTTTCAGGTCTCGGGGAGGCCACACCCCCAGGGGCAATCCCTATAAAAACAATCATTTACATTGCAATCGGTCTCGCCTTTGGGACCCTATATGTATTTAGCTATGCAGCACATTAGCCTGGGTGCTGGAACATCTACTGTTCTTTTACATGGAGGGAAAGTAAGCACCAAACTGCATGGCACGCCAGGTATGGGAACACATAGAGAGAAATATTGCCTTTCAGCAGGAAATGGTATAGTCGAAAGCTCTGTTTTTAATATAAAAGCAGGGCCTTCGGTGGTCATATCACTGAAAATACAAGATTTGAAAAAAATGTTATTGTCTACGGGTGCTTGTGGTAGACAATTTCTATGGACTGGAATCTAGAGAATGCTAAAGTGTTTCTGGTATTTTACTGAACTCTGCTGGTCGTTTTCTATCAGGAAAGTTAAATAGAGGCAGTTGCCAGATAAATTAAAAAAGAAAGTCCCTCAGCAGAAAGCAATTCTGGTATTTTACTGACCTCTGCTGGTCGTTTTCTATCGAGACAGTTAAATAGAGGCAGTTGAACAGAAAAAAAAGTCCCTAAACGGAACCAGACTAGTCCTAGGGCTGATCTCCAGAGCCCACAAAGTACATACACATATAAGTATATACTAAAGTATATACAAGAGTTCTCGAATACTCGACCTAAAAAGGGAGGAAGCAGGGTAGCCCCCTCCCCTAGCATAATTAATGCCCTTTAAAAGGGAAGTGGGGCAGTGTGGTCTCCTTCCCTAAAACATATTAGGACTTGGGGACCCTAACCCCTAGGCCATATTTATTTTAAAAGGGGAGAGGAGCTGTGCGGTTTCACTCCCCGAGTCTTCTCAGGCCCCGGGGACCCCATCTCCTGGGGCCCAATGCAGTTAAAA
The DNA here is from genome assembly GCF_964204655.1 of Triturus cristatus. Taxonomy (NCBI): domain Eukaryota; kingdom Metazoa; phylum Chordata; class Amphibia; order Caudata; family Salamandridae; genus Triturus; species Triturus cristatus. The sequence goes on from NC_140584.1 coordinate 60,368,947, forward strand.
AGGGGTGGGAAGCAGCATGACTATCCTTCCTGAGCCTTATTACACCCAGGGGACCCCTTCCCCCAGGGCCTCCATTTTAAATGGAAAGATGCCCACCTGAGGGAACCCACCAATCACACGTGGCCACTGGAGTATCACAAGGGCCCCCACAGACCCAACCGACTCCCTGCATGGTACGGGAGCTGCCATTGCTCCTGTCCAGAGGGAGCAGCTGTTTATGCTGCTCCCTCCGGACGGGAGCAATATATTCTGTTTCAGTGCGGGCAGGGAAACTGGTCTCAAGTCAGTTCCCAGCTAGCTGGGAGCATTTTTTAAGGTTCTCACCTGTTGGGAGCAAAATTTGTGTTTGCGCTTGTTCGACACAAAATTTTAAAATGCTCCTGCCGGACTGGAGCAAACACATTTCCCTGCCTGCAGGCGGAGGAAAACTACTGTTTCCCTGGGCTGGGCTCCCCTATAAACAGCATGTAAGCCTGCCCTGGTGGATGGGATCTCTGGGGCCATTAAAGACTCAAGAAGTTTATTTTTTTTATATAAATAAGCATTTCTGGGTTGGGGCAGAGGAACACTTGCTGTCATTGCTAGGTCACTACGTGCTTAAACCTCAGCCCAGCTGCTTGCAATCCCTCTGCGGGGAGCGATGTTGAACCTGTGCCCAAGATAGGGACCTACACACTTTTCTTTCTGGTAATTGGGTTTGGCTCATCCAATAGGGGATTATTGGCAGAATGCACACACACCCTAGACACTTGGGTTAGGGAACGCATAGCAGGAGTATGCTATTTATATGTTTTATATGCTTGCATATATACATTGTTTTAGCAAGGTGGTGGAACTTTTTACCTGTCCTTATACTGCAAATTACTTTTATCTGCTACTGTTTATTGATCATCACAGCACATATATTCTATACCAGAATCACAATGGTTCAATAAATATTGAAAGTGCCCCTCTGTGTATTCTTTGTATATTTCTCAGAGCGAGCACGAGTGACTGAGCGAAAGGGTTCTAGATCTGTAACCACGATACCTGGGGGCAGACAGGGTTGTGATGTTCTGTGTTTTCCAAAGCCATTTGCTACCTGTCTAGGTTTAGGGGTGCTTATGGTGGCACTGTGAGCTAGCTGGTCTATAGGCCAGCATAGTCTGATGGGGTGCTGGGAATCAGTCTGGCGCCATCCCAACGTTTATGTTGCCCAATAAATGTGCAATACCTACTGGAAAGTACTACACTACATCAGTTTATATACATATGTACATAAGCATTAAGAAAAACATTAATGGCTAGCTGATGTAGTTGTGATAAAGACCAACAATTTACTCTTCTATCCGGAATTACCTGAGTGTATAGCGTTTTGTTTTGGGCAAACTTAATCAATGTAAACATGATTCGGGTGCATTTCGGTATGAAATTACAAATTTGACTAGTTTCACTTGAAATGATATGCTTAGATAATATGGTTTTACACAGACTGATTTTAAAAAGAAAGAAAGGAAAGTGGATTTGCACAGCAAAAGCCAAATAGCTTCAAAAGAAAGAAAAACAAGCACATCAGATCGTGACAGGAAGTATAGTATTAAGGAAAACGATTTCTATCTTTGGGGGGGTGGGGAGGGACTAAAGGAATTGATATGCCAAAAAATACATTTTGTGTTCTGAAAAAAAAAAACGGTGATCGGGCATCCGGGTGATATGGCAAACTTTTAGGATGTATAGTGCAATTTTAAGACCAGAAAATTCAATACATGTCCGCGTCTATATTGGGGATGCTGACTGTTTTGCAACACCTGATCACGTGTAACCTTCCCTTTACAGGAAGCGGTAGTGATGCTGCGTCCTTGTTAACAACAGCCAAGAGACAAGGTGACAGTTACGTCCTCAATGGCTCTAAGGTAACACTCTGTGACTTTGCATTTGTATGTGGGACTGTTTCACCAACTCAGTAATATGAGGGGCCAGCCTCACTTACCCCTTATAGTTATTAACTTTGCATGGTAATTTAACAGCTAAATATTTTTATTGTAGCTTCCATCTGCCTTCAAAGGGTGATCTCCAATGAAGTACCAATGAAGCCCTTCACCATCTTACGAGCAGAGACCACAACTTTTAAATATTATTTTTATTACAGTGTGTTTGTCTGCAGTTTTGTAACTCCACAGTTGTTGTTGGTATTTTGCCGCAGAATTTGAAAAAAGATTTTTCATTGAGCAACTTAACTCATCTTCTCTTGAGCGTTGATTTTTTGAGGGCTTACGTGCCACAGTTAGAAAGCTCTAAAATCGCTTGCAGTTTCAAGAGAGCGCTAACCTTGTGACTACCATTTTAGATTTGGAATAACCCTTTTAAAAAAGGATAACAAGCTGGTGCTGCTATCTAATCACTGTTGAACTCCTTTTATTACCATGCTTTTGTTATTATCTGGTTCCAGCACACCCCATGATTTTGCGTATATACGTACTTTAACATAGACAAAACCAGAAAAAGTATTCTCTTAACGAATGGTGACTTCTAATGAATGTTGCCCCCCCCTCCCATTTGAGTGAGGTCCTCGTACACATGTAAGCTCCACCCCTTTAAATGTGCGTCAACAACGGGCTCATGAGTTTGTGGGCCTAGTGGTAGCAATGCATGTTTTCGCCACTGGCTGGATTGTTGCCCAAATGGAAGAAGAAAAGGGACTAAGGCTAACAGAATCACATTAAAGTGATTTTTCCTGATTTTGTTGTCCTGCTCTCCTTTGTTCTCAACTATTACGACAAAGGTCTTCAAAGTTAAAAACCATGGGAGAGAAGTAGGGCTAAAGCTGCACTTTTTCTTGCAGTTGTGGTCAGAAAATAATCTTTGTAGAAAGAATGCAGATAAACCCACAAGGCTGCACTATAATTTGAGGGGACCGCATCCCATCTGCCGGCCACTGATGGTTCTTTGGTCAAGTGGAGTGAACATGAAGCCTCTGAGGAGCCTGAACTCCTCTGACATAGCAATTATCTGTCCACATGGCAATAGTGACTTTTGCAGCTTGGTTTCCTGAAGTATGACCACCATGCATGACAAAAAATTAGAAACTGCCTGCGTAATGAGAACATATTGTCCTTTTATTATTCATACTTTCACTCACCAGATCATGCTATTGCAAGTCAAGTGTGCCAAAACATATAAAACCTACTTTTACTCCTCTTCGGATATTAGAATGAATTGTTGGTTTCAAATCCAGCTCTGAGTTTAATCTGAATTGATTTGGCAATCCTCTTTCATGATATTAGTGAATTTCCTTTGAGAACCACTGATGTAGTTTGTATTGATTTTTATTGTCCTATTGTCATGATATAGTAGGTAGCCTAATCCTTTGAAAGGCTAACTTACTCTCTTATTGAATTGCAGCTATGGAAACTCGAGTTTACAAAGAGCCTACTATATTAAAATCCATTTGATAACTGCGCTCATCATGCCTTCTTTTTCTTACTTAGTAGAACTGTTCACTACAGCTAGGGAACCGGGGTGTAATTCCACATCTTCCAGAACCTCCATTTGACATACGCAAAGAGGATTTACTGTTCAGTTTATTTGCACTTTTTTGATGTTGATTGAACCCAGTTTTACCACCCAGCCCTACAGGAATGAACTTTGTGTGCTGGGGTGTATACATCCTTATGATGTGAGATTGCTCTTACTTGGGCACAATACCAAGGAAGTTAGCACCTTTGTGTTTGCATGTGTATGTTTATTATTGATGAATATTTGTGCTTCTGTAGTTAAGGTTGAAATTGACATCTATTAAAAATAACTTTTTTGCACCTTTAATAACTTCGAAAGCAGATTACGCCAGGTTGTACCTTGGGTGAAATGGCTTTCATAATGTAATAATTGAGTGTGCCAAATTTGGTGAAGATTGGTTGAAGGAATAATAAGTGTTAAGGTAAAACTAACGCCCAAAGCGAAGAACTAAATGCTCCTCTCCAGTCGGAAGAAATCCGCGATAGCATTTTTTCATTGTCGAATGGGAAATCACCAGGACCTGACGATCTCCCTACTGAGTTTTACAAAGCATTTGTTTATATTCTAGTACCACAATTATTGAAAGTGTACAAAACTGCGCTAGATGAATCTACCCTTACAAGTACACAAAATAAGGCCCTGCTGGTTTCCCCTCCTTAAACCTGATAAAAACCCTGACCTGTTGGGCTCCTATCGCCCACTGGCACTCCTCAATACTGATTACAAAGTCTTTGCATCACTATTGGCTAAGCGTCTTTCACCCTTGGTGAAGACATTGGTACACCCCGACCAAAATGGTTTTGTCCCAGCCAGGTGCGCTTCTCTCAATATTCGCAGATTTTTCAGAATACAGCAATATGCAATGCATACTTGGCCTAGATCGGGTTGCTTGGTTCTTGACCTGGAGAAGGCCTTTGACTCTCTGGAGTGGCCTTACCTGGCAGCAGTCTTGGACGGATTTGAACTGGGGGAGCACTTTTTAAATATGGTTCGCCTACTGTATTAGCGCCCCACTGTTCGAGTCCGCACGGGTGGCTTGATCTCGGATCCAATCAAGGTGAGACGTGGGACACGTCAGGGCTGTCCCTTGTCCCCGCTGTTGTTCTCTCTTGCAATGGAGCCCCTGGCGGTGATGCTCCGGGGAGACAGGGAGGAGTGGGGCACACGGCTGGGAGACAGGATGCACGCCGTTTCCTTGTACGCGGATGATTTATTATTGTATCTTCGGGATGTCACCGCGATTCCGGCATCCATTGCAGATATACTCAGAACCTTTGAGACGCGGTCTGGACTCCGGGTTAACTGGGCCAAATCGGGGATTTATCCCTTCAGCACTGCTAGAGTCCTCAATGGCTCACTTCTCACATGGTACCCCACCACCTTTAGATATCTCGGGATTTTTATATATCGGATACCTGATGATATATTAGAAGGTAATCTGATGAGAGCAATTTCAGCACTCCGAGCGAAAATGCGATTCTGGAAGACACTTCCTCTAAACTTTCTGGGCCGTGTTGCTTTGTTAAAAATGATTGTGTTACCAAAGCTGCTGTATTATTTTTCTAACCTCCCGCTCTATATTCCGCCCAAACTCTTTCGAGAGCTAGAGTGCTTATCCCGGGACTTAATATGGAATAACGGGCGGCCGCGTGTGGCTCTGTGGAAACTGTATGCTCCCACTGACCAGGGCGGGTTGGCTGTCTCCAATATGGAACTGTATTATTTAGCTGCCCAACTACAATGGGCAACAAAGTGGCTTGATGGAAGTTGCTTGGAGGACACAGCAACCGTATATCGGCCCTGGACCCACTCTCAAATCTGTCATCTGTTTCACGCCGTCACAAAACTTCCAAGGCCACAACAGCTGCCTCTAGGTCTGGCGTTTCAATGTTATAAGAGGAGCTTATCTCTTACCCGTGCGACTCTCCCGTATGCCCCGATCCTGCCGCTGTTGGGCACACCGCGAGGTAGACTGGACACATTGGACGCAGCCCTGGCGTCCTGGCACGCTGCGGGACTGGCCACACTGGGCGACCTCTATAGCGACGGAGCACTTCTGCCGTTCGCGACACTGGCTGAGGACGCTGAATTGCCGGCAGGCCAGTTCCTCTTGCACACCTCCATTTTAAGGGCCCTGTCGGCCGCCTGGGGGGACTTAACAGTTGAGCCACCAACACATCTCCTACTTCAATACCTGCATGTGATGGGGGCGGGCTCCCATGTGGTGCATTGGTTAGTGGAAGCGCTTCTCAAGCGCACACTCAAACCGATGCTAAAACTTCGAGTTAGCTGGGAAACAGACAGGGGCCGACCCTGGACGGATAAGGAGTAGGGCACTGTGCTGGCGGGCTCCAGACACACACCGAGGAACTCCAGATTCAAACTTATACAGAGGGCATATCTTTCACCTGACAAAATGAATAGATATTTTCGTATCACCACCTCTACATGCCCGCTTCTAGCAGCTAGATGCGGATCTGCTTCACATGCTTTGGACTTGTGCATCCCTGCAATATTATTCTCAGGAGGTAGTCACAACACTAGCCTTATGCACGGACACGCTCTTACACTGTCATGGGAAACCTGTCTTCTGAGCCTCTATGTCAGATCAAAACACAATAAGGTCACCTCGAGATTCCGGGATCTGGGTTTAATTACTGCGAAAAGGCTAATTACCCAAAAATGGAAGCATGCGGATCCACCAGAGGCGGCTGGCTGGAAACGCTCACTGGTAATATGGGCACAGGCGGAGAGCACGGCGCTGCATAGGGAGGAGACGGCAGGGCTTCGCAAATATCCTATAGCGCAGGGTTGGGACGCTATGTTAACTGCCCTTCAAGACGGTGCAGCAGTGGACGATGGGGGTGAGTAGCCCGCTGACCTGATCCACGGGATCCCCGGTACGTTTCTAGCGCTTACCAGAACCCTACACACTTCCGGAGATGAAGGTGACTGCTGTTGTTCATATAGCTATACATGGGAGCACACCCTCATCCAACTCCCGTCCAGGCAAACCATAAGATAATGATGTACTGATGATAAATCACCATGCTCAGTTATGAAACAGCGACCCGATTTAAATCTCTTGGATGGCAGTTTGTAGTATTGTATGTTTTAAGTTTTGATTGTATGTTTAACAAACAGATCTTATTGGTATTTACACGTGACATCCTATTACACGTTGCTCAAATGTTACTCTATTTTCAATGTTGTTCAACTGCAAACGGCAAGCGATTTCTTTTTTCTTTTTCTTTTTTTTTATATGTGTTTGAATTGCATATATATTTTGTGTTGCGTGACTGGCCCGGACAGGAAATGTCCTGACCATGATGTATATGTCCTGGTTTAAGATTCATATACCATGATGTAGCAACATATGCGAGCAATGGCACACTGGGACATCTCCACATGTAATCCATGCAATGTAAATGTATCAGCAGGTACACTGTGTTCATATCGCTTTCGTACTGTTGTCACATATCCTGCTGTTGATCGCATGTGTTTTGTGTTTATTGTGGCGGACATATGCAAATGCTGTACAATAATGTGATGCCAATTAAGATAAAATCAGAAAATACCAATAAAGATATTTAAACAAAAAAAAAATAAGTGTTAAAGTAAAGGATGCTAAATCCAGTGACGTTTTCAAATGAGACATAAGTCAATATTAAATTTGCACCATGCAGAAGTTCACAACCGCGGATTGAAAGTACCACAGATTGAAAGTACCGCAGATTTTGCAGGCACTTAGTGTAGTGTAGAGCACCTGCATTAGTTAAGTACAGCCATAATTGTTTGCAAACGATGAAAGTTGACAACACTGCAAATGCATGTTTAAACACTTACCATAACACGGACTAAATTGATTTCCATGAACCACCGACATAAGTTACTTCACTTCAAGATCCTTCATTGGACATTCTTCACACCTGAAAAAACAACATATAATAAACCAATCTAGGTAACACCACTGCCCACGATGTGATGCAAAATGGTTCTTCCATGTAACTTGGACTTGTCCCTTCATATTAGAATACTGGTGTGATATTACAAGCACCATTTCTGGGCCTGGGCGTGAAATTCTGGTCTGCTTGTGGAGTTTGCAGTTTTCCCCCCTTCGCGTAGCACGCAGAGTTACGAAAAACTCCGTTCCAGGAAGCAGAATGGAATTTTTACCACCTCGCGCTCACCAATGTTAAGTTGGCGAGCGAGGAAAATCTTACTCCAGACCACCTTCGGGTCAGGTTTCTCAATGCGGGAGGTCAAGAATGGCTGCTACTGCTAGCATTGAGTAACCTTACATTCACATTAAGGTAGCTGCTGCTCAAGTAGAAGATCTACTTGAGTGGCAGAAAGAAGCAGCACCTTCTTGTGCTGCACATGGTGCAGTTAGCGTTGGTTTTCCAGCGTGGAACAAACACCTGGCACTAAAAATCAGCATTCCAGGCGGCGCGGGAGGCAAAGAGAGCCCTTCCATTGCCATAAAGGCAGTGCGCTTCTCCCGCAGGGTGGGAAGCCAGGCCCTAGGGCAGGCCCGTCCGGACAGTCCCACCATGTTTGGTTTTCTAAGCGAAGGTTTTTAATAGAGATTATAGACAATTTAAGGTATTGTGGATTTTATTTCTGCTGTAAAGGAATATTCATTTGAACTTGTGGGTTTTAATTGGTCATTACATATTATTCTGTTCTGCTGTTTTATTGAAATGAGAGCCAAACCAGATCCTTCCGACACCGGGGTCTGCTACTCTTGATAGGTTCATCCAACCGGCTGTTGGAGCCATAAATAAAGAGATTGAGGTGGCTGAACGTTGGCTATCCCTTTTCTCACTCCCACTGTCCTTTGTATTGTCGGAGGGAGGTGGTGAGACCTCCAAAGGTGTGTCAGCCAGCCTTGATAGTCTCGTCCCCCCATTGCTGGTTGCAGTCAACCTCCAGGATACCGCTTGGTGTATAGAGGAGTCTTGATAGTTTGAAAACCAAAGTAGGAAAGAGGAAAAGGATGGACCCAGTTACAGCTTCCAAGAAACAATGTTCTGTTCCTACACGATGCTCTCAAAATGTTGATCAGCAGGTCACCCCTCCAGAAAATCCTTTGGACGATGACCGGTTTCAATCGTTTTTGGATTGTTTCTATCCTAGGTTAATTACTCGTATGGTGGATGTCTGAAACCTATTTTGGCACGCTTAGGGATGATCAAGGACAAAATCATGTCCTCTTTTATGGGATCTGCTAAGCTTAATTGTTGCTTAAAACCTACAAAGCAGCATGTGTCCCTGGGTTGCTTTCCACTGATGCTGGTCAACCTCTCCAAAGATCTGCCGCTATTTCTGATTGGGGTGTCAATAGTAGGGGTTTTAGCATTCAAAAACTGCAGGCTGATGGTTTATTCATTTCATCTGGATGCCCTTGGGATACTGCAGTCTTACCTTCCTTAGGATTGTTGAATGTTGGAAAACATAAAGCACCTGATCATAGTTCAGTTTCACAGGGCCAAGCCGCTTCTGATAACTTAAATCTTCCTCCAGAATGTATTTCTTATACAATAATTATAATGGGAGTCCCTCCTTTAGTCAAAGGAACGCGAGAGTCCTTTGATAGTCTTATTAATAAAGCTGGTCACTGGTGCAGGAGTAAAACAGCCTGTAGCCCTGTTGCTATTGAGCAAATTATAATGACCCATAGAGTTAAATGGGTTGGCCCCTCAGTGAATTCTGATGGAGATTACATAGTCCTAACTTTTAGAGACCCCAGGTGGGTACGTTTTTTATTGTCCTGTCTGACATCTGGCAACCTAGCAAGCAGTAAATTAAGAGTTACCCCAATGGGGGTTCTTTTATCCGCCTAAGCTCAACTCAGGCTCTTATAGTGTAAGTGTATACATAACCCTTACTACCCCAGCCTTTGTTTAACTTTATTCATCCGAACCGATTTGAAATACTTTCAGGGCTTACTGAAAATGATTGACATCGATCCCTCACCAGCAGTGTGCAAGAAATTAGCCACCAGAGAGCGGTTAATACCCTTTCTACTTCAGTCCCCTCGATATGTTGTGTAATAAGTCCACAGCCCCACACCAATAGAGGGCAGGGTTTCCAATTTTTATCTTTGAACATTGCAGATTTTTGGGACAATGCATATAATGAAGACTGGTTGGCCTATCTGCACAATTATGATGTTGTATGTCAAGAAACGTGGGCTACTGATCCTAGAAGTATAAATGACTATAAAGCGTATAGCTCACAAGCGATTCCCTCAACTGCGGGGTGTGGAAGTGAGGTTTTGCCATTTTATTTCATGTTCCATTAAGAATCTTAGGGTAACTAATAGCGTTGTGTCTATATTACCAAGTAGTACATTTGTGGGTGAAATATCTGCTAAATGTGGTTGTTGTTAATTTTTATTTTACTTTTTTCTCTGCACCACCGGTACAGATTGTTCAAGATCTGGGAAAATTGTTGTCAGATTTTAAGGATAGCCAAAATAAGGGCGAATGTTCAGTTATCTGGGCAGGAGATTTTAATATTACTAAATGTTTTTTTGTTTGGAATCCTATTTGCGTTTTTTCAAACCTTCAGGGGATGATATTAACCATTTTAAACACTTCGCATATGGAGACTCTCTAAAACAGATAATTTTATCTCCAAATTAAATCTTTGCTTCTGATTATTGCCCTAACGACAATATAAGCATCCAACGTGTAGAGGTAGAGGTAGAGGGAGCACCATAGATTGTATACTCTTATAAAAGCTGACTTGGCTCGCTATCTCTTGCAATATGAGGTTTCTCTGCTCCCCTGTAGTGACCACAATCCTATCTCTATATGTTTGAACATGGGCCCTATAGGAGAAGATGAAGTTTCCAATAAGTTACTGGTAAATTACTCCACAAATAAAGGAGCTCGATAAATTGGAGGAACATCAATCCTGATAAGTTCTTAAGCAATCTGATTAACAAGATATTGGACAATTCTTTTGTTGTCTTTCACTAGATGTTTCTCCAACAATGATTGTAGAAGGTTTTACCGAAATTGTTAAATATGTAGCCGCTGAGTTGTCTAACAATAAACCAGCCATAGAGTACTTGCCCAATTCTTGGTTCACTTCCAACTGTACTGCAACAGTTAAAGCATTAAAACATGCTATTAAGAAAGCCCCACTGAACAAAGAAAAGATCAGAGCAGCCTCGATAAATCATAAGCAAACTCTTCAACAAAGAAGGAGCTTCGATTTGAGGCCTGGGAGGATCTAAAAAAAACATCCAACCTGAGAGATCTTAGGTTATTGTAGGAGGTTGTAAATAAGCCCTTTTTTTTTTGTTACAAAAAACTTGCCAAACGGTATAGAGTGCCACATACTGGAAGAGGATTGGATATCTAATTTTTCCACTATTTTTAATCCTGTGCAAGATCTGTTGTGCTGCGACAAGGCTCCTTGACATGACTCCGTACTTATTGAAGATCGGTTGGTTGAACTTGTAAGTCTCCCTGCTTTTATTACAGCTATTCAGTCTGTAGCTAACAATAAGGCTCCTTGCCCCAGTGGGGTTCCAATTGATCTTATCTGAAAGACACGTTAGTGATAGATTCCTTACCTTAGAATATCCCCAGGCATCAGACTGGACCCATAAAGTTTTTCGTCAGCAGTACCCCTGCGCGTCAGTAGGCGGTGTCGTACAGATCCGCGTACGTCGCTGGCGTCGTAGTCGCCGTGATGACGTCGCTGGAGCTAGTTCTTTCTTTTTCTGCGCCAGCAAGCGCAGATCCGGAGAGAGCGGTACCCCCAGTCATTTTTTGACTGAATTTTTGGGACTTTCTGTTTTCAAGTATATATCACTCTACAGGTGCATAGGGATGCCTGGTTTTAAGTCCTGCGCGGCCTGTCCCCGCACGATGTCGGTGACGGACCCGCACCGTGATTGTCTCTACTACCTACCTGCCCTTTCCGGGTCCATCGGCGACTCCAGCCCAGCTGCAGGAGTTCCTGTCAGCCATGGCGCGTGTCTTCGGACCGTCCAGCCCCGCCAGTGTGACTTTGGGCCCCGTGGGCCCGGCTGGCAGTCCTCGTTCTTCGACGGCTCCGGCCCGACATCGTCGACTGCGCCGAGGGACCCCCGTGGATCCAGGCCTGGATCCCCGTCCATGCCGGTTGGCCCTGTACGACCGCCACCGGCGTCGACGACACCGTCCCCGGTTTCCTCCCGGGCGTGGTGCCGATGCCTGAAGGGTGTCTACCGACACCGATTCCGACTCCGTTTGGGAACATCTATCCCTATATCCACAGACGTCCATATATTCCGCCTGTTCAGCAGGCTGGGGAGGACTGGGAGGGGTCCGAGGACCCTCTCACAGCTCAATGCGAGTTAGACCCAGACTGGGATGAGAATCTGGGGATGCAAGTGACGAGGATTATGCTCCGGAACCTGGCGCATTGTCTCCTTTTACCGTGGCTACAGAGGGGGGTGGTTCATGTTCTATGGTATTGCGTAGGGCAGCCGAGGCTCTCCACCTCGAGCTCCCTACTGTGGCCGTCAGGACTAACCTCCTGACAGAGGTGCTTCGGCCAGCTTGTGCTTCTACAGAGCCGCTGCTGCCCTTTGATGATGCACTCTCAGACGTTCTTTTGGGCACCTGGTCCAGATCCAGTCTGACGCCTGGTGATATTCTAAGATAAGTAATCTATCACTAACTAATGTCTCTTACAGATATATTGTTACACAAGTAAGTAACTTGTTCTTTAAGCATAACATCGATCTTTGGACCCTTTGTTTAACAAATATTTTGAGGGCTGCTGTTAGAGGCAACCTAATTGATTCTTGGAGAGAGGCTACTATAATCCCAATCTATCAAAAGGGTAATAGGAATCTATCTGCCAGCTACAGACCAATTTCGCTAATTGACTGGATCGCCAACATTTTTGGGAGGGTTATTTTGGAGAGATTAGAGGAATGGGCTGAACATGCATCCTTTTTCTCACCATTCCAATACGGCTTTAAACCTAGTCTAGGAACGACCGAGCTGGCACTTACTCTCCATCTTATCTGGGGCAAATATGTCAAGGCCAGGAGAGTTACCCTTCATATAGCATTTATAGACCTCTCCTACCTTTACCTTTATTGAAGAAATTATGGGTTTTAATGCTTAAGGCAGGAGTTAACCCTAGTTTGTTGGGTTTAATTAAGCGACTACATTGGGATACATCCATTAAAGTGCATTATTCATATTCGGGGGTTGGGGGGATTGCACTAAAATTATTAAGGTCCCATTTGTATTCTTGGCCCCATTTGTATTCTTATTTACAGTCATTCACTCGATAGATCTTTGGGGGCATGTTTCTCTAGAGTTAACAGCAAATGGACTCCAATGTCTTTTAGACGATTTTAATAATTTTATGAGTATTCTGTGTTAAACAAGCATTAAAAATGCAATAGGTCTCGCCTTTTATTAAGTTAAAGCCTTCTGTGTTAAACAAGCATTAAAAATGCAATAGGTCTCGCCTTTTATTAAGTTAAAGCCATTTGCTTTGCTATACAATACCATTAGCACAGCAAATGGCTTTAACTTAATGAAAGGGGCGACCTATTGCATTTTCAATGCTTGTTTAGGACTTGTGCCCTGAATAAGACTAATGGGAACGTGTGGATTTCAAACTGATAAACACATAATCTAGGATTGGAGTTCACACACTCTTCACATCCTTTTTCCGAAGGAAAGTGGTGTGCAGTTTTACAGTTTATTTTGTTAAACTTTGAAGGGATTGCAAAAAGGAAGATTTGTTACAAGAAAAGACAGTGCTTGACTAGTGAAAATGGCATCCAATTCTAACGGGGAGGTACACATCACAAAACTTTTGTACCAGTGTACCCCATTCACAAGACTGTCGAAAAAGCTTAAAATAAGTTTTACAAAACCTTTCAGCAGCAATATTTGTGAGAATTGTGGACAGTGATTAACATTTGAGCAAGAAGCATATCATAAATCTTGCTCCCTACTTGCCGCAAAGTGCTTCATTGACTTGTCAGAGGTAGTAAGCGCTATATACATACATCATACTACATGAGAAGTGCACTCAAACAGCACGTGCCACTTGGGAAGGACTGAAGCAGAAGGATCCCATATGGCAGAAGCATCTGATGTTCCCAAGCGTTAGGGGAGGGAGCCCTTCTTGATAAAGATTGCCTGTTGAACAGCAAAATTTCACTGGTGTGGCAGAGACCGTTCGTTTCGTATTCATTGGAGAGGTAACAAGCAGCTGAGACCAAACAAAGGACTTCGGAGTAATTTTCACAGGCCCCGTGTAAACCATCAATTCAATCGCATAATGCACAATAAAAAAAACTGTGTATATGGAAAGTAGGGGTGTTTACAATAGGCTGACAGGACTGGGGCATCTCAGCACAACACGTGGCTTACCCGTTGTCATCCATACTTTGCCAGGCTCTGATTGCCTGAAATTTCATAACTTCCATAAATTCCAGTCCACCTTGGGTAACAATCGCGTTTAAGTGGCAAGATACAATAGGCAGTGTACCTCCATGCTTGCGCCCCACTTCCGTGCCGCCGCCTTCATTAGTATGAAACTTCCTCTTCGCACGTACCTTTCTACCCTGTCTGTCTTCAGCCCTTGACGTGGTCTCTCTCACTTCTTTCTGCAAGCTCTAGGTCGTGTACCAGAGTGCGTGCTTTTAGACAGAATGTTGCACACACATCCAACTTAATTTGTAATGCTTAATTTTCAAAAGAACGAGTGACGGTGCCTGAAGCTCTGCTCAGAAGCGCATGGCTGGTGCAATGAAATATTGGTGCCATGAATATCAATGCTAGTAGTGTTAAACCACCTGATCCCTCTCTAATCCACTCCCAGACACTCCTTGCACCTTTATCTCACTAGTGCAGGTTCCTGCGTTCTTTCTCTTCATCTGTCTTTCCGAATTATGTGTTTTGCCCCTCTCTTGCTCTTGATAAATATTTGATGCAGCAAAATAAGTGCTGGTGGCAATCACTGGCTCAAATTAAGCACTTTACAGCACATCGCTGATCTGCTACATATGGACTATCAGCAAAACACTCAACACAGCCAAAATTCAAGGATAGTCTTAAAACAATACATTGTACACCCATCCAACACAGGATGGATATACACACCGTACAGCTATATATCAATGTGCTCATAACAGCTCTACGCACAAAAAGAACAACTGATGGACAGAATGATAAACAATGTCAAATATTCACACCATGTACAGAGATCTTGGCCAATTCCATCATTTCTTTGCACCCCATGCCATTCTAGTTTAAACCCAGCCATATGCAAATCAGTGCATATGACTCCAGTGGCATAGAGAGCACGGGACCCACGTCTGGGCATACCCGTCCCACTCGAGGTGAAAAATGTTGCTGTAGCACATTTAGTCCCAAGTGGGATGGCTATGCCCAGAAGTGGGTCCCTTGCTCGCTGTGCCACTGGATTCAAGCTAGCCTGGCTGATGAGGGGCAAAACCCAAACCAGTCCCAGGATGCTCGTTTCGAGTCCAATAAGGACCTGGCTTGGCAGTTAAAGCTGGACGGTTCCCATGAGGAGCTGTGCCAAGACTGACTTGCATATGGCTGGGTCCAAACTGGGGTGGCATAGTGAGTAAAAGAACGATGGATTTAACCCATCTCTCGTCTGAGGGTAAATGCTTGATGTACTCAGCATTCCGTCCATCTTCTGTTCCTGTAGCACATAACCGCTCTACACGCCAGGCTAAAACGCACTGTCAAGTATGCCCTCAGTTGGTTTCTACAGCATCACAGCGCCTGCGCCACTCATGCTTCCGCCAGACAATGAACATTCACCCATTCATTCACTGCCCACAGAATATGGGCACATACTACTTGAAGCAGATCATTTAGCCTAATCAGTCTCCAATCTGGCACACCTAGAGAACAAAATGTGACACCATTCCGATGTAACACCTTGCACTGCACGGACGCAAACATTTAGTCATATTGTATACATGACAGTGGTCGCATAGTGTGGCAAAGCAGATAAAGGATATTGTCTAGGTTTCATTCAGTTAGCTTATGCCACTTATTACTCAAGTAGGTAGACCGTACCGCTTGTGAGAATCATAACAAAATAAAAACAGATCAAGTCAAGGACGCCGAACAGCACCATGCTATTCTTTATTTACTCAGATGATTTGTATCAAAATGTAAATTGTGAGCACGTTTCCTCAACTCTCCAATATGCTTATTAGAACAGTTTGCATACATGAGATTGAATTGCTAACACAGTTACGATTTGCATACGTTCAAAAGAGTTGTCTCATTGTATTTACTGCTTGCAAAAGGACCAGGCATGCGAAAGACACTCCTCCATTAACCTCCCTGATCAGACGAAAATAGGTATTTAAAGGCAGTAAATTCAGGTATGCGTGGATGAGATCAGGTGATGAAGGCAAACATGTCTTAACAGGATAACAGAGCAACACGGGCTCGAGTCTGGGAGTCACATTGTGACTCATCGTGGGGCGGGGGGAGGGTAAAGCGCAGCGTGGGTGAGTAGATGGGAACGCAGAGTGCAGCGGACCGTCGGTGCAGGGTAGGGGTCAAGACAGTCCTGGACATGGAGAGGGGGTGGCTGGATCACAGTACCGTACCACAGTTACACCCAGGGTCTGGCCCGGGGAGGGAACTAGAGGCGTTCGGGCACTAGAAATCGGTCAGCCTCCAACCAAAGCTATGAACCACAGAAAGGACCGTTTCTAGTTGTATATAAGAGATGCCCAAACTAGTGGGGGCAAATCACAAAAATTGACGGACTGGCATCACAACCCACCAGGTGTCATGCTTCATCATCTGCCAGTCCTCGCCCTCTAAAAACCGCGTTTGATAGAGGGCGGGCATGCACCTGGAGACAGGGATGCACTTCTAAACTAAGTGGGGGCCCAAACAAAAAAAGGAGTGAGTGAATTTAAAAACCATCATAGTATACCTGAACGATTTTTTATTCAATGGGGTTACTATGTGGGATTAAAATATATAAGTGCGGTGAGTGGGGACCTTATCATCCCGTCGCCGCTGTGAATTAGTGATTGTTAAGAAGGGGTCAACATGTTTCTGCCTGTATTGGATCACAGTACCGCCACATATTTCACACGTATACTCAGCTTTGCTGGTAAAGTTGAACTGTTACTTTTGTCAAAATTCGGCAGAGCTTTTACAGATTTGATAGGAAAACCCCTGCTTTTACCAACGAAACAGGCTTGCAATAGGTTGTGCAAATCGATGCACTGGGGTCGCTATGCGTTCAACGAGATGGTGGGGACTTTTTGAAGCAGGTAAAATAATGCCCCGGTTACTTACCGGTAATCTTCATTACTCCGAGTCCTTGTCTTCCTCGCCACAGTAATCACCAATGAGCCTTCGGCTCCCACAGAAACTCCAAGTATAATTTTTACAGTCTAGTCTCCCTCTCCCTCTCCCTCCAATATGGCCCCCGACCACACAGCCAATCCCATAAAGGGACACATAATGCACCAGAACGACCTGAGAACCAAGCCGCAGACATGAAGCCAACAAGAGGGCCGGGAGGGAAAGGGAAACTTTACTGTGGCGAGGAAGACAAGGACTCGGAGTAATGACGATTACCGGTAAGTAACCGGGGCTTTACCTCCTCGTCCGTCTTCCTTGCCACAGTAATCACCAATGAGCCGATTCTAAAGCATATCCGCTTCATGCAAGAACAGAGTCCACCAGCAAAAGTCAGCATCAAGCAAAACTTTATTACAAAAACAGGAAAGAGACATAGAGAGCCTCCAACCTATGGGACCCCGGAACCCAGCACAGAAGAGGCAAAGGCAATCGAAGCACCACCACCAACCTGAAGACGGTAGTGCGACATGAAGGTATGAGGGGAAGACCAAGTGGCAGCACGGCAAATATCCTCCATGGACACCCCCTTGAAAGCGGCCCAGGAGACAGCAACCGAACGAGTGGAACGTCCCTGAACAGGAAGAGAAGGAGCCAAGGAAGAAGAACCGTAAGCCAACAAAATAACGTCCTTAATCCAACGACTGAGGGTGGACAGGGAAGGACGCAAACCCCTATGGGACAAACCAAAATTCACAAATAAATTGTCCACCTTGCAAAAAGAAGAAGTCCTATCCAGATAAATTAGCAAGGTGCGCCGAACATCCAGAAGATGAAGCAAATACTCATCCACAGACGAAGGATCAGGACAAAGAACCGGAAAGATAACCTCCGCGGAACGATGAAAGAACGAATTCACCTTAGGAACAAAAGTGGGGTGAGGACGCAACACATCACGATCCTCCAGAACACACAAAAAAGGAGCAGACCGGAGGAAAGCCCCCAACTCCCCAATCCTCCTGGCAGAAGCAATAGCATGAGAAAGACCACCTTAAGAGTCAAGAACTTGAAGTCAACCGACTCCAAAGGCTCAAAAGGACCCAACTACAGCGCACGCAGAACCAGGGGAAGATCCCAAGGAGGAGAAGACAGAACAGGACGGGGACGCTGAAAAGGCCAGAGACTTCAACAGCCTGGACACCAACGGCGCCACAGAAAGCAACGGAAGAGCATGAAATGCCCGAATAGCAGCCCACTGCGCACGAAGAGTAGAAATGGCCAACCTCAAATAGAAACCCTCATGCAGAAAGTCAAGAACGCGGGCAGGATCCAAATCAGAAAGAGGTAGATCGTGCCGCACACACCAGGCAGCAAAATGGTCCCAGTGCTTAGCGTAGGAACGCAAAGTAGACGGACGCCTGGATTGCTGAATAACATCAGCAACCACCGCCGAACACCCACCCTGAATCAGGGATTCCCTCTCAAGAGCCAGGCCCGCAGACCTAAGGACCGGAACACCGGAAGAGGAAGAGGAGGCCCCATCAGAGGAAAGGGATCGAATGGCAACAGCCACCCCGAGCCCACCGCCAACTCCAACAAGAGAGGAAACCATGGGCGGCGACGCCAACCGGGCACAATCAGAAGAACAAGGGACCCCTCCCTCTTGATCTTCTGCAACACAACTGGGATCAGGGGAACAGGAGGGAACGCATACAATAGGCCCCTCGGCCACAGGAAGGATAGAGCATCCACCCTCCACGCTTCCGGACACGGCATAATTGTGCAAAAGCAACGGATCTTCGCATTGAATTTGGAAGCAAACAGGTCCACAATCGGAGACCCAAACCTTCTCCGCAAAACCCTGAACATCTGGGGTGTCAGGGACAAGGAACCCATGGATGGAAAGACCCTGGTCAGGCAGTCCGCAACCACGTTTTCCTGACCCGGAAGATAAACAGCCGACAGAGAGGCCAGGTGCAACTCCCCTCAAGAACAAATCAGGAAACTGAGGGAACTGAGGGAAGGAACCCGGCAGCCCCCTTGATGGTTGAGATATGCCATGACCACCTGATTGTCCGTCCGGACCTGAACATGATGACCCAAGAGAAGGTCCGAAAAGGCCAACCGACCCAACTGGACAGCCATCAGCTCTCTGTAATTGGACGAACAAGACTTCACAATCGGATCCCAAAGACCCTGAGCCGAAGAGTCCCCCAGAGTAGCACCCCAACCCAAAAGGCTGGCATCTGTAGTGAGGACCCGAGAAGGAATCACAAGGAAAGGACAACCCCGGGAGAGATGCACCACGTCCAACCACCACTCCAGGGCCACCCGAACCCCCACCGACACAGGAATCAGAAGATCGAGATCCTGAGAACAGGGGTCCCAATGCCGCAAAATGTGGGAAACCACTGGGTACATGTGAAGGCGAGCCCAAAGAACCACAGACAGGGAAGCTGACATGAGACCCTGAACCCTCAACCAAAGTCTCGCAGGCTGGAAAGGACGTGACATCAGAGATTGAACAGCAGACATTAGGGTTTCCATGTGAGCAGGAGGCAGGAACACAGAGCCCAACAGAGTCATGAACCGAGCCCCTATGAAAGTCAGATCCTGCGCAGGAACCAGGGATGACTTCCCCACATTCACCAGGAAGCCGTGCTGCTCCAGGACCTGGCAAACCCTCTGGACATGGACCACCGCCTTAGAAAGAGAAGAAGCAGAAATCAATAAATCGTCCAGGTAGGGAAACACCTGAATTCCTTCCCCATGCAAATGACCAATGACAGGGGCCAAAACCTTCATAAACACCCTGGGAGCAGAGCAGAGACCAAAAGGCAATACCTGAAATTGGAAGTGTCGACCCAGGACACAGAACCGCAGGAAACGCTGACTGGCGGGGTGCACCGGTACATGGAGATAGGCGTCCTGGAGATCGATAGACGCGAGAAAGTCCCCCCGAGAAATCAGAGGGAGGATCAACTTCAGAGACACCATTTTGAAAGTCTGAGGAGGAACAAACCCATTCAGCCATTTGAGGTCCAGGACAGGCCGCAGATCCCCCGTGCGCTTGGACACAAGGAACAGGATGGAGTACACCCCTAACCCCAGCTGAGCCTCCGGAACCGGAATCACAGCACCTTTTGCCAGAAGAGCCTCGATACCGCCCAAAAGCGCCGCCTTCTTGTGAGCCAACCTGGGGCAGGGAGTGGACCTGAAATAGTCTGGAGGAACCTGGCTGAACCCAAGGCGAAAACCCTCGGAAACCACCTGAAGGACCCACCGATCTGACAGTCATTCTCCAGGAATCCAGGAAGAACCGCAGCCGTCCCCAAACCGGACCCTTCCCCAGGGACACAGAGTCATGACTTCGAGGGAGCAGAAGCGGAGGATTGAACATTGAAGAACCGGGACTTATCAGTGGAAGGGGCACCCCGGCCACGCCCCCTACCACGAAAGGGCTGGTGAACACGACCCCTACGAGAAGGCCCAAAGGCACGGGTAGCACCAAAAGAACGGAAACTACCAGCCCGATCCGGAGCCAGCAGTTTCCTATCCTCCGCAGTCTTCTTGACCATATCCTCCAAAGGAGGACCAAAAAGCTTGACACCAGTAAAAGGAATCTTCATAAGTAAAGATTTCTGGGCAGCATCAGCCTCCCACGAGCGTAACCACCAACTGGCGCCTAGCCGCCACTGAAGAACCAGCCGCAGAAGCAGCCGCACCCAAGGCATCATAGGAGACGTCCGAAAGGAGACGAACCTGTTGCTCCATCATGGCCAACGTAGAGGAGACATCCTTGCCCTGGTCCAACAGTTCAGCCAAGGACTGAAAATCCTTCAGCAAGGACTGAATGGTATAAGTGGAATAAGTGGCAGCCCTGATGGAAAAATTGGCAGCAGAAAAAGTGCGCTTTACCGCCCCATCCACCTTCCGATCCACAGGATCCGCCGGGGAGGAATCCTCAGATACCACAGACCCTTGAGAGGACATCGCCGCCATCAATGAATCAACCTTCACCGAAGAAGGATACTTGGAAGAAAAGTCCAGCAAAGGGTAACGTTTCGCCAAGTAGCGCGGGAAAGCCCCTTTATCAACATCCTTCCACTCATTTTCCAACACCTTCACCACAGAAGAATGCATCGGAAGAGTATCAGGATCCGGACGCTAATACTGCGCAAAAACATCATCCTCCATCGGGGCCACCGATTCAGGAAACATCAAGTTGGTGCGAATGTGCCCCAGGACGTCTTTAAGATCAGCACCCTGCACAAAGCGACCACGAACCTCCACATCCTCCTCAGCGTCAGTGCCAACATGGGATTCAGAATCCGACCTGGGCTTTTTTGAAGGAGGCGCAGTCAACTTGCCACGCAATGCAGCAGCCACAGCAGAATCAATCATCTGCTGGAGTACAGACAATGAAGGCAAAGCCTCCTGAGACCCAGAAGCGACAGCCCCAAGGCCAGGAGCAACAGAATCATCAGCAACTTCCATCCCAAAACCAAACGTAAAGCAGCAAGGCGAGAATCAACCAGCAGCAAAATTCAGCCAACCAACAGCCCTTTAAATGTCTACCAGGTGTAACGAATCAAAATGCAATACCGGACACGCCCCCAGGACTGAAAGAAAAGAGCCGGAAGCCCGCGCCCTCTAATGCAGAAAAAAAACGCCACAGAGAAAGCCCCAGAAACGCCGAGGAAATCCACAAATCGGTGCAAGTAAGAATCTGAGGGAAGCAGGAAGTGTGATCTCGCCGACCGCAGAAGTCCGCTAAAGCAGGACGTGCGGTTGGTAGACACTCAAAAACGCGCCTCTGCAGTCCGCTAAAGCAGGACATAGAGGCACATCAATATCAGGAGGCGGGACACAAAACGACCCGACCGCCGCCACTCCGGGTTTGCTAAAGCTGAAACCGGAGAGGCACGCTGCCCAGGGGGACAATCACACATTACAGAAAAGAACAAAGTCCCCCCAGCCAAGCAAACACGGGGCCCCAGAGTCCGCTAAAGCATGACCGCCGCCCCACACATACCTGATCATCAGGAACACAGCACTCGGAGTAGTGCAGAAACGAAGAAACAGGTCGTTCTGGTGCATTATGTGTCCCTTTATGGGATTGGCTGTGTGGTCGGGGGCCATATTGGAGGGAGAGGGAGACTAGACTGTAAAAATTATACTTGGAGTTTTTGTGGGAGCCGAATCATTGGTGATTACTGTGGCGAGGAAGATGGACGAGGAGGTAATGCCTTTCATTGAACACTAGAGATAAGGCTAATATTTGTAAACTGCGTGCTACGCAATTCCATCCCTTGAAGCATTTTAAGTCGCACAAACAAACAGAGCCATAAGAATACAGCGTATGCAAACTAACACTTTGATGTGGGACGTGAGAGGCGACTGCCTGGTGAGACAAGTTAAAATACAGGATCGATTACTTCTTGGGAATGGATTGTGTTTGTGGTCATTTTGTGTGAGGAACATATGATCTTAACTAAACTTGAAGTAAACAGCAAATTCCAATACATGCAAGTAGCCAGCGATGTAAACGTTTCACAGTGCAGGACAGGCAACAGTGATTTGGAACTGGGACTGTTAACACCACCGCCACCCACACGCTCATCCTACAGCAACAAAAGCTCAATGTAAATACTGTAGACTATGTTTACCCAAAAAAATAGTGACTTAGCAAAGTGACCGAAGCTACCAACGAGACTCATATCGAAAGGGATAGGTCCAAAGTGGGTAAAGTTCCGGCGGCCGCTGCTCAGCAACCGATACACAGAGAGAGTGGCTTGGGCCGAGGATGTGCTGCTGCTGCCTCTGTGCCTGGAGCAAACCATTGTGCGCCACTGCGGGGGAGAGGCTGTGACCCTTCAATGCTCCTCGCGCATGATCTCGTCCTGAAGTCCCGAAGACTTCAGCACTATGTTATAGGGATGCCTTAACCATGGACAAGTACAACCGGGTAGCCAAAATCAGGGAGGGCTCCATCGGCACCGCTATCCTAGTGACCTCCAGGAAGGACGGGCGTCACTATGTCATCAAAAAGATCAGCATCGCGCGGCTGAGTGCTGTCCAGTACTACTTGTGCATGTACTGCATGTAGCTTTAAGATTGTTTCCATTAGACCCTGCACTGAAACCACATGCGCGCCAAACAGGCTTTAAAAACACCAAGTACTTACTGCACCTAGCATAGTGCCCTCGCGCTCACTCTGCTCTATTAGTTCTGGCGTACGGCACCTCTCATTGCCTCGCTGCCCTGAGTACAGCTACTCCTTCACAGGTGAACAGTCTCCTACTCCGCACTACAGCATCGTTTTACACTCATAACAGCTTTCATATGTCCACAAGTCAACTCACAAAAATAGTGACTTAGCAAAGTGGCCGGAGCTAAACACGATGCGATTAAAAACAAGAGATGAGCTCCCCTTCGCTGCTAGGCAACCTGCGACGCTGGGCCAATCCGCTCGCGGTGACGTAGCAGCAGTTAGCAGCGAAAAGGGGGCGGTGTCACGAGGGTGGCGGTCGTGACGACTGGAGTCTGACAGTTTAGTTTTCACCTTTATTTTTAAAGAAAATATGCCCTGAGAAATTGGCAACAAGGACAAATGCGGTAATAATCCTGCTTATGTATGGGTTAAGTTTGTGCTGCAGAGAACTTTGTGCAGCCAGCTGTGTTCAATGGCGGTACTGGTTCCTGTCCTTGCTCCGCTGGAGCCCTACACGAGACAGTGTCACGGTACACGGGTGCGATTTACAGGGATTGGGAAGTCACAACGTGCTTAAGCCCTTCTCAAGTGACAGCGAGATTAGTGTATTTGTTCCCTTCATGCATGGGCGTCTAGATGTTACACTCTCGGCCAGTGAGACTGAAGCTTGGGAGCTCAGTGTAAAGTACTCAGGAACGCAAGATGAATAAGTGTACTTTATTGCAATAATAGCCAACACGGACTCCAGGAAAGTCTGGAGGAAGAAATGCGTCTGGGCTTCTGCGTGATCAGCTGTCAACTGTCAACGGACAGTTGTCAGCTGATGACCTCACAGCTGGTACAGGAACCCAGAAGGGACAACAAGTAAGTGAACATACTACGGTGTCCGCGCAGGGACACAACAATGCAAATCACAACACATCCTCCCCCAATGAGATGAGGGAAGGAAGAAGGAAAGGGGGGGGGGGGAACAAGGAAAGGGAGGAAAGAGTTTACTCACAAAAGTAGTCTCTAAACCTAGTAGTTGGGCCTAAAAGTCTACCAGACCTACTAGTTGCTACAGGTTCAACATTGTCTGGTACGGGTGGTGTGGGCAACATCCATCTGACCCTTTCCTTGGTAGTATTCATAGAGGGTCTGTCAATATGCTCTGAGGAAACATCTGTACCTTGGCTGCCCCCAGGATTGTTCTCCGTGGGAAACTCACGTTCGGAATCATAATCGGAAACACAAGGACGTGTAGGTTTGTTGCCACTTGTTTTACCACCGGTTACTTTCTGAGAAGTGTCAGTTGTGGAGTCAAAACAAAGGTGTCTAAATGGTGAAAGATTGGAGAGATGCCACACCCTTCCATCGCTAAGGAGTGCAGAATTGCAGTAAACCTCACGCACAGTCAAAGGAGGTGTAAACTTATCCTGACCCTTAGCAATGTGGCCACTTCTCTTTACTTTGACGATGTCACCTTCCTTGAACTACTGGTTTACTTCCGTGTTTTCTGTCATAATTTTCTTTAGCCGTTGACTGGGACTGCCGAAGTTTCTTCATAACCTGCTGAGTCGACCAGTCAATCCTTTTTGCAGCTTTGATCCAACCCACATTATTCTTTGATAATGGAGTTCTTCCTCGCATCATTACAAAAGGGCTGAGTCCAGTAGACTCGCATGGGGTTATTCTGTACGCCCAAACAGTCTCTAGAGTCTCTTGTTTCCAATTTAATTTGTTGCTGTTGGCAATCTGAATAATCCCCTTAATGACCCTGTTGAACCTTTCAACTGCACCATTACCAGCAGGATGATAAACTGACGTGGTTTTGTGATCAATACTATTTTTTGTGATATAATTTTTGAATATTTCGGAAGTGAATTGAGTGCCATTATCACTTACGATCTGTTTAGGCAGTCCCTCGCGAGTGAAGATTTCATCCATGAACTTAACGATGTTTATTGCCACTGGCTCGTTGGTGAATTTTACCTCAGGCCACTTGGTTAGGTGATCAATCATTACAATCACATACCACTTCTCCTGACCATCTGATATAGGACCCATAATGTCTATTCCAACTCTTTCCCATGGCATACTAGGGCTGGGAATGGGCTGTAGAGGTGGTCTATACGTCACCTGTGCCTTGTCAGAGTTCATGCACAAAGTACATTCCCTTACAGTTCTCTCAATTTCTAAATTGATACCAGGCCACCAGTACAAGCTTTTTACTCTTCCTTTTGTTTTTGCTATGCCTAAGTGCCCTTCATGACAAAGGCTTAGTATTTTCTCTTATTTTGCTTGGTGGGACACATTTTCCGCTTCTTAAGAGGAAACCATCCTCATATGACAATTCATTCCTTACTTCCCAATAGGCTTTGAATTTATCAGTTAGTTTGTTTTTGTTGACCCAACCTTCCTTCAACATTCGAATGACTAAATTTAAATTACTGTCATTACTACCACTCATCCTTGGTTATACCGCAGGTTTGTTCCAAAACACTAGCGACAGCACTCTCCTCCATTTCAAAACTCTCTTCGTCGTTCGCTTTGCCTACTGGCATCCTGCTTAGGAATTCAGCTACGACATTTTTTACTCCTGGTACATATTCGATATTGTACATAAAATCGAATAGACGTACGGATAGTCTGGCCAATCTAGGGGATGCTGTGTATAGACCTTTGGTTGTGAACACTTTTGTCAATGGTTTGTGTTCTGTGCATAGGGTTACCTTTCTACCCCAAACAAAGTGCCTGAAGTGTTCCAAGGCCCAAACACAAGAAAGGGCTTCACGCTCTATAACGGAAAAGTTTTCCTCTGTGGAAGTGAGCGAGCGTGATGCAAAGGCTACAGTATACTCCACACCCTTTGAGTCCTTTTGGGTGAGTACTGCACCCAACCCCTTGTTACTTGCGTCTGTGGTAATAAAATTATTTAAGGTTGGGTCAAACCCTTGTAGAGGAAGAGCTGTGCACAAATCTCTTTTGATTCGTTTAAATTTTTCGTCACATTCTACTGTCCACTCATTTATTCCTCAATTTTAGGAGTTGTCTTAACTCATGTGTTTTTTGCGAAAAGTTTTTGATAAACTTAGAGTAGAACTCCACCATTCCCAAGAACGACCGCAGTTCATCCTTGTTGGTGGGGACAGGTGAATCCTTTATTGCTTGCAAGAGCTCCTTTTTTGGGCTTGTTCCGTCACCCGTAATTCGGTGACCAAGATAATTGACTCAACTACATGCAGACTTACATTTTTGATATTCAGCTGTCAACCCTTTTTCTTCCAGAATTCCAAGCACTTGTTTTACTCTCCTGTCATGCTCCTCCTTCGTTCTCCCCATGACAAGGATGTCATCCTGAAAGATCAGGATGTCAGGTACCCCTTCAAAAATATTATGTATGAGTCTCTGGAACATTACTGCCACTGATGCGAGACCAAAGGGGACTCGTGTAAATCTGAAGCACCCAAATTGTGTAATAGAAGTTGTTAGTTTCTTGCTGTCCCGATGAAGTGGCACTTGGTGATAGGCCGACTTCAAATCAATGGTGGAAAACCATTTTATTCCTTTTGTAGTGGCCAACATTTCATTTATTTTCGGGAGTGTGTATTGCTCTACAACTATATTCTTGTTTAGATCGCGGAGGTCCACACAGAGTCTCAATTTGCCATTTTACCGTTTAGCAACAACTAAAGGTGCAACCCACTCTGATGCATCTACTCTCTCGAATATTATGCCTTCTTCAAGGAGTTTGTCTAGTTGGTCCTTGACTTCTTTTCTCACTGCGAAGGGTATATTCCTCACCTTATGTACCACTGGGGTTGTTATAGGTTTGAGTTTTATTTTGTGTTGGTACCCTTTCAATGCGCCTACCCTTCCACTAAAGACTTTTGGAGACCTTTCATGCATTAACTTTGCCTGATCATTGTGTTCTGTTACACTCAAAACGGGATAAATTTTTCTTGGATCTAAAATTATCCCCAGGTTCCCTTGGTCCATCCACCCCAAAACTGATGGACCAACCTTAGACACGTACAATTTTCCAGTTGACTCTCTGCCTTTGAATGCAAACTTTAGATCTCTGTAACCACATACATCTATCGGTTCGCCTGTGAAAGATTTTATAATTATGTCTGGTTTTTCTAGATGTTCACCTATTCTGTCTTTGAATTTATCTGACCAAACTCTTTCATTCACTATGGTATAAGGCGAACCGGAGTCTGCCACAATGCTTATTTTTACTCCACCAATTGTCATGTTACAAACTGTTTTTTTGGTTTTTGTGACATTCTCTTCTGAAGTTTTTATATTTAGTTCATCATCTATGTTTAGAACAAACATGTTAATATTTTCTTCATCTGACACGTCAGGATTGTATTCATCAGTCTCATCTACTATTTTTACTTGTCTTGACTTTCTTTTATTGCATGCCTTGTAAAAATGCCCCTTGACTCCACAATTTGTACATTTTACTTTGCGTGCAGGACCCTTTAAATCATTGGCTAGATGTGAAGCACTACCACATATGTAGCATCGTCCCCAGATTTTTGTTTCAAATTTTTTGTTCTGAGGTTTGAATCATTTTCGTTTCCAATTTTGTTTAGCATTGTCTTTTTGGTCGCTTATTTTGCTTACATTTTCACCCTCTTTCTTTTCTGTTAGTACTGCCTTTGCGCAGCGCCCTGTAAGTTCTGCTTTGCGTGCTATGTCAATGATGTTCTGTAGGGGGTACTCCCCTTTCGCCCATAAGTTGTCCTGAATATTCTCATTTGAACCCTGCATTACAATTTGGTCTCTTATAAATTCGTCGTGGAGTGCACCGAATCTACAATTTATTGCAAGATTTTTTAATGCAGCGACGTAGTCATCAATTGATTCTTCTTTTCCTTGTTTGCGATGAAAAAATTTGTAGCAATCAACTCCCACACAAACTGTAAGTTTATAATAGGTGTTTAAATCGTCAATTGCGTTAAAAAATATGTCTCCTTCATTTTCTGCTCTTATTTGTTTATTAATTGAATTGTACACTTTTATTCCACCGGCGCCTAGGCATTGCATCAATATTTTGTATTTTTTTTCTGGTTTCATCTCTTCATCTTAGTTGAGATATAGTCCAAAAAATACTCCCTCCATTCTTCCCATTTAAGGGTTGGTTCTCCTCCACCCTGTAAGAAAGTTTCTGGGGGAGAGAAGTTCCAAAGCACCCTGATGCCATTATATTTTAGGTAGATAAGGATGAAAAAGAAAATTATACAAAATAATAAAAATAAATTGTCCAATGTGAAGGAAGTCAAGGTAAGAATATGTTGTAGATTTACTTGCTATAAAGTTTTGTTATATATGCAGATGAGAATTTTTCCCTTGAAATTTCAATGCAAGTATGACTAATCCTTTGGTGTGCTTAGCGCTACTGACTTGTGAAATAAGCTGACACTAGGCTTGATGTGTTATCGGAAATAAATAAAAACCAACAGTTTGGTTTTTTTTGCCTTTAAATCCAAAGTGATCTCGACCTCAGATTATTTTGATGTATATATTTTTATTTTAATTACCTGTGCTTACTTCAGATACTTCAATCCGTTTTATTCTGTGAGACTCGAGAGATCTTAATAGACGATCGTACTGCCCACAATTGTTCTTGCGGTTGCGTTAACTTTGTTTACAATGCTCCACAAAATGGCGCCGACGTTCAGAGCACGTAGACTAGAGTGCTAACCTCTAGTTCTAAGATGGCCGCTTAAGTTGTTTCTTTATTACGTTGCACACGTCAGCTGCGTGTGTACGATGATGCGCAGCCAGCTGATCTTTTTTTTTTTCCGTTGACAGATCGTTGTTTACCGTTGTAATGGTTTAAGAGATTAACCGGGTAAACTTAACTTAAAATTTGCTTCTGAATATTGGCTCTGCATAGAAAACGTTGAGATTCAGTTTCATTTTGAAAATTCCATGCACAACGTATCACAAAATTACTTCACGAAATTCGGACATTTACCACAAACGTGTAAGTTACTAGAAAACGTGCTCTATCTGTTAATTTACATAGATCCGCATCGTCGTCTTAACCTCACACGTGTTAATTGCTGTTGAGTTCAAAATTTAGTTTAATTCTCCAACTTTTCTGTCATGAAGTTCATTTTTAAGTTCGGCCTCAAACGCATATAACACTTTTCACGAGGTGAAACACTGACCTTAACTTCCAGTCGTTTTGTATACTTATGAGTTCACAGCAGGCTTTTCTCAAATAAAATTAGTCCTTTTTCTTAGACGTTCTTCATGTAGATTCTTAAAAATTGTAATTATTTTCCAAAAATTCTTTCATGAAAACTCGTGGGTTCCCGTGTTGGCCCCTCGTCGCCACTTTTGTAAAGTACTCGGGAACGCAAGATGAAGTATAAGTGTACTTTATTGCAATAATAGCCAACACGGACTCCAGGAAAGTCTGGAGCAAGAAATGTGTCTGGGCTTCTGCGTGATCAACTGTCAACGGACAGTTGTCAGCTGATGACCTCACAGCTGATACAGGAACCCAGAAGGAACAACAAGTAAATTAACATATTACGGTGTCCGCGCCGGAACACAACAATGCAAATCACAACACTCGAATGGCCCTTTAAGTGCGGCATTTGTGTTGGGCCCAGATTAAACATAATCGTTTTCGAGCACCGGCAGTGGAAACGCGGGCTGGTCGCTGAATAGGAGGACGGTGCCCTTGGACGTTTTAAGGCGTGAGGGGGGGAGGGAACTGACCTGGTATGTGTGTAACGAATTTCCCTTAGCATGGGTTATTGTCATGTAACGGCGCTTTGCCAGGTTCCCGTGGCATCAGGGAGCTGTAACAGAGGGTTGCAGTCAGGGTTGTGCGGCTTGGTTCCCCCAGTGCTTGCTTTGGCAGTTCATATACAGTCATCCTTTGGGAGGCCCCCGCGCCCTGAAGCCAGTCCCTTCTCAGTAAGCGGCAGCCGGCGTTGTGTGTTTGTGTGAGTGTGAGCAGGAATCCATCCACCTCTGAGTGACGGCTCTCTCTGTCCGCACGTACCCTGGGGCTGTCGGATACGGTGAGGAGATCGGAGGTGGCTGGTGAGTACTCCCGCACTTTGTTCTCCTCCAGGGTCCTTGCACAGCCTGAGCTGAAGCGCGTCTCGGAGGTCCCACTGCAGGCAGGTCCCACCACAGGCACGCCCAGAGGTCCCACCACAGGCGCGCACAGCTAGAACGAAGGGACCCGCGCTCCAATCCGCCTAAGCTTGGGCTGCTTCTGGCTTTAATCAACAAGTAAAAACGAGCCATCCTGCACAGAAAGCAAATCGCAATTATGTTGGATATGAATCTTCACCATGTGCTAGTTGTTTTACATGTACGGAACTCTCTGACCACTGGATCATACAACCTATCTTTCATTGTCCCCTGCGTTCTTGCTTCCGTGGTACACTTATTCTGCACCCGTAAAGTTGGACATTCCCGAATAGATTAAACATTTTCTTACTCCTCCCCTTGTAGGAGCCCACAGCCGATGAAGCTCCCGGCGGTGATCTCTTGTCTTTATGGGGCCATGTGTTTCAAACACATGGCCCCATAAAGATCAGAAAGATTTCACGGCAGAAGGAAGGCAGACGAGCCCTTACAAATGGGACGGCTCAAAAAGCCGAACAAATACGTCATGAACAGCTCTATTCCAAAGGCTGGCCACCGTTTAGCATAAACGGTGACGCCAGCCAATGGAAAAGAGGGGCGGGGCTTAAAGCTCTTTACAGAAAAGACCTCAAAACGTTAAATTTCGCCAGCGAGACTGCGCATGTACGCAGCCTACGCTAGCCGAGACCTAAAAACTGGGATATCCATGGGTCCATCCCCCAGACATGTGGCAGTTTATCTGGAAGTTCAATGTATCCCACAAGTTCTATCCCTCCCACGCCCAAAATAAGTACTGGCTCCTCAATAGGACATTATGGACACTGGCTCGTCTCCATAAAATGGCTCTAAGAGATGATCCAACTTGTTGAAATTGTCATGCAGCTACCGGGGACCATTGTCATTTACTCTTCCTCTGCAAGTCGGTTGCCCCTTTCTGGGATCGATTCAAAGAACGTTTGACTTCTTGTGGACATACGGCTGACCTCGGCCTGTAAATCAATATTGACCAACCGGAAGAACTTGTCTGCTACCTCCTTTCATGCATGGCTTAACTGGATTACTATTCTAAGAGAAGCTGACTATATTCCCCTCCAGAACTCTCCATGGAAACCACAGATTAATAACATCTGGGAATCCCCCGACAACTACTTTGCCAGGAAAAAACCCCCATGAAACAGCAGCTCACACCCTCCCCAGTAGTTCAGCTACATGTACCAAATAGACATTCCAATTTTTATGTGAACATTTATTAACCATGCTGTAATATAGGTACTGTATGGGTGATACTATAAGGTCCTATGTTGACGTTACACGTTTCAATACACCTTCTTTACTAACTGGCTGATTCAATAACACCAGGTTGGAATTCGACAAGAGGGTATCTCGATCTTTTCTCACTGTCTTTTTTTTATTTTTCTCTTAAGTTCTCTTTCCCTTTTCCCCATTTTGTTATGAGGCTGAGCTCAGTCTTTTGCATAACTTACCTCACATGGAACCCACATATCCTTTCTAATGTATGTATCTTGCTTTCTTGCTTATTGTCCAAGAAACTGTCTATTTCTACATTTGGATGTTGCCTCGGTTTGATTTTAGTTTGTTTCTGGAAAAAGTCTCAATAAAATTCTTGAATACAAAAGAAACCACATATTATGACCTCTGGTCCTAAATCCACTAAAACCAAAAACAATTGTATTGATGGGATACCGATTGCGAAAGTATCCTCTCTTTAACTATTTGGGCCTCTTAATCAGTGTGAATGAGCCGTGGGAGGGTTTAATTAACCAGAGAATAAAAAAGATGGGCGCTGCTGGGAAAAATATATTTCGATTTGCAAAACAATTGGGCCATAAAGCATTTAAGGAAATGATCCAACTAAATAAAAGTAAATGTTTATCCCTGGAGGTTTTTTGGTGGAGGAGTATGGGGTTGCACAACTCCTAAGAAATTGCAGACAGTGAAAAGCATGTTTTTAGCTAGACTTTTAGCTTTACCAAAATCATCCTCTACTCTCATTATACATGCGGAAGCGGGGATTGGTTTTGTGGTGGACTCTGATCAATTTGGCTCCGCTGCTATTGTGGTTAAAACTCTGGCGTATCCCTTTGTGGTAAAACTCTGGCATATCCCTTGGGCGGTTCTAACAAGGGAAGTTCTGAATGATTGCTCAAATTTTGAAATTGTGGATGCTATCCCATGGCTGACCTGGGTGCAAAAAAAAACCTAACTTTTACACCTTGGGTCTAACTAATCTTTTTAATCTCCCTGAAAAAATAGGACATCAGACAAAGGAAAGGGTGAGAGAGAGTTTCTTTTCATACTATGAAGATGGCAGGTTAATAAAAACACTTGATTTGTGTTCCATTATTAATTATATGCAAATATCTATCGCTTTTGGTACTGAATCCTATTTAATAGGGTGTATCAATCCTCAGCATAGATTCTACTTGTCAAGGCTGAGATTAAATCTAATTCATCATTTAATTGGCTTTGCCATGACTTGTTCTTGGGTTACTTCTTTCTCACAATGTCAGTGTGATGTTTCAACCCAAGCAACTGTAAATTGTATGCTATTTTGCACCCTATATCTTACGTTGAGGGTTCGATTTTTAAACCCCATCTTTTTGCACAAGCACTTTTTCTCACATAAAGAAAGGCTTGGATATATATCTAGTCTTTAGCCTCACTTGAAATCTGTATGGCCTCACTTAATTATATCACTGCTGTAAAACGTTGCGAAATGTAAAAGTTTATTCTGTCATTTTTATTTTTTATTTTATTTTATCGTCTTCTAGGAATACCAAATATTTGACTGTGGTTTGACCAGCATTCGCAAACCGATTTGCTGTCCCAATTGCGCATTGTATTTTAATCTATCTGCTGTATAGATGGCTTAGGGTAAATTGATCTTATAAACTGCCTAGTATTTAGCACGACCATATCTGGCTGTTATTGAACATATAGATTATTTTTTGTTATAAAATGATCTAATTGTTTTCTTAACCTGGGAAAATAAGGTTATATATTTCATCTATTGTATTTTTGATGCTGTTATGTACTTTTTAATGTGATTATGGTTTTTCATTTATGTGCTTTTATGACTATTTTTGGTCGAATAAAGACTATAGATTGATAGAATCAACACAAATGTTGCGAACATCTGGGAGAGAAAACCAAAATCAACTATAGGCCCGACCATTATAACAGATGGAATTAAATTCACTGAACAAACTAAAGTTACAGAGAGGCTACGGTTGACAGCTGTGTAAGCAGTTGCTACATCACAAATCATAAAAGATGGAAATTGACAAGTTGTGGCACAACTTAACACAATCTTCCATCTCCTGCTGAGTTATTTTATCTTGATTCTCAATCCATATAAATTCTCTTTCTAATTTCAAACATGTTTGTACACCTGTAGAACCCCATCACATATTGATGGAATCCAGTTTTTGAAGGACACATATAGCACTACACTATGATACCTCAAAGTGCTAACCTATTATAAAGCCTAATGGTCTTAAGAACAAGCCAATCCTGTTGGATGCTTTTAGAAAATAAATATGAGTTACCTTCTGATATAATTCTGAAAATACCAGTTCTGTTCAGTGTCACTAGAGGGACCTGATGACAGAATCACACAAACTCTTTCACTCTCACCAGGGTGCTCCATCTTTAATTCACATCTCATTTCCACCTTTCACAAGTGATGACAGGGGTTCGTAGTTCATGTTAAGTTCGTACAGCGGAGGTGGGAGAATCGGAATTTGCCTAGTGCTATGACGGTAAGTTCCAATTCTATTAAGGACACGGAGGCGAGGATTATGCTTATCCAAAAACAACAGCAGCCAGAGAGATTTGTGAATGTCAAAGTAAAAACCATACAAAAAACTACAACTCCCTACAACCAGGGAGATAACCTAGTAATTAGTCCATCAACTATCTCCGTGACACCGTCTCAAAGTCCTCTGTCAGCTCTCTCTTCTCCTCTTTCTTCGCGCAAGTCACGCCACTTCCTCATTGGTCTTGTTTGGATCCATCATTTCCTGAAAGAAGCCAAACGGGGAGGTGAGAACTGAACGAACCATCCGGAGCGCAAGCAACGGTCATAGAACCAAATACAGCAAGCAAAGCAAGCATTTCTGTCAATAAACATCCAGGAAAAAAACTTACTTACCCCTATACGGGGGGGTTCGCACCAAGGGTGCCCCGGGCGGGATAATCCTCGCCTCCGTGTCCTTAATAGAATTGGAACTTACCGTCATAGCACTAGGCAAATTCCGATTCTATGTCAGGACCGGAGGCTTCGGATTATGCTAGTTCAAAGCTTACTTACCACTAACTGTGCCACGTTAAGAATCGGCTTAAAATAAAACCTCTTAAAGGTGGAGTCGGACGACCAGTCCGCTGCACGCATTAAATCCTCCAAACGCGCTCCGAGCGCGAAAGCCTTCGAGGCCATAGCGCCCCTGGCTGAATGGGCACCAAACTGTTTAGTATCAATGCCAGCCTCTTGCATAACCCAACGCACCCACCTAGCAATGGTGGGAGAAGAGACTGCTTTGTGTGGCTTCTTGAGAGCTATCAAGAGTTGTCGTTCGCCTGGCGGGCGGAGTTCCTGCGTCAAATCCTCATAAGTCTTCAAACAGTCTACCACACAAAGTTTGGGAGAATCCCGGAAAGCCGGATATGTTATTGTTCGCGAGTTGGACTTGGTTCTGCGTCCAATCGTAAAAACTACCCCTTCCGGGGAAAAAACCCGCGCCGAGACATCAAGCGCACGAACATCGGAAACTCTCCTGCAGGAAATCAAGCAGAGAAGCATAGCAAGCTTAGAAGACAACTCTTTCAGAGAAAGATACCGATTAGGTTGCCAGGAAAGAAACAAATTCAGTACCCTGTTAACGTCCCAAAGGACGGAGTAGCGAGGCTCTGGGGGCAGCCACAATCGCACGCCCCGCAGAAGTCTGCAGACCATTGGATGTTCTCCGACAGGTGCTCCGTTTAGAGGCTCGTGGCTGGCGGAAATCGCCGATCTGATAGCATTAATGGAGCGATAAGCCAAACCCTCCGACGCCAAATCGGCGAAAAAATTTAAGAGGGGAACGATTCCTGCGACCACGGGATCCAGACGTCGTCGAAGACACCAACGAACCCAACGTGACTACGAGGATCTATAACGTTTCGTGGTACTGTCCGCCCATGCCTTTGACAGGAGGGCCTCAGCCTGACCCGAAAGTCCCGGCAACGACCATCGTCGCCTGAAAGACGCCACGCCATGAGTCGGAGTGTCCCCCGAGAGATCAGGTGATGAGGGTTCCCTTCCGGATTCTGAAGAAGTTGAGGATATAGGGGGAGTAGGATTGGAGAATCCCAGGAAAGTTCCAGAAGAACTGGAAACCAGACTTGAGACCTCCAAAGGGGGGTTATCAGGACCACCTGCGCACATTGACGCCGGATCTGGGCCGTTGTCCTCATGATCATCGAGAACGGTGGAAACGCATATCCGTTCTCCTGAATCCAATCCTGGAGGAAGGCATCCGTGGCAAGAGCCAGTGGATCCGGTCTCCAACTGAAGAACCTGGGCACTTGATTGTCCAGACGTGAGGCAAAAAGATCCGCTGAGAACGGACCCCAGAGGTTGTACAACCACTGGAAGATCGGAACATCCAGCTTCCAAAGGCTGGAGTCGTAGAGATGACGAGAGTGCCAATCCGCTACTTGATTGTGCTGGCCCGGGAGATATTCCGCCGTCACCGAAATATGATGTTCGAGGCAGTAGCTCCAAAAATCCTTTGCCAGATTGGCCAGCGCCCGAGAACGGGGACCCCCTAATCGATTGACATAATGGACCGCGGAAATGTTGTCCATCTTCAGGAGGACACAAGACTGCACCCTGTCCTTGGTCCAACAACGCTCCGCGAAAGAGCCAGCGAGCAGTTCCAAGCAATTGATGTGAAAATCCCGCTCGTTTGCTGACCAAACACCTCCGGTGGAAAAATCTCCGCATCGAGCGCCCCACCCCAATTTGCTGGCGTCGGACTCGATGACCAAGTCTGGAACGGATCAGAAAATCGCCCGACCGTTCCATGCCTCCATATGATTGAGCCACCAGAGGATCTCCTCTTTGGCTTCCGCCGACAGGGGCACCACATAATCGTAAGAGTGACCCCGTCGGAGGTGGTAGGCCTTTTGACGCTGTAGAGCGCGATAGTGCAAGGGGCCCGGAAAAATCGCTTGGATCGAGGACGACAAGAGGCCTACGATCCTGGCGAGCTGACGCAAGGAAATGGTGGGCTTGGACACCGTACGGCGTAGTTCGTGTCGAATTTTCGCCATCTTGCGAGACGGAAGACTCAGAGTCGCTTGAACGGAGTCCACCACAAACCCCAGGAAGGTGACTGCCTGAGAGGGGTGAAGAATCGATTTCTTTGTGTTGATAACAAACCCCAGGCCTTGGAGCAGGGAAACGGTTTGTTGGAGCTGCATCACCAGGAGTTGGGGAGACTGAGCCATCAGAAGGATGTCGTCCAAATAGACGATCATGCGTATACCCCGCGCCCGGAGAAACTCTACCACGGGACGAAGCGGCTTGGTGAAACACCAAGGTGCCGAGGAAAGCCCGAATGGAAGGGCCGTGAATTCGTATACCAAACCCCCCCAGCGAAACTGAAGGAATCGTCGATGGGGCGGATGCACGGGAACCACAAGGTAAGCGTCTTTTAAATCTAGACGCGCCATCCAATCGGAAGGGCGCAGGAGATCTCTTAAGAGGTGGATTCCCTCCATTTTGAAATGGCGGTACACCAACCATGCATTGAAGTCCTTGAGGTTGATTACCGGACGACGACCTCCGTCCGCTTTGTCCACAAGGAATATATTGCTGAGGAAACCGTGAGGATGCAAAGTTGTGCGACAAATTGCGCCTTTGCAAAGCAATTCGGCGACCTCCTCGTCGATCAACCGTGCATCCTGAAGGGTGAACTGCAATGGACACGGTCGCGTGGCCTGATGAGGGTTGCCCAGAAGTTCCACATGAAAGCCTCGAATTGTCTGCCGGATCCATGCATCGGACGTTAGTTCTTCCCAAGCCTGAGTGAAGCTTGCCAATCGTCCCCCTATTTTCAGCTGACATGCGGGGAGGACACTTACCGTTAGAAGCTCCGCCTCCAGCATTGGATTTGTATCCTCCACGGCCCCTGAAACGCTGTCCTCGCGTTGGATAGAAATTGGTATAGTTTGCGGTGGAGTTGTATTGACCACGGCCAGAGCCTTGTCCCCTTTGAGGATTTTGCTGGAATCCGCGGCCGGACGAGCGGCCCCTGCCTCGACCGGCCCCGCGGAAAACCCGCTGGGTAAACACCTTCTTAATACCCGACTGGGCCTTGTCTAAGGAGGTAAATGTAGAGACAAACTTCCCTACTTCCTTCACGAAAGGTTCTCCAAACAGGCCCCCTTGAGCAACGGCTCCTGCCTCTGAAGAAGCTAAATCCCCAAGTTTGGGGTCCAACTTAATCAACAAAGAGCGGCGACGCTCCGTTGAAAGAGCACAATTTGCATTGCTTAAAAATATTATGGCTCGTTGGGCCCAATTCGACAAGACTTCCGGCGAAATAGTTGAGCCCGTTACTTTAGCCTCCTCCGCCATGTCCAGGATTTTTGCCATAGGACCTACGGCATCAAGGAGTTTATCTTGACAAGAGCGCCAAGATCTGTCAATACCCTTACGGGGATCCTTTACAAATTTCGCCAGGAACGTAGCCATTTTGGAATCTAATTCCGGCGTAAGCGCGATTTTGTCTGGCAAGGAGGGACGCGGGCATTCCGCCCTCAAACAACTCCATGCCTCTTTTTCCAGTGGCTTACGCAAACGGTTGGCAAGGAACCTAACAACTTTATCCCCTGGGACCCAAGCGGAAGACCGGGGATGCATTATCTCATCTGGGTTTAGCATATCTGCATCTTCCTCAAGCGCCGCCGAAGTGGACGCCGAGGCCGGTCGCCAAGGACGGGAAGAACCCGCCTCATCATCTGTATCCCCTTGAGTGTCATTATCTGTCGCCGGGGATGGGGGTTCTGGGGTATCCTGAAGTGGATCGGTCGTTGGGAGAAGGGGGGCCACCGGCGCCGTCTTTGCTAGAAACGCCGTCTTAAGGCGTGCAAAGGCGTCCGCATCTACTCCATCAGGGCGTTGCTTTTTAGGGGGGGGGGAGGGGTCCCATCGGGAACCTGCCCAGGGGTCTGCGCTACACTGCCACGTGCCGACGCTAATCTATTGCATTCTTGGACTATCCTGTCCGAGAGACGCTGCTCCATCGGACCCACTACTTCATTAACCACCCGGTAGATTGAATCATCAACCGCGTCAAAGAAGTCGTCGCTATAAGGTAAGTATTCCTGCACCTCCTCTTCATAGTATTCAGACTGAGTGGCCATGCTCTAAAGGTAAGTACGTAACCCTTACAAACTTAGCAGGATAAAGGATTAAGCGCAGTCCAAAGGCTGCAAGATAGGGTAGCCCAGAGGGTTACAATAGGGCTGCACCAGACCCTCAACGCGGAAAAAAACCCTCAGAAAGAACCTGACCGGGTGGCTGCCTCCCTACCGCGTTGTGAATATTTATTTAAGCCAAATAAATTTGGAGAAAAATGCCCAGAATCTAAAAATAACACCCTCCGCGAGATGCGTGGTGTTTAGCAGGTGCTTACAGCGCTGGGTATTAAGCGCGTTCAACGTGGATAAATCCGCAATACAGACCCCCACTGGGGCGTGGTAATTAATGAATGCGGGGAAAGCATACAATCCGCGATGCGGACGTCAAGGTGAGGCAGCAGGGGATGGCCGTGACCGTTGGTCTCGCTTCTCGCTCCTCCTCTGAGGAGACGCGACGCGAGAACGACAAGGCGGTCAAGCGCCCCTAGCGGCGCATAACAATGCCGCAACAACAGGGGAGCCGGCCGCGTAAGGAGCGAGAACGCTCCCGCGGCCGGAGAGGGCTCTGAAATTGATCAAACCTGACAACGTGTTAGGAAATGTCACTGAGAGCCCACAAATACAACGGAAACGCGTAATTAACCTGAAATATATACAAATAATCACTCGTTAATACCGGAAATAAACAAGAGCACTTAACTGGCTGCGCAGCAGCGAAGAAAGAGGAGGAGAGAGAGCTGACAGAGGACTTTGAGACGGTGTCACGGAGATAGTTGATGGACTAATTACTAGGTTATCTCCCTGGTTGTAGGGAGTTGTAGTTTTTTGTATGGTTTTTACTTTGACATTCACAAATCTCTCTGGCTGCTGTTGTTTTTGGATAAGCATAATCCGAAGCCTCCGGTCCTGACATAGAATCGGTTAAGGTAGGTGTCTTTGTAGATCTTGTATTGAGTCACTAATACACCTTCATCAGTCTTAACTTCTTTTTACCTTTAGTTTTTTTGACTAAATTTAAAGTATATATTTTGGCGGCATCTAGCTATAGCATATCTGCAGTTATGGATCAATGTGTAAGTCCATAGGAAAAGATTTTTAGGTCTCAACTTGTAGAGAGTGCAGGCTGTGTGGTTGTGAAAACCCGTTTCTGGGTTTACCAAGAATTTACATTGGGCTTACAGCCAGGCCATAGCTTTCCATTAATTGGTTTTATTGTCACTTTCATTTGCTCACTTCTTATTCAATTACTTGTTTTCCTATTTTTGTGTTTTTCCTTCACCTGGAGAATAGCCTCTTTACCATCCTTTAGATTGGCTGACTTGTATACTTCCACTGCCCACTTTTAGGGAACTACTATTTTTTTTCTTTTTGGTCTATCACTCCAGGAGAGTATTTTTTATTTCAGCTCTTCACCTTGTCTGCTTCTCTCTTATGCTCTGTTGCCCTTCCCTCAGGTGCTGCTCCCTTTCCCTCATGCTGCTGTCTTCCTAGTATGTTTCTGCCCCTGCCTCTTGGGGTGTCCCTTACTGCTTGTGCTTCTTGTCTCACCCATTGTCCCACTCGTTGTTGTTGCTCGCTCCCTCCCTTGTGTGCTTCCCCTCCCGAGCCCGTGTTGCTTTCATCCTCTTGCGCTTCTCCCCCTATTTTCAATGTTGCTGTTCTCCAGTTGTGCTGCTCCAACGTTCATGTGTAGCTCTGTCCTGCGTGTGCTGTTTACCGCCACGCAGCTTGTTTTTTTTATCCCCAACCATCTCTTCCCCTTTGCTCACCCCCCACTCCTGTTCCTCTGATAGGTGATAAATGAAAGGTTATCTGGGACTTTAGTTACCTCAGTCAACTTCCCTCTACCAGCACTTTGTCTAGTTCTCCGGGCCTGCAGATAGGCAGTATATAGCACAGCTAACACAAGTCTATATGAAAAGATCTAAAAGAATCCACCCTGGAAACTGGAGTCGCATCCGTGCTGGCTCATCCCGAATACACAACAGACTTCCTTCCCATGTGCGGTGCTTCTTCACATGTCAGGTTAGAGTTCAGGCTTGTCTGTCACCATTAACTTGGTAGGTAGGAAGGAATGCAGGAATCCAGAGCTCAACTCTAGATAGAATGAGTCTCACAGAGAGAGTTACCTTGGGAACTCTAGCGCCCAAAAACGCAGACATTGTGCATACTCGGCAGTTAAAAAAATTAAAGCCAAGTTTCTCCCCATTGCTGGAAAATGCCCTGCACCACCTCCGCCTATAACTGTCATTTGTGATTCCCTAGGCATAGACGTCTCTGCTTGTCTACCCTGGTGTTTAGAGTTCCAGCCAGGTCCTCAATGACCAGTGAATTTCCCGATGAGTCAGCTACTTCCAGTTGCAATAGACTACTGGCACAGGGACAAAGACCCCCCTCTGCCCTCCTCCTTCCGGTACCACATCACGGGTGTGTTGCCCATGAGGACCTGTATTAAACTCCCTTTGATAGTTGGTAGGACGGCCTTTAATGCCATGTGGGTCCACCTGTAACTTCCAAGAAACTGATGTGGAGTAGGCTTTTTCACTGAAGACCAGACTCCTCTGATCTCAACCTCTCCCAAATGGCCTCCCTGGCCAAGTAGAGAGGAATCTGTGACCATTGTCAGCTCTGGGTGGGTGTAAGGAGAAAAGTCCACCATTTACTCAATCGCAGAAGGCACAAAACTGCTCAGTATCTAGGATGGCCATGATAAACGGGGAGCATCTGCAAAGGAGTCACGTTGATAGTGTACTCCAATGACGTTTGAAGGTTTGCCATCATCTGGAGGTGGTCTGTGACTGCCTGTTGAAAGCCCGCCTTCAAGACTGGCACACCTGACCATCGAATGTGCTCGGCGACCACCATCCTCACTTTCGTAAAAACCCTGGGGCAATGGTAAGGCCAGAAGGGAGCAGTGTAAACTGAAAACGCTCTTGGTCAATCTTGAACCACAGATAAAACCTGTGGGCTTGCAGGACAGTAATTTGGAAATAAGCATCCAGCAAGTTCAAAGCAATGATACACTCTCCAGAATCCATGGCAGACAAAACCCGGTCCAGGTTGAGCATCTTGAATTTGTCCATCTGCAGAAAGGCATTTAGAGGGCCAAGATCTAAAATATGAAGACTGCCTCAGTCCATCGCACATTGAAGTAGAAGGAGTAAAAGCCAGTTGATGCTTCGAGGCTAGAATCTTCTCTATGACTCATTTGTCCAAAATGGACAGCACTTAGGGCCTCATG
Organism: Triturus cristatus; assembly: GCF_964204655.1. NCBI lineage: Eukaryota > Metazoa > Chordata > Amphibia > Caudata > Salamandridae > Triturus > Triturus cristatus. The sequence goes on from NC_140584.1 coordinate 60,410,789, forward strand.
TAGGTAGCCAAATACCGGTCGGTAACGGCCGATTTTCGGTAATTATACCGTTACCGACCGGTATTTTGGCCATTGGTATGTAGGGGGACAAACTTTGCTTTCGGAATTTACCGAATCGGTAAAATTACCGATTCGGTAATAATACCGAATCGGTAATGTTACCGAATCGGTAACTTTTCCGAATCGGTAATTTTACCGATTCGGTAAATTCCGAAAGCAAAATCGAGATGTAGGGGGAGTGTGTGTGTGTGTGTTTAAGAGTCGGTATTTACCACCAACTTATAGTTGGTGGTAAATAATGAATGTATGTGTAAATGCATTTTTACGCGCGTAGCAGTGTGCAATGTGGCATACATACATGCCCTTAGGGCATGTATGTGTGCCACATGTGCACACATGGCCGAATCAGGGGTGCAACAGGGTGTCAATGTGACACTCTGCCACCCTTGTATGTGTTCCCCCCATTACCGAATCGGTATTTACCGATTCGGTAATGAGGCATACCTTCCCATCAATGGGAAGGTATGCCTCATTACCGAATCGGTAAATACCGATTCGGTAATTACCGACTAGTAACGATTCGGTAAAAAATACCGACTCATTACCTACATACCAGTTACCACTTCTAAAATACCGATTCGGTATCGTTCGGTATTTTAGAAGTGGTAACTGGTATGCTACCTACATGAGGCCCTTAATGCTGCAAAAGTAACATGTGGTCCTCCATCAGCTGTGCAGATGGGAGTGAAATATGTGGTGGGGTCAAAAGAAATAGAAGGGCCCATTAGACAATTTAAAGGACCCATTTGTCGAAAGTGATGCCTCAACACACTTGGAGAAAATATAGGATATTACCACCTGTGAGGTGGGTATGTGTTGAAAATGACACAATAAATTGCTTTCACAGTTGTGTTTGCAGATGGGGTGTGGGGAGGGAGTCTGACCTTCATGTTGTCCCCGATACCCTGAGCGTTGTCTCTGGAAGCTGCATCATCATTTATGAAACGGCTGAGTTAGTTGTGACGATGGCGGGTTCTGGTGCTGGCGATATTGAAAACCTCTGACATATCCTCAAAAGAGGCAGAACTGTTGGAGAAAGTGCCTGATATGGATACACCAAGAAATGCTGTGTTACAACTTTATTTCAATTGTCCCAGGGCAGAGTCTGCTTTCTCACCGAAGAGGCGAGAGCCATTAAATGGCATGTCCATCAAGGATGCCTTAGAAGCCTATGGCCCTTGCCCAGATGACGCATTGAAGCACCACACTCTTGCGATTGCCTGTCCCAAGCAATCTGTTCGGTTCAGGCCAGACCAAATAACATATTTAGCTGCATCTGAACCATCCTGGATGGTTTGGGCTAAAGACACCTTAAGTTGTCCAGCACTGCTGGTAGGAAATGGCCAACTGTATTCTACAGTGCATGGGTGTAGCGACTCAGGAGGCAGCTGGTGTGGACAGAATGTGGGGCAAGGCTAGTAGAAGAGAACATGTGCTTGCCAAAAGCCTATATGCATTTGGGTTTGCGATCAGGAGGGGTGATGGGAAAGGCTTTTGGTTTTACTTTGCTGGTGTTGAGTCCGGAATGCTGGGTCATCCAGTGCTGGTCTCTGGCGAAGAGGTACCTGTCTACTTTTAACTATGAGCCCAAAACATGGTTTTGCCCAAGTGCCCAAAAGTGTATCTGTAAAGATTTTGTTAAATGACAGCAGAGATTCAGTAGATACCTGGTCAGGAAAGAGAACGTCCATGAGGATATTGGTCTTTATTTCCATGGTAGGGTGCTGCAGGTCAAAGGACTCCCCACAACCCTTTGCATGACGATGGCAAAAAAAGCACTTCCCACTGTGACAGGACTAGGGGGAAAGTCGAGTGCAGTGTCTCGGGATGTGTCTAGACCACTGGCATCCTGTAGTTTTCCCCTACCAATTGTTCTCCCCCTATTGTGGGACGAACTTGTTTCCTTCATCATAGTTGTCGTTATTGTCTGAATCCGAACAAAAAAGCTGGTGTAATGTGACCTCTGTCGCATGGTAAAGACAATGTGCCAGAGTCAGAAGGGTTGGCTACTGGCTGCTCTCAATTAGGATCAGAACACAGCTTTCGTTAAGGTAGAGATAAGGTCAACTTGGAGTCGGAAACTACTATAGGTGGTGGATGCTCCTCCACCTCTGGGAGGGTTTCTGCCATGGTGTCGCTGTCAAAGAAACTTGCTGAGGGAGTGGTCTCAGAACTGAAGTCCGCACTGAAGCCGGTGCAGAACCCAAAGCAGGTTCAAGAGTCGATTTCCACTTACACTTCTTGTGCTTTGCTTCGACATACGCAAGACTTTGACCGTCAGGAGTATCTGCTGCACAAATTAATTTGGGAAACAGGACCTTAATTACGACTTTGACCAGTCATGGCGTGGAGACTTCTGATGATTGGCAACGTACAGTTTTGCTTCACAGTCCAGTATGGCCTTTGGCTTCATCTGGGCGCAGTCATGTTATTGCAGTTTATAAAGCGCAATGATTACTCCAGATGAATTCCATTCGGGGCTGAGATCATGAATGAGCACAAGTTAACAGTAACACTCTAGGGAGCGAGATTTTTTTCCACGTTTTAAGTTGCTTCCTGAAAGCTGCTTCTGATGTCTCCTGTCTTAGGTACATGGGTAGATCATTCCAGCTCTTGGCTGCCAGGTACCTAAAAGAACTACCTCCGAAACGTTTCCTATTGAATTTAGGAATGCAGACCAGTTCCAGCAGATCTCAGGCTGCGCATGGGTTAGGTTGGTAGGAGTGTATCATGGGGCGGAGATATTTCGGGCCCTTGCCCTCAGTATTTTGTGGACATAGCATAGGGCTTTGAAGGAGATCCTCTCCTCAACAGGGAGCCAGTGGAGAGTCTCCAAAGCGCTACCTGTTGGAGAGAGTCTAGAAATGTTTAAAAGCATCCGAGCTGCTACTTTTTGCACCCGTTGGAGCATATGAATGCTCCTCTTTGGTGCCCCCAGATAGAGCACATTGCAATGATCACGTCTGGATGTTACAAGCGCCTGTACCACTGTCTTTCTCGCATTGTCTGGCTGAGTCCTAGGATTTTTTCAGCACTTTTAAAATCCAGAAAAAGGAGCCTGTGAGAGCTGAGATCTGTACAGAGAAGGATAAAGTGGAGTCAAACCAGACTCCAAGATTTCATAGGCCCTGGTGTCTTGTTCTGACCCCAGGCACCAAAGGCATACCTTGTGCTGGTCGGTCACAGACATTGGTTTTTGGCAGTCCCTACAAGATAGTCGTTTTGGGAGGTAAATTCTGTTTCACACTGGTTAAAGAAAGCATTTTTGTGAACAATCTTGTCAAAGAGGAAAGTACTGCAGCTCCGGATATGCATCTGAAGGTGTGGAAAGAAAGGAACTTATATGCAGTCCCATTCTTCACTTCTGGAGCAGAGCAACGTCAGTTCAGAACCATAGGACGCCACCCACCTACCTGCTTACGAGTTTATGGATCCAGTTTACTTTCAATCTTACTCCTACTCCTTCCTACTCTTACTTCTACCCACTCCTAATCATACTTCAATTGACTCCTTTGTAATCCTGTTTGCTTGTAATTTACTCTTTCTCATTCCTCCTCTTACTCCCACTTTTCCCCTACACTAACTCCTGCTCTTACACAAGCCCATACCCTTGTTATTAGGTCTCGCGCCTAGCGTTGCAGTGCGCAGCCCTGCTCGCGCAGACAGAGACCTGATGTAGGGGGTTTGAAAACAGACCTAGGAGTCGCACACGCATGTGGTTTCAATTATCGTGCCCAGACACGGGCGCGATAATTGAAACCACATGTCTTGCTGTGGCGCGCGTGCGCGCGCACCACTTGTCTTTCATTACACAGGCTTCAGGTGCGTGAGCCCCCCATATATGCTGCAGATGGATTTCTTTCTGAAAACAGTAAGGGGAGCATTTGATGTTTGTCATTTTATTCCGCTTGTGGCTTTATCACGCTTGCCGGTAACAAAATAACGTGGACTTACTTGACAAATTTGACTGACTTTACTCCCGCACCGCCTAGACAGGTTCTGTTACTTAGGATACTTTACTCCTGCGCCATCTAACAGGCTATGTGTATCAGGATACTTTACTCCTGCACCGTGTAAAGGGGGCTCTGTTCGTGCTTAATTGTTTATTTTTGTGGGGCAGTGCAGCACACTTTAGCAATAGCGGCCATGTGCCTTTCGTTTTGTCTCCGTAAGCAGCCAATGGCGGCAGTGCTCTTTTATTTTTAAAGTGCGCGCCTCGCCCCATCTCAGCAAAAGGCACGGTTCGGCAAACTCTATTTTAAATATTTTATGCTTTTAGAAATCAGCGTGGCACAACCGGCATGCTGTGTTGCTTACTAAAAGCCTAAAATATTGAACAATTAGAGTTTGGTGAGCCGCACCTTTCTTTTCTTCGGCATCGCTCGTCAAACTCTGTATGTGTATTCTGCAGTCCCCTAGCGATAAGATAGAAGCTTCACTATGCACACTTTCACTTTCATTTCCCAAGTAACCCTTCACCCCTGCGCTTCAGCATTTGTTAAAGTTTGACTGCCTTTTTGTAAAATTCCCTGCTCTTGCATTGAAGTCTGCAGAGACATCCACACGTAGAGTGCATATATCTCCCCAATTCAAGGTGGCTGCCAGACTAACTAGAGTGAACATAGACTACTCGCTTGTAGTTTCAGTACCTGTTGCCCAAAATAAGTCATTGCTTTTCCGGCGTGTTTCCTCTTTGACAATTTGGGCACTCATTGAATGCGGATTGAAGTGCTCACTGTAGTACTAGTTTTGTCGGTTCCCCACGCCTTGGTGTTCCCAGCCATACCGGCCCCCACACTACCCTCGGTCCCATCCTCGGCCGCCACTCTGCAGGAGGCCCTAGAAAGCAGCGGGCGCATTATCAAAAGACCTGTGCAGAAGAAACGCACGTCCCCCAACTCTCAGAGATGCTGCAAGTTCCCTCAGTAGTGGGATTGTGGAGGGCAACTTGTGAATAGCAGTTTACTAACTACAGTGTATGGTGTGATGCCAGTATTTGACATAGTTTCGGTTGCCTTGGCTATTACTATTATTAATGCAATACCTGGTGCTGTTGTTGTGCCCATCTGCGCCTCTGCTGAAGCCGCTGTAGTGCATGCCGGTGTCCACACTGCTGTCCCTGTTGTTGTCTGCTGCTGCAGTGTCTGCCAGTGTCCTCTCCGCTGTCGCTGTTGTTATCAGCTGCTGCAGTGCCTGCCGGTGTCCTCTCCACCTTTTGTCAGTGTCTGTTTACTGCATTGCATGTTATATACTTAGCTGAGTGAAGTATTTGTTACTGTGCTCACATTGGTACAAATACATTACTTCAGCATTTGTTAAAGTTTGAGCTGTTGGCGTTGAAAATGACAATGTTTTTACTGTTGTTTTTTAAATTTTTATTTGCAGTGGAGTATTTATATTTGCATAGCATTATTGTCATTGGTATAACAAGCCAAAAGTAAAAAAACATTGTCATTTTGAACGCCAACATCTCGAACTTCAACAAATGCAAGACCTATTGCATTGCAAATGCTTGTCTGTTTACTCCTAGTTATGCCTTATCTTACTTTCCCCTATCTCTACTTTTTTTTACCCACTATTGCCTAATTCTGCTGGTATTCTTTCTCTTACTTGCTGATTATTTTACTACCTAGTCCTTCTTGCTCCTACCTAACCCTTGTTGCTCCTGCACCTAACTAACCCTAAACGTAATCCTGCTGTTTCTCCTAAACGCACTACTTCTATTCTTCCTTAACCCTTCTTTTACTTATTCCTATTCTTTCTTTTGCTTACTCCTATCTAGTCTTACTTATGCTCACCTACTCCTACTTATTCTTTCTCTTACTCCAACAAAATCCTTTGCCTACCAAATCCTACTTACTCATACCTACTCCTACGTTCTCCTACTTCAGCTTACTCCTATGCACACGCAACCACATTCACTATACTACCGAATGCCCAGTCACAAGTTGATAAAGCATATAGAATTCAGAGTGAATAGGCATTTCCATCCTTATGCGCTTTAATGTCTGCTCATCAATTGTACTTGTGTGAGCTTGTGTGAATGAGTATGAGCATTTTGGTACAAAGGAGTTTACAGTTGTGTAAACATGTGTGTGTCTCCATGTAGGCCTGTGTACGATTGTCTGCTTCTTTGTGTTGCTATTGCTGTCTATCACTGAGCAATTTAAGCTGCATGGACGCTAATAAGGGAGTGTTAGACTTGGGGGTCTCTAGTTGGCACAGGCATGCACTTGTGACAAATAGGGACCTCCTCCTCTAGTCAGGGTAAGGGGGTACACTCCTAAAATAACCCCTGCTCACCCCCTTGGTAGCTTGGCACAAGCAGACAGGCTTATCTCAGAGGCAGTGTGTAAAGCATTTGTGAACACATACAGTAACCAAGTAACAGCACTACAAATGGTTTTTATATTAAAAATAAGTATTCTTTATATAGATTTACCACAAGACCATTAAACGACAAAAACACACAATACTGTTAATTTAGATGGTAGGATTTTGCTTAGTTCTCTTAAGTTCCTAGATGTGACACTTTAAGTCAATGTACCTTTTAGATGCGACACGCAGGGCAACGAAAGTGTTGCAACGATGTTGATGCGATTAAGATTTTGGTGCAAAGAAATAAAGACGTGAAGATCTTCCAGATGCGATACGCTTCTCCGATGTTGCTAGAAGACTCGATGCTGCAGCGGCGACACACTTTACGCGATGCGACGACAGCAGCTCCGACGGCGGCCCGCTTCTCCGTGGATGCGAGGCGTTTTTCTTGATGCGGTGCAATGCGACAACTACGATGGCTGCGATGGCGACACGCTTCTTCCTCGATGCGAGCCTCTTCTCTTGATGCGGTGCAATGCGTCAGCTACGATGGCGACACGCTTCTTCGGCGTTGCGAGACACTTCCTGGATGTTGCTAGACGCTTCAGATCGATGCGATGCTGCAGCAGCCACACACTTTACGAGATGCGACGACAACAGCTCCGACGGCAGCACGCTTCTCCTTCTTGAGTCGCGCTTCCAGCTCCTTGCGACACGCAGTCCCTCAGAAGGCCCAACAACAGCAGCAGGCACTTCCAAAGAACTCTGGGGAGCTGGGGGGTGAAGTCTGTTTTTCCTGAGACTTCAGCAGGAGGCAAGCTCTTTTCCAAGCCCTTGGAGATCCTTCACAAGTTGAGCAAAAGTACACACAAAGTTCCTTTCTCCTCTCTTTGGCAGTAAGGCAACCACTGCAGGCCAATCCCCCAGTTTCAGGGATAGTTTCCTCCTCAGCTTCTTCTAGTTCCTCCCTCAGCAGAGGTTCTTCTTGTTTTCCCAAAGTGATCTAAATTCTTGGGATCAGGGTCCCAATATTTATACCCAGAAATCCTTTGTCCTCTGAAGGCAGAGGGGCCTTTGCCCAGTCCAAACCAGTTCCAGAGCACTCTGTTTACCAGACTTCTCCTTTCCTTTCACAGTGCAGGGCAGAAACATTAGACGCCCCACAGGATGTGGAGCCAGCGTTGTGGAAGGCAAGTACAGCTCTGGAGCACTCTGTTGACAGGATTCCTTCTCTTCATTCACTGTGCAGGGCAGAGACATCAGCCGCTCCCCAGGAGGTGGACCCAGCATTGTGAAAGGCAGGCACAGCCCTATTCAGGTCCCAGGTGCAACTCCTCCCACCCATCTGGATGTAGATCTCTCTATTCACCACTGGGACACCTCACCCTGTCTCCTGGAATTCCCCAGCCCTGTCACTCAAACTCCAGACAAAGGAATACACACAGCCTAGCAGAGGCAGGTTTGAATGGTTAGACAAGAAAATGCCTACTTTCTAAAAGTGGCATTTTCAAACACAGAATGTTAAAACCAACTTCACTAAAAGATGTATTTTATCATTGTGAGTTCAGGCATACTAAATTCGAATTTCTACAATGTTCCCTGAGTCAGTTAGGATTATAAAATGCAATAATCAAACTGCCCATTCTGGCCTATGGAGAACAGGTAGCCTTGCAATAGTGAAAAACGAAAATGGCTGTAATTCACTATTAGAACATGCCACACACACCAGGGCATGTTCTACCTTATCCTTACAATGCACCCTGCCCTTGGGCCTACCATAGGGGTGTCTGATATGAAGAAAAGGGAAGGTTTAGGGACTGGCAAATGGGTGCACTTGCCCAGTCAGCATGACAGTACCAGACTGCACACAGGCTCTGCAATGGCAGACCTTAGACACATGTTTACAGGCTGCTTCTGTGGGTGGCACAACCAGTGCTGCAAGCCCACCAGCAGTATTTGGATTTACAAGCCCTGAGCACTCCTGGTGCACTGTACTAGGGTCTGACAAGTAAACCAAACCAACCAATGATGGAATCACAAAGTATACATTAATTTACAATAGGGAGCACTTGCACTGTGGCACTTGACAGCAGTGGCACAGTGCCCTGAGCAGCTAACACCAACAAAAACCTATGAGGCACAACGAAAAAATGGAAGGGAGACTCACGCCAATGTGCCAGGTCTAACAGGGAGTATAAGGGGAAGCCCAATATTGCTTTATATAGCCCTTTAATTACAACAATGGGTGACTTAGGGGATAAAATGGCCAATCCAATATTAGTTCAATCAGTCTTCTACGCTAGGATATATTTGTATAGCCCACAGTCCTAAGCACTTTGGGTATAGTGGAAGAAGGCAGCCTGTTTATTTTGAAACCCTCCCATGCCATATTATACTGGATACTGTGCCAGTGTTAGGTTATGGAGCATTTTTGTAACTCAATGTTGATGAACACCCTGGGAGTAAGGGAGCAGTTCTTTGTATGTATCTTACCATGTCTTAGCACTGGAAGGCAAGAGAAATAACAAGTCTCTGGCTATAGGGCCGGGCCTGTGGACATGACTGGGGAGTTTTGGAATGTAGTCCTTCCTGGAGAGTTGATTGTTTTTTAGGTCTCTTCAACACAGCTGTAGTGATCTACTGGCAGTGCTAAATTCCCAATACATACATAATACCTACACTCATAAATACATACAGACCAAATGTGGGATTTAGTGGAGCCACTTCAGCCATTGGCTGTTGTTTTTTTTTTTTAAGTTGCCATTGGCTGGGTTTACTATTCTTAACGTTATGGAATTTTGTGGAAAGTTACTTGGGGCTTAAAGTAGTCTGCTGTCGTAATGTCTCCAATGTGCTGCCATCTCCCGCACTCACTTTGTCTCATCCAAAGGTGAGACCTATTGGCTTAGATTGTTACATAATGTCCACACATTGTCTTCACGTCTTTAGACGTTGTTCTGGAGAGCATTTTTCCTGGGGCCATGGGTGGAGTGCAGTGTGGATAAAACCATTCCCCTTAGGGAGGACAGAAATGATCCCCAGAAGGGTAGAAAATACCCTCCCACCTCTGGCCTCCTCCTATCCTCCAGAAAATGTTGCTAGATTTTGCTAAAGAATTTGCAAACAGAGCGTGGACAGTATTCACTTTTTTTCTTCAAAGCGAGCATTGGCTGAGATGGCATTAATGTAGATGTCGACCCTATAAACTTGCCCCTAATCCTAAGTTTAGCCATGAATTTGTAAGCCCTGTGTACTGTGCACATTGTCATGCCCTGTCCCCTGTAACATAAGGTATTGTGTGCAACCATAACATTGCTTTTTGTGTTTTTTATAACATTACCCTCCTATGAGGAATTTGCACGCACTTCTCGAAAGATTAAAAATTACCACCTACATTTGATCTTGGAAGGTGTGCTGATTAGCTCAGGTGGAAGTTAGAACTGGGACCGATAAGTTAGTTTTCTATTGAATTTTTTATCAGGTATTGCCGATAAGTGAAAACCACAAAAACAGTTTCCCGAGAACCATGATCAGTTGGAACTGGAGAGCGGGTATACACAAAAGGTGTGGTCAAAGATCAGGCCAGGTGGTCAGTGCCGGATGTAACCTGGCCCAGTAGGCACCGAAGGCAATGAAACTGAGACCAGTGCATTGCTGAGGGGCCATACTCTGCTTTCTTTATAAATGGTTAATGCAGAATGCTCGGCTCATGGTGTAATAATGGGGGAGTTCAGTTACATTATAAGATACGCCTAAAGCAGCTTTTATGCTGCAGCATCTCTAGCCAGTGGCACGCAGGCCTGACTGTGCCACCAGCCATGTACTACCGGGGGAGAGTGATGGGCACAGTGTGTGGCCAAATGCCATGCCCTGTCGGCCATACTCCTAGCTTGACCTCAGCAAGTACTTGGGTGTCAGGAGAGTGCATGCAGAGTGTGTCCAAAGAGCCTACCCCCAGTGGACACTGAGAGTGGGTTGTCGGGAGCAAGATGTGGTTGAGGGTCAGGCTGTGTGTCTGGAACCCGAAGAAATTGTCTAAATAACATTCCCTAAAGGATCTAGGTACAGGAGTGTTTTTTAGATCGAGTGTGCAGGGCTTGCAGAAATGCAGCACCATCTTCTATAATCCTTTCTCACTTTCTCTCTCTCTCCCTTTCTCTCGCACACTGCTACATTAAAATGTTCTCTTTGAAACACACTGTTGATTCCTAAAGCTAGACGTACGTTCGTCTAAATGCTCAAAGAAAAAAAAACACAAATATGGTGTCAGGCTCGTCTTTTTAGTGTGTGGCAAGCTATACATGAACCCTTCTTCATAACGATTCATATTCGCTTACATTAGTGGTGTCTCTTGAGCTTTGATTACAGCATTGACCATTTGAGGGGTGACATGAAATGAACCACAAATTAATAATGATTACAATTGCAATATTAGGCTGTAGTGTAATCAGAACATGCGGGCAGTAATGCCCTTTTCACATTTTATAGTGCTAGGCCCGATTATTGCTGTTACATCAGTAGGTGCACGCTGTGCCCACTAAAATGTTGATTTTTTTCTCTTATTTTTTTTCACTAGGCGTTTATCAGTGGTGGCGGTGATACGGATGTCTATGTGGTCATGTGTCGGACAGGTGAAAGTGGCGCGAAGGGCATCTCCTGCATAGTGGTGGAGAAGGGGACTCCAGGATTGAGCTTTGGCAAGAAAGAGAAAAAGGTACAAGACTGATGGGACCAATGGGGTCCATACTAAAGATTTGCTGCTAAAGTGATGAAACACCATGATTAACTGGGTGAGGCTGATGGAGCCTTGGGGCTTCAATAGCTCATGGGACTGGAGATAGGCAATCCAAAATATTGCAGCTGGCTATTTGGCTCAAAAGAACACATTCACAGGTGGCCTCACTAAGGTATGCTCCCACTCATCTCAAACAAGGGGGAATATATCTCAGACACCCAGAATACGTGGTGCTGCCCTAAACCACTTTGATTCAGAGGGCATGCCCTGGCATGCCCCAGCCACATATAATGACGTTGAATCCAGTTGCCAGGAGAAAGCAAATATCCTTCACCTGAAGTAACTCCGTGGAACATGTCATGGGGTAAGGCACAGCTGCCTGGAATAAGGCACTCGCCCAGCCTCTCAGAATTATAAGCATTTCTCCAGACACTGGATTAAAGGACCACAACCCAGCTGCTTGCACAATTATAGGATGTACCTTCCAAACTAGACCGAACGGCTCTACTGAGAATTCATGCTTCAGCGTTTTGGGATGTAAACTTCCCTGTGAAATTCAACCTGCCCTTGCCCCCACGAGTTGCTGTCGCACCCTGCAGCCCAAATTCTCTCACATGCTTCTTTCCAATGGTTGGACAGTCTCCTCCTCCTCAATGAAAAATTTCCTAGCTAACGTAACAGAAAGTTTAAATTCTATTAAGGACTCAGAGGCGATGGTTATGGTATCACTTTCTATGTTTTATTGCACAGTAGCCATTTTAAAACTTAAACTTAGACCACACTTCCCAAACACCCTTGGGGAAAAAATGGTCGAAAACAAAACAAAGAAGGGACCAACATATCCCTCAGTCCATTATGGCCAATCACAGTCCAGGGACACTCTCCTAGTCTGTCCTTGCTGCCCTGCTCATCCTCTTTCTTTCCGACGAAGCGCCGTCATCCAGTTCAGGTGTCCTGTTTTCTGGAATCTGTTCCTGGAAAAACCAAAAAACACATAAGGACCTAAGCCCAGGGAGGTCAAGCAAGTCCGCTACCAGAGGATACAATGCAGCAACTGTAAATTAGCAGAACATGCCAAACTATCATAACCCTGAACAGGTTTAAGCATCAATGTCAGAATACTGCATTAGGGAAAAGCAAAACAATACTGCAGATGAAATCAATATCAAACGAAAAGCACAAACTTACTCCCAACGGAGGGAATCTCGCAGAGATCTGCGGTGGGATAATCCTCGCCTCCGAGTCCTTAATAGAATTGAAACTTTCCGTTACGTTTGCTAGGAAATTTTTCATTCTATGTCAGGACCAGAGGCTTCGGATTATGTTGCTTCAAAGCTTACTTACCACCAAATGGGCCATATCAATGACCGGCTTAAAAGTTGAATCTGAGGACCAGTCTGCTGTATTCATAATGTCCTCTAAACGGGCTCCCAGTGAAAAGGCTTTCGAGGCCATAGCGCCTCTTGCTGAGTGAGCCCCAAATTGTCTTATGCTAATGCCTGCCTCCTGCATAACCCAACGCACCCAACGTGCAATAGTGGGTGATGAAACTGCCTTGTGTGTGTTTTTTAAGCGCAATTAAGAGCTGTCGCTCTTCAGGAGGGCGGAGTTCCTCAGACATCTCCTCATACGCCTTCAGACAACGCACAACACAAAGTTTAGGAGAGTCTGGGAATGCTGGGTACTCAATAGTTCGTTTATGCGTCTTAGTCCTGCGACTAATAGTGAAAGAAACCCCTGATGGAGAGAAAATTCTGCCAGTGATGTCCAGAGCTCGCAAGTACGAAACTCTGCGGCACGAAATCAAACAAAGAAGCATTGCTAGCTTCACAGACAGTTCCTTGCGGGAAAGAAATTTGTTGTGCTGCCATGAAAGAAATAGAGTAAGCACTCTGACATCCCAGAGCTCCGAGTACCTGGGTTCCGGTGGAAGCGATAAACGGAGACCTCTCAAGAGCCTGCAAATGAAGGGACGCTCTCCCACTGGTTTGCCATCCAGTGGGGAATGCCCTGCTGAGATTGCCGAATGGAAGGTGTTGACCGACCGGTAAGCGAGACCCTGCTGAGCTAGGTGTGCAAAAAAAATTCAAAACGTGGACCACGTCGACGGCCACGGGATCACAACCCCGTTGCACACACCAACGACACCATCTTGTCCAGGCCGAACGATAGCGCTTGACGGTACTATCTGACCAGGCCCTAAACACGAGGCTCTCAGCGAACTGCGAAAGGCCGAGGAGCGACCATCGTCACCTGTAATCCTCCACGCCATGAGGTGGAGAGAGCCTTCGAGAACCATCTGATGAGGAACCCCGTCCGGATTGAGGAAAAGCTCTGGAAAGCGGGGGAGTGGGATTGGAGAATCCCAAGAAAGTTCCAGAAGAACCGGAAACCACACTTGAGACCTCCAAATGGGCGTGATGAGAACCATGCCGGCTCGTTGTTGCCGGATCTGGCCAGAAACCCTTGTGATCATGGCAAAAGGAGGGAACGCATACAGTTCCTCCTACGTCCAATCTTGCAGGAACGCATCCGTGGCTGCTGCCAGGGAGTTCGGCCTCCAGCTGAAGAAAAGAGGCAGTCGGTGATCCAACCTGGAAGCAAAAAGATCCACAGAAAAAGGACCCCAAAGGTCCTGCACCCGAGAAAAAACGTCCAGATGCAACTTCCACCGACTGGAATCTCTGAAATGGCGCGACTGCCAGTCGGCCACCAGATTCTCCCAACCTGGGAGATACTCAGCCGTCAACGAGATCCGATTGTCGAGGCAAAACTGCCAGAGATTCTCTGCCAGGTCCGAAAGCACCTTTGAACGAGTACCTCCTAGGTGGTTTATATACCTGACCGCCGAGACGTCCATTTTTAAAAGGACGCAAGACTGGACCCTTTCCTTGGTCCAACAACGCACGGCGAAACAGCCTGCTAAAAGCTCCAAGCAGTTGATATGAAGCTCTTGTTCTTGTGGTGACCTCGAACTGCCTGTGGAGAAGTCTCTGCACCTGGCGCCCCAGCCCGACCTGCTCGCGTCTAACTATATGATCAGGTCTGGGGCGGATCCAAAGATCACTCTCCCGTTCCATGCTTCCATGTGGGAGAGCCACCAACTAATCTCTTTCACAGCTTCCCCCGAAAGGGAGACTGGATGGGAGTAAGGGAGCCCTTTTCGTAAGTGCTTGGCTTTGTGCCACGGCAAGCCCCGATAGTGAAGGGGCCCCGGGATGATAGCCTGGATCAACGCTGACAACAACCCTACGATGCGTGCCATCTGCCGCAGGGGAACCGTGCCCTTGACCAAAGTCCGCCTGAGCTCATGGCGAATTTTTCCACCTTCTGCGAGGGAAGACTGAGAGTAGCCGTCGTGGAGTCGACCACGAAACCTAAAAAAGTGCCACGCTGAGCTGGTACTAAGAGGAACTTTTTGGCGTTTATGACAAAGCCTAAGCTCGCTAACAGACTTGCGGCTTTAGCTGGTCCCGAAGCGTTCCCGGATCTTGGGCCAGCAAGAGCAAATGGTCCGAGTAAACCATGAGGTGCGTGCCCTGAGGTACTTCACCACTGGTTTGAGAACCTTGGTGAAGCACCAGGGGGCGGAGGCGAGCCTGAAAGGAAGGGTGGTGAAGTGGTACGCCTGACCGTGCCAGAGGAATTACAGAAACCTCCTGTGAGGAGGGAAAATAGGGATGGCTAAGTAAGCATCTTTTAAATCCAACCGGACCATCCAATCCGCCGGCCTGAGCACATCCCGGAGGAGGTGAATACCCTCCATTTTGAAATGGTGGTAAACCAGCCATTCGTTGAGATCGAGCAGGTTGAGAACCGGACGTTGTCCCCCGTCTGTCTTGTCCATCATGCACATGTTGCTGAGGAACCCAAGAGGATCTAAGACTGTGCGGCTAATAGCACCTTTGTCTGAGAGAGTGGAGATTTCCGCGTCTAGCGGGACCGCTTCAGGCCGGGAAAAACGAATGGGGTTGGGCGGGAAGGTCTGTCTGGGTTCGCCGCACAAATCTATCTGAAACCCCTTCACGGTCTGCTGGACCCAAGCGTTGGACGTGAGCGACCTCCACACACTCAGAAAGCGGGCCAAGCAACCCCCCACTCTCACCATGGAAAGGGAAGAAACACTTACCGGTATTAGCGGCGTTGTCCCCGCTGTGGAAACCTCTGCCCCTGGAACGTCTGCCGCGGGACGGGTAAAAGTTGGAGTACCGTGTCTGCGTTTGGTACTGCCCTTGTCTGGAGCCTTGTCCCCTGGAATAGTTGGAGATGGGGACCTGGCCGGTCGAGCGGCCCCTTCCTCGACCGGCCCCACGGAAAACCTGTGAGGAAAAGACCTTCTTGATAAAAGATTGGGCCTTATCTAAGGAGGTGAAAGTATTGACACTTTCCTAATTCTTTTATGAATGGTTCTCCAAAGAAACCTCCCTGAGCAACCGCTCCAGCCTCCGAATCCGCCAAGTCTCCCAACTTAGGGTCCACTTTAATCTGAAATGACCTCCTGCGTTTTGTGGAGAGCGCACAATTTGTGTTTCCTAAAAATACTATCGCTCTCTGCGCCCACCCAGAGAGGGCCTCAGGCGAAATCAGGGCTCCTGAATTCTTGGCATCCTCAGCCATATTTAATATCATAGTCATGGGTCCAAGGGCGTCCAGGAGTTTATCCTGGCATGCCCTCCAGGAACTGTCTATCCCCTTCTTGGGATCCTTGTTGAATTTTGCAAGAAAAGTCGATATTCTCGGGTCGAGGTGTTTGCGCGACTTTCCCGTCAAGGGAGGGGCAAGGGCATTCGGACCTCGGGAGACTGCGAGCCTCCGTGCCCATTGGCGTGCGGATCCTACTGGCCACATAACCGGCCACCTTAACAGAAGGCGTCCATTCCGAGGACCGTGGATGCATCAAGAGTTCTGGGTCTAACATATCCGAACTCCCGAAGGAGCCTAAGGGTCCGAGGAGAGCGGTGATATGGCGTGACGCCACGGCCTGGAAGGTCCTGGCTCGTCATCTGTATCCCCATGGTCATCATCGCCGTGTCCTGAGCACGGCTGGGTGGATCAGTGGGCGCTGCAGGGGGGAATATCAACCAGATGTAGCCCAAGTATAGCCCAATGACAAAATGTCCCAGAGTTTTCTAAATAACAACTAGAGCGCTAACAGTCTTACTTATGACAGAAATATGGCACACCTGAAGCCATCTTGATTGGAATAAAGTGGTAACACTTAAAACATTTAATTTGCAAAGGAACAAAATGAGGGGGTTCATTTTGCCATAGAAATTATGATTAGTGCTGCAGAAAGAAAAATTAGGGCACATTTGGACTTCTCAAATCCTCTTCTATTTCATTAAAAATTCTGACATGCAGACTGAAACATGCACTTTGAATACCAGCAGCAGACTTCCCTGGTGAGCAGTAGCTTTACTACAGTGATCTAATGAGCAACTAGAGTGCTACCATTCAGAATTTATGGCAAATGTGTGATACATCTGAATGCCTTCTTGATGGAACCAAGTAAACAAGCATTGAAAATGCAATAGGTCTTGCCCTTGTTTAAGTTAAAGCAATTCTGTTTGTAATTAGGTGGCTTTTTAGCTTTGCTTGGGGATTCGTCAAGCAGGGGCCGAGAAAAAAGGGGGGTCCCAAAACGCGTTTTCCCCATGCATTTTCCCATAGGACCTTTAGTCGAAGGTACAGCCTGAACGGCTGAACAGAATTACTTGAAATTTGGCAAAGAGGTAGTCCTCAGGTCAGGGATGTGCCTTTTGCATATATGGAGTCAATCTGTTCAGTAGTTCCTGAGAAAATTGCAGTTAAAGTACATAAATATCTATAGCTGCGCACCGTGCGAGCACCCTAACGTGCACGAGCGTAATTCTGATTGGTGGTTACGTGTTAGTCAACGTTCGAATCGGTCGAAATCAGGAAGTGTCGGCCGCCATTTTGTTTGTTTTGAGTGCGAGAGTGAAAAAGGAAGGTAGCGAACGTGAAAAGGGGGCAGGGTAGAGAGTTCCTGACCCCCTAGCCTTTGTCAGGGGGTCCCTGAAGGACCCCGAAGGCAGAATTTTCTTTTTTTTTTTTTTTTAAACCGCGGGGGTGCGCGCATGGTGAAAAACCCCAAAAAAATTATAATAATTTTTAATACGTAGTTTATTGTAAAATAAATATATAAAAAAAATAATAAATACAGAAATAAATTAGCATTTAAAAAACCGTACAAATTCACTGAAAAAACCATAGGTTTCACACACGTTATAGTTAGGAATTAGCATTTAAAAAACCTTGCAAATTCACTTAAAAAACCATAGGTTTCACACATGTTATAGTTAGGTGGATATTTCACTCGTAAAAAACCAATGAAATTCCCCCGTTATAGTTAGTTCAGATAACTATAACTCGCGCGACCGCCACTCTATCACAAGGATGATTTCATCAGTGATGTCATGAGTGATGCCACTGACCATGTCAAGTGAATTTGCAAGGTTTTTTAAATGCTAATTCCTAACTATAACGTGTGTGAAACCTATGGTTTTTTCAGTGAAATATATATATATATATATATATATATATATATATATATATTACCTACTGGTAGGTAGTTATAGTTAGGACCACGTTTCCATAGGAAATCCGCAACATTCTATTTTGAATAACTTTGGCGCCGGTCGACGAATCCTCGCAAAGTTTTCAAAATAGGTGGGGCGCTACGCTCCGCTCCTTCCCTGAAAGTCTCGGGGGGATACGTCAAGCGGGGGCTGAGATAAAAGGGGGGTCCCAAAACGCGTTTTTCCCATGCATTTTTCCATAGGACCTTTAGAACGAGCTACAGCCCGAACGGCTGAACAGAATTACTAGAAATTTGGCAGAGAGGTAGTCCCTATGTCAAGGAAGTGCCTTTTGTAGGTTTGGTGTAAATCTGTTCAGTAGATTCTGAGAAAATAGCCTTTAAATCAATATATATATCTGAGCCCGCTTACGGTACGCTTACCGTACGCTTACGGTAAGCTTACGGTACGCGTACGGTGGCGTGCGCGAGCGCGATTCTGATTGGCTGTTAGATCTTAGTAAACATTCGAATCGGCCGAAACCAGGAAGCGGCGGCCGCCATTTTGTGTGTTTCACTCCGAAAAAAAAGAGTGAAAACAAGAAAAGGGGGCAATGAGGAGAGTTACAGACCCCCTTACATTTGTGAGGGGGTCAAAGAAGGACTGTAAAGTACAAAGAAAACATTTATTGATTTTTTTAAAAAATCACGGGGTACGCGTACGGTAAGCTTACGGTAAGCGTACGGTAGAAAAAAAAAATAAAAAAATAAATGAAATTCAGATTTAAGTGTTTAGATATTAGGGGGCTCTAAAAAGAGCCGTTGTGTTTATGAAATGATTTTTTAGTGGTACCTACAAGTAAGTACCGATGCAGAGTCTAAGGTTCAAGAGGAAGACTCTGTTCCCTTTATCATTGAAGTGCACACCATCTCCTCTATAAATGTCTTGCATGTCAAAACGCAAGTTGTTGTGGTAAATGGCACCCATACCATAGTCACGGAGGAAAGCAGAAACAGATTTGTTGACGTGCTTTCTTGCTTTGTCAATCTGCGGACAGAAATGATTGGACCAGTTCCATTTTTGCCTTTGGCATATGTTGGAAAACACAAAGGCAGTTTTAGGGAAAAGTGAAAACAGTTGTGCAAAGGTGTCCTTCATAAGCATTTCCAGACCTACCCCAGTCAAAGTGCCTAGGTCATTGCCACCACAGTGCACTATTATGAGGTCAGGGTGTTGGATTTGCATGAAGGATTTCACCAATGGCATCAATTGGTGCCACTTTAACCCTCTCTGACCAATCCATTTAATGTCTACATTTGGCAAAGCAAGGTCTCTCACCATATCTGTTTTCTCTGCAAACTTTTCACTCCAGAAGACATAGCTGTGCCCTACAATCCACACTGTGAACATCTTCAAAGGAGAACTGGATGCACTCAGGAGGTGTCTTTCAGTAGAATGGCAATATGAAAAGAAAGACAGTTTGGAAATGGAGGCATACATATTTTTTTCAAAACAAAAAGAACTGATTGGCTGTTTCATACCATTCTAGAATAAAAACTAGGCTGTATGTGTAAACTAATAGAAGCATGTTTTGTATTGGTACAAAAAAATGTGTTACCAAAGAACAGTACTATGGATTTGCTGTTAGGTTTGAAAAGTCAAGCACTCTTGCTCTGTGGAATTGAAACATTGTGTGGCGAACTTCTGACCTAACTCCACACAGCAGTGTTCCATGAGCTGTTGCTATGGTAGCAGGCAGAAGTCAAGTTGGGGGAAGGGTACTAGGCAGAAGTCAAGTTGGGGGCAGGGTACTTTTGGAAAAGGGTTGGTTTTCAACCAATAGAAATGTGTGATTACATTTGAAAAAAAGGGGGAAGCACTGAGATTTGAAACTTACATGTATATGTGTGGAAAAATAGAGGGAAAGTTTGCCATTATCTGGTTCTGCTGAGAGGAGAGAGGTGAACACAACAGAGATCCTGGCTCTGATAATCTGCTGTTTGAGTGTCACATTTCTTTCACAACTAACTAATTTTAAAGGTGAGTTTAGAGTTTGAGAGGAGATGTATGTGGTAACTTAAGAAATGAATAATAGAAATGGAAATTCTTTTTGTTGTAGTTGCGTTTATCATTTTCTGTTTTGGGAGAAATTTAAATGTGAGGAACATGTAAAATAATATGGAGTATGTTTTCACAATAAATTAAGGTGTACTGGAAAAAAAAAGAATAGTTTAAGGGTTTGAGGTTGGACTCAGTAATGCAAATACATTCAGCATCACTAAGGCTGGTTGCCCTTGCTGGAGTGTAGGCAGCCACCCAGGTTACACATGGAGGTGGTCTGAAAAAGAAGTTTGGACATGTGCATTTAAGAAAATCGAAAAAAGTGGTTTCATAATGTGTCAGTCTGTAAAAGTGATTTTCACTTGCCCAAAAAAAAAAAGAGCAGTAAGTGTGCTTTCAAATTGGCAAAGAAATTTCGTTTTGGGACTAATGTGAAAACATGACTCTGTGTGCAGAGAGGAATTATAGGCAGAGATTTATTGCGTATTGCTCTGGTGATTTCACAGTTGCATTAGATGGAAAGGGGGAGTCTCTGTGACAAGTGTGCTGATCTATTTTGTTGTTCACTAGGGAAACACTGGTCTCCCTATGACAAATTAGATCATGACAAGAGGCACATCGAATATCAACCCTCAGAAAACAAGGGTTAATTTCCAGAGGGCCAGCAGAAGGAGATGCTCCCCCCACAGATGAAGGGCTCACCTGACCTGCAGAAGAAGGAGTCAGCCCTGCAGATGATGGTCCAGGCTGAGCTGCTGTGGATGTGCTTGGTTGACTTTCTGAAGGGTTACCTCCAAAAAGTCGAGCATGTGTCCTTTTGTGTACATCCTTGAGGTGCCTCATCATGGTATGATTCCCAAAGGAATACTTCCTGTCAGGATTACCTCTTGAAAGTACACGCTGACACAGCTTGCAAGTCACTAAGGGTGCATTTACCTTTAGCTGGCCTTCAGGAAAAGTAAAATAATCCCATACATAAGAGGGCTTTTGTTTCCTCGATCTCTGCCTCAAGACAGTGCTGCTAGTGCTAGCCTCACTCTCAGAAGAGCTCTGCTGTTCTGCCATCGTATCCCAAAGACAAACCAGCTCCTTCTCCCAAGGGATCACAAGCAGAAATGAGGGGAATGGGTGTGGTGTAGGAGAGTTCTAGAACTGAAAGTAGTTTCAACCAATCAAAAGTTGTGTTTCATGATCACATGACCTACCGTACGCTTACGGTACGCTTACGGTACGCTTACGGTAAAAGTGCGCGTGCGCGTAAAAAAGACACGCGCTTGCGCGCATGCGCATAACAGTCACTACCCGACACTTCCGCGTAACGTGCGCGTGTAGCGTACACGCGTACGCGTCCCACGCGGAGGACGCGCGGCTACGCAAATTGCGTAACTATACGCAAACAGCGTAGATAAATTACGGACGTTGCGTAAACCGTACGCTTACCGTAAGCTTACGGTACGCGTACTAAAAAAAAATTTTACAAAAAGGAAAAAATGTATTGCTAATAAATTTTACATGTTTATTTTATAAAATATATTAAAAAAAACATATTATAGAATTTTAAAAATTTAACCATAGTCTTTAAAAAAGGATAGAAAATTAAAATAAAAATATGTTTAAAAAAATAGAAGAAAAAAAACAAAATTAGCATTTAAAAAACCTTGCAAATTCACTGAAAAAACCATGGGTTTCACACACGTTATAGTTAGGACTTAGCATTTAAAAAACCTTAGAAATTCAGTGAAAAAACCATAGGTTTCACACACGTTATAGTTAGGAATTAGCATTTAAAAAACCTTAGAAATTCAGTGAAAAAAACCATAGGTTTCACACATGTTATAGTTAACTGGACATTTTACTCGTAAAAAACCATTGAAATTGCCCCGTTATAGTTAGTTCAGCTAACTATAACTCGCGCGCCCGCAATGCACTGCTGATGACGTCACATATTACATCACTCATGACATGGTCAGTGACATCACTCATGACATCACTGATGACATCTCAAATGACATCACTGATGACATCACTGATGACATCATCCTTGTGATAGAGTGGCAGACCTCCTCTTCCCCTAATATAACCTTTGATACACACAATCAAAAATAGAAATTAAAATTTTAAAAACAATGGACATACCAATACCAGTTACAACAACCTATACAGTAATTCTAAGATCCAAATACACATCCACTCATTCACCAACAGTCCTATACAGTCACTCATACATGTACTCACTCATCATATGTACTCATACACGTATACATCCTGTTACACAATGCCACTCATCCATAGAGGTACTCACACACATAGTTAGTCATGCTAATAAAGAATCAAACATACATTTACTTGCATATACAGTTATACACACACCACCACACTTACTTCTACGGAAACTTACATATACTTAGTCTTTTAAACAATCACTTATAGAAACACATACTTATTCATACAGGAACTCTTTCAATCTCTCACTCTCACATATACTCACATATATACACCAATAGTCACATATACTAGTTTAAAACATATGTAGTTACACATAAAGACACTATTGAGACAGTCATTCACTCACTAACACACCCATACATACACTCATCCACCCATACAGTCCTGCACACATGCTGTCTTCAACACATACAAACAATGAGTCACTCATTCATGCACCCATGCACTACGTAATACCCCTCACCGAACCAGACACTCACACTCATACTGATACTCAAAAAACCAACTAATAACCTATTTAGACACTCATGTAGCTACACACCAACCCATGCAGCCACTTATACACAAAGTGAGAGACTGATACAGATATTTACATATTTAAACATTACTCACTAAGCCATGTATTCACTAAGATACACTTAATCAGTCAGTAATACAATCAATTTTTCAAAAACAATTCATCCATTTAGACACTTATATACCCATTTATTCTTCCATCGACCTTGAGATATACATATATAAAACATATTTAATTTTCAGAAAAACACACATTCACTGGATGATGTCATCAGTGATGTCATCAGTGATGTCATGAGTGATGTCACTGACCATGTCATGAGTGATGTAATATGTGACGTCATCAGCAGTGCATTGCGGGCGCGCGAGTTATAGTTAGCTGAACTAACTATAACGGGGCAATTTCAATGGTTTTTTACGAGTAAAATGTCCAGTTAACTATAACATGTGTGAAACCTATGGTTTTTTTCACTGAATTTCTAAGGTTTTTTAAATGCTAATTCCTAACTATAACGTGTGTGAAACCTATGGTTTTTTCACTGATATATATATATATATATATATATATATATATATATATATATATATATATATATATATATATATATATATATGCTTGCACAGAGGCTCCAGTTTACTGGGGGCCCCCAACCCTGCAGGGCGGGCTCTCAAAAAGACAGGACTGGAGAATCCTGCTCAAATCAACGAAGAAACCACAGAGCCCAACTTCGTCTTGTTTCCATGAAGACATTTATTCATCTGAATGCGTGGCAGCGTTTAAACACTTCTCTACTCCTACGCGTTTCGGCGTCATGCCTTTATCACAGGTGAGTGTTATATTTAAAGTCCCAGTTGCGATTTGTAGCCCCAGTGGTCACATGGCCCTCTTAATAACTTCGGGCCCCAGAATGCACTAAAGCTGTTGCAGTACGATATGGCAAAAGTTCGATATATGCTGAATAGCATTATTTCTGCTGCCAAAGTCTCGTGTATATTCTTTGTCTTTACAGTGCACCCTTAAAATGAAAAGCATAATGCTGGTAGCTGCCACGCTCAAAGTACATACTTGGAATGCGAAGTTGCCAAAGGGAGGGTGTCGCCTCCCTCATCTCCCTTTCTCTTTCAGTCTCACA
Organism: Triturus cristatus; assembly: GCF_964204655.1. Lineage (NCBI taxonomy): Eukaryota > Metazoa > Chordata > Amphibia > Caudata > Salamandridae > Triturus > Triturus cristatus. The sequence goes on from NC_140584.1 coordinate 60,434,377, forward strand.
ATACGAAATTGCCGTGGAAATCCTTAGGCTGATTATATATATATATATATATATCGTTATTTTTGACTTGGCTACAACTTTGGTGTCGTTTGTCCAATCTGCATGATATTTTGCCAAAAAAGTGGCATGGTGTCCACTAGTGATTAGGAAAGTTTGGGGGTGATCACGGCACCCTGGGATGCAAGGAATTCCATTTATTCCATCAGGCCACAACAGACAGGACGCGTTTCGGCTGAGTTCTACAGCCTTTGTCACCTAATGAGCACCAATTTTGAAACCACTTATATGTAAATTCAAAAGCATGGACATAAACGAAATACTGAAAGGTATCTTGCCCGTATTTCAAATTAAATGCTCGAAGATGTCACTTTATAGGCACCATATAGAGATCATTGCAGGTTAGAACATAAACGAAATTGCACTCATAAGCATTAATAAATTAACTCAGTGAATCGTTATGCTAAAATAGCAAGTTCATTTCCTGAGTGTTATTCCCACCAAAGAAAGTGCACCGGTTCTTAACATTTGTACTTAGATTCTTTTCTGATTAGCCAGAGTTGTGTAAATAAAATAAACGAAAAATCTGCGGCGCATCAAACAAATCATACTTCAAAAGCCACTTCTCTTTAGCCTAAGAAATTACAGATGTTAATATGCAACTTTAAACAACGCATAATGCACTTTTTAAATAAAGTAAGCAGTGCCTCTAGTGTCACCAATGAATTTGTCCATTCTTGTTCGAGCAAGAACCGTTATAAAGTTTTTCCGTTCAAAAACTGGCTAAAACACCACAGTCTGTGCAGCCTTTCAAATTGATAAAAAAATGTCAATGCTTCTTACTGTCTCTTCCGCAGTCCGGTCATGTTACGAATCCACTTGATTTAACCTCCTTGTAAATGTAAGCCATTGAAATCTCAATCATCCACACCGGCTGCCAGGGCAAATATTTTCTTCCGTTTCCACGATTTAAAATGAACAGGATTTCAGACTGTGATTATGGTGCCCGATTCTGTTGTGTTCCAATCGCCCAAACTGAAAGCTTCCATCCCCCCCACCGTTAGGCGAATGCCTTGGTGTCCCGCTCCTGGAATTGCTGAAACTCTAGTGAAGGGTGCTGGCTACTTGGGAGGAGCGGCTCTACCGGGTGCACACGAGGGATCTCCACTCTCCCTCTCTTTCACACTCACTCGCTCTCTCTCTCTCACACTCACTCGCTCTCTCTCTCTCTCACACTCACTCACACTCACTCTCTCTCACACTCTCTTTCACTCTCTCACTTTCACTCACTCACTTTCACTCACACTCTCTCTCTCACTCTCTCTCTCACTCACACTCACTCACACTCTCACACACACTCACACACACACTCTCTCACACACACTCTCACTCTCACTCACTCTCTCACTTTCACTCTCTCACTTTCACTCTCTCACTTTCACTCTCACTTTCACTCACTCACTTTCACTCACTCTCTCTCACTTTCACACTCACTCTCACACACTCTCTCTCACACAGTCTCACTCTCACACTCTCTCACACACTCTCACACTCTCTCCCTCACACACTCACACTCTCTCCCTCTCACACTCACTCACTTTCACTCTCTCACTTTCACTCTCACTTTCACTCTCTCACTTTCACTCTCTCACACTCACTCACTCTCTCACTCACTCTCTCACTCACTCTCACTCACTCTCGCACTCTTTCACTCTCACTTTCACTCTCTCGCTTTCACTCTCTCACTTTCACTTTCACTCTCTCACTTTCACTTTCACTCTCTCTCACACTCACTCTCTCACTCTCTCTCACTCTCACACTCTCACTCTCACACACTCTCACTCTCACACTCTCACTCTCACTCTCACTCTCTCTCTCGCACTCTCTCTCTCTCTCTCTCTCTCTCTCTCACACTCAATCCTTCACTCACTCCTTCACTCTACATGCTTAATTGAAGGCGCTCGAGAGCGTCCGGTCGCATGATGGCAGCAAATTAGTGTGTCTGCCTGCCGGAGCACTAATCCCTCATCCTACGAATATGGGGTCAAAAGCCCTTGACTGTGTCTATGATATCCTGTGGCACAAACAAACTTAATTTGCCCTGTGTTACAATGTGTTTTCCATGATATGCCATGTTAATGACCAGCAGACCGATAGTTGGTATATTCCCGAACCACCCCTACAGTAAATGGTTTGTTCCAAGTCCCTGAAGGGGACATTAGAATGTTGGTGACAGGGAGTATTGATGGAGAGAGGAGCGAGGAATAAAGGACTCTACACTCCCCTTCGTAGCGTCTACTTCTTTGTATCACTGGCGACGATCTGTGTAAGGGGACAGATGTGCCTTGCTCCTCCCCTTCTGCGTATCCTCCATCAGCTGTTCCCGTAGGTCGCTTCTGGACGTTGTATTCGCGGGACATTCTTGTGTCTGAGAGGACTGGTTCCTGAGAGATCCTGGGCAGTAACCTGTGGTCCCCTGTCCGTGAGGATTATTTCAACACAAGCTTCTGTTACGAGGCGGCTGGCGTGAGGCACTATTCATCTGGCTCTGACAAGGCGCATCGATCAAGTTCCTGCCGGTGTGCCTGTCACTAAGAAGCCGATCAAGAACATTGTGGTGCTTCGTCCTGTGTGCCTTTCTTCACTGTGGGGCCGTGATTGCCGCATCATCGTCATCCTGAGGAGCCGATTTCATAGCCAGTCAGGAACATCGTGTGATTGTTCGCTGGTGTCGATATAGAGTCTGGCTGTGGCGTGTCATTGACTTTTGCAGTTGCAGTCACAGACGCGCCTGGGAACTCCTTGCCTGGGAACTCCTGAGGCGACTCCTCCTGCGCACCGTCAGCTGCGAGACACTGTCTCCGCCTAGCGCCCTGTTGCCTGGTTACCTCAGGAAGCTTTCCTCGCTGAGCTGACGCCGCCGACGTTCCAGTGAGTCTTTCTGCGTGCCTGGGTGCCGGTAAGGTGAACTTCAACTTCGGAGACACGCACTCCTTGGCGTGCCTAATTAACTTGTCGGTGACACGCACACCATTAGTGTAAGAAAGGTTTAGTGCCATTCACGTCCAGGGCCAGTTGTTCCCTCAAATTGAATGGTATACTGCGGAGATACGCACTCCGTTGCGTGTCAAGTCATTCTTTCGGTGACACGCACACCAGTACAGCTGTAAGGAAAGCTCACTTAATTCATTATTTATTACATCGCAATGCTGGCACGGTAGTCTAGCGGAGATGCGCACTCCTTGGCCTTTCTTTATATAACGCTTTCATATGACATTAGCAACGTTACGTTTCATTATTCTGTGAATTTCCACTATTCTGTTGATATGCTGCGGAGATACGCACTCCATTGCGTGTTTCGCGCACACCAGTATAAGTCATAAGGGAGGCAGTTGTTTTTCATACAACCGGTCGAAAGCTGTTCACAACTGCAACTCGCCGCATAGCACGCATCATCCTCTGCACTCTTTGCCACGCAGCATTAGCGAGTGACTGACGCCCCACTGACACTGCCACCCTCAGCTAGATTATCTTACAATATATGCAATTGTTGAGGGGCGTTCCAACTCACATTACTGCTAGTTGCATTGTTGAGGCACCATATGCTTCATGTAAATTGATTGTTGGTTCCTTGTATAATGATATTAGGCCTGCACATACATAATCTTACAGGTTACATTGGAGTGCTGGTTACACATCGCGGTGACTTAACAATAGCTCAGGTAAACCTAATGATTGCGCAACACTAGTGTCTTAACGAAGAGATTAGGTGTACATCACAAATTTCAACATAGTTATTTTCCCTCCCTTCCACAATGGCGGCTGCCAGCATGTTACAACCAACGACATTCTTGAATGAAATGGGGGAACCGACCATTCCATGGGAAGATTGGGAGAAAGTATTTGAGTCTTATCTAGTGGCAATAGGAGGGGAAAAGTTCAGTGCTTTCAGGAAACAGCATATATTGCTACACAACTTGGGTTCAAGTGGAAGGAAGATTTTTGAGTCACTACCGGAGCCTGAGGTAGAAGAAGAAGATGCTTATGAAACAACGTTGTCTAAGTTGCGAAGTCACTTTGGGGACAAAATTAATATAGTCTTGGAAAGACACAAATTCTTCAGTAGGGCGCAGGGCAAGCAAGAAAATGTATCCACTTACATTGCAGTTCTCAGAGGTTTGAGCAGACTTTGTGCTTTCAATGATCTCAATGACTCACTAATCAGAGATGAATTGGTACGCTGTACAAACAACAAAGAAATACAAAGAAAATTGTGAGAAACAACCGGATCTCCTGGAAGCAGTTAAAATTGCGAAATCGATTGAACACACGGCAATCTGTATAAAATAAATAAATTCAACGGAGACTAGTGAGAGAATATCAGAGATAGCCAATCTAGAGGAGGAATCTTAGGTGTACAAGATCAAAAGTGAGCCGTCAAAGAAAACTGACAATTGGCGTAGCCAGACAATGAATGCGGAGAGTGGGAAATTAAAATGCTATCGTTGCGGTAGCAACAATCACTTGGCAAATGATCTCAACTGCCAAGCCAGGCAGGCTTGGTGCAGGAAATGCAACAAGAAGGGGCATCTTGCTAGGGTTTGTGGGTGCTTTCCAAAGAAAATGGGGACAAGCCAAGTCACTGCAACGCCAACGCAGGTCAAGAAAATTGTGTTACAAGTCAAGGAGGGGGATGTTCAAGAGCAGCAGGGGTACCCTGTATGTGATGTGTCTTTCGATGGGAAGAGTGTTAAAATGTTCGCTGATTCATGCTCTCCTTTCACCCTGGTGAACTTCGCGGATTTTCAAGCTGTTTTGGAAAAAGGGCAAGACAAGCTGGATAAAGCAGATATTGCTCCTAGCGGCTATAATAGGGATCCTATACCTATGAAAGGAATGTTTAAAGCGCTTATTTCTTTCAAAGGCCGTCGTACAGTAGGAAACGTTTATGTAGTAGTGAATGGGTCAAACTTTCTGAGATGGCAACATCAAAGAGAGCTAGGAATCAAATTAGACCCGAACAATCCGGAACAAGTGTTGGTAATAAATCCTTCAGGTCAGAGCGGAAACGTTGCAAGTGAGTTTCCAGAAGTGTTTTCAGAGACCTTAGGATTGCTTAAGGACTTTCAGCACAAAATTCAGTTGAAACAAAATGCTACACCGGTGGTTCACAAGACAAGACCAATTCCACATCGTATGTGGGAACCACTGAGGAAGGAGCTAGACAGGTTGGAGAAACTTAACATCATTCAACCTGTGGCTTGTTCTGAATGGGTCGCCCCGATTGTCATTGCCAAGAAGGGTCACAGTCGGGACATTCGTATGTGCATAGATCTACGAGATCTAAATAACAACATATTAGTGGAGAGGCATCCCTTACCCCGCATCCACGAGATGTTGAGCACCATGAGCGAGGCTAGATGCTTCAGTGTTCTGGATCTCTCCATGGCATACCATCAAGTGGAGTTACATCCAGACTCTAAAAAGCTCACTGCCTTCACCACGCCCATGGGCACCTTCATGTTCTGTCGCATGCCATTCGGATTGGCCTCTGCGGCAGGGGTCTTTCAAAGGATTATGCAACATATTTTAAAAGGGGTGCCGAAAACGCTTTGTTTCCAAGACGATGTCCTAGTGTACGGTGCCAGTGTGGAAGAACATGACAATGTTTTAAGACAAGTCCTGTCCAGGTTCAGAAACGCAGGACTTACACTGAAGAGAGAGAAATGTCAGTTCGGCGTGGAATCGGTGGAATACTTAGGACATTGTACTTCAAAAGATGGTTTCAAACCTAAACATTGCCTAGTGGAAGCAATAAGAGATGCGCCTGCACCTACGAACAAAGATGAACTTAAATCATTTTAAGGGTTGGCCGAATATATGGCAAAATATGTAGACCACTTTGCGGATCTAACTACCAACCTGAGGGACCTCACAAAAACGAACACGTAATTCCAGTGGGCAGAGGAACATGAGACATCATTTCAGAGAGTGAAGGAAGGCATACTATCTGCTCCATTTTTGTGTAACTTTGAACACAACTGCAGAACCTTTATTACTACGGACGCTAGTGGGAAAGGATTAGGAGCGACGCTCTCACAAATTATTGAGGGCTAAGAGAGAATTGTCGCGTTTGCTTCAAGGTCACTTACCAAAGCTGAGAAGAACTATTTGGTGGTGGAAAGGGAAGCATTGGCTTGTTTTTGGGGAGTGAAACATTTTAAATTTTTTCTGTGGGGCATTCAATTTGGTTTACGCACCGATCATAAACCTCTAATTTTCATGTTTAACCCGAAGAATAACTCGTGTAATACTCCCCGCATAGCTAGGTGGCTGCTGGGTATAGAGGGTTTCCGTTTCACAATCAGATACGTCCCGGGTATTCAAAATTCGGCAGCTGATTTCCTATCTAGAAGCCCCATTGACAAAGAGGAACAATTTGAGACTCCTGATTACCCGGTCTTCCAGCTCAGTTTAGACACCATCACCACACAGGAATGGCTAGAGTGCATGAACGTAGACACTAACATAACGCAGATCATTGACCACACGATAAAGGATTGGCCTGATTCTTCTGATCAGGTTGATGCAGAATTAAGACCATTCTGGGAGATAAGTTTTGAGCTGAACGTGGATCAAGGAATCCTATTCAGAAACGACAAAATAGTTCCACCAGAGACCATGAGGGGCAAGATAATTGACCTTGTACATGAGGGCCACTTGGGCAGGAGCTTGACGGAGGCAAGGTTACGGGAAAGATATTGGTTCCCCAAGATGGACTCGTTAGTGGAGGCTAAAGTTAAAAATTGTGTCACATGTTCCAACAGTGACAAGTCTAGAATGACCAGGAAGTCACCCTTGTCCCCTGTAGCTGTACCGGATAAACCATGGGAGAAAGTTGCATTAGACATCATTGGTCCCCTCAACTTCAAGGGGGTGGGGAAACTGTTTGCACTAGTTCTAGTTGATTTCCACTCCCACTGGACGGTGGTCAAAATGGTCCATCAGATAACGACCATATCTGTAATTCAGTTTCTAAAGGACACGTTTGCACAGGAGGGCATACCGTCCTCAATGGTAACGGATAATGGGGTCCAATTCACGTCCCATGCCATGACAGACTTCTTGAGTAAACTTAACATAACACACTTGAGAACAGCACTATACTGTCCCAGGGCGAATGGTTTAGTGGAAAGAATGGCCCGCATGGTTGAAGGGTGCATACAATTGGCGGTGGTAAACAGGATACCCACTGAACAAGCGTTACAGGAAATGTTGTGGGCTTATCACACCACTCCTAATTCGGTCACGGGAGTTTCTCCTTTTTCAGCGATGAGAGGGAGGAAACCAGGTACCAAATTCTTCCCGTATTGGTTAGGAGGGGGGTCCCACGTCACAATGGACAAGCACGCATTCAGGGACAAAATTGAGGCACATCAAAGTAGGTACAAAGCTCAATATGACACCAAACATGGGACCAAAGCTCCACAGTGGAAAGTGGGAAACTGGGTATGTATTAGGGTGCCAAGGAGGTGCGAGGGTGAAACCAAGTTTTCAAAACCAATGTGCATCAAGGGTATAAGGAACAACACAGCCATATTAGATAATGACCAAATGTGGAGCATGGACAGGTTAGTGAAACTGCAAAGCTCACACAGCCAACCGAATGACCAAGCAGAGATGCCACATAACCTTGACATCGAGGGGTTACCTGTCACACGAAGAACATGCAGCGCTCCAGGGTGGCACAAAGATTTTATTAAGTATAAGTAGAGAAATGTAGTTAGTTATGCATTGTTTAACTTTGTTCATTTACATTAAGGGGGAAGATGTGTTACGATGTGTTTTCCATGATATGCCATGTTAATGACCAGCAGACCGATAGTTGGTATATTCCCGAACCACCCCTACAGTAAATGGTTTGTTCCAAGTCCCTGAAGGGGACATTAGAATGTTGGTGACAGGGAGAATTGATGAAGAGAGGAGCGAGGAATAAAGGACTCTACACTCACCTTCGTAGCGTCTACTTCTTTGTATCACCCTTGATTCAGGGCAGTGCGGGAGCTGTTCATCGCGTCATGAGAGAGGGCTGGGCGGCGGGCCAGCATTGAGCCTGAGGGTGAGGCTGGGCGGTGACGCGGCCGATACCGGAAAGCGGCAGTGCTTGCGGGTCCCCTGCTGATTGTGCCTCTGCCTGTTAGACGACGTGGCTAGCAGTTGGCAGCTGGGGGCAGTCTACCTGCGGCCTGAGGGTGCTGGAAGTGGTGCTGCTCCCTAACGCCACTGTGCCTGGAGGAGATCCTGAGGGCGCCGATGCCAAAACATAGGCCTGGGGACCACGTATAACGGCACGCTGCTGAGAGGATCTGAGCGACTGGATTTCGGCCTTTGTAGCAGGCGCTGGCCCATCGCTGCTGCCTGTGGCCTAAAGTCACTCTGGTGAGTGTGCTGGGAGTGTGGCATGACGAGAAAGCCTGTGTCCGATCAGCTGATTAGAACACGACAGGTTATGCACGGCCTCATGATGGGGCAGCTAATATGAGAATTGAAGCTCGTGATTGAGTGCTACATTGGAGTGCAGGGAAGACGAGTGCAAATCTGTATTTACTGCTGAGGAGACATTTTGGAAGCTGACACAGTGGTAAAGAAGATTTGACTGGGCTGTCCAGGGCCATTCCAATAACAGCTCTGTGGCCATTTCATTGTAGCGGAGATCATATTTGATTACCCATTAAATGAGACGTGATGAGCTGCGACCCCGAGGGTGGATCACTACCGCCACAAATTAAACACAGGAGTAGGTGACACAGGCTACCTGGGGCGTTCAGTGCAAATGGTGCGGCTCTGCATTGCATCAGCGCCATTTCTCTGTGGATCCCTGGCCTACTTGTGTCCTGCAGGGAGCCGCGGTGAGGCGAGGGCCGGCTGCATACCGGGAGTGGCGCGCCTCTCTCTCTGAAACGCACTCCAGAACTAGGGCAGGAAGCAGGTTGTCATTGCTGATTTGAAGTTAAGCACGGTGCTAGCGCTGGTGGTCTGCTTGTGCCCACTGTGGACCAGTTGATAGGGAGTGGCAGGACCCTGGCGACGAAGGGGGATTTCATGAGATCAGCTCCTATACTGCACTAGTGGTCGTAGAGCCTCCTTCAGTGAACTGACTAGCAGAAGATGGGCAAAGCTGATGCCAAACAAGTGAAGCTCTCACTCGAACACAGAAGACAGACATGCCCCCCCCCCCCCCCCCCCCCCCCCAGAACTATGCCCGACCTATAATAGCCATTTGTTGAATTCTAGTGATCAAGATGTGGTGTTAATGGCAGTCAAGCGAGAGACGACCGTTGCGATACCAGGGAAATGAAGTGTCTGTATACCCAAATTTTATGTTGGCAGTACAGGGCACTAGGAAAGAATTCCTACCAGTGAAGCGTACCCTCCAGTGCACAGAGGCGAAATATTCTCTAATATACCCGTCAAAGCTGCGCATATTGCACCAAGGGAAGACACACTACTTTACTGACCCTAAAATTGCAGTAAAATTCGCCAAGACCATTCCGTTGAAGACTGGAGGAGCATCGCCAACTGGCCACAGGGAAGACCTGGGACACCTAAATGAAGATGACTAGCTGAATGACCCTGCTGCACAAGACTGATGCTCCACTAAGAACAATGATAACTCTGGAGCATATAAACTGATGGCAGAATCCTCCTGTTCGGTAGTGGTTCTTCTGTGAACGGTGGAGGACTATTGGCAGGCACCCGGAGAGGCCTCATTGGGACTATTTGTGCCACTGTGAGGCTCCATGCCCCATTTCATTGGCTTGGCCCTGTATGAGTGAGAGCCATTGCTCCTACCCTGATTTTGCCTTGTGGTGTGCGGTCACCCCTAAGAGGTGGAATGACCAAATGGACAAGGTACAGTATGATCCGCACTCCCCTTAAGCTGTCACTGATTAGAGAGGTAAGACGTACACTGGTGGACAGTGCTGCACCCTCGTCAGAGGAGGATGTGCGGGGATGCATGTTGATGACTGTCCCCTTGAATCTCCTGTTTGTTATGACTTTTTCCTTTACACCCCCCCCATGTTCATTATTTCCTCTGGCCACCTGGCTCGCTGGGAGCAGACAGCACTTCTAGTCTGCCTTCACTGGATGAGTCTCTGGAGATGTTCTCTATTATACTGTTGGGGACTGTCAACAGGGAGGATTAACCGAATTTGGCCTGTTTGGGGGTGCTTTAGTGTGAGAGGTGGAGTGAATGTTCTTAGGTTAATGGTTTTAAAGTAGAGTGTTTGCCCTTTTTGTTTACCTGTCCCTTTTCCTTTAACTACTCCGTATACAGGCCTTACATATATGATGCGGGGCAAGCTCTAGGTGCTCTAAATTACCATGCAGCGCAATATCCGTTGGAAGTTCTCTTTCATACATGAACTCCGTTAAGGTCCTAACCTGAAATATTTGAGTTCTAAATGACCGGCATAAGGCTCAGCATGTCTTGGCCTACCTGCAGCGCTACTCAATAGAAGATTTTTTTTCTGCAGGAGCTGCATCTTACGGAAGACACGTTTGTGGGCGGGGACGAGTGGGCTAAAAACATGTAGCATACTGTTCTGATTATGTGTGCGGTGTGACTATGATCATCCGTAAATTATTACTGTGGCACACAAGGCAAGTAGTGCAAGACTTGCAGGGACGCTATGTGCTGCTTTCTGGGATTCTGCAGTGCCACCCGATAAACTTTATTGCAGGGTATGGACCCAATGTTTATGACCCCAACCCAGTTCTTTGCAGAGATGTGGTGATTGGCCAGCTCTCTGGGCCCTGGCGTAATCTTATGGGGCAGAGTTTTTAATGTTGTCCTAGATTTGAATGTGGATAGATCAAGTGATACAGGGCACCCGCGTGTGGGAGCAGTGGCCCAACTGCGCATTATTGTAGATCTCACTTCACCGGACCGCAGAGACTGTACTCCCTCCTCAACCCGATGACTTTCCTTTATACAGAAGCAGCATTCTTGCAACAACCTTGAATCACAAAGACTTTCTGATACTATCCATGGAAGGTTTCTTTTGCCTTGAGAAAGCTCTTGGCCTGCTGGCCATTTGGATGAAACATGTGTCTGCTGTTCTTTTGGTTAATTGTAAGTATGATAATAAATAAATTCTGAACACTATACTTAAAATGCAACATCGGATTTCAGTACTTCCTTTCCCCAGGAATTTACACGTATTTCTGTTGCACAAATCTATCGCAGTTCCAAAACATTATTATAGATGACATTGAGTTGACTGACATCTGGCGCTCCCGACATCCAAACGTTTCGGAAGGCACATGTATAGCAGCAGTGCACAACACGTGGTCCCGCATAGACTACTGGTTGACATTGCGCGATGTTGATGTGTGTACCTCAAGAGTTTCCCACCTGCTTCAGAAATTTTACTGCAATACCCCTGTCCTGCTTGAGTTCGTAATAACGGCCATTCCTGTGTGTGTTTCACCTGGAGACTTTTACTGAGGGTCTTGCACGACCAAGTGTTCAGGGAAGAAAGTAAGACTGTAATAGCGTAATACTTTCAGCATAATGATAAACCCAAGATGACACGTACCACACACTGGGAGGCGTTTAAGGTGGTACTACATAACTGCATCGCCAAGCTGGCTGGGGTGCTCCGTGCACTGCAGGGGAAGTCGACCAGGCTGGATAAGGAAATAAGAGAATAGGAATTCTTTTACTTTTCGGAGGACAGCATGACCATGCTAGCAGCCATACGCGGCAAACTGGCTGAATTTGAAGAGGCGGCGCAGAGGGAAAACACATTACCCGAGTTAGGAAACCAGTGCATGTCGATATGGAGCGGGAGAAATAAAATATTGGTCAAATTAATCGCCTCGAGACTACTTCCACTATTACTAACTGTGGCCCGTCCGGTTCAGTCTGGATTCATGCCAGGCAGATCCACCTCACACAATCTGCGAACCTTTTTTGCCCTTCTCCACACCATTGAGCCGTCCCAGAGTGCATCGGCTGGAATGTTAGATGCCACTTAGGTGTTTGACTCCTTGGCGTGGTCATATCTATTCGCTTTCCTGGCGCAACTGCTAGTTAGTGCTTGTTTTTTACAATTAACTGGGTTGTCTTTGTGGTGACTAGGGGGGCACGTCAAGGGTGCCCCCTGTCCCCGATCTTGTTTGAGATAGCCATGGAGCCACTTGCAGCTCGTCAGCATCATAAACAACATGGACTTGCATTCAGCCCTCACAGAATAGTGGTCTCCATGTATGCTGACTATGTCACACTACACGTTCAAGTCTCTTTGATCAATTTCGACCTGCTGATTAGGGAATTCACGAGATTCTGGAGATTATCAAGAATTACTTTACACTGGGTAAACTCTGTCCTATTCCTCTTGACAAACGTGTCCGCAAAATTCTCTCCCAAATGCCAGATCGAATGGGCAGATGGCCCAGTAAAATACCTCGAGATGTAGCTCAGTAGAGACATAGATGAACTATGGAAGAGTAACTATGGACTCCTGATGACCTGGCTAGATGGCCATTTAGTAAGCCTTCGGAGACTTCCACTAACTTTAACAGGAAGGTTGGCATTTGACAAAATGGCAATTCTCCCAAAATTGTTGTACCTATTTATTAAATTTGCTGTTGCATCTACTGATTTATTTTAGGAGACAGATCAGGTCAAGTTTGGTGCCCCTAGTGTGGGCTAGAAGGGAACCTCGGAGCACCTGGGAAATATTGATGCTTCCTTTGGAGCAGGGGGGTTGGGCGCACTTGATATGGATTTATACTACTACAGACCTCAGCCGCACTTTGCACACCATTGGCTCTATCCCACTAAATTTCAGGGCTATACTGCCCCTGGACATGATGTGACTGCTCCATGTCCCATACCAATGGTACTTTTCCAAACTCACAAATGCCTGAAGTGCAGATCGATACAGTGGTGTGTACGGTGTGGGCCTGGAGGGAGCTAAGAGGATGTGCTAAATTAGAACACCTGTTTGCTCCATTAGTGCCACTCCAAGGACACTCCTTGCTACCAATCACTAGATGCAGGCACTCGATTATGCAACATACAATGCACAACTATGTGATCTGTATACCCAGATGGCAAATTTATAACTCTACAAATGGTACTGCAAGATGCCGACGGGTCCCCCTTAGACATGTTCACATATTATCAACCAAGAGTGACTATTAGGCCAACCCACAACTCCTTTCCAGAGGCGTCATCTGTGCTGCAGGTACTTGAGACGGTTATCACACCTCCCTCACAACATAGACTGATCACAAGACTATTTGCAGGGGGCTGCGTTGGTGCCGGTCCCTGCGGACTAAAAGCATGGGACGCGGACATGACGTCCCCCCTTTATGATGACCAATGGCGTTATTGCTGTGCCTAGTCCCGCACACTTTCTCCCAGTTAGACTGTCCGATGCATTTTAACTACCTTCATAGACTATACCGCATTCCGAGAGATTACACAAGGTGGGTTTTTTAGCAGATGCAAGCTGCATGACTCCCTAGAATGGCTTGCATGGGATTGCCCGGGAGTGCAGCGATTCTGGGATGGAGCGTTTTAGACCCTGGCAGCGATCACGGGAACTGTGCTGAGGCGCTCCCCGCAGTCACGCTTTTGGGATGCGAGAAGATACACCTCTGGAGGAACATGAACTGACTGCATTGCTGCGATTGCTTGCCATGTGGCGATGTGCTGGGGACCACGTACTACGCAGAAGGTTGTTGAATGGCCCAAGGACACAGCCTATTGCCAGGAGCAATTAAATAACTATTGGGAATTGATGCCGTTGCGCGCATGCCCCAAAGATACATAGTGTCCCTTGAAGGCGTACCTGGCATCTCAGGTGGAGACCAGTGTGAATGTGAGTGCTGATGAGGTTGAGGGTCAAGGTGGAGCTGCTGCGGAGACGGTGAGTGCTCCTCGTGAAGGACCGATGGGACTGGACAACACAGGCAGCCCGATGATTAATCCAGCCCAGAGTTGAGCTGCTGAACCTCAATCTGTTTGTATTACTGCAATAGCTGAGTAACTTCCCCACGCCTTCCCCTCCTTCCTGTGTTATTTCTGACTGTTGGAACAGTTGGACTGTTCCAAGGAACAGTCCATCCTATTTGTAAATGTAGAAATGTGATAATTCTGAACTGTTGTTCTACTGTGTACACTAATGTCTAACCTTGTTTGAAAAGCAATAAAAAAAAATTAAAACATTCTTAATTACCTGCAAAAACTGTAACGGTACCTACCACATGCTGTTCGTTTGCTTCTATCCTATTCCTTGGAATAACCAGACACTTAATGTCTACTCTATCAGGTGAGCATTTTACACCCCTTCATAGGCAGGGTTTTCCGCATCACCTGCAATAAAGTGATGGGATTATCAGTGAGTGAGTATGCATTTGGTATTCAGTCTTCTCCTCCATTACAATTGCTAGAAGTTTGCATACCCTATAAAACGACAGTGTTTTTTAAAGTTTATAGTCGCAAGTGATGTGACCGAAGTCGTTGTTCTCTCCCAGGTAGGATGGAACTCTCAGCCAACACGAGCTGTCATCTTCGAGGACTGCGTTGTTCCCGTGGCCAACCGGATTGGCTCAGAAGGCCAGGGGTTCAGCATCGCCATGAAGGGCCTGAATGGTGGGAGGATAAACATTGGTGAGGGACATGACAGGTAGGAAGTTATTCAACCGCTCATCTCCCCTTTCTGGCTGACAGAACCCTCTGACGATGTCCATCTTTTTCCTATCAGCCTCCTGCTCCCTGGGCGCAGCGCATGCATCTGTTCTCCTGGCACGCGATCACATTGCTGTCCGGAAGCAGTTTGGGGAACCCCTATCTAATAATCAGGTGACTGTTAAATGATGCCCCTTTGTTTCTTTTCATTTAATGAAACTGTACTGTTCTTCTACCGCTGTGCATAATTCCCGGAATTTCTCTTGCACTTGTCTCACCAAGATATTTCTTGCTTCCTGGATTGCACTACACACATTATCACTCAGTCCTCCCTGCCCGACCCTCAGTGTAAGCCTGACCCAGGACTCTTCCCCTCTCCCTAGTAAACACCCCCTAATACTCTGAGTTTCCTTACATACTCCTGTAACTTGCATCTCTGAGCCACTCAAGAAGCCCATGCTGAGCTGGTATTTCACTCCTGGCATCCATGCTTCTGTAACTTCCTGAATCAGTACAAGTAAAGCCTGCTCTTTTAACTACTTCCCAAGCATGTGGTGTAGATGATTAAAACCTCAACTGGAGCATTTCTGCTGCAGCCAGGATAATCTTTCTCACATTAAAGCACCATGTTATGCTATCGGAGGGTAAAACCTATTGGTTCATCTCGAAGCTCCCCTTTGTGCATTCTCCTAAAGTCTCAGCTGCCGGCCTTCTCCTGAAACCTGAACTCAAATTCCTTTTCCATATTGTAGTTTTAAATGCGTCTGTCCAACTTTGTGTATAGTATGCCTGTGTTTTTCTAGTTTTTAGTATGCATGGAGGGACTAGCTGATTGCCTTATGTGGTTATACCAGCTGTTGTTATGGTCATACAGGTAAAGCGCTGCCGGTTTGCCAGGAACTTCAGCACTGATGCAACTTGCTTCCATGTAAATTCGGATAGTGCCTGATGCATCTTGTTTCTTGAATCCACAGTATCTGCAGTTTAAGCTGGCAGAGATGGCCACCCGCCTTGTGGCGTCACGGCTCATGGTGCGGACAGCTGCCCAAGCCTTGCAAGAGGAGCGCAGCGACGCCGTGGCACTTTGTTCCATGGCAAAGCTGTTCGCCACGGATGAATGTTTTGCGGTGAGCAGGGCGAAAAGGCGGGTGACGAGATGCATATGGCAGATTATCATTCAATCAATCAATCAATCAATCAAGGCATTTATAGAGCGCACTACTCACCCGGAGGGTCTCAAGGCGCTTGGGGGGGGGGGGGGGGCGCTACTGCTCCAACAGCCAGGTCTTGAGCTTCTTCCTGAAGGACAAGTGGTCTTGGGTCAGGCGCAGGTCGGGAGGGAGGGAGTTCCAGGTCTTGGCACCCAGGTAGGTGAAGGACCTTCCTCCTGTTGTCGCTCTTCGGATGCGGGGGACGGCGGCGAGGGCGTGACTGGTCGATCGGAGGTGGCGTTTGGGAGCGTAGAAGTTGAGGCGGTTGTTGAGGTAGCTCAGGCCTTGGTCGTGTAGGGCTTTGTGTGCGTGGGTCAGGAGACGGAAAGTGATTCTCTTGTTGGCGGGGAGCCAGTGCAGGTCTCTCAGATGTCCGGAGATGTGGCTGCGTCGGGGGATGTCGAGGATGAGTCTGGCTGAGGCGTTCTGGATCCGCTGGAGTCTCTTCTGGAGCTTGGCGGTGGTTCCGGCGTAGAGGGCGTTGCCGTAGTCCAGTCGGCTGGTGACGAGGGCCTGGGTGACCGTCTTCCTGGTCTCGGTGGGGATCCACCGGAAGATCTTGCGTAGCATGCGTAGGATGTTGAAGCATGATGAGGAGACGGCGTTGACTTGTCTGGTCATGGAGAGGGAGGAGTCCAGGATGAAGCCCAGGTTGTGTGCGTGGTCTGTCGGATTGGGTGCGGTGCCTAGGGCGGGGGGCCACCAGGAGTCGTCCCAGGCGGAGGGCGAGGAGCCCAGGATGAGGACTTCCGTCTTGTCTGAGTTTAGTTTCAGGCGGCTGGTCGTCATCCACTCGGCTACGTCTTTCATCCCTTCGTGGAGGTTGGTTCTGGCGGCGGCGGGGTCGTTGGTCAGGGAGAGGATCAGCTGGGTGTCGTCGGCGTAGGAGATGATGTTGAGGTTGTGTTGGCGTGCGATGGCCGCGAGGGGGCTCATGTAGACGTTGAAGAGGGTGGGGCTGAGCGAGGATCCTTGAGGGACGCCGCAGATGACTTCGGTGGCCTCTGACTTGTACGGTGGTCGGCGGACTCTCTGTGTCCTTCCGCTGAGGAAGGAGATGATCCATTCCAGTGCCTTCTCCTGGATTCCGACGTTGCTGAGGCGCTGCACTAGGGTGCGGTGGCAGACAGTGTCGAATGCTGCGGAGAGGTCTAGGAGGATGAGGGCCGCTGTTTCTCCGTTGTCCAGCAAGGCTCGGATGTCATCGGTGGCAGCGATGAGGGTGGTCTCGGTGCTGTGGTTGGCTCGGAAGCCAGACTGTGAGGGGTCGAGGGAACCATTCGTCTCGAAGAAGGCGGCCAGCTGCTTGTTGACGGTCTTCTCGATGACTTTGGCTGGAAACGGGAGGAGCGAGATGGGGCGGTAGTTCTTGAGTTCGGTGGGGTCCGCTGTTGGCTTCTTCAGTAGAGCGCTGAGTTCGGCGTGCTTCCAGCTCTCAGGGAAGGTGGCGGTGTCGAAGGAGGTGTTGATGATGTCCCGCAGGTGGGGAACGATGACAGCGTCGGCTTTGTTGAAGATGTGGTGAGGGCAGGGGTCGGTCGGAGATCCGGAGTGGATGGTGTTCATCGTGCGGGTGGTGTCTTCTGTGTTGATCGGGGTCCAGGCGTTGAGGGTGGTGGTGGGGGGCGTTGGTGCGGTCGTGGGGGGCGTTGGTTGTGTGCTGAAGCTGTTGTGTATGTCTGCGATCTTGTTGTGGAAGTAGGAGGCGAGGGAGTTGCAGAGGTCTTGCGATGGGGTGATGTCGTTGGTTCCGGCGTTGGGGTTGGAGAGCTCCTTCACGATGTTGAAGAGTTCCTTGCAGTTGTGTGCGTTGTTGTCCAGCCGGTCCTTGAATGATGTTTTCTTGGTGGCGTGGATCAGTTGATGGTGCTTTCGGGTGGCGAGCTTGAGGGCAGTCATGTTGTCCGGTGTTGGCTCCCTTCTCCAGGCTTTCTCGAGGGCTCGTCAGTTCTTCTTGGAGCTCTTGAGTTCGTCGGTGAACCATGGGGCCTTCTTGCTGCTGGGTCTGCTAGGCGGGGTCCTCAGTGGGGCGAGTTCGTCCGCGCAGTTGCTGATCCACTTCGTGAGGTTGTCGGCGGCCTGGCTGGGGTTCGCTGAGCTGGCGGGAGGGTGCTGGCTCAGGGAAGCAGCGAGCTGGTCTGCTGTGATCTTGTTCCAGCTTCTACGAGCAACCTGTTGCTGGTGGTGGTGGATCGTGGTTCTTCTGAAGGTGAAGTGGACGCAGCTGTGGTCCGTCCAGTGGAGTTCGGTGGTGTGGCTGAAGACGATGTCCTTGCTGGATGAGAAGACAGCGTCGAGTGTGTGTCCGGCAAGGTGGGTGGGGGTGGTCACCAGCAGCTTCAGTCCGAGGTTGGCGAGGTTGTCAAGCAGGGTGGTAGTGTTGCAGTCGTTGTTGTTCTCCAGGTGGAAGTTGATGTCTCCGAGGAGGATGTAGTCAGCGGAGGGGAGGGCGTGTGGGCTGATGAAGTCGGCGATGTCGTCGCTGAATTGTGTGCGTGGTCCCGGGGGTCGGTAGATGAGGGTGCCTCTGAGGGTGGTCTTGGGGTCGGTGTGGATCTGGAAGTGCAGGTGTTCGGCGGATGTCAGGGTGTCGTCGGTGTTGGTCTTGATGCGGATGGTGTCCCTGTAGATGATGGCGATGCCTCCTCCCATCTGGTTGACGCGGTCCCTTCGGGTGATCTTGTATCCGTCCGGGATGGCGATGGCGATGTCGGGTGCTGAGGAGTCGTTCATCCAGGTTTCCGTGAGGAAGGCGACGTCAGGGGAGGCTCCAGAGTTGAACGGTGTGTCTGTGGACGGAGCGGGTGTTGAGCAGGATGCACTTCAGGTGGTTGCTGCTGGTTTTCGGCTTGGTGGGTGCTGGTGCAGTGCCGGTCCGGGTGCAGGTGAACTTGCAGGCGTGGCAGCTGAAGGGTCCGTGGGTGCGTCTCGGGGTGGCTCGGTAGCATCCAGGGGATCGTCCGGTGTTGAGTGCGTTGAGGGTGGCGGCGTCGTACGTCCGGCGGGTGGGGTGGGCACTGCGGGGGCCAGGGGTCCTGGCACTGGGCGCGGTCCAGGCGCGGACGGGCGCAGACGGGCTTACCTTTGGCGCGCCTTTGGCGCGCTTAGGGGGCGCCCGCTGCGCGTCAACGCTGCGCGTTTGCCACTCTGCCATAAGTGGAGAGTGGGGGGGCGGAGCGAGGGAGGAGCAGCTGGGAGGCGGGAGCGGGGCGGCGAATGGGAAGGGCTGTATAGGGAAGGGGGCGGGGCCGCAGGGGGCAGCGGCGGGGAGCGGGGAGGTGGCGGGAAGCGCGGCAGGGGCCGGGAGAGACAGGAGGGGAACAAAAATACAGAGGAACAAAAAATAAACTACACGGGGCACAGGAGAAAACAAGGAGCAGAAATACACAGACAATCGGATTCGAAATACAAACGCGGCGCAGGCGGGGTCAGAGCACCAATCAGCGGTGCACAGGAACACAGCTGCTGGCAGCGGCGGCGCTGGTGGCAACGAGGGGCAGCCTGGGCTCACTCCTGAGGAGTGTGCACGGTGCGAAGGGGTGACCGGCCCAATGGGATTACTGTGTGTCTTATGGCTAGACTGATTACTGGGGGACATCAGACAGAGCTGTACATGTTATCGCAAAGCCATCATAATAGACCATGTTCCAGCAAGAATATTATGTAAATACATGCATGTAAAGGTATGCTCTCATGCCTTATGTAAATTTATTAGTGTGTACAATCAAACGTATAAGGCTGGTTTTCTAACGTTTGTTCATACTAGATTAACACATTCAAGATGTTCAGTCTGGAATAAACTCTGGCTCATTAAATAACCATAACATCTTAAATAACCAAAAACGTATAAATATATGATTTGGGTGACTATCCTAAAGAGAAGGCGACATGGCTCAGGTCTTGACATTGATAAATATTCCTGATAAAATAAGCTTCCAACACTGTTATAACCTCTCCGGCTTGAAGATGGCAACCGGGTTTAACCTACTAATTTGTAAAGCCATAACAATTTCTTCAAGAACCTCTCCCGTTCTTTGTAGATCTGTAACCAGGCACTACAGATGCATGGGGGTTACGGCTACCTGAAGGACTACGCTGTGCAACAGTTTTTACGGGATATCCGGGTGCATCAGATCCTGGAAGGTGAGATTGTCATAACTAGGTTGTCTTTGAACAACTCCTCCTGTATCGCTGCATCTTCCTACACTGTCCACCCCATCAGCGCGACTGCTGCCTCTCTTTCCACTGCTTTCCTTACCTTTCTTGTGCTCTCGCTTTTTAATCTCTCTGGTTGTTACAGTCCTAGTCTCATTTTGTAACCTCCTTTTGTATGTCGGTACTGTGCTCGCCATTAGATGTGCTCAGAGTGTGCCCTCACTCAGTGGAGGGTGGCTACTGCCCTTGCTAACATGGCTGTGGAAAGGTGGACTCTAGGCTGGTTGCTGAGTCAGTAGCTCGAATCACACCTGACTGCCTCTCTGGGAATCCATATTTTACACAGTGAAATCCTTTGAAGATGCTCTCTGCTTTGGTTGGTTGATGTTCTACTGTTTTAACCGGACACACACACTTGATTGGCATGGAATGCGACCGGTGCTCCCAGTTTATATTTTATGGAAAATTTTAAAGCCGGATGTCAAGAGAAAGCAAAAGACACACAGAGGATGGGCGGAATACAAAGCAAATCAAACATTCACCCCCAGTCAATAGATCTGGGTTAAATCCATTGTTCTCTTCCTCACCATGCCACCCAAGTTTAGACCCAGCCACATGCAAATCAGTCTTAGCCCTGTGCCTCATGAGAACAGTCCAGCCCGAACTGCTAAGCCAGGTTCTCCCTGGACCAGAAACCAGCATCCTGGGCCCGGTTTCGGGGCATCACCCCTCATCAGCCAGGCTAGCTTTAATCCAGAGGCACAGTGAGCCTGGGACTCACATCGGGGCATACCCGGCGCACTTAGGGCGAGAAAGCAAAAGACACACAGATGATGGACGGAATGCAGAGCAAAGCAAACATTCACCTCCAGTCAAGATATCTGGGTTAAATCCATTGTTCTTTTACTCACCATGCCACCCCAGTTTAGACTCGGCCATATGCAAATGAGTCTTGGCCCTGTGCCTCATGAGAACAGTCCAGCCCGAACTGCCAAGCCAGGTCCTCCCTGGACCGGAAATAAGCATCCTAGGTTCGGTTTCGGGGCATCTGTCCTCATCAGCCAGGCTAACTTGAATCCAGTGGTACTGACCCCAGGACTCACGTCTGGGCATACCTGGCACAGTGTGTTCCGCCAGGGAGAGGCCCCCCTCACTGATATCGGCAGCTGAGTCTGGGCATGAGGTGGGTTCTCCTGCTTCCTGTACTGCCTTGAGGGGGCTCTCCGCGTCTAGGAAACAAGTACCGGGAGCTTCACTCCCTCCTCCTGGGCTTCTCTGCTTATGCGTGGGATTGGCGGGTGATGCTTCTGTAGAGGCGCTAGGGGTTTGCTAGGGTGTCTCCCCTTGGTTGACTGTGGTGGTCAGATCGGACTTGGAGTGTGTGTGTGTGGAGGGCTGCCTATGCTCGCTATTTACACTGCCTAATTGCCCTGACATCTACCGCCTCATCGGTTCGCGGGGCACGCCCTTCAAAGCTTTCTTTCTTTTCTCACCCTCTACCCGCCCAATGTACTTACAGCCTTGACTTTGCAGCTGAGGATGGAGCTGGTGGCTTGGTGACTCTCTTGCCTTGTGCTCTCTTTCATTGGCCCTGCCATGAAACAGGCATTGTAACGCCCTGATCCCAGCCAATGGTACCGGTGGATATTTGGCTGCCATTTTCAGACGGCAGTGCTTACGGTCCGTGATTAGCAGCCTGGTCATGCTGCAGGCTGTGTTCTGGTGGAGGAGCCAGAGCCAGCGGGGGTGTGGCCCCTCATTTGACTGCGGTGGTCAGATCGGACCGCGGGGTGCTGAAGGGCTTTTTCCTATTACTGACTCCGCTGACTCTCTGCTCTGGAGTCAGTAGCTGCATTGAGCGGCGGTTACAAGAGACAGTGGTCCCTGGGCAAATAGAAAGTATAGGAGAGCAATAAATATAGTCCCAATCAGGGCTATATCTTAACCGTTATCCAGCAGGATACGGGTAATTTAATATGTAAATATGAAAAATAAACATAAGAAGGGTGAATCGAAAAATGTTTATAGTGGGACACAAGCCTGCATCCTAGAGCTCACATAACAAAAAGGAAACAGAAAGGCTCAGGCAGCATGTGGTTGTTTGTATAAGGTAATCATGATATAACAAACAAATTAGAGAAAAGCCATCTTAACACATACTCAATCTTAAATGATAAAAGTGTATGAGGTAGACGGCGTTTCGATCCTTTACAGAAAGATATTGGATCATCATCAGGACATTAGCATTGTGATGTCTGTAAACATTTGCTTGTGGTGACTTTATAATGATAGGAAAAAATGACGAGTAGAAAAAATTGGGAAAAGTAAATTGCAAAGAGTTAGCGGGGGCAGTAGTCATTACACACACAATAAAGATGCTCAAGAAGACTTCATACTGTGGTACTAATTGGCAGTGGATTCTAAAGCTATGGAGGGACCGTATAACGTTTACGCAAATAAGCCATGGAAAGGAGACTAAAAGCAGTGGAGTGATGGGCTTTTTAATAGAAAACAAGCATAGCGAGTGAGGCAGTGATGTTTAAAGTGCCAATGGAAATGGGTGCTGTGAGAAGTTGGCCTGGCATATGCTGGTCACTAGTTATAGTGGCCACCTTGCACCAGTCCAATTCGACTCTTATGGTAGATAGGTTTAAGACAACCTTTTAAAGAAAGCTATCCTAGTGGTAGCTGTGGAGAGCAGCCTTCAGGCTAAGTCTCAGAGGAATGTAAAGCAGCTTGTTTTACCTTATAATCTCTTGAATTACCAAATGAAAGGACACCACACAGGTATATATATAAAATATATATGTATTTATTTCTAGACACACTCTACTAATCTCTTTGAGATTAGAAGTCAGGAACATATGCACAAATCAATGTTTCACTACAAATTAAGCACTTATATGGCTGGGGCCCTAGGGGCGTACCAGACCATATACTAAAAAAGAGGTTTAGGAATGTCGACTTGCAAGGGGACAAGGCCTAGGGCCTTTAGAATCGCTGGGGCCTCACTAATCCACCCAAGGCAGGTAAGTAAAGGACCCACGGGAGACGCGTGTAGTGTGAGAACACCGCCGCGGGTTCCCTATTGATTTCAATGGAGCAAGTCGTGGTTGGATTTTTAAAGTTTTAGGGTGCTTCGGAAGAGTCTGCAAGCAAGTCACTTACAAGGTAAGTACTTCGAGGGCCAACACACACAGGAACACCGGAGTGCACGAGTTACCTCACCCAGAGAAGCCGGGTGCATAGGTGTCTTTTGGTGTCGGGTCGTGGCGTCGTTTTCAATGGAAGCCGAAGAAGATTTGCTGCTTGTGAATACTGGAGAAGTGTCCAGTGGAAACCAAGGCTGGATTCAGGAAAAGGAAGACCTGAAAGCAGAAGGGACAGTGTTTAGTCACTTGCCAGTGACCCGGGGCCAGGAAGATGGATGCCCACGGTAGTCGGGTGATTTCAGGTGATTCACGGGTGTCTTGACTCTTCAGCCACGAGGTCCAGGAGGCTTCGACGACGACCAGGAGCTGGAATCGGAGTGTCCCACGAAGTCTGCAGCTTACTGAGGTGTCAGCAACCGGATTGGACCCAACAAGCCTTGGCAACAGCAAGTCTCGTGGAATGTGAAGAAAGTCAGTGGTGCAGACCAGCAAGGTCTGAGGGACTCACCCAGCAAGGGTAAGTTAGGGCAGGCCTGGAGCAACCAGGAGAGCCCTTTGGTTCGATGAGAAAGTCTTCAGGGGATCCACAAGCCAACCGGCAAGGGATCGCGAAGATGCCTCATGAGGATTCACTTCACAGGAGCCCACGGTCACTCGTGACGAGGTAGGCCTCTGATTTTCGAGGGAAATCCCGCTGGAGGCTTGGACCACACGAGGTCCAATGCACAAGTTCGTAGAACGTCGTGAAGGGGTTGCACTCGACAATAGTGCACGGTACCCGGGTATTGCTTGTTCCTCGTCACTCGTGGGGTCCACTTGCCTCAGGTTTGCTGGGGACTCACAATGGCCGTCGAGAAGTCAGGAAATCCACTTCTGGGGCTGCAGGGACTTCGGATTCCAGCGGGAGCGGGAAAGTTTGCGACCGTTGATTCAAAGTTTTGGTGCCTGCCAAGCAGGGGAGTCACTCCTTGACTCCAAGGGAGATTCTTTAGTCTTCCAAAGGTAGTGGAATGTCGAAGGTCCAGGATTCTTCTTGTAGAGCGTCGTCCAGGGATATCTAGTTTGCAATGGCAAGGTTTCCCTATCTTATACTAAAGGAAAGGGAGGGACTAGCTCTATGACCACTCCTCTGATAGGGTCAGGGGAGTGGGTGGTTATACCCACTTCCCTTTGTCCAGTTTCACGCCAGAGCAGGGGCAGGTAGCCCCTGAACCGGTTTGAGCTGGCATATGCACAGAGGAGCCTACTGCTCCCTCAGTGCAGGACTTCAAAGCACTCTCGGAGTGCACCCACCCAGCCCCAATACACTAAATCCTGTCTGGAAGGGGGTGACACCTCCCTGTGACAGGATGCCTATTGTTGGGCCTCCTCCACTGCGAGTTTCAGTCAGCAGCAGGGGGGCAGCCCAGTGTCTGTGCTGGTGGCATCCATTTTGTGATGTCAGGCTCTTTCAGATTTCTACTGTGTTTCCACAGTAGGTACATGTCTATCCCTCTAGAAGGGTGGGATCATACTCCCACACCAGTTACTGGCGTGGAGGTATGATTCCAAGGCGTTTGACACCAAACACAACATGTTTTGATGCAGCCATCCCAAAGTTAGCATTTACCGCTAGGTTATAATGCACTTAAGAGTATATGGTTTAACCGCATCCACAAACAGCCACAGAGAATAGACTATGCCAGCTGCAGAGGGGCCCTGCTCAGGCAGAGGCACCCCCTCACATGGAAAACCAAGCACCCTGCCCTCAGGATTGATAGGGCCTGCCTTAGGGGTGACTGATAGGTTTATATGTGTGTGTGTAAGGTGAGATATAGGGAACCTATACCTCAGTGAGGAGTGCTAACACTACCTCACCCAGGCTGCAGTAGCAGGCCTGTGGTGTCAGATTTAGTCTGCTTCCCAGGGTTGGGATAATACATGCTTCAGCCCCTGGTAGGCCTGTGAAGTACCTATGCCCTTGGTACCATATGCTAGGGGCTCATAAGGTACCACAGTATCCAATCACTAGTGCATCTAATATGCACTCCAAGTTGTTTAGAGAGAACAGAGAGGCTGGGGCCCTGATTAGCAGGGACCCAGCCAGGCTATAGCCAGAAACCAGTGTAAACATCAGAAAAAAAGTGGGGGCAACATAAGTGCAGAACCTACTCTCCTACAGGTGCAGAATGTATAGGTGAAGCAAGACGCATAGAGTGAATGAGTAGGTTAATGCTATCAACAGTGAATAGGTGATGGCATATTGACTAACCAAAGTGAATCAGGAATAGTGGTGAGGCGATAAAGCAGGCGAGGACGAAATAACGCTTGGAGCCGGATGCGTGGGACCAGGAGGTGCAGTCACCACGGAGCGGACGGGAATCGGTGAACCTGGTAGTGACGGTTGAGAAGGTCAATATGGTTCAGATGGAGTGTGATGCGCAAAAAAGGGATTAAAGGCGGCGGAGGCAAGCTTACCTCGTAAGTTCGCTGTGTCGGGAACCCGTTACTGACGGGCGTCTGATTTGGATTTAGGCGGGAGCTGCGGGGCAGTCTGTGTTTATCCAGTCATTATGGACGGTGGGAGGGCTGATAGGATTAGTGAGCCGCGGGAGCGTTCTCAAGGGTCCAAGAACACGAGTGAGGGGGGTTAAAGAACATGTAAGGTAAGGCATGGCAGCGGTATGCCAGCGGTATGCTCGCTATCTAGGGGTCCAAAGCTGTGTTTGGTCACTTACTGGCAATCTGCCGTTGACACAGCTATGTGATTCCAAGCGTTCACAGGAAATGTTCCCTAGTATGCATTGAGCTGCGGGGCACGATTTGGGTATTCCCCTTCCCCACTTCTCCCTTCTTGGTGTTTCTGCCCATGCCTATGCTGTTGGTGGGCATGTGGGAAGACTGTTGATTCTCCCACTGCTTTTCTCCACTGGCCTGCTGTGGAGGAGTGACACTGTCACATCCTGGTCCTGTCCACGAAGTCAGGGCTCATTTGGTGGCCATTTTCAGGCTACTGTGCTTTGGGTATCTCATGTTCATGCCTGATCCTGGGGGTTTAACCGCTTGTTGGCCCCCACTGGACACCGAGCAGCAGGCTGCGCGGCCTCCTCCTTCCTCTTTGAGTGGTTGACGTCGTTGGTGGCTGGAAGGGATTGGTGGTTATGCCACGACCAGGTGGAGTGGTCACAGACCACCTGGTACCAGGCTTTCATAGCGCCGTCCGGCGTGATTCTTCTGCCTTCATTTCTTCACTGCAGGGTTGCACTGGCGTAGACTGCCCCACTGAGGGTGCGATCCGTATTGGCTCCTTCTTCCTTTGTGATAGGTTTCCCCGGCCCCCCTGTTCTCCCTTGCCACTCTTGGGAGTGAGGCTCCCTTTCACAACGTTGTTCACCATGGAGAAGGATAAGCCCCCATACAGGGGAAGATTGACAAATATACTAAACCCACTTCCCAGCGGAGCCCGCGCCTCAATCTGTGGGTGCTCAGGGGACTGCCCTTCAGTCTTCAGTTGACTCCCCTAGCCTGCAGGCTATCCTGGAACTTCGCACTTCTGTTGAAAAGAATATTGGGGCGTTTCGTGTCAATCTCGCTTATCCCACAAAACATGTACATACATGCCAACCCTCCCGATTCAGGCGGGAGACTACCGATTTCAAGGCTAGTCTCCCGCCTTCCTGCAAGCAAAAACCCGATTCCTCGGGGTTTCAGCAGACAGGGCTTGGTATTGTGTAACGTGCTAATTCTTCCAGCAATAGTCAGAGTGGCGATGCAGGGGCTCTAGAAGGGGTGAAAACCCAACAAGGCCCCATTAACAAGCGAATGGTCTTTTAAGGACCTGTGAAGTACTGGGGGGGGGGGGGGGGCTGTGTGTGTGCCTGGGCTGCCACACAGGTTGGGGGTGGGGGTTGGTATATGCACTGCCAGCAACCTGCCAGGCCAGTGAGTGCAGAACACTTGCATAACCCTCTCTCTGCCTGCCACTGCGCTCCATGCTTCTGAAAGGTAAGAAAAAAACGTGCATTTGCGTTTCAAATGTCCGATCCTGCAGCAGCACGCTTCCAAAGCAAATACATGACAGTAACCCGATTCAAGGCCCCATTCTCCCGATTTTTTAAAAGAATCTCCCACTTTGCTCTTCTGAAATGTTGGCATGTATGCATGTACAATACGGCGGGCAACGTTGCGGATCACAAGACCAGGCTTTTAGTGGCGGAGGGCTCGATGCAATCCTGCCATTCTGAGGTGGCAGCCCTGCGACGCTCCATGGCCCTGCTGTAGGCGCGTATGGAGGATGCGAAGGGGTGCTGTCGATGGACCAACATTTGTGTGATAGGTTTTACAGGGGGTGCTGAGTGTTCGATCGTGACTGCCAGGGGGTGCTGAGGGTTCGAACATGACTGCCTTTATTTTTACTTGGCTCCGGACCTGGGTGCCCTTCGATGCCGTGTTGCAGAGCTTCATTGTGGAATGTGCCCACAGATCCCTGCGCCGAGGCCCGTCATCGCCAGCCTACTGAATTATGTTGATCGAGATGCTATCTTTAGGGTATCTCACTCCAGAGACTCGTTACATTGCGACTCAGCCTGGCTGATGGTTTTCCCAGACTATACATTTCGTGTCCAGCAGCAGCGCCACTCATTCCAGAAGGTGAAACAAAGACTGGGACTACAATATTTGCTGCTTTTTCCTGCATGCCCTAAAGTGTTCTTTTGGGAGCTATTCATTGTTTTTCGCAACTCCAGAGGCGGCCTGGGAATGGGCGGAGGAGAGGCATCGTCAAAGCTACAGGGATATGGGGGGGCGTGGCTTGGACGGCAGTAGAGATGGCCGCCTGATTTAATCACTCCGTCGGACCGGGGGAAATGCTGTCCTTCCCGAGCCCTGCGAACGTCTGTGCACGCATCGGATGGTGATGGCAGCGCCTCGCACGAAGGCTGGCGTTTGAAGAGCCCTTTATTCCGGATGGCGGAGGCTGGAAAACCGACTTTCCAGAGGGTTTTGCCTTGAGACGCGCTGTACGAATAACAAAATGGCGCCTACCTGACGGGCTGAGCTAGCGGTTCCCGTCCGGCTGATCTGCTGTTCTGCGGCAAGTATACCATTGTCGGCTTTTCATAAGTGCCCACTCACGCTGACGCCTGCTCTGCTGTATCAGTACTTCCAACGCCGTCTGCCACTTCGGCGATCTACTTAGCGTTAACTCCGCTCGCCTGACTTCAAGATGGCGGCGAGGCGGAGGGGCTCCGGGCTGCATTAGCGTCCCTTCAAGTTCTGCCACCTATATCTCCGAGGGACCAGCGCGAGCCTAATGCATGTCATGGATCTGTTTGTGTTCTGCTGGTGAATCGTTGGGTGTTTTCTCACAGCTTGTTCCCAACATCCGGATGCAGCCTCATTTCAGCATGGCTAGTGCCTCCTAACAGATAGTGACCTGGGCACTCCTGTCTTCTCCTCTCTGTTGAGATCCTGTCCTTGTCGGCTGAGGCTATTGTGCGTTCCTTTGTGGCGAGCTTGCAGAGGGTGGCAGCCGCGCGCCGAGCCCTATTACACCAAGCTCTGCGCGCTGTGCGCTTTCAGCGCGATTGCGGAGGGTAAGCCTTGCTCACCAAGCTGTGATTGAGTTGTTCTATTCGCCGGACATTTCTCTGCTCGCTGCTGTACTACCTGATTCCGCTGACTTCCTGCAGGGACAACTGCCTCTTCACTGCAACTTACTGCGACTAATTATTCCACTGTACCCTTCAAAATGGCAGATCGTGAGTCTAAGTTGCTGCACAAAAGAAATAAAGGTGAACCCTCACAATCAGATTCACCCATCAAAGTGAAACCAGATATCAATAGTACATTAGATCTAATCCTTAAAAAGCTAGCGGATGTCCACGAGTTAGCCAAATCAACCAAACAAACCACAGACACTATACAGCTGGAGATCACGGCCATTAGAGCAGACATGAACATGGTGAATAACAGACTTTCGGTAGCTGAACAGAGGATTAGCGATGTTGAGGACATGGTAACCAAGTCCTGCAATGATACGACCTCCCTGAAGAAGGTGTCATCTATGCTCTTGAGGCAGTCAGCTGAGTTGGAGGACCGTAATCGTAGAGGCAACTTCCGAATTCTTGGTGTTCCGGAGGGGTCGGAGGATGCTCTAGGCTCCTGTTTAGCCTTTCTAGAGGACTGGATTCCTAAGTTCACGGGCATATCGTTTGCTCAGCCTTTTGAATTGGACAGAGCACACAGAATCCCTTCATTTAAATCCTCATCAAGGCAGGGGGTCCGCCCAATAATCTGTAAGCCTCTGCGCTTTCGACATGTAGAAGCTATACTTAACTACGCCCGGAAAAACCATCAACTTACTTGGAAGGGTCACAAAATTGTTTTCACCCAAGATTTTTCGAAGCCTACTGTTGACATACGTAAGGGTTTCCTAAACCTAAGGGACAAGCTGAAGACCAAAGGTATCCTGTTCTCCTTCGTTGGTCCCACCAGGTTTAGGATTTCTGATGGGGGAAGGCAACTCTTTTTCAACGATCCCAGAGACCTTGCGAATTACTTAGAAGGCCCGCCTATCCAGGACATGGACTCATCGCAGCTCTCTGCCAGTAAGAGGAAGTCCTCGCCAGTCCCGGTGTAGCGCATGCACTGATGCCTTGCTCCACTTATCTTTGTCTTCTTCTGAAATCCCGGCGCATTGCAATGAATCCGTTGTTCTTTGATGTTGGTACAAGCCCCTTTCTGTTTGGTTGGGATGGTACCTGAATATGGCAGTATTTGTTTTTGTATCTGTCTCTATTTGGGCTTGCACTTATAGCCGAAGGTTGTTTGATTGTTGGACATTGGGAAGGTATGTATATGATCTGACCATGATGTTTCCTCCGGAGTGCGGGTGGACACTTCTTTCGTCGCACCTCCCACATGCTAATTATTGTGGTTGGGGTGGGGAGGGAGGGGAAGGGGGGGATTGGGTTGAGAGCGCCCACGTTTTCATTAACGTTTTCAATGCTTTCATTGTTGATTCCTTAGCTGCTCTCCAGCTACTTTTCTTTCTTTTCTTTTCCTTCTCTTTCTCCTTCTACTCCATTCTTCTCTTTCTCTGGCTTCTCCTACTTGCTCGATTTGTCTGGTGCCCGTTCTCCCATATGCTTTTTTCGAGATGGAATTATCTGGCTTTCAAGGTTGTATTGCTGTTGCGGATGTACGATTTGTCTGTCTATCATATGTGCCCTACAATGTGGTATGTTAAATATTCGCACTTGTTTCTATGTCATGATCCATACTTATCGAAATCACCATTTTTAACTGTTATTGATGGCCACTAACAAACATTGTGCCCTTTCGAACGATTTGAAGATAGTGTCCCTAAATGTCAAAGGTCTCAACCACCCTGTGAAAAGACGTAAGGTTTTAGAGTACTTAGCCAAGACCAAAAGTGATATTGTGCTCCTACAAGAGACAAAGCTTTCCAAGGAAGATAATAGCCTCATTAAATGTCACTGGATTTCGCAAATGGCATGCTCGCCAGCAGACAAGAAGAAACGAGGGGTCATAACCTTGATTTCGAGATCTGCTAACATCACGCTAGAATCCTCTTCACACGACAATGAAGGGCGTTTTTTGATCACTCACTTGAGGAGAGGCGAAGATTTATTACACGTGGTCAATATTTATGGTCCTAACACAGATGACCCCTCCTATTGGTCCGGCATTTCAGACAGGCTAGATAATATTCCTCAGGAGGATCTTATAATAATGGCAGGCGACTTCAATCTCCCCCTGGACCCGGTGATAGATAGGCAGTCCAGCTGCCATTATCAACCTACGAGCTCACACACTATGCTCACAACTATTTGCTCTAGATTTAATCTCAAAGATCCCTGGAGACTCCAGCACCCAGACACAAGGGATTATACTTTCTATTCGGCCCCTCATAATTCGTACTCTAGGATTGACTATATCCTTGTCTCCGGGGCATACACCAGCTTCATTGAGTCTACTGACATAGCCCCAAGGTTGATTTCGGATCACTCTTGCATCTCTCTTAAATTAACGGGTAGTCACAAGGAACAAACTCCCAAACGCTGGCGGTTCAACAACGATGTTTTATCAGACCCTGAGGATAAAAAGAAGATTGCGGAGGCCATTTCGGATTATCTTGGTCATAACAAGGTGTCTGATACTAATATAAATATACATTGGGATGCATTGAAGGCCACTGTACGGGGACTAGTCATTGCTATAAAGACTAAAATAAATAAACGCCTGAACCAAGGTCTACTCCAGCTAGAACGAGAAATTAGGGATTTGGAGACTGCCCACATTGCCTCCTTAAATGATTCTACTCTACTATTGACCCTAACACAGAAAAAATATGAGTACAATAGGATATTAAGTGAACGTGCCGGGGTGTGGATTAACAAATTTAAAGCGCTGAATTTATGCGAGGCCAACAAGGCAGGGAAACTTTTAGCGTCCTATCTTAAACACAGACAAAATCAACATGTCATCTCTGCAATCAAGGATACCAATAACCAAACCCACACGACACACAAGGGCATTCTCAATACTTTTAAACAATTTTACCAGGACCTATATTCGAATACTCAGACTTTTGACAATGAGAAGTGCACTGCCTTCCTCCGTGATCTTAACCTGCCACAACTCTCAGAGGAAGACTCTGCCATGCTAGGTATGGAAATCAATAGCTCGGAAATAGAAAAGACGGTCAGGTCTCTGAAAGAAAATAAAGCACCAGGGCCAGACGGCTTCACGGCATCCTTCTATAAATCCTTTTTAACCCAATTAGGTCCTGTTCTGAAGCAGGTTTTTAACCATAGTGCAGTCACAGGACATACGCCTGATTCTATGACCGAAGCTAACATTGTTGTTATTCCCAAGGAGGGGAAGGACCCTGTATACCCAAAAAACTATAGACCTATTTCGCTTATAAATGTTGATTGCAAAATATACGCCAAAATTCTTGCGGTCAGACTAAATTTGGTCCTTCATAAATTGATAAGTAATTCCCAGGTGGGATTCCTCCGGCACAGGTTATCCAATGACAACACACGTTTGTTATGTCATGTATTAGAAAACGCTGCGACTAAATCTGAACCCTCTGTCGCCATTACGTTAGACGCCGAGAAGGCTTTTGACAGAGTCTCCTGGGCGTTCTTGGAACGTTGCCTACACCTCTTTAAATTGGGTAATGACTTTATTAAAATGGTTATGTCACTATACTTAAAACCGACTGGTCGTATAGCTGTCAATGGGTCACTTTCGGAGGCCTTTCCTCTGTATCAGGGTACCAGACAGGGATGCCCTCTATCTCCATCACTTTTCCTATTGGCGTTGGAACCTCTTCTTCAGGCCATCAAGCTCAACACGGATATCACAGGTATTGATATCAATGGAGTGCGAGTCAAATTGGCCGCGTATGCGGATGACATTTTGATAGTTACGGAACGTCCGGATTCCTCCATTACAGCCCTAATGGAGACGATTGCAGTGTATTCCTTACACTCCCGGTATAAACTCAATAGAGATAAATCGGAAGTCAAACCATTAAACGTGTTTTGCACTAACGACATGTTGGGGGACTCTGGGTTGATTTGGCAGTCGGGCTTCATTAAATACTTGGGGATTGAATTTGGCAATAACATTATGGATACCCTGCATCAAAATGAAAAGGTATTCCTGCAGAAAATTAAGAAACTTTTAGACTCCTGGTCCCCAAAATTCATCACGTGGTGGGGGAGAATTGAAACGATCAAGATGATGGTTACTCCTTTAGTTAATTATCTCATAAGTATGCTGCCACTCATCTTAACTGACTCCTTTCACCATAAATTAGATACTCTTTTAACATCCTTCCTTTGGCGTGGCAAAAAAGCTCGAATTAGCATTCGAAAATTGAGGCTAGATAAGACACTGGGAGGCGTGAACCTGGCTGACTTCCGCCTCTACCAATATGCCTTTTTGGCGAAGCAGGGCCTTCTTTGGGTTTCCCCTCCTGATAACTACATACCAGTCTGGTTGGAAGTGGAAAGGACCCTCCTCAATAATATACACCACCTGTCAATCCTCACGGCTAACCGTCTTATCGCCACCCACTCTAGATCCATCTTTAAGAACACTAAATTAGCTCTCTTAAAAATAGATAAGGTCATGGATGTTAGCATGAAGGGCTCCAATATGGAATCAATTTGGCTAAACTCCAAGTTCCTTTATAATGGTAAACCATTGTTCCTTGACTCCTGGTGCAAAACAGGTATCTTCTTTCCCCATCAATTGGAAAATAATGCATACCCATTGACGTTCAAGGAACTACAATCTAGATTCCAATTAGCTGATATTGAATTTTATAACTTCCTGAAAGTGAGGGCTGCCATTGCGAAATCCAGAATGTCCCCTAGCCCCCCATCGTTACCCTCATTTGCAACAAAACTTAATAGGCTTGGCCATCAGGTTTCCCAGATTTACCAACTTTTGCGCCCAAAATCCTCCAAGCTTAACTCTAAGATAGTTGACTATTGGAATGTGCTCTCGGCTAATCAGCTACCAGAAGATTCGTGGCCCCCATTATGGAAGTCAGTTTCACGCAACAAGATTTCCCCAGTCCTATCGCAAACGAAATTCTGGCTATTGCACAAGGCCTTCTGGACACCGGCCAGGCTGTTTTCCATGGGGATCCGGGAAGATGACATATGTTGGAATTGTAATCAGGGCAGAGGAGATTTGGCTCACCTTATCTTACACTGTGCTGCAGTAAAACCCTTCTGGGATAGAGTCTACCTATTTTTGTCTAACCTGTTTAACTGTGTACTCCCCAGGTCCCTACCGACCGTGGTAACTGCTTTTTTACAGGACGACTTGCAGTCAGAGGGGGACCGTGCTCTCCTTGATCTACTGTTTATTTCTGCAGTCAAAATGGTTCTCTCCAACTGGAAAGATACCAGCAAGGTCTCCTACAATTGCTGGATGAACTGGGTCATTCACCTCAGGGGGGCTGATAACATTGTCTTGCAAAATTCGCCTTGGAAGTCATCCACGAGGTGTATATGGTCTACCCTGGATGGGTTTTTTGCTACTCATAAGCCGCCTTGACTTCATTATGTGGTATAAATATTCCTTTGTGGGCCTCATATTCACGAAAATTGTCATGGCCGGATACTTGTTATACTATGTTTTATTGAGTATCGGGACTGAGGTGCTAGACTATCGCTTCTCTCTCTTCTCTTCTCCTTTCGGGCTTCCTTTCCTCCTTTCTCCTTTACTCTTTCTTTTCTTCCTTCCTTTCTTGAGCTGGTGATTATGTGATTACTTCACTGTTAACATGTACGTCTACTGCTGGCATTTGTTCATTGATCAGTCTACTCTCCATCTCATGTACATCGTACTCTTGGTCATGTTCCCAGCTCTTGCTCTGTTCTTATGTAAAATCTTCAATAAAGATAATTTGAAATTAAAAAAAAGCTACAGGGATATACCCTCGAGTGAGGATTCAGCTCTTGCTCGGAGACTCCTTTGGAGCAACGTAGACTGCGACTCTGCCGTCATCACCCTCGGTACATGTGAGGCCCCAGTCTCTATGGAACGATTGCTGACCCGGGTCACAGAGCGGGTGGGGGGGATGGCCCTTTCCTCCCAGACCACAAACACTGACCTGGTTTCGGTCCTCCCTAAGGCGGCATCTGCCAGCTGCCACTGGCTCCTGATGTTGCTTTTTTCTCGTTTTCTCTGTTACTGAGATTTGCATCTTGTTTAATGGCTGCTGCATATGTTGTGTCTTCTAATATATTGTTTTCATGTTATTTTGTTTGTTCTTTTGCTTTGACTGTACGATGTTTATCATTGCGCATGCTCAATTTTCTTTACAGGTGTGCTTACTGGGTGGGGGGGGGGGGGGGGGGGGGGGGAACTACAGTGCCTGGGGCCTATCCGCACACGCCCTCCGAATCATGGGTGGAGTTTTGTTGGAATTAGTTTTGTTCAACAGTCGGAGAGAGGCTTGGTCTTGCGTGCCCCTGGTTGGCATCACCCTGATGATAGTATTACAACAGGTACTTCTGGCTTTCGAAGTATAGGGTGGTTGGTGGGAGTGGTGGGGGTTGGTTTGGGCATTGTTTGTTTTATTTTGGAACTTTTTAGTTTGCATCACACTATAGGTGCACACACACACACTGCTGTTTTCGCTCTGCGACTCGGCTCACTCCCTGCACCCTCATGACAGCTGATCTTGCTGTAGCTGGTCAGCCCAGGTCCATCCAGTTTCTCACTTGGTATGTCAACGAATTACCCAATAAGAACAAAAGGTGTGCAATCTTGAGAGCCGTCCGGAGGGTGGGTCCCAACTTGCTGCTTTTACAGGAAACTCATTTAGTGGGAAACAAGTGCCCCTTGCTCACCCAGCTTGGTTTTGAGCAAGTGTTTCATTCGGGGTTTCATAGAAGTTCCAGGGGGTGTAGCTGTACTATCAGGTGCTGTGTAACTTTTTAACACCTTCAGACCTGGCATCATGACCAGGGTCGTTATGTTGTGATCACTGGCCTCCTGAGGGGTAAGCCCTTTTTTTCTCAACATGTACGCCCCCACGGTTGTCAGAGGCATTCTTGCGCATCCATCGCACCATTGTTTTGGAGTTCCCTGCGGGTCCTTGGCTGCTAGGGGCGGACATGAGCTGTGTCGCATTTACACACTTGGACCGATCTTCCGGGGCCCTGGGATCTTCCTCACCACAAACGCCCCTGGCTCGATTCATCAACGCTATGGATTTGCTAGTTGCATTGTGGTTTTGTTGCCCCATTGAGAGGGAATACAATTTCTTCTCGGGTGTGCATGGATCCTTTTCTCAGCCTGATTATTTTCTTTCGCCGTATGCGAGGTTCACATACGGTTCACATCAGACCACTCGCCTGTTGAGTTACTAATGTTAATGGGAGAGAGGAGGGGGCCACTTTGGCAACGGCTGATAAATTGGACCCTGATAGACGCCCGGTTCTGTTCCGCCCTTCATGAGTACTTACTTTCACCATAACACCGACTCGGTTTCATCACCCGGGGTCCTGTGGAAGGCTTAGAAGGCCACTACACAGGGTTTTGTCAATAGTTATTAGGTGGCTCACCTAGACCGCACGGACGTTGAGGTGGAAGAGCTCAAGGCTCAATATTTGGCCTCACCTGCCAAGGCGGTCCCTCAGGACTCACTACACTCATGAACGTCCTACATCAGACCCTGATGGAGGAAGTGCACTTGGCATGGATAGCGACTCAGAGTAGCATCTGTCAATGAGGGGATAAATCCAGCAAAACCCTCCACTGGCTTTGCTCCGTTGCACTCAAGCAGGACTATATCCCTAGCCTCCTCCGTGCCCTGAGGAAACGTGTGTCCGGCGACTGGCTGTAGGAAGCTGGCTTTTAATGTAGCATACCAAAACGAGCTATACTATGTAGAAAGTCCAGCCAACCCTTATTGGCTTACAGAGCTTATATTAATAATCCCAAATGCTCACTTTTGTAGTAATGTGGGCAAGCAGTTTAGGTTTATCAGAGTGTAGCGTTAATGCATTTGTTGAGCACACACAGAGTCGATAAATGAGGCACACACTCCACAAGAAACCAGTGACCAATTAAAAAAATAACAAGAATTTTTATAATTATTTTAACACCAAGAACTTCGTAATTGGGTAGGTACTTTTCATAATAGCAATTTTTACAGGTAAGTAAAAATGGCACATATATGCTTTTTTTCGCAGTAATGCTTTCCAATGGAGAAAAAGTCATATACTGCAAACGGGTAGTTGCAAACGATTCTTAGGGGTCCTCTTTAGAACTTAAGGTTAAGGGGGTGAGGGGGAGGGCAAGGTCCAAAGTACCACCATCAGTTTGAGTTTACCTGCCCTGGAGTGTCGGAGTGCAGAGGTGCTGGACAGGTTGGTAGCCTTGCGCGCTACACCGTAGGCAAAGAGGGGGGCCACCTAGAAACAGGCTGCAGAGGGGGACTTGGGGACAAGTCTGGGAACTCCAAATGGAGGGTTTCAGTGTTTCGGGTCCTGGGAGCAGGGCAGCACCGTTGGTTGTCGTGGACCCGGGCGGGGAAGCTCTGTGCAGAGGGTTTTGGTCAGCTGATGCCCGGGCGTCAACGTTCTCGGTTAGAACCGCAAAGGGGAACAAAAGAGGACAGCTGGGCCACTCTTGGGCTGGCCTCTGCGGTGCCGACGTTCCTCGTCAGCTGCTCAGTCTTTGCGGCATTGGACTCAAACAAGCATTGGTTGCTATAAGGGATCCGGTACCCCTGGTATTGGTGCAGGACGGCTCCCATTGGTCCTGGCATCTTCTCACTTGGTGGGGAGACTGATCAGACCTCTTGGAGCATGATGACCTCCTCCTGGGTGGCTGCTGCGTCAGTGGACCCAGTAGTCAGCAGAACGGTAAGCCGGACATTGCCATCGGTGCCTGCAGGTCTCAGGGAAGTGGCTTCTCCACTTCAAGGGAGATGCTGACGCCTTGGTTAAGTGCTAGAGGCCCTCTGAGGCTTTTAGAGGATGCACAGCTGCAAGACAAATCGTGTTGTCTCTGTCGTCAGGACAGGAGCAGGTAAGTAGTCAGGATTTGGTGCCCAAGTCCACCAGCAGTTTGCAGTTCTCGATCCTTCGACTCTTCTTTGTCCGCTTATTTCTTCAGCCAGATGAATCCAAGCTCCTGATGTGACGGAACCACTTCAATATTGGGGTGTTACGGGGAGGGAAGGTAGTAGCCAACGTGCTACTTACCCTCGGGATCTCTACACCCCCTATATGACCACCTACTATGGGGAATGGGCATAACCCTGTCCTTGAATTCCTATTTCCACCAAAATCAACATCGAGAAAGCCCTCCAAGAAGTCACACTCGGCCCTGGTCATTTCTTGAACCATGCCGGCCTTGCTGAAATAGCCATGGTTACCTGGCCAACCTACCCTGCATCGTCTATTCACTTGCAGACGCTTGTGATCTTAGTAAACTGCGGTTCAGGATGCCACCTAAAAGGACTGCTGTGCAGGGCTTTGCGTGCGGATGCAGCTGTGACACTGCCCCGGGCTTGCACAGCATAGGTCTTGAACTTGGACACCCAGTTGGACGAAGAGGACTGGACGCGGGTTAGTGACCCACTCAGTCTCATGTAGCACCCCCTTCAAGCTGATACACTACAACTTCCTTTATAGGACTTACCCTACTCCTAAGGGCATGACCCCAACCCGCACGGATAGTTGCCCTCGCTGTGGCACCAGTGGGGTTGGCTTTCTGCATTTAGCATGGAAATGCACTACGGGTCAAGACTTCTGGAGATAAGTGGTCGCTGACATAACATGGGCAACGTATTTGAACATAGTCCTTTCCCTCCTATGCAGCGTGGTCTCCTAGGCAGCGTTGAGCGACCAAAATGTAGGAAGATGCAAAACCAGTTTTTACAACTTGTGTTATGTTGGAGGGAGGCCCACCGGGTAGTCGGGGAGACTATTCCGGGCACCTTCCTACCGCAAAGTTTATAGCCGAGCGCCGCTGAGAAGCCCCCTCGGGGAGGTCTTTCTCCTATGATCGTACTAGGCCCAGTAACACCACCACACAGGACTCAATAGTAGTTGCGAGATTAGATTCTTTATCGGCAGCAATACGTGCAATATTTACAGAGGGATCGAGGGATCCTATCAGAGTCTCAATGTTCGTTCAAGAGGGTAGGGTAGCGGGACAGTCTTAGTGCCAGCCAGGCACGGGAGGGCTCTGCGCCAGACCTTGGATGCTGGTCTCAGAGCGGCTCGGACGTGGAGAGCCGCGACGTCGTCTGCAGGGCTCGGATGGTAGTTCCGCTTCGGTCGAGCCGCGACACGGTCAGCAGGGCTCTGGTGGTAGGTCCACTTCGGTCGAGCCGCGACGAGGTCAGCTGGGCTCTGGTGGTAAGGTTCAACAAGGTCGGGCCGCGACAGCGTCAGCAGGGCCCCAAAGGTTCGTGAAGGTCTTTAAGCACGGTGGAGCCGCGACGTCGTCAGCAGGGCTCAAGTGGTGGTTCAGGGTGAGTCTTCATCCGTAGGGTCATCCGCGATCCGATCAGCAGGGCTCTTGACTCCGGGATACAACTACTGCCCTGTTGTCGGGTCGCCCCAGATATAGGACGGGAGCCCTTTGATGTCCGGACCCGTGCGCCCGGAGGGGGCGGAGAGGCCGGGTAGGGAGCGGCCAGACGCCCAGCAGGAGAGGCGCCAGGCCCCAGAGAGCTGTGGGGTGATCACACCTAGGTGTGGAGAGACGGTAGGGGGTCCCATCGATACTGCCCTCCGCCGGGAGTGGGAAGGGCTCACGTGGTATCCCCCGGGCCAGGGGTTGGCGTCTCGATGTCGGGCCTCGCTGGGACCGAGGCCGGATAGAGCAGGGTCATACAGGTGGTCACGTGGAGTGACGTGCAATCCAAGATGGAGGAGTCCCGATGTGCATGGGACCTCGTGCGGCTTAGTGCGGGGAAACAGAACCACGCCACGAGGCCGGCTCCCACATGTTAGTTTGCCACTTTCACTTGGATGGGACATAGGGCGCCAGAGTGCACACTGGCACAAAGAGTGGTCTTTGGAGGCAGAGACCCACCTGATGCTCCACAGACGAGACAATATGGTGACTGACGACCTGTCAGACTGGGGAGCCTTGTGTGGCACACTCCTAGATTCGGAATGGGACACAAGCTCGACAGATAGTGACAGCTTTGATAAGAGAGGGGTGATTCACAGGCTGGGATCCTAATCCAGTTGAGCAGAGGCTGTGGTAAGTAGCATTCATGCAGGGAGAGCAATGTTGTCCCCTGTGGGGTACTGTGTGCCCAGTGTACTCGGAATTGTTTGTTGTAAAGCTAAATTGAACTGTGTGCACTACATTTTACACCATATGCACCACTGCTTGCTGATTTTTCCTTTGTACTGTTCTACAAAACTGAATAATAATGGTTTATTTAAAAAAGGCATCTATCGGGAACCGTTCCTCCATGGGCTCGGTTTCCAGGTGGAAGAAGAGGACAGAGACAATACGAAGCCCTACAATGGAGAAATTCCAAGGACTCCTTTGGCAAAGGAGAAATGGATCCAACAGAGATATATTATAGCAGATCCTTACCAATTAAGGGGCGGGGGGGGGGGGGAGTGTAATGTTTGTCTTATAGACAACTGTCTGATGAAGCCACCGTGGTGGGCTCTGAGACTGTTTTCAGTGCATTAAGCTATGATCATTCCTTCTATTTATGAGAGGTCTAAGTTTGCTGAAACTAAAAGAACGTGATGAGTGGAGTGCTTGAATTAAGCTCAGCCACTGGTACATTTTCAGGCAACATTATTGTTTTGCTCACCAAGCCACCCCAGACATAAACCAGCCATATGTCAATGAGTGCTGTTCGTGCTCGAATAGTAATGGTCTAGCCTGGATTGCCCAAACTGGCCAGGTCTCCTCTGAGAAGGAGCAGAAAAAAACCTAAAACCTGTTTCAGCCTATTAAGGACTCAGCAGTAGTCTGGTCAGACTGTCGCACTTGGGGCATTCTGCTGAGGAATAGAACAAACTGATGGATGAAATGTTTGAATTAATCTCATTAACTAGAATTGTTTTGATCCAAATCCTAATCCATCGTATTTTTACCAACCATGCCTCTGACGGGAATCAATCATATGCTAATCAGCTTTGGTTTTCTCCAGCAGGAACGGTTGAGCCTGAACTGTGTGGCCAGGTCCCTTCTGAACACGAATACAAGCAACCCCGGTCGGTTCTGGCCACTTTGGGCCTCGTCAGTAGGTTGCAGTTTGAGTCCTGATGCACAATGGTTATTGGGACCCACATTTGAGCATACCGATCACACTTATGGCATTGCTCTGAGGAATACTAAAAAGTGATGGATGAAATGCCTGAATTGATCTCAGGCACGGATAGTTACTCAGGCTGCATCCCTGTCTCCTTTGGTTTTTTATTATCCAGAGAAGCAAACCCTGGCGGATTGCAAGATTCTCCGGGAGATGTGCTTGAAATATTTAGTTGGTAATTTGTTAGGGCCGTGAAGTTTACCATGTTGAAGGGTTTCCTCCGCTTCCTTCTGCTCTCGCCCGAGAGACCTACTTCCAGTGTTTTTTCCCTTTTGCTTAGAGAGGCGTTGCACAAGGAGGTCCAACAAATTCAGCAAAGGTACCAAAAGAAGGGCGGTCGTTCTCGGTGTACAAACCTATATTATTCTGCTAATGCCTTATCTATAGCTTGGCGGCCTGTTAGTTAAAGTCCATCCGAGTCTAGCATGTAACTGGTGTAACAGATTAGTCCCTCTCATCTGCACAACCAATATAACAATGTGCTTTATGTCCCAATTGGTATATTCCACTGTGTGAAGAAAGCCAGGACATGTAGCTGAGCTTGTTCTAGTACTCTTTTATGTTGTTCTATTTGAGGAAGCATTTTTTAGGTCTGTTTAGTTAGGTACTGTGTCTCTTGCCCCAGAAGGAGGCCTCCAGGCGTGAAACCCCCTCCTGTTAGCGCCCGTTATCTCCTGCAATGCATCTCATGATTCTGCCTCCAATGGACGCCTTAAAGTCTTCTCAGC
This sequence comes from Triturus cristatus, assembly GCF_964204655.1. Lineage (NCBI taxonomy): Eukaryota > Metazoa > Chordata > Amphibia > Caudata > Salamandridae > Triturus > Triturus cristatus. Next base: position 60,476,175 of record NC_140584.1, read on the forward strand.
TTAACAGGGAATCCTACCGAATCCGGATTCATTTCAAAGTGTATTTGTGGGATGCTAACCGACACCACAATATTTTGGACTCTTCCTCGAGGTATGCCATGAAGTCGGTGTCTGTTACTCACCGTGCACTAAAACGCCAACTCTCACGTCTCCCCTCGTGCACATAATCCAGTCCAGAGAGGCAACGGGCCGATAGGGGTTCACGATGGACTGATTCAAGATCCACCCTTGACAATAGAAAGTAAACCATTTTAGAGATGTATTTGTGTGCATGGAAGGGGAGTAAAAGACAAATTCTCTATTGTAAGGTTGAAAATGGCACCATTCGGCTGCTAGCCCAATATAGTGGGCAAAGTCCGACAGGTAGATAAAAGTAGGTATTAGTGACAATTACTTGACCTCTGCACCAGCCTTAAGTTACCCCATCAGAGGATGTAGCTTCTTCTACCATAACCGAGCCACGTCCGGGGTAGCAGGACACAATGCAGGAGTTTGTTATGGTGCAGTGGGGTAACATGGGTTACCTGGTGGGCTATTTCGATTTTAGGTAGTGGTCAGCCTTGACCAGTGTGGGATTTTCCCTGGTTCGGAGCTATCCATGATTGAGTTGGATTCTGGTCCATGGTGGTGTGTTTGTGGTCGCCGTCTGCCCCCTACTGCCTCTTCTTGGGTCTGGGTTCCACCACACCAGTTTGACCTGCGAATCTCCTTCGGATCAAGGCCTCCTCCTAGAACCTTTGCTCAGTCACCCAAAGAAGTTGGATGTATCTTTAAAAGGGACCGTGAACTTCGCCGGATACAGGAGTTTGTATTCGATTTTAATGGCCGTCAGCTTTGGCATTACGTCATTAAAGGTCTTCCTTAACTGCTGCACAAGGCGCCTACAGTCTGAGTAGTTGAATTTGGGTGCTTGTTGAAGCTCTCCGGTTCCTTATGTGTGTCATGAAAGACAAAGTCGGCTCGGGCTTGGGGTGGAGTCTGGGGGACTTGGATGGAGCGTAGAGGGGCGCTGTACCAGGACACTGCCTTCTTTAAATTATTAATAGTGTTTTCGGCCTACCCATTTTGGACCGGAAAAAATAGCCTTGACCGAAAGCTGCTTTTTCGTTGAAACCCCAAACTACTAAAGTTTGCACACTAGATGACAGTATTGCCCTGTTTTTCAAGTATTCGCCGTGAGATTTTATGATGCTATCAGTTAATTGATGTCTTTTAAAATTAGAAAGGCTGTATGGGTTTTGTTTGGGAATTAATTTACGGCCGAGGAGCTCAACCGATTGCTAAACGGTGCTTTTCCAAATGGAAGGTAAGCTGACTAAGTGTGTTAAAGCATTAGGGTGAAGATGTATTTCCTTTCCCTTATCGCAGTTGCCACCTACGTTCTGATATTCGTGGTGGGTATGGGTGGGGCTGAGGATGCAGTGTGTCCCTTGTGAATGAGGCGAGCGCTGATCGTGTGGTGGTGATCATGTGACTCGACCACTCTGGTGCGGATTCTCAGCCTCTTAAGCCCTGGAAGGTGAAGAGGGGGAGGTTCACTGAACTTAACCCGTCTGTTTGGCAGATGTGAAGCATGTTGGGTGAAATTTACTGGTATATACGTCTCCTCTTCTGCATGTATTTCTCTCTCAAATTATTCTCTCTCCTGTTTATGATGTCGCCTCTCGAGGTTGCGGCGTGCCCAGAACTGGTTATGCATGCCATGAAGCAAGTGTTGCATGGCATCTTCTGCAGTACAGTGTTGGCTGGTGGGGATAGGTGGAGGGCACGCGGGGTGCTTTTGGGCAGAAACTCACATTAAATACACTGAAAGGCAAGATAAATAGCTTGAGATTTTTTGGCAGCAAAACCCAAGCCGTGCCCCGTGGAGCTACAGTTGTAACACCATCTCTGATTCCTCTGCGAGCCTGGCCGGCTTCAAAACATGCTCTAAAGCTCCGATTCTTTGTGTAACTTCGTTCTAAAGAGCACTGAACGACCAGTGGCAACGCATGTATGTACCCAACAACTGTGTTCTCGCACGCCAAGTGGAAGAATCTATATGTTGATGGTTGTTCTTTCAACTTTTAAACTGGTTGGAGTTGATGGGCATCATGCAATGCGGAGCCATGCAGAATGTAACATACAAAGGCATACATGAGCAGAGCTTCAAATCAATTGCAACCCAATGCATGGAAACCTCACCTCATACTAGTGGTGGTCCTGCAGCAATACAAATGTTTACATAGAGATTTTGCATATACTTTAAAAATACGGTTTCCAGGAATTTTTTTATGGCTCTGAAATGTATAAGTATTAATAAAAACTGATTTTTAGAAGTTGGGGGGGGGGGGGGGAATGGAAGACACCTAGTGTAATGTATTATGAAAATAGACACTGGGAACAGGAACCCCTATTTATAAAACAGAGGGATAGATGGATGCCCGGGACCTTCGAGCTGATCATATTATCCTGCTTGCTCTCCTCATCCTCCACACCCTCCCAGTGTGTTTTAGTGGAGTCCAATGCTCATCTCAGCGACAGATAAAACACCCTTTAGTTCAGTTATTTGTCCCTTTACCTCTGTGGCTCTTTCTACTGTGTTTCTGAGATCCTGCCTTCGTAAACCACATGTTATCCAACTTTGCTTATTTGTGTTCTAGGAGGTGGCGCTACTATTATCCTATGGTTCGTACTACATCAGTAAAACTGTGCGCATGGACAACATAAATGTCAAAACTGTGCAAGTCTGACTCCACACACACCGTCAGGATATGTTGACCTATTCCTGGCTAGCTCACAAGGCATCATGTGGACCTCTAACCTTACATGGTACTGGATGGTATGCGCAACCTCAGAACGTGACATCTGACTCCCCAAGGAAATGGTAGAAACAGATCCATCCCTTTCATTAGTAACTCATGCATGCCCAAAGGGAGACGCAAGAAATACTCCAATTGGCATTTCAAGCATTTTTTGAAGCAGTACGATTCTTGTGTAAAATACATGTGTTGCAATGAATAATAGAAGGAAACACTACCGAGTAATCAGCGTTTCTAGAATGGTAAAGAAGATGAGTAATTCAACCATTGCGCTGTTACATTGATTATATGCATACATTTACAAACATATCTTTACTTCTACCTAGCACTTCCTAACCTAGTGGGTTTGAGGGGTGCAAATCTGCCAGGATTCCCTATGGTGATCTAACTCCCCAGTTACCTGGTATGTTTAATCTGGGAGTCCGTTCTTGTGCATGGCAGAACATCGACTTTCTCAGGGAGGTAAACAGAATTCAGCTGGGCTGGCATTCCAGCATGGGGCGACCTCGAGAGTGTCTGAAAAGTGCGCCTCTGTTTGAACAAAGGATTGGTGTTTATATACTAAACTTTACCCATTTTAACATGCCGGAGCTCTAGTCAGGCCACCATTATAGATTCTACCCTTGCAGCGCTGTGGCCGAGCGGACAACAGCAAACACCAACATTTTGCGCAGTGAACTTAAGCCTGGTACAAAATCTTCGAGGCCCTGATAATATGCCTATGAAGAAGTGCAAATGTAGGCAAATCCATTTCAAAGAATATTATCCCATGGGGAGGCGCTCGCAAATATGTGTCAAGAGTCAACATTTAAGAAAGATTTCGACTTTAAACATGAACATGTAAAATGGTTGTGTTCCCTCTCTGAGGCCTGTGTAATCACATGACACTATCAGTTGCCTATAGGATCATTGATGTATCTGAAGTCTGTGTGCTGTGCCACTATCTGCAGGGCCCACAGTCAGGTGTCCCTTTCATGAAAGTATTTAGCGAGTCTGGCAGGCTTAGCAAACTCGCTGATCTTGGTTTGTTGAAGTTTTTGACCTGTCTTTGTGTTGGATATTATGAAGGAGAGAAATGGAGTGGGGGAAGAGAAGATGGGTGCAACAGAGGGTGAGCGCACATGGTCAGGTCAGCCTAACTCTCCTCTCCGTGCAGTCCCCACTAATCGATGTTCGGTCAGCAGAGCTCATCTTGGGGAGTGTCTCCTAGTAGCAAAGGTACAGTTCTCCCAGGTGTGGGCAAAGATTGCCTCTCTGGTGGTCAGCACCTCAGCCAGGACATTTTACGCAAGTCTAAATGCAGCTGGACTGACGACAACTGTTTCAGAGAAGATGGCTGCACTTCCTTCGAGGCCGCGTACAGTAAGTCCTTGCTTTTACCTTGACCTTCTGCCTCAGTCACAACTGTCATTCACTAACTGAATGGCAGAGCAGCTCCTCAGTCGTCTCCCTCCAACGACTTGCGCCCCCTGATAGATTGGAGTGGGTAACACTGTCCAATTTCAAGATTCAGCGCCTCCGGGGTCCTCTATACAGCTAGTGCATTTCGGATTCTGTGGCACCACTCAGCAGTGGCCTTGGGTTAGCCCTGGTTCAGCTGGACCAGCATTCCTCTTCCACATATGGACCCCATAACTCAAGTCCATTGCCTCTCCACAGTAGGGCTCTGCGTTTACTGTCTACTTCGGGCAGTTGGTGATCGGCCCCCTCTCTCTGCAGCAGTCTAGCGAGAACAGCTGCTCATCTACAGCATATCGTCACAAGCCGGGCACGTCCACTGCATGATAGCCCCTCCATCTTGGAAGGCTGCACCAACATTCACTACATTTTCAGGTGCGGTTTTCAGCTTTCCGACATATCAGCAAGACTTCATGGATAGCAGCCTCAGTCACATGTGCAGGATGATTTTTGTCGCTGATTTCATAAGCTTGTGCTGGACTCCCAGTAGCCTTGCGGAAACGCTAAAATAACGAATCCTCCATGATGGTCATTAAGACAGCACCTATCCTATTGAATCCAGTTTTAAATACTAGTACCTTTAAACGGTTGTATTTATCCAGATCTCTAGAGAAGCTTGGCTGCACCATTACAGAGCTGCCTCTGACCAGCAACCAGACTCTGAAAGTGTCTCTTGTCGTTAAGACTCTGGATGAAGCACAGCTTCTATGATCAGCCTTTGAAGAAGAGGAGTCTATACTGCTTGGGGCATGGAAAGGTAAGGCCTAATTTGGACAGGAGCAAAGAGCAACAGACTCAACCCTGCTTGGAGATCACACTTTGGAAATCAGCACGTTAGAAGGCATAGTCTTGGGCCCAGTTGCAGTGAATCAAATCGGAGACATCTGCTTTGAGAACAGGTCCTGGACCTTCATGAAACATTCAAGGAGAGTGAGTGTGGGAAGCCTGTATTGCCAAGTTCTTACTCACTGGGTCTTAGGATGTTCACACCAGATAGTTTGTGAGCACTCATTTAAGACCTAATTTTAACTCTGATAGTTTGAAGACTCCATTAGATCCTAACCCCAAATCTCAGTTTCCCAATTGTTTCTCGGTCTTGGTAGCTTATGTATGTACCCTAAGTCACCCGTCTGCCTCTGCTGTCTTTCATATGCAATCGCGACAAGTTCAGCATTGGTTTATCATTTCAGCACTCATGACATCAAGCTACCTTTTAGAATCTCTGACCCTGAGAAATGCTATCAAACTATAGAATGCCTCTTGGATGTCCAGCAGTGACTGTAATATACATAGATGTGCCTCAATACCTCTAAAATGGCGATTTTGTTTGTTGCCGCTAGTGCACCCATTTAGTTGCCATTTGACTGAGCTTCTACAGTGACCCCCACTCTGCCATTACATGTGCTTTCTGATCCCAGTGTGACATTCGATGTGAATCTGTCAGTTATCATTCCACTGAAGCAGTGCCATCTAATCTGCATTTGTTTATCTCCATCCTTGGGCAGAACCTTTCAGCTCCTGCTAAAAATTTCCTTTTACCTTTCATTTGTGTCTTTCCCATTGACCACAGTAATGCTGTTTTCAGAAGCCTACCTGCTAGAATATTGGGTGAGCCCCTAAGGCACTAGATCTATGAGTCCTGCTTCATGTCTGGTATGAAGTGTTGGGCAGATCACTCCAACACTGTCTTATTCAGAATGTCATCTGTTGTATAACAAACATTGCACAGCCGTGCACCTACCTATTGAAGCTGCTGTTCCGTTTGAAACAAATGCTTACATTTGGCCGTGCAGAGTAGACGTCTCTCAGCTCTGCGCAATAAGAAGGCTTCAGCGGCGGTCACTCTTGAGTTTTCCACATATGGAACTCTTCAACACTGACCCTTTGCGGTGAACTTTCAAAAGTGGGAGTAGTGCTTGAAATGCCACATCTTTCGCAATGCACGTGGACTTGTCATTTATTTAATCAACCTGCTAGCTCTTTTCTCCCCCATATCCTACACCCTCCACCATGCGTTTTCGCAGCCCTGCTTCATAGCTCTCACCAGCAGGAGAAATTCTGCATGTACACTCAATATGAAGTAAAAAATTAAGTATGGGTATCAATAGTTATTGTATTTCTCCTACAGAATGTAGCTGTAAATACTAATGTATCTGTACAGATTTATTTTTCCTTGACCAATTTTATCTGGTTTTCCACTGGGACAACCAATTTTTCTATGTTGATAGCTAACAGTCGAAGCATTAAGAAATGTGTTCGTGAAGTCTTAAAATAGAATGCCTTTTAAATCTTACTCCCTCAATTTATTTTACAGAAGTGCTCTTTCTTTCCAAAATCCAAATGTAACTTAATCAGTTAAGGTCAATAAGATTAATAACCAGTGTAAAAAAATCGACCCTTGAAAGAAAATAGTTTATGCTGAAACTAAATATATAGCTCCAGCCTTTGTTCTGGTGCAAGTAATTTCGTGTGGTAAACAGAAAAGTATTCTGATTGACCTTCTGGTGCCTTTATAGAGTAGTTGGGATCAGAAATCATTGGACGGCTTCACCAGATTGTTTTACTGACTGATGTGATTTAAGTTTCACAGTGCAAACCTCACTTCGATTGCAAGTGTACCCTTTTCCCAGGCTACTCCTTATATAATTAAAAAAAAAAATCTACTATTTCTCAAAGCAACACTCGATTCTGAAGAAGGTTAATTTCCCAATGGAGGGGGATGCAGAGGATGTGTGCAGCAAGCTGCTGTGAAAAATATCTCCCATGTTTTTTCCCTTGGTTGGTTGTAGGAACTTGCTCATCGACAGATAAACGGATTGGGAGTCTGTCTGTATAAATGAAACTTAGAGAATCCTCTTTTTTTAATGAGGTTTTTCATGCCAACACTGAATGATCACATCAGATGTACTTCTGATAGATACTTATAACTGCAGTTTCTTCACCTTTAGAGTATCCAGAGTGCCAGACTAGATCCAGAAAATGTTTCTGCACAGCCTCTGCTCGCTGATAGGTGGTGTTAAATAAATGGTGGTAAATGTTGTTAAATAAACATTAGAAGTCCAAGCGGGCCTTGTCCCAGCTCTCCATCTGAGAAGTTGCGAAGATGTCAAGATGCCCTGAGGACTCGCTGCCGGTCCCCTACTGAGGAGCTGTTTCACAGCTGATTCCAGTGCACACAGATTTCGTGCATCAGTAACACCACAACAACTTAAAACATTTAAAGAAGCTGTGCTTTTGCCTTTTCAGCATCTTACCGGCTACCTCTGGCACTCTTCTGGCCCCACTGATCCGTTATGGCCTCCAGTCGGGTTACCGTCACAGATCTGCGCTGGCTGTGCCTCTTGACCCAACTTCAGGTTCATCTCCAACTGTGAACTCAACTAAGTTCCTGGTAGCATAATCCATGCTGGCTCTCTGCCCTATTGATGCCAGAACTGACACCAGCAATGCTGGCGGAGCCCATAAATCTGCCTGACTTTGAGCCTAACTTTGGCTAAAGCCATGTGCGAGTTCAGTTCCTAAGCGCCCAGCCACCATTCATTGTGACTCAAACAAAACTGTACCATTACCTTGAGGCTGTCCTCCAACAACGCTTTGGGTTGGATTCTGACCAGAGCCAACCAAGTTTTGGAGACAGTATGATGACAATTTGTATGTGGACCTGTGGGATGGATACCACCACCCCCATTCCCCCCTAGACATAGGGTTAGATTCCACCTCACTTTGTTCACCATGGTGATTAAAAGGGCGTTGGAAGTCCTGGATTTGCAAACGGCTTTTTCTCAGAGTAAAGACTAATGTCGACATGGAGTTTCTATAAACCAGACAATCCAAATCAGAACCTCTGCTGCCATTTAACATGGCCCCAACTGACCCTTTAATGGGCATTTGGTCCAGTCCTTGCTCTTGCCCACCTGTGAACAGACAAGTGGCACATCACCTTAGTCCAGCTCCATATAACCATGCCTTTCTCACACTGCATCCTACTCCAGAGAGGCTGGTGATGCATGCTTCCACCAGCAGATTTAACCCCAATTCCATCCGTCTGACAGACAGAGGATGGAAGTTTATTGGGAAGAGCATGTTTTGTCTGCTAGCCTCACCCTTAGATCAGTCAAAGTGCCTGTCCTGAATATTTGTTAGGCAGCAAAGCACTATTGCCTTGACAGTCCTGTCCAACGGGTAGGGCATATTTGCAGTTTGGTCCTGCAGGACTTTTTGGTCTGAGCGTCCGACAGACCCACCACCCAGGTAGGTACTGATATTGTATCTATTCTAAAGATAAGGAATCTGCGGTTAGAAGTATCTGTCAGAAGAGCAAGTTACTTACCTTATGTAATTCTCTTTCTCTGGATACTCTATCTAGCCACAGATTACCTACTGCCTCCCACCTCCCTGTTCTGTGAAATGGATCATTTTCTATCGCAAATGGTCCCTCGTGTGAGATCTACGTGCTGGCACAGTTGATTACTTTTCAGAAAGAAACTGATGTCTGTGTGCTTGGATGACTACTGTACAGCGCTTCCGTTGTCATTTCCAGGGCGGAGTACTGACAACCCTGAGTCACATGATGTCTCTTATCGGCATGCAGGAATTGTGCTGAAAATTCTTCTAGATCCAGTTTCTTGCCTATGGATATTCTAAAGTTGAGGAATCTGCTGTTAGAGTGTCCACCAGAAAGAGTGTCACAGAAGGTAAGTAACTGGTTCTTCTCTCCCACTGTTCTCAAAGCAATGTCATGCTTTTCACGTTTACTTAAAAGTTTCTACCTTTTAACACGTCTATTGCTGGCTCCACATTCGAAAAATCTATTCAGCTCACTTTCTACCATGCAAGTGCCCTGATTAATGTTCAAGTTAACAACAATGTGATCTGCTGAAACAGCCTTGCTCTCAGCCTACCCAATTACTCCTTCTAACCCTTTGAAAGCGTCGTAAATGCTGCCATGTTAATCCTGGTTTTCCTTCCCAAAATCCACTCTCATATTTTAAGCAACATATCATAATTGTGTGTGGAAGTTGTGAACCCTTATCGACTGGCAGCCTATCACAGTCCTTTTTGTTTATCACTTCCTCTCCTTGTAGGTACCAATGAAGTGATGAGGATGATTGTAGCCCGACACCTCTTGCAAGACTGAAGCTCACAACCAGGAGCAGATCTTTCATTGCTTCAGACTCTTCCATCTCTACAAGGAAGCTTTACTCTTTTTAACACCACTTTGTGCCCAGGCAGCACAACATTATCTCGTGGGCATCCTTCTCTAGTGTCCCATTTGGCTACAACTGAACCATGACGACCTCCCCTTACTAGGCTGCAAGGGCCCGGCTCTGTTATCTCTTCTCTTTTGGTGTTCTTTTTGGGCTCTGCTATCCTGTTCTGTGGATCCGGTGTTGCTCTCCCAGTGGGACCGAGCACTCCACTTACAGTAAGCAAGGAATGGAAATCTTTATTTTGGGAGGATATGTATGTCCGTTATTCCAGTGACACCTTATTTCTTCTTTGAAACATCTCATTGGACTTCTAGGGGCGCTGAATGAATTCCTAGCTCAGAGGATTGACCCCATATGGTACAGTGGAAGGACATTGGTGGAGGAATGCTGAACTTTAACCTGCGTATGGTGCGTTTTGCTAAAGCACTGATGTGGCAAATTCAGCTAATTGTATGGCCACTCGTGTTTTTTCTTTCTTTTGTAGACCTTGATTTGGAATAGTGACTAGTCCCTGAACAGTCAGGCACTTCTGATTGTGCTCACTTCTACGTGTACTAATTGTTCTGGATCATTGAGGGCAAGTTTGGCGATCCCAGGAGATCCAAGAGACACTGAAAATAGGAATGGGATGATGTTTAATTTAAATCATGATTGGAGTTTTCTGCTTTAAGACAACGGCCTCCTCTTCACAAAGAGAAAAAACTCTTTCGAAAGATTATTTCCTTGCACTGATCTTCACAATCGTGTTTAGACTGTTACACCCCGCTATTGAAAGGGGAACAATTCAGGATCAGGAATAAAGACTTGAGCTTCATTTGTGTCTTAGTGTGCCTCAGCGTTGTGCTGCCTGAGTAATGTTGTTTATCCACTGCTTAATCTGCTCCCTCAGTTATTCATCCTCCTGTATGTTGCACGTTTGAAGGATATCTTTGAACCTTTGGCACTCATGGCTAAAAGCGTGAGACTACATGGTAATGTGCGAGTCCGGTGTTGCGGAAGTGAAGGAAAACAACGTGATGTGGGAAAGGTGGGAAGGAGTGTGACATCAGTGAAGCTGTAGGACATTGATTACCAACGAGGTAAGTTATACCAAAACTGCCTGCAGGGTGTGCATTAGGTGAGCAATGTCTGACTCAGTTAGAAGTCATTGTAAAGTGTGATCGGAGTAGGAGCTCTACTCCTCTGTGTGGGCTGTGGTGATGACATGTGCATGTCTAAATCCCTTTACAAAATCTGCATACTCTTAAAATGTATTCTTATCCCAGCACTCAATGTGCACATGGGAGACTTCAAATATTGTCTGTGCAGGCACCTACGTGCTTTTTCAGTATCGCCACTAGGGTGGGTGGGTATCACCGATGCGTTCATAAGCGCCCTTTCAAGATAAACAACTATAGAGGGATAGTATTTACGCTTATAAGGATCTATTGACTCAGCGGGAAGAAAAAGGAAAAAAGCATTTGCAATGCAATAGGTCTCGGATTTGTGAGTGTTTGAGCTATTGACATTGTAAATGACAATGTCTTTTATTTATGTTTTGAAAATTTGCAAGCAGTGCGTAAATACGCACTTAGTATACTATCCAGCTTCCAGATGAGAACGACCGATGCCGACACAGGGGATACACAAAAACGAAAGTATATATCGAATCACGAATGTATACACGGACGGGACAAGTATTTTTATTCTGGGTCAGTGTCTCCAATACCTGCTCAAAAATATCTATAAATCAGTTTTTAACACAACTTTCGTGTTACAGCTTATATCTGTAGTGAAAATGAAGGCATGAAAGTACAGTATCGCTAGAAAGTGTTATCTTCGAGTACAAGACAGTAGAAACAGGAATCGCTTCAGACAGTAATAAGTTGCAGGCTGAAGCCACTAAAATCAGCTCTGTCAAAAGTCACATCCAAAGAAACCGATCCGATGTTTTTTTTGTTTTTTTAAAGCACCTTGTGGTCGTCCACTGTGTTTCTGGGAGCTCTGGCAAGCTAGCTGTTGTGCACTCGACCTTCTGCCAATATTCATATACACATATGGGGGTGGTTGACCCTTCCACAAACTTAGCAGAAAGTCCAGTGGGTTTAATAATGTGCCAGGCATCCTTGAAGTTCAGACGCACTCGCAAGGCTGGTGCAGTTTCTTCTAGTTAACCAGGTCCAATAACAAACATTTCCTCCTCCTCATGATGAGCTCTGTCACTAGCTTTTTTCTCACCACAGGCTGCCACCCGAGAAGGCCAACACATGACAGGGCTGCCAACATTTTACCAGCATGGTCATAGTTCATGTCACTGCCAATTAAACAAGTAAACGATAAAGCGTGGTGCCCTAAAGTATGTTTTCAGGCGGGCTGCGCAAAAATCGGCTCGCAACCGACCCCTAGTTTGGGAAACAATGTGCTAGAGGTCAGTTGTGAATACACAGAACAATTCCTAACATTACGCTGTTTGCGACAACTAACTTAGACCTATTTTGAACATTAGGCTTTGCGCATTGGTAAATGCTTTAAGGATTATTGCTTTTAAACTTGGGATTTGATTCTGTGACTGAAAGAAAGAATTTTTATGTCAAGATAATGTTGCACAGGATATATATATATATATAATATATATGATTGTGCTTAAAGTACTAAGATTTCTTAGCAAGTGATAAATGAATTGCTAATGGTAGGCACCAGAGAATATTAATGTATCATGATTAGAGTCCCAGAATGTAGCAGGAGGAAGAAAGGGTTTAAATAAGCAGAAGAGCTGACAAATGAAACAATTCCTTCTGCAGGCAGCGCAGTGTCGACAGGGTTGTTAAAATTAGAGTCTGGTTCCAGCGACTTTGGGGAACCTTTCTGCGCCCTCGTCCAGCTTGCACGTCTGCCCGTCTCTTTATTTAAAAAAAATAATTACTTGCTTTATCATCGGATGCTTTGGGGAACTATGTGATTTAAATGAAGTAAAGACAAATCAAACAAAACGCGGAATATAGTTACGGGAAAGCAAAGCATAAACAGTGAGCAGTGCGTGGGTTTATAAGCCTAGTGCAAACCAGAAGCAGAACAGACCACCAGCAACAAACATGTTACATACAGATGGTGGAAGCTGCTGCCACCGGACCGTGTTGGAATCTAATCCAGCGGTCTGCAGATGGAACATAGTACTGAACTGGAGACTAGAATTGCACCATAAAAATGCTTGAGAGCGAGGTCAAAGGGAGTACTGTAGCAGGAACATCCCTTCAGATGTTGTGTATGCGGGCCTGAAGTGCGTGGCACTGACGGAAGAAAGAGCAAATCTTATCTAGGCTATATGAACGTTATGCCTCTGGACTTACTTAGAAATGCTTCAGAGGGGTGGATACCGTGGAATCCATCATCATCCACTACATGCTGTGTCGCATCAAGTGCGGCCGGAACCATGGGAGTCTCCTTCCTTCTCTCTGATAGAGGCCTCCTATACAACGTGACCCTGTCGGCGATAATGGGGAGCACTGGTCTGTGCGATCAGGAGCATGTTCCAGCAGCTAAGGTATGATAATTATGGCATTGTGTCCTTTATCATACCTCGCAGTGTCACGGGACATAGATGTGAAACGGTGGTATCAAAATGAGCACCATGTATAAAAAAAACAGAATTAATGATGGGCGGGCGGCCGGCCGGCCATATTGGAGTAAACCAGTTTTATGGACAAACAAGCGTGAGCCTCGTGACTGATTGGAAGGGAAGGGGGGAGCAGATAAAGGGGGACGGAGGTGGTAAAATACACAATAATGAAAGCAAAAAAAAACCTGTGCTTGTGAAACAGAGACCGCACTGATTAAGTATCTTCACTAATATCACCAAGCCCAATCCCCCTTAAAAGGAAGCCCAAAACCAACCAAACGTCTTGCCAAAGGAAGCCCAACTGATGATCCACATCCAAAATTGCAAAAAAAGGTTGAAAATACTACACGCAATGGGCCATAAGGCGGCAGTAACACAACTGTGGCTTTAGGAGGCAGTGGGATAAAGAATGCTATATTTAAATGTAAGCAGCTAGGATGCTGAAGCTGAACACAGACAAACAATAACAGAGCAAGAAAAAAATAGTTCCTCTAAGAACAGATGAAGAACGATAGCGGAATGAGACAGTACTAAGTCCCTGCTCTGTGGGAGGAACAGAAGAGAGAAAGGAGGAACAAAGAGGCAGGACTGTCCACTAGCAAGCAGGGATTTTTAAAGGACACTGACAAATCAAAAGCAATTATAAAAAAGGGGATGGACTTGATTCACACAGACTGATTACAGCAGGTCTCGGAAGAGACAGCTGCGCTGTCTAGCTCGACCTAGAAAGGGGCTGGAAAGAAGGTTGGAGATTTAGAGGATTTGGCACTGCTTGATATTGATGGATTTTTCAGTGCATCTGTTTTATTGGAGAATGGTGAAGATATGGGACAATGACGTGAAAATTGTGAAAGGAGCAAGATAGTTTGGCGTTGTGATTGAGTGGTAAAAATACTCTCTTGGAATCTAAATTATTTTAACAATTGAAGGAAGAGGAATGTTGTATATATAAACACGTAATGCCAACTGATGCTGGTTTTTATTACTTTTCAAGACATAATTGATTTGAAAGAATCAGAACAGTGGGTTGCAATAAGGTTAATATCCATGACTTAGCTGCTATGAAAGGGATGTCTAGCCTGTTGGTTAAACGTTCTTTTAAATGGATCCATTAATTCACAATTAGACTAGACTGATAACCACATCACCTGCTTTTAGGCGCACTTTGGCACTTACATCTTCATTTTGCTTTGACTACCTCTATATGTATGAAGTTTTAATCTCAATACCTCCAAAAATGGGTCTTTTTACGCCGAGCACGTAAATTAGGCTCCTAAGAACCTCTGCAAAATTAACCACTTGAAGCTGGATCGACATCCTTTAGGCTCACTTTGAAGTGATCCTAATATACATAGGGGCAACTAGAGATTTACATACACAGACTGTCATAGGTAGCCCTTCAGGTTCTGATTTCTTACATTTCTGAAACCTTAAAAATGTATGATTCTTGGATGAAATGCTTCAGCTGTGCTTGGTGCAGTGACGGCTGCTTTAATTAATCTTTTCCCAGTTAGAAGATGAGGAATGTATTGAACTATATATTGTGTAAATGACATTTCCTCCTCCAGGACTTGGTAGAACACCTTGACAAGGTAGAAGGAGAGCAAGAAAAATGCGGACCTAGTGATGCCCAAACCTACCCACCGCATCCAAGATGGTAGGAGTCAAGGAGAATACGAACACAGAAGACGGGTTTGTGGTGGATATAGGTGTACATTTGAAGAGGCCCTTTTGGGGATGCACAGATTATTGATTGTGAGATACTGAGACTTGGGTAGTAATGTCCACTTTCAAATGCATGTACCTTCCACATAGAGCCTTTGGTGCCCGTAATCACGAAGAGAAAATATACTTTTTGTTTTAACCTTGTTTTTATTTCAGAATTGCACAGTCATCAGAATACATCATGCGCACGTGGTTACAATATACAAGAATGATGTAAAAAATGCACTTCATACATTTAAGTACCAGCACCGACCCAGAGAGTAACTCGGGAGTAGGTCCGCAGTCAACATCGTATAGTACATTTCTGCGTGCCGGATATACTGCACAATTCCAATGGAATAAAACAAGTTCAATAATAACAAAAAACAGAATACAGAACAAAAGGTCTGGCAGCAATTGACGGTGGCGACATATCTTAAACATTTTCGAGTCATATAGACGGTTTCGAATATATTCTAGAATCCACTTCCCTCACCTCCTGAAATGGGCCCACTGCTCACTGAGTTACAAAACTACCGGGCTATAATATGAAGCATCTGATCGGGTTAGCAACTATCCATTGACATAGGCATGGAGTATTCCCAATATCGGAAGCAACTACATAGGGGACCTCAACTCTGCTCCTTGGAGGCCCTCTAGGGTGATGGCCTGTTAGGAGGCCCTCTAGGGTGATGGCCTGTTCCAGTACAGTCTCAAGGTATGAGTCGCCACTCTAGGCACTCATTCCCAAACCACTCACCCCAGTCTGTACCATTTATTCGACCAAGGAATCTGCCTCCTGAGTTGTAGTTTGTGTAGCAGAGGTCCTCTATGTGTCTGGTCTGCCATAACCCTGTTTGGCTGCTCAGCCGATTGTAAGCTCTCCAACATGTCCCCCCAAGTCTCCTGTGAAGACCTGAGGCTTCGTAGGATGGAGCCTGCCAATATCCTCGGGAGCGAAGAATGAGCCTTTCCTCTCCCCAGATACAACTCGCCTCTTGCCTATTACACTAGCAAGAACAGGGAGCTCTATCCGAGGAGCGAAGAGACAGGAATGAGCCACCTGGAGGGTTCTGTGGGGGGGGGAACAGGAGGTGACAAACGTGAACCTGCAGCAAAGGAGACAAATAACAAGGTACAGATTAGGACATGTGTCTTCTATTTCAAGTGGGCTAAACCTCATATGAGAACAGGTAACCTTGTGTACCTTCACACTTACACAGGATATTTATACCAGTAGTTCTAAAGGAGCTCCATAATCGCCTTGAGCAGAATCCAGGAGGGTTAGCATCCGTAATTCATCAGGATATGGAATTCCCAGATTATTAAGTAAAAAAGAAAGTCAAACTGATATCCATCATACTCTCACTGAGAGAAACAGGTTCGTGTCTCTGACTCTTCTGTAATGACGCTTGATAAAGTTCAACATGCACCTACTTGAGTTCAATTAGGCCAAAGAGATTAAAGACCGGGGCGTCTCTTCTCTTCTTTATGTCTAGAGCGTCACAGTTTGTTCCCCCACAGTGCAGTGTTCAACACCCAGGATATGTTTATCGCGTGTGAGCGTCTTTAGTAAACGGTTGCTATTTTCGTCATAGCAAGCTCCAGAGATGTGGCGATGAAAGCAATAAAAAAATAAAAAAAAATAAAGGGGCATCCAATTACCTCAGTTCTCCGGTGTCCATTGGAAGCCGTAGAGCAGCGAACTCTTCCTTGCGTCCGTGAAGGAAAGCACACCGATGTTTCTGACGCGTGCTCACTCTATGGGACGGAGTTCCATACAGCTGATGTCCTGAACGCTACGGCGCTTTCTCACAGCCAGGATAGCGAGTTGAAAATAAAGACTGCACAGCGCTTCCTCGCGCTAACAACAGGAGTTCCAAACAGCTGATTTCCTGAACGCTACGGAGCTTTCCAACATCCAGGATAGCAAGTGGACAAAAGAATGCACAGCGCTTCCTCGCGCTAACAACAGGAGTTTCAACAAGTAGCCGTCCCAGCGCTACCTCGCGCTACGGCAAAACAAGGATAGGTTTAACAGGAACCAACAATTAGCGCGTCCTCGCGCTTGAAGAGGGAAGTTCAAATCAAACTCAGCAGGCATTAAATCAGCAACACCAGCAGGGATTTCACACAGCGTCCTCTCGACGGGAGAAAGCAACAGAACGTTCACATGGTAAGGTGTGGCCCAATTACCAGGAAGCAAAGCCAAGCACCTGGGAGAAGTTCCTGCTTGCTTATATGCTGTTCAAGTCAGCTGATAGCGTCCCATTGCAATGTGGGAAGGTACACAAGTCAACTACCCTCAGGTTGCATTATGGGACATGTAGTTCACGATTACAAGCGTAACCATCCCTGTAACAAGACCATATCCTAACATCTCCTACTCGCATTCTGCGTTTTATCTGTACAAATGAAGCGGAATATAATTTTGTGAAAAAGATGTAAAGTTTTTACTAGGCACAAGCCAATTTGTGAAGGCATAGGATCATAACATAGAAAATAATATTGAGAGCAGTGAACTGTTTTGAAGTTGTTTGTGCACTAATCTAGGGACATCTGAAGTGGTGACGATGAAGGAAAGATGGTGTTCCACTGGACATCTTGTTTAAAAGTGAGGTATAAAAGGATTCAAAGTCTCTATTTTGTATATCCAAAGTCTCTATTTTGTAAATCCAATGGAGAGTTGTGAAAAAAATGTGTGAAAGGTATGAAGGGAGAAGGGATATTCAGTTATTTCAGTTAGGAAGAACTCTCACATTGAATAATCTGATAATGGAGCAAGAGTGAAATTTTCTCAAAAAGGTTGCTGCATGTACAAGTTGCCACTATTTAATTAATTTGGAAGCTAAGGCTGGTTTGCATGCTTTGAGCTCTTTCTAACGACCGTAAGGAAATGTTAAGTCATCCAGCCCAGATTTTAGAAATATTGTTGGTGCATGTTTTTAAGGGATTTGAATAGACTATACATTGTTTTGTATGAAAAGGCTTTTCGATGCAATGTATTTGTCAAGGATTTTAGTGCAGGGTGTGATGTTGCATCTTCAGTGAGAGCCAGATAATGACAGACTGTGGCTAGCAGCTTGCAAGTGCAATAGGTGAAGGGAGCTAATGACGAGATTTGAGTCAGCTGCAAGAACAGAACTAAATGGGGAGATGGACAGGCTGGCAAAAGGATAATCTGTGACCATACATGGTCCCTGGCAAAATTGAAGAGTAAACACAGGGCAGGTCTTAAAAATCAGATGAGGAGGCGAAGCTTAGCCGCTCCTAAGATGGCTGCTCTTTGATCCGCCAGACCTGTGCCTTACCGAGGACTGGTTAGAGAGCGGTCCTTGCCATGCTGACTGATTCTCACGTAACTTGAAGCTAAACTGCATTGATGGACCCAGTGCAAACGCCATTTCAGGTCTCCTAATGCCCTCACTCATGGGTTAGGTACATGCTGCCATAGTACCCACCGTAGAAGTTTTCTGAATTTCTTCTTCTGATTAGGAGACGATTGTTGGAGGATTACCAGACTCATTAGTACTGCAATACTCAAGGCAGTGTCCCAAATCAAGGCTAAATGACTTTCAGGCATGCACCCCGTGAAGCTGTTACACTGTGATCATGCTCTAGCTTCATGACCTGACAAATAGCTAGAGCTGTTTATCAGCCAGACCTTGTTTGCACTTTACGTACGCTAGGCTAGGACTTTTAATTCTGTTCATTCAGACTCGCTCCCCATAGTCTGCCTAACTGTATGATGCATGGGCAGACCTGACGCACCCTTGTGCGCTCTGTCTACTCAGATGAATGCTATTATTTTGTTCTTTGTATACTGTAACCTAGCAGCGCCTACTGGTGTCATGTTAACTTGTGTGGAATTACTGAGCATTCCAACTTCACGACTTCTGCGAAACCAGCTTGACAGCTCCTCTTTACTGAAGCAGTATCTGGTGGCAGAAGACAAGCTGCAGGCCCAGTCCCCCAACATGCCAGATGTCACTCTTGAATTCACCCTGAAGGAAATATCCATTATTGGAACTACGGTTAGCACAAAGATGCCCAAGGTAACAGGGCTGTGTGACTTGAAGCTCATGGAACAGGGCTGTTCCTGGTGAACCACCCTCCAGCCACCCCATTCACCAACAATCCTACTATTAACCACACAATCAACTGACAATCTTGGGAGCTGTCGCTACCATGCATCCATCGAGGGACTCCATTCCCCATTATCAAACTGAAAAAATCTGATTCTCTGTGTTTCGTCCAAAATCAAGATGGTGGTGTCCTGTTGATTACGAAGTGACAAGGTATGTGCTCCTATCTGGCGAGGAGAGGGGAGCAAGGCGAGCAAGCAGAGACAAATAGGCCAACTCCAGCAGCTGGTGGAGATCAGTTTAAAGGACAGAGATTCCCAACAGAGGCTGCAGAAGACCCAGTGTGGGATGCTGGGAATGTACTAGTGACACCCCAGTTGGAAAATTAGGTTGGTGTGGAAAATGGACAAACAGTCCGGATTAGGTGATGACTTCATGTTTATTTGGGAGCCCTTTTCTTTTTCTTCCTTCCCTGCACCCACTGCCAGTGGCAACTCAGGCTGGAGGTAGTCAACTTAGATGTCATTTTTCGTAGGCTAACCGTGTGTGTTTTTTTCCCGAAGCCACAGACTGCCTGATGATCAAGGATATCACTACTGGGTGCTGAGAAGAAGCGTGGGCGGCGGCATAACTCCCAGCCTAAAAGGGGCATAGAAGCGCTCCACAAAGAGATACAAAGGCGGTTCCTGCATTGCTGGAGACTGATCCCTAGAGGAGAGAGTGAGGCAGTAGGAGTTTTCCATTTTCAAAGCATCATCTAAGAAAGTCATAGTTATGCAAACAAGGGTTCTCATTTTAAAGCAAGAAATAAATGTGACTGGTAAATGAGATGCGACTGTTGGACAGAAAGCCAACAAGTGCCACTGCATCCGAGAGCAGCAAATTTCTTGGCGGTATGAAAGAAGGTCTAGGTATGAGCACTGGGCCACCCAGGACAGCAAATTATTGAGCGGGCTTAGTGCTTGCGTCTAAGCAGTAAACACTGGAAGAGGAGTAATTGCATAGAGCATGGGCAAACCCAGAACGACTAAATGACAAGGGTTAGGAGGCCTAACCTACAGAGCAGACTGGCAGCTGCCCATTGCGTAAAGGCTGCAGCAAACAGAACTGCACAAGATAAACTACACAAGATTATAAAACCAATAGTGACCACCAGGGCATTTATCAAAATAAAATTAATTCAGCAGCAGTGGACAAGGGCTTGCCCAGGGAGGTCCGGCACAACTTAGTGGACAGAGTTAAGGAAATAGAGAATAATTGAAAATCCTTAAGCCCTTTTAAAGCAGACCTACAGTGCTTTCATTTAACTGACAGAGAGGGTATGATGCGTGTAATGCAGGGTCAAGGATGGAGATGGTTGCTCTCGTCGTAGTCTCAAAAGTATTGTAGGCCTGACTGAGAATGTGGAAGGACAATATGCAGTCATGTTTAAGGAAAGATAGCTGCAACAAATGGTGGTGCCACAGAGACTGTCTAATTTTTGCATGGTCGAAAGGGTGCACATGGTGGATGTGGCTTAGCCCCTGCTGGAGTCTCCTACATGACCCATGGTAGTGTGCATATTAAACTATATGGTTTGTGAGACACTATTCCAACGTGCTAGAACAGTATGGCATTACACAGTGTGATAAATACTCTTTCCAACTTACACATCTGCCATAAAGCAGCGTAGGACTTCGTTCTTGGGACTGGAATGCCAACTGAGGGAGGCAGAGCTGAGGGACACACTGTTTTTCCTGTGTACCGCCAAGTCATAGCTGATTACAAATTCAATTTTTCACTGATCAAGAAGAGGTGTTGAGATGGGCTAGTGAGCATGGTTTGGGAGGTGGAACAGAGCTACCACTGAAGGCCAAATAACTCTTGGGATAACTGATTCTGAGAGAGAATCAACAGGATCTGATTCAGCCGGAACAGCACCCTCAAAGGATGAAAAAGGTAAGCTGGTGTTCACTCCAAGGGCAGCGGACAAACTGATTTAACATCGGCAAAGCAGAGAACAACCCTGGGGAAACTAGCATTCCTGGTTGCAATGATTACAAATGGACTCTTAAACAGCTGAGCGCAAGGATGTGTGGTGATGTATAGCTTGATGTATGGCTAGTGGGGAGACTCTGTCGGTAAGATTAGACTCCCTCCCTTTTCCCCCCTTATGCACAATGAGCACAAGTGGAAGATTGTGTTTGTTTGTTGGTCAGACGACTGGTGACCTACTGCCCAGGGGAGTGCTGGGAGGGGTTTGATTGGTGGCTAGGCCAAAAGTGATACCTACTGAGCAGGATGGCACTGTAACATAAATATATATTCAGGACTTGGAATGTTCATGGTCTGAACAATGTTGTCGGGAGGTACGCAATTCATTCACATCTCAAAGGAAGGGAGAGTACATGTGGTGCTTTTGTGCTTTTGGAGAGGAGTTGGCCTAACGGCTAGGGCGGTCGACCTCGAAATTGGGGAACTGGGTTCGAGTCTCTGCAACGTTTCTGAACATCCTGTGATTCTGGGCAAATCATTTAATCTCTCCGTGCCTAACAAAAAAAATGAATGTGTCCTCATGTAACGCAACTGGTGCTATGTAAAGTGCTCTGATACCCAATACCTTCGGGTCAAGTTCGCGCTATATAAAACTCTGTAAAATAAAAAATAAAAGTTTTTGTATAAGACTCATTCATTGCGTTTATCCATTGTTTCTTTGCTGAGGTCAGACCGGACAAAAAATGAAAGCTCCCCTAAGGTTATTGGGGCGTTGGGCCGTGCTCTCTGCCAAACCGCTTGACGTAGTAAAAAATTTCCAAAACAAATTATGAAAGGACGTGGGTACTGATTATCCCTATTTCTCATAGCCAGAGGAAGACGGTGTGCGCATTGAATTTGAGAATCCCAATCCCAGTCTACAAGATCCGGAAAAGCTTTCTGCAATAATCCAACAAGATAGGCCCTCGGATCAGAACCCTCATAGCCCTCCGGTATCCCAAAAAGTCTCAGATTGGAGCGTCTTTGTCGATTTTCCAAATCTTCTACCTTCGAGCGCAGTGTCAGCAGCTGAGTATCGTGCCGCTCGACTGCAACAGTCATATTTGTATTTGACTCTTCAATCTCTACAACTCGTTCTTGGAATCCAGCAATATCTTGAGATATCCCCCCCCAGTTTAGCGGCGAGTTCTTGCAGTGAGGTTCGCATTTTGTTGTTGTCTTCCCTCAATTGAATGTAATGTTCCTTGGCTTCAGCTCGTTGATCGTTCAATAGCTGGAGAATAGTATCTACTGAGGAGGAATCAGACAGCGCCTGACCGTGTCTCTTTTTTGGGAAACATGAGGGATCCATTTGGGGTGAAGAGAGAGTGTTTGCAGTCGGAATAGAGCTCTTGATAGGATGGGGTAAAGTGTAGCCTATTGAAGCAGGAGTTGTAGTTGCAATGAACTGCAGGGTTGTATCTGTGCCCGTTGGAGAATCACCCACATGTGCTTGAGTCAGTGGTGGTTCTTGAGAAGTTGAGCCATCTGATGAAAGGCTAAGCGAAACGTCATTTTCTGCTGTTACTATGACAGGATTATCTGGGGAGGAAAGGGTTTCTATTACAAGAGTAGGTTCGATTGTGCTTGCCCCTGATAGTCTCTTCGTCATATTTTTAACTATACTTTTGGCTTCCATCCACTTTCTTAATGGGCTTTTATCCACATGTATCTTCTTTAGATTCTGAGTGCTGTTTGTGAGAGATCGATTTGGTATAATGGTTTTAGGTCCTCTTTTAGCCCGAGACTTAATTTTAAGTTTTCGGCCTCTTCCTGCTTGAGGTTTTGTCTTGGAGTCCGTGTCCGTGTAGAGGCCATCCGTTTGGCTCTTGCCAGCCTCATCTTCAGACCTGGTCTCATCTTCTATTCGGAGCTTGGTATCCAGGCCCACAAGAGCGTCTGGCTCCGTGTGATTGTAAGGTTTCGTAGATTCAGTAACAAGTGTTTCTACCACGGATATCCCTGTATCCTGCGGTGAGCCTTGTGAGCTACCAGTGAGCTCTGCAGTGGGTGGTGAATCCAAGAGACCGGGGTATGTCCCCAAAGAAAACGGTATCGTGACCGAGTTTAGATCGGGGTCAGGGGAAGAGGTTTCTAAAGCTCGCGCTGTAGCAGCATCTACATGTTCCCTTGTAGAATCAGTAGAGATCGTTTGGTGCCTTATAGGGGTAGTACAAGTGAAGGTTTTTGTTTGTTTTAGTTGTTTAATCCCCTGTAAGTTACAAGTTTTTACCCCCTCCCCGCTATTCGCAGAAGTTTTGGAGGTGTTCTGAGTAGTAGACTCTGAGTTCGATAAGGAACTATTTGTCTTGCCTCCTGATAGCGCTCCCTCTCCCCCTCTTACTGGAGATTTGGTTGCCTTTAAAGTGGATAAGCCTCCGTCAGGTCCTTTGCGGAGTGAATCAGCAAGTAGTGTCGGAGGTCTCAGTACTTGCTTGCTTACACTCCCTTTCTCCTGCTGCAAAGATTCCGTTTCAGCCCTCGCTGCCTCCATGAGAGGGCGTCCGTTACTCTTTGGCACAGGTTCGTCAGCGCTAATTGAGGTGTCGGAGAGCTCAGCTGTTGTTGCTCCGTTCGTTCGTGCATTTCCTGCTGGGAGAGCCGCGGGTCTTATCGATTGTTTGTTGTGCCGAGTTGCTCGCTGTGGGTTCTTCGGAGACATCCTCAGCAGCCAGGTAAGAGAGGTGGATAGGGAAACTGTGCGGATGCTATAACTTAGCCAACTGATCCCCGGGCTGCTTAAAAGTCCTTGTGAAATATGTCGGAAAAACCGAATAGCCCTCGGGAGCTTTAACATTAGTGAAAGTTATCACCAGCTTCCTCTGGCTCCACCACCGTGCCGTTGTATTGATGTATCCCACTGCAGGTTTAGTCAGATTCTTTCATCAGGGGAGCCTCGTAGTTTGCTCGTAGTCGTAGTCGCTGAAAGCTCTTTTATTCATTACACCCTGGCAGAAATGCCGTCCATTAGTATCATTACGACCGTTTTCGCCGAGGAGAGTGGAATAGGGAGAAACCTCCAGACGAACTGCTCAGTTCAGATCCTCATCTTGGATCCGCTGGCAGTTCCGCAAATTGATTGACCCCATCAAATCTAGTGGCGGCCAGGCGTACCTGCAGGAGCCGGCCCGCCTTAAGGTCATTAAGAACGGGCGTACTCATTTTTTCAATGATGTCAAGGAAGCGGAGCCATATATTTCTAGCTCTAGCACAGGCACAAGCAAGATTTAGTTTTGGCATATTAAATATAGACCAGGCGCAAATTTTTCTTCTGTATGGGAGGTTGGAGTCGGGGGGCTCCTCTGGATGATCTGCTATATGCACTGCCCTTTCCATCGGCAGTTGTAACTCTAGGGTGGTTCTTCCCCGGTCTGGGGACGGAACCTGGGTGGATGGGGGAGGGGAGGGCGGGGGGCTTCGGGGGGGGGTTAAAATCACAAAAAAAATGTTTACAGGCTGATCGTGTGAATTGTTTTGTGTATATATTAGCTCTAATTTTTCGATACATATTTATAAGCAACTGGGAATGCATAAAGACAATTGTTATCAGGGCTAAATTCCTAATTATCTACAAATGCATGAAATAAAGCTTTTGGCCTGGAATGTAGCCGGGCTTAACAGTAGAAATAAAAGATTATTGATCTCAGCAGAACTTAAATTACATAATCCTCACATTGCCCTTCTCTCAGAAACACATATTGTCGGGAAGGACAAAAAAACACTTAACCAATTAGGCTATGACACTGTGGTCTGTTCTACTTTTGAGCATCCCATAAGAGGGGTCGCGATTTTAAAGGATAAACGATTTAGGATTGAAATACTACAGACTTTCTCTAGCAAAGATGGCAGATGGGCAGCTGCTCAGTTTAGTTATGAGAACTATAAATATGTACTATGTGTAGTGTATGGTTCTAACAAGGATGAACCGATGATCTTTGATCAACTGAGTACTAAATGTCTGGATTGGGAGGGAGAACTTATTATTATGGGGGACTTTAATTGCATCATGAATTATAAAATAGACACAACTAGCTCTGGCAGCTTTCAAAGGATGCGCAAAACCAGGTCGTCCATTCATGAAATATGTCGTATACACAATATTAAAGACGCTTGGCGCTATCTAAATCCAAATCTACCAGGATATACATATTACTCTGCGCCCCATAAATCGTGTTCAAGATTGGATTTAGCATTAGCTAGTGATTATTTATTAAAATTTAGCACTATGGAAATCTGCCCCCGAATCTCATCAGACCATAATGCAATAATTTTGGTTATTGCCACTCCACATAGGAGGACCCCGCCTAGACCATTCTCCTTCCCCAGGTATTTAGTCACAGACACTCAATATCTGACTCAGCTTAAACTACATTTGATCGAATTTCTGGAAATTAATATCAATACAGCTATATGTATTACGGTCTGGGACGCCTGTAAGGCGAGCATCAGGGGTTTTACTCAAGCTTATCTGATTAGACAAAACTCCGAACGCAAAAAGCACAATGCCCAGATAGTCTCCGAAATAACGATTCAAGAAGAATTGCTGGCTTCCGCAATTCGATTAAAATCAACAACAATTACAGAAATAGGTCTCAAACTCACCTTACTTAAAAACAAGGCTAAAACTAAATTCATTCAGAAGAGCAGCGCAAATATTCATAAATGTAAAATAACACAATATGAGGGTGGGGACAAAATTGGCAAAATCCTGGCCTACAAAGTTGCTGAGGATAGAGCTCGAACACTGATTACCAACATTCGGGGCAGCGGTAACAAAATGTACAATCAACCGACGGATATAGTAGAACAATTTGCAGACTATTATAGAACACTATATACTCCAGAAAGCACACCTAAGTTAGAAACAATACGGGACTATCTGGATAAACATATAACAAACTCGTAGACTGTTTTAAGAACGGATTCACTTTCGGATGACATTACTAGGGCAGAATTATGCCAAGCAATAGACCTTTTACCAATAGGGAAAGCGGCGGGGAGGATACAATACCCCTGGAACTTTACAAAGCATGTTTAGCTGAACTGGCACCTCTTCTATTGAAGGTAATGCAATATGTTGGGCTTAATGGCAAAGCTCCGAGATCATGGAACAGAGCAAAAATAATTTTCTTTTTGAAAAAAGACAAACCAAAGGAGGAGAGAGGGTCATACCGACCCATATCGTTAATCAATACTGACGCCAAAATATTTGCCAAAATTTTAGCTCTAAGAATATCTCCTATCCTGCCCCAAATCATCAATCCCCAACAACACGGGTTTATAATTGGGAGGGACACAACCACACATGTAAACACGGCTATTACAGCTTTTGATGTCGCAGAAACAGAATCCACCCCACTCGGAATGATCTTACTGGATGCCGAGAAGGCTTTTGACCGTGTGGGATGGGACTATCTCTGGTGTGTCCTCTCTAAAATGGGGTTCGGGGGGCAATTCCTGCGAGGCATACAGGCCTTGTATGATAATCCTACGGCCTGTACCTGCTACGGGGGTTTGACCTCTCCAGACTTTCCAATCTTACGTGGAACCCGCCAGGGTTGCCCTCTCTCTCCCCTTCTATTTGCTCTCACACTCGAACCATTTTTGTCTGCTCTTCAACTTCAAACCCAAATTCTCCCCTTTAGATCAGGCACACAAGTGTTAAAAATAACCGCATATGCCGATGACATCGCGGTCTATTCACAAGACATAGTGGAGGCATTGCAAGGTATCGTTTTTGAGGCCGGGAAATTTGGGACAGTCTCTGGATATAAGCTCAACATACAAAAGACCCAAATCATAGCTAACTACATTCCAGTGGTCGCGGTCCCCGAGATCTGCAAAACCGTAACCTATCTAGGAGTCAAATTAACGGCAAAAATTCAAGAAATCAACAACATAAACTATAATGAATGAATTAAATCTACTATACTAATACTTAAAAAATGGCATAGACTTCCTTTGAACCTAATTGGAAGAATTAACTTAATTAAAATGAAGGTTCTCCCTAAATTTGTATACCTATTTCGCTCTATTCACTAGCCCTAAATAATACTTTTTTTAAACGACTCGATGGGGTACTTAGTAGCTTCATCTGGGGCTACAAAAAAGCAAGAAGGGCGTTGAATCTCTTAAAAAACAATACGAATAAGGGAGGGCTTAATTTCCCTGATTTTAAGCTATATTTCTGGTCTACATTTGTTCTGCGCATACGTTCTTTACTAAACAGAGGAGGTGCACTATTTTTTCATTCTTTTATGTTAAAACACGATTCAAACATGTTTTTACTGCGCGCTAATGACCCCAACTACTTTAAAAGAGTCAAATTTAAGACTGCAAGAGACCTAAAAAAAATTTGGGACAACATATTAACTTTTTGTAAAACCACTTTTTTTCACCCAAAATTACCTCTATGGGGCAATCCTGGGCTTCCAGCGATTTTCTACAAACAAAGTGACAACGGATGGGCTAGGCTGGGCATTAGGGTATTAGGGGACCTATACGGCACGCAAGGGTTTCTAGATTTTAATGCTTTAAAATTGCTTTATGATCTCCCTGAAACTATGCGGTATAAACACCGACCGATACATGACTATCTGATCAATAAAAAACATCTTGTAGAGAACCCCGAATGCGACATATGGAACCATTTATATTCCACAGAAACTAAATCAATAATAAGTAATACCTATAGCCTTTTAACTAGCTTTAAACCAAATGATTGCTCCAAATTAGCTGATAAGTGGAGCAGACTATTAGGCTCTAATATTACATCAAAGGAGATAGAACGTTCTCTTTCAAATATTAATAAAAATGTACGATCCTCAAGTCTAAGGTTACAAAAATTTAGAACGAGCTGTATGCTATATTACACGCCAAAAATTATTTGTAGATGGTCCTCTAATAATTCTTTCAACGATCGTACAAAATGCCCTAAATGCTCCGCCCATGCCGTCGACTTGGACCATATGTTGTTTTCCTGACCCACCTTTACAGATTTTTGGACGGATATTCAGAAGGTTCTTGAAACTAAACATATTCAGTTTCCTTTGCTGTCGGCTGCCTCGGTTCTACTAGATATATATCCCACTTCCTTCTCACAGTCCGCTCTGGCTTCAATTCTTATGTCCTGCGCTAAACTAACCTTGGCCAGAGCTTGGATACACCCTGATCCTCCAACGGTGTGGGACTGGTGGGCGCTGGTAACTGAGATCCACTCGATGGAGTTAGCATTAGCAAATCTTAGGGGGGCACGCTCCTTGATTAAATATAAAAAGAATTGGGGTACTTTTATGGAAAAGTGTGGCTCTTCTCCTCTGTTTTGGACCGCTTTATGTTTTTTCATTTATGAGAACAACCTGATGATTGTAAAGACAAATACATGTATTAATGTAGGTTATATCCTTCAGCCTGTACTCAAATAAAAAAAAAAAAAAAAAAATAAGAAAAAAGACTCATTCATTGCAGGGATAGGTGTTGGAGAGCTTTGGTATTCCACACAGGTCATTTTCCATACACCAGGAGAATGCTGATTTGGGTGAGACCCAGGTCGTCCTTTAAAAGTACAAATATACTTGCAAGGCATATATATTCTGGCTGAGGGTAGATTGGAAGGAGAGGAGTTAAAATTACTCTGTATTATCGCACGTAGGGTTGATCAAGTGAATTCTCTTACCAAAGTGTCCATATAACTAGCAGATTCTGTAACTTTCCTGATGATTATTGGGGCGTTGGACTTTAGGGTTATCTGTGATGTTTCTCTTGACAGGTCATGCCACCCATTGCCAACATCCCTGGTCATGCAAGTGGAAGGGGCATTGCAAAGCTGGGTGACTGGTTGGGTTTAGTCGGCTCCTGGAAGGAGTACCATTCAGGAGAAAGAGTATTCTTTCTACTGTAGTATTCACTACCTGTATGTCAGGCTAATTAAGGTATACTGTTCTGAAAGGTTACACAGGAGTGAGAGCCAGATTGAGTACCTCCTTTAGGACGGTGTTGAACTACAGTCCTTTCTTAACTGAAATGCACTGGTGGTGTTTAGATCGACTACCACTAGCAGGAAACTACAGGGATATGGCATTGAAGGACCCCAAGTACAGGGGGTAAAAAAAGAGTTCTACATTTATTTTGAGGTAAACAAGGGCACGGTGGATTCAATGGCTGAATGGGAGGCACTCAAAGTGATTAAAAGGGGGCACTGTTTTAAGACCTCATATAGGGCCAGGAAGCACACAGAGCAACAACTAGGTCAGCTGGAAAAGAGGATGGGAGTTCTGGAGAACTGTACTGTGACAACTGGTGGGGAAAAAGACCGAGTAGGCCTCCTCTCAGGAACGGTTGGCACTTCTGACATGTTTAGATTACATCTTCTACACAGCCAGTAGACACTCTTGTCTGATAAAAGTGGAAAGTTGCTAGGATGGTTTATTAAACAGACAAAAAGGGATTCCCGATATTACTGACAGAATTAGGGCTACACGTTATTCCCAAGAAGGGATCATTGGAGTGTCCGGCAAGTATTATTCCTCCCTATTTATGGTGATAGTGGATGACATGGGAGTGAGCCTAGAAAAAAAACTAACCAATGTGGAACTGCCCTCTTTGGAGGAACACCACATCGAGGCATTAGAGGCCCCATTAACGATCCAGGAAATTCAGTAAGAAATTACTGGATTGCCTTAGGGTAAAACCCCTGCTGAAATGGATTGCCAGTGGATTTTTATGTCGCATATATGGAAATATTGGCACCCGACTGTCATCAAAGTGGAAGGGCATACTCCCTCCCTCAACATGAGAGGCATCGACTGCCTTCCCTGCCAAAACCAGGCAGGGATGCACAAGAGGCACCATCATATAAACCACTATCAAAGTTCAATTTAGATGGGAGATCTTGATTGAAATAATGGCACATCACCGGAGTGTGTACTGCTACCCTTCATCATTCACCCAAGTCTAAGTGGGTTCTTGCAGAACCGGAACAAATCACTCAATATTAGAAGACAGTTTCATGTCCTTAAAGTGGTGCCAGAAATCTAAATTTCCAGTGGTTATCTTTGAATACCTGAAAAACTGTTCAACATGAATGAAATACTGGATTACATGTTTGAGGTGCTGGGGTAGTTTTGGGTTTGAGTTTGATGCAATGGACAGATTAGAAAGAGAACCTGTCAGGGATTCCCCCTTTCCCCACTTATATTTGCCATAGCTATTTATCCATTGTCGTATACAGTCATAATAGCTATGCAGAGCTCACCATATTGGACTCATCTTACATTACATTACTTAACACAGCTAACATATTGTTATACTTACCAGGTGTGAAGGAAGATTTAGCTCTGACTGTTGAGGGCCTGGAAAGTTTTTGACAGTTCTCCGTCCTCTAAACAAATTGGCAAAAGACATGCATATTTTCATTCAGGTTCAACCAAGTGGGACCTGGCTTAGCGCAACTGAATAGCCAAGTGAAATAGCAGTGGTGGTTGTTCCAGTACTTTTGATTAAGAATTTACCAGTAAGAACAAGATTTACTGGATGGCATCATTAATAAGACTATCCAAGACCTTAAGGGTAGCATTACTTTTTGGAGCTCACTTCTTTTAGCCCTCATTGGAAATGTGGCTCTGACTAAGATGGGCGTATTCCCTAGATTACTGTATTATTTCACTAACTTATCAGTGTGGATCCTCCCAGACCGCTCAGAGAACTAGACTCACTTTTAGGGACATTGATACGGGGGTCAAATAAGCATTGGGGAGCTTTGATGACATTGAAACTGCCAGTAGCTGAAGGCTGACATAGATATCCTGATCTAGACCTGTATTACTTCTTAGCACCTTCGGCTCCTACAATTGAAAAAAAACATAACTGCCAATTCAGTAGAAAGGGAAGGAATTTCCATACTCTTTGGCAAAGGGACTTCACTACCCTAAGCTGGTGAGAACGAATGGTGGCACATTCTTGGAAGCAGTATTGGAAAATGAGTGGATCAAAAATAGACTAAGCTCCCAATATACAGCTTAGACTCCTTCCTAAAGAACTTGATAAAGGCAATGAGACTTTAGCCTAGGTTGGAGTAGAGATGGTGGGTGATTTACATAGAAGCAGAAAAATGAGTGTTGTTCCTGCACCGACCCTATCATATGGGATCCCACCTGGTCACTTCCTGTGATACGGTACACTAGTTGGACGATAAATGAGATTTGGGGGACAGGCAGTGTGATGGAAGAGCGATGATGTTACGGTGTAAAGCACTTGTAGCTGAAACTAAATGGAACCTGGATGAACCAAGAGAGACGTGGTCAAATTATATTGGGACAGAAATAAGCTGAGAAGACCGAGGTAAGGTACTGCATGTCACAAAGGTGTCCTGTGATGCACGATTTTAGTTGTTACAGATTATTGTCCTGAAAAACAATGTACCTTTAGCCCAAAAGGTTACATAGGAACTTCCATTCAGTGCCATCATAGTGCCCACACTATGCATATCCAGCGGCGAACGTTTTATATATGGTTTGGACCTGTAAAAGTGTTTAGAGCTACTGGGGAAGAAAGGTTGAATTCATAGGACTACAAACGGAGGGCCTAGTTGACACAGTACCAAGGTGTCCCAATCATAGACACATCAACACCACTGCCAGATTATGCACTAGAGGAGGACAGGAAGGGGCTGTTAGTTAAACATAGCTTTAAGAAGAAGCAGGAAGAAATAGGCGGAGATGGCAAAATAATATTACGTAATATAATAGAGGAGGTGTTCTAGCACTATAGACCTGTTCACACCAAGATGCAGGGTGTGAGGAGGGCAGGCTTCAAAACAGTAATTTAGTTTCAAATCTTAACTAGTTGTCCGTTCAGCTAAATAAACAAAGGAAGTCCTCACACAGCGTCTGCAGCGCTCTCTGGAAAGTAAACCACTGAGACATCTCCGAGGATATGTATTATGCAATTCGTCACTTCAGGCACTTCCAGATATACTCCGAGCAGGCCTGGTTGAAGTTCCTAGTGTCATTAAACCATTTCATTATATTTGATTGCTTTTCTGGTCGGATTACCAATTTATGTGCCATGAACTGTAGAGGAAGTTGGAGAATAGTGATAAAATAACTTTACGCAGAGCTAAATTAAGCTGTGGATGCAACTTTCCAAACATTTCTTTACTTTTTGGATTTATTTATCTTTTGGGATTTTGTTAGAGAGTTCACTCTTAATTACTGGTGGAAAATTGGTCCGTTCCCGCTGCCACTCCTGCTATACTAGGTTTGTGTTTTAATATGTTAATTTTGTAATTTCTAAACTTGAAATTCATATGCATTTAATACAGACATCGACATTTGTTAATTATTTTTAGGAGCATCATTGAGCAGACATCAGATGTCATAAAAACCCAAGTTGAGCTAAGTGAAGTATTCTGACTAGACTAAATTGCTATACATTTTCATTTGCTTATTGTAAACCGATTAATTATTTGAAAGTTTACTTTCTTTTGTGTATAGAATACAGCTTCCAAAGTGTTAGTCAGTGAAGTGTCCTGTTTTAGCCATAATCAGAAGCACTTCAGAATTCACTACGCTGCCAACATGTGTTTCTCTTTTTTTTCCACTTCTCCTTCCCTTTTTGGGTGTCCTCTGTTTAATTTCTTTATTCTGAGTGAACTGAAGGAAATTCAGATAGGAGAGTGAGTGAGTGCTTTCGCATTTTTCCTGTGTAGGCGAATCAGTTGAGTACCAAGACATAAGGAAGTGTTTATTGGGACCATTTACTAGGACAAGGAAGAAGAAACACTGAAATAAGTTCACAGACATGGAATTGTTGCTAAGAAATGCATAGCACTAGCCTGGAAATACCCTCAGGCCTGCGACATAAGCCACTAGAATCATTGTGCAGGGATTATAGGGGAGGTCATATTCAGTGAAAAGATAGAGAAGTAGGTAATAGGGAGAACACTGAGGCATGGGAAGCACTGGTGCAACTATTTCAGGAGAGTGACTCGCAGGAGGCTTCTAGTAGGCTAGGCACGCGCTCCCTAGAAGGAGATAGAAAACTGGTGCGCGCGGCACTGAATGAATGAATGAAGCAGTTTTATAAAGCACAACAGTTGCTCCAGCAGGAGCGTCCGAGCGCTCCATGTGGATGTAAACCATCAGGAAGACTAGTTATACTGTCTAAAAAAGATGGGAGAGCATTCACAGACGTTTAAAAAATGAGTTTTTAGCTGGGCTTTAAACATGAACTCTGTCGATATATTCCTAAAATAGTTCCGGTGCGAGTTCCATAATGTAGGTGCCACTGCATAAGTGTCCTACCTTAGGGAATGAAATGGGGGAGGCACCTCTTCATCTTTATACTAGAAAGATGCAAATTAAAAGTGCAGCTGATTGTGACATTAGGGGTCGAATTGCAAGATACTTGATATCCAGACCCATGGTGCCACCACATTTTGGGTTTATGCATTTTGTGAGGTGTGGGAGTTAATACAAAATTTGAATAAGATCCACCTTGAGAATTAGGTCATTAATGCTGATGTCAATATACGCAATTCACATAGCTGGGCAGACTTAAGATATTACTGCTGTACCGTTATTTTCCTTCATTTTGATGTCTTGGGCAAGGAAAATATTGCATCTTGTTCAGAAAAATTGAATCTAAGATTTCAGACATATCATCGGAAGTTGTCATTATTCATTGATATTAAACAAATAGTGTTGACGGGAAAAATAAATTGTGGAAGGCAGGCTAAACAAGAGCCTGGACTAGGGCTACAAGTTCTTGCACAATGATGTAAAGTTAAAGATGTGAGGGGAAGCTACATTCACCCTGTTTGGAGCACTTAGGAAAGCAGAGAAGCATAACTAAGTGAGTTTCTTGGCCGAACTTTTGATTTGCTTGATTGACGTATGTTAGCCAGAACCTTAGAATTCCAGAGAGCACATCGAAACAGACCTCAGAATCCCATCAAATCCAGTGCTTTAAATGGGAAAAAATAAGTACAGGTACTCATTAAAATAGAGGCGGGGCAAGTGGGCGTGGCTAGAGGCGGGGCTATGGAAAAGGTATGATCATACATAATGAGTTCTGGACCAGTTGCAGCACATATCAAAACACACGAGAAATGCGTTTATGTAAATAAAACAGATTTACATTACAAATATGAAAGCCATGATGGTACTTTCACCCAAATGGTCGCTGTGTACCTGATTGACAGTGCAGGGTCTGTATAGAGACCCTGTCCTGTTAATCACAGCATGACACAAGCCCTCTCAAACCCCTGCGGTTTGGGGACATTCAAATGGGCGCTGCTGGAATCTTCACCAGCAACTCTGTAAAAGGCTACTTCAGGGCTCGGTTAATTACATGCTCCTCGGAAGCAGAGCGGCCTCTGCCCTGCACTGGAGGAGAAACCTAACCTGCGCCTGCCGTGCCTTGGATCAGGGTACCGGTACTCTCCCTGGTTTCAGAGAAGTGCCGGTACTAACGGCAAAAAATTCGAAAGTGCTGGTAATCCGTACCGGTGAGTACCGGCCCATTTAAAGCACTGATCAAATCAAATGTGTTGCTCCATCATCATGCGTTCACTGTGATACCAGGTAATCCAAATGACCCCTCAGGCTACTAAGAGGATTGGTTTGGCGGTTATTCTTTAGAGCAACTCCATCCATGTACCTGCAAACCATTCCTATAACACCAAAGTCAAAATAAAAAAGGTTTTTGTGCCCCATCATCTGTTGCAGGTGGGACATAAAATATAAATCATTAGAACCCGCATTGATGATTGTGGCCTTTTTTGGAAAGATCATCCAATAATCCAGACATGAATACTTTCTAGACACATTTGACTCTGTGTCCATAGATAAAAACCCAGGCTGTCGAGATTGGGCCACAACTCATGTACAACAACACTAGTCTGAAGTTCCTCCCCGCAGCCCTGGGATGGGTCTTCTTTCATAGGCACGGATCACTGTAGCTGCTCCAATAAGAAGGCACTGATGAGGTACTGTGACAGGTTCTCTTCACTACTGAAGACGAACCCTAATAGCACGGACATCTGAAAGGCTTACACTGACATTCACCCCTCCTGCACACCTGCTTCTCTGCTTGGGTGCTATTTTTTGACAAGAGATGGGGTTCCATATTTCCTGTTGAACAGTTATTTGAGTTTTTCTTTTGAAAAGTGATGTTGAGTCTTAGTTTCCATAGACTGATCAACAGTTTTGCATTAGGCACTGACACTTCTCCATCTTTCAACTTTTTCTAACTGAAGGCACCATGGTTGCTATGCAGTTGCGTTGGACTACAGATCACAGACCACAGTTTGCACAAGGATTCGGCACGGAATGAGGCCCTGTGTTGGGTACTCTTGCTTGTGCTAGTTAATTTGCCTTCCTCTTATTCATCCCCCCTGACTTTGCCCTTATTCTCTCCTCCACTAAATCGTTGATTACTCTTGCACATACTTACCCCTATCTACTTCATAGTATTAGTGGTCCACTGCTGCCTTCACTCCCTAACCATCAAACACATCACTCGAATCTATTATAGTGCAGCATCCTATTCTGTTATCACACTGTCCTTTGTAAGATAAAGACCTTAAGACTTCACCTTGTTGGCCCACAGAGATTATCTCTGTGAATGTTAATGGCATGCCTGGGGTGGGCGGGTGAATATTAGTAGTCAAAGCATATCCTCCTCTGAATCCACTGTGAATTCCTTGACGAAATGTGCAAAAGCAATATTCATTGGGAATCCTTTCCTCACAAGGTCCTCAAATTATGGACAGACATGTTAGGCAGGTACGTAATCTCTGGTCATTAGTCTCAACTTTCATTGTCAATCCTATGTATGCCCCCAATGTGAATAAGCAGTCCTTTCTTCCTCAATTCTCTTGACAGAATTTGGTAAAAGGAAAACCTGTGGTGGGAGATGACTATAATCTAGCTCCTGATGCTGTACTGTATAGAATGCCGCAGACGCTTGGCCAGAACTGTACCATGAGAACAAATGGGCAACCAAGGTCTCCTTGATATCTGGTGCCTGCTACACACTACAGAGAAAAAGCATACCTTCTCTCCTTGGTTCATTCAACATAGGTTCTTAATATCAAGGATTATCCATTGCCAATACTAGAAAGCAGCAGATTGAATCACTCCACAATCAGACTGCGTCTTAATCTTGACCACATTGCTGCTGCTTCTCCTTGTTGGCAGCAGTCTTTAGTTACATATAGGGTAGCAGAAGCCATGACGCATCTTAGATCAACTATATGAGTACAAAGGATTTGAAAATGAAAACTCAATTTTAGCTGCTCAAGTGCTCTGGGCCACTAGCAAAGCAACTTGGAGAGGCTTCTTAATGCATGGCTCAGCTATTTGCAAAAAAACAAAGAAAAGTCCCATTTATAAAGACCTTTCAAACTGTTAATTGCACAATATAACGTGGCACTGTTTTCCTGTCTAAGGAGTCCATAAGAAGTGCAGAGATCCTCTTTATGAAAGTGAGAGACAGCAAGCATTAGAAGAAGGCAGTAGATTATTGGCGGTTCCAATGATGGGAGCAGTGGATAACTCAATTTTACCATAACCTGCTGAGACTTCTGAAGCGTTTGCCTGATTTTAATATTATATGAATTTGACCACCGTGACTCCTCACTCGCTGAAGATTTTCTGTCTGCTCTTAGTATGCCTTCATTAAAGCTGAAAGGAAGAGCTCTCTTCAGATGCAAGATTTCTCTGGAGAGACTCGATACAGAAATGTAAAAAGCAGTGCTCCCACGCAGCTGTAGCTGGTGCCATGATGCTCTGCACCTACTTCTTTCTGCCCTGAAACAGAGCAGTATAAAAGCCTCACCCATACGTGCTGACATCAGTTCCTTTCTTTCCACGCCTTCAAACCCAGATCAGGAGCTCTATTCGTTTTCTTCATCTCTTCAAGAGATTTGTTTTCCTGACAGTTCTTGTCCCCAAATCTACCAGTGTGCAAGGAAACATGTTGCCTCTTAAAGCTATAGGGTATAAACCTTGTAGCGACTGTCTCAAACAGATGTCTATGACAGATCCCTATAGGGTCTCTGGTGTTGGGGTTCGGTATACAACTCCAAAGCCTGTAAGTATTGTTTCTAAATGAATTCCAAGGCCTTAGAAGAAAGCGAAGCAAAACTCTGCATGGTAAAACACTGCAAGACTCCATGCAGGTCCCACTCCTAGTTGAAGGTGTGAGTGCGGACTCACTCCTGAAGGTGATCCTGTGACGGGTCTTCAATACGGTCAGTCTTTGAGTAAGCCCTTGAACAAAACATAAGACGTCCAAGCTGAACTTTGCCCCTTTCTACTACTCTCTCAATTACCAGAGAGGGCGCTGGGGTGTGACTCTGCAACTTGGTCTCACTCTTGTTCCACTGAGGTGTCATTTCCAAACCTGGTCCTGCTGCACCCTGACTTTCCGGGTTCATTAGTGATGTCACTGCAGATTGAAAATTTTAGAGAGGCCATACTGCACATTTTAGGCGCACTTCCTGCTCCCTCTGGTGTGCCTTTGGACCCCAAGAAACCACAGGGGCCTCCATTCGGGATACTGACAGTGGATCCGCCCTGAGCACCGTCTGTGCCCCTTGTACCAGCTTTCGTCTCCAGCACCAAAATCTGTGCCGGTCCCTTCGACATCAGCACCAATGCCACCAGCACCAAAGGAGGATGCACAACCTATTTTGGTGTCAGACTATGAAACAAATTCATCTCAACTGGGGCTGCGTCCCTATTTCAACAGGAGGCAGCCAAAACGTAATCCTTCCAACTCAGACACAACCATTACCACACAGTCGAGTACAGACACTGTACCGATTTTTGTGGCTTGCACCCTGAACAGACTTAGCCATATGAAGACGATTATGAGGTGATGAGTTTACCTTACACTATGATAATGAAAACTGGCACATGGATCTGCAAGAAGCCAGTGGACTGGATACCTCACAGAGGCAGAGGCCCATGGTCATCTTAGTTGTTCCAGACTGAGCCATGAGAGTGGTACCCAGATCTTCTGGAGATTAGCATTTGTCCTCTGATCAGTTTTTTTTTTTTTTTTTTTTTTTTTGTTTCAAAAACCTTTATTGAGATATAGTAAATAGGCTTAGCAGACTGCCGTACACTCCGTATACATAGGGTTACTGCAGAAATCCCGTCTGTGACCGTCCTGTAGTGTTCACACAGCCATTTAGCCGACACCCCGGAGGGCCGGCGGCGTTGCAGTTCTGCATAATGCAGCCCGTGCTGCAGCATTACCGACACATGGAACACGGATGCCCCCCCAGCCTGCACAGTGGTGTAACCGGCCCTTCCGTCCAACCTACGGGCGGTCCGCCCAAGCTCCTGAATGTTCGTGTACCATATCTCAACATCCAACCCCCCACCCCGTTCACAATCGTGTCACTGTCTTCACCCGTTTCATGTCCACTCATGCACGCTGTCTCTAACCCGGGCGCCGTACTACTGCCGGACATCACACACCATGCGTCCAGGCCTGGCCGGCATGGCCGTTCCAGCTTCCGCTTCGCAATCAGACCGCAAGGTAGCGCACGCCTCATACAGGGGGCACCCCAACCCACCTCCCGCCAACCAGTCACTCTCTCAAACGCCGCACTATCTTCATAACCCATCTCACCGCTATCAGACTCTAATCCGGTGGCCCACCCTCCACTACCCCGCCGCAGACCTCCAGGTCTCCATGCTGCGCCTCCCCTCGGCCAGCCTCCTCAGAGTCTCCAGTTGTCAAGTAAGTGCTATACAGCGCCCAGAAGTTCTTAGGGCGACTCCTGGGGGGCAACAATTCGCTATACGTTTCCGCCTGCGTGCTACAGTACAGCATATCCCTAGCTCATCTTTTCTTAGTGGGAAGTGGCCCTCTCATCCAACAGGCCGCCACGACTCGTCTCGCAATAAGCAACGCCACGTCCGTCAGTCGCCTCAGTGCCCGCGGAAGCGGCTTGGAGTAGCCCAACAGCGCTAGAGCCGGATCAGGGGGGATCTCTTTTTCCAAAATTTGGCTCAACTCGCGGAATACCGCCGTCCAGAACCGGGCCACTCCTGGGCAAAGCCAGGCCATGTGTAGGAAGTCAGCAACTTGAGCATGACATCGCTCGCACTCCGCCGTGGGGCGCAGCCCATATCGATGTAGCCTTTCAGGGGTGTAGTAGACCCGCTGCAAGAACTTAAAGTGTATTAAGCGGTGTCGACCGTTCAGAGAGACCTTTTTAGTGCTGGAGCAGCAGTATCTCCACATCTCATCCGAAATGTCCATTTCGAGGTCCGTTTGCCAGGCTCGCCGCGCAGCAGAACACTGGGGCTCCCTGTGTTGGTCCCCAATCTTTTTGAGCGTCGAGACCAGCTTGGACGGCGCCGCAGTTTTAATGACATATGTAAGCTCCGGGATCTCGGGCGGCTCCGCAGCCGTCGGCCCCAGAAGAGACAGCAGTGCGCCCCGAACCCTGTGGAATTGAAAGCGCTGGAGTAACGTGCACCCCGGCTGTGCCGATACAACACTCTCCAGTGTCTTAGCCACGCCGTCTTGGAACAAGTCAGCCATCCTAACTATACCCAAAGCACCCAGCGCTCGCGTCACCCCTGCTTCTCGCAGAGGAGAGAGCCAAACTGCCCACTCCACCCGCATCAACGGGGAGTATAAGAGGTCACATTCCTGCTGTTTCATTAGCATGTGCCACGCGTGGTTGGTGGCTCCGAGCGAGTCCAACAGTCCCGCCCTCCGATCCACGGGCAGGAAGATCGTCGCCGGGAGTGGTACCGGGTCCGCAAATAAGCGCTCCAGTAGCACATGTGGGACATCTGGGTCAGCATGGATCCACGCATGCAGATGGGACGCCTGCGCTACCCTGTAATAACTCTCCAGGTCCGGAGCTCCAAGGCCCCCCATCTCGTATGGCAACGTCAGCACTTTCCACTGGACTCTCGGCTGCCCACCGCCCCAGGCCAGTCGGACCAGGGTCTGAGTCAGCTGTGCAAAGAAAGACCTGGGTAGCACTATTGGAATGTTGGTAAAGAGGAACAGAAATCGCGGTAGGATGATCATTTTCATAATAGCTACCCTGCCCATCAGCGAGAGGGGCAGCCTGTTCCACTCTTCCACCTCATCCACAAGTTTGGAATAAGCCACCCCGTAGTTTTCCCTAAACAAGATCTCCGGGTCCCTGTGCAGCCGGATGCCCAGGTAGCGGATCGAGTCCGTCGTCCACTGCAAGGGGTACTCCATAGGAAACGGCAATGTAACCGGGGTCAGCGGGAACGCCAGTGACTTGTGCCAGTTGACTTTGAGGCCCGACAGCGCCCCAAACCGCACCACCTCCCGCAAGATAGAGGCGAGATTCTCCTCCGGGTCTCTGATGTACAATAGCGTGTCGTCCGCATAGGTAGAAATACCAATCTTATAAGAAGGAAAGTTAATTCCCTCGAATCTGTGGTATTCTCTTATTGCGCACGCCAAGGGTTCCGCCACCAGCGTAAAGAAGTGGG
Organism: Triturus cristatus; assembly: GCF_964204655.1. Lineage (NCBI taxonomy): Eukaryota > Metazoa > Chordata > Amphibia > Caudata > Salamandridae > Triturus > Triturus cristatus. The sequence continues at coordinate 60,516,549 of NC_140584.1, forward strand.
GAGAGGGGACAGCCCTGCCTGGTCCCTCTAGTGATTGCAAACGACTCCGTCACACGATCTCCGAGGCGAAGCCGGGCGGTGGGTCTGAAATACAATGCCCCGATCATCTGCAGGAAAGGCTCTCCCAGCCCAAACTTCCTCAACACCCGCACCATAAACGGCCACTCCACTGAGTCAAACGCTTTCTCCATATCAAGAAAGAGCGCCATGGCTTTACTCTCTGGGCGCACATGTTGCATTACCCCCAGGACCGTGCGGATATTGTATGTAAGATTCCTGGACGGGACAAAGCCCGCCTGCTCCGGTGCCACGAGCTCCGGCACCAGAAGCGCCAAACGCGTGGCCAGCACCTTCGCATATATTTTGGCATCGACATTAATCAGTGAGAGTGGTCTATAGGATCCGCACTGGTCGGGAGGCTTCCCGGGTTTTAGAATTGTAACAAGCAGAGCCTCTCGCATCGTGTCAGGCATACTGCCTTCGAGGCAGATGTCGTCGAAAAGGGCCATTAGGTGCGGGAGAAGCTGGTCCTGGAAGGCCTTATAAAAGGCCACCGTCAGCCCATCTGCTCCCGGGGCAGTGCCCGCCCGCATACTTCCTAAGGCCTCCACGATCTCGTCTTTTTGTATGGGCAGCGCCAAGAATTCCCGCCGCGAGTTGGACAAAAACGGCATTTTGAGGTAACTGAGGTAGTCGTCTATCTCATCCTCCATGCGCGAGGACTGCGATTTATACAGCCCAGCGTAATAGGCCCTAAATTCTTCTATGATCCCCTCCTCCTCAGTAATCACATCGCCCGTAGCCGTAACGAGCTCGTCAATGACCAGGGGTCGCCTTGTGTTACGCAGTATTCCCGCTAGTAAGGATCCCGGGCGCTCACCCTCCCCGTACGTGCGGGCTGTGGCATACTTCCCCATATGTTGAACCTCCCGGTCCGCTTCACTGTTGAACTCAGTGACCAAGTGCTGCAGCCTCGTGGTCACCTCCGGGTCCACCGAAGTCCCCTGTTGCAGCTCCAGCTGAGCTATCTGCGTCTCCAGAGCCCCGAGCCGCCGCCGGATGGATTTAAGCACTCCCGAATGCTTGGTCATCGCTACCCCACGAATATAAGCCTTGAACGAGTCCCACACTATTTGGAAACTCTGGACTGTGCCTGTGTTGACCTCAAAGAACGTGTCTATTTCGTCCGCCAGTTCCCCACGGAACACGTCGTCCAGCAGCGAATACGGCGGGAGCCGCCACGTGAACGGCGGCACCCGCCGATGCGGAGTGGTCAGGGCTAGCAGCAAAGGGGAGTGGTCCGACAAAGTGCGCGGCAACACCTCGCAGTCCGCCACGCACGCGAGCAACGACCGAGACACCAACCAGTAATCTATTCTAGTGTGCACATCGTGAAATGCCGAGTAATGCGTGTAGCCCCCTTTACCCGGGTGACGATGTCGCCAGACGTCGAGCATGTCGAGCCTGATCAACTCCGCCTGCATGTGTAGGGCGGCGGTCGCCAGACGGCGGGCTGGCCCCGAGGAGCGGTCTAACTCCGGATTAAACGTGAAGTTAAAGTCACCTCCCCATACCATGCCAGCGGACACATGCAGCCTGCATTGTGCCGCCAGTGCATCGAAGAAGTCGGGGGAGTCATAGTTAGGGCCGTAGACATTGACCACAATCAAGTCGTGGCCCTTACCCACGCACCTCGCTATTAGGTAGCGCCCGTCCGGGTCGGAGAGCAGCGACGTCAATCGCAGTTTCGATCTTGGGTTTACCCAGGTGATTACCCCCCTGGAGTGCGATGTAAAGCCTGCTGCCACGCTGGTGCCCACCAGGCCTCTCGCCGCTAACAGCTTACTTGCAAGTGGGAGATGCGTCTCCTGGAGCAGTGCCAGGTCAATGTGATGTCGATGGAGATAGTTTAAAACTTTTCTGAGTTTACGATAGTCATTCAGCCCTCGGACATTCCACGTCAGCGCTCTAAGTGCTTCCCCACCAGTGTCACCTATCCGTTCACCCGTTCCAGTCATCCCAGTTAAGCATACAAAAATCACCTCTGCACATAGGGCAGCAGAAAATCCCCGCCCACCCCGCAAGTTCAAACAGTCTGAGACAGCCACACTCCAATAAATCGAATAACATGCCACGCAAAAGACAGTGCTCATCACAATTGCCCAAAACAAAACGTCCCCCTAACTTCCCAGCCCCCCACCCACAGCCGACCGTCCCCAACCTGGCCAGACAGATCCCTCGTCCCTCCCCCCACCCTACCCCACAACAACCATACAATACCATCCCCGCTCCAGCCCCCGAGGGGGCCAGAAGAGCTATCAGCGCTGGGGCAGGGGCCTCCGACGAGCAGCTACTCTAAACTCTCAAGAGTCCAACTTGTGGCCGTGCCCCCGTCTCCAGACCCCTAGCTTAGATGCAGCTCTAGCAAATATCGCCTCCCCTCCAGTAGGTGGGGAGGGGGGGGGGTATCCCCGCCCGCCCGTCAGCGGCGAGCTCCCCAGACCATCTGAATCTGCACAACACCCCCCTACCACCCCCGGACAGTCAACCAGGCCCTAGTACACTTATCTCACCACTCAGCCCATGTGGTGCGCTCAGGCGCCGCACACACTAAAGTCTCGCTCTGCTTAAGGCCACAGGGGCTATCCCACCCCCGATCAGAACCACGGTAGAGGACCAGTCTCTCGCCCCCCCGCCAATTCTGAGGCAGCGTCACCCGGGGCACCCCCAACACAACGGAACATTCTCACCCAGCAGCAGCCTCAGAGTCCTCCAGGGCGTTCGTCGTCTCCTACACTCCAACAAAGTTCCAGCTGCCGCGGAGCCGCCAGGGAAGCGGCAGCCACCGCAACAGGGCAGCGTCCCCTTGCTAGGAGACTAAGCGCATCAAGCGGTCACCGCAAGTGAGCTAGTCCTGGTCCCCCAGGTCGGAGCACTCCGCCCGAGCAGTCGCGTCATCCTGTATTCCACGCCGCTGTTCCCTCGACCATTCCTTCAGGGATCGCTGCAGTTCCCTTGGGTCCGTGAAGAAGTGCGACTGCCCCTGCCTGTTGATTCGGAGCCGTGCCGGGTATAACATTGCATAATCCAGGCCCAAGTCGCGGAGCTGCTTTTTGTAGGGTGCAAATTGCCTGCGTTCCTCCTGTACCTTCGCAGTAAAGTCGGGGTAGATGGAGATATCCATCCCTTCATATTGCAGCTTCCCCTTTTCCCTCGCCACACGGAGTGCCGTGTCTCTGTCTCTATAATTCAGCAGTTTTGCTATTATAGGTCTGGCCGGCGCCCCGGGCTTGGGTCGTGGGCCCAGTGAGCGATGGGCTCTCTCAACCACAAACATTGGGGAGAACACCTCTTCTCCAAGCAGTGTCCGCAGCAGTTTTTCCACAAATAGTTCCATTCGACCTGTGTGCGTCGATTCCACTACGCCGGTAATGCGGACATTCGATCTCCGCGAGCGGCCTCCAAGTCTTCGGACTTATCCTGTATGACCTGCAGTAGTTTGCTGAATTGCCGGCGGTCCGAGTCCCATGCTGTCTGCGTCTCCTCCACCTGAGTTATCCTCTGCTCAGTAGCATCTAGCCTCTCTGCGTTCTTATCTACTCGTTCCGACATGCGGTCCATGCGGTATGTGAGCGCATCGAGCTTAGTGTCTATCACGGCCAGACTGCCCTGCAGCCCCTTTTCCATTGCCGCCAGCGTTGCTTTGATGTCGGCACACATAGAGCCCTCCGCCGTCGCTCCGTCCGGGGGCCGCGCCGGCGAAGCCTCAACTGGCCCCTTCGGTTTGCGGGGGTCAAAAGACAGTTTGGACTGTGTTTTGTCACTTTTGCCCATGGCGGCGCCGGAGGGCAGCCGCCGGCTCGTGGCCGCTTCTACGATGCAAGGGCCCAGTCCCGCAGGCCACCGCCGCCACCTCTCAATGTCCAGGGCACCGACCCCCCCGCGTCTCAGTGTCGCACTCCGGTGGCGAAGAGCCGCGCCCGCAGCTTCCAGTGTCCGGTCGCCTCCTCGGGGCCAAGTGCATATGGGGCACGCCTTGCCCCAGTCGGTTATTTCCCCCTGCTCCAACTGTGGCGTTGCTATCCAGGACAGGGAGGGCGCCCCCAGGGCAGCAGCCGAACAACGCCGGCTACGATGGACGCACCGCTGAGGGCCACAGCAGATCCGCACCCCTCCACTCGACAACACCAGCGGCTCCTCTACAACACACGGCTAAGTCTCAGCGCCAGCTGCGAGGGCTAGTATTCCGGGCCACCGCCGTCACCCACCGGGCTTTCCACCACACCGCTGTATGGCCGCCGCCGCTTCTGGACTCAGACCCGGGCCAGGATGATCAGCAATCCCTCCGCCGCTCCCGCGTGCTCAGTTCAGCGCCCTTAGCGCATGTGGGGGGGTAGGGCGGCGAGCGGACCAACCTCCAAGCTATCCACAGGTGTCCGCCGCTCCCCAGCTCCCTGGCGCGGTTCCGAGGCGCGCCCCGAGGGCCTGCGCCGCCCCCCGTATTTCCAGCGGGGGGGGGGGGCGAGTCTCCCCAGCCCGTCGTCCAAATGCCTCGGGGAGGCCTCCGGGTCCGCGCCCCAAGGGCGGCTGAAGTTCGTCGCAACGTGGGTAGCTGTCCCCACCAGCCGACCCACTCAGCTCGCTAGCCAGAGGAAGGGGGGGGGGGGCACCACCGCGGCCATCCCCCCGTTCGCGCGTCCGGAGCTCTGGATCTCGCCTCACTGTCGGCCCCCCGGACTCCGACCGTTGGATCGCGATGATCGGGTCCACCTCTTGCTTAGCGGCCGCACGCCGGCTGACGCACGGCAGGGAGAGCCACAGGACAGCCCGGGGATCGCGGCCCAGTCCGCCTCCTCACTCCCCGCTCGCCAGTGTCGATACACCAGGGCTCGATCGCCGCCGCCGGGCCCCCGGGATGACACCACCCAGTGCCAGAGGGGATCCCCCACACCAGTACACGGTGCAATGCTGCTTTTCAGGATCCTATGTGCGGATAGTTAGGGGTTTTGAGCAGGAGCTCCGCACTCACACGTCCGCCATAGCCGCCGGCTAGCTCCGCCCCCTTGTCCTCTGATCAGTATGCCACTTTTGGAGGACCTTCAGAAGCAGCAGCAGGGCAGGAGCTTACACCTGGGTCTGTGCAGGCTGGACTTAAATGCTTGGAAATTGAGCTACTGCAGCTGACTTCCTTTAATCTTCCTTCCAAAATCATTGATGTGATCTTGGCAGCCAGGTGCCTTTCCACGTAATCGGTGTACGCTGGGCTTTGAAGAAGTTTGTGGCTTGGTGCGGCACCTGCCAGACAGACACACTACAGGCTAAACTGTCAGATGTCTTGTTAGTTTTATCTGTAGCCCTGCAAGGACACAGTTAGAGGTTACTTGTCAGCTTCTTAGCTTTTTTACCTTCGCCATACCAGCTGTCCTTGTTCAAATCACCAGTTGCGATGAGATTTCTTATAGGTTTACTACATTTGTTTCTGCCAAAACCCTTTGTTATGCCATAGTGGGATTTAAATTTTGTTCTCACTTTCCTAATGTGTACCCCTTTTGAGCCAACGCATATTGTCCAGTAAACTCCGTGATTTTGAACACCATCTTTATGGGTACGATAACATCAGCTCAGCTCATCGCCCGAGTGAGCTTCAAGCCTTCAACTTTTCACCAAACTAAGTGGTGTTGAGAACCTCAGTGGTATTGTTGCCGAAGGTAGTGATGCCTTTTCATGTTGGACCATCGATCACCCTTCCTATCTTCTTCTCCTCTCAGTTTTACCCTTTGAAAGACAAGGCGAGACTTCAACTGGATCCCAAAAGAGCATTTAGTTTCTACATTGATTGTACCAGAAATCATTGGGTGGAAGAGCAGCTCTTTGTGAGATTCTCGGTAGCAAATAATTGAAAGGTGGTACAGAAGCAGACCGCCTTAAACTAGGTGGTCCTCTTTATTACGATCTGCTTCGCATTGGGTAAGAAGCACCCCCCAGAAAGTGGTTGGGCTCATTGTACCGGAGACGAGGCTGCTACCTTTGTTTTGGCACATAGAGATCCTGTCCTGGATATCTGTGAGGCTGTTACATGGACATTGGTGCACACATTCACAAAGCACTATTGCTTTGACAGCCTAGCCCATTGGAATTGACATTTTGCCTGCTTGGTCCCACAAGAGCTTTTGAACTGAGCGACTCCACAGACCCTCCACTTAGGATGGTACTGCTTTGTTATCTATTCTGAAGGTGTGGAATCTGCGATTAGAAATTGTCATCAGAAGAACAAGTTACTTACCTTTGATAACACTCTTTCTGGTGGTTACTGTAACTGCAGAATCTTCACCGCCTTCCCACTTTCCTGTTCTGGAGAATTGGTCACATGTTCCATCTAAATAGGTACATATTTAGGAATCTGTACCCTGGCCCTTCTAAGTAGCTGACAGACTGCACCTCTGAGGGCGTGGCAAGCCTACAAAAGAAAGTGTTGTCAGCGAGCCTGAGTGACACTTATGTGCAGCTGCGTTTGTCACTTATGGAGCGTAACAAAGTTGTCACAGAGCTGCACAAACACCACCCACCAGTACGCAGGAGCACTGCTTCGGCAGTTTCCGTATACAGTCTGGCACCTGGGGATATTCACAAGGTGAGGAATCTGTGGTTAAATTGAGTATCCACCACATTAGAAAGAGCATTAGTGAAAGTAAATAACTTGTTTTGCTGTGCTCATCCTTACAGAATGGAAAGATACCCTTGACTGGCAGATACCATCTCATTTCATTAATTAATATTGACATGAATATACTAGCTATAATACTTGCATCTAGAATATGCTAGGTAATAACTTCCCTCACACATGCACTTCAAGTGAAGTTTGTCCCTGAGTGATCCTCTAGGAACCATTTAAGCCTGTTTCCGTACCTGATGTGGAAGTCAAAGGGCGATTGAATGATGTATTGACCTGAACATTTAATGTGAGAAAGGCCTTTCACTTAGTTTAGTGGGGCTACCATTTTCTCACACTTCAGAAGGAGGGCTGGGCAATGTCTTCAGTACTAAGGTCAATTGGGTATACATCTTCCATGCAAATTAACTTCGGGGAATTCCTGTCCCAACAAATGAGTCGAAAGAGTTATCTCCCCTTCTTTTCCTTTTTTCTTCGGACCCCTTAGTAGCAGCTATTCAGAGTTCTGCTCATTTTTAGGCAGTGAAAACCCTACCTAGCCCAGAGCAGTTGTTCTCTACATGATTTCATCTTGTCCTGGATTTCTGACACCCGGACACAACCCTCCCCTTCCTCTTATCATTGATCCATTCTTTCTCGCTCTTCCAATATTCTAAGGTTCTCTGTGGAAAATGTAAGATGTTAGCCCTGTCCTTATTTACCACCAGAGCTTGCATACAGAGTCACTACATGAAATATGTACCTAAAAGTCTAACATATCCTTGGATTTTGGTCACTAGGAGATAACCTATATCCCTTGATAACCTGTATCCCTTGATATTCAAGACCAGGAATGATTTTGACAGGGGATCTCATGTTGGGTTGTCCATGTGGAACAGGGTACAGTAAAGGTGGTCAATGTAGTTGTTGCTCCAGGTCTCCACTCACATGGCATGCTTCCACTGCTGACTCATGAGTCATAATTAATTTTTACCATGTATCACTGCTAACATTAAAGGCTTTAAGTTTGAAACCCTGTTAACTTGATGCATGTATTCTGTTTGGAGGATTTAAGCTTATGTGTTGATTCTTATTATCAAGCACTTAGATTATCTCAGCTGGCTTTCTAGCTACGATGGAATGGAGACCCTGCTGGGTGGGTCTTGAGCAGGATTTGCTCCACTGCATGCAGAGCTTATTCCCATTATATAGGTTTCGGGCTCTGCCACCCGATCTTAATAATCTTGTATGCAGGGCAAGGCTTGTTTACTAAAAACAATATCCATAGAAAGCTTATAGTAGACAAGTTTCCATGTGGGATATTGCCGCATTCTCGATAAGTGGCAATGTAATACATTCAGAGGAATGGATAGCGAGGGGGATTTTTGCCCTTGACCAGTTGCTACAGGAAGATTCCCCTGTAGGAAAGTTTCCATTTTTGCATGGTTTTTCCCCACACACCCTTTTTGCCTGATTTCTGATGCACTTTGACTGAATGTGCACTGGGTCCCTGCTAATTAGGTTCCTAGTGCCTGCGTTCTTTCCCAAAACTGTCTGTACCTTTGTTTCGTGAAAAGGAAACAATCCTCTGGTCAAAGTTACATCAATCTATGTGCTCAACCCTCTGTTATACTAGCGAACCAACCCTTCTAACTGTCTAAAGCTAGAGACGATTGGACCATGTATAGTCAACAGGTAAGTTAAAAACAATAAACTCGCTTACCCCAGACCACGCCCAACACACCTACACTCAATCTACGCACAGCTCACCGTGACAGCTTATCCTTGCCTGCCCTACACCTTCTCCACCCCTCACGATCTTCTCATTAATTTCCCTTCTCCCCTCATTAGTTTTTCCTTCCTTTTTACGGTCTTTTCCTCTCCTCCCCACAGTTCGTAGTTGATTCCATCGGCAGTTCCAACACCGATGCACTAGTTCAACGAAATAGATGATTACATTTGTTATGAGGGGGGAGCTACACAGATAGAAAAGGGGAGACCGAGTTGACCCTAGATAACACGTGTCACACCGGTACAGTCGTAACGATGCACATGACGGTCTATCGGAACGCACCAGTAGGAGACATATGATTTTAGCAATGTCAGGAGGTTCCAGGTACTAAGCAACTAATGCAATCACCCTTTGTAAACAGAAATTATACTGTACAATGATGTAAACAATGGCTCGTCTGTAATACAGTTGACATACATTGTGGACAGTTGTATGCAAAACCCTAATAAAAAAATGTAAACTAAAAAAAAAGTTAAAAACAATAAATTTATCCAAAAACCAAAATATGTAAACATAAGATTTATTCACAAAATCTCACATGTGATAACACAATAGTAATTAGCATTGTATCTGGCAATATTCACATAAACAGTACATAATTATAACAGACTCACAAAAAAACATGGACGATACATACTAAAAGGAAGAGAGTAAAAAATAGACAAACAAAGTATGTCATTGGATTTTCATATCCGTGATATCACACTAATTTCTGCGTAGAACTTGGTGTTTTTATGGTTTTCAACTCGTTCTGTCGCCTGTGTTCACGGATTATGTGGTTAAAAAGGCGTCGATGCGTTTCGATGGTTTTAAAATATTTCCATCTTTTTCAAGACAACATGATGGACTCTCTTACGTTGATTGAAAAAAACGTATTAATATAACCAAATAAAAACCTGTGTAGTGAAAAAACACAACCATCAGTCCATTATAATCCGTTTTTTCGCTCTAAACACACTGGTATTCCTTTGTATCAACGAATGAAATGTATAATGATGTCTACATCTAACATAAATATGAAGAACATACATCAAAAACGTGCTATATAAAGCATACATCGTTTGAAAATAGGACATATTATGTAAAAATGGCACTTTCCATATTGAGTCCCATATTAATCAAGTATTGGCAAAGCATATGTTACAATTATAATGAACAGCAAATCACAAAATTGATGGTCTGTGCGTATACATGGAGCAATTTCTCTTCCCCTTCATGTATTTTGAAAGTATATTATAAAAGCTTACACAACCGCCCAACTGATGCTAAAAAAATGGTGTATCCCTTGCTAAAGGAATAAGGTAACCTTGCTATCAACAACATAAGAAGAAAAACAATCTCACCTTGGTCAATATTATAAAGACCAATATTCTTCATATGATTCCTGGGGTTCAAATGAAAGTATAGTTGGTTCTGTCCAAGCTTGCAATTATCAATTCTGTAGAATATAATTTTTTAAAGATCAAAAATCAAAAGACCTCCTGGCTATATATTATTTATTAAAAATAGATAATAGGCACATGAATTTACCTTATACAACGACCATCCTATCTTGAGAATGATCTATAGGTTATTGGCTAAACCCCAGTGTAGATATTCCAAAACGGCTACTCCAATGTTCTCAGCCTGGTAATGTTCCCTTTTAAATTGGGATCAATCTAAAAGGCAAAAAGCAGAAAAGTCGAATGCTAATATCTAGTATAAATGCTATTGGATGTCCGACACGTTCACATGTATCGCCTAGTGAAGCCCAAACGTGAAGCAACTTCCCGATCTCAAAGGGCTAAAGCCTGTCCCCATCGTAAAAGGTAGTAACATGCACATAAGAGAAATAGAGAAGAAAAAGAGAAAAGAAACGATGCAGACGTAAGAGAAGAGACTGACTCGTAGGTACCTTCTAAGAATATTAACTCGAGTCAAGGGACCCCATGAGGGTTTATAGTGACTTTTAAGTCACGTAACACAGTATAGCAGCGTTTCTGGAAGAGTTTTAAACGCTAAGGAGAAGTTTAGTCTACCTATGTAAAATTCTTTACTCGAATGGCGAAATAATTACGGGGGGTCCTATGGTCAAGGAGTTATCACTTACTTGCATTGATGCACACACCTGCGTCGATTTCGTCAGGAATGGTAGAAGAGTGGAAAAATACCTGATATTTATACTCCTTTTAACGTGCCTGTACACCTGTTTCTAATTAAAAAATACTAATTGCCCTTCATACCACCTGTGACCCGGACTACCAAATAACCGCTTCCGGGTACACCTGGATCATAGAGTCTCACTCGGATGGATAGAGGAAAACCTCGTCCCTTCGGCAACCATCAAGGCCTGTATAAGAAAAACGGCCCATCCGTTCGCTAAATCTGTAACCCGGATTACAACGTAACCATTTACGGATACATCTAGATCATAGAGTCTCACTCAAAGGGACAAGGGAAATACTCGTCATGTCGGCCGCCATCTTAGCCTGTCTATGAGGAACGGCCCGTACGTTCGCTCATAATAGAGAAGTCAAAGAGAGGAGATCATATGATTGAGTGAGACCAACTCACTGGCTGGAAATGTTTAAATAATTAAGACAATAGTCCAAAAGTTTAAAACTTACGGGATAATATAATTGTACCTGCTCATTAAGTCAAGTATGTAAACGAATCGGGCGGAAGCGCCGCCATTGCTTGGAGCATGGAAAAAAGACATGGATTGGTGCATGCTGCAGGAAAAGATAGTATATGTCTCGAGAGGGTGCCCCGGGAAGTGGGTGGCGATCTGGTCTCCCTGGAATGCATACCGGGGCAACATCCGCGAGCCCCCAGTCCCTTCTCCCCCAGAGGAAATCGTATCCCCATAAGATGGTGAAAATGTCATATCCTTTTATGCTGTACCCTATTGCACTGAAGGACTGTCCAGGGGTTTGCGGCTGAACACTGTAACTCTAATGACTTGAAACTGTGAAGTGACCAAAATGTTGAATTTTGTTAATAAAAAGAATTTACAAAAAAAAAAGTATGTAAACGAATCAAAATATAATGGGCTCCATCATAGAATAATTGTAAGACAGAAAACTGTCTAAGGCGATAGAAAATAACAGGGCTTCCTAATGGTGTACAAGCCCAATGTTCAAAACCTTGTTATATTAATAGTCCCAAACATGATGTTCGGTCAATCCAGGTTTAAAAACGAAAGGTAAGGGAAATATCATCCCCACCAGAACCAATGAACAGAAAACTAGGGGAGCACTAGCACCAAATTAGAGTGGGTTATATGTTGAAACAAAATATTTGAAAGTCAACCTATTACCGCTCTGTTTTGTAGTGGCATCCTACACTCCCGTCCTATAAGTTATCATTTAGAACAAGCCATCCTACAGTTTATAAAATAGCGTGATGGACTCTGTCTACTGTTTCTCCCCAGCATATTGCACCCAGATCTCTATAGGATAAATGATAGCCAGTCTTCCCTAGAGTTAAGGCCCTTATTAATCGTGTCTAGTTTGCACATAAACGATTGTTCACTAGTCTTTCTAAAATTATCTGGATTTCCCCCTCGTCTCTTATATTTTAGTTTTTCCAATATGAACCACTTAAAATCTTCACATTTATGGTTATTTTTCAAGAAGTGTGCTGTCAGTGGTGCATTCTCTTTTTGCGTCCGTATGGCGGACTTGTGTTCAGTTAGTCTTAAACGTAGTTCCCGTCCTGTCTCCCCAACGTATCCTAGACCACATGGGCAAACCAGGAGATAAACTACGTTTTTAGTTTTACAGTTTGTCAGATCTTTAGAGAAATAGGTGTGGCCTCTGTAGTCTATCTTATTGTCTACAATACATTGTTTACAGACAGAACAATTGTCACATATATTGTTTCCTATTGCTCTATTTTGAAACAAAGTTGTTTGGAAACTCTTTTCCTTATCTACATAAGTATGGACTAAAGAGTTACGAAGGTTGGTGTTGCGTTTAAAGGCAAACAATGGTTTAGCAAAAGGTACTTCTCTCTCATTATTAATGATTTTCCAATTCCTATTGATTATATTTTTCAATTGGTTAATTATTTGGGAGAATTCTACTGACAAACACAATTTTTTCAGTATTTTTATTCTTTTCTTTCTTTGTTTTTATGTCAAGCATAGCCTCCCTGTTATAAAACCTAGCTCTCTTAAAAGAGTTCTTAATGAGCTTTTTTGGGATAGCCTCTGTCTGACAATTTCTTTTTCAAGTTTTCAGAGTGAAAGTAAAAGTCTTCCAAATTTGTACAATTTCTACGTAATCGTAGAAATTCCCCAAAAGGGATGTTGTCCTTTTGTGCTTTCGGAAGGTGACTTTTATAATGCAATAGAGTGTTCTTGTCAGTAGGTTTGCTATAAAGCTCAACCTTAAGAGAGCTATCACTGTTTTTGATACAAATATCCAGAAAATTAACATGTGAGTTGCTCCAGTGGGAGGTAAATTTAAGATTGGGATCGCCCCGATTTAACCAGGCTATGAACTCTTCCAATAGGTCACTGGAACCGCTCCAGATGAAAATAATATCATCGATGAAGCGGTACCAGTGACTGATGTTTTCAAAAAAGGGAGCTAATTCATTGAACACGTGGATCTGTTCAAATTTACTCACATAGAGACAGGCCAGACTTGTGGCGCAAGTTGCGCCCATGCTGGTCCCTTTGATTTGATGGTACAGGTCTTCTTTGTATAGGAAAAAATTATTTTTAAGCACCATGTTGACACAACTCATAATGAAGTCAATATTACCACCCCCTAGATCTTCACTTTGGAGTATGGCCCCTATTGTAGTGGTTCCCAAACTTTTGACTCCTGAGGACCCCACTGAGTCACCACTGGAAGTCGGGGACCCCCAAGCAATTTGCATGATTTAAATTTCAAACGTTGAATGTGTGCACACAAAACAAATACTCGAATTACTAAGGACTTTAGGAGCATATTTACAAACCCCTACCACCATGGAAACATCACTTTTTGCAACGTTCTTACAAGGCAGCGGTAAGCCACTTAACATGGCTTAACGCTGCCTTGTAAATAAGGCCCGCTTTCGCGCAATGCTTAGCGTGAATGGGGTGGGTTGTGGGTTTTGCAGTGGGTGTTCCACCGCAAAACCCATTGATTTTGATGCTGCCCCCTATTCACAGGGGCAGCGTCAATAGAAGGCAGCGACAAAATTAACACCAGGGAAAACCAGATCTTAACTTGGCGAAACGAGGAGGAATGCTTTATCTCTCCTCATGTTTGCTTTTTCGATGTGTGCTGCCTTGTGCAGCACACATGGAAAAACCAAAACGCCTCGCATTATTTATGTTCAGCAAGGTGACCCTTCCGGCACATAAACAATCATTAAAAAAAATGGCATTTTGTAACTTCCATGTGTGCTGCATTAAGCAGCACACATACAAGTGACAAAACCTAATTTCAAGATAGTTTATGTGCAGGAAGGGGGGACCTTCCTTTACATAAACAATCTTCCCCTTCTCGCAGACACCCTTGCACTGTGTTGCAAGGGTGCCTGCATTGGCGCTACACTGCTAAGTATAGCACCAGCACAGGGCGAAATGTAGGGCTGCACTATATTCTTGTAAATATGGTGCAGCCCTGTGTTTCTGAAGTGGCGGCGCGTGTCGTTAAGCCACAGAGGCTAACGACACGCTCCACCACTTCTTTTGTAAATATCCCCCTTAGTATTTTATATTGAAAGAATTTGCAAAAAACTAAAATTTTAATGGGAAGGTTGGTGCTGCATCTCTATGACTAACTTTTAAATGGTTGGTTTTATTTCGCAGTACGAGGCTCCTACTCCTGCCAGGGCCAGACTGGGATCCCAAAGCAGCCCTGGCAAATGTTTTCAGACCAGTCCCCATACGGTGCACACCAAGTGCATTGAGTGTGCCTGACCACTACAAAGGGGGCTTTGGGAGGCTCTACCCCCAAAGAAATTTAGGAAACCATGGTGCAGTCTACAACACGTTTATCACTTTACATCACACACATATAGAGACAATAATAAGTGTAACTCAGTGTATAGAAAATGTTACATAAGGCAAAGGGGACTACAAGGTGAGGATTCACATGTCATTTATACTGGTAGGCATTTTTAAAGCGTGCTTGGTCTGGAGAAGCACAAAAAACTTGGGATTCAGAACATAAGACAGTGGTTAGCATTGACTTTAACAATAAAAATGTATTTCCACCCTGGTAAACCTTTTTAGCAGCATCGGGATAATGAAAGACAGGGTAAAAACATAAATTACTAACTTGTACCATGCAGTTTGCAAGCAGCTCTTTGATGACAGTTTATAGGTCACTGTGCTAGATTATGGTTGTCACTTATGTACTGCACAGTAACAAAATAATCTTTGTGACAAAAGCAGTAACCCACTCACCTATGCACATAAAATACTGTATTTAAAATGCATGATACACATTCTTTGCAATAGGCATATTAACCCTCTGTGCTACATTAGATAACTCAAAGCTGCCACAGGACAAAACTCATCTCTCTCCAGCAGGTACATTAATCACTGGTGTTATCTTGACACTTTTATTGTTGCTGGAAAACTGCTAATTATACAAGTGCAGTGCTTTTTAAACTGCTGCCTGTGGACCCCCTGGGAAAGTGTCAGGGACCCCTGGGGGTCCCCGGACCACAGTTTGGGAAACACTGCCCTATTGTTTTGATGGTGTCATCTTGCGGAATGTTAGTGTATAATGCTTCAATGTCTAGGGTGACCGAAAATTGGGTCACCCCATTGAAGCTCAAACCTTCAAATGTTGCGATAGCATGCGCTGAATCTCTCAAATATGATCTCTGCTTCGCCACAATGTGTTTAAGAAAGAAATCCGCGTATTTACTTAAAGGTTCTAAAATAGAACCTATGCTACTCACAATGGGCCGCATTGGTGGATTTGTAACATTCTTGTGGATCTTGGGTAATCCATAAATGGCCGGAGTGATGGGATCTAAATTGCATAAAAATTTATATTCATCCTGCCCGATCCATTCTTCTTGACTGGCTGTGTCTAATAGTTCAAGCACCTCTTTCCTCAGTTGATCATTTTTAGAGTGGGACACAAGCTGATAATGGTCTTTCACATTGAGTAGGCTTTTCATTCTACAGTCATAGTCATCTTGATTAAAGATGACCACACCCCCGCCTTTATCGGCGGGTTTGATAATGATACTGTTGTCCTCTCTAAGTTTTTTCAATGCATTTCTCTGCTCAAAAGGCAGATTGTTGTTAAATTTGAGAGGTTGGTCCAAAAGGTTCTTCATCTCTATCTCAACTATTTTTTCGAAAACAGCGATGTTGTTGTTCACTTGCCCTAAGTTAGGGGTAAAAGACGATTTGCCGCGAAAACCTGTAATACTGGTAGTGGGGTAATTTTCTTTCGCCTCAAAGAAATCTTTTAATCTAACCTTTCTAAAAAAGAGTTTTAGATCTTTCTCGAGTTCGAATTTGTTGGGGACTACTGTAGGAGCAAAACTAAAACCTTTCTCAAGGACCTCTGTTTCCACATTTGACACACCTCTGGCACACATATAAGCCCCTTGTAAAAGTTACCAGTGGTACAAAGGGCCTTGTGACCAGAGAGGTTCTCGAAGGGCTGCCACCCACACCAAATACATACCCACTGCCATTGCAGACTGTGTGTTTTGATGCAGTGGAAACTGAAGAGTCTACATGGCACACACCCCTGTATGCCATGCCAACAAATCACTGACTGTGGCATAGGTAAGTCACCCCTCTAATAGGCTTCACAACCCTAAGGCAGGGTGCACTATACCATAGGCGAGGACATAGCTGCATGAGCAATATGCCCCTAATGTGTCTAATTCCATTCTTAGACATTGTAAGTGCTGTGAAGCTGTTTTGCGTACATTGGCTGGGAGGTGGTCATTACGAACTCCACAGCTCTCTGATGTGCTTCTCACCAACCCCCACAGTGGAAACAAATTTGGAAATGTAAGAGAACATACATCTGTTAGCAATACAAACAAATTTTGCGACAACACCTGTTACTTGCATGTATGCTCATCATTTAATTGATTATACAAGTTTTCAGTCAAACAGAGGATCAGTAATTCAAATTAAAGCCAAAAACATCACAGTATCAACATTTTCAAATGTATATAGGTGTAAGGTACGTGATAGGTGCGGGATTTTGGGATTAGTGCAGGGCGTTGTGAGGGAGGGAGGTTGTGAAAGATTTAGGAACATCCACAATTCATTGAAGAACCTAACCTGCCAGATAAATGGCCACAAAACTTAAATCAAATAACACAGACTAAGACAGCAGTTGTACATTCACTGACAATCTCCTGTGTTGATTGAAGATAGGAAAAAGTCGACGTTTCGACCCCTGTTAGAGCCAGCAAATTGGTTTGCTTGGGGTTGGGGTCTTCATCAGGACCAGGGAAAGGGCTTACACCTAGGGGCAAGGGTCAGAGATGAAAAAACGTAAGGTGTGTCTATGGAGAACCATTGTAATTAAGAGAGAAACAATTATAAAAATTACCAGCATCAGCAGCAAGCATCAAGCTGGAAAATTGGGAAGGGGCCAGTCAGTGCTCCTGGGAAAAAGGAAAAAGAGACGAGGAATACTAAAACCATACTTGAAAACAACGGGTGTCGATAAAACCTAAGTTACCAGAAATACTCACCCAGGGTGTAGTATTCCAATGTTCGAAAAATGAGACAAGGGAAGGCTTAATGAATCAGCACAGACACTCATCCATTGGTGTCCAAAGCTGGAAAGGAAGGGGGAGGGGGTTAATAATCTCCCACACTCGGATCCTGTCCGAGAACAAAGCGCATATAAGGTTAATTAACCTGAATATATTACGCGGGAAAAGGGTAAATGCGCGAAACATAATTACATCGCAGCGCATTTCAGGTACGTCAGTATCCTTTAACAAAGCATACAGAAGTGTAGGGAAGGCCATCTGTACAGAATGTGTGGCAAAACTCACTTGTATAATAACAGTACGGAGAAAGCTACTGAGTGCGTAGACTGCAACATACCTCGAGGGCCGCGCCGTGTGAACTGACAGCTAACCCTGGGCATTGTCACATGACTAAACAAATACGGGCCAGTCGCGCGCACAACCAGAATGATTGCGCCTTGATTGGTAGACTTAGGGGTGTGTCAGGTCACGTGTTCGTGTGCGAACCGGGCCAGAAGTCTAGTAGCTGCAGGGTTGAAGAGAGAAAGAGGGAGGCGAAACCACAGGCGCTGCAGGCAATAACATACCTCGAGGGCCGCGTAAGTCGGTCTGACAGCTAGCCCTGAGCCGCGTCACATGATCATTTATATATCCAACAGACGCGTCCTGATTGGTGGAAGTTAAGGGGTGTGTGATGTTAACTGAGCTGATGTCAGCTCGTCTAAAGCAGGGACCATTTGCTGGTTCTAGGTCCATGACCACAGTATTTAAAAGCAATGCATTAAATTATACAGTAGTATGGTAACAGCGATAGATGATACGGAAACAACCAAAACATTGGGTATGATTGATACATCCCTTGTTGACGCTCAAGGAACATACGGAATAACACAGGTGAATGGTATCACTAAAAGGCACAGCAATTGAGGTGTACACATAAAACCACGGCAAATACCTAATGTAGTGGGGTTCACCATGAATTATACCAGTCAATTGGAACGAGTATATCCCATAATGGCGTAGATGTTTAACCATTATTTATTAAAGATAGTTGGGTGAAGGTTGCGTCAAGTTCATTCAGGCCACAAAGGACAGAGTCAAAACGGTCCATCCACTTACACTCCCTGATGTTAAGGATTGAGCCGAGGTCCCCACCCCTAACACCCAGTGTTATGGCTTCAATTACCAGCCATCTTAACGATTCGGGGGAATGGTTACATGTATTGAAATGGTCAACCATGGGTGCTCCAAGAGTGTTGCATCTAATCCTGCTACAGTGTTGTAGTATCCTGCATTTCACTTTCTGGGTAGTCTGGCCTATATAGATCTTGTTACAGGGGCAGACTATTGCGTAGATGACATTCTTAGTATTACAATTGGTGAGCGTCTTTAAATCCACCGTGCAGTTGTTATGTTGGAACGTCTTTGTTTCAAGGGTCAAATTGCAGGCTTTGCACTGTCCACATTTAACATGGCCCGTGGGGGCCGGAAGATGCCAGAGCGATTCAATTGTTGGTCTAGGCTGTGTTTCCAGGAGTGATTTGACCACATGATCGCGGACATTTTTGCCTTTCTTGAAGGCATGCATTGGGGGTTCGGTGAGCTGGAGTTCTGCTGACACCAAGTGCCAATGTTTATTGACAATTTTGCGGATATCATTGCTCATGGTGTTAAAGGTCGTGACACATATAAGTCTGTTAGGATCATCCATCCGTGCTTTAGGGGTAAGGAGGAGGTCTCTATGATTGTACCAGGCTCTCTTGCGGGCCCTCTTGACAAGCCTCCGAGGGTAGCCGCGTTCAATCAGTCTGAGGATGAGGTCATCGGATTCCGTGAAAAAATCATCTTTTCTGGAACAGTTCCTCCTGATCCTCAGGAACTGTCCGAAAGGAAGGTTATCACGTAGTCCTCTCGGGTGGTGACTTCCGTACCTCAATAAGGTGTTTCTTTCCGTGGTTTTTCGGAACAGGGTTGTGTACAAACAGTCGTCCATAGCCTTGATAGTAATATCAAGGAAATCGATACTGGACTTGTCCTTGGTCATGGTAAACCGAATATCAGCCGATCTATCATTCAACCAAAGGAAAAACTCATCAAGTTCCTGGTCGTTGCCTGTCCAAATCATGGTGCAAGTCCCCTCGGATTTCATCATCAAATTGCTCAACATAGCAATGACGCAGAATTTCTTTTTCTTTCAAAATGACTTCTTCATGCAAACGAAAGGCGTGGCGATGGGTGCCAGCTTTGCCCCAGACCTGGCCATTCTGTATATGGACTACTTTGAACAGACCTTTGTCAATAATATCACCAACCCATTCAGGCAAAGAGTCAAGTATTGGAAACGATACATCGACGACGTCCTGATGATTTGGACAGGCAACGACCAGGAACTTGATGAGTTTTTCCTTTGGTTGAATGATAGATCGGCTGATATTCGGTTTACCATGACCAAGGACAAGTCCAGTATCGATTTCCTTGATATTACTATCAAGGCTATGGACGACTGTTTGTACACAACCCTGTTCCGAAAAACCACGGAAAGAAACACCTTATTGAGGTACGGAAGTCACCACCCGAGAGGACTACGTGATAACCTTCCTTTCGGACAGTTCCTGAGGATCAGGAGGAACTGTTCCAGAAAAGATGATTTTTTCACGGAATCCGATGACCTCATCCTCAGACTGATTGAACGCGGCTACCCTCGGAGGCTTGTCAAGAGGGCCCGCAAGAGAGCCTGGTACAATCATAGAGACCTCCTCCTTACCCCTAAAGCACGGATGGATGATCCTAACAGACTTATATGTGTCACGACCTTTAACACCATGAGCAATGATATCCGCAAAATTGTCAATAAACATTGGCACTTGGTGTCAGCAGAACTCCAGCTCACCGAACCCCCAATGCATGCCTTCAAGAAAGGCAAAAATGTCCGCGATCATGTGGTCAAATCACTCCTGGAAACACAGCCTAGACCAACAATTGAATCGCTCTGGCATCTTCCGGCCCCCACGGGCCATGTTAAATGTGGACAGTGCAAAGCCTGCAATTTGACCCTTGAAACAAAGACGTTCCAACATAACAACTGCACGGTGGATTTAAAGACGCTCACCAATTGTAATACTAAGAATGTCATCTACGCAATAGTCTGCCCCTGTAACAAGATCTATATAGGCCAGACTGCCCAGAAAGTGAAATGCAGGATACTACAACACTGTAGCAGGATTAGATGCAACACTCTTGGAGCACCCATGGTTGACCATTTCAATACATGTAACCATTCCCCCGAATCGTTAAGATGGCTGGTAATTGAAGCCATAACACTGGGTGTTAGGGGTGGGGACCTCGGCTCAATCCTTAACATCAGGGAGTGTAAGTGGATGGACCGTTTTGACTCTGTCCTTTGTGGCCTGAATGAACTTGACGCAACCTTCACCCAACTATCTTTAATAAATAATGGTTAAACATCTACGCCATTATGGGATATACTCGTTCCAATTGACTGGTATAATTCATGGTGAACCCCACTACATTAGGTATTTGCCGTGGTTTTATGTGTACACCTCAATTGCTGTGCCTTTTAGTGATACCATTCACCTGTGTTATTCCGTATGTTCCTTGAGCGTCAACAAGGGATGTATCAATCATACCCAATGTTTTGGTTGTTTCCGTATCATCTATCGCTGTTACCATACTACTGTATAATTTAATGCATTGCTTTTAAATACTGTGGTCATGGACCTAGAACCAGCAAATGGTCCCTGCTTTAGACGAGCTGACATCAGCTCAGTTAACATCACACACCCCTTAACTTCCACCAATCAGGACGCGTCTGTTGGATATATAAATGATCATGTGACGCAGCTCAGGGCTAGCTGTCAGACCGACTTACGCGGCCCTCGAGGTATGTTATTGCCTGCAGCGCCTGTGGTTTCGCCTCCCTCTTTCTCTCTTCAACCCTGCAGCTACTAGACTTCTGGCCCGGTTCGCACACGAACACGTGACCTGACACACCCCTAAGTCTACCAATCAAGGCGCAATCATTCTGGTTGTGCGCGCGACTGGCCCGTATTTGTTTAGTCATGTGACAATGCCCAGGGTTAGCTGTCAGTTCACACGGCGCGGCCCTCGAGGTATGTTGCAGTCTACGCACTCAGTAGCTTTCTCCGTACTGTTATTATACAAGTGAGTTTTGCCACACATTCTGTACAGATGGCCTTCCCTACACTTCTGTATGCTTTGTTAAAGGATACTGACGTACCTGAAATGCGCTGCGATGTAATTATGTTTCGCGCATTTACCCTTTTCCCGCGTAATATATTCAGGTTAATTAACCTTATATGCGCTTTGTTCTCGGACAGGATCCGAGTGTGGGAGATTATTAACCCCCCTCCCCCTTCCTTTCCAGCTTTGGACACCAATGGATGAGTGTCTGTGCTGATTCATTAAGCCTTCCCTTGTCTCATTTTTCGAACATTGGAATACTACACCCTGGGTGAGTATTTCTGGTAACTTAGGTTTTATCGACACCCGTTGTTTTCAAGTATGGTTTTAGTATTCCTCGTCTCTTTTTCCTTTTTCCCAGGAGCACTGACTGGCCCCTTCCCAATTTTCCAGCTTGATGCTTGCTGCTGGTAATTTTTATAATTGTTTCTCTCTTAATTACAATGGTTCTCCATAGACACACCTTACGTTTTTTCATCTCTGACCCTTGCCCCTAGGTGTAAGCCCTTTCCCTGGTCCTGATGAAGACCCCAACCCCAAGCAAACCAATTTGCTGGCTCTAACAGGGGTCGAAACGTCGACTTTTTCCTATCTTCAATCAACACAGGAGATTGTCAGTGAATGTACAACTGCTGTCTTAGTCTGTGTTATTTGATTTAAGTTTTGTGGCCATTTATCTGGCAGGTTAGGTTCTTCAATGAATTGTGGATGTTCCTAAATCTTTCACAACCTCCCTCCCTCACAACGCCCTGCACTAATCCCAAAATCCCGCACCTATCACGTACCTTACACCTATATACATTTGAAAATGTTGATACTGTGATGTTTTTGGCTTTAATTTGAATTACTGATCCTCTGTTTGACTGAAAACTTGTATAATCAATTAAATGATGAGCATACATGCAAGTAACAGGTGTTGTCGCAAAATTTGTTTGTATTGCTAACAGATGTATGTTCTCTTACATTTCCAAATTTGTTTCCACTGTGACAGTTCTTTGTGTACCTAGTTATACCCGAGTCCAGTGGTCTATCGGGTTACCCCATTAATACATAACTCTCACCAACCCCCAAGCAGGAACAGCATTCAGGGTGTTAAGCCTCAAAGGCTTCCTTCCCTTGGTTATGCTAGCAAGGGTCTCCGCAGCTAGTGGAGATGCCCGTCCCCCTCACCACGCCCCAATTTTGGCGGTAAGGTTGGTGAGAAAATTAGTAAGCAGGAGCGGTGTGTTGCTTCTCAGCCAGGACCACCCATAAGGTGTCCTGAGCTGAAGTGACCCCCCCCCCCCCCTTTGAAAATCCTCTATGTTGGAAGGAAGGATTTTAACCAATAGGATTAGGGCATGCCCCCTTCCCAAAGGGAGAAGATATACAAAAGGTGTAGTCACCCCAAAGGTAAGTAGCCTTTTGCTAGAACTTGCCAGTACCTGTAGAAGAGGCTTATCGCTAGGAAGGGGAGGCAGTTGCTGATACACCGGCATCTTTTTAGCACTTGAAATCTGTTTTAATGCAACTTCCTTATCTTTTAAAATATATTGCCTGCACTTTTAAAAAAAATTCTATTAAGTTTTATGTTTTGATTGGCCTTACTTGCTGCTATTTTGTTTGGTTTTCCTGGTGTGTCTTGACCAGCCCCCTACGCCGCTGCGTGTTACAGGGTGAGGTGAGGCGTTCTTGCACGGTCAGACACCGGAGGACCGCCATCTTGGGAGGGTTGGCGGTTGGAGGGCTAGTGGTTCAAGTGAAGGATGCTACAAAAACGAGAGCTCTGTCACTGATGCGCAGCGAGCGCGCCGAAGGCAAGCCCACCTGCACGCGACCTGGGCCAGGGGCTAGATCCTCTGGCAGTTTGAGACCCCAATTCCGACAGATCATTCTTTGGTCCCTTTCACGGTGCCCGTAAAGAGGCAGAGGATAGAGACAGCCACACAGAAAATCATGAAAAGGAAATGGAGCAATTTTAATCCCAATACATTTACACAGGTCCTGGAGAAAAACAATATCACACTAGATAAAGATGTCAATCGAGCTAACAGCCAGTTTGAGTCATGGGTAATAAAGGCTCTGGATGAGACAGCTCCATGGAACATACAGTTACCTAGATGGCACAAAGCCTCTCAGTCATGGCATATTGAGGCCCTGCGAAGAGCTAAGACAGATTGCAAAAAGCTTGAACGAGCGTGGCGTAAAGATTATGATAGCAGGGTTAAAGAGAACTATAAAGAGGAATTGAAATAAATACCATAGGTTAATCAAAAAAACACGATGTGACTTCTATAATGAGAAAATCGAAAAAGGCCAGCAACTCCCCTAAAGAAATGTTCGCCATTCTGAAATCTCTGAAAGTATGTGAGAATACGAATAATGATGCAGGTGCTTCTGTGGAGAACTGCAATATAGTGGCTGATTTCTTCGCTGATAAAGTGACCAAAATATATGATTCTTTCCCAGTGGAAGCACGATTAGGGTAAAATACAGCAACAAAATGTACAACCACCTTTAGAGGTGAAACCTTGGAGGTTTTTAAAATCCAGGAGATAGAAGAACTCAAATCCACTGCAAGAGGAATTAAGTCTGGCTCCCCACTAGATCCTGCACGACCAGAGATATTAATGCAGGGAGAAAATTCCATCGTGCCACAGATTTTGGAGCTTATAAAAAGCTCATTTCAAACAGGAGAGGTCCCCATGAAATGGAAACAAGCAATAGTCAGACCCCTGAAAAAGAAACCGGCAGTAGACCAGACCGTATTGGAAAACATACGCCCTATTTCCTTGCTACTGTTTGTGGCTAAAATTGCGGAGAAGTTAGTGAATAAAAAACTAGTAGATCATATCAATAAAAATGATCTATTTCACCCCTCCCAGTCGGGTTTCAGAGCCGCTCACTTGACTGAGATGGCACTGCTAATGGCAACTGAAACCATGAGAAAGCTTGCCGATGAGGGACAAACGGTCGCGTTGATCCTGTTGGATCTAATCGCAACGTTTGATACCGTCTCCCATAGGATACTCCACCATAGATTGGAGGAGTGTGGTATCAGGGGAAACGCATTGCGATGGATGTCATCCTTTCTGTCCTCTCGGAGCTTTCAAGTGGAACAGAAATCTTTTAAATCTAAGAATCTGCCCCTGCTTCAGGGGGTTCCACAGGGATCAATCCTGAGCCTCACCTTATTTAACCTATATGTAGGACCGCTAGCAGAGCGAGTTGAGAAACACAAGGTGTCCATCATGTCGTATGCCGATGACACACAATTAATTGTGATGCTATCTCAAGATGGGGAACAGGCAGCGATTCAGTTCTCCTACTGTTTAGAAGAAGTAACAAAATGGATGTTCGATCACTGCCTGAGGCTCAATGGTAATAAAACGGAGGTGATGATCGTGGGCAAGACCTCGACCATATGGTCACCAGCATGGTGGCCTGAAATGTTGGGCAATTTTCCCTTCCCAAAATCTGAAGTAAAGAACCTTGGAGTATGGTTCGATTCTGAGCTAACGTTTGACAATCAAATCCGGAAAGTGGCAGGAAAATGCTACGGGACCATGAAAACTTTAAGAAAGATCTTAGCCCTGCTGCCTGCCAAGATGAGGAAAACCATAGTGCATGCTGTGGTTACCTCGCAAATGGATTATGGGGATGTTCTGTACCTAGGTGCCACAAAGAAGGGGTTATTAAAACTCCAACAGGTACAAAATGTAGCAGTGCGTTTGATTCTTAGCTTGCCGAGAAGAGCTTCCACAAAGAAAGCACTAGCAGAACTACACTGGCTCCCAGTAGAGAAACGAATAGTGTTCAAAGCAATGTGCTATGTTCACAGCATACTGTTAAAAAAAGGCCCAAGATACCTGCATACTCTGTTAACCCAGTACAGCCCTGGACGGAATTTAAGATCCAGGGATAGGGCATTAGTGACAATACCCAGAATTTTCAAAGCCAGAATGGGGGCTCGCTCCTTTAGATATCAAACAGCAAAAATTTGGAACTCCCTCCCAATGAACTTAAGAGTTGAACAATGCAAAACGAAATTTCGCAAACAACTGAAGACATGGCTCTTTTCGACAGCGTAGTAAATTAGTGAGATAAGGTGTACATGTGCGATAGCCTCCCATATCTTTTTCAGAATGCAGTCTATAGCGTGGGGACACACTGGTGGTGTAACCAGGCGCTCTACAAATGGCTAAACAAAACTGTAACACCCCTAAAATCCGTATTTAGGGGCACCCCTGAACCTTGAGCCTCAGATTCCTACAACCTAAGAAAAAGGAGGAAGACCACTCTGTGCAGTCAAGCCTGAAGACGACTAATGATTTGGCCCCAGCTCTACCGGCCTGTCACTCGCTAGAAAGACTCTGCAAAGAAGACGCCTGTCCTGCAGCCAGCGGCTTCCGGAAACCCTTGGAGGACTGTCTGCACTTAGTTTTTTTTTTGTCAAACTTGTTTTTATTGAGTTTTACAAAGGATCAATCAACAAGCAGGGCAATACATCCTGTCTATACATTTGGATATCACTGACAATCATCTATTACCGTGTACAGATTCTGTCGGGTGATCCGATTCATTTCTCGTGCAGTTCGTTCTTTATGCATTACCTGCAGATCTACATTACCGAATAATACAATGAATAAAAAATATAATAATAAAAATAGATCAGCTGTAACGTCAGTCCATTCTTCCTTCCCAATCCCTCCCCCCTTCCTTTTATAGTGGAGTATCGCTCTGTTATTTCTCTCTTCAGAAACCTGGGGCTCGGGGGATGTGGAGTCGAGCTGCAATAAGGAAAGAGGCCAAGAATAAATCATAATGGGGTAAAGTGAACAACTGAGAGTATGCGGGGTTTCGGGGGTCCAGAGAATGTAGTCTTATCTTGAGGTGGTTCAATCCGTTTATGGTGGTTCAGGTTAAAACTGGAACAGGTGCAGCGCTCTAACTCTCATGGAGCAGGTGGTTAATGGGAGACCGCTGGATAGGTATTTGACCAGAGGACCCCAGGCAAATTCAGACTGTCTGCACTTTAACAAAGACCAGCTCTCCAGAGGACAGCGGCCTGTCCAGATGAAACCCACTCCAAGAACTCCTGATCCAGCTGAAACCGTGATGCCTGCCCATTCTGAACCTGACGCCTATGACCTGAGTCTGAATGGCCCACCTGTCCAGTGAAGTTTCCCCAGCGTCCTGACCTCGAAACAATTGGTGGCTGACCTCTCCTGGACTGCACGAAGACTCCTGCAGCCTCATCTCAAAGAGTCCCCATGATCGCTACCAGCTCCAGTAAAGAAGTTTCAACATCCATAGGCACCCCTGCATCCTCATCCCCTGAATTTTGTGAACCCAGCCAACGGTACCCAAGCGTCCACCGGCACCTCTACTTACCTGCCCAGCTGTTGGTCACCTTCACCCAGCCTCCTGGTGCGAACCTGCAGCCTCTCTGTGCGACCCAGATTTCCCCTTCACTTGCATTGGCCGCCCAATGCTGATTTGCATCCGGCCATATATATGTCGCTGGTGGTGTATGGTTGGTGCTGCCTTTTGGGCCCCTATGCTTGCCTATCCCTCCGGGGCCTGTGCCCTGAAACCGCGGGTACCTACATACCTGCAGCCAGTACCTCTGTGGGTGCCCTCAGTCTCCATTGACTAACATTGGGCTCAGTGGCCTCTGCACCCAGCCGACCCAGTGCTGCTGAGGGTGCAGTACCTACCTTGATCTGACTCTTGCCCAGTGTTGGTCTAGAACCCCAAAGACTGGATGTGGAAGTCAAGTACTTACCTGTAGATGTGCATAACTGTTTTCCTCCCATTGGATTACATTGCATTTCTTGATATTTGCACTGTCTATCTTTTACATTGCTAAGTTACTGCTACTATTGTTTGACACCACAAAGTATTTTCAGTATCACTGTAGAATGTTCTTATTGCTTTTGCAAACACATTCCTATTCTACCTGAAAAGTATTTCTATTTTAAACCAGTGCTTACCTGCAACTGAGTTCTTCTTGGTTCTAAAATGAAAGCAACGGTGTAATATTTTTTATACAAAACAATTGGTCTTGGATTCAGTCTTGGAGTGTGTGTAATAATTTCTTGCCTGAGTGTGTTTAACAAATGCTTAACACAGCCCTCTGATAAGCCTAACTGCTCAATCACACTAGCACAAAAGAGAGTAAGGTATTATCTACTTTAGCCTTTGTAAAGCCCATGGGGATCCTCTGGAGTCTGTGCACACTATACCTTACTTTGGTATAGTATATACAGAGCCAGCTTCCTACATCTCCCAAGCCATTTGAGTCACTTTGGGCAGAGTTCAATCTACAACCTATAGATGTCTGGCAATATTGACAACTGTCACACTGCATTCAAAGACAACTGGGCACCAATAACTTTACCCACATTGCTTATCCTTCATTATGGTCTGTCGGAGCTGCTTATTTATGGCTGCTTTTCGGCTGACACGGAAAAGGCTACCGTTCAATACTATAGTGCAGCTATTTGGAATATTATTTGGCCTCCTTGCTTTTTCGCATGACCGATTTATCATGGCAGCCAGACTCTTGCATTCTTATTTAAACAAAATGGCTTTAATCACCACTCAAACTATTCAAAGTTGGCAGTTTTTCATTGTTCTAAGTACTGGAAGTTTGTACAATTTGGATACAATATGCCCCCTACCCACGGTCCATTGAGTGTTCATTCATGATTAGTCTAAGCGTACATAGACACGGATGGCGGGAGAATCCATGGTGCCCTTTGAGGATGAATTGTTGAGTGAACTATTGTAGATGGTCTCCCATGAATGCACTATTTATAAAGTAAATGACCTGATGACTGTTTTTAATCGGATTTGGGTACAGTTCATAAATTGCTCCAGAACACAGTGGCATAGTTCGGCCTCATTGCGCTAGTGTTTTTAAATCCTCTTATGCCCTGCCATGTCCTCTGCCGCTATGCTAGAGTCTTTCTGGATCTAGGGACTTGATCCTGGTAAATTTGCATTGGGCTTTAGCGTTGCTTGTGTAATTGTTGTATTCTGAACTCTTTAACATACACAACTATTTATATCTGTTCTGTTTACTGGGGCAGCCACTGTGTAGTTATGTGAGTCAAAGTTTCCATAGGAAGAGTGTTTCTTTGTTTTGCTAATAACTTTGGCGCCATCTGATGAGTCTTCACAGATTTTTTTCTATTTAAAAAGTTCATCCACCTAATTATCTGGAATGTTTTTTTTGGGGGGGGGGGGGGGGGTCGGTTAAGCAGGAGACGAGAAAAATGAGGGGCTCCAAAACACTTTTCCCCAAGCAATTTCCATAGGAAAAATTAGACAATGATACAGTAAAAAATTGCTCAACAGAATTACACCAATCTTGGCAGAAAGCTAGTCAGTCACCCAGAAAGCATGCTATTTGTGATATGGTGTAATTCTGTTCAGTTGCTTTAGAGACATGAAGGTTCAAAATGTATAGCTTTCTGTTGCTTGGGGACTCCAGCAGGAAAACAAAAGCCTTTCCCTAGTCGGGCAAGTAGAAGTCTAGCGGAACTGAGTAATGTGATTGCCGGCCGCAACTTTGAAATAAAGGTTGCACCCATAATTAAAGGGAAGGAGATTCTCTCTCTGTATCCAGAAAAAAAAAAAAACACATAAGGGGGCTCGGGTAGGTGTACCCTGATTCCTTAGCCCTTGTGAAAAGTCCCGGCCTAAAACTAAAATAATTTTTTTTCTTCATATCGTAACAGTCCAGCAGGACTCCCACTGGACCCAGGGTGCCCCCCTCATCCCCGTGAGGTCCAGTGCGACTCACACAGGACCCAAAAAAAGCAATATAAAAATTGTCAGAAGTGGGTTTCTGGCCACTCTTTGGGGTGTTGCCCGCCAGCTGCGGGTTGAGCACAGGGCCTGACCTCCAGGGGGTTGGTTGCAAAAGTATCGTAATAAGATATTACATTACATTTAAAAAAATCACTGGAAAAAAATGAAGGTAAAAGGGGAGTTATACTTGAGGAAGGTAGTAAGATTTGAATTTACAATACTTAGAAATTCACTTAAAAAACACTATCGTGTAAAAGATCAAAACACTGAAATTCCCCTGTTACACATAGCTTACATAAGTATATGTTGCACTGCTGCGATGCCTCGTTTATGACCAGGAGCAGCCGGTGCAGGTAAGCTTGTGGGAGCGGGGGTCGAACGGACTATTTAGATGAGGAAAAAATAAAAAAAATAAAAAACCACAAGATAAGTAGTTTTTTTTATTTATTTATTTTATTTTATTTGCCCTTGTTGTCTGTCGACTCCCTCCCCACCCCACCGTGCTTCTCTGCACCAGTCGCTCCTGTTTGTGACCTCACATATTACTTCACTATTGGCATCTGGAGTCTATGGCAGTGCAAGTTTTACTTACACCAGTTATGTATAACTGAAAAATGTCTGTATATTTAGTTTTTAAATGGTACTATTATTTATCTTAGGGGCGTACCCCAAGTCTACCTGTTTAGATCCCCTAACCCTATAACAAAAGGACCTTGTTCAATGTTTTATTTTTGATGAAGGCAAATCTGGTTTACTGCAGACCTGCACTCTGCCTCGTCTCTCGAGAAGAGGTGCTCTCTGGTAAAAAAGAAAAGAAAAAAAGTCCCTTTGTTCAGGGACGAGGTGGGTATTGGGAAACTCATATTTTGTACTTGGAATTCCACGCTCTAGCATCGGTACTAATAATGGCACAATGCATGTTTGAAAAAGATTTATTGCCGTATCCTGCTACTTAGTACATGCCATGTAACCTCAAGATACATAAAGCATATTGCTGTATCAGGGTTACAATTAATGTAAATTTGACAAACAATTCTATTATGTTTATCAGAAAATGATACCTAAAGAGTACGCCCAATTTTAGCACTACTCCGAGAGCATAAAGTTGATTAACTGTGCCTAATTAGAGTATTTGGGATTGGTCACACTACATTTCTGGACATATCGTGCCTCTGTGTTTATTAGACTTCAGCGAGCGAGGGAGCACAAGGTAGAGCCTTTATTTCCCAATTGTGAGGAAACTGGGAATATTATATGGTGCGATTGTACTGCCTCATCATATAATACACTTACTAACCCCTTTAGGACCAGTAAGTTTTGTTTGTTAAACTCTCTAGCTCACTCCTGGGTAGCTGTGGCACTGACCAGCAAGGCTTACATAAAGGGATAAGTGTACAGCCTTTAAATAGCACCAAAGCAATTGAAGAAATTCCCAAGACACTCAAGTAATTCAACACCAGTTTATAAAGATAGGCTGTATGTGTATGTATTTTAGACACCACAACGAAAAAGATGGACTGGAGGGTTTCGGAGGTACAGCATTTACATGGTATAGTAAATATGCACTTTATCACTTAACCGCGAACAAGCACTGGCAAATTCAACGAATTTGAGACAAACTTTTTCAAGAAAAACTTGGTCAAGTGTCAATGCCGTTACTTTAAGTGAACAACTCCGGCAGGGATCCAGTCAGGTAAACAAATTCTGAGACAGGTGTTGAGATCCCTCAAAGTCCTCCTGGTCTAGGCAGAAGTCCAGTCACACGGTATTGTGGTTACAGCCATAATCCTTTCCTGGTTGATAACTTGTGTTCATGGTGACCAAGCTGCACTCCACAGACCCTCCTGGGTCCAGCAGACTCAGTTGAAACTCTGAGCGTCGGATTCTGGTCTCTGATGGCTCACCGCGATGATAAACAGCGGGTTGAAGATTTGTGCTTCCACCTCGCCCCAGCAGGCTTCTTCAGCTGTTGTGACCCTGGACTGAGAAGTGGTCTGCCAGCTGACCCGTGGAGTTTCAGCTGGGCAAGACACAGCGGGCACAGTTCCTTCTCCTTTGCTAGCCACCAGGTTCAGCAGGTGCAGTCCATACAGGTGCAGCTTCTCTTTGCCAGTTCCTTGGTCCTCTTCTCTAGTACGAGATCTGAGTTCTGGGTACCAAGGGAGCCCTGTTAATAGTCCAAAAATGTGCTCAGGGTAGTACATGGACCATCCTCCTTTGCAAACCCTATGAGGCTTTTTGAGTGAATAAGCCATCTATGGCCATACCAGGAAAAGGTCCTCTGAGTATGGTCTGTATTTTGCGTGCACTTAAATAAGTTAATATTTAACCGGTTGATGCAGGATTATACTAGGTCCTGAAGAAAGCCGAATTGACTCTTCATGGGCAGTGACATGGCTGAAACATGTCGACCTTTTTGATGTCGAAGATCAATGTATCCTTATGACATCTTACTGTTTTTAATCTTGCCCCAGACCCTACTCAATAAAAATCACTGATCTAGGATTTAGGAGCATTTTTAACTCACTTATATTCCCTGCAAACCCACTACTAAGAGCTGTGTTTACAAACTCGTTGAGCCCACTGATTCACATTAGGTGTCTGGGCAAGGGTCCAATGATAAAGCAAGCCACAGGTGATACCTGTGGGTGAGGACCCTACATATATACACATATACATCTACATATCCAAGAAATGTGGTGTGGGCACTCATTTACCTGGGTGCCATCCGCTCACTCGTTTTTGATAAATAAAACATTCACAAACACCACTCTATAGAAATAGTTTTTTGAGGGGGACTGGGTGTTCCCTCTTATAAGTAAGTTTTTGATTTTAGTTTGGGAAGCTGAGGGCCTACCGGTATTAAGTCTTCTCACTCCTTCTGAGATGTGTTGGTATTTAGAAATGGGGTCAGGCTCAGGTGTCTGTATCAGCAGTCATTTTCGTGAATTTCTACGTTTTTTTTTTAGGCTGGTTAAAATGTTACTACCTTCCTTATGTATAACTCCACTTTAAGCTTTGATGTTTCCAGTAATATGTACATGATTCTGGAAGTGTGTTCTCATGGGGGAAATGAGAATGTCTCCTATTGTTGATTTGTAATTAAATGACTGAAGTTGGATATTGTATACTCCCCTAATCCCACTCTCTTTCATTGTCTTCTCTGCCTTCTCCACTCCCTCCTGAATCTCTGTTCATATGTTGCTTTACTTTCATTTTGTCCTAAAATGCACCCTGGTGTTTATAGCAGTATATTTACTTGAATAGCTAATTTTATTTTATGGTCCTGTGTATTTGATGTCAAGTGCTTAATGTGAGCCGCTGCTTTCCAGTGCTTGGCACCGGCACTTATGACATGATGGGCTGTTAGTCTGACTTATATTGAGCACAACAACAAAAGTTGTTTACTTATTCAAAATACGGTAAAAATGACTATTATCTGCCTCCCATGCTAATCTTATAGCTTTGGTGCCTGGAACAGTCCGAATTGTCACACTTTTAGGAGTGTGATGGTTGGTAACCGGTTTGGTACTGTCATTTGCAACGCTGGCAGGGGCAATGGCTGGTGTAGGCTGCAGTGGCCTCCTGATGAGGGCCTTGGCGCTTACGTTTTTACAAATTAAGCACTGGTGTCTTGAACATCTGCTGTAATGCTTTCTTAAAATCCTAATTAAGAGCTGTAGTCAAAAAAGCAAGTAAGCAACAGAATAAGGTGCTGGGCCGTTAAGAGACCACCACAGTGATCAATCACTGTGAGTCAAGACGGTTCAGTGCAAATGACTGCCCAACCTGTAACACTGAAGAGTCACGGCCAAGCTCCCGCGCATACTGGTTTACCTGTTGAAGCTCCTTCTATGGAAATGCAGCCTCTTTGCATGTTGGTTTTGACTGAAATGATGGGATAGGCAGAAATGCGATATAAACGGAAGCAAAAGAACAGACTTTGAGTAACAGATTTGCTAAAAAAGTAACTTCATCTTAATTCTATCCCCGGGGTGCCTCCGGTCTATTTCTGTAGGCCATGCTGACTGCCAAATGCATCTTACAAGTGTCTACCTGAACCCGCTAGTCTGCCAGACACTTGGTTATAGACGTTGAGCAGCTGTACTATCCATGCTTTTCCCCCTCTTTGGGCTGATGAAAACATCAGGACAAAAGGGGCAAATGCAAGGGAAGGAGCAACTGATCTGATGGCTTCGACTTTAGTTTGTGGGATTCATAATATCCAGGGATCCCATAAAATGGCGATTTGGTGCTTCACGGGGATACCTTTGTTGTGCTGTGAAATGGGGAGACTCCCAGTTGGTCTCCATTCCATGTAGTTTTGAGGGTGCAGCCCCTTTGACCTGCGCTAGGGCAGGTGCTGGCTTGTGACGGCAATTATAGGTTTGCAATTATAGGTTTGTGATGGTAGAAGCTGCACTCGTTTGTGATGCCTCATGGCCTCCCTTGGTAAATTAAGTTTGGCTTTAAGGCTGGTCACAGATGGTGCAGTTTGAGCTTGGCAGCTTTATATTCCATCTGTATTGATTTTCATCCCATCGGTACTCCTCCCCTAACTGAAGTGTTGATTTCATCGGTTTCTCAAACAATGTTGGGTGTACGGGGATCTGGGGACAGAGTTTGTGGCGGTTTTGTGGCAGTTAGTTAGCAATTTGACCTGGGGCCTGTTTGCTGATAACAAGCTTGTGACTGGAATATTGGTAGTGTTTTGGAGTCCCTATAATTTGGTGACAAGTGTACCCCATGGATCTATGCAATCCTGGTCACAAGCACAATTCTATGCCAGGAACGGAGGTGAACCAGCGATCTGGGACCAAAACAATTCTGCAGAGAAGGCCCAATTTTATTACCCGCCTAGTCCCTTCACGTTGGGTTAGTGTAATTCCAAACTTACCACCAACCTATTTGTATATTCATTTTAGTTTACCAAATTATGGCAATGCAATATTTTTATAGTTGACAGGGTTTGGCAAGTTAATACCTAGAACTTGTAATACCTATACATTATTAGAACATTGGAATGTTGGCAGCTCCATTGAAAACAATGGATTGCTCCGGGTTTATAATGGCTGGTATAACCCCGGAGCTCCAACATTCCAATGTTTCTTTGTTCACAGCTCTGGCTGTGAACAAAGGCTTCAAGGAGCCCGAGGGGATTTCAATCCCCTCGCGCTCCCTGAAGGCTTTGTTTTATTTGTTAGAACATTCTGCCCTCTAGTGGCAGAATGTTCTAATAGCCTTATAGCCCTTCGTAGCAGGGCTATACCGGCAATTAAAGTCCCGCTGCTTTGTTAAAGTCCCTCCCCTTCGGCTCGGGCCTTTAACGCGGCAGCGGGCCTTTAATAGCCGGTACAGCCCGCTACGGCGGGCTATAAGGCTATATTAATAAATGGCAGACTATTTTATATATCTATGAATATTTATGCAAAAAATGTGGAATAAGGCTCATCAGTACCAACATACAGTACAATCATAGATCACAAGGCAAACAACATTAGAAGAGAAAATGACAAATTTATATCAATGACAATAGATAAAGGAGTAGATAAGCGAAGAGACAAAAGTGTCTTAAAGAAAGTACATTTACAAATGATTATGCAAATTCAGATTTTCATTCTATACTAACCGAATAGAAATAGGAAATCTACTCTCTGACCATGAAAGCAGCAAGGCCCCTCAAGGAGATTTGAAGAGAAGAGGCAAAGACTAAGTCAGGAATCAGCAAGCCGGTGACAGAACAGCAAGACAACGACAATCTCCCAGCAGGCAGAACCACAACCACCAAGAACAGCCTAACAACCCCTCCCACTAGGTACCTCAGTTATACCCTAAAGACCCAAAAGTCCAACCTACACTTGTATCTAACCAAGGGTTATTCTACATTTGATTGGTTAAGGAAGAGGGTGTACAGTCACACCACTCTCGATATGATCAACTCACTAAATGCCCCATTGTTATTTATTCAAACGTCGACTTCCACCCCAGGAAATGTAATTCAAGCCACTATCAAAATGTTTTCTTCCTTCTATGCCGGTTATGTATCAAACTTCGTAACATTTGTGCTGCTCGTGCCTTTCCAGAGGAAGCGTTTCCCCTGCTTGATGAATCAAATTGTTTTTCATGCAAAGCCCTTGGCAGGCACTCAGGATTCTTGAAGAACAAATCTCTGTCCACCTTCCTCTTCGCTTTCAGACTTTTAGCGTTTTGGACATTTATTTCTTTTATTCTGTTAACCCTTATTCCCATGCAGAATAGTAAATCATGCTTCTATTGGAAACAAACACAGGCCTTATTATTCACTTATAATGCTTTTCACTACGCATCAACCCAATTCTACTTCTATCCATGCGCAACCCCTGTTAAAATATTATTTTTCCTAGCATAGATTAATAATCGCGAAAATCCTGCTACATCGGAGGCAAGGATTATGCATCAACTCTTCAATTTATTGAATAATAGTCATTTCTAAAGTCATTCCTTTAAGCATTATCAAAATGCCTTTCCCAATGAACACTGGGAAAGAATAACAAGCATTGAAAATGCAATAGGTCTCGCCTTTGATTAAGTTAAAGCCATTTGCTTTGCTAATGGTATTGTATAGCAAAGCAAATGGCTTTAACTTAATGAAAGGTGAGACCTATTGCATTTTTAATGCTTTTTTTCTTTCGTGGCTAACACACTGCAAGGGCGAGGTGACCGATTATGTTTATATACTGGAGGTTATCTGTCACACTGATTAATCACTGTGTCTTTCCCGGCCTATCCTACACACCGTGCACATGGGGGGGAAACATGGTGTGAAGGAGGGTGGGAAACCAGACTAGCCGATTAATTACATCAAAGGGCATAGTGAAGATTGCCTGAAATATAACTTTTTGGAGATATTCCACCGCTGGCACTGGTTGCCAGAGAAACTATGCAGAGCTAAACTTTGTGATGATTCCCGACCCGACGTTGGAGAAGCGCAGAACACAACAGTAATATGGTGCAAATCTGTGGGGCTGCACAAAACTTGAAGAATACTGGCTTTAGGTACGGGGCTGTTTAAAACTGCCCTTCATAAGCCAAATTCTCTGCAAGAAGCACCTAAAGTTGCTGTCAGACGGAGCCCAGGTCAGACTCCCCCTTACTCCAAGCACTTTCAGAGACATTAATTAAAATGTGATAATGCATCTCCAAGAAGGGAGACCAATCTGGCAAACACACACTGCCAGCAGGGACATTGGTCCAGTGCACCCCACCATTCCTTAATCCTCTCCCCTTCAAAGCCCAATCATCCCTCTAGACAGAACCAAGGACTTGCACATTCCCAGTAGAGGGCCAGAGCTGGCGCTCCTCGAGTGGAGGTTGGGGTGCTAGTTGGTAGAGGGGCCCACAGCTGATCATCTCAAAGTAATGACCTAATGGAACTTCAAGGAGTGACCCTGGGCATCACCAATCAGTGGCCTAGGTCTAAAGCACCCACAATCTGCGACTTACAACTGGAGCATCCACACCCCGTGGTATGTGGCATATCATCAAAACGCTGGCACCAATAAATACAGGATATCCTCCGGATCTGGAATGTATTGTGCCTTCAGCAGGGGACCAGGGAAGAATAACACTGCTAAAAGAAGCCAGGTTGAGAGAATACCAATTCGAGGAGTTAGAGAAAGATAATTCATGTGCAAGATCAGGGGAAGAATAGTTGCCACCACCGACACCCCTCCTCCCCCAACAAGGAGCCATCGTCAGCAAGAAGGAGTGGCAAAAATAACACCCCTCCAAACAAGGAGGCAGGCCATGGTAATTCACCTATAAGAAGGTAGGGTAGGATAACCCTTCAGTAAGAAGAAAGGGCTTCAGTAGAATAACCCTCCAATAAGACGACAGGGCTGGAAACTTGGAGTCAGAGCAGGATAATGTCTCATCAGGAGCCAGGCTGGACCACCCCTGGCAGGGTGACATGGCCCGACTGGGTATTCTATATCTCCGCCTTCCGCCCCCGTTGCAGCTCTACTTACTCCCGCCGAACCGCAACACTTCCCGTCAAAGCAACATTCAGCAGCTGATCTGAGAAGCGGTGCCAGGGAAGGCAGAGGCGTGGCATGCGGCGCGTCTCCCGGGAGACAGGCGCAGGCGTTCTCATTGAAACTGGATGTTCCACCTTTGGACACTGGAAGAGTTGGCGGCCATCTTTAAACTGTGTCATTTGTAGTGAATGGCAAGCGGATAAATGAAGATATCATGATTGTAAAACATTTCCTATAAGATGTTATAATTATCGGATACCTTAAAAACTAATATATTTCAGTATCGTGAAGGTGAGGATTGTTGCAATATTGACATTTTAATATTTCAGTATTTCACTTAAATACAAACCTATTATTACAACCAGTATCACACAATGGAATATTTGTATTATTTTGACAACGTTGTAAATTAGCAAAGTAGATACAAGACCGTGTGAAAGTGACCATCGTTCTTTTCAAGCTCAAGATGGAGCCAGAAAGATATTTCTATAGCGATCATGTGACAACTTTTCCGACTGCCTGGGCGTGTTAAGACAGTACGAGTGTTCTCAGAGGGCCCAATGAGAGAGCCGGACTGGCGCGTGCAAGGCGACGTGACAAAGCTTCTGATAAGAAACTTCATCACAACAGCCGTAATGCAGGTGACCGAGTCCTTGGGGGCCTTCAAAAAAGGCGAAAGGACGGCAACCGAAAACCCTCCTTTTCAATGGGAAGCCAGCATCTAACATAAACGCTGACGCTACCCAATGAAAATGAGGGCCGTGGCTTCGAGTCCCCTTCTTGAAACTGCCTTGATGATTATAGCTCTTGCAGGCCTGGTAAAGGGACCTTGGATCAATGCTTAAATTTACACTTAGTGGTAGTACACCATCGCCAAAAAGGGAACTGTGAGAAGTTGGCCTGGCATATGCTGTCCTCTAGTTATAGGGGACACCTTGTACCAGTCCAATTTGACTCTTATGGTGATAGGTTGAAGACAACCTTTAGAGAAAGCTATCCTAGTGGTAGCTGTGGAGAGCAGCCTTCATGCTAAGTCTTGAAGGAGTGTTAAGCTTATTGTTTTACCATAGATAACCTCTTGAATAACCAAATGAAAGAGTAGTCCACACAGGTATATATATAAAATATATGTATTTATTCTAGGAATAACCCCACTAGTCTCTTTATGAGGCTAGAGGTGAAGATACAATTCAAACAAGCATTGATAGTTACAATAAATAGCACTGGAATCACAGGGCCCCGGGGGGGGACCAAATCATATATCAAAAAAGTGGTATAAGAACCACGACAATTCTACAGACAATGCCTAGGGCATTTAGGGTCGCTGGCCCCTTGTGAAACCACCCAAGGTAGTGAGGAAGGAGACCCACGGGAGACGCGTGCAGTGGCTAAAGCTACTGTCGGGATCTCTAACTAAGTATCCCTAAATCCGCCTATCACATAAGATCTGTTTAACTCCCTTCCTTTTCTTCTTTCGTCCGTGGGCAGCTAAGTGCAATGTTGCTTTTTAGGTTGAACCTAGGCAGTGCAAGCACTGTCTCTCCAAGACATGCAGTAATCAGTCTGTTGGCTTACAGCCCGTCCATAGGCTTTTGATTGGTAACTTTCAAGGTTATATAAAAACTCTTGCTTTCTAATGAGTAATCTGTCTTTTTAGTTCTGCATTTTAGTTGTTTGTTAACGCCCAAAGAGCAGAGCTTAACTACCGTTAAGTTTCCACTGGTGTGTTGAAGGATTTGGTCTTGGATATATTTTTTTTCCCTGCTCGTGTTGAATGTGTATGCAGCTTGTCCTTGCTTTGTTTTGAAATTAAAGATCAGTTTGCGCAGTTCTGAAATTATTAGGTGGAAGCAACCTGTTTTAATTTTGTGAATATGTGCTCAGTGAAAGGCAGCATTTCTTTGTAATTATGTTTTGTGTTCCAGGAAGTACTTTAATGGTATTTAAAACACTGCATTTTTTTTATGTATTGATTTTGGTTTGCAAAGCGGTGCCGCAGAGAGACTAGGAGCAGCTAGGATAAACTCCAGGATCGTCTCTGATCGGCCACCTGCACAGTGTACTCCAGCGACACACCCACAACAGCAGCGACTGCCACGTCTGTGCAGACACTCTGTCCAAGGTTTTGCCCCAGCTCTGTCCATGGCCTTGACTGCCTTACATAAAGACTCACCGGCATTTCTTAAGTTCTTAAGTATTCATGATCCATGGATACTTTTTGAAATGTGTGTCAATAAAAAAAACTTGTTAAATTACGCTCCGGTGGGGATTTAAATCTCCACCTGCACGTTTCCTTTGGAGATTTTACGGTCTGCTATTCACACCGTACTTGGATTGATTACCTTAATGCGCCGCTGACTAGCCCATTTGTTCTGTTTTCACTTTAGCCACAAACAAAGATTGCCTAATTCGGAAAGCGCTATAGCAGTAGTATTGTATCTGGCTACTTCACACAGAAGTACCAGGACTGTTTTGGTTTTTAAAAGAGGAGAGGGGCAGTTGTCATAAAAAATGGCCGAGAACGAATGCCGTATGAGGGAGCGACCACAGAAAGAAAATCTGTTTTTAACCCTGACTTGAAGCTAGAGCAGGAGAGCACAGGCTGATGAACCAATCGCTTTCTATGGCAGCTCCCTTTTACCACTTTGGGCTTTCCCCTGACACCCAGACAGACCTTATTGTTGAGAAATGGGCAACACTTACACTTTCTAATTTCTTCGAAACTATGTAGGACATTTATTTTTCATTATTGACTATGATGCTAATTTGGCTGCACAGCAGCAGTCTGGCCCATCATTGGGACATTTAATCCTTGGGTGATCCAACTGCTCTAATTATAGCTGGCTCCAGTCTGTAGCCCGGGGCAGTCTGTGCGTGGTGGCGGCTTTCCTGAGGTGACATCCGTGGCACTGAAGCTCATGTATGGAATCTCTAATGTGGTTGCAGGCACTTGAGATGAAATATTTCTGCAGCTACGTGATATTTACATTGACTTCTTAATTTTCCCGAAGAGCTGTGAAAGTTATTGAGAGTTCCTTGTCCGCATCAAGTTGTAATCAAACCTTTTGGCCCTTGCAATCCTGACCAGAGCTAAGCAACCGGCGCTGGTTGTGGCATCACAATTGTGTTGTGAAATATATATAGTGCTTACTTCCCCTATGTGAGGCGCAGAATCTCTTGTATGGATAGCATCCTGTGCTATGTAGGGTGTGCAATTAGAAGGGTTTTGGCCTTGTCCTAAGTGGGTAGACTTTCCTTGTCACTGATCACAAATGCAGTTGCAGTGTTATAGGATGGAGCGCTTAGCGATGTGGTTGACGATGAGGTGTAAGATTATAATTTAACATTCAAATTAGATTAGAATTTAACATTCAAATTAGATTCGATTTTAACATCCAAATACATTTAACATTCAAATATAGCAATAAACTACGGAAAGGTGATCAGTCAACCTTTGGGAAGGGCCTCCCACTGTGCAACAGCCCATGTTGCTGCATTTTAAGTAAATTTTTATCACTTTGCACAAGAAGCATTTTTTGATAAAATCTGCTAATTATGCAGTAGCTGATAGATTATGTGGCAAGTGCGGCAAATCCATAATTATACAAAAAAGCTGCAGATTTGCATAATTCCACCTGTCCTTTTTTCTCGTCACACATCTACTCTCCTTTCTCATTACCCTGTCGTTCTTCATTTCTCCTGTCCTTCTGCCTGTAACCCTAGACCTTCTGCCTCTATTCTCGGCCCTTCCAGCTCCCTCCCTTGAGCTCTACACTCTCTCATTTCACTTGTTTATTTTGTGATTCTTCTTCCGGAGAAATACTTGAGTGTGGCCTGGTCGGACCTGTCCTCGAGGGAGGAGTAATCAGAAGACTTGAGAGCAGCTGACCTGCTCATCAGCCTGAGCCTACTAGACTTTGTTTCCAGCAATTTTCAGGTAATTTAAGGCTCCAGCCCTGCCAAGTGCCACAGCATAACAGGTTAGAAAACCGCATTCCAGTGCATGTACCCGCATCACCGCACTGGAAGGCAAAGTCACGCAAGTAGAGATCCTCAGTGCTGGCTTTTATTCAAGTTGCTGCACCAACAGAACCTGTTCGACTGCAGTAATACTCGGAGTGCAAGCAGTGACTGTGAGCATGAGATTCGAACAGTGGTAAGATTGTTTTAGATACAACAAGGCGTGCGCTTCTTGTGATGACAGGGTTGCATGTGATAAGCCCCCATCATCACCCTCTTCTGTGACTTGAAGTGACGGTCCCACGCTCCCCTCTCGCATCAGACCCCCACCCATTCAGAGCTCCTGTTGACTATTTTATTCTTTTGAGGTAAAGTCCAGAAATAAAGTGCTTTGGTTTTGTACAGCAGAAATATGAAAGATCACTGAGCTGTTTCTGTGTGCAATGATCATCGTGCTGTCAAGTAATTTTCTTCTTTTCTAATCCGTGGAAGTATAAACTCCTGGCGGAAAGCAGTTATCGTTCCTGTTTTTAAAAAGGGTGCAAGGGATGAACCTACAGGTTATAGGCCAATCTCACTTTTAGATTCTGCAGCCAAAATTATGGGAAAAGCTGTACTGAATCGCTTAACAACATGGCTGGATGCCCGAAATGTTATTTCCAACCTGCAATATGGCTTTAGGCCTGGTAAAGGGACCTTGGATCAATGCTTAAATTTACACTTAGTGGTAGTACACCATCGCCAAAAAGGGAACTGTGAGAAGTTGGCCTGGCATATGCTGTCCTCTAGTTATAGGGGACACCTTGTACCAGTCCAATTCGACTCTTATGGTGATAGGTTAAAGACAACCTTTAAATAAAGCTATCCTAGTGGTAGCTGTGGAGAGCAGCTTTCAGGCTAAGTCTTGAAGGAGGGTTAAGCTTATTGTTTTACCATAGATAACCTCTTGAATAACCAAATGAAAGAGTAGTCCACACAGGTATATATATAAAATATATGTATTTATTCTAGGAATAACCACACTAGTCTCTTTATGAGGCTAGAGGTGAAGATACAATTCAAACAAGCACTGATAGTTACAATAAATAGCACTGGAATCACAGGGCCCCGGGGGGGACCAAACCATATATCAAAAAAGTGGTATAAGAACCACGACAATTCTACAGACAATGCCTAGGGCATTTAGGGTCGCTGGCCCCTTGTTAAACCATCCAAGGTAGTGAGGAAGGGGACCCACGGGAGACTCGTACAGTGGCTAAAGCTACTGTCGGGATCTCTATTAGAGCCTATGGAGAATGTCGCGGTTTAATTTTACAAGATTAAAAACACTTCTAGCAGGAGTACAAGTTCAATACTTTAGAGTTAAGCTTTTGAAGGGCCCACACCCACGAGAGTACCGAGGTACCACTGTTACCTGCCCCAGGGAAGCCCGGTGCATAGGTCGTTTTCGGGTCGCGG
Source organism: Triturus cristatus (assembly GCF_964204655.1). Taxonomy (NCBI): domain Eukaryota; kingdom Metazoa; phylum Chordata; class Amphibia; order Caudata; family Salamandridae; genus Triturus; species Triturus cristatus. The sequence goes on from NC_140584.1 coordinate 60,559,117, forward strand.
GCTGATTTTCAATGGCAAAACGTGAAGAACTGCTGCTAGCAAGAAGCGTTGTCAGGAAGAATGAAAATGTAGATCTTGTAGAGAAGGACCTGAAAGCAGAGGGGACAGAGTCTGGGTCACGGCACAGTGACCAGGGGGCTCAAGAGAAGGAGCCCTTCAATGTCGGGTGCTTCCAGGTAGAAGAGGTGTAGCTTGGATCGTCAGCCACGGGGTCCAGGAGGCGTCAAGGAAGGCTAGCTTCTGGAGGGCAACTGTCCCACAAAGGATGAGGGTTGCTGCAGTGTTAGTGTCCGGATTGGATCCACTAAGTCTTGGCAACCGCAACCCACGCAAGAAACACAAAACTGCTACTGGTGCAGACCCACGAGGTCTGAGCGAGGTCTCCAGCAAGGAGACTGAAGAGCAGGCCTGGAGCAATCAGGGAAACTCTTGGAATCCAAGATTGACCTCCGCTAGGGCCCACAAGTCGAGAGACAAGGGACCGCGGGAGGTAGCAGTTTGGCGTGCGTCAAGATGCGCCCACGGGTCGCCGGAGCGGGCTAGGGCGTTGATCTTTGGCACAGATGATGCTGAGAGGTTGGCTCAATAATGGGCCAAAGCACAACTTCCCCACTTGTCGGGGTCGGGTGCTGTGCAAGAGGTGGCCGGTGTCCTGGGGTATTGGGGATCTCGGCACCCACGGGGTCCATGGTGCTGAGCTTTGCTGTGCACACTCACTGGCCTCTGGGATGCCTGGAAACCCACCTCAAGGTAGGAAACAGTTGTTGATGTCCGTAGGAGCAGCGAGGTTCCAACCGGGTCACTTGCAGTGTTTCAGGTGCCTGCCAAGCAGGGGGGTAACTCCTTTACCCCAAGGGAGACTTCTTCAGTCAGCTGTGCGGCAGCAAGTCGAAGTTCAAGTCTGTGAAGTTCAAGAATAATCTGAGGGTCTGGGGACCCAGTATTCACCTTTATCCAAAGATTGGGGGAGTGTCCAGATCAGAGCCCACCAATGAGAGGTCAGGCGGGAAAAGGGTGGCTACACCCTCTCCCCTTTGTGTGTTTCCTGCCAGGGTGGGGGACAGGATGCCCCTGAACTGGTTCCAGGCGGTGTATGCAGAATGTAGGCACTGGGGAGGCCTACGTGCAACTCTGAAAGGCATCCTATGGTGCACCCACCCAGTTCCAATCCACATAGTCTGTCTGGGGAGGTGGGAACACCTCCCTGCAACAGGATCCCTATTGTCCAGCTGCCGTGGCTGGAGTTCTGCCCAGCAACAGGCAGCCAGAGTCGTGTGGGTGGCGGATAGCATCCATTTTGTACTACGTGTGCACTTTTAAATTGGTGTCTAAATTCTGCCGCTTTTCCCATATCGCCCCTCTAGCAGGGGGGAATCATGCCCTCAGTCCCATGGCTGGATTGGGGGTATGATTCCTACATGTTTGACACCAAACACGATATGTTTCTGTGTAGCCATTCTCAAGTTATCACGCTATCGCGATATACTTATAATGCGGTTAAGAGTATATGGTATGGCTACACTACAAACAACCCAGCAATGATTTTACGAAGGTTGCAGAGAGGCCCTACTCAGGTAGGGATCCCCCCTCACACATATCTCAGCACCTTGCCTTGTAGGATTAGCAAGGCCTGCTTTAGGGGTGACCTATTAGGATATATGTGTTGTATTAAGTGGGATACAGGATACCTATATCCCTGTAAGGAGTGCAAGCACCACCTTACCTAGACTACAGTAGGGGTCTGGTGGTGTCATTTGGTATGGCTGTCCCAGGGGTGGCACAATAAGTGCTGCAGCCCCTGGTAGGCCTCTGAGGGACCCGTGCCCTGGGTACCTAGGGTACCGTCTACAAGGGGCTGATAGGGTGTCCTCAGTATCCAATTGGAAGGTACCTAGGGTACTCACATCAGTTTAGAGAAGAAGTAGATAGGCTGGGGTCCTGGATAGCAGGGCCACAGCCTGGCTAGTGTAAAAAAACAGTCAAAGCATCAGCAAAAGGTTTGGGGCAACTATGCAGTCGATGCCACTCTCCTACAGGAACAATGCATTTGGCATTCATGGACTTGACGCAAGCCTTTGGCTGTGTTAACAGATCAAAGTTGTGGTCTATCCTAAGTGATATGGGTCTCGAACCAGAGCTTGTGGACTTCCTACATGCTATCCACAAGAATAACACAGCAGCTGTCCGATATAACAGTAATGGCGATTTGACAACCACCTGGGTATTGAAAAGAAGGGTACGCCAAGGTTGTATCCTGGCCCCTCTCTTATTCACATAATACATAAATAATTTGAGAGATTCTTTGATTGCCAGTTGCAAAGATATTCCTAGATTTGGCGATAAGATGATCCCCGCATTTTTATATGCGGATGACAGTCATATTAGCTAGAACGGCCGTGGGTCTCCAATCACTTTTAGATGCTTTTATAGTTTTTATGGATTCTCTAGACTTATCAACACATTTTTAAAAATCGCACACTACGTCTATTGGCCCGAGGAAAATCTCAAAAAAGACCAAATTTTATTGCAAAAGGATAGACTTAACAAAGCTTCCAACTTTCCCTTACCTGGGGGTACTTTTTGATGAATGTGCGTCATGGTGCCAACAAATTACGCAGAAAAAAAAATACCCTTGCAAGGGCTACAGGGGCCACACTAAACTTTGCTAAAAAAACTAGGGACTAAACCTATTGTGTCCCTGACGAAGATATAGAAGTAAAAATGTATCCCCATGTAACCTATGGCAGCGACATCTGGGGATACAAAGAAGGAAAGGGCATTCAGCAGGAGGAAGACAAGTTCTTACGTAAGGTCTTGGCAGTTCCGCATTCCACCGCTACATATATAATACACGAAGAACTAGGGGTGGGTTACATATCAGATCAGATTTCAGTGGCCCCGTTAATGCGCTGACTGAGAGTATGGGCAAGTCTCATTACAAATTTAAACCAAATAATAATCACTGATTGTCTAGCACTAGATGGAGCCAAACACATCCCCTGGTTTAGGTATTTAAAGGAACTGACAAATTGGCTAGGTTGTACTGACTTTTCTAAGCCCCAAACCCATGGACAAACTAACAATTAAAAATATCAAACTCCAGTTTTTGTCCAAGCGCCAGGGACTAAGAGAAGAAAAGGAGCTGTTAAAACCATCTGTAAGACGCTATGTTACATTATCCACGAATAACCAAGTCCAACCTTATTTACTAAGTGTTGGTAAACCTTTCCATCGTTTTGTTTTAACAAGATTTCATCTGCAAATGGCTCATTGGCTTTTGTCAGTCCCTCAGGGCTTTTCTAAACCTGGCACCTTAGAACCCTGTGCTTGTGACAATTTCTCTGAACAGGAAACTCTCCATTTTATTTTTTCTGTGATTATTTTTTTTCCTCCTTACATAAGAAATTCATATTACCATTACTCAGAGATTGTCACTTTGTGCAAGTTAGGCCAGCCCTTCTGGACCTCCAAATGTCAGCTTCCCCCATGGTCTGTTTTGGGGTTGCAAGTTTTTAACAGGAGCCATTAGGCGCCGGAAAAAACTGGCTTTTTAATTGTCATTATGGTTTTACATGTTTTTACTCCGAGGCCCAATATGTGTTATAATTGGGGATTATCCTAATTCATGAGTTTGCCGTATTGCACTTTGTACTTTATACAATGCAATTTGTACTGTATGTATAGCGGGTCTTGGTATTGTGTATGGTTATTAGGAATGTTATAAATGTGGACTATTTTACCTCGAGTATACCTCTTTATCACCCTGCACTTTATAAAAGTCCCTGTACTATACGTATCCCAGGGCGCGCTTTCCTGATGGATTACAGGAACAACATAAGCGGAGTCTTTTTGTATTTGATCATGGTTGCCCATTTGCACGTATTTTAAGACTTGGTTACCTGGCTGACATTAGGAATGCTTTTTTTTTTTAAAGAAAATTTGAACTTTTGAAAAAAACGTATGTTAATGAAATGCAGTATTGTATGTTATGTTTACTTTTATGGCATTAAGTTGTAGAATAAAGCATTCTTGAACTTGAACTGTGGAGGTATAAACCACCAGTTATTCCCGGGAACCCTATTATGATTTGTGTTAAATGCAATCATAGTCAAGCCTGTTTAGTTCCTTTTCGTAGTGTTGTGTCACTTAGCGTTTTCTCTAAAATGTGAATGTTTAAGAAGTTTGGAGTTCTCTTTAGGGCAGCACTTTATCTGGGCTTTTATCCCTGTCGTATGCATTGTACCCCTTTATGTAGCTCTTAACTCTGGAGTTGCAATCTATGCCATTCCTATTTTGTAGACGCCTTTTTACTTGCTACGGTACCTATGTTGAGTGCGCTTTGATAGAGAGTGGAAAATGATAGCTGTGGAGCTTACGTTACCTTGTCCACCATTACCAATGTGCAAGAGTTATGTGTGGGTGAGGTGTTATTATTATGACGATTGTAATATGTTGCTTTATTCTCTTTTTGACTTGTAGTTTGTCTAAGGTGCCCAGTTGGAAGTGTCAGTGGCTTATGCAGGGGATTGTGTACCTTTTTTGTTGTGTGAGTGAAATGTTGTTCCTCAGCTGGTTCTAAGTAATTATGTTTGGTGACATTCAGGGCTTTTTATCAATGTTATCTACTTCTGCTACTATGTCACTCAGAGTGTTAACACATAAGGTACTGAAACGTCACACATAAACCCACTGAGTATATAGAAGTGTCACACTTAAGTAAAGCAAACCCTTGGCAGCTATGAGGTTCTACCTGTCACACACGCTCTAAATTTTAATCTGATGAATAGCGAATTTGAGGTTAGCAATGCCATCCACTGGCCGAAATGCACAGTTTAAAAGTTGAAAATCTGGTATTAATCCCAGCTTCCCTTCAGGAAATTGCATGGTGCTTTCTTTTACATAGCCTTCTTTTTTTGTGCACTGTCACAGAAGGGAGCATCTTTAAATTCAGGATTTCAGCTGTACAAATACTTTGCTTGTGTTTGACCTAATAGCATACAATGTACTGCCCTTTACAGTAAGAATCTAGGCCACATATAAGGTACACATGAACCCTGCTGTGTCTCTTGTTTCCTCAATAGCATTGTCATAAGGATGAGGGTAGGAATGTTTCTTAGTGCATGTTTAAAACTCCCACTTTTAAGAAATACTTCTCAACATCTTATCATATTCTAACATGACCTTGGTGTCATGATGTACATACCAAATATGTTCATGTCTCGGCAGAACCACTGGGTTTTAGAGCCAGAGCCAACCTTTAGTTTGGCTCTGTCTCGGCACTCCCTGTTCATTTGTTGGCTTGCCCACCTCTGTTGTATTGAATGTAGATTGCTCAGTGAGTTACTGCTTTTGTAACAGACAACCGTTTGTTCTTTGCAGTTAATAAATCACAATCTTTTTAATATAGCGCAGTGAGGAATGAAAAAGCAACAAGGAGCCGCATGTGAACTGAAAGGCATGACTTACGGACTTTATTTTAATTCTCAATTTTTCATTATTCCAAGTGCTTTTAACATATGATGCACTACATAACATTTTAAATCCTGACTTTGAGTATATGATGTTGTATCCGGCCAAGCTCCAAGTCGTTGTGGATGGCAATTTGCTACACTTCATGTCCCTGGAGGAGGACTGGGACTGGCTGGAGGGCTGGAGAGTGGCGGGGCATGGAAAAAAACTGAGGGAGTGGGACTTTTCCAAGAGACAAACATCCTGGATCGTGGAGCCCTGGGGCCTCTACCAGCCTGGCCGGAAGACAGCCCCTGATACAGGATGAACACTTCTTGAGACCACAAGGATCCGATACCTTATTTTAATTTTTGTTTGAGGTTTTTGAAGGAGGCTGTAGGAGAGTGGCATCAACTGCATAGTTGCCCCCAACATTTTGCTGATGTTTTGACTGTTTTTTTACTCTAACCAGGCTGTGGCCCTGCTATCCAGGACCCCAGCCTATCTGCTTCCTCTCTAAACTGATGTGAGTACTTTAGGTACATACCAATTGGATACTGAGGACATCCTGTGAGCCCTTGTAGATGGTACCCTAGGTACCCAGGGCATGGGTCCCTCAGAGGCCTACCAGGGGCTGCAGCACTTATTGTGCCACCCCTGGGACAGCCATACAAACTGACACCACCAGACCACTACTGTAGTCTGGGTAAGGTGGTGCTTGCACCCCTTACAGGGATATAGGTATCCTGTATCCCACCTAAATACAACACATATATCCTCATAGGTCACCCCTAAGGCAGGCCTTGCTAATCCTACAAGGAAGGGTGCTGAGATATGTGTGAGGGGGAACCCCTACCTGAGTAGGGCCCCTCTGCAACCTTCGTTAAAACTATTGCGAGGTTGTTTGTAGTGCAACCATACCATATACTCTTAACCACATTATAAGTAATCGCGATAGCGTGATAACTTGAGAGTGGCTGCAGTGAACCATGTCATGTTTGGTGTAAAACATCGTGGAATCATACCCCCAATCCAGCCGTGGGTGCCGAGATACCCAATACCCCAGGACACCGGCCACCTCTTGCACAGCACATGAACCCAACCAGTGGGGAAGTTGTGCTTTGGCCCATCATTTAGGCATCCCCTCAGCATCACCTGTGCCAAAGGACGACGCTCCAGCCCGCTCCGGCGATACGTGGGCCCATCTTTACACACTCCAAATTGCTGCCTCCCACGGTCCCTTGTCTCTCGACTGGTGGGCCCTAGCGGATGTCTATCTTCACTTCCAAGAGCTCCCCTGGTTGCTCCAGGCCTGCTCTACAGTCTCCTTGCTGGCGACCTCGCTCAGACCTCGTGGGTCTGCACCGTAGCTGTTTCTTGATTCTTGCGTAGGTTGCGGTTGCCAAGGCTTAGTGGATCCAATCTGGACACTAACACTGCAGCGGCCCTCATCCTTCATGGGACAGTCGCCCTCCGGCAGCTGGCCTTCCTTGAAACCTCCTGGACCCCGTGGCTGCTGATCCAAGCTACCCGTCTTCCACCTGAAAACACCCGACATTGAAGGGCTCTTTCTCCAAAGGCCCCTGGTCACTGGCTATTGACCCAGACTCTGTCCCCTCTGCTTTCAGGTCCTTACCTTCAAGATCTACAGCTTCAATCTGCATGACATCAACGACGCTTCACACCAGCAGCAGTTCTTCACGTTTTACCATTGAAAACGAGACATCGACCCGACACCGAAAACGACCTATGCACCCGGCTTCCCTGGGGCAGGTAACAGTGGTACCTCGGTACTATCGTGGGTGTGGGCCCTCCAAGAGCTTAACTCTAAACTCCTGAACTTGAACTCCTGCTAGAAGTGTCCCGATTCTTGCAATTTCCAACCGCAACATTTCCCATAGGGTTTAATAGGGATCCCGACTGTTGTTTAAACACTGCACACGCTTCCCGCGGGTCCCCTTCCTCACTACCTTGGGTGGTTTCGTAAGGGGCCAGCAATCCTAAGTGCCCTAGGCACTGTCTGCAGAACTGTCGTGGTTCTTATACCACTTTTTTAATATATGGTTTGGTCCCCCCCGGGGCCCTGTGATTCCAGTGCAATTTATTGTTGTTATAAATGCTTTATTGAATTGTATCGTTACCTCCAGCCTCACAAGAGACTAGTGGGATTTGTTCTTAGAATAAATACATATATTTTGAATATATACCTGTGTGGACTACTCTTTCATTTGGTCATTCAAGAGGTTATCCATGGTAAAACAATAAGCTTAACACTCCTTCAAGACTTAGCCTGAAGGCTGCTCTCCACAGCTACCACTAGAATAGCTTTCTTTAAAGGGTTGAATTGGACTGGTGCAAGGTGTCCCCTATAACTAGTGGACAGCATATGCCAGGCCAACTTCTCACAGAGGCAATCTGTGGGGATGCACAGCAAATGGGCGTGTAGAGCAGACATCTACTCTACCTCTTGATTTGATAGGCCTGGGAGTGCAGTGGGAACTTACAGGGACGATAGACCTGGCTACATCCTTTCTTTTAGGGGTGCATGAAACATACTGGATCACTCTACGATGAGGTCACGTTGGCAGTGGTTACTCTCTCACATTGTTACATGCACATGTTTGGGCGACAGGCACTCTGCAGCTTGAGGAAGTGGGAGGTTTAATGCTCACTATGCAGGGACGCAGGTAGGGGGGAGTTCATAGGATTGTTTTATTCTGTTTAAATTTGTAGCTGTTTTGCTCATCAATGTAATAGGCTAAGAACAGCGAGGACAGATGTGTTGCCTAAAGTGAGATGGCTAGAAAAGTCTGGAAAACGTACACACACCATGGCAGGGACACGACATAAACACATCCACGTGTGGACGTTGAATGTGAATGGACTTGGCAACAAGACTAAATGCACCCCGATATTGCAATATATCAAACGCCACTCCCTTGTTAGGGACAATCACTATAGGGCTCTGGACCGGTTTGGGTATAGACTTGTGGCCCATGCCAGGAACTCCACGGACTCTCGGGGGGGGGGGGATCCTGATCAGGAGTTCGCTGCCCTTCATGGTGATTTGAGTATGGTGGGATGCTCAGGGATGTTACGTGGCTCTTACGGGTACCTGGGAGGGCTGCATCTTGAATCTGTGTTCCCTGTATATTCCGCCTAGACTCCATGCTACAGTCCTTCCAAAAATCAATGCCTTTTTCCTAGAACTGGCCACTGGTGCTGTCCCGGGGGGCTGCCCCAGAGAACCCTTGCCATCTGATTATGGGCCTAGACTTCAACGGCCAGATGATGCCTGCCTGTACGCAATAAGAAAGGGGGCAACATCAAGGACATGTTTGCGAAGCCCGCAGGTCCCCAGGCTGGGGAGGCCCAGAAGAAGCCCCGTAGAGCAGCCTCGCCGGATAAAGAGTTGCTGGAGGCCCCGGTCACGCACCTATATATGGAGACCCTGTTTACCTCACCGTGAGATGACCTCCTGGCGGTCAAGAGAGAGCTACCACATGAATTACAAGCGGTTCGGAAGGAGGTGACAGACATTGGTGAGAGAGTGGATGCGTTGGAAAACTATGAGACCTCCCAGCTTTATGAATTTTGCTCCCTTACTGCAGCATGTGAGCTCTTGCAGATTGAGGGGTAGGAAGAGTTGAAGCCCGGGTCGGTGTCTGGAGGGCACAGAGCTAACAGGCACCTGAGGTGGAGGCGAGCCTCTGCCAGATGTGGGGCGGCCAGGCTGGACTCCGCTGTGATTGCTTCCATGAGAAAGACTCTTCTGGAAAAAAATCTCTCTGAGGATTCTATTTCCAGAGACCCCACCTGAGCATGTTGCAGCCTGATTTTGGGTGGACTTTGCTAGGGGTCTGGGGAAGGGGGGGCAGTCACATGGAGTTTTGAGTAGATGGCCACTGCCCCTTCCTGGACTTTCACTACTGGACTGAGGTTGGATACTTCGGTCCCCTCCTCGTTCCAGGGACATTGGTTCATTTCAGTTTTTGTTGGGTGTTCTTTCAACGGTGTTCAAGACTAGGACTTAACAGGCTTTCTACACAAGGGGCAGATGTGTAATTTCTACTGTTAGACTGGAAGGGCATCCTTTTGGGGCCGGAACACAGGTCTTTTCTACGTGAGCGAGCTACAGGATTACATCTTCACTGAACGGACTGAGGGTTCTGACCCTCAATGTTAGAGGGTTCAATAACCCAGTTAAAAGACGAGTTATCCTTTATTACCTAGAACATACACATGCTGACATTTGCTTGCTGCAGGAGACTTTCCTTCTAGCAAATGATTGGCATAGGCTCAAGTCCAGGGTTTTCCCCCAACAATATTCCTCTTTCTCAGCGCGTAAGGCAGCTGGTGTAGCAATATTCTTGTCGTGCTCTTTTCAAGGGAAAGTGGGGTAAAAAATAGCAGAATTTGAGGACCACCCTCTGGTATATAGTTTCCATTTCGGATCACATTCCTTGATAATAAGATCCCGGTATGCTCCCCACGAGGGACAAGAACAGCTCTTACACAGGGCAGTGGCAGACACCATGACGACACAAGACCGGTGGGGAGTGCTTGAGGAGGGGGGCCATAATCTGGTTTTCCATAATGAGATGGACCGCTCGGCCCAGAGACAGAAGACAACAGGAGCTATTTCCGCAGGGATACCCTCTGGCTACAGGAGATGGGATTGAGGGATCTCTGGTTGGATAAACATTCACTAACGCAAGATTACACCTTTTATTCCCACGCACATAAATCATATACCCGACTGGATCATTTCTTGGGTTCCCGAGAGTTGCAGATGGCAGTCAATTCGCTGGAGATAGAACCGCTCTCACTGTCTGATCGTTCTGCTAGATCTTAAACTACTTGCCAGCTGTGTGAGAACCTCCTGCGTAGGCCAAAGGTAGTTCAGCAAATAGAGAAGGCAATTGAGGATTATAACAATACCCCCCAACACCCCTGTCTCGATTGTATGGGAAGGCAGTTATACGTGGGGAATTTATAGCCATCTCCGCTGCGGACAATAAAATAAGGAGTATTAAGCATGCACAATTACAGCTGCCAGTACGGGAGTTGGAGCGCATTCATCATCGCACAGGGGCTCCTAGAATCTAGCAGCAGCCAACAGGGTTGGATCTAGATAGTGCAGAATAATCCATTCTTCGTCTCAAATACTCCTATTTTAGGGGGGAATAAATGTTAGAGACTGTTGATGAATAAACTCCGGGCCCACCGTCAGGCCACCACGGTTGATGCCTTACTAACAGAAAAGGGGGCCCTTGTTGAGGGGGGACGGGTCGGTTGCGGTGCACTTCGGGCTTTTTAGAAACCTTTATTCAGCAAAGGATTCCACCCCTCCCTCACATACCTACTTATTTGGGAAGCTCCAGAGTGACCGGCTTGACAGAAGAGCAGGCAGTGGGTTTGGATGGCCCGATAAGGCTAGAGAAGGTCATATCAGTGATATCGAGGTAGAAACCCCTTAAGTCACCTAGCCCAGACAATTTCCCTTCGGCTTTCTATAAAGTCTTCTCCTCACCCATAGCTCCGCTCCTTAGTAGAGAATTTAACTCCATTACGAGTTCAGCCTCAATTTCCCCCTCAATGACTAAGGCTTCCATAGTAGACCTAGCGAAACCAGGCAAAGACAAGCACAGTGTGGTCCTATCGACCCATTTCCCTCTTAAACGTCGTTGCAAAACTATTCACAGGCGTATTGGCGGCCCGCCTCGCACCTTTAGTGGCCGGGTTGGTGGCCCCTGACCAGGCTGGGTTTATTCCCAACAGATACTGCGCAACCAATACTAAATGGATTCTACATCTTATAGACAAAGCTACTCGTTCCCAGTGAGAAGTCCTGCTATTCTCTATTGATGCCGAGAAGGTGTTTGATAGTTCACTGGCCTTACTTAACCAAGACACTGGCACACTTCGGCTTAGGGTAACGGTTCCGAGCCTGGGTTCTTAGTGGCTATGGGGAACCGGAGGCCTCCATCAGAGTCAATGGGAGGAACTCAGTCCAATTTCCCATGTCATGGCACGGATGCCATTGTCCCCCTAACTATTCGCGTCTATATGGAGCCGTTTGCCCAGTGGGTCAGGGATAGCCGGAATATCACAGTGGTATGCTTTGGGGGTGAGATGCATGTCATCACACTATATGCGGACAATGTTATGGTCCCGCTGGACAACCCTAGAGAGGCCCTTCCCAGTTTCTTAGAGGAGGTGCATCACTTTGGAGCAGTGTTGGGATTTTATATAAACTTGCTAAATCACAAGGTCTAAATCGGTCTCACCCACCACAAGGGACTACTTTTTTTAAACAAACTTTATTGCCTTTTACATGTTATACAGTTGATCCACTGGTTGCGGGACAAGTAAATACAAAGCATGGTCACTTTTAATATATCACATGACATATCCTGCGTGGTCCTAAAATCATGAATCCATTATTCTATCAGTCGCATTCTTGGTCTGGTAAACACCACAAGGGACTACTAGACCCAGAATCACTCCATCCAGTGGGCTGCATGATCTGTTTCATATCTGGGTATGCAACTGGCCCAGACTATCGCTGGGGTCTCTACCCTTAACTATCGAAACTTGACCAGGAGGGTGAAGGCCGACTTGGCTCGTAGGCAACTATATCCCCTTTCCTGGCTGGGAGGGGTCACCGCCCTAAAGATGATGGTTCTACCCATTTATACATCTTCCAAACACTCCTCCTACAGCCTCCGTCAGGGACACTTCAGACTCTACAGGACGCTCAACAGCATTTTGTGTGAGCAGGTAAGCGATCTCGGATGAAACGTGAGTGCAGTTGGCATCCCCAGAGGAGGGCGGAATGGGAGTCCCATGCCTACTATAATATTTTCAAGCGTTGCAGCTCTGGTATCTGGTAGAGTAGTCTCGCCCTGAGTCTGAAAAGCATGGTTATTCATGGATAGAGCACTGGCAGGAACAGATTTGTGGAAGGTTCCATTTCTGGCCCGCACTCCCCGTTTTGCAAATCTTTACTTGTCCTTGATCCTAGCGTCTTCCCTGAAGGCTTGGGATACCTTGGTGATTCGAAGGGGCCTTACGTTGTTTCCTTTCCTCTTAACTCTGGTTGTGAGAAATCTAGACTTCACCCCAGATCTGGACGGCACTCTGCTCAGCGCTTGACAGCAGGCGGGATGATAGGGGCGTGGCTTGATGCCGTCGTAAGGAGCAGCGGACCTCGGAGCTCCTCCGTGGCCTCCTTCCATAGCCAGTTATCCTGAACCCTGGCATCATAGCTGGCGGCGGAGGTCCTGGTGCCCACCCGGGTGCAATTTCGGAGCGCTGTGTAGCCGGGGCGCACAGAAACCGGCGCTTTCTCTCCCTGTTTGCGCTCCGGTGCACCTCGTCACAGCGATTGTAGCGGCTAGAGGTGCCCCAACGAGTCGAGGGAGCCTATTGAATGGAGGGGTGCAGCCTGATTTCCTGAGGACAACGAGCGGTTAGCGGTGAGGGCAGCCGCAATTGCTATAGAGGCGCGGTGAGGTTCCGGAAGTGCTCAGCGGAGGGCGCCTGACCCTAAAATGGCGGCGCAAGATGCTTCAGGCGGGTCGAGAGGATGAACGCGGCCACTGAGGGAGAGCAGCAATTGAGGTCTCCTGAGCAGGCAATCATACCCTGCTCCTAGCACCTGGACTTGGGTAGAACTTTTGGTGCTGGGGAGCGAAGCAGGTGAGGAGCCTTCGCATTGGCGAGTGCACACGACTGTGGCGAAAGCTCAGGGGGAGGAACACGTGGAGGCCAGTGTTCACCGCGGAGGCCGCGGAAGCCTGTGATTAAAGGGGGCTGGGAAGCACGTCGCAGAACAATAGCGCCAGCTGCATGCCTCCTTGAGAGCTGGGGACTGCTACTCTGGACGTTTGGGGTAGCGGTGTAGCTCCGGGCCCAAGTGCTGCCATAGGGAACAACAGGGAGGATGGTGTCGCGTTGCTGCCTGATCACTGAACCCTGAATGGCAGCTGGAGATGTACTGTTGCCCTACTTGGAGCTGCAGATGCTCTGAGTATCTACTGGTTGTCCTTGTGTGCGACTGCCTGCATGAGGCTGTGATGGTCGAGCGGAGCGAGACCATTCCGCCTTTACACGGGAGAACCAGAGGATCGTGGGAGTGCGCACCCTACAATCTGGGGGGGAGATGAACACCCGGTTCCCTTTCTGCGCTGGCGAACCTGAATAGTACTCTTTTCTGTGTAGCGTCAAGGAAACAACCTGGTGCGCCGGGGAATATCTCCCGAATTTTCTGGTGCGCACTGTCTATGCTGACTTTTCCTGACCCCCCCTGTACTCCCCCCACTGGAAGTCCTGTGTGCCCCACCGCAACCAGTTCGAATGGGCCGAACATCTAGCCGGAAGGGCTTCACGGCCTTGCAAGTGGAAACCACGAGGCGACAATCAGATAAAGAGGAGGACATGGCGGAACAGCGGAGAGACGAAGTAGAAGAGGGCCCCACGTTGGTGGACATCATGCAGGCCATCACCTACTCGAGGGAAGCTTTGGAGACCAAGATGGACGCCATAGGGGTGGATATCAACCCCCTGAAGTTTGATCACCACAAGATCAAGGAGCGGATGAAAGACACTGAGACGACTCTGGAGGAGGTTCCGGATGCAATCTCTACCCTGCAGCGCTCTCTGAAATTGGTAGAAGAGAGGGTCAGGATCTTGGAGGTGAGAGCAGAGGACAGCGAGGGCGCTCTCGCAGGAACAATCTGCGCATAGTGGGGGTCCCGGAACGAGAGGAAGGAGACGACGCTGTCCGGTATCTAGAGAACTGGCTTTGGTCCGAGGTCGCCCCAGAGGGGCTCTCCCCCTTCTTCGCCCTTGAACGCGCACACAGGGTCCCAGCCAGACCTCCCAAGCCGGGCACACCCCCGCATCCGCTGGTCATGCGATTACTCCACTACCGCGACAGAGACCACATCTTGCAACAGGCACGAGGAAAGCAGAACCTCCAAATCGCGAACGCTAGGGTGATGATCTTCCCGGATTTTATCAGTGAGGTACAGAGACAGCACCCTTCCTTTCTTGCATTAAAGCGGAAACTTCGACAGTTGCAATTACCGTACGCCATGTTGTTCCCCGCGCGCCTCAGAGTAGTGGATGGGGCGATTACTCATTTTTTCACCACACCACAGGATGCATGGCAGTGGCTGGAGGCGCAAAAACCGGGATCGGGGGGTGCTTCCCCAGCGGGCACAGCGGAACACAGATCACCTGAGCCTTTGCAGTCACCGAGATCCGTAACCCCGCCGGGACTCCAACTTGAAAGGGACAGGGCTGTGAGGGCAGTTACGGAGATCAGCCGCAGTGCAACTAGCCCGTGCTCCACTGTTGCTAGCCGTGACGTGGGCAGGCTTGGGACTTCTCTGCGGGCAGCACAAGCGGGGACTCTGAACCTTAACTCCCTGTGGTTACACCCCAGACGGCAGACTTCCTCATGTGAAATGGATCCATGATGTTGAGCGAGAGCGGCCCGAGCTGGTGCAAGGGAGCAACTCCTGGTCGGACTGAACTCTGGGGGACGGTAGAGTGGAGGCCCCTGCCATGAACGTTAACTAGGTCCCTTTCCACCTGCTATGGATGGGGTGGGTGACCGGGGGGGGGCTCTGGGTCCTATTGGGTCAGCACACGCCTCACCACGCCTAGTGACCAGTTAATTGTTGTATTAGTTTGGATGGGAGCTAGTTTGAATGTACCTGTCCTGGGGAGTGGGTGTTGGGGAGTTTCATGGGGTTGGGGGGTTACACAGGGGGTAGGCATGTCGCTGAGATGGGGCAGGAGGGAAGACCACTGAGATTCAAGTTATGGGTTCCACCGTAGGACTTAAATGTATGTCATGGAATGTCGGGGCATGCACACTATGATACGCCGGCACAAGATTCACGCATATTTGGTGAGGAGGGGGGTGCAGATTGCTATGCTGCAGGAAACGCATTTAACACAGACGGAGGGGGTGGCACTACAGCGTAGATGGAGGGGGCAGTTGTTCTACACCTCATACTCGGCCTTTGCCAGGGGCACATTGATCTGGATACGAGCGGGGGTTCCGTTTCAGAGCGCTAGGCAGCTGATTGACCCAGATGGTAGATACATGGTGGTGGCGGGACGGCTGGACGGTAGGAATATAGTGTTGGGGAGCCTCTACGCCCCCAACGTAGCTCAAGCTGTATTCTTCGAGCATCTCTCCGGGAAGCTGGCTCCCCTGTTGACGGGGTCGGTGCTGCTGGGGGGGGGACTTTAATTGTATTGCTGACGTGGACCTGGATCGCTCTCATCCACCTCTTCCAGATGCTCCCGTGCACAGACTTGCAGCGACTAGGCGGGCGTGGCAGCGCCAGTGGGGACTGATAGATACTTGGAGGGCCCACCACCCGGGGGATAGGGACTACTCATACTTCTCTGGGTTGCATGAGTTGCATGTTCGTCTGGACTCGTTCCTTTGCTCCCCAGAGGTGCACGGAGGGATTACCCATAGTGAATATTTGAACAGAACGATCTCTGATCATAACCCGTTGCTACTATCGCTGGATTGGGTACGGGCAAAGCCTGACATTCCTACTTGGCGGCTGAGACCGGAGGCGCTAGAAGATCCGGTGTTTAAGACCTCGATTGGATCTGCGATCGATGATTATTTCCTAGATAATGCGGGGTCTCCATCGAGCCTACTTATCGAATGGGATGCGTTCAAAACAGTAATCAGAGGGCGTTGTATTGGGGAGGTGGTGGGAGTCCGAAAGGTGCTGACACAGGAGGTGCTGAGGGCAGAGAGTAGGCTCTGAGATCTGGAAAAGGAGAGACCGGAACGACCTGATAGGCAGGAGGACCTGCTTGCGGCACACGAGGAGGTGGCAACGCAGGTGGAAAGGTTGCGCTCCTTTGATTATAAGGCCTACACCACTTGGGCCCAAGCGGAACGCGACAAATCTGGGGCGCTGCTGGCATGGTTGGCAAACCCGGCACGTAGAGGCACGCCAATTTTGGAGATTAGGGACCAGGAGGGTGTGGTGTATTACACTCAACAAGCCATTAACACACATTTTCTGGACTATTATACCACTCTTTATCAGAGTAGGCTTGATCCTGGGGCTGCTAATGGAGCAGGGCTATTAGAGTGGATAGAACTCCCCCAGATTGATATCGAGGCAGTGGAGGAGCTTGGTAAAGATGTTGAGGTGGGAGAAGTGCGCAGCGCTATCAAACATTTGGCTCGGAACAAGACGCCAGGGACGGATGGCCTTCCGGTGGAATTTTATTCTGCATTTGTAGATACCCTGGCCCCGAAGTTGGTCGTAGTATATAACAAAGCACGGCAGGAGGGTTGCCTTCCTACTTCCACACGGGAGGCAATCATCGTGCCTCTGCTTAAACCGGGTAGGGCGCCCTGGGACCGGACTGCATACAGACCGCTTGCCATGCTTAACCTGGACTATAAGATACTAAGTCGAATCCTCGCTAGTCGACTAATGGCCCACATGTCAACGTTAGTTCACGTGGACCAGGCGGGATGTATCCCGGCTAGGAACACGGCGATGAACGTAAGGAGATTACTGCGTGTCCTGCGGGCGGACACCTATTGCGGGGAGGAGGCTTGTATTTTTGCGGTTGACATCGAGAAGACCTTCGATAGTCTAGAATGGCCATATCTTTTCGCGGTCCTGAGGGCGTTTGGCCTGGGAGACCGCTTTGTGGAATGGACAGCAATCTTGTATAACAACTCCACTGCCAGAGTCCGAACGGGAGGGCTGATCTCTGCTGCTTGCAACATGGGTAGGGGGACGAGGCTGGGTTGCCCGCTGTCAACCCCTGCTCTTTGCGCTGGCAATGGAGCCAATGGCTGTTCAGGCCCGATCGGGACGTCACTACCAGGGGTTAGTAGTGTAGGGAGACTTGCAACACATAGCGCTGTATGCTGACGATCTACTATTATTTCTGGCTGACTCGGAGGAGGCCCTCCGGGGAGCTAAGGGACTGCTGCATTCCGTGGGAGAGGCCGCAGGGCTTCGTGTGAACTGGTCCAAGTCCTGTCTTTTTCTGACTCGTCCAGGCAGGGATGATACGGAGCCGGCGGAGGGGGTTCCGTGGGAAACTAGCTGCTTGCCTTACCTTGGAACCCAGATCTACCACAACCCTAATGACATGTTGGAGGGTAATATAGGGCAGGCCATATGTAAGGCCAAGACCTGCTTTGAGTTTTGGAGAAAGCTCCCGTTATCGGTAGCAGGCAGGGTTGCCTTGGTAAAAATGGTCACACTATCCAGGCTCCTCTATTTTTTTGGGACACTTCCGATCTGGATCCCAACCCAGGTGTTCGCGCAGCTCAACACATTGCTCACAGGATTCTTGTGGGGCGCGGGGTGTCGGAGGGTGGCCCTGGTCACCATGCAGCGACCCAGGGCAGAGGGAGGATTTGCCTTGCCGGATCTAGAGGCATATTACCATGCAGCTCAGTTACAATGGTTCACTAAATGGGTGGCTGGCCGACTTAGGCATCAAGAGGAGCCTGGTGGGCCGGACCCTCCCTTGGCGCTGCTATCCCGGGTGCTGCTGCGCTTGCCCATAAGGAATAGGGTGCTCCCGACTCACTTACAGGTGGTGCACAAGTGCTGGGACCGATTGGCCAGGCATGCGTGCACGCGCACCCTCTATGCTCCGGAGATCCCGCTGGCGATATGTGAGGCCCTACCACACAGAGGTGATTGGAGTAGACTACGGGCCTGGGAGGAGGCGGAGTTACTTACTGTAGGAGATCTATTTGAAGATGGCAACCTCCTACCTTTTAATGACCTGGTGGAGCGCCATGAACTACCGCGCGGGGACTTCCTGCTTCATGCCGCACTGACAGCAGCCATTAGGAAACACTGGCAGAAGGGGATGGTGGAACCTCAGACCTCGCTGGCCTGCCAATATGTCGTAATGGCGGCAGGAACGTTTAAGGCGGTCTCGTGTCTCTACAGACGGATTACCCACAGCTTGCGAAAGCCCTTGTCGGCCTTACGTCTCAAATGGGAAGAGGATTTGGGGGAACCCATTGGGGAAAAGCCATGGGGGGAGTTGGTGCAACGGGCCTGGAAGTGTTCCAGGAACGCCCGCTTCCAGCTAATCCACTTCTACGTGCTGCTTAGGGCTTACCTTACCCCGAGCAAGGTGAATTAATTCTTCGGGGGTTCAGCAGCGTGCCCACGGTGTAACCTGGAGGGGGCGGGGTTCTTCCACATGTTTTGGTATTGTCCGCTTCTGGGAGAGTTCTGGAGGGGAGTGACGTCTGAGTTGGCTGCGGCAACAGAAAGAGGGGTAGCGCTGACACCGAGTTGTTGTTTGTTGCATTGGTTTCCACATACTGCCAAGACCAAAATCACTAGCAAGTTTATAGACCTGGGGCTGGTCTTGGCCCAGAGGGAGATCACCAGCCACTGGAAGGCAAGGGCTGGCCCCAATTTAGCGCTCTGGACTAGGAAGTTAGTGAAATGGGCAGAAGCAGAGGGGAGCTGTAGGTTGCGCATGGCCACCTGCACTGGGAGTGACAAATCTCTGGAAATGGCACAAGCGTGGGTTACACTGGTGGAGCTGGTAAAACATCTGCCTAAAGATATTGAGGGCTCTCCTGACGGGGGGAGCCAGCAGCAGATAACTGAGGTTGGGAGGCACTGATTGTTCAGAGAGCAGGGCGCAGATACGGCGGGGCGATTCTGGGTGAATACTTGTCCCTCACACTGATACTTGCGGTTTGGAATGTAAGGACCATCGAGCATCACTGTTCTGCCCACGGATCCAGCACTGAACCTTTTCTTAACTCAGCAGCGACATGCCGGGGGGGAGGGAGGAGAGGGAGGTGGGTATAGATGGGATTGGGAGGGGAGGGGGCTTGTTAGAGTTGCAAGCTATAGATGGTGGCCAGAGAGATAACAACTAATAGATCTCGCTGACTTCTACTACAAGACGGAGGAAGGGTTCCGAAAGTAAGTCCATGTCCAGCTGGTGGTTGTTGCTGTTGTTAAGTGGGGTGGGATTCCATTTCTGCCATGTTGGAATTGGCACTTAACAATAGGGTTTTTCGGTATTACTTTAAAGTAGGATCTTAAAGAAGTAGTCACTTTAATCTTATACTCAGTGTTATCTCCTTCTAGATTATTTTTTCGGCCTCTGACCTCTTTATTCAATGGACCTCCCCTGTGTTTTACTACTTTTACTTCTCTTTTAAGAGCCCTCTGGTCTTTGACACATTTAACCGAATTCACCTGCGACTCGGAAACTCCCAATTTACTTCTGCATTCCTCACCCACACTTCTCAGAGCGTACCTAGAGATAGCAATCGGTTTTAAACCAGCCACATTACCTGTTTCTTTACTTTCTGTGCATGCTGTGCTTACTTTATTACTTATTTTATTATTAGATGCCTGACGCTTTAAATTAACCTTGATTTTCACAACAGGGGCCTCTGCAAGTTTACAAGATTGTGCTTCCGTAATGCCAGCAAAGGGGGGCTCAATATCAATATCTTCTATCTCCTCCTGCCTCTCTCTGTACTATTACGGGCCCCCTCTTCACTCCCCCGAAGGAAAACCCTTGCCGCTGCCCGGCGCCCTCTACGGAGCTCCAGAGCTGCTCTCAGCCACGGCTGCTCTGCCGTGGTTGCACCAACACCTGCTTCTGCCGTAGAGATCTAACCCCACCTCTGCCACAACCCCAAGTCCGGCTACCCCCAAATACCTGCCAACACACAATATACTGACTTAAGTGCAGCTATAGCAATAACAATAACTTTAACTTTCTATTTTCTGCTCGAGTCAAAGTGTGCCCAGCCTTTTGTTCTGTATGTGATACAATGCTACACCTTACTTCCTTTAGCATTTAAATAGACACTGCTTAGCAGACAAAAAGGAGTGAAAACTATTGGGCTCTAAGCTGTCTAACTTGTTGTGTATTTCATCGAGGTTTGAGTCAGAGAACTATGTTTAGAGGGAGGCTAAAAATTAACCTCTAGTCGAAGAACGTCATGCTATAAACAACATTATTAAAACGGTGCACTCGTTAGTTGCCATTTACAGAGAACTATGATAACATTTTCAAGGTGGCGGGTCTTGTGATTGGAAGATCGTTCAATACCCTACAGTAAACCAGCTTCAAGCCACTGTGCAGAGTTGTTTTAGAGACATTGTGCTGGTATGAAGTTTAAGTCACGTGCAGCACACAGCTAGCCCTCTTAACAAGTGTAAGAGGGGAAAAAAGCCTTTATCTGAAACATTTTTACTGTAACTAGAGATTTTAGGAAACGCTTGAGTCTTAAAGTCTGATAATATTTGATTAGGAGAAAAAAAAGCTTGAGTAGTGCGTAAATCAAGGTGGAACAGCAAATGATATTCATAACCATTAGGGCAACCCAGAGACAATGGCCAGAGTCACAGCTCACTGCTGCCTTCCACCTTCCAGCTGCCTTACAGCGTTCTCGGGCAAAACTCACTGCGAGAAAAACCCAGGCTTCAAACCCGCACCCGCACCTCTCTCGGACGGCAAATTGCAGGAATCAGCTGATCTCCAGCAACTCCGAGCTCCGCTGGCAACCGTTACACCCTTTCTGACCTCCAGCGTGATCTTCGCTTTCCGCTTCCCGCTGCCGCCATCAATCGTCACTCATCACTCGCGCTTAACCCCGCTATCGTCTCCAGACGCCGATTTACACACTGATTTCGTTAGGCTCTCTTCATAGCCAAAACCGAAACCGCAGCCGGAATCCACGTTAACTACACTGCTCCCCTTGAAAACTCCCGCAGCACACCTCCCTGTTCACCCGCGACCAGCCGCTAGCCAGCTGCCATGTTTCCCGCTACGCCCATCACAGTTCTTCTTTGGGTACGTTTTTGTGCCTATGTTTTTTGATAACAATAAAATTTGTTTAAAAAGAACAACAAAAAAACAGGCGGAATGATGGTCCTTAAGCCACTTAATTGATGCAGAGTGTGTCCCATCCTATTTGCGGCCTTGGTGTTGACTTTGCGATTCCGGAGGGGGAACGGTTTCAGTGCACACAGATTAGACATTGGCTGATGCATCCGGTAATAAGCGAGGCTGCACAATGGCAAATGACAAAATTTGAGAAGTGGCTGCTTAGCAAAGACTCAGATAGGTGCCTTTTTACTGAATTATATGGGATACTGCTGAGTGAGGATTCTGGGTCAAAGTTCCCCGCGCAACTCCGGTGGAAATTGGAACTTGGCAGACAACTGTCCCCTGCGGAATGGCAGGATGTTTACTACTGTGGATGACACGCAGCCTCTAACACTTACAGAATAAAGACTGCAACGAAAATTGCACATACTGGTAGTTAACCACAGTTCACTTACATAGAGGGAACCCAGCGCGTAGTGATAGG
Organism: Triturus cristatus; assembly: GCF_964204655.1. Classification (NCBI taxonomy): domain Eukaryota; kingdom Metazoa; phylum Chordata; class Amphibia; order Caudata; family Salamandridae; genus Triturus; species Triturus cristatus. The sequence goes on from NC_140584.1 coordinate 60,580,964, forward strand.
TGCTGGCGGCATTGTGACTCCCCTGGAACGTTGGTACACATCCTGTGGGAATGCCCTAGACTCACACAGTTTTGGAATGAGATCCTATCTGACATGGACACTCACTTCAATACCCAATTACCCAGATTCCCCTCTGTTAGAACTGGGGGTCTTTAGTTGGCAGAGGTAGGTACCTTTGTCCAAATAGGGACCCTTGCTTCTAGTCAGGGTAAGGGGGTTACACTTCTAAATAACCCCTGCTCACCTCCTTGGTAGCTTGGCACGAGCAGACAGGCTTATCTCAGAGGCAGGTTGTAAAGCATTTGTGAACACATACAGTAATACAGTGAAAACACTACAAATGGACAATACACCACTTTAGAAAAATAAGTAATCTTTACTAGACTTAACACAAGACCAAACGACAAAAATCCACAGCTCTGAAATCAAAAATAGGCTTTAAAATGGGAGAAATAGCTTAGTTCAATGTAGATGGTAAATGCGACTCTCACACTACTTTGGATGCGTCACGCAATACAAACAAAAGGGGTGCTGGGAAGTGGATGCGTCTGTTCCTTACTGCAGTGCAGGGGAGGTGATGCGTCGCTTCCTTACTGTGTGAGGAGTTGATGTGTTGTTTCTTACTGCGACCCAGTGATGATGCGACAAGATGGCGCCTCGATGCGATGAGACGATCCAATGTGAAGTGACAAAATGGTGTCTTTGATGCGATGCGACAACGTTGGATGCGATGCGTGCACGCCCGACGGCCATGCGGCAAACTCAGTAACTTCTGAGCCGCAACAGGCCCTGCAAGACGCTTCTCCGGTGATGTGACGTCGACCTCTGCGGCGGCGAACAGCTTCTCCGGTGTTTTCGCATACGAGTATACCCCGGCACTCTAAAGTTTTTATGACAGTATGTGTTACAGATTTGTCAAAGCCAGTTCCACAATTGTTTGGTGAAATCACTATGGTGATGCTTAGTTTCCTTATATCATCAAAAATTGTGACCACACTATGTTAACTCCTTCTCTCAAGAAAAAACCTCATACAGAGATTTTTTTAGCAAAATTTAATCTCATATATGGCATGAGAATTTCATATACTATACTTAAAATTGACAGGTTGTGAATAAACAAGTTAAATCCATATAAAACATTTCATAATTAAATGAAAATTTTATGTTCTCTAAGAATCCAAATGATGAAGTTGACTTCCAAAAACAGCCGACACGTGTTTTGTTACTGTGAGTAACTTTCTCAAGGCTGTGAACAAAGTTTGGAAAAGACAAAGGGAAAATATAAGAGTTGTTAAGTATCACAGTTTGCTTTCATGTCTATGAAAAAATCCTCAACCATTGAGGAATGAATTCATTATTGTCTTTCTCAAAGGAAAGAAAGTAAGTGCATGATGTTCTTTTATTAGTCTCTTTACAAAACCCACACATTCTGTATATTTCGTGAGTTGATTTATTACGACTAATGCATAAGCCGAAAAGAAAGAACAGAAAGCCCAAAAAAGTCTGTGAAGTCTTGTCAGAGCGGGATACTACTTCAGAAGTGCTAATGCACCAAGATCAGTAATCCGAAGGAACACCGTGATTGAATGAAGAGAAAGAAAAGCACTATGTTATTCAAAAGTGGTTCAGGGAGCCATAGGTTTAAAAGAAGAGTGTGACAGTGTTAGGAAAGGATTTCCAAGATCACAAGATATGTAAGACAGAAAGGCTACCTTGGATATCATGTACGTTGGTGTTGGAATACACCATGGGCGCAGTGTTATCCAAAAAGTCTGTGTATGATCCGTTACTATTGGACCAATCCTAGGAGTAGAGATGAAAAGTGGTTATTTTGAACATATAGAAATTCGTGTTCATTGTGAGTACTCAAGATTGCTTTATTGGCACAAGTGCTCCTAATACATAGCCAATTCTAACCTTCGTTTAATTTCCTCCTGTCCTGTGCGTTGGTATTGACCAACAGCGTGAGCACAGATTCGTCTCAAAAAGACTGAATATAATGATCCGTTTCTTGCTGGATTAGTCCTACAAGTATGTTGAAATATAGACATTTAGAACGTATAGATATAGTGCTCATTGTAAGCGCACTGTACATTTTCACACATGATTATCATAATGATTGGTGACTACTGACCTTATTTTCAATCGCTCCTATGTTAGTGCATGAGCTGTATTCCAATTGTGGTTACTAGATAAAAGCGTCTATAAAAGATAAAAAGTTTGTTATGAGCTGATGTCATACTTCTTTATAAGAGCAGTTATTGAGAGTAAATAAGAAGACATTAGAGAGAGATTCCGTTAGGCTTTTATAGTTACACAGTCTATTCTCTATATGAGAAATGAATCCCACGATGGCGTAGTCTATCGACGAATCTACCAAAATTATATCGAAAGAGATGTGTATGTAAACGCATCTCCGCATTTGAGTATATCACCCCAATGTAGCCAGTTTTTTGCTCTGAAAACACTGAAGGTTTAATAGGAGTTATTCCTCATGTGGATACCCAGAATCACTTAAAATGTTCAAAACAGTCAGATGCAGCCCTGATTACTAATCTTATCCTTGCGACATGTTGTCCTAAATTCCTTCGTTAATTCTTTTTGGCACTCGAGGAGAATTTTCCTTGCTGCAACTGAGACTACCAGTCTCGTGTCTAACTAGTTCCTTTTTACGTTCGGTATGTGTCATATTTGGAACGTCTAGTTCGCACGGATTTTATTGAATGACAGTCCTTCTTGGAGTGACTGTATCCCTCTGTATACGCCACAAAATATTCTCAGCCTTAAACGTTCTGACACTGCCCGAAAAGGGGGATAACTAAATCGATGGCAAGGTTCCCAAATAGTATGCAAAATACTTACTAATCACAAAAATGCTGTTTATTTCTCTTTTACTGCTCCTAAAAACAACGACTATGATAGGTCCCTGTGGAAAAGGCAAACAATATCGTTATTTATCTTTGCCATTGCTGAAAATTACTATCTCTAAAGGCTATTATATCGAGAAATGTCCAGAGAAGCCCAAAGTTGCAGTACTTACTTGTTTCTTACAAGCAACGGGCTGTGAGTCCGGCTTCGATTCGTAAAGGCGGCCATGATCAGTGTGCACCGCTCTTTAAAGGCAGAGGTCAAAGATACAGTAAAAGGACTATACAGCTTTCCTCATGTTCCCAGAAACAACAGTGAGGGCGGACTGGTGAATTTCGAACGGAAACACCTCCGCCATTTTGGAACAGTCACGTAAATGTCCAAAATTAACTAAAAAAGACGTTGAATCCTACATATTACTCCTATTTCAAGGGTATGTATTTGAAAAGATCAAAATAAAAGTCACCATAGTGTCTGTTTCCCATGGTGACTATTAGATCAATCTCACGTGAGGTCAACAGGCCAGAGATCAATCGTAATCCAAGTTGGAAATACTGTCAGCATGTTTTCGGACACTAGTTGCTAAGAGGTCCTATACTGTTCTTTCTAAATCTGACCTGGTGGGTTACACAGTATTCAATCCCTGGGTTAGCGATGTCATTTGGGAAAGGAAATGTCCCACGCACCAAAGGGTGATACCCTACAGAAAAATATCTGTGAAGAGTAGTTAGTGTGTCTGGCATACATTAAAACAATAGTTACTATATACAAAAACAGACAAGTCAGAAAAGATGTTGCATTCCTCCAGGTACAGTTATGTAGATTACTAAATAGGGTACATCCAAGTCAGAAAGGATATAGAATTTTTGCGGATACAGTAAAAGTGATTGTACACAACGTGAGGTAACATGTTCTATGGTATACAATCTACTGACACATATGGAATCACACAGTCACTTGTTTTCAATGTATTTTACTTTCTGTTACAGTTGTCATTTTTAGAGGTTAGTTATAAAAGACCCCCATTCAAAGATGATCTCAATTCTCCAAAAAGACATGCAATTCTCTTTCATAATTTATCCCCTATTCTACCGTCCGAAGGCGTATTATCCATCTGGCTTCCATTTTTCTAAGGGTGGAGGTGCGATCTCCACCTCTAGGGTCATCATATGCTTGGGCAATCCCGTGAAATTTGATGTTCATAAGGGACGTGTTTGGATGGACTGTGTTGAAGTGGATAGCCATGGGATAATTGGAGTTGTTATTTCGTATGGCCCTTATGTGTTCTTGTATTCTTTCTTTTAGGGCTCGTATAGTACTACCAATATATATCAGCCCACATGGGCATTTTATACAGTAGACTATGTATTTCGACTCACAATTCATGAAGTTCCTAATCACATAGGTGGTCGATGTATTGTAACAAAACTCTTTAATTCCATTGCTAGCCAGAGGGCACATATTGCAATGAGCACATTTAAAGAAACCTTTCGGTTTTGTTGGTAACCAGGATAAAGTTTTGTGTCTAACAGGTAAGTAGCTGGAGCATAGGATATCTCTTAAGGTTTTATTTCTCCTATGTACGACACTTGGTTTTTTTGTTAGATGTTTGTCTAGGGATTTGTCTAGTAGGAGAAGATGCCAATGTTTAGAGAGAATTTTGAAGATATTATTACTTTCCATATGGTGATCTGTGATTAGACTCAATCTATTGCTCTTTGTTTTGGACGTTCCGTTACATTTTTTCTTTTTGAGCAAAGTCTCTCTAGGTGTAAGAAGTATTCGTTTTTTGGCCGGTTCCGTTAGGTTGGGGCCATAGCCTCTATCAAAGAAGCGTTGTTCTAGTTTGTTAAGCTCCTGTGTGAAAACCTCATCTTCGCTGCAGTTTCTACGTAGGCGAATCATTTCGCCGAATGGAATGGCTTTAATTTGGGCTTTGGGGTGTGCACTTGTAGCATGCAGGACTGCATTGCATGCTGTGGTTTTCCTAAAGAGTTTTGACATGATTTTGGTACCCTTAGTATAGATTTTGATGTCTGAGAACTCAATCTCTGAAGTGTTAAAATTAGATGTAAAGTTCAGATTAAATCTATTGTCATTTAGATAGTCAGTGAGTATTGTAAACTCTGATTTATCACCCGCCCAAATGGCGAAGATGTCGTCAATGTACCGTCCCCAATATACTATGTTTGCTGTCAAATTTGGGGGGGCGTCAGACCAGACGTGTTGACTCTCAAATTTACCCATATATAGATTTGCTATTGAGGGCGAAAATTTCGACCCCATAGCCACTCCCATGGCTTGTCGGGACCAATCGCCTTGGTGTAGAAAATACGTTGTTTTCCAGCACTACTTGTGTCATGTCCAGAATAATTTCTGTGTGCCCGTATAAGGTTGCATCTCTTTTGTAAAGAGTGTCTTTCAGAGCTAGTAGTCCCTGCTGCCAGGGAATACTGGTGTATAGTGCTGAAACATCTAGGGTGGCAAACAACATGTCTGGCAACCATTCTATATCCTCTAGTTTGTTTAACAGATCCCTGGTATCTTTCAAGTAAGATGGAAGGTTGACCACAAAGGGTTGGTGTATGTATTCCGATAGGTGTTCCGTTGGTGATCCTATGCCTGACACTATTGGCCTGCCTGGAGGAAAAGTGGCTGGCTTGTGTATTTTCGGGAGGGTGTAAAAGCAAGGTGCTTTGGGTGTTGGTACAAATAGATACCTAACCTCTCCGTCTGTAAGTAGTCCTTGTTTATGCCAAATTTCAAGTTTGGATTCTATGAGGGTGGTGATCCTTTTCAAAGGATTAGTAGGCAGTTTGATATAAGCCTGTTTGTCCTGTAGTTGTCTATTTATCTCACCTATGTAGTCTTCCTCCCGCATAAGTACAATATTCCCACCCTTGTCCGCTTCTTTCACTATCACCTCTGTGTTGGTGGCCAGTGTTTTGAGTGACAAGTGTTCTTGTTTGGTGAGATTGAATCGGTATTGCTTGTGTGTATCTCTCAAGTTATCCTCTAGAATATGTAGGTCTTTAGTTACTGCTCTATAAAAAGCATCAATCATATTATCTGACGGTAAATTGGGAACAAATTTTGACTTCATTTTCAAACCACTATCAATATTGACGTTAGATTCTATGCCTAGATCTTTTAAAACATCGAACATTGACACAGAGCTGTCGTCTAGAGAAGAGAGGGTGAAAACATTTTCGATCTCACTTATCGTTTGGTTACATGGTAGTGTCTGAGAAACAATGGGAACAGCACGAGTCGGATTTTCTTCAAAATATTTTTTTAATTTTACTTTTCTGGTAAATTTATATAGGTCCACATGGATATTCACAAAATCAGGTTTGGCTGTAGGGCAATAACTGAGTCCTTTTGTTAATACTTTTTCATCACATGCTGTTAATTGATACTGAGACAAATTTAAAATATTAACATTTTTTGAAGGTAATTGTCCAACACCCTCACTATTCAGTTCTGTGGAGTTAGTCGGAATCAATTCTTTGCATTGCGGGCTGAGGATCTTGTGTTTGTAGCTCCTTCCCTCCCGCCCATTCCGGCCCCTACCCCTTCTTGTTTTTTTGGGGCGTCCCGGTTGTAGGTATTTCATGACCCTTTGCGGAACCGATTCATCTCCTCTAAAAAAGATGAGGTGGTAAGATCCGCATTAACACCAGAGACAGTGGGTTCTGGTTCTGTTGTGGTGCTGTTGTCACTTCGGATACTGGAAAGATCCGAATCGCTTGTGGAAGCAATGGTTGTTGGTTCACTTATAGTAACATTCTTATCTACATTTTTGGGTCTGTCTTCATCGAATCTTTTAGCAAAAGTGAAAACTCTGCCGTTTTTGTAATCTGTCTCGTCTCGTTTGAACTTCCTAATTTTTTTGTCATTTATGTACAATTGATAGCTACTGAGAACTCCCTTTAGTATCTGGTAGTTCTTTTCTGTGGCTTCCGGCAAGTTTAAGTTTTTTATTTCCAGTTCCACTTGCGTGATGTCAGTTAGTAATTTGTTACGCTTACGTTCCGCGTGGCGGATCAAGACATCCATCATCTTGTATGAAGAGTTGTTAATTAATTCCTCCCATTCTTTCAATAAGTCGGGGTCCAAGTCCTCAAAAGAGAGAAATATAATGACCCGTAATCCTCTAGGTATTTGTTTGATGTCTAAGTATCTTTATAAGGTCATGGAATCCCACCACCTAGATAACTCCTGTTTTTTCAGTCTTTCAAGTTTGATAAACTTTAGTCTTAGGCCTTCCTGTTCATTAATTACTTTTGCTTTAGTAACATTTCTAGTGTCTCCTGTAAAGAAATCCTGATAGATTTTATCTCTTTCATCATCATATGTGGCCATTATGAACACTGAAGTGAGTGAACGTCTAAATTGGTTGTTTGGGATTAATAGTTAAAGCTTGCAATGCAAAAAATGCAGTGCCGACTACCACTTGAACTTTACATGAAAAAACTCTTGTTTGGTAGTGATGGTTTAAACAGCCGCACATCCAAATCCAATGATAAACAGTCTATATTGTTGCAACAATTTATGGTGCCTCTCAGGGTAAATGAACATCCCACTACCAGAGATGTCAAAGAAACAGAAGTTCTCCTAGGAGAGAATCTGTTCTGACATGTTTTCGCATACGAGTATACCCCGGCACTCTAAAGTTTTTATGACAGTATGTGTTACAGATTTGTCAAAGCCAGTTCCACAATTGTTTGGTGGAATCACTATGGTGATGCTTAGTTTCGTTATATCATCAAAAATTGTGACCACGCTATGTTATATCCTTCTCTCAAGAAAAAACATCATACAGAGATTTTTTTAGCAAAATTTAATCTCATATATGGCATGAGAATTTCATATACTATATTTAAAATTGACAGGTTGTGAATAAACAAGTTAAATCCATATAAAACATTTCATAATTAAATGAAAATTTTATGTTCTCTAAGAATCCAAATGATGAAGTTGACTTCCAAAAACAGCCGACACGTGTTTTGTTACTGTGAGTAACTTTCTCAAGGCTGTGAACAAAGTTTGGAAAAGACAAAGGGAAAATATAAGAGTTGTTAAGTATCACAGTTTGCTTTCATGTCTATGAAAAAATCCTCAACCATTGAGGAATGAATTCATTATTGTCTTTCTCAAAGGAAAGAAGGTAAGTGCATGATGTTCTTTTATTAGTCTCTTTACAAAACCCACACATTCTGTATATTTCGTGAGTTGATTTATTACGACTAATGCATAAGCCGAAAAGAAAGAACAGAAAGCCCAAAAAAGTCTGTGAAGTCTTGTCAGAGCGGGATACTACTTCAGAAGTGCTAATGCACCAAGATCAGTAATCCGAAGAAACACCGTGATTGAATGAAGAGAAAGAAAAGCACTATGTTATTCAAAAGTGGTTCAGGGAGCCATAGGTTTTAAAGAAGAGTGTGACAGTGTTAGGAAAGGATTTCCAAGATCACAAGATATGTAAGACAGAAAGGCTACCTTGGATATCATGTACGTTGGTGTTGGAATAAACCATGGGCGCAGTGTTATCCAAAAAGTCTGTGTATGATCCGTTACTATTGGACCAATCCTAGGAGTAGAGATGAAAAGTGGTTATTTCGAACATATAGAAATTCGTGTTCATTGTGAGTACTCAAGATTGCTTTATTGGCACAAGTGCTCCTAATACATAGCCAATTCTAACCTTCGATAAATTTCCTCCTGTCCTGTGCGTTGGTATTGACCAACAGCATGAGCACAGATTCGTCTCAAAAAGACTGAATATGATCCGTTTCTTGCTGGATTAGTCCTACAAGTATGTTGAAATATAGACATTTAGAACGTATAGATATAGTGCTCATTGTAAGCGCACTGTAAATGTTCACACATGATTATCATAACGATTGGTGACTACTGACCTTATTTTCAATTGCTCCTTTGTTAGTGCATGAGCTGTATTCCAATTGTGGTTACTAGATAAAAGCGTCTATAAAAGATAAAAAGTTTGTTATGAGCTGATGTCATACTTCTTTATAAGAGCAGTTATTGAGAGTAAATAAGAAGACATTAGAGAGAGATTCCGTTAGGCTTTTATAGTTACACAGTCTATTCTCTATATGAGAAATTAATCCCACGATGGCGTAGTCTATCGTCTATCGACGAATCTACCACAATTATATCGAAAGAGATGTGTATGTAAACGCATCTCCGCATTTGAGTATATCACCCCAATGTAGCCAGTTTTTTGCTCTGAAAACACTGAAGGTTTAATAGGAGTTATTCCTCATGTGGATACCCAGAATCACTTAAAATGTTCAAAACAGTCAGATGCAGCCCTGATTACTAATCTTATCCTTGCGACATGTTGTCCTATATTCCTTCGTGAATTCTTTTTGGCACTCGGGGATGATGACCCTAGAGGTGGAGATCGCACCTCCACCCTTAGAAAAATGGAAGCCATATGGAAAATACGCCTTAGGACGGTAGAACAGGGATAAATTATGACAGAGAATTACATGTCTTTTTGGAGAATTGAGATCATCTTTGAATGGGGGTCTTTTATAACTAACCTCTAAAAATGATAACTGTAACAGAAAGTAAAATACATTGAAAACAAGTGACTGTGTGATTCCATATGTGTCAGTAGATTGTATACCATAGAACATTTTACCTCACGTTGTGTACAATCACTTTTACTGTATCCGCAAAAATTCTATATCCTTTCTGACTTGGATGTACCCTATTTAGTAATCTACATAACTGTACCTGGAGGAATGCAACATCTTTTCTGACTTGTCTGTTTTTGTATATAGTAACTATTGTTTTAATGTATGCCAGACACACTAACTACTCTTCACAGATATTTTTCTGTAGGGTATCACCCTTTGGTGCGTGGGACATTTCCTTTCCCAAATGACATCGCTAACCCAGGGATTGAATATTGTTTAACCCACCAGGTCAGATTTAGAAAGAACAGTATAGGACCTCTTAGCAACTAGTGTCCGAAAACATGCTGACAGTATTTCCAACTTGGATTACGATTGATCTCTGGCCTGTTGACCTCGCGTGAGATTGATCTAATAGTCACCACGGGAAACAGACACTATGGTGACTTTTATTTTGATCTTTTCAAATACATACCCTTGAAATAGGAGTAATATGTAGGATTCAACGTCTTTTTTAGTTAATTTTGGACATTTACGTGACTGTTCCAAAATGGCGGAGGTGTTTCCGTTCGAAATTCACCAGTCCGCCCTCACTGTTGTTTCTGGGAACATGAGGAAAGCTGTATAGTCCTTTTACTGTATCTTTGACCTCTGCCTTTAAAGAGCGGTGCACACTGATCATGGCCGCCTTTACGAATCAAAGCCGGACTCACAGCCCGTTGCTTGTAAGAAACAAGTAAGTACTGCAACTTTGGGCTTCTCTGGACATTTCTCGATATAATAGCCTTTAGAGATAGTAATTTTCAGCAATGGCAAAGATAAATAACGATATTGTTTGCCTTTTACACAGGGACCTATCATAGTCGTTGTTTTTAGGAGCAGTAAAAGAGAAATAAACAGCATTTTTGTGATTAGTAAGTATTTCGCAATTTATTTGGGAACCTTGCCATCGCTTTAGTTATCCCCCTTTTCGGGCAGTGTCAGAACGTTTACGGCTGAGAATATTTTGTGGCGTATACAGAGAGATACAGTCACTCAAAGAAGGACTGTCATTCAATAAAATCCGTGCGAACTAGACGTTCCAAATATGACACATACCGAACGTAAAAAGGAACTAGTTAGACACCAGACTGGTAGTCTCGGTTGCAGCAAGGAAAATTCTCCCCGAGTGCCAAAAAGAATTAACGAAGGAATTTAGGACAACATGTCGCAAGGATAAGATTAGTAATCAGGGCTGCATCTGACTGTTTTGAACATTTTAAGTGATTCTGGGTATCCACATGAGGAATAACTCCTATTAAACCTTCAGTGTTTTCAGAGCAAAAAACTGGCTACATTGGGGTGATATACTCAAATGCGGAGATGCGTTTACATACACATCTCTTTCGATATAATTTTGGTAGATTCGTCGATAGACGATAGACTACGCCATCGTGGGATTCATTTCTCATATAGAGAATAGACTGTGTAACTATAAAAGCCTAACGGAATCTCTCTCTAATGTCTTCTTATTTACTCTCAATAACTGCTCTTATAAAGAAGTATGACATCAGTTCATAACAAACTTTTTATCTTTTATAGACGCTTTTATCTAGTAACCACAATTGCAATACAGCTCATGCACTAACATAGGAGCAATTGAAAATAAGGTCAGTAGTCACCAATCATTATGATAATCATGCGTGAAAATTCACAGTGCGCTTACAATGAGCACTATATCTATACGTTCTAAATGTCTATATTTCAACATACTTGTAGGACTAATCCAGCAAGAAACGGATCATATTCAGTCTTTTTGAGACGAATCTGTGCTCACGCTGTTGGTCAATACCAACGCACAGGACAGGAGGAAATTAAACGAAGGTTAGAATTGGCTATGTATTAGGAGCACTTGTGCCAATAAAGCAATCTTGAGTACTCACAATGAACACGAATTTGTATATGTTCGAAATAACCACTTTTCATCTCTACTCCTAGGATTGGTCCAATAGTAACGGATCATACACAGACTTTTTGGATAACACTGCGCCCATGGTGTATTCCAACACCAACGTACATGATATCCAAGGTAGCCTTTCTGTCTTACATATCTTGTGATCTTGGAAATCCTTTCCTAACACTGTCACACTCTTCTTTAAAACCTATGGCTCCCTGAACCACTTTTGAATAACATAGTGCTTTTCTTTCTCTTCATTCAATCACGGTGTTTCTTCGGATTACTGATCTTGGTGCATTAGCACTTCTGAAGTAGTATCCCGCTCTGACAAGACTTCACAGACTTTTTTGGGCTTTCTGTTCTTTCTTTTCGGCTTATGCATTAGTCGTAATAAATCAACTCACGAAATATACAGAATGTGTGGGTTTTGTAAAGAGACTAATAAAAGAACATCATGCACTTACTTTCTTTCCTTTGAGAAAGACAATAATGAATTAATTCCTCAATGGTTGAGGATTTTTTCATAGACATGAAAGCAAACTGTGATACTTAACAACTCTTATATTTTTAACTTTGTCTTTTCCAAACTTTGTTCACAGCCTTGAGAAAGTTACTCACAGTAACGAAACACGTGTCGGCTGTTTTTGGAAGTCAACTTCATCATTTGGATTCTTAGAGAACATAACATTTTCATTTAATTATGAAATGTTTTATATGGATTTAACTTGTTTATTCACAACCTGTCAATTTTAAGTATAGTATATGAAATTCTCATGCCATATATGAGATTAAATTTTGCAAAAAAAATCTCTGTATGAGGTTTTTTTCTTGAGAGAAGGATATAACATAGTGTGGTCACAATATTTGATGATATAACGAAACTAAGCATCACCATAGTGATTCCACCAAACAATTGTGGAACTGGCTTTGACAAATCTGTAACACATACTGTCATAAAAACTTTAGAGTGCCGGGGTATACTCGTATGTGAAAACATGTCAGAACAGATTCTCTCCTAGGAGAACTTCTGTTTCTTTGACATCTCTGGTAGTGGGATGTTCATTTACCCTGAGAGGCACCATAAATTGTTGCAACAATATAGACTGTTTATTATTGGATTTGGATGTGCGGCTGTTTAAACCATCACTACCAAACAAGAGTTTTTTCATGTAAAGCTTCTCCGGTGATGCGACACGCTTCGTCGGTAGTGCGACGGCGAACAGCTGCGGCGGCGGCACGCTTCTTCAGCGATGCGACGGCAACTGCTGCGGCGGCGACACGCTTCTCCTCGTTGCGTTGTGCTTCCAGCTACCAGCGACACGCAGTCTTCTCAGAGGGCCAAAACATCAGTAGGCACCTCTCTGCAGGTAGAATTCCCAGCAAGGGAATTTAGGGGAGCTGGTGGTTAAGTCTTGTATCCCTGAGACTTCAGGCAGGAGGCAAGCACACTTCAAGCCCTTGGAGATTCTTCTTCAAGATGATGAAAAGTTCACAAAAGTCCTCTTCCCCTTTCCTTGGCAAATAAAGTAACCACTGCAGGCCAACCCCAGAAAATAGCGCAGCACAGGGGCAGTCTCCTCCTTCAGCTTTCTTGGTTCTTCTCCTTGGCAAAGGTTCATCTTGATTCCCAGAAGTGATCTGGGGTCTGGGCCCCAATATTTATACTACAAAATCCTTTGTCCTCAGAAGGCAGATGGTGCCTGTGCCAAGCCAAAACAGTTCTGTGCAGCTTCCTGGCAGGAGGTGGAGACAGCATTGTTAAAAGCAGGCCTGGCCCAGGTAGCTGAAAGAAAATCTCCTCCCCCTACTCTCTGTTCTATGAGGGCTCCGGTAGTGAAAGGAAATCTCCGCCCGCACTCTCTGTTCAATGCAGGTCCTATTCAGCCCAACCCTGACCCATCAAACTGCTGGAGCCAAGGCCCTCTCCAGCCCCCTGTCACTCACAAACAAAACATGGAATACACAAACCTAGCAGAGGCATGCTGTATGGTTAGGCAAGAAAATACCTACTTTCAAAAAGTGGTATTTTCAAACACAGAATGTAAAAACCACCTTTACTAAAAGATGTATTTTAACATTCTGAGTTCAGGCACACTAAACTTCATTTTCCTATCTTGTTCTTAGGGTCAATTATGATTATAAGATGTTATGATCAAACTGCCCATTCTGGCCTACCTATGGGAACAGATAGCCTTGCAATAGTGAAAAACAAAATTGGCTGTAATTCACTATCAGGACATGCCACACACATCAGGGCATGTCCTACCTTCACATACAATGCACCCTGCCCAGGGGGGTACCCTGGGCCTACCTTAGGGGAGACCAACATGTAGAAAAGGGAAGGTTTAGGGACTGGCAAGTGTGTGCACTTGCCAAGTCTACATGGCAGTCCCAGACTGCACACAGGCTCTGCAACGGCAGGCCTGAGCCACACTTTACAAGCTGCTTCTGTGGGTGGCACAATCAGCGCTGCAAGCCCACCAGCAGCATTTGATCTACAGGCCCTGGGCACACATGGTGCACTGTACTAGGGTCTGACAAGTAAATCAAATAAGCCAATCATGGAGTCACTAATCCAATACAACAGTTTACAATAGGGAGCACTTTGGCACTGAATAGCAGTGGCAAAGTGCCCAAAGCATTTAGACCAGCAAAAACATAGGAGGCAACTGTGAAAAAATGGAAGGGAGACCCACGCCAATGGTGCCAGGTCTAACACCCTCCTATATCATGTTGGGACTCCCCAACTCACTCATATACCCACCTAAATCGCAGAGGGGTCAACATATAGCTCTGGCACTGGGAGTCCTCTGGGGAACCGACAAGGTGCCGTCCCGGCAGAAATGGCTACATCGGGTGTGGCACCTCTTACGGATGGAGAGGCTTTCTTTCATACTCATGCAACAAGGAGACTCGTACCGGGATGTCTGGCAACCATTTATCACGCTCCTCTCCCAGGGATTCATGGAGCTGACCTTTCCCAGATTTTTGAGGTTGCTCCGACTGACTGCTCCACCAGAATAAACTTGCCCTATAATCTGTTTATTTAACCCGCTGCTAAAGCATGACCTCTCGTAGTTTAGGACTGGATGAGAGTGTTGTGGGTGGGGGTGGTGGGGGTTTATTGAAGATATTGATAATTATTCAGATGAATTTGTACCTTTGAAATGTCACAGCTCAATTCGGTATCCTTGCTTCTTTGCCTCCTGATGCAACAATAAAAAAAAATTAAACATAGAACTGCCCACTGGGACTCTCCTATGCCGGGTCTGGTGACTCAGTGGACTAATGCGTCCACTGCAGGGGCCTGTGTTCGAACTCATGGTCACAGGTTCAAATCCCGGTGGGTCCACTCAGCCTTTCAAAATGAGTACCATTGAGTTGGGTAACAATAAACATCTGTTATTCAGCGCCAAGATATCTATGGGTGAACGTGCGCTTTACAAATACACGTTATGTTTGTTATTTGGGGGGAGATATGAATGTGGTGATGGACACTGATCTGGGCAGGCTGAGGCACAGCGCGGGGTCGATCGGACGGGGAGGCTCTCCCATTCTTTGTGTGTGCAATGGGTATGGTCGACATGTGTAGAACCTACAATCCTCACATGAAACAGTACAATTATTATACTCAGCTCCACATGGTCCCTTCTCACGCCTCGACTACTTCTTTTCTTTACACAGCATGCTCAGGTGGGGGATTTGGAGGAAATTGTGCACCATGCGCAAGGAATTTCTGACCACTCCACGGTGGGAATCAAGGTAAGGGGTCCGAGCATTAACACTGCTGCTCTCCCAAGACTGGATTCATGGTGCCTGCGAGACAGCGAATTAGGGAACAACTACGCTCAGCGGGCAATTTATACTTCAAAGAGCATGGATCGTTGGCATCCCCATGTACCCTATGGTATGCCTTTAAAGCAGTCATCTGGGGACAAGCCCAAGCATTGATTGGAGGGAAGAGGAGTGATGCAGTTGTGGAATGTAGGACCATTGAGCGAGAAATCCTCACCCTTGAGACAAGAGTAGCGGGGGCGGACCCACGCCATAAGCTTTTAATATGCCAACATGACCTACGAGCCTTGGTTGAAAATGCAGCTCAGTCATATGCATTGGCTACACTTCGCGGCCTGAATGATATCTGGGACAAAGCCTCCAGGTTAATGTCCTGGGTCGAGAAGAGAGATAGAGACTGCTCTTGAGTGGTGGGAGTCAAGGACAGGAGGGGAGTCCTGCATGCAACAAACTCTGAAATGATCACATATGCATCCTACTATGAAGACTTCTTCATGCCTATGAGCGTCTGAACAGGGGCCAACTGCGAGGAGTTCCTGACAGACTTCTTCATTCAGACTCTCACAGGCAAGGCGGTGGAGGCCCTGGACGTGGATCTTACAGGGGAAGAACTAGCAGCGCCCTCAGAGCCCTGCAATCCGGGAAGGTGGTGGGGCCCAATGGGTTGCCCGTAGAACTATTTAAATGCACTTCCGACAAGATTGCTGCATCGATGCTGAACAATTTCCGGGTAGCTAGAGAGGCCGGCTGTCTGCCAGAGGATCAACACACAGCCACAATTGTGGTTATACACAATCAGGCAAGCACCTGGAGGAGTGCATCTCCTATAGACCGATCTCACTCCTGAACGGTGAGGCGAAGGTCTTGGCCAAGTCCCTGGCGACTGGACTCACTAACGTCCTCGCCTTGATTTTCCATGTGGACCAGTCCGGCTTTATGCCATGTAGGAGCACTCGACTCAATCTGGGAAGAATATATGGGGTCCTGCATATGACGGACTTGCCGCAGGTGGCACAGTCAGCACTGATGGCACTGGACGCTACAATGGCTTTGATAGCAAAGAATGGCCATATGTCTTTGCTTATAACACACCAAGAACTTTGAAGGGGGGTCCGAGGGTGTAGATATTTAAAGACCTGCAAGAAGTAGTACCCCTATGAACACACACTATAAACGCAATAAACTTCTCGGGTCTGAAACAACTTAAAGCAGTAAAACAAAGAAAGAGATGAAAAGTGAATCTGTGTCTCATTAACAAAAACCTAATGGGGGAAACAATCCCTTTTTAGGACGAATGCCCTCACTCACAAGAGGTGACATGCTTCATCGTTTGGGCTTTCTCCTCCCAATGGGAAAACCTAGTCCCACTGAGGGCTACAACCACCTCACTAAGAGGTGGGAGCTCAGGGATGTTTTTAGTTATACCACAAGTATGGATAATAGAATCCCAAAGACGAGCAGTATAGTGATGTGAGGGTGCAGCGCAATGAGTGAGTGAAAAAGTGTAAAACTAAAACTGCCTAGTGCAGATGAAAAGGAACTTTATCAACTCATCTATACTGGCAGGATTAAAAAGCAGTGCAAAGCAGGATCTATTGAAAACTGCTAGATTGAAAAAAGGTTGACATGTTTCAGCCATTAACCATCTAACAAGTATGTCTGGCTTTCTTCAGGACCGATAAACAAAGCTGCTGCTGAGAAGCGCAAAAAAATAAATATGTATAAAGATCCTTAATACAAAACAAGTAATCCAAGTGTGGATTCAGTATCACTGGAACTTGTATAAAGAAAAAAGACACAGAAAAACACAATCATTCTAGTTTCTAGGATTTTACCAAATATTTTCTATACTGTATGAGGATGACTCTCTATTCATTCCCCCAAACAATTTTTTTGAGTCCATTCGGGTACTCCAAAGTTACTTTTACGGACAAGTGGGCCCACCTCAACCTGGTTACAACTCAGGGAAGGAAGCCCCACTCTGAAAAAACAAGCAAACATCCAACAGTTAATGAGTGCATTTTGCTGTGCTGTATATAAAGGTTTGAAAATGGTGTCAAGAACCACCAACAAAGCAAAAATCAAAGGAAATGATGGACGGAGTGTTGAACATTGCAAGCACTCACACCCAGTCAACTGATCTGGGTTTAATCCATCACCGTTCTTTAGTCCACTCTGCCACCCCAGTTCAGACATGGCCATATGCAAATCAGTCTGACCCTGTGCCTCATGGGAACAGTCCAGCCCGAACTGCCAAGCCATGTCTTCCCTGGACCGGAAACAAGCTTCCTAGGACCGGTTTCTGGCATTTCAGCCGTCTTCAGCCAGGCTTGCTTGAATCCAGTGGCAAAGTGAGCAGAGGACTCACGTCTGAGCATACCCTGCCAACTTATGGCGAACCAGCAACAAACATGGACACAAAGATAAAAATGATGAAAAGTGGTACTGTAAATAAACAGATACTCTGATCGATCTTTATAAAAGTATGTTCAGGCTGTAGCCATATTAAAATAATGCAGGTCTATAAAGTGTGTATGCCTTTGTCAAAGATGCCTCACACGCAACAATGCTATCATTCAAACAGGAAACGCACTGACATTTACACACGTCTTCATAGACAGATGGTCGGATATGTCATTAAATCACAACCACCAAGCTCTAACAATAGTCGCCCCTAGTTGTGATGGGGATACCAAAAGTTACTTAAAGGTAAGGTATATATTGTCCCAGGCACTGTTAATACATCTTATACCATGAACTATTAATGTGCCGGTTCAACGTCAAGATTATGTCAACCAATCTTTGTAAAGCAACGCGCACAAGCTGCTCAACATTGAAATACATTGCTGTATGAATCGCGCTCATTACGGATCACCTATGGTAATTGATCTAGTCTTAAACATACAAAGATATGTCACAATGGTGACGAGTATTGAAACGAGGGCTAAGTGAATCATGCCCCTTCACAAGTGCTTATATACAACTGAAAACAGAACTCTCACAAAGGTAACCTATGCAGCTTTGTTTATCGGCCCTGAAGAAAGCCAGACATATTGTTAGATGGTTAATGGCTGAAACATGTCGACCTTTTTTTCAATCTAGCAGTTTTCAATAGATCCTGCTTTGCACTGCTTTTTAATCCTGCCAGTATAGATGAGTTAATAAAGTTCCTTTTCATCTGCACTAGGCAGTTTTAGTTTTACACTTTTTCACTCACTCATTGCGCTGCACCCTCACATCACTATACTGCTCGTCTTTGGAATTCTAGTATCCATACTTGAGGTATAACTAAAAACATCCCTGAGCTCCCACCTCTTAGTGAGGTGGTTGTAGCCCTCAGTGGGACTAGGTTTTCCCACTGGGAGGAGAAAGCCCAAATGATGAAGCATGTCACCTCTGGTGAGTGAGGGCATTCGTCCTAAAAAGGGATTGTTTCCCCCATTAGGTTTTTGTTAATGAGACACAGATTCACTTTTCATCTCTTTCTTTGTTTTACGGCTTTAAGGTGTTTCATATGTCTTTGCTGCCTTGACCAGACTGGGCTTTGGTCCAAAGTTTTGCGAATGGGCCAGGATGCTCTAGCGGCTTCTATGGCTAGAGTGAGAGTCAGCGGAGTGACCTCTAGGATCTTCTCTCTACAAAGAGGCACTCGACAGGGGTGCCCATTATCACCTTTGATATTCGCCCTGGCACTGGAGCCATTGACGTCCTGGATTTATAGCGGCCCACTGATATGGGGTATTTCATCGCAAGGCGGCCTGGAGGAAGGCATATCCCTATACGCCAACGATATACTTCTGTACATCTCCAGGCTGTATTTTTCAATATTCTACACATCTTTGAACTCTTTGGTAGCTATTCAGGCTAAAGAACATACTGGGCAAAATCAGTAGTGTTTCCTCTGTCGGGCTTCCCCCGAGACTCCTGATGGAATGCGCAGCCTCAATCGAAACGGAAGAGTTCAACTACCTCTGGATTTTTGTTACTCATGATCAGCAGCTGTGCATGCAGCGTAACCTCACCCCTCAATTGGATTGACTCCACATGGACGCAGCACACTGGTGCACCCTTCCCCTATCTTTGATGGGCAGGGCGCATTGTACAAAATGATGACCTTATACGTCCTCCAAAATACACCCTACGCCACCCCACCGGCCTTTTTTAAATAGATTGACCAGAAGCTGCGGGCATTACTGTGGCACAGGGAGGGCCGTGTATTGCATTGGAGAAATTTCAGAGTGGAGTCAATGACAGAGGGTTAGCAATTCCAGATATCAAAAAGTACTATCGGGCCTCACAGCTCCTAGTGATTAATGACTGGGTATTTTCAGACTGCGGGGATCCGGCCTACAGGGTTGACCGAGAAGTAATGCCTAATAGTAACTATGAAACTATCCTGTACACCCACCGGAGGAGGGAGGGACTACTAATAATTAAGTCAACTGTCGTTGTGTGCTGGACCGAAATGGAGTGCTATTTGAGATGGCGGACCAAGTTGAGGCCCATAAGCCCCCCCCAATGAGTGTGGTGTTCAACATGCGGGGCTTCTTTCAATAGGCAAAAATAGGGATCAAGCAGCTGGGCGATGTATGGAGGAACAACGCATTGATTACCTTAGAAACACTTAGTCAGGAGTACGAGTAATTGACCGCCCAAAAAGCTTTCTTTCTTAAACCCGGACACACCCTCCGGGTCCACATTCAGGAGTGGACAAGCTTGCCAGACTCCTCCCCCTTGGAAGACCGCTTGCTCACAGATCCCATCCCGAACAAGGGCGTGTCAGTGATCTACCAAAAACCAATGAATAATTCCCCTGACCCCTTGGGCCCCCTGAGGTGCACTTGGACGGATGACCTAGGTGGCATTGATGATGAGGACTGGGTGGAAGCTCTACAATGTTCTCGGGACATAGCTATTTGAGCAAGATTTAGATTGATATAACTCAAAAGTTTTACACTGGGCCTGCTACTCACGTACTCTGTTGCACAAAATGGGGGCAGTTAGAGACACCATTATGCGCGAGAGGGTGTGCACTGGAAGGCTCCTTCCATATTCTGTGGGATTGTCCCATGATTTCAGGATACTGGCAGGAGGTGATGTCTAGGGTCTTATCAGTGCGGGTGCCCATGGATGCTCGATGGTTCCTATTGATGATATAGGTGAGGAGGAATGGCCCAAATATACCAGGCTCTGGTTGGCACTAGCAGCGGGAGTGGCGAAGCGCAACATCACGAGACCATGGGGCGTCCCTCTTCCGATGTCGGTATCCAAGTGGGAAACTGACTTGGACTGGTGCCAGAGGGTGGAGGAAGTTCTTTATCATAGCAGAGGATGCCCTTAGAAGTGGGAGAAGGTGTGGGGCCCCAGGTGGGAATACCAGGGCAAGACTCTGGGGACATAGTACAGCCACGCTTTGGGTGCAAGTGGCCTACGGCCAGTGGATTGGGGGAAGAGTTGCGTTTATACCTGCTGCTAGTTACGTGCCACTATGCTGTTAACTATATCTTGAAGAATGTGGTTAGGCCATTCTACACTGTGCCACTTCTACCATACTGTATCCTTCTACTCACAATGTGTTTCCAGATTATGTATCGTATTATGAACTTGTTTATTAAAAATATTTTTTTATTATTATATTAACTTCTGACTTTGTGTTTCTCCATCCCAAGTGCATTTAACTTATAATACCTACCAGTTCGAAATATATGTGATTCCCACACATTGTAGCACTCATTGTCCTTTGTAACATTCCCTGTACCTTGATTTACACACTGGTATGATTCATTATCTCTGTATAATATATTTTTGTGATTTAAAGCGCTCTGAGATCCTACATTAGGATGAATAGCGCTATAAAAGAAAATAGAAATAATTAAGCGCTATTTGCATCAATACTGTAATTAGTCATACAAATAGATTTGACATTCTTACAGAGCATGCATATCTCTTACACATAGGGATTATTTTACATCTAAAATTGTATTTGTGATCATCACATATTTAATCTCCTACATGTGTTGTATACAGAAAACAGTGCTTTTTTTCATTGCAGCATCCTGTTTTAATGTTTTAATTCAGCCAGTATGCAACTCATTTGTCTGCCCATTTCATTGTCTCACAGATGACTGTTTAGAAACTGCTGGGTTGGTTGGGCAAGATTACTGTAAACTGATGGTTAAACAGTTCCTGCCAATGTTTCACCCCATATGTGTTTTCCCTCCATTTATTGAACATGTAGACATATTTCTAGCTAAAGCTATACTTTATCGAAACACGAATGTTTTCTTGTTACAGAAGACAGAGAGCCTGTGCTTTGGGACTCTTAATATTCTTCTCACAATGTGTACCATTACCCTGGTATGCCAGTGGAGAACGAGACGCTGAAAACATTTACTTAATAGAAATGTGCTCATTCTTGAAAGCAACTCCCCAGCTCGGCACAGCCAAACAGACCACACTTCAAAGTGCCATTATGATCTTTTATTCATTCTGATTCCATTCGTCCGCTTTCAGTCCATTATAAATAGTTCATGATTCAAATCATGAAGACTTAAACACAGCAATTTGGAATTGATCAAATGATAGAACAAATGGTTTTGGAACGTAACTAGTTGACTGTGCGGAGTACTTTCAAGAATCAGCTTGTTTCTATGAAGTACATGTTTTCTTTTTGCATAATTGTATCCTCCCATTATTTCCCAGTATTAAATTTGATACTTGTATAGCGCACTACTCACCCGCAAGCGTCTCAAGGCGCTTGTACGAATACCGCTGTGGAACCCATCCTGGCTTTCCCTGTGAGGCGTCCACTCCTGGGCACCCCCAAGGTGGAGGCCAGGCATCCTTAGCGTTGTGGGGGCCGTTGTGGAGATTAAGCAAGCTATTGCCCAGAGCTGCAGAGTGGGACTCCATGATTGTAATAGGCACCAAGGCGAGAATTATCAGGTCCGTGGAATTTTTTGATCCCAAGACCTGCCGAGGCGGGGAATTGAACCCTGGTCCCAGGCTAGACCTCTGCATCAGGGTCTGCCGCTCTAATCATTGAGCCACACTTCTCCACATTGCGCCTTTTTCTATTGTGGCAGGTGCTGACAGCCTCCAACTTCCAATTGCCATGTGTATAAATGAACCCCTTTATGTTTTTCTCCTATAGTCATTTTATCTATGGAGTGCAGTCCCGATATCTCGTTGAGTACCGCCAAAAGCATAGTAACCGTTGAATGAAGGATTGTCTTATGCAGTTTCAGACTGTGTGTGGGTTCTATTGTGATGTCCTGAATAGTCTACTTGTCTATGTTATATGGAGTTACTGACTGTTATGTATGTGCTTGTGTACGTATTTATATATATATATATATATATATAAGTGCAATTTCAATTGTCTATACAAGAGTAAGATGGCTTCTAATCTGGGAGTGTGTGATTGCATGTGTAATTGTGCAACTACATGCACACATGGCTTGTAGATAACCTGCACAAATCTAGTCCGGCGCAAATGCTTTTTCAAAGTATTTGTACCAGATCGTTTGCCTTCAACAATGCATGTTATGAGTGTCACTTGGCCTTGTGACAGTTTGTGGTTCATGAATGGCAGCAAACAGCTGTGATAAAATATTATTTGCATTAGGAGATATATTATGTGCAACCACTGATTACAAATTATACAGCCCTCCTTATATGCCGTCTGTGCGCAGACACAAATTTATAGCATATATAGTTTTAAAAGCCACATTTTTTTTCGTATTGTACAGTGGCAGAGAGCTGAACTTTAGGCAGGACTTCCTGTGCCATTGATACTGTACCAGCCCTTCTAATATATACAACGCAGTAACATGGTAATTTTTACTTTTACTAAAAGGCACGTCAAGCAGGGTTGGGCGTTCTACTAACACTGCCCCAGCCCTTCCAGTCTTTCCAACACACAATCCCACTCCACATAATTCTTGTACACTCAAAACGACATCATTGCTATCCATATAATTCCACTGCACACCATGCCACATAATTACACTACACACATCCACTCCACACATTTCCACCCCACACAATTACACAACTACTCATTCTAATTCAACCCACATAATTCCACTCCACACCACATACATCCTCTTCACTCTATATCACATGGGTAAATGACAGTCATTTACAATGCCAATAGTTCTAACTCTTGCAAATGTGAGACCTATTTTCATTGCACAAAATAAATTCAACTTTGCAACATGCCACATAATTCCACACCATGTAATACTACTCCACACCATACCCTATAATACCACTCCACACCATCCCACATAATTCCACACACCACACAATTCAATGCCACACAATATAATTACACTCCACATAACACTCTACTCAATACCACATAAAATACACTCCACATAAATGCACTCTGTGACACATACCAGCAATCCACATAAATGCCCTCCACACCATGACACACAATTCTAATAATAATAATTTACTCAGTCCCACACAGGTCCAGGCCACACAATTCAACTCCACACATTTCCTATACACACCACATAATTGCACACCAAACAACAAATTAAACTAAACACCAGAATTCCAAAACACACCGCATTCCTCCAATCTTGACCACAGATTTGCACATCATGCCACAAAATTTAACTGCACACCACATAATTCAGCTCCACAATATTCTACTACACATAATCAACTCCATAACACACAATCTAACTCTACATAATTCCAGTACACTTAATGCCATTCAATTACTATCCACATAATTCCACAGAACATCATGACACATATTTCCACTATACAACTCCACACCACACACTTCCACAAGAAACAATTCCAATACAACCCACCTTTCCCTCGCACTTCACCAACCCTGTCATCTCTCCCCTACTCCACCACTGCCTCTCATCACCTTCACACTGCCACTACCCCATCACATCTCGCAATCCCACTGCCCCCTCTCATCCCTCCCTCACACTCCCTGTCTCCTCTCTATACTGCCTGCCCACTCATGCTTCTTCCTGTGCCTCCTCGCACTGTGCACTGATCCACTTCGCCTCACCCCACCTCTAGGTGCCCCTCCCACTGATCCATCTTATACTCTGTCACCCTGCTCTCTCATGCACTCATCCCACCTCTCATGTGGTTGACTACAGGTCTTTGAGCACAGTTTCTTTCCTGCGCCTTTTCAAGGTTTCCGTCCATCAAACCCATGGTCTCCTCCTCTTCTTGGGGTGGCTTCTGTGTACACAGGTGCTCCCTCTTTAAGCTTCTGTGCCTGGTCTTACTTTTTTTTTCTCTTTCTCACACACTCCTTTTGCTCCTCTGTATGGAGTCCATTCACCACTTTGTGCGCAAACTACCTATCCCTCTCAATCTTCTTTCGATCTATTCTGTACAGCTCTCGCCCCCATCTATTTACCATACCACATAATTCCACTACACAAATACACTACACACAATTCCACCCCACCAGGGGCAGCTCCTCCACTATGACAGTGGAGCGTTGCCCCACTGCTGCTACCCAGCAGAGGCAACAGTGAAAACCAAAATGATAATAACAATTTTTTTATAATCATTTCCCTTTTCACCGTTGCATCTGCTGTGTAGCCAAGTCATGGGGCTGGGCCGGGCCATCCTCCTGAGCTTCAGGAGGAGGAGTTGAGGGCACTAATAAGTGTGCATGATGGTTTGGTTGGCCATATTAGGCCGATCAAATCGACATGCGCACTCAGCATTTCTCCACCCGGCTGTTTTGTACAGCCGGGTGGAGAAAAACCACAGGCTCCCAGGCACTGTCTGAGCAGCAAACCATGCCGCTCAGCCCAATCCCAGAGCTTCTATCAGAAGCGATGGGATTGGCATCTGGGAGCCTGCGTAGTGTGCACCAGTCAAGGATCGGTAGAGGAGGAAATTGAAGCAGACACAGCATCGGGTAAGTTGTTATATATGCCCCTCCCTTGCCGCCCTACCACGTCGCATCGGGAGCAGCCGCCACTGCACCCCACACAATTTCATAACTGATAATTCCAATCCAACCCACATAATTACACTCCACATGACATATATCCACTACGCTCCAACCCAAAACACATAAGTAAAATACATTGTCATTTACAACGCCGATAGCTCTAACTCTCGCAATTGCAAGAACTATTGCATTGCAAATGCTTGTTTATATTCTAACGGTTGTGATAA
Source organism: Triturus cristatus (assembly GCF_964204655.1). Lineage (NCBI taxonomy): Eukaryota > Metazoa > Chordata > Amphibia > Caudata > Salamandridae > Triturus > Triturus cristatus. Next base: position 60,606,413 of record NC_140584.1, read on the forward strand.
AGGCTGAGATGCATGACATTTTGTATTCGATTCTGATATAGGTTTAGAGATGCATGGCGTTTTTATTCGTTTGTGATATAGGTTAAGAGATGTATGGTGGTTTTTATTATTCACTGCACCCACCCTGTACAAACGTAACTTCAACATAATGTACCGTCCACATACGTCGAAATTAGGTGAAGGGGCTGTTTGTTCAGATTTTTGCCCTTATCCTGGAATAAAGTCAAACTGTCCTCTCACGGTTAACCTGCACGCATCCGCCTCACCTTCGGACCCTCCACGTGTCTTCCTTCGTGATGCGCACTACGCACTCCCTCCGTTGCTTCCCTGTCCGCAAGGCGAAGGCAGAGTGGGAGGCAAAGAGGCGGGAAAGGTGTGCATCCTCTATTCTATTTAGTTATGGCTTTTAATATAGCGGCAACATCAACCAAAGTTGCTGGAGCGCTTTACAATAGATAAGGAATATTACATAAGGTGCATGGCTGTCATCGTTACATAGGTCACATTTACGTAGGCAACAAGCATGGTATTAGAAATAAAGTATTAGTTACAGCAGTCCTAGACTTAACAGGATTTCGACCGGAGGCGAAGCCAAATGCGTGCTGTACTCTGTAAACGGAAGATAGATCAATAAGATTAAAGGCTCAATTATTGATTATAGATTACTCTACAGGCTGCCGGCCCTTTCCCCTACCTCAGTCCTAATGAAGACCCGCCTGATGTTATAATATCGCACATATAGGGTTGAAACGTCGACGATATCCTGATCAGTTCAAGGTCCCACTCGCAAAACACGGAAATTGTATAGAGCAGCAGGGCCATTGTGTTGTTGTTTACTCTGGCTCCTGTCAAACATGTATATAGCCTAACCAACTTGTAAATATCACGCACCTATTTTGTCACTGTTCATACCATGTCACTTGATTACAACTCAAATTTTCACGTTGTTGGCAGCCTAATATTCAACAATTTTTCGTACATATGGTTGAATATGGACGATGTAATTTATATAAAATATAGTAACACCCCAAAAAACCTGATTCAATTGTGGTCTTTGCGCTTTACATGTGTTTTTGCTGTGTGTTCCTTTTGAAACGCCTGTTCTTGAAATCGAATTGTAACGTTAAGAAATGTTGTGTTTATACCGGACAGAACCATTGTACATTTTGCACAATTATTGATTGAAACTGAGGAAGAGGGGTCAGGTAAAATGTGTTAGAAAGAGACGGGCTTTCGGTTCACTTTTCAAGACCAGTCACTGGAAAAGTCTGCACGCGCTGACACGATCCACGCACTACCTTAGTGTATAGTGAGGAACTTATGAATATTGCACGCCTATCACGTGGTCTGTAGCATTGCTATGCTACAAGTCAGTGTAACCCAATCCCTTCATTTGAAGTGCAGAGCTGGCGCACTAAGATATTGTATGACTATGCAATAAACCATTTTTATTTTTAACAAAGCTCCAGTGAAATGTTTGGCAACATTTACGGATTAAAATAAAGATTAGAGGTGGAAATAATTTATAAGGCAAATAACATCACACAGTATACAATAACGCATTATCCTTATATCGTATAGGACCAACATTTTCAATAATTTAATATCTGTAATTTCTTCATCTCTATGTGTAGATAAAAAAATCTTTCCTTGGAAACTTGTTATACCACAGAGTTATGCTTGATCTCCATGACATTCCCACAGAAATTCTCACTAAGTCCACTGTGTGAATTTTTACTGGTCCCAAGGGAACCCAATATGAATTAAATGAAGCAGAAATAATATTTTTTTAGGTAGTTCTCTACCAGGGATAATCAAAATATGAGCTTGTCTCCTGTAATGAAGAAAAATAAATATTGCCTTGGACTAGAAGGGTTTCACATCTACAATCAAATGCAAACAAAAGAGAGGGGTAGATGAAGCTGACATGTTTCCCGAATTTGGATGAACCCCTCGCTCCGCTTGTATTCATAGCTATCAAACGTTAGTGTTTTTCCAATGTCCTGGATGCAGGTGTGCAGAGGACAGATGTGCTCAGGCTTCTTTACAGAAAGAATGTAAAAAGTTGAATGAATTTCTGAACAAAATTTCAAAATGTGAACACATTTTGAAAGTGGGAAGGGCAAACCAAAGAAAGTCTTAAAACAAATAAAGAGCAATGGCCATTCCCGTTACTGTTGTGACCGGTCTCAGCACTCTCCTCAGTTTCTCAAGTGCCCTGCATGTAATGCTTAGTGTTTGTAATGTGGCATTGTAGAACATAGTGCAAGGGTCTGCAGAAAAAAGCTAACAGGTATGCATCACACAGAACAACACAGGTGCTTTAGGGAGTGACAGTGATTTAGTAAAAACAGTAACAAGGACAACAAACATGATGTAGTTCTTAATATTAAGGATAATGTCAAATATTTTAATAAACTGCTGTGCTGGATGACATTTGGGGGCATCCAGCTGCATGTGACACAGGATTATGGTTCATCATACACCATTATTGCACAAAGCATTTGTGAGGGTACATTTTTCTATGAAATTGGTAGTACATTAGAATCCTCTGACATAAGCTGAGAGAGTTACACAGGGGACGGACAGCATTAACATTTTGGGATATAGGCCTTTGGGGTTCAGATTTAAAAACAGGAAATCCAATTGTAAACTTTATGTTGGCAAAGAAGGCCTTTCTTACTTGGGATGGGTGGTCCTTGAAAATAATACTTTAACCAAATAGTGTTGACAAGGTATATTTGCATGTGACAGCAACAACATTAAGTCCTGGATTGTAAGCAAGTTCCCAAAGCTTTTTAGAAGCAGGGAGATAAGCATAATGGGTTTGCACATAAAATTATTTTGAAGTTGAATGCTACTCCCAAGATTAACAGTGAGCTGTATGTTACCTACTTTGCGGGAGACAAGGTGAAGGGAGAACTTAAGAAATTGCACGAGGCGAGAATTATTAAACCCATAGAAACGGAATTGAATTTGCCTTCTGTGGTGGCAGAAAGTGCGAATTGTATAGTAAAACTTGGTGTAGACCTCAATGGTTTAAATAACAGTCTAAATAACATTGAGGTTGACCAGTTACTGCTTCCCAGGACTGATGAAATGCTATTGTTAACTAGAGGTGTGAAATGGTTTTGCACCCTTGCCTTATCTTTTACCCGTTGCAAGATTTGTCTACATCCAGAAAGCAAGGGCTCAACAGTGTCTATTATGACTTTTCACTGCTTCCCATTTTGTTGCATGCAATTTGGGCTAGTTTCAGTGGGTGCTGTTTTTCAAAGGTTAATGTTGGGGTTATTTGGGGTAAATGCTGGGTGTCACCTGTTTTCAAAATGGTATAGTGTTGATGGGCATAAATGAAAAAGAATATGACAATCATATCATATACAAGGTCTTAGATATACTTGATAAAAGAGGCAAAACTTAGAAAGTGGAAATTTTACAATCCAAAATTAGTCAAAACTTGATTGGGCTAGCGTTTGTCAACATTGTGTTTAGGAAATAAAGAATGTGATTTATAAATCCTGGAGTGTACAAGGATTGACCCTTAAACTGAAAGTCATCACAGATGTCCGGAGTAAAGGTCTTGGGGCAGTTCTTACATTGATAGATTCCATTGGTTACAGAGATTGTGAACACTTTAATTGATCATTATCGCTCTCTGAGGAAAACTAACTGATTGACAGAAACTCTTGTATCTGTCTGGGCTCTTGAACTTTTTCGGAAATGGGGAAAGAAGTTCAGTCTGAGGAGTGATCGCAAACCCTTACTTTTTTTTTCTTTAAACTTTAAATATTGTTTTTTATATAATTTGCCAGTCCGATACAGATTTTAAGTAGCAAATTATTGGTCAATGAAGGTTTGAATTGAGTATCTGCCAGGGTCACAAGATTATCTATGTGATTGCAAGACTTTGCATATGACATTAAATATGTAGGGACAAAGAAAGTAAAAGATGATTACTTAAGCGAAATGCCTATGGCCGTGAAGGAGATTGGCAGAGACCTGTGGAACAGTTACAGTGTTGCTTGTGCAATGAAAGTGAAGGATAATTGGAGTGCAATCTCATAAGATGAATGGGTCAGTGTATGTGAATGTGGTGTTGTATTGAAAAGTTTGAAGATTGAGAACATGATGGACTCTTAAGAGAATTGAGAAACAAGATATGCACACATTGTGGGAAGTGAGCAATGAGCTGATTCAGATTTTGTGACCATAGATCTGCTTTTTGCAATGGGTTGTTTTCAGCAGTCTGCTCGAATTCCATCTCAGTAGTTTAACGCTCCTGAGGCTTCATTGTGCAGAAGCCCTCCTATTCTAAAATTCTTCTCCCCCCCCAATCCCTCCAAACGTATGATAGGTACCTCATTTACAGCTTGTTGAGGCTTAAAGAGTGAGACTTGCTTGTATTTTCAGAGGATTAAAACAGGCAGGACCCAAAATGCAGGACAACTGGTGTACCTCTGTGCATGCAGCATGGTAGTAGCCACGATTACAGGACAAGCCTGCAAAACTGTTGACCACCCGGGTCAGTCTAGACTATAACGTAATTTAACAGTCCCCGAAGGGCAGGTCTGACAGCTCAGTTTGTGGGTCAGCTTTTTGGCTGCCTGTAGGCGTTTTTATGTTAAAGTGGACAGGTTTTTACAGTAAGCATACCTCCCATACCTTCCAAAAGAACCTATAGAGCGTGTCTGTATAAGTTAAAAACTGACCAGATGTGCTAATGTGGACCACTTTTTTAACTATCTGATTCACTAAGGGGGGGGGGGGCACTTCTGTTTTATTGCCAAGACCTATTTTCTAACCCAGTCAGACCTGCTTATCACTTCGCGTACTCTGATATTGGCGTCTGTGAATACAGTGTCATTAGATGAACTACGAGGACCTGAATGCACAAGCAGAACTGACTAAAAAGTCATACATGACTTATTATCCAGGATGCCTGGGTACCTTAGGCTACTAAGCAGCTAGCAAACGGCATAAGACCTGTTTCAGGAAGATTATTAATCAATAAGTGTGAATTCCTTCTAGTGAGTAAGACTTTGAGGTTCTTATTTTAAATATTTTCATACTTCAAACGTTGATCTGCGACTTGTAATGAAGAAATCTCAACCATACCACTTGTAGTATTTGCGCATGCAGGGTCACCACATGCATATGAGACAATGCTAAAGGCTTTATATAACCATTTTTAACCCCTGGCTAATCTTGACTATGAAATGTTTCTTCTGAGGCAAGCACATTAAGCTCCTTAAGATTCTCTGTACACTTTCTCCACTAGATTAAGGAGTATGCCAGCACATGCACTCCACGCAATAAAATGGACATTTGTGCACAATTTATTTAGGGATGCACATCAGCAAAGGTGAGGAATCAGATCCTGCAAGTACCTGGAAAGTTGACGGTAGATGTACTTCAAAAAGGGCAGTCCAAGGAAGTGGTGGCGCTACAAATGTGGACCAAGACAGAACTAGTAAACCAAATCGCCAAGACTGCCCCATCCACAAAAGGTGAGAAAAAACGAAAACGGAGTTAGACTTGTGTGTGTGCTACAGAGCAGTGTTTCCCCACATAGTGGAATGTCCAGCAAATGGGAAGAAATGTTCCGCCTATGGACAACTGAAAGTGGGCTGGGCGAAAGCAATGAAGATGGTGTTGCTCAGGTTCGCTTTGTTACTGGCAGCAAAATCCTGAGATTACTTAAATCCAAAGGACTTGCCCCAGACCTTCCCGAAGATCTGTATCACTTAATCAAAAGGCTGTTGCTGTGCGCAAACATCTTTAGAGAAACAGTAAGGACAAGGATGCAAAATTTCTTCTCATTCTGACCGAAAGCAGAATTCACAGGCTGGCCTGCTATTACAAGACTAGGGGAGTGCTACCACCAAACTGGAAGTATGAATCTTCAACGGCTTCAGTCCTGGTAGCATAAGGATGTTTTGCTGTGCTAACAAATAAACTTTTTAACTGAACTACAAAATACAAAGTAACACCTGACCAGGGGAATTATGTAATGGATAATGATTATATTAGAGTGTTCCAAAAAGTTTATACAGTTAGAGAAATGGGAATGAATGATTCTGGTCCTGACATGGGTACAGGAGTATATAGTGCTACTACTGCTGTAGGAGGTTGTTGGACTTGGCCCTTTTTGCAGGGTCATCCCAGAACGTTTAGCCTCTCGTATTTTTTCAGACCGGTCGTTGGTGGTTTTCTGACTCTGGGCACTTTACCACTGCTGATCAGTGCTAAAGTGCATATGCTCTCTTTTGTAAATTGTGTTATGAATTACTGTTTCCATGATTGGATTATTTGATTTACTTTTCAGAGCCTAGCACAGTGCACTATGTGTGCCCAGGGCCTGTAAATCAAATGCTGCTGGTGGGCTTGCAGCACTGATTGTGCAACCCACAGTAGCAGCTTGTAAAATGTGACTCAGGCCTGCCATTGCAGAGCCTGTGTGCAGTCTAGGACTGCCATGTCGACCTGTACACACTTGCCAGTTCCTAAACCTTCCCTTCTTTTCATATTAGTCACCTCTAAGGTATTCCCAAGGTACCCCTGTGGGCAGGGTGCATTGTATGTGAAAGGTAGGACATGCCCTGATGTGTGTGGCATGTCCTGATAGTGAAATACTGCCAATTTCGTTTTTCACTATTGCAAGGCTATCTGTTCCATAGGCCAGAATGGGAAGTTAGTTTATAACATCTTATAAACATAACTGACCCTAGGAACAAGATAGGAAAATAAAGTTTAGTATGCCTGAACTCAGAATGTCAAAGTGCTTCTTTTAGTGAGGGTGATTTTTACATTCTGTGTTTGAAAATGCCACTTTTAGAAAGTAGGTATTTTCTTGCCTAACCATTCAGTGTGCCTCTGCTAGGTTTGTGTATGGTTTTTGGATGACAGGGGCTGGAAAGGAGGACTGTGGCTCCAGAAGTCTGATGGGTCAGGGCTGGGCTGAATAGGCTTAGTCTGCATTTGGAGTGGTGGGAGGAGTAGCATCTTCACTTGAATAGGGATGTGCCTGCCTACCACAATGACGTCTCCGCCTCCCTGTGGTGTGTCTGAAGCCAGGGCACTCACTGACAAAGGAGGTTGTTGTGCACTTGCAAAGTGCCCCACAGAACTGGTTTCGGCTGGGTACAGACACTCTCTGCCTTCAGAGAACAAAGGATTTTTGTGTATAAAAAGAGGCCAGACCCCAGACTTTTAGATCACTTCTGGGAAATCAAGAGGAACCTTTGCCAAGGAGATGAGCCAGATAAGCTGAGGATGAATACTGCCCCTGTGCTGTTTGTTATTGTTATTTAATTTTATAAAGCGCAAAGCTACCCAGAGGTTTCCCGGCGCTACCTGACACGAACAGAGTAGAAAAGAGACTATTGATTTGAATAACCACGTTTTTAAACATTTTTGGAAGTTCGCATAGATGGTTTCGTTATGAAGTGACACAGGGAGCGAATTCCACAAACAGGGGCCCAGAAAAGAAAAAGACCGACTGCCCATTCGTGACAGTCTGGTCCTGGGAACCGATAATTTTGCATGAGTGGAGAAACGAAAAAGGCGAGGTGGATGATGAGGATGGACTAAGAGATTCAGGTACTGAGGTGCCAAACCAGATTTGATCTTGTGCTTATAGCTCAGTGCTTTGAATTTAATGCGGTTCTCCACCCTGAGCCAGTAAAAGTCACAGAGCGAGCCTGAGATGGAAGCCATTCTAGGAACCTGGCAGAGTAACCTGGCAGCAGAGTTCTGCACCACCTGAAGTTTACGTATCACTTCCTTATTGGCTCCTAGATACAGGATGTTGCCATAGTCCATCCTAGAGGTAATAAGAGCCTAGACCGCAGTTTTTTGCCTGGGACCAGGCAACATCCCAAGAGTTCATTTGAGCCACTTTAGGATGGTGAAGCAGGTTGAGGCGACCTTAACTGCTTGATGCCTCATTGAAAGCTGGTCGTCAATGATAACACCTAGATTGCGGACCTGGTGCGCAGGTTGGGGAAGTGCACCCATTTCAGGAGGCCAATACTGGGGGCCCCAGAGATCTTTATTCTTCCCCAAAATTAGTACTTCCGTTTTCTCGCCGTTAAGATTAAGCAAGTTGGCTTGAATCCAACCTGCAATGTTTTGCAGCCCCGACTGGAGAGATGATGGCTTAGATGCCTCTTTAGTGGGAGGGAGAAGATTAACTGGGTGTCATCGACGTAGGAAAAAATAGACAGCCCAGCATCTTGGGCGATCGTCGCCAGAGGCCTGACATAAACATTAAACAATAGCGGGCTGAGAATAGAACCCTGCGGTACTCCATGAGGAGAAGCATGGATCTTAGAACTGGCTGATGGAGAAAAGACCTGGAATGTATGATCGGCCAGAAAATTAGTAAGCCAATTGAGTGCTGCACCAACAATGCCCAGCGATTGTAAGGCTTCTAATAACAGGGTATGCGATACCGTGTGAAAAGCAGCACTCAAATCAAGCAATATAAGTGCCACAGTTTCACCCATATCTAGACGGTGACGCAATGTTTCCGTGACTCCAAGAAGAGGAGTTTCAGTAGAGAAACCAGCTCTGAAACCAGACTGTGAAGGATGCAAACATTTTTGGGAATCAACAAAATGCGTCAGTTGCTGGTTAATATGTTTTTCTAATATTTTAGAGACAGCTGGGAATAAAGAGATCGGAAAGAAATTAGATGATTCCGCCGGATCAGCATTGGCTTTTTTCAGGAGTGGGAGGACCATGGCGTGTTTCCATTCAGGTAAAAGAATTGCTTCCTGCAGGGATGCAATAAGCAACTCCATGATTAACTTTAGTGACGACAGCTCAAGCTTCTGTAGTATGGCGATGGAAAGAGGATCTCTAGTAGAGACGGATTTAAGGCTATCTAAAAGGCATCTAAAAGAGATTAAGTCCAGAGGCAACCAATTTTCTAATGTATTGGAAGGTTCGACAGTCTGACAATCCAGTAGAGCAGTACTTCCCGATGTTGATGGGGAGTTCTTAGTTTGCTGTACCATGTTGGTTGTCTCAGCATTCAGTGCTGTCTGGGGTTGGCCTGCAGTGGCTGCTTGGTGCCAAGGAAAGGAGAAAAGGACTTTGCTGCTTGCTTTGTCATCTTGAGGAAGATCTCCAAGGGCTTGAAACTGAGCTTGCCTCCTGTTCTGAAGTCTCAGGGACACTAAGACTTCACCACCAGCTTCCCTGGATTCCCTTGCTGGGAATCCCAACCTGCAAAGAGGTTTCTGCTGCTGTTTAGGACCTCTGGAGATTGTTTGTCGCTGGGAGCTGGAAAATCAACACAACACCGAAGAAGCGTGTCGCATCTGCACTGGTTTCCCGATGCATTTCCGAAGAAACCGTTGCAGCGCCTGCTGCGGCTCGAGAAATCACCGCTGCCGCACCGATCCGGACACAAGCCTGCTGTGCGGTGGCATGAAGACACGCATCGTACCGGATCGATGCATCGCATCGAGGAGCCAAAGACTGTCACATCGTTTGAGGTCCATAGTAAGAAACAGACGCATCAACTCCCCATGCAGTAAGTAACTGACGCATCACCTCCCCTGCGCCGCAGTGAGGAACAGACGCATCACCTCCCCTGAGTGTAAGGAACAGATGCATCACCTTCCATGTGGCCATTTTGTTTGCTCTGCGTGACGCATCTAAGGTACTTTTGAGAAATGTGTCGCATTTACAACTTGAATTTAACTGAACTATTTCTACCATTTGAAATCCTTATTTTTAATACTGTATTGTGGATTTTTGTTGTTTGATCTGGTTTTGGTTTATATAAAGATTACTTATTTTTCTAAACCGGTGTGGTGTCCATTTGTAGTGATTTCACTGTGTTACTGTATGTGTACGCAAATGCTTTACACACTGCCTGTGAGAACCCTGTCTGCTCGTGCCAAGCTACAAAGGGGGTGAGCAGGGGTTATTTTAGGAGTGTATCCCCCTTATCCTGACAAGGGCCCCTATTAGGACAAAGGTACCTACCTCTGCCAACTAGAGACCCCCAAATCTAACATTCCCCATCCCCTTTCCGCCCTTGGAACACCTCTGTGCTGTATAGTAGTAAAATTGATAGCAGTTGGTGTTCCGGGAAGGGCATTGGGAATAATTGTCATTCTGCTTCTGTGCAAGGCTGCCAATCTGTGGAGAACACTCTTGCACTGCCTGATAAATGCACAGTGTTATACAGTCAAAGACTTATGCCAAGCGTTCTTTTCAAGGAACCTGCTGCCTATGTCCTCGTTAATTGTGTGTTCTCTGCACCCTTTCCTGTTCGCAAAGACATTCGACACATAGAGATAAACCTGTTAAGAGCAGATGTTAATATACAGTTGTCTGGGAAATTCAGTTGAAGTTGATATACAGGTCGCACAACCGTGTGGTGGAAAAGGAATGAAGACAAAAATAAAAGGAACAAGTATAGAAAAGGATAGTGGAAAGAAAAATAGAATGAGAATAAGAGGAAGAGACAGAGAGGTGATTACTCAGCAATGTTTGGAGATGTTTGTCGGACCTCTGAGAGGGTTCGAGGTACAGTATGTTGAGGCAGCGCATGTAGACCGTGCGATGAGAGGTCAAGGTGCTAGACAGGGTAGAGGCAAAAAAAATCTATCTCAAGGGGGGTTAATACTGGATATCAGTCAAGATTATTCCATAGTGCTTTGTTAGCAGAGATCCAGGGATATTGAGTGGAAAGGATTGTGTGTGCCCTCCTAATGTACCTTAACCATTCCCACCAAGTGTGATTGGAGTCATTACCCAATGATTTCTATGTTGAGAGAATGGTTTTATGGGCTAGAGTGAATAGTAAGTCAGAGAGAAGTACTTCTTTGGGGTTCAGGTTCATAGCATATGAGAGGTGGAAAACACCCCAGACGGAGAATGAAAAGTTTCTGGGGAATTTAATTAGAAAGATTTTGTCAATGGTATTGGGGTCATTAATCCAAAAAGTAAGTAGTAGTGGGCATTCATATAGCATGTGATGGAAGTCCGCATGGAAGGAGTTGCAGCACCAGCAATTGTCTTTCTCTAAAATGCCTAGAGTAGTGAATCAGTGAGATGTATATTATGTCTTATGGAGAATAAGAAATTTAGTCTGGGCAAGGTTAGGAGTTATGTTTTTGGAAAAAGGAGAGGACCAAAGTATCGGCCAAATGATATCCGACGGATTCTGTAGGCTGTCCTGAGATCATTCCTTCTGTCATTTCTGTTGTAGGGATTTGCAGAGCGAGGTAGATGTGTGACTGAGCTTTGTGTAAATCTTGAAGGCTTCATGACTGCCTCTTTGAAGCTAGTTTAATAGGGCCCTTAATCTCCTTCCTGTGCTCACCAACACCAAACAGGCGCTGCAGTTTTGGTCCGGTCTCCAGCTGGGTAAGGTGGATGTTGTTACTCCCTAAGTACCAATATGCCCTACAGATATTCCCATTCCCAAACCCTGCCTCCTAGTCCACACAGCTCAATGCTCTTTTCCATTCATTCTTTTGGCGGTGAGGCCCCCATGCATTGCCTGGTTGGAGTACTGCCGTTCAACATTTGATGGGGGGCTTGGGGTTGGCTCATATTAAGCTCTATTAGTGGACATCACATCTGGCCATTAATGACTGAATGAGGGGGCAAGAGTGACCCTGCATACAGAGCGGAACTGGCCCCACTGGGTTTGGACAGGGTCCTGGGTTACCTATGTGGCAGCCTTATCCCCACTAACATGTTGGAACCCACTAAGGTGGTGGTGCTCTGCTGGTGTGCAGTGCTCTGATTCATAGATTGGAATCGTAAACTTATACAACAGACTCCACTGTAGAGTGGGGGTTAGTTGTATCATAGTGCCCGACTTGCGGGATTTAATCAGTAGGATAAAATCGGCATCACATCCCTAGGGGATGTATGGAGCAGTGCCCACATGAAATCTTTTGCGGAGTAGCAGGCTCTCTTCGAGCTCAATCACATGCAATTCCACAAATACCTATAGGTTCGTCATGCACTGACCACCCATTGCTCCTACCTTGCAGACCTCCCGGAGTACAACCTATTGGGGACCCTCCTGGGTTGCATTGGCAGGGGTGGCATCTCCATAATATATCGCTTAATGATTTAGTACGCCTCACATGTAGTCGGGCCCGTGAAGCTGAAATAGGAGGGCTGGGAGCTTGATGAGGTGGACTGGCGAGATCCACAAGGGAAACCATTATTCCAGTCAGGCAGGGACTTATCCAATTTGAACTTATTACATGCGAGTTACCTAACCCCCCTCCGTCACTGGTGGGCCGTGAGGCTCTCCAGAACGCAATGCTTCCGTTGCACCCACCCCGAGGCAGATTTTTTCCACTGGGTTTGGCAATGCCCAGGCACCATTCTGGGAGACAAATCATGCTTGTTCCCAGGTCTGGACTCCTTGGGATCCTGGCAGACATGGGTGGCAGTAGGGGCGAAATGACATTGGTTAGCGTTGCCTCAGCCCTGGTCAAGCATGATATAGTGCGGCAATAGAGCTCCCTGGCCTCACCCTCTATAGTTGAATGGCGGAGGGTGATGAATTGGTGCTCCAAAATTGAGGATACTGTATACAAAGCACGAGGATGTCCACGGAAGCATGCCAGAGTATGGGGAAAATGGTGAGACTACTATGGACTGGGAAGCTTTCCAGTACTGGAGAACTGATGTGGGTCCTTCAACAGCTATGGTTGGACTGGGGTGAGGGGGGGTTAAAAGGGATGGGCAAGTAAGTGTGCACTGTTGTGTTAAAATGTCAATAACATTTGGTTTATAAACAAAAGAGCTGCCTACCATGCAGTTTGTTTCATTTCTGAAACCCTGGCAGCATCTTTTCTGCCAAATGTAACCTCATCGCAGGTGGCAGAATTAGCAGTATTGGCGAGAGCTTGCTGCTTGTTTGAGGATTTGAGAGTGACGGCCAATATGGTTTTGGAGTATTGCTTGAGTTCGGTCAATTGTGGTCACAAATCAGTTTTATGACATCTCGAGCTCCCATTAGAAATAGTGCTTACATATTGGATTTGTTTAAAGCAAGACAATAATCAAAAGAAATTGCAGTGGTCAAGTGTGTTGCCCAAAGGACAGGAAAAGATTTAGTTACATGAGCCAATGTCACGTGGTTTTAGGCCACTCCCTATTTACAGTGCTAAGTTAGCTCAATCACGTTAGCTGTTGGAAAGCCATCTTGTTGCTTTTGCTGCCTTTGCACCCGACACTGTTGTTACATGTTATTCATTTGAGAAATGCAGACTCGCTCTTGTCTCAAGTGAATGTTATTTATATATCCTTAACAGTTGCTAGTGCCCTTGGTCTGTACATCGAGTAAAGAACTGTTCTAGGACACTAGACGGTGCCGGCTGATTGTGTTCAGGGTGATCGTACCACTGTTTAGTCATAACATGCACGCAGCTGCAAATACCAGAAAGTCGTGGGCTTTAATATTACAGCGCAGCATATTGTTAGGGCATTCGATAGAAGAGCTGTTGCAGAGAACACTGAGCTGATCCTGTGATGTGATACACCTAAGCTGATCTATACGGTATGGGGTCCCCTATGCAAGCCTATGAGACCTTCTAATAGTCTAATAATATTTTATTACTTGCTAGAGAAAGGAGGGTGGTTGTTTTCCACTGTCATTATTAATATGATCGCTCCTTTCATTTTCTATGGAATTGTAACAATGCTAATGGTAATGATCTTAACCATTTGTCTGCTTGTGTTAGCCAAAGTACTGTATAACAGGACTCGAGGTTTATGAATAAATTCTTTAAACTTTACTGTGTCTTAGTTATTCTGTTGTGGACTGATATATATGTGCAAACGGGTATTTCGGGTTCCCACCATTCCTGAGAATAACTAAGTCGCATGTTCTGGGTTGTCTATACATTGGGACCGCCGAGCTAAATCTCGGATAACGAATGTGACACTAAGCTAGTCGGATAAGGGGTTCTTAGTTCTGAGGGAAGTTTCTGGTACACCACAATTCTCTAAGGTTCTGGTTTCCTGCGCATAGTTCTGTGCATACGCAGAATCCCTACAACATGGCGCCCCTAACGTTTGGTCTTAATATCTGAGATGCCTTAGTAGTGCTTTTTATTAGTCCACAATGCCCTCACTCTGGTTTCCGGATAACGGGAGTGACGGTTTAACCTACCTAGGTTTTAGGCTATAGGTTCTTTCAAGCTTGACAATAACATTTTCTACTGGAAGCTGCAGCTACATATGCTGCTTATACGTTCCTAAATTGACAATTATCCTCACAATGCCTGATGGCGAGTCAAGGGGAGTAATTTTTTTTCCTCTCTTGGAATTTTTTTCCTCTCTTTTTCTGAACTCACATTTCAAGCTCTTTAGTCTGCATCGTTGATCTTGAACTCTGCGTTCTGCTAAAATATTCGCCCCTGGTTGTACCGTGGTTCGATCAAAGGGGGATGTCACGTGGTTTTAGGCCACTCCCTATTTACAGTGCTAAGTTAGCTCAATCACGTTAGCTGTTGGAAAGCCATCTTGTTGCTTTTGCTGCCTTTGCACCCGACACTGTTGTTACATCTTATTCATTTGAGAAATGCAGACTCGCTCTTGTCTCAAGTGAATGTTATTTATACATCCTTAACAGTTGCTAGTGCCCTTGGTCTGTACATCGAGTAAAGAACTGTTCTAGGACACTAGACGGTGCCGGCTGATTGTGTTCAGGGTGATCGTACCACTGTTTAGTCATAACATGCACGCAGCTGCAAATACCAGAAAGTCGTGGGCTTTAATATTACAGCGCAGCATATTGTTAGGGCATTCGATAGAAGAGCTGTTGCAGAGAACACTGAGCTGATCCTGTGATGTGATACACCTAAGCTGATCTATACGGTATGGGGTCCCCTATGCAAGCCTATGAGACCTTCTAATAGTCTAATAATATTTTATTACTTGCTAGAGAAAGGAGGGTGGTTGTTTTCCACTGTCATTATTAATATGATCGCTCCTTTCATTTTCTATGGAATTGTAACAATGCTAATGGTAATGATCTTAACCATTTGTCTGCTTGTGTTAGCCAAAGTACTGTATAACAGGACTCGAGGTTTATGAATACATTCTTTAAACTTTACTCTGTCTTAGTTATTCTGTTGTGGACTGATATATATGTGCAAACGGGTATTTCGGGTTCCCACCATTCCTGAGAATAACTAAGTCGCATATTCTGGGTTATCTATACATTGGGACCGCCGAGCTAAATCTCGGATAACGAATGTGACACTAAGCTAGTCGGATAAGGGGTTCTTAGTTCTGAGGGAAGTTTCTGGTACACCACAATTCTCTAAGGTTCTGGTTTCCTGCGCATAGTTCTGTGCATACGCAGAATCCCTACAACATGGCGCCCCTAACGTTTGGTCTTAATATCTGAGATGCCTTAGTAGTGCTTTTTATTAGTCCACAACGCCCTCACTCTGGTTTCCGGATAACGGGAGTGACGGTTTAACCTACCTAGGTTTTAGGCTATAGGTTCTTTCAAGCTTGATAATAAAAAAGGTTACACTAATCTAAGCCCAAGTGCTACTAAAGATCTCGTTGTATCTTCTTTTTAGTCCTAATGGCGGTAGAAATTCCCGCTCATAGTAGGGTGTCTCTACGTGCTCATTTGAGGACGTACGGGGTGCCTGATGACGGGATGGCAGTGGTGTTTGTCGTAAGTGCAAGTGCCACTTACCCTTATGAGTTGTTTTACTCTTGGGTTACCTTTGAGGCTGTGGAAGATGTCGATAAAACGTTCCACAAATACACTGCTACGCAGGTGCCTCTTCATTATACCCCATATATGGCTTTAGAAATTCCTATTTCAACCTGGCAGCACACTATTTGGTTTAATGGCGCCCTCCCCCACACGGTCACCCCGGCGAGACTGGGTCCTTTGTCTATTGAAGGAGCTACTTGGCCGGTGCTGGCCGGACATACACCTCATCCACGCTACCTGACGGTACGTATACTACACACAACCCTGATTACGGTCCATAGGGCGTTAGTGCAGTATGTGTTGCGCACTATACAGGTGGGGGCACCTGTAGTTGCGGGACACGGGGCTGATCACCATCATGCGGTAGTGATCAGTCCTGTAATGGTAAACGCGGTTGTTGGCAAGCGCCCCCAGAATAAGGATGAGTATCCTTATTGGCTTGCAGAAAAATTCGATCAACTAGAAGCCGTGTTTCCTAACACTAGTCCTGTGGAAAAACACAGGATACTCACTATTACTTTGCCGAAAGAACTAGTCCCAGACATTGTCGATTGTGACAATTGGGGCAAGGTCTTTGCCGCGACCTATTCGAAGTGCTTCGGCACTACGTCTATGTCGGTACTACCTTCCGTTATCAAAAAACTCCAGGAGGACCATGGTGCGGAAGCAGCTATTGAGTTGGGAATGCGGCTTATCGACAGCTTCGATATAGTATGTTCCATGATTATGGGAAATCTCAAAGGAGATGCCATGCAGTTTCAAGTGGGAAACATGATGGCACTAATTGCAGATGACGATAAGCCGAGGGAATTTGCAAAAGTTATTGCGAAAGCCTATAGAATGGTTGGACGTAGTGCACTAGGCGTGAAACCCGTCATCAAAATTCCTGATATAGTACAGCAAACTAAAGTGAGTTCGTCTACAAAAGACGATAAACCCAACTTTCCAAAACAAAATTGGCGAGCTAAAAAACAAGAAAAACAGCAACAGAAACAGGATACTCGTCCTGCCTCTCCTGTTCAGGCGTATGTTGAACGCACTTATGATTTGCGTGATCGTTCTCGTATTAAGTCACCTGATAGGTTTCAGGTTCCTGACCAGCGCTCTCCTCGTTCTTCACAGGAATCAGCGGCTTCACACTTTGGTGGCGGAGACCGTGGGAGAGGCCGGGGTGCTCAAGGTCGAGACCAGTCCCGACAGGCGGACGGAAAAGGCAAGCAAGAAGATTCTGCACGTCCACGTCCTCAGTTTCAGAAAAAGAAAGTTGCTGCAATCTCAGCGAAGTATGCCTCAGATGGTACGGACACAGCTTCTGAACATGAAATGGGCGCTGACGCTGCTAGACAGCGCGGCGGAAGTTACAGTAGTGCGGGGAGCACTGCGTCCATTTCTGGAGGCGACAGCAACTAAAATCTATGTAACAGTAGAAACTGCTGATACTCGCGTAGCTCCCCCTGAGAGATTATTTGACGTAGTCCTCAATATTGAGGGTGACATACAACGAAAAATTAACGCGGTATTTTGGGATAATCTGACGACCACCTATGATATTCTATTGGCGGAGAAAGATTGGCCCCCGGCTTTCGTTCTAAACGCTCCAAGGGGGGAAGAAGTCATTCTTCCTTCTTTTGGACACGTAGTGCCCAAGGAGGAGTCTAAGAAGTTGGCCGAGGAGTGGGCGCGGGTGCTAGCACCTGCGTTGTATCGTAATCAGGTGGGGTGGGATAAATGTTCTACCCTCCACGAAATTCCATTGCGGTCCGACCCCCAGCCTCAACCCCAATACCCTATGCGTCGAGAGGCTAGGTCTTAAGTCGCGGCTATCCTTGAACAATTGGAATATCAGGGAGTAATTGAAACGTGTGTGTCACCCATGAATAATCCTTTATTCACTGTAACGAAGCCTGACGGATCGTACCGCCTAGTTTTGGATTACCGGCACTTAAACTCGCACTGCCGGAATTGTGCGGTGCAAAATACCCATAGTTCGGCTCTCGTTGATAGTCTTGTGAGAAAAAGGTTCAAAACCACACTTGACTTTTCCAATGGCTTTTATTGCCATAACATAGCCCCTCATAGTTATGAGTGGACCGCTTTTACTTCGGGTGGTAAACAAAAAGTGTTCAAAAGGCTTCCAATGGGCTATAAAAATAGTCCTGGGGTATTTGCTGCCCGTGTGGTCTCTCTCTTAGAGATGGTAGACCCGGAGGCGTACTCGTACGTTGATGACATCTACTTAACAGACGACGAGTTGCTTCCACACCTTGCTCGCGTGGACAACATAATTACTATGTTTGCGGACTTTGGTTACAAGTTTAACTTTAAGAAGTCCCACATTGCCGAGTACACAGTTTTATTCTTGGGGTACGAACTCAACAATGAGGGCCGAGGCTTGGCTCCGCAGTTCCTTGAGAAATGCGCACGCCTTCGTATCCCTGCGACACTGAAACAACTACAATCATTGCTGGGCTTTCTGAATTTCGGTCGTACCTACATTCCTGAATATGCCCAGCGTATCAAGACACTATATGCCTTGGTGCAACCTACTTTTACCAAATCTTGCTGGCTGCCAGAGCATTCGGCTGCATTGCACTCTTTGCAGTCTGACCTTCTTACTGCGAAATATTTACAAACTCGTGATAACCACACAAACCTGGTCATAAGAATTGTACCGGGTGTGGAGGGGTTCACGTACTTAACATACAATGAAGGCGACACGGTCCCCATTGCTTACAAATCTCATTTATATACTTCGGCTGAAATGCGTTTCTCCACTGTCGAGAAAGTTTTGACAGCAGTTCAGATGGCCATCCTGAAAGAATGAGCGCTATCACAGGGGAAACGCATGATGGTGGTGACACCATTTCCTGCCCTAGAGGCAGTCACTAAAGCAAGTGTGCCGAATTCTAAAGCTTTGCATCCAAGGTGGATACAATGGGCTACCTCCTTAGCCTCGCCTGACGTCGAATATATCTTTGACGCAGGGCTACAGACTCAGGAAAGTTTGGAGTATGAATTAGTTCATCCGGCTCCACTTGCATTGCGCCCGTTGGAGGAGTTCCATTGTGTCATATACACTGATGGGTCCGCGCGGCCCGCAACTGGATCAAGGCACGCTTATTCAGCGGCTTGCGCAATTGTTGTTGGTACTTTCGTGAATGGAGAATTCGTACAGGATGCGGTGCATACGCAGACTTTGGGTGATTGTACCGCACAATTGGCGGAGCTACGTGCTCTGGTGCTTGCACTGGAGTTTGCTGATTATAGAGTCACAACTCTTATAGTGAGTGATTCTTACTATTGTGTTCAGTCTTACAACGACAATCTGATGTTTTGGATCGCGAATGGATTTCGTGATTCAAAAGGTAGCACAGTGAAGCATAAAACGCTTTGGGCTAGGGTGGCTGAACTAAAAGGCAGTCGACCCCTTGTGAATGTTATTCACACTCTTGGTCACCAACGAGTTGGCGTCCATGCTGTCGGTAACAGTTTGGCTGACGAGGCAGCTAAAACAGCAGTGGCAACATACTTGGTAGCAGCAGTTACAAGATCCAAAAGTAAGATCGATGATGACATCTTGGCAGCCATTGCTGCTTCAGAGACTGGGACAAACTTCCCTAGAGGTTTCCCTTCTCGATACCATTATCACTTAAGTCCTGATAACGTCCCGTTAGTGAGGATTAATGATGTTGGGGATAGAGTTATTCCCAATGCGGACTGCAGGCCTGCTTTGGTGCAAGCTGCGCACAAGGGTGTTGCGTCTGCGCACGCCGGAGTGTCCGCAACTGTGTCACTGTTGCAGCAGCGTTATTGGTGGTACAGTTTGTACAAACATACGCGGACTTATGTCCTCAATTGTGGTATTTGCCAACAAATAAAGCCGTCTTCTGTGGCGCGTCCACCACAAACGCAGCTGCATATATCTAATCAACCACTAGCGTGTGTTTATTTAGATCACTGCGGTCCTTTTTCCTCTGACACTGCGTACAAGTATATCTTGGTTGCAGTGGATTCGTGCACACGTTTTCTTTGGGTGTGGCCACACAGGAGTGCTGACGCCCGGACTGTCATCAAAGCATTGCGTGTCTTTATAGGGAGTTTTGCATGTGGAACCTTTCACTCTGATCAGGGCCCTGCGTTCGCCTCTAAGGCATACAAAGAAGCTATGAGAAGTTTGGGGGTCCAAGTCAAATTTTCGTCTCCATACCGGCCTGAGGGCAATAGTGTTGTGGAACGAATGAACCGTGACCTAAAGCAATCATTGACAGCCAGGGTGTTAGGTACTGGCAAAAACTGGCTAGCCCATTTGTATGACGTCCAACGTGCACTTAATAATCTCCCTAGAAGGTCTCTGGGTGGGAGGACCCCGTACATGATGCTCTTCGGAGTTCGAATGTTTGTCCCAGACCTTGAGGGTCTCGACATGGCGGCGGCAGCCGCGCCTTTTGACTTAGATGACCACTGTACTGTCTTACAGAATCTTCAAGAAGCAAGAGACACTCTAGCAAAAGAGCACATATCCTCTGCGTCCGAAGCTGGACTACAGATTCCGGTAGTCGGCTGGCTACCCAGAGTTGGTGATCTGGTCCGTGAGAAGGTGGAGAAGAAAAAGGAGTTTGGCCCCTCTTATCGTGCACCAGTGCCGGTGCTTGGAGTTGAGGGTACCCGTACGATTGTTTTGCCTCCACTTCCTGGTCACAGAGACAACAGGTACATTTCAGTTGACAATGTCAAGCTACACAGGGTGGCCGATACTCCATAGTCTGACACCTTCGGTTTCTTGCCCTTCGATTATGCGCAGTTCTGTTGTGGTTCCACCATCTGACATCGTGCCTGAGGTTGCCATTGAAATGCAAGTACTTTCTGAGTCTGCTGTGTCACCTGCGGATGGTGATTTGCCAGATGATGCTGAGTATTCATATCCTGCTGATGTTCCATTGCCACTTTTGCATTCACCTGAACTAATCCAGTCTAATTCTTCCTTTGGAACTAAATCATTGACTTCCACTGCCCCTTCCAAATTTTCAAAATTTTTTGCATGGTTCAAGAGACAATTTTTGGTTCCCCCCTGGATTTACATTTGGCTGGTGCTCATTTGCATTTTTTTATTCATGTCCATTGGTTTTGTGGTGGTGTTTTTTAGGCTTATAAATGGACACTACCTGAATGAACGTTCTACAATTAGATTAGTTAATGGAACTTTGGCCCCACATTCATCGTCACACATCATGAAGAGGGACCAGACTTTTGTAAACATCACTGCCTGGCCTGTCCGTGATGGAATAGCATGGGATGCAGTTAAATTTCAAATTCATGGGCCCACGGAAGTAATTAATGTACCATCTGAATATCGTGTTTCTATGGGTGATGTGGTTAAACAGAACATTCGGTCTGATGATTGGGATGTAAAAACTATAGAGACACTGTTTTCTGATTTGAAATACTATGCCGCATTTGATGCTGAGGATTTGTATTTGAATACTGAAAACTATGCAGAGCAGTTTTGTTATCAACATTATGGTACTCATTTTCTTCATAGGGCTAACACATTTCGTAGTTTAGTCAACTTTACTCAGTGGGAACATTGCCCTGCTCCGATGTTTGGTAGTTCAAAAACATTGGTCGACAAATTTTCATATTTTTCGGATTTCAGTGTATCCAATAATGCATCCTTTTATTTTAAACTTAGGGATGAACCTATTTCAAAGGTGCGTTTGACACACACTAAATTGTTGTTTTCCAAGTCCTTCATGGACGATTTGGCAATTGGAGGGTATGACGTTTGGAAAGATGCTATTGATCTCAAATCGGTTTGGGGAACTAAGTCTTGGCAAGTACAAGGCACAGAAGCTTTACATCGTGCCTGCCTCATCCCAAACCACATGTTATTTTTAAATTCCACAATTTTTCAGACAACCTGTTTTGGATTGGCTATTTCTAAAAAATTAAATTCCCCCTCGATCCCGGATCTGGGTGCTTATCCTGGTTGGGAGAATCACACAGATCTGTCCCTTACTATGTTGCAGTCTTTTATTTCCAATTCCACCTTTAATATTAGTGCATTGGACCCTAAAGGTTGGTTAGTATGGCAGAGAAGTTCGGATACCTGTCAACGTAGATTTTTGGGGTTGATTCCCGGGTACATACAGGATAGAGTAGACCCTCGTTTTTTGTCCTCACACACTGTCACTACCTACTCGGTAGGTAAATTGTGTCAGTCATGGTTGCAACATTCCACATTAGATTCAGTTAAATTTCACTTGTCACGTTTGCATGACAAAATTGATTTGAATGATTTTGTTAAAGGTCCCGCATTGGGAAGATCCAAAAGATGGGTGTATGCTGTTTACAACAAGGTTTGGAAGTTGTCGCAGATTGAGGCTGCTTCCAGGCTCCGTGCTATTGACCAGGCCAATATGGAAAAAGTATTGGCAGTAATAGATAATAGTATTAATACCTTATCTTCGAGGATATATACATTGGATAACATTATTTCATCTGTTGTAGATATTGTCCAGGAAGATGTGTCTGTGTTGTATCATGGTCAAAATCAATTACGTTCAATTATGCAATTTGCTTGGACTTTGCAAACGTTAAAGGCGGGGAAAGTACCTTGGGATTACATGAATATTTCTTCTTTATTCCGCCCATTTAATCTGCCAGCAAAGCAGCAATTTAAGTCCATGAAAGATGCTACGTATTCACTACTGCATATAGAAAAGTTAGAACCTTTGCCTTTTTCTGTGGCTGAGTCTGATTATGCAGTGTGGCTTATCCATGGGATGGTCACTCTCCCGATTTCTATGTATAGGTTTAGTTCGTGCATGAAACATTATGCCTTGGGCAGATATGAAAAACTTGGTTCTGCATTTTTGCATGAGGTCTGGTCTCTCCCATTTACATATCGATGTGAGAGAGACGGCAAAGAAGTTTATTTGAAGGGTGAGGAGTGTACGACTGCTCCTGATCATTCCGTAGTGTGTAGACATATCCAATTACATGGATCATGTAATATGAATGCCCCTAATTTAGCTTGCTTATTGAAGGGCATTCCTGTGCCAGTTATAACGCCGTCATTTACGCTGCTTGCTAATGGTAGTTATCTGCTTCTAAATAGTGAGGCTTGCTGTGGGATGTTAGCTGGAATTCCCTATATTGTTTCAGTTTCACGAAGGGTAATTTGCTGTAATAACGTGCTTTTCCCACCCCCGCAAGGCCGACTGGATATATCCATCTGGCCGACGATTCCGACCTTGAAAGCAGAGTTCAATAGGATGAGCAGAATAAGGGCTCTTTTGTCTCAAAAGGAGGTTGCGTTGACTTCGTCACGTGAAACATTTCTCCTTCAGGTGGCGAACACTCGCACGGAAGTTCAAGCTCTTTTGAATACTGACCTCCCCCTACATTTTGGCACATTAATACACACTATCTTCAATGCTTCTTCTACGACTGGTCTGGTCCATTTTTTTAAAATTGTAGGCTCTGGCCTTGTGACGTCTTTCCAGTCTATCTTTGGTATAATACCGACTATTTTCCATTCTATTTTTTCTGGGGTTTTCGGAGGGTTTCCTCTGATTCTCGCATTATTTGCTGGCATACTCCTGTTGGTCTGCGCTCTACGCTATGGATGCACGACTTGCGCTACTCGACCACGGATTCAGCCTGTTCCATCTGCGTAGCCGGATGTGGGAATCATATGGGACTTTACCACTGGCTACCTTGAGTGTCGCTTATGGATTGTCCTTCAGGTTCCCGTTTTTCACTTGTGTACAGCCTGTTTTTCACTGTCTCGAATGTCCATTCCAATGGGCTCTGGATATGTGTTTGTCAAACTTGGTGTCGCCTGACCTGGATTTTGATCAACTGATGTATCCCTTAGTGGTTCATGAGTTTGACTGTTCTGGAGTCGGGTTTATGGCCTTGGGTGCGGCGCAAGGAGTCCTTGGATTATGGGATATCGAGAAGGCAGCAGTTGACTTCCTGGCACGAAGTTACATCGAGATGCCTGCTTCTTGTCCACGTGGAGTACTGGATACTCATTTCCCTGTGGAACACGTGTGTTCTTTTTCTTTGCTGAATTGGATGTCAGACAATTTTGCGGATGACTCCAATAATTTTCTACTGGAAGCTGCAGCTACATATGCTGCTTATACGTTCCTAAATTGACAATTATCCTCACAATGCCTGATGGCGAGTCAAGGGGAGTAATTTTTTTTCCTCTCTTGGAATTTTTTTCCTCTCTTTTTCTGAACTCACATTTCAAGCTCTTTAGTCTGCATCGTTGATCTTGAACTCTGCGTTCTGCTAAAATATTCGCCCCTGGTTGTACCGTGGTTCGATCAAAGGGGGATGTCACGTGGTTTTAGGCCACTCCCTATTTACAGTGCTAAGTTAGCTCAATCACGTTAGCTGTTGGAAAGCCATCTTGTTGCTTTTGCTGCCTTTGCACCCGACACTGTTGTTACATCTTATTTATTTGAGAAATGCAGACTCGCTCTTGTCTCAAGTGAATGTTATTTATACATCCTTAACAGTTGCTAGTGCCCTTGGTCTGTACATCGAGTAAAGAACTGTTCTAGGACACTAGACGGTGCCGGCTGATTGTGTTCAGGGTGATCGTACCACTGTTTAGTCATAACATGCACGCAGCTGCAAATACCAGAAAGTCGTGGGCTTTAATATTACAGCGCAGCATATTGTTAGGGCATTCGATAGAAGAGCTGTTGCAGAGAACACTGAGCTGATCCTGTGATGTGATACACCTAAGCTGATCTATACGGTATGGGGTCCCCTATGCAAGCCTATGAGACCTTCTAATAGTCTAATAATATTTTATTAGTTGCTAGAGAAAGGAGGGTGGTTGTTTTCCACTGTCATTATTAATATGATCGCTCCTTTCATTTTCTATGGAATTGTAACAATGCTAATGGTAATGATCTTAACCATTTGTCTGCTTATGTTAGCCAAAGTACTGTATAACAGGACTCGAGGTTTATGAATAAATTCTTTAAACTTTACTGTGTCTTAGTTATTCTGTTGTGGACTGATATATATGTGCAAACGGGTATTTCGGGTTCCCACCATTCCTGAGAATAACTAAGTCGCATGTTCTGGGTTGTCTATACATTGGGACCGCCGAGCTAAATCTCGGATAACGAATGTGACACTAAGCAGTCGGATAAGGGGTTCTTAGTTCTGAGGGGAGTTTCTGGTACACCACAATTCTCTAAGGTTCTGGTTTCCTGCGCATAGTTCTGTGCATACGCAGAATCCCTACAACACCAACAAGTATGCAGATCAAGTGGCAAAATACTGTGCATTAGAAGATTAGACCGTGCAGCAAGAAAATTTGAATAATTAAGAATAAGTTATATACAAAATTCTGAAAAATGTATTTGTTCTTTATTAATTCAAATGAGCTGAGGGGCTTGCAGGAAGACGTTGCAGATGAGGAGAAAAAGAAAAATGAAACTTTGGGTTCGTAGAAGAATTATCAATATCTGTATATTAATGCGGAAAGCAAATAATTCCTTTGGGTGAAATGTCGTATCCAATGTCTAAGTATTTATAAAATCAGAATCATGCAGGTGAAGATAGTCTGTTGCATACATTTAGAAAATACTGGAAATATTGGTTTCAGAAATGTAGATGAAGACATATGTTATCAGTGTTTCATGTGTCAGAGAAATAATCAAGGAAAAAATAATTTAACTGTAATGAATCAGAAAGCCCATTTACGAAACATTTTTTTTTTTTGCATATTTATATAGCGCGAACTCGACCCGAAGGTATTGGAGCGCTTTACATGAGCACATTCAGGCACGGGAGATTAAGTGATTTGCCCAGAATCACAGGATGTGGACGCGACCTCGAGCCTCGAATCCTGGTTTCCTGCACCAAAGTCGGCAGTTTAAGCCGACGGACCACATCCTCTCCACTTCAAGCAGAGTCAAGTACAAGGAGGTGGAGTTCAAATTCAAGCTTAAATTCACAGAGTGGATGCAGAGGGGTGAGAGTATAAGAACTGGTGAAGAATGCCATGGAATCATAAAGTTTCAGGTCAGTGAAAGTTCTGATGAAGAATCTAAAAAGTCTCAAGTCCAGCTTTGAAACAGTGATCAGAGTGAAGGGCTGTTACCCTTAAAAGCCAAAAGCATGAGTGGTAGAGAAAAGAAGTAATCTGATTCAGACAATGAGGAATTTCATTTGAAAATCTTAGTTGCTCGAATCCCCAGAGAAAGAAAGCCAATGGCAGTAAATCATGCTGGCAAAGTTAATCAAAGCTCGAGTTTAAGTTCTTCAGTCAGTAAAGTAACTTTGACAAAGACTGGTAACTAAAGTGAAGAAGATATTCAAAGGAAAATAATTAGTAAAAGAAAACATTGTGAACTAGAAATATTTGAGCGACAACTAGATTCTGAAACTAGCGTGAGTGAATCACCTGTTGCTAAAAGTTTAACTAGGAGCAGAGTCCCAAAAAGAAAGTATGCATCACCTGTGTGGTCAATTCTAGCTATAGTATTGTAAGAAGAACTGGAGCTCGAAAGTTAAAATCTGCGAATCAATGTCAGTATCAATTTGTGAGTGAATCTGAAAGCGTAATTGAAACTGAAGAACCACCAAGAATTAGTGAAAATTCTGTTGAGATCAAAGAAGAGACAGGTGTTGAAAACAAAGAAAGACTGAGAAACAAAATTGAAAGAAACTTTGAAAACAACCTGAAAAAATATTTTGTTTTGATAATTATTTTAAGGAAAAAAAGACCAACGAAAAGTTTAAATCCATTGCTTTTTTTTTGCCTTTGATGTATTCAAATTACTTCTTTCACTTTGGGGCATATGCATCAACCAAACTAATACCGATTCCTTAATAGCGAAAAATAAGGAATCGCCATTAAGGAATCGGTAATTGGCATGCATCAACAGATTCGGTGAAATTTAGCGATTCCTTAAAAATCGCTAAATTTACCGATTCCTTAATAGCGGGGCACGCAAACGGCCTCACTAGCAAATAGCGAGTTCGGTAATACCGATTTGGCTAATTGCGAGTTCGGTAATACCGAATTAGCAATTACCGAATCGGTAATAGCGAAATCGCAAATTGCCGCGTCGCTCCGGGAACGGGCTGATGACATCACCAACCAGGAAATACTGCTGCCCCACCCACATAGCCTCGACAGAGGAGCAGACAGGAGCTGGAAAGAAGGACAGGCTGTGCAGAGTGAGGCCACACAGATTCTGCCATTCACATCACACATCCATCATGTCGCAGGAAGTGCCATCCAGCGCAGAATCTGCACGCAAGCGCAAGGAGAAGTTTTCGGACAGGGAGCTGGAGTACCTCATCGAGGGAGTGTCCAGCAAACACGACCGCCTCTTTGGCAAGCTGTCCCTCAAGGTGCCTGAGACAGAGAAGCGGCGCATCTGGCAGCGCATCCGTGAGAGGGTCAATGCGGTTGGCGTCACTAGCCGCAGCATCGACGACCTGAAAAAACGGTGGTATGACCTGCGGAAGCGCGCCAAAGAGAGGATTGCTGAGAGGCTCCGGGAGGCAAGAAGGACTGGAGGCGGAACAACCACTGCACCAGCCAACACAGCCCAAGTGCCCAAGGTAAGATGCATGCCTGTGCCACACCCAGCATAGCGTAAATCCATACCCATGCCCCCAGCCCAATCTCACTGTGTCTGCAGCTCTGGCACAGACAGTTCCACACATGACACTACTGCATCTTGGGAGTTGTAGTCTAGTCAGCCCAGAGTGCAGGTACAGGCGTAAATCCTATGAGCACACACCACATATTTTGTACATGGCTGTAGACTGTTCATTTGTTGGACCACAGAGGGACATTAATGGGTACAACACTATGTAGGTGTAATCATCCCACTAATCATGCACTGTTTCACACACAGATGCATCACCTGGGGACTCTGACGACAGCGACCAGCTGATCATTTCTGAGACACCCGTGGAGTCAGACCAGGAGACAGCGCAGGATGCGCACGCACCGCCAACACCTGCCACCCCACCAGCACCACCTCCACCAGCGCCACAATCAACGGCACCAGCACCAGTGCCACAACCCAAGGCACCAGCACCTGCGCCACAAGCCAAGGCACCAGCACCTGCGCCACAAGCAACGGCACCAGCAAAACAGCCTGCAGCTAGTACAGCCACAATACCGCAGAGGCACAGGCACCAAGTTGCGCCCTTGCAGGAGATGGCAACCCCCCCCCCCGCAATTGGCACCCACGCAGCGCACATCCACACCACCTGCTGCACCACCTGGAGGCTCAAGACACGCACGGCGTCACAGGGCCCGTCGCAGTTCCGTCTCCTCAGCAGACCAGGATGTCCCAACAACCTCTGCAATCGAGGAGAGGATGCTGCGTACACAGAACCTGCAGGGAAGACATGTGGCTAGCATCAGCTGCAATATCGTGCGCCTAGCGAGGGAGATGCACGCCATGACTGCAGCAGTCACCGACATGGGCTCCGCGGTCAGGGACATGGGCACGGCGGTCAGGGACCAGACCACTGCGGTTGCTGATGGCAATGCTCAGCTCAGGGAGGAGGTACGTGAGCTCACCCGTGCCATCAGGGAGGGCCATGAGTCCCAGAGGAGGAGTAACCGGCAGCTAATGTTGCGTTCTGCCGCCGCTAACAAGGCCATACAACGGCACAGCAACTGCACCGCTGTGTTGGCACGCCGCACAGTCTCCCTGCAGGTGGACCTTGGGCACTTCTGCGGTGATGTGGCCAAGTCACTGGGACACATCACCACTGCTGTGGAACAACTTCAGAGCAGCACATGCAGTGCTGCAGCATTGGGAGGGGATGACACCAGTGAGGCTGCCTCCAGTGTCAGCAGCGTGTCACTGGCAGAGGCCAGCACCAGGCGCCGCAGTTCGCGTGCCTCCACGGGGACAGGCCGTGGTGAGGCTTTGGATGCACCTGAGCGGAGGCTTGGTGTACGTGGCAAGCGCCACTAGAATTTTGGACATGCTGCAGGTCCATGGTGGAGCAACCATGGCCATCCAATTATTGTGTTTGCACTGGCCTGACTTTAAGGAACCTTTTATTTACATTTATGCAATCGGAGCATGATTCACAATGCTAGTTCTGTTGCACAATCCTCAGTGCTACTGTGCATTAAACAGTTGCACCCAACACCAACTTGTAATGTCTCATTTTACCCAGGGTCAAAAATGATTTTGCATTATGTCTGTCCGCCTCCTATGGCCCTCTGCTGTGTTTGGGATGTGTGCCGGTCGTCGTTGGGCGGGTGGTTGGTCAGCCTGGTGGTCGTCATCCCTGTCCACCTCCATGGGTATCCCCCTTCTGGTGGCAATGTTGTGCAGCATTGCACATACAGCAATTATTCGACAGCATGTGTCTGGTTGGTATAGCATGGCGCCGCCAGTCTTGTGGAGGATACGGAAGCGGCTCTTGAGAATCCCAAAAGTCCGCTCTATCACATTCCTCGTGCTGATGTGTGCAGCGTTGTAGCGATGTTCCTGCGGGGTTGCTGGATTTAGGTATGGGGTGAGTATGTATTCCCGCAGGGCGTAAGCACTGTCACCTAGAAGATAGAAGCATAGACTTAGCATTGGTGATGTACATACATGTGTGGTGTTGGTGTGGGGAAGCGTAGTTCTACGTACCTAACAGGAGTCCCTCTCCAAATTCTCCATTGAGTAGTCGCCTGTGCATTCCACTGTTGCGGAAGATGTATGAGTCGTGTGTGCTCCCTGGGAATTGTGCCACTAGGTCCGTTATGATGTTGTTGGCATCGCACACAACCTGCACGTTGATCGAGTGGTATGACTTGCGGTTCCTGAATAGGTACTCATTTGCTGACGGAGGACATATGGGGATATGCGTGCAGTCGATGCATCCAATCACATGTGGAAATTGTGCCACCTGGTAGAATGCCTGTTTGGTGCGGTCCAACTGCTGTGGGGTTGTGGGGAAGCTGATGTGTGTGTGGAGCATTGTCAGCATGGCATCTAGGAATTTCTTGAAGAAGCGTGACAGTGCGCTTTGCGAAACACCTCCGGCCACCGCAATTACCCCCTGGAAACTCCCAGAGGCCAGTAGGTGCAGGCTGCATAGGACCTGAACGTGCGCAGGGATAGCATTTGTCCTGTGTGTCTGGTGCTGCAGTAATGGTTCCAGGTCTGCAATCAGGCGCATGATCATAGCGCGATTGAGGCGATACTTCTGGTACACCTCGTCCTCATTCTGGCCGAGCAAGGTTATGCGCAGTCTGAACACTCGCTCCTGGACCCTTCTCCTGCGCTGTCCTGCTGCATTGATCCGCATCCTCCTTGCAAGCACGTAGAGGGCAGCCATTTTGTGGGAGCCAACAGGGTCTCCTGGGCCACATTTAAGGGTTTAGTGATTGCCTCAATCATTTGCACATGTGGGAAGAATTTATCCTCATCTTTTTTTTTTTTTTGTAACTTTACCTCCAGGTTTTGATTCCCCTTATTTAGCTCTGGCAAAATAGCGATTTTTGGGATTTTCGTTATTAGCGAGTTTTGTTGCATTGGGGTGCGATTCGTTATTTGCGATTGGCAATTTCCGGGAGCTAATAGTGATTTCGGTAATTGCTAATTCAGTATATAGCGAATCGGTAAATTAGCATTTTGGGTATTAGCGATTCGGTATGTCCGAGGTTATTTATTTAGCGATTCGTTATTTGCTCGGGTTTTGGGTTGATGCATTGGGATTGGGTATTTTTCACGCAATACCGGGAGCTATTAACGAATCGGTATTTTACCGACTGGATTTTGGCTTGATGCATAAGGGTGTTTGTCTCTAGTGGCAGCTCCTCTGCTAAGGCGGAGGAGCGTCACCCCATTGCGTTGCAGCAGTGAAGGAAAGGAAAAATAAAATTAAAATAATGTGATGTTATTATCATTTTATTTGTTCCTGCTGCTGCAACATGGGGGTGGGGGCGGGCTGCTCTGCTCACAGAGCAGGGCAGGCATGGAGTGGTAGGCACACTGGAGTGCGCATGATGCTTTGGCAGGCCGTCTCAGGCTGGTCAAACAGTCATGCGCACTTAGCATGTATTCCACCCAGGCTGCATTATAGTCTGGGTGGAGAACATGCCCTGGCCCCCAGCCCACTTAGGGGAGCAAAGATTAGCTCAAGGAAACCTGGCTGCTTCCTGTTCGTCCGACTGAGGAGAGACGATGTGGGTCAGAGCAGTGAGGAGGTAAGTGTATGTTTCTTTTTTTTTACACTCCCTTACCCCTCACCCCGCCCTGCTACCCCCGATACGTGCCGGCCGCCACTGTTTGTCTCAACTAGAAAATGGATTACAGCAAATGCTGTAAAATTGTCCGGTTAGTGAGAATATTAACAATATATCAGTCTTAGTGTGACTGTTATTGTGCTTACTAACTCCAGTGTGATATGTTTCTAAACACGTCAAATATACTAGTTTTAGAAATGAATTAAAACATAATGAACCAAAGCATAAAGAGAGTTTAGTTAGTGGTTTTCAGGATAATAGTAATACTAAAATTATTCACGACTATATAAACATAATGAAGATTTGTGGATGCTTCATCTGTGCTTTCCTTCCAGCTTCTGCTGGGGAGAGCAAATTATCTGTACAACTTACAATTTCATATTTATTTATTATTTATTTATTTGAAGGTTTTATATAGCGCGAACAAGACCCTTGCGGGTATCCAAGCGCTTTACAAGTCAGAAGTAGGAGACAAGAATAGACATAGCAAACACAGTTATAGGTGATTCAGATAGACGATACTCAAAAGGTAAAAACTAGCGATTAAAATACGGAGCTCAATACGACAGAGCTAGTAATTAAAGTACAGTAGTAAGTCAGTGAATTCACGTGAATTTAGCCATGAGAATCGCTTTCACTTTTTTTTTTAAGGAAGCAGTGGAAGGATTCAATCTTGTTTCTGTGGGCAAAGCATTCCAGATCCTGGGAGCCATACCAGAGAACGATCGGGTTGTAGGTTTTTTTCTTGGCAAATCGTTGTGGTTTCAGAAAAAGAGTCTTGGCATGCCTGGAGGCTCTATTGCCAGCAGAGAGCACCAGTTTCTGAGCTAGGTAGTGCGGAGAATTGTGGTGTAGGGCCTTGTGTGTCATGCATGCGATTTTCAGATGAATTCTAGCTTCAAACGGTAGCCAGTTGAGGGCTCTAAGATCTGGAGAGCTGTGAGAGGTTCTTTTTGAGTCCGTGATGAGTCTCGCAGCTGAGTTGAGAGCGACTCTTAGCGGGGCTGTCGATGACCTTGGGATGCCGCATAGGGTTACAGCCCCATAATCCACTCTTGGGATTACTAGGGCTTGAACTGCTTGTTTGAAATCGTAAGCTGGTAGGAAGGGTTTCAGTTTCCGCAGGGTCTTCATGTGGAAGTTAGCTCCTTTTGTGGAAGCGCTGATATGCTTCTGCATCTTTGGGTTACTGTCCAGAGTCACCCCTAACGATTTTGCTGATTCAACAATGAGAGGTTGTCCTTTGAGAGCTGTTTGGTGCTTCATCCAGTCCAGGATAGTGGATGTTTTGTTAGGGGGAGCAATTAAGAGGAACTCCGTTTTGAGGGAGTTTAGTTTCAGATGGTTTTTGGCCAGCCATGTTTGGGTTTTTTGTAGAGTTGTGTTGAGAGATTTGATGTCTTCAAGTGAGTGGACCTTGATGTAGATTTGGGTGTCGTCTGCATACATATGGAAGGGAATCTTGGAGAGACTGAGAAGTTCGGTGAGAGGTTCCATGAAAAAGTTTAATAGAGTGGGTGAGAGGGAGGAGCCTTGTGGAACTCCTAATGTGACTGGCATGGGGTTGAACAGGGATTGATTGACCTTGAACCTTTGAGATCTATTTTGGAGGAAGGAGGCGAACCAGTTAAATACAGTTCCAGATAATCCCAGATAATCTGTGTTTCAGGAGCTCTAGCAAGTTGCCGTGTTTGACGGTGTCAAATGCTGATGACAGGTCGAATAAGAGTAGTAAACAGGCTACGTTTTGGTCCAGGATTTTTAGAGCATCGTCAATTATGTGTGTCATGGCTGATTCAGTATTGTGACCTGCTTTGATGCCTGATTGAAATTGGTTAAGCAGGATGAATTGTTCGATGTGGTTGTTCAGCTGCATGCTAACACATTTTTCCAAGAGTTTGGCTTGCATAGGTATGTTGGAAATTGGACGATAGTTTAATTCCGAAGGAAATAGGATAGGAGATACTTGACCTGTTTTCAGGATGTCCGGTATGGATCCTTGAAGGAGGGAGGAATTTATAATCTTGGTCCAGAGAGGTACTAATAGAGGAATGAAGTCTTTTAAGTAGTTAGCAGGAAGCGGGTCTGTGAAGTGGTTGGAGGGTTTCAGAGCGGTTAGCGTCTTTAGTATGGTATCTTCACTGTAGGTGTTGAAGAAGGACCACGTTGCGTTGTTTTTGAGGATGAATTTTGTGGAGTAGTTAGCTTGGGCACCTGCAAGGGGCAGTGATGAGTTTGTTTGCATGTCCGAGAGGGATAAGAGGTCCTTGAGTAGGTCTGTTTTTATGGATTCTGTTTTTGAAGTGAAGAAGGAGGCGAAGTCCTCACAATTGGGTAGAGTGTCAGGTATAGCCTTGGGGTGAATGGGTGTGCTCTTGGGTTGTGCTTTGATTAGATCGAATAGCTTTTTGGGACGGTTCTTGGCTTGGTCTAGTTGAATCCTGAAGAAGTCGGTTTTAGATTTTCTGATCTTTCTAAAGTAGGAGTTTATGGTGGTTCATAGTAGCTTGAGGTGGTCAGCTGAGGGAGCGGATCTCCAACGTCGTTCAAGCAATCTAAGTGAGCGTCTATCTTCATTTAGCCTACCATCATACCAAGGTTTTGAGTCTTTTGTAGTAGTTCTTTTCAATTGAAGAGGGGCTATTTTGTCCAGAAGGTTGTGCATGGAGTGGAAGTATTAGTTGGTCAGCCCTTGTACATCGGCTAGGCCTTCTGGGGAACACAGTAAGTTTGAATTAGAGGATGCTAGAAGGCCGAAGCCGACGTTTTTCAGGTTTCTCTTCCAGATCTTTTTTCTCAGGGGTTGTGTTGGAAGTCGTTTAACCGATTCCATGACTTGGAATGAAATGACGTGATGGCCAGACTAATCGCAAGGGAGGATTGAGTCAAGCTGTGTGGAGTCCACTTTGTAAATTACTAGGTCGAGGGTTGCACCTTTGTCGTGTGTAGGGCTGTTAAATATTTGGTAAAGATTAAGGACTCAGAGGAAAGCTTTGAGGCTGTTTACCCCTGGGTCATTCTGGTCATACCAGTGAAGGTTGAAGTCCCCCAGAAATATTTTCTTATTTTGTTGGCCGTCATTTGACTCTAGAATATCCATGAGGTGTTCTATGAATGTGAGGTTATCTCCAGGAGGGTGGTAGAATGTGTGAAAGGTACAAATTTGTTTGTTATTATTAACGTTGTTTAAGCAGAGGTATTCACAGGAGGATAAAGCGGGGGCATTGGAGTTGGTCACTGTTGTCTGATGTATGTAGGCTACCCCACCACCTGGCCTATCCTCTCTGTCTAGTCTGGTGATGTCATAGTTAGGGGGTAGCAGAATGTCCATGATGGGAGTCGATGCTTCTATAACCATGTTTCCGTTAGGATTAGAATGTCTGGTTTGTTAGAGATTAGCAGGTCAGCTATATCGGCTGTATGTCTAGATGCGGACCTGCAGTTTAGGAGAATACATATACTCTTTCTTGAACATGCCTAGCCCCAGTGGATGAGTGGGTAACCACCTGGGACGTACCGCTGACGTTAGTAGGAGAAGTTGGGCACCCGATGGCCAGTGAGAGAACTGCCTTAACTGCAGGCCGATAAGAAAGTGAGGCGGTGAGTGACTAGCCTGGAGGCCTGGGGTTCGCCTACCTCACGGCGTTAAAGTGGCGCAGAACCAGAGAGGGGCCTTGGAAATACTACTCCCTGTGTCAGGGGTGTCTTGTGGTCATCCCGCTGACTGTACCCACCTGAACTGGATTGCGGCCTGCCATCATAATGACCCTTAAGGTAGGTGGTGTCACGGAGCCGGGAGCATCGGCCCTGGGGAGAAGCTGTGCACTACCTCCACATGAGCGGCCTAAGGACCCACGGGGCCCAGGCCTGGCGCACGGGCCATTGGGTGTGGAGGGCACGACCTGGTGCCCAGAGGACCTTGTTGAGGCTGAAGACGGTGGTGGCTGCGGTGGCAGGACCTCTGCCGGCCTCGCTGGAGCGGTGCTGGTGGTCTGGTGCAGTCACCCGCAGTGAGGTGTACTTGAGGCAGCTTCCCGGTCGGGACGGGAGCAGAGCACCGTGCGGTGCCCTACCCCCAAGGGGCGAGTGAAGAGAACAGGTAGTGCTGCTACACCCCTACAGAGCTGCTGCGCTACAGGGTTGTCACCCCCATTAAATTGCAGAAGGATTCAAAGACTGCAGGGAGGCTGGGCCCTGGTTGTGCACAAGGGAGCTGTTGGGCTCCCTGGCTGGCGGTGCAGCAAGATTATCCAGTATTAGGGGTGTCTTTCATAGATTCACATGCCTGAATCATTCCCCGTCGTCGAGACGGGAGCCTCCGGTACATAAAAAAGTAATGTCCTATAGACATACATAGAGAAAAATAGGCCTAAGGGCCTCCCCCGCCTATCATAGTCCTTATGTAAAAAGGACCAAACTCCTAGAGCCAGCCAATCAGCTATCACCTCCCTCTAGAACCTTCCTGGCAGGAGCCTCAGTCCCTCAGATTTTCTACCGCACGTTGTGCTAGGGAGTCTCCAGCCTGAGTTCTCCTCAGGATTTCTTTCAAACCAGATTATTCACGATTTTTGGTGACTTTCTTCTTCAGGATTTCAGCACTGACTACTTCAGGCCTCTTTTTGCTGCAGTGAGTGTTTATTTCATCTACAACTCCTGGCATGTCTGACTCCCAGAAGAAAGCCCTTTTCAGGGCTTGTTCTTCATGTGGGAAGAAGAGGCTTCATGTGGACGACAAGCATGAACTATGCTTGTATTGCCTTTACCCGGATCACGTCCCTAAGGACTGCAAGATATGTAGGTCTTTTCCACATAAGACCTTGAGAGACAGGGAGGGCCGCCTGCTTATCTGGCTGGACAGGCTCAAGGACAAAGACAGTGTGGTTTCCTCAGAGGCGAGCTTTTCCGGAGCTTCTGAAGTCTCCCTGAAGAGGCCGAGGGTGACATCTCCTGGCCCCTCAGACGCTCCTCCTAAGAAGACGCACAAAAAGTCTTCAGAGGCAAGATCTTCGAGATCCTCAGCGTCTGATAAAGTCTCTCTCACTTTCAAGAAGCCTACTCTGTCGGCCTCAAAAATTGCGACACCATCCTCTGCGCAAAAAAGGCCATCAGGACACGTCTCCACAGCAACGACGACGGTGTCCACGTCCACAGCGGCGTCGGCCCGCTCGTCGACGACGACGACTCCATCATCATCGTCTGCAGGTACCCCTATCTCGTCTATTATACTTCTGAAACCGTCGTCTAAATCATCGTCGACGACGAAGATAGTCCCGTCGAGGACCTCGTCGACGAGGAGCCCTCCGTCGACGGAAGAGTCGACGACGAGGATATTGATGACGAGCGCGTCGACGACGAAGGCATCGTCGACGAAGATGTTGACGAAGATGTCGACGACCAAGGCATCGTCGACGAAAGCGACGACGAAAGCGACGACGAAAGCGTCGACGACGGAAGCGTCGACGACGGAAGCGTCGACGAGGGAAGCGTCGACGAGGGAAGCGTCGACGACGGAAGCGTCGACGACGAAGGCATCGACGACGACTGAATCGTCTACGACCACATCGTCGACGAGGACTTCGTCGACGAGGAAAATATCGTCAATGGGGACGCCGTTGGTGTCAGCCGAGCCGTCGACGGGAACGTCGTCGTCCGTGGGACGGAAAACCACGGCGATTTCTGTCCAAGGATCTGCTTCCAGACCACAGATTACCCCGGAAACAACATCTCCAAGCAAGGTCCAAACCAATTTACCTCTGGAGATCCTGCAGAGTGAAGAGTCCGAAGAAGAGTTCTTCCAACAGGCTACTTCCCCTTCCGAGCTGTTTGTCAAATGCCAAAGCACGGACGAGGAGCAGGAAGATTCAGGCGCGCAGGAGCGCCCCGTCCAGGAACAAGTCCGCACGGAGGTCACCCCAATGGTCTGCCTCCCTCTGGCAATAGTTAAGGACCTCAAGTTCCTTATCAGGGATTACAAACAACGTTTCCCGGAACCACCAAGACAGGATACAGGGGGCCCAGTGCCAGCTACAAACACCCCAGCGACAGCCCCAAGGCAATCACGGCCGGTAACGCAGGTCGGCCACGAGCCGCCACCTCAGGTGATAGACTCAACGGATGAGGAGGCGGAGGAGATGGAGGAAGGTGAGGTCCAGGGAGACCTGACGGACCAGGA
The DNA here is from genome assembly GCF_964204655.1 of Triturus cristatus. Taxonomy (NCBI): domain Eukaryota; kingdom Metazoa; phylum Chordata; class Amphibia; order Caudata; family Salamandridae; genus Triturus; species Triturus cristatus. The sequence goes on from NC_140584.1 coordinate 60,643,583, forward strand.
TGACGATGAGCAGGAGGACTATGTAGCATCTTCACCACCTTCCCCACAACCGCGCCAGGCGGATTCACCACCTGTGGATATCGGGGGTTTTCATAAGTTAGTGGAACGGGCTGCGACGCGGTTCCATATGGTCATGGAGTCGACGGAAACCGAATGCTTCCTCCATGACTTTAAGGAGCAGACGAAGAAGACGGCCAAATCCATCCCTATCATTGACTTCCTCTGGGACCAGGGAAAGAAGTTGATGCTGACGCCAGCTTCAGTTCCTGCGGTCGTTCCGCGCCTGGATAAGAAGTATAAAGCACCGTCCACGGCGCCAGCTTGCCTGACTGGCCACCCGAAACCAGATTCTGTCGTGACCCAAGCGGCCCAGAAAAATTCTCGAAATCCATCCTCGCCTCTGTCAGCACCACCAGACAAGGAGGGCAGAAAGTTAGACACAATAGGCAAAAGGTTTTCAACCACTTCGGCAATGACCATCAAGGTGGCCAATTCCATAGCCCTTTTAGGGCGTTATAACCGCCAACTTTGGGAGGATATTGCCCCATACTTAGCAGAACTTCTGAGTGCCGTACAGGATGAGGTGAAGGCACTCCTTTCCGAAGGCCAGTCTTCTGCGGCAGAGGTCATCGACTGTGCCATAGATGTAGCCATGACAGGCTTCCGTCAACTGGCTGGGGCTGCAGTCCTGCGCCGCCAAGGATGGCTCAAAGCAACATCGTTCAGGCAGGAAGTGCAAACGAAGGTGCTAGATATGCCCTTCGATGGGCAGCATCTATTCGGAGATAAAATTGACGAGGCGCTCCAGGCCATTAAAAAGGACACGGACACGGCTAGAGCGCTTGGAACCTTACAGGCACGGAACCAGTCCTTTCGGGGCAACAAGTCTAGAGGTCAGTCTTCCTACAGAGGATCATTCCAGAATAAGTCCTCATATTCGTTCCAGAATAAGACCCAGTACCAGCAAAAGCAACAACAGGGCCGACAATCATCTTACGGAAGATCCAATTTCAGGGGTAAGAACCAGAAAAGGGGCACCGGCGGACGCCAGTGACCGCTTACTCCAGCCAGTCCAGCTACCATCTTCTTCTTCACAAATTGGAGGAAAATTGACCCATTTCCTAAAAAATTGGCGCATCATCACCTCAGATCGTTGGGTACTCCAACTCCTCAGATTCGGCCATTCCCTAGAATTTACCGCCATCCCGCCTGCAACCCCTCCCCGCAAGTCTCCACACAGACATCTGCGGCTGCTGCTCCGGGAGATATCGGAGATGTTAAGGAAGGGAGCAATAGAGCGAGTTCCATCAGCTCAGAGGGAGAAGGGTTTCTACTCCCGTTTCTTTCTGATACGCAAGAAAGAAAAGAAGTGGAGGCCCATCCTGGACCTCAGAGCACTCAACTCCTTCCTAAAGAGTCAGTCGTTCAGGATGGTGACGCTCCAAGAAATCCTAGGCATTCTGGAGGAAGGAGACTTCATGACATCCTTGGATCTTCAGGATGCTTACTATCACATCCCGATACTCGGGGGGCACAGAAAGTTTCTACGCTTCGAAGTGGCAGGACAACACTACCAGTTCAAGGTCCTTCCGTTTGGCCTCAAATCCGCTCCGCGGATTTTCACCAAGTGCCTTTCTCCTGTGGCAGCTTTCCTACGTCAAATGGGTCACCAAGTTTTCCCTTACCTAGACGACTGGCTGGTCAAGGCGCCTACGGCCGTAGGCGCAACCAAATCCTTCAACGCTTGTACCAATCTTTTCCAACATCTAGGATTGACGCTCAACCTTCAGAAATCACATATGTCCCCAACGAGAAGCATTACCTTCCTCGGGGCTACCTTGAATACGGAATGCGCAAGGGCATTTCCCTCAGACGAGAGAAAACACAGGATCATATCCCTGGCCAAAACGGTGCAATCAAGGAAATCCCTGAGAGTTCGCACCTTCAAGTCACTCCTGGGGATGATGTCTTCCTGTATACTACTCATCCCTCACTGCAGGCTGCGGATGCGCCCTCTGCAGGAGGCTCTTTCGAACCAGTGGACTCAGAGTGCAGGTTCGTTCGAGGACATTATAAGCATAACACCGCAAATATCCAGGAGTCTCGAGTGGTGGAAGGATACCAGAAACCTCTCGAGAGGACTACCGTTCCTGCTGCCAGCAGCACCACTGGTAGTCACCACAGATGCATCTCTAGCGGGTTGGGGAGCTGTCCTTCAGGACCTCAGAGTCAGCGGCAAATGGTCGGATCAGGAGCAACGCCTCCATATAAATCTGCTGGAGTTGAGGGCTGTGCATCTAGCTCTGCAGGCCTTTTTACCACGCATCCAGAACTCTCAGGTGCTCGTCAGAACGGACAACACCACGACGATGCATTACCTGAACAAACAGGGAGGAACGCGTTCGCTCACGCTATCGCGCGAATCGCAGAAGATCTGGAACTGGCTTGTTCTCCAGGGGATCACGCTCAGGGCGGACTACGTCCCAGGAAAGGACAACACCATTGCGGACGCCCTAAGCAGGCAGAAATCTCTCTCCCACGAATGGGAGCTCGACGAGAGTGCACTAACACACGTATTCTCGGAATGGGGAGCCCCAAGAATCGACCTGTTTGCCACCAGGGAGAACGCCAAATGCCCAAGCTACGCAAGCTGGCATCCCCAACCGGAGTCGCTCGGAAATGCCTTTTCCATAGGCTGGTTCAGCGTATTTGCGTACGCTTTTCCACCGTTCCCGATGATTCCCAGGGTCCTCAGGAAAATGAAGGCGGAGCCCTGTACACTAATTCTGATCGCCCCGTACTGGCCGAGGCAGCACTGGTTCTCGGACCTTCATCGCCTCTCCATCAGGACGCCGATTCGTCTAACACAGCACCCGAACCTACTGACGATGTCCAACGGGCAGGTGCAATACCCGAACCTCCGTTCGCTCAGGTTATCGGCCTGGCTCCTGAGCACAGAGAGTTCTGCCATTTGAACATCCCGCAGGACTGCAGGGATGTGCTAGCAAAAGCGAGGGCGGACAGTACCAACAAAACCTACTCCCTCAAATGGAAGCGCTTCTGCGTCTGGTGCTCGGAGAAGGGCCTGAGACCACTTCATATCACACCTGAGCAGATATTGCCGTATCTCCTGCACTTGGCACAGTCCGGATTAGCGCATGCATCCATAAAGGTGCATCTAGCGGCGATTTCACGTTTTACCAGGACTTTTCAAGGCCCGTCCCTCTGGTCCAGCAGACTTGTTAAACAGTTCCTTAAGGGTCTTTATAGGTCCTTTCCAAGGCCCCGACGGGTCCCACCGACATGGCATCTCAACTTGGTCCTTAATCAACTCATGAAGCACCCCTTTGAGCCCATTCACCGAGCCTCCATCAAGTACATCTCATGGAAAACGGCTCTATTACTTGCGCTCACATCTGCCAGGAGAGTCAGCGAGTTGCAAGCTCTCTCCATTCAGGAGCCCTTCATGCAGTTCAAACAGGACAGGGTGGTGCTGAGGACAAATCCCAAGTTCATACCGAAAGTGCCTTCAGACTTTCACCTCAACGAGCCGGTGGTCCTGCGCTCCTTCTTTGCCAACCCTACCACCGCAGCAGAGAGGACGCTCCATTCTCTGGATCTCAAACGGTGTCTTAAGTTTTATATAGACAAGACAAAAACCTTCAGAAAGTCTTCGCAGCTATTCGTGGCCTACAGCAGACCAAGGCTGGGTATGCCCCTCACGAAACAGAGCATTTCAAGGTGGATTTCTTCTGCAATAGCGTTCTGCCATGAAGGGGCCGGACGGCCGTTGCGAGACAGGGTGGGAGCACACTCCACCAGAGCGATGTCCACATCAGCAGCGCTGTTCGCTGGAGTGCCGATTTTGGACATCTGTAGAGCGGCGACGTGGAAGTCACCGCATACCTTCTCCAGACACTACTGCCTGGATGCCGAGCTTACGAGGGATGCGGCAGTGGGCCAGGCGGTGCTTCGCCATCTATTCCAGTGAGGTGAGCCTTCCAACATCCCGCCATCCTGGTATGCACATTCTTTACTGTTTTACTATTTTGATGTATGCCAATGTTTCGAACTGTTATGATAATGCTGTATTATCTCAAATACCTTTATGGCATGTTACATCAGAAATGTGCATAATGTATTGCTAACTACTCTGATTCAGGCATGTGAATCTATGAAAGACACCCCTAATACTGGATAAGAAACGCGTTACTTACCTGTAACAACAGTTATCCAGTATTGGTGTCTTTCATAGATTCACATGCAACCCTCCCGCCTCCCCTGGAAGGACTCACACCTCTCTCTAACTATATTACGCCTACCTAGCTGGGTGCGTACGAAAATCTGAGGGACTGAGGCTCCTGCCAGGAAGGTTCTAGAGGGAGGTGATAGCTGATTGGCTGGCTCTAGGAGTTTGGTCCTTTTTACATAAGGACTATGATAGGCGGCTAAGGGGAGGCCCTTAGGCCTATTTTTCTCTATGTATGTCTATAGGACATTACTTTTTTATGTACCGGAGGCTCCCGTCTCGACGACGGGGAATGATTCAGGCATGTGAATCTATGAAAGACACCAATACTGGATAACTGCTGTTACAGGTAAGTAACGCGTTTCTTATGAGCATCTGAGGAGAAGGCCAGAAAGAGAGGGCAGTTCCTGCAACTTAGTTGCAGAGAGTGTTGGCACTTCCCTCCCCCGTGAGTGAACACTGGGTCTGGACAAGGAATCCAGCAGTGGATTGAGGTGTCCCCTGGAGACAGGTTTTGTCATTTGTATTGGGGGCTGTTGCTTCTGCCTCTGTTGTACTTGGCCCTCCATCCCAAAGACTCTAACTACACTAACAGGGGGTGTATGCCCAACCAGCACTGCACATTGCTATGGCTGGTGTATTTGAGCCTTTCCCCCCAGCACGGTGCCAACAGAGGTTGGACTGCCTGACTGGATAGTGATGTAATAGATAGAATTGGTTCCCTTTTGTCAGAGTGCCCTGACATTATTTCATCTAATTCTGGGCCAACAGACCAGTATAACGGTCCCTCCCAGTGTACCAGTAAAGCGACTTCACAAAATGTTTGAAAAGCTGCATTTGAACTCCCAAGCGTTAATGCCCAAGGATAATGAGGAGAACGAGGGATCGTCACATCTCGCTTGCTGCGAAAGTCTCTCTGCAACCCAAGAGTCACAAAGGATAGAATGCAGTAATATTCTGTTCTGAGTATTGATGACACCGAAACAGAGAGTAGCGCACCCACAGGGAGAGATTGAATGAACACTGAGACTGTAATGATGTTACGGAGCTTGATGGAGGGTATTAAAGAGCTAAAAGAGCACGCCTGTTGTATTTTTTCCGTACGCTCCCTATTTGGGTACCGGTGTCGCTATTCAGCAAGCTCACGGCCATGGTTACGGGGTTTATCTGGGGAACTGGCAGGAGGCGGGTGGCGCTGACCACCCTACGACGGCCCAGAGCTGAGGGTGGGCTGGCAGTACCTGACTTTGAGTGGTATTATCTGGCTGCCCAGTTACAATGGCTCATGCTGGCGGTGGCTAGGGAGTTTAGAGGCCCGGAAGGCCCACAGGGCAGACTGATCCCGCGCCATGTGCTTTCCTTTATTGTCTTACAGCAACGACTCGATTTGTCACAATTAACTCTTGAAGAGTGAACGCTCCGGCTGTGTTGGAACCGAAGCCTACGGAAGGCCGGCATTGCTCACCCTTACGCCCCAGAGATCCCATTAGGCATGTGCACGGCCCTCCCGCATGGAGGGGATTGGACGGGATTGGCTAACTGGGAAGACCTCGGGGTACAGATGGTGGGGGACCTGTACCTAAATGGAGTGCTTCAGCCATTCCAGGGGCTACGGGACTCCTTTGGGATCCCGAGGGGAGACTATCTACTCCTCGCAGCCCCGGTGGCAGGTCTCCAGAAGCACTGGAACGCGGGACTATCGGAACCCCAGACGGCTGCAGGATGTCAATATGTGGTCATGGCAGCCGGCACAATTAAGGCCATTACGTGCCTATACCGGAGCCTGACGACAGAACACCTAGCCCCTTTGAACGCTCTAAAGGACAAATGGGAAATGGATATTGGGAAACCTATCCCTGCACTGACGTGGCCCAAGCTACAGAGACGGGCCTGGAAGAGCACACGTAATGCCCGGTTTCAATTGGTGCAGTACTTCACCTTGCATAGGGCATACTTGACGCCAGCTAAATTATTTCAGTATTTCGGGGACCCTACACCGCAATGCCCTCGGTGTGGGAAGGAGGGGGCTGACTTCAAACACATGTTCTGGTCCTGTGGGTCACTAAGTCGCTACTGGGCAAGTTTTGCGATTTAGGGCTAGTTATGGCCAAAAGAGAAATCACCCTGCACTGGAAATCGAGAGTTGGTCCCAGCTTTGCGAGATGGAGAGCGACTTTTGGCATGTAGTGAGGGCACGTTCAGGCTACAGTTAGTACTGCGGGGGAACGATGAAAAGGCGCTGGACATGGCACGTGCATGGGAGGCACTAGTGGTTGAGCTCTAAGGGTGGGTAACGGATGACGTAGGGGACGATGATACAGTGGAGCAGCCTGCGGAAGCGCAGTAATAGAGATGTACCAGGTAGAACACAAGCTATGGAACGAGTACACCACTTTTACTTACAGAACTGAGCCTGACTATTGAAGTGGGGAGTAGCCCACAACCAACAACACAGCAACTTAAAAAGAGAGAATCATCCTTATACCTTGTACTATGGCACACTGACATGGGGGGGGGAGGGTGAATATGCATATAGGAGTGCTGATGGGTACAGAATATCTGTATGACAGCGAATTAGATCATATAACACATTGATTTCCGGAAGTCGGATATGTCCATCAGCATGAGGGTAATTACTGAAAGGTAATTGTAACCGAAAATATGCAATAAAAATAGTTTTTGCAAAAAAAAAAAAAATTAAAGAGCTAAAAGAGCAGGTGAAAATCCTCCTTGCTACTGTGGGGAGCCGTGATGAGGGGTATACTAAAACCCATATGTGTTGTTTCAGGGAGGGTGGGGGAGAGGGAGGGGGTAGACCTGAGGCGAGCTGTGGGAAAGCCAATAATCATCTAGCTCATCGGATTTGTGCCGCCCACCCCTAAACATAGGTGTCCGCCCCACACAGCCTCATCCGTGATGCAAAATCACCCGGTAAATAGTGGGGAATAGATGCCACCTTGGGGGCCGTGTGGAGGGAAGTGGTACGAAGAGTCCTGGGTAGTAAGTAAGGAGCAGTTGAAGGGGAAGCAGGGGCGATGCGCTACCCCCCCCCCCCCCCCCTGTGAGATCTTGGTGGTCGAGAAGCAGGGCTCTGAGGGGGTTGGTGGTGGGGCTGATTTCTTTCTTGTTCGTGTTTCAAAATTGCCAATCGGGTCATGGGACGATAAGAATCCCTGATAAATAAAGTCACTTACTGGTTCCGAGAAATTAGACATTGCTACTCGATCATCAGGAGTGATATCCTAAATGTAGAAAGGCTCCCAACCTCAGCTGGTATGCAAGACCTAATTCGGGTTTCTTTTGTAAGCAATAATATAGTGGAGGGACTCATGGCGATTGAAGCACGTTCAATCTCTGATGCACACACCACTGTCCAACTTACATTTTGTGCCCAACAGATCTCTTGAGACCTTATTGTGCTAAAGCAGACAGGGGACAGGTGAAGAGACTAGTGGAGCTAGTAGGGATCCCTTGAGACCTCATTGTGCTAAGCCAGATAGGGGGACAGGCGAAGAGACCAATGGTTCTAGTAGGGATCTCCAGTGACTGGACCTATGTGCACCTTGAATTCTGATGATGAAATGGGGTAGAGAACCTGTTGACATACCCTTCCTAAGAAGATGATGTTTCTAAGGATAGGGAGATATAATAATAATAATTGTTTGAACAGGCAGGAAGTGCCGATGGTACCTAAATTCCATACTGTGCCTATTGATAGGAACCCAAACGTTAATTCTTCACCATCGGAGGCTGTAGTAACATCAGAAACACTGGTAAGGATTGCTTCGTGAAATGTAGCAGGAATAGTTAAACTATTGCCTGACGCAGAGTGGGGTAAATTGATTTACACCTTCGATATATGCCTATTTCAGGAAACGTGAGAAATGGGTATACATCTTTTTGTGTTGAAGCAACTAAGACGACAAAGGGAAGGCCTTCAGGGGGATTGGGCATCTGGATTAAAATTGTGCTTCTATGTAGTATTAGTATTCTGCCCTATGATTCAAAAGACATTTTAGCACTTAGACTTCAGTTTTCTTCAGGCCTATCTCTAAAAATATACAATGTATATAATAGAATAGAGGGTAGAAATGAAGAAACTACCACCATTTATTCATTGGAGAACTTGCTTCTGAAACACGGGGCAAAAGACCTTACCTTGATGGTAGGAGACCTTAACTCAATCTTTGAACCAATAGCTGCTGCTCCATATGATTTAACTTGTGAGATGGACAATCAATGGGGTATACCCCATTTAGAATTACCTAAAGTAAGATGGTCCCCAAAAGCAGGCCAGTTGCTGGCATTAACACTTCATCATGAACTTAGAGCCACTAATGGTAGATGTCCTTCATTTCAGTCAACTGTATTCCGACAAACATATGATGGTGAATGCCAATGGTTTCTTATCATGAGTAGTGCCCTAATCGAGCCCAATAATTTGCAATTCTCACTTAGTGAGACTGTAAAGGCAATTCATTCCTGTGCTACTGGGCGTGCCCCAGGGCCCGATAGAATACCCAAAGATCTATACAGGGAAAACCCAGAAAATTGGGGCCCATATTTTAATCTGCTCTCTAATAGTATCCTTTCGGGCATGAAAATCCCACATTCATGGGAGATAGCAGAAATTGTTACCATTTTTATTAAAACTCTTTTTATTAATGACCAGGCAAAATTTAAAGCTGTTGCAAGTTGCAGCATGATAAACATTTCACGTCTCTTCTCACATTGACATAAGCATGATCACAGTACATTCAATACAGTAAATTTGGTAGACAGTTACGAGCAACCATTTCCCACCCACCTCTCTGTCAGAAGCCGTATCAGACACGGTCCGGGGTGGAGTACAGATATTCCCCCCATACGTGTTCCAGGCTCCCCACATTCTCTCCCACTTTTTGGGGCAGCCGCGTCGTACACATGCCGCCTTCTCTGCCACCATGGCCCCATCCATGTCTCTGCACCAGTCGTGGAGTGTCGGAGAGGATTGTGACCCCCAGAAACTAGCTGTATTTCGTTTGCAAACATCATCCAATCGTTGCCCAGTCCTGTGATGCGTGATTGAGATCAGTGGGCTCCCAAATATTTAGGAGACTTCTTTTGGGCTCTGGGAGAACTGAGACTCCACCCACTTGAGTAATAGTTCGCATAACTGCTGCCCAGTAGGGCACTATTTGTGGGCACTGCCATATTGTGTGGTAAAACGTAACCTCTGCCCCACAGTTCAAAGCAAAATCTCACCCCCCCATCTTTGTGTAGGATCACTCTGGTTTAGTACATCCGATGTAGTATTTTCAGTTGCACCAGACGTAGACTGTAGGAACTTGCTACTTCGCGCGGTGATGAGAGCGCCTCCTGCCAGTCTGTGTCCTCTAATTCCCCAAGTTCGTTGGACCATGTTTCACGGAGGGCCGTCATAGGATCTGGTAAATTGTTGGTTAGTTTGCGGTAGGTGAGGGAAGTGGCCTTCTTAGCCATGTAATCTGTCAATAACCTATCCTCCAGGGGGGAGGCCTCCGGAAGTATGGTACCAGCTGGTATAGCTGCCCTAAGTGCATGCCTGATCTGTGTCTATCTAAATATTTCAGAGGGCACCAGTTCATACTGTTCTTGGAGGTGGGCGAAGGTAACCACCTCCCCCTTGATCCATAAGTCACCCACCATTGATATTCCGATGGAGTCCCAGCGGTGGAAACCCTTACTATTCCAAAGTCGTCCTAGTTGTTGTGTTTCCCAGAGTGGGGTGAGTTAGGTTATGACACCGTCCCATCCTAGTTTTTTAAGTGCTATCTACCAAATCTGGATTGTGTGTGCCTTGGGGCCAATCAGTGGGGTAGTCTGCTTTCTAGTGTATAGTGCCCGCATTAATCCTCCCTCCCCCAACCCATGTCTGTCTGCTCTAAACGCGGGATCTGTTTGAGGGGCGTGTATCCATTGATTGAGTACCGTCAACTGTGACACCCAATAATATAGTTGTATGTTTGGAAGTGCTATGCCCCCATCGTACCAGCCCCTGACCAATTTGTTCATGGCAATGTGTGCCGACTATTTCCCCCAGAGTAGATTAGAGACTTCCGTCGCTATCACCTTAAAGTAGCTTGGTGGAACAATAGTCACATTTTTAAGAAGGGGGGCCGTGCACTCCCAGTGAACTACAGGCCAATTAGCCTCATAGGCTCCCTGCAGAAAATCTTCTGCAAACAGGTGTTTATCCATTTCCAATATTGGATTCGTGAGAGGAACATCATTTCAGAGTGGCAGGCAGGTTTTAGACCACAAGTGAGCACTATAGATCAAATCTTCCATTTCACTTGTATTTATTGGAAGGAAGTAATTATCAACAACGGCAACTTGTATGTTGCCTTTGTTGATCTTCGAGCCGCTTTTGATATGGTCCCCAGAGCAAAATTATGGAAACATAACGATGATATAAAGTTTCTGAGCAGGGATGGGTGTGATGCACTGAAAATAGGAGGACAGAGGGCCCCTGCTCTCCTTTTCACAGACGACACACTGCTTATTTCTAAGTCGCCTTTGGGGCTCCAAAAATTGTTGAATGATTTCCAAGCATTTTGCCTGGAACAGGGGCTGGAGCTAAACCGCTCCACAACTAAATGCATGCTCTTTACTTTCAAATCAACAACTAAGGGGCCGATTCCAATCCTGAAAAAAAGGCTGTACGAATCATTGTACGGTGCGTATATCCCGTACGACTCGTACACGGTAAACTTTCCGTACAACCTAGAAAGTACGATTCGTACAGAAAGCCTATTTCCGTACGTTTCGTAAAAAAGCCCGTACGGGTCAAAAAAAACCTACGATTCTGAACAGCTTGTATGCGACGTCCCTACGTCACTCCGTACGGCTCTTTTTTTACGGGAGTCAAACACAGCCGGAAAAGCAGAGTCCGACGCGAACCGCTATGCAACGGAGCCCCGGTACGTGACGTACACGCCATGAACCCCGTCGTACATGTCATCCCGGTCCTCTTGGCCTACGACCTGGTGCACCGCACCCGACGCACACGCCGCAGAAGGTGAAAACAACACCCAGGGGCCAGGGTGGGGGTGAGGGGCAGGAAACAAACCCCATACTCAAAGCCAAACCTATAATATGGAGGCCATACATTACCACCAGGGTCTAATCACTTGGGGGGGCGTGGCCAGCAACCCCTGCGTACCACCACAACAACGGAAGTGGACGTGTACGGTGTGTTGTACACGTACCCCTACGGCACCATTAGAACAGTGATTCTGACCGTAAACACGCAATGAATGCGTGGGTACGGTGCGTACCACACGTACCCCTACGACACCATTAGAACAGTGATACGGACCGTACACATGCAATGAATGCGTGGGTACGGTGTGTACCACACGTACCCCTACGGCACAGTAGAACTGTGATACGGACCATACACACGCAATGAATGCGTGGGTACGGTGCGTGTCACACGTACCCCTACAGCACCATTAGAACAGTGATACGGACCGTACACTCGCAATGAATGCGTGGGTACGGTGCGTGTCACACGTACCCCTACGGCACCATTAGAACAGTGATACGGACCGTACACACGCAATGAATGCGTGGGTACGGTGCGTACCACACGTACCCCTATGACACCATTAGAACGGTGATACGGACCGTACACACGCAATGAATGCGTGGATACGGTGCGTACCACACGTACCCCTACGGCACAGTAGAACTGGGATACGGACCGTACACACGCAATGAATGCGTGGGTACATTGCGTGTCACATGTACCCCTACTGCACCATTAGAACAGTGATACGGACCGTACACACGCAATGAATGCGTGGGTACGGTGCGTGTCACACGTAACCCTACGGCACCATTAGAACAGTGATACGGACCGTACACACGCAATGAATGCGTGGGTACGGTGCGTACCACACGTACCCCTACGACACCATTAGATCAGTGATACAGACCATACACACGCAATGAATGCGTGGGTACGGTGCGTACCACACGTACCCCTATGGCACAGAAGAACTGTGATACGGACCGTACACATGCAATGAATGCATGGGTATGGTGCGTACCACACGTACCCCTACGGCACCATTAGAACAGTGATACGGACCGTACACGCACTGAATGCGTGGGTACGGTGCGTGTCACACGTTCCCCTACGGCACCATTAGAACAGTGATACGGACCGTACACACGCAATGAATGCGTGGGTACGTTGCGTACCACATGTACCCCTACGGCACAGTAGAACTGTGATACAGACCGTACACACGCAATGAATGCGTGGGTACGTTGCGTACCACACGTACCCCTACGGCACCATTAGAACAGTGATACGGACCGTACACACGCAATGAAGGCGTCGGTACGGTGCGTGTCACACGTACCCCGTTACGGCACCAGTACATTTGGGATACAAGGCATACACACGCCAGGAATGTGGGCTTAGAGGACTGGCCCAGCATGTTACCTTCATATTGGTGTGTGTGTAGGTCCAGGCCAGCAGTGTACTGCTCCAAGGGGGTGCGTGGGTGGGTGCATATGACTCCCAGCAGTGTCCAGACCTATGAGGGGTGGGTGCAGAGGACTCCCAGCAGTGGACAGAGATATGAGGGGTGGGTGCATATGACTCCCAGCAGTGTCCAGACATATGAGGGGTGGGTGCATATGACTACCAGCAGTGGCCTGCAATATAAGGGGTGGGTACATATGACTCCTAGCAGTGTCCAGACATATGAGGGGTGGGAGCATATGACTCCCAGCAGTGGTCAGAGATATGAGGGGTGGGTGCATATGACTCCCAGCAGTGGACAGAGATATGAGGGGTGGGTGCATATGACTACCAGCAGTGGCCTGCAATATGAGGGGTGGGTGCATATGACTCCCAGCAGTGTACAGACATATGAGGGGTGGGTGCATATGACTCCCAGAAGTGTCCAGACCTATGAGGGGTGGGTGCAGAGGACTCCCAGCAGTGGACAGAGATATGGGGGGGTGTACATCATCATCAGATGACCACACCTACATGGTGGTATGGACGCATCCCTAACTTTGGACTATGATTTTAGTGCTATCACAACACATCACTGACAGCAGGGACCCACTCCCAGGACGATGGATGTCTGTCACACACTGCATGACACACCACATGTGGGTGTGAGGACATATAACACATGCATAGCCACCCATGGCGGATGCAGCACAATACACACCCTGATTTCATGTCAACAGACTGTATAGTCATGTAACTGCATACAAAACTAAGATAGCCAAAGTGAACACACACTGTGACGCACATCCCAGGAGTGTTAGGAATGTACAGGTGCTGGTCCAGCCACCAAGATGTTGTCTCTCATGGAAGGAATAGGGTTCAATTCCACCAGATACAATGCCCACAATTGTGAGTCAGGTGCCCAAATACCCTGCATAACAAGTACCATTTGTGTGGTAGGCTGTGATTACACACATGCATAGTGCTGAAAAGGGCCAATTTGTCCCTGAAGGCATTCCTACATACCCAAAACACAAGTACAGTGACTAGCAAGGATGGCACAGACGATTCAGCAGGAGACATCGGTGAGCAGGCATGGCCATTGTTGAAGGGATCCGTCACAAACAAAGGAAATGTGGACACAGGTCAGCACAACAATTGTGCAACTGTTTGCAGGGAAGATGTCAGGTGCCACAGAGGAAGGAACACTCCTTGTGACAATGTCTCCAAACTAAATGAACACACACTACCAATGATTCTTTGCAGAGACATTGTGATGGCGCACAGATACCATGGTCCACCTCATGACCATCATACAAAAACATTTCTCAGAATCCTAACACATTACCAGAACACCAACTCCCGGAGTCTCATCACCAACATCAAGTACCTGAAATGCAATAGTGTTGAAAGTAAAATAAAAGGCTTTATTCAGCACCAAAAATAAATACATTTTAAAGATACTATGTACAAAGGCCAATGGCCAGTCCATTTCTCAAGTCCAAGGCTGGACGTAGGGGACCGCGTCCACCCCTACCTTGCCTGCACTAAGGAACCTCAAGGTTTGTCGACCGTGGGGGGGCATCATCTGTGGCAGGACCAGGCACCGCAGGGACATGAGGGGGAGGGGTAGGTGTGGTGGGTGCAGGGGTGGACGTCTCCACCACAGGACCAGGCACCGCAGGGACATGAGGGGGAGGGGTAGGTGTGGTGGGTGCAGGGGTGGACGTCTCCACCACAGGGGGTGGGGCAGCGCCAAAGGTGGAGGTGAGCTCGGCGCTGCACACTGCTGCTAGGGCGTCCATCCTAACTCCTGCACCTGAAGATACCCCAGGGCCAATGGAGGGTGTGGTGGGCGAGGGATGGGGTGCAGCGCTCTTGGGGGAGGGGGTGGACATGGTGGGGGACTCAACTCCCGTGCCCGGGGACTTCGTCGCCCGCTTGTGGGGTGGTGGCTCAGTGGGGGCGAGGCCCAGCTCAACCATATAGGTCTCCTTAGGTGAGAGTTTGGCAGGGGAGCTAAGGGGAGTGGTTTTGGAGGAACAGGGTTGTGAGGACTGCGGACTGCGACTGTGGCTGTGTGTATGTCGTCTGCTCCCAGCCGCTGTGGGTGTGCCTACATCCCCCTGAGTGTGCGTGCCAGGAGGTGTGCGCTGTGCCTTACTTGGGGGTGTGCTGGATGTGTCTGGTGGGGTGTGTGCCCGTGACTGTCTGGGTGTGCGTTGGGCAGGTATGGCAGAGGGCAGTGTGGATGGGTCCGGGGTAGGGGGGGACAGAGCGCTGCAGGAGAGAAACTTCTGCAGTCAGGGAAGAGTCCATGGACCGCAGAAACCTGCGTTGGTCAGACATCGTTGCTGACATGCCCTCCATGAACGACACCATCTGTGTGAGCAGTTTAGTGTGTCCATGGAGGACAGTCAGCACCGATGCCTGCCCAACCTGCAACTGCCACAGTATGTCCACAGACTCTTCACTGAGGGCAGCAGGGGTGACAGGGGCAGGGGGTGCGGTGCCTGGGCCGAAGGAGACATGGTGGGACTCTGCACGGACAGAAGGGACGGGAGCAACTGGGAGGGTGGAGATGGTAATGGAGGAGGAGGGGACAGATGTGGGGATGCTGCCAGTTGGTGTTGCAGCCTCTGCCTTCTCAGGGAGGTCAGACTCGGACCCGTCGGCGTCGTAGCTGCTCTCGCCTCCAGACAGGTCTTCCGACTGACTCCCCTCGCCCTCCGTGCCACTGGCTCCTTCTGACTCCCCAGCACTGGTGGCACTGTCTCTGGGTCCCTCCTCCAGGTCCATGCAGGTGTCTCCCTCAGTTGCGGATGATGATGCTGTGGGCAAGGAGAAGAAACCGAAATGCATCAGTCACCTGTATACATCTGACACATGAGCACAAGAACAATTGGTCACAGTGCATATCAGGCAATGCATCATGAGTAACAGCTAGATAACTCAGCACATATGTAAGCCCTGTACTGCCCAGTTGGTACACCCACTATGCCACTTGGACACCAGGAAAAAAAGAACACAAAAGGCCACAACTTGAATGAGAAATACACTGAGAAGCTAGTGTCAGTAAACCGGTGAGCACAACAATACAATGAAGTCATGCCACCTCTTGTTTAACCTGAAAGAAACAGTAGTGGTGCACCCAATGTAAACTGACACACCTCAATATTCAAGGTGTCACCACACTCAGAGACCTGTAAGTACTTTGGAACACAAAACGAAAAAATGTTGCTACCTTGGGACTTACAATATTTTACACAATCTACATGTTTTGAATGTGCCAATTCGCCATTTCGTGAAAAGAACACTCATGTGCCTGCATGAAAATTGACGCACAAGGCAGTGCACACAAAAGTACATTTACACTGTCATTGAAGAAGCTGGCACCTTTTCTAAGAAACCACTGTTAGAAATTAATGGTGTTGCAGAAAGTACATATACATGGGCCCACGGAGGTCTTGATGTCTTGAGACTCGTCAGTTTGTATCACCAACAACTAAGGAGTCTCACAAAATCAAGAGCACTGTGGGAACATGTATATGGAGAATCTGCAACACCATTTAATTCTAACAGTGGCTTCTTAGAAAATGTGCCAGTGTGTTCCATGAAAGTGGAAATGTCGTTTGGTGTGCACTTCCTTGGGCGACTTTTTTCATGCAGGCACATCAGTGTTCTTAACACAAATCAACAAATTTCCACATTTAAAACATGAAGAACTGTTGACAAGTGCTGTGAGTGCCAAGGTACAATTTTTTTTTTTTTTTTGATAAGCAAATTTTATTTTTGCAAATAAACAAACAAAAATACATGGACAACCGTCCAAACAAACTGGCATCAAAAGACATTGGATACATTCAGTGACCATCAGCAGCACAACCCCTCGCCCCCTCCCTAACCACGTCGCTCCCCCCACCCGCATTGACACCCTTAAATTATACCCCCCAGCCACTTCCCCCACACTCTGCGAAACTTCTTGGGGCAGCCCCGCGCCGAGTACATCGTGCGTTCCTGCGTCGCGCACCAGTCCACCCCCCTCCTCCACGCAGCACATAGGGGGGTCAGACCGCTTCCAGGCGGCAGCAATATCGCGCTTCGCTACCACTAAAGCCGTAGTGAGGAAAAATTTCTTATGACGGGAACCGTCCAGATCATCCGTTATCCCCAGCAGAGCCATTCGGGGGTCATGGGGAACCTCCCACCCCAGTATTTCAGTGAGTTCAGCCTCAATCTCGCCCCAATAGGGTCCCAGGCGCGGGCAGGTCCACACCATGTGGAAGAAGTCCGCCGGGTTCGTCCCACATCGCGCGCATGAAGCGTCTGGGGAGAGACCCGCGCGGTGAAGGTGTTCCGGGGTCAGATAGGCAGTGTGCAAATAGTACAGTTGGATGAGCCACAATTTGGCCGAGGAGGTGATCAACCGAGGTGCCATAAGGGCGTCCCTCCAGTCGGCCTCATCCAGTGGCCCCACCCAGGCCTCCCAGCGCGCCTTTGTGACCTCGCAGTCCGTTGGGGTGTTGTTGACCAGGGCCCGATAAATGCGGGAGATACCCCCCTACCCAGAAACCCCAACATCACCTGCGCTTCCAGCGGGCTGTGGTCAGGGATCCGCGTATCCAGCGGGACATGGGACCGAACCACGTGGCGCAGCTGAAGATATTTGTAAAACTGTGAGGGGCACAACGAGAAGCGAGCCTGAAGCTCCTGGAAGGTGCACATACGACTTCCCCGCCACAAATCGCCTAAGCAGGAGATCCCAAGGAGGTCCCACGCTCGAAAGCCCTCCAGGCCCGCAACCTCCTGCAGCCAGGTCCCATGCCAGAGTGGCGTAACACGGGTCAGTTTCCCCGACCACTGGGTATGCCGTAGAGCCGCACGCCAGGCCAAAAAGGGGGCCCGCACAACATCCGGAAGCGATCGCGGAAGCCGCGCCCCGTAGAGCATGTTTTGAATGGAGGAGAACCCCAGTATCTGTACCTCCAGCCTGTAGGCAGGGTCGCCCCAGCCGCCCGAGAACCAATCATGGACCACCAGGAGCCGAGTCGCAAGGTAATATAAGTAGAGGTCGGTCATACTCATACCTCCGTCATGTGATGGAATCCGGCACAGGCCGAGGGCCAGACGGGCCCTGCCGCCACCCCATAGGAACTTGGTCGCTATACTGTCCAAGTCCCGGAGCCACGGACGAGGGAAAGAGCAGGGCGTGTTTTGCAGCATGTACTAGAATTTGGGAAGGATCATCATCTTATAGAGGGCAATCCTCCCCAACGGATTTAATGGGAGCGAGTGCCATCTCGCCAGGTCAGATCTGGCCTTATTGACCACAGGAGCCACGTTAAGGGCCCAGCAGAGCTCCGGTAGAAGGGTGATCCACATACCCAGGTATTTGAAAGATAGCCTCCGGAGGGGAATATCGGACTGCCAGTCGAAGCAATCCCTGGCCGGGTGCAGCGGAACTAAGACCGATTTCCTGGGGTTGAGACGGAGACCCGACGCCCGACCAAACCGGCGAAGAATCCCACGCACAATAGGGCCCGATGTGGCGGGGTCGGAGAGGTAAAGGAGGACGTCGTCGGCATACAGAGCTATTTTATCAGAGACCATGCCCGGCCAGTCCCACCCACGAAGCGCAGGGTCAGAGCGGACCAGGACAGCCAAAGGCTCCATCGCCAAGGCAAAGAGGAGGGGCGAGAGCGGGCAGCCCTGACGCGTCCCTCTCCCGATAGAAAACGGGCGAGAGAGAGCCCCATTCACCAACACCCTGGCCCGTGGAGCCGCGTACAAGATCCGGACCATGGCGCGGAATTGAGGACCGAACGCCATCCTTTCCAACACCTCGTCCAAGTAGACCCACCCCACCGAGTCAAAGGCTTTTTCAAAGTCGACCAACAACAAAGCCAGATACGGAGAGAGGCGCTCGCGGTGGGCCATGGCGAGATGCACGCGCCGCAAGCAGTGTCGAGTTCCCCGGTTCGGCATAAACCCACACTGATCCGGGTGGATCAGCGAGTCGAGGTAAGGACGCAGCCGCTGCGCCAAGATGGTAGCGTAGATTTTGATCTCAGTGTTGATGAGAGAGATCGGCCGGTAGTCTGAGCAGGACCGTGACGGAGGCTGCGTCTTAGGGAGAACGACTATCGTGGCCGTGTCCGTCTCGGAGAGAACGAGCCCCCCTCTATCACTTCCGCATAAAGGCCCAAAAGCTGCGGAGCACGGGTCTCACGGTAGTGGGCGTAGTACTCCTGTGGGAAGCCGTCTGGACCCGGAGTTTTCCCGGGAGCCAGGTGACTGATGGCGTCGTCAATTTCTTGTAGGGTCATGGGCGAGTCGAGGGTCTCCGTAGCCTCCCGCCCCAAGCACTGCAGCTCCGCACCACCTGATCCCAACAGCTCCCCAAGGGGGACCACGGGCTCCCGAGCATGGTACAGCGTGGAATAATAATCAGCAAAGGATTGGGCCACTGCCACGGAGGCTGTGTGAATCTCACCGGAGGGGCCCGCGATCGCCGGAATAATCCTGCTGGACCGGGGGTACGTGGCCAACCGGTGAAGAAGAGCACCGTTCTTGTCTCCCCACCAATACACCGTGCGACCGATGAGCGCCATAAAGTTTTTGCCGCCTCCAGGGAGTGCAAGCGAATTTCGTCCCGTAGGAAGGCCAGTCGTCGCGCCCGCCCGGCGTCCCCCAGGGCCTCCGGATCACGCTCGAGCTCCAGGGCCTGCGCCTTGCACTCCGTAAGTCGCTGGAGATGCTTCCGGCGCTGTTGCTGCACTAGGCCCCTAGCCGCTCCCCTGACAGTCGCCTTCCCAGCCTCCCAGAGGACGGCCGCGGAGGAGACAGATCCCACATTATGGTAATAGTAATTAGAGATCTTGGTGCCAACCGACTTTCGGAAGGCCTTATCCTGGAGGAACCAAGCGTTCAGGCGCCACACAGGGCGGGCAGAGAAGGGAGCTGGGCCGAGGGCCAGAAGCAGCGGAGAATGGTCCGAGAGGCCCCTGGGAAGAATGCGGACGTCCTGCACCCCCGCGCACTCAGTAGACGGGACAAAGATTAAATCAATCCGAGCGTGCGAATGGTGCGCCGCCGAGGTGTGGGTGTACTGGCGGGCCCGCGGGTGCCAGACCCTCCACACATCGCACAAACCCTGAGCCTCAGCCCAGCCCGATAGTAGCTTCGACCGGGTAGCCCTGGCAAGGGAGACCGGGCCAGTCGCATCAGCACTAGGCGTATATACCGCGTTGAAATCCCCCCCCAAGACAAGCGCGCCCGCCGGGAGCGTGGGAAGCAAGTGTGCCGCGTGTGAGAGGACGGGCTGCAACTGGGACGGGGCCGCATACAAGGAGACAAAGGTCAGGGGACGCCCCTCAAGGGCCCCAGAAACCGCAACCGCCATGCCCTGGGAGTCGGAGTGAACCTGGGCAAGAACGAAGGGAAAAGTCTGCCGAAGCAGGATAGCCACTCCTCGGGAACCCCTCACGAAGCCGGAGTGCCACACCCTGTCGTACCCGTAGCGAGCAAGAAAGGGACAGTTGTTGCCAAGAAGGTGGGTCTCCTGCAAAAGAAGGACATCAATCCCCAGACGCTGCGCGTATTTGAGGACCGCCGTGCGCTTAAAGCGGTCCAAAAGACCATTGACGTTCCAAGACAAAATGCGCATGGTGGCCTTGGGTATGTTAGTGTCAGCCATCACCCCAGAGCGGAGGGTCTAGTGTAAGCAGAGGAGGGACGCCCCCGGAGCACAAGCCCAGCAGGGCGGCCGGAGGGGGCGCAGGCGCAGGGGCACCCCCAGGGGGGAGATCCCGGGAAGGCAGGCCAGCAGGAAGGGCAGGAATGCGATGATGCCATAAAACGAAAACACGGAGAAGGATCTCTCCAACCAACAAAATCCTCCATAGGAGAAAGAAACAACCCCAAACCACCCCAACCCCCCACCCGATACTTCGAGAATGGAAGCATCTGTCGCCCGAACTGTAAAGTACAACAACCAAGCTAAAATGCTCGGGCTTGAGCACTTAGTGGACCCCCAAATATCCGGATGGTGACCAAATCCCCCGCCCTGGCTGAGAGCTATCTCTAAAATGGAGCACAGAAGTCCAAGTCCCAACATTGGCAGCCCGGTAAACCACCCCCAGACCCCCGACCATCAAATAAACCACCTGCAGCAAGAGCGAGTCAAATAACTGGACTGCAAGAGAGGTCTGAGGTGTCCACTGGTCCAGCGGGCGGGGCCACAGAGCCCGACCGCCCTGGGGATACAGCCCGGCGGTCCGCAGCAACAGGGCTGGAAGGGGCGACCGAAGAGGCAGGGGAGGCTCCAGAGGCCCGACGCGGCTGTCTCATGGAGCGGGTGACCACCACCTCAGCCTCCGCACGGCCCCGGGGCACGGTGCGCCTCCGACGGCGGGTCCTGGACGGCCTGGATGTAGTCGGTCCCCTGCGACCACCCGGTTATGAGTCCCCTCCAGGGCGACGCAGCGGATGTTCCTCCATCAGACAGGTCCACACGGCCCGGGGCGTCTCAAAGAAGATGACCTTGTTCTGAAAGATGACCCGAAGGCGGGCCGGGAACTGTAGCTGGTATTGGAGACCCAGGGATCGCATCCTCGTTTTCACCTCCGCATAGGATCGCCACTGCTCCTGTACCTCCCGAGTGTAATCCGGAAAGACCATGATTTTATGATTTTGAAAGTGGAGAGAGTCGGCCCGCCTGGCCTCGCGGAGAATGGCATCCCTGTCCCTGAAGTTGAGGATCTTAAGAATGAAGAGGCGGGGGGGTGCACCCGGAGGCCTCGGGCCAAGGAGCGGTGGGCCCTCTCAATAACAAACCAGGCCGAGAGGCTGTCCGCCGGCATCCAGGATCGGAACCAGCCCTCCAAGAAGTCGTCGGCCCGGCCCGACTCAGCCCCCTCCGGAAATCCCACCAAGCGGAGGTTACTATGACGCGCCCGGTTTTCCGCATCCTCGGCCCGGCGGTGGAGCTCCCTAGAGTGGGTGGTGAGCTCTCGAACCTGATCCTGCAGTTGACGGATGTCGTCCTCCGCCGTCGAGATTCGTGATTCGGCCTCCGAAATGCGGGCAGTAGCATTGCGCAGATCCTGGCGGAGAAGGGCAACGTCCACCTTGACCTCACCCACCATGCCTTCCAGGGAGGAACGGGATGCATGGATGGCCTGCAGGATGGCCGCCAGATCCGTGGCCGACGCCGCCTCCCCCGTCGAGCCGGGCCCCCTCCCTGAGGACGTGAATTGGTCAATTTTGGTTTGGGTGGCTGCCGGCGCCGGCTTGGAGCCCCTGTCCTTGCCCATGATGGCCTCAGGCAGTCCGTGGGGGGCACCCGCGCCCACTGGTCGGCCCTGCAGAGGATCCCGGCAAGTCCAGGGGGACCGAGGGCCAGGGCGGCAGGAGGAGGATCGGGCAGAGAGAGCGTCCACTCACCCGGGTGGCCGGCAAATCCAGGCCCCGCAAGTCGCCTCCCGGGGCGCTGCCCGAAATGACAGCCGAGCCCCCACCAGGGACCGCCGTCGCTCCGCGGCTCGTCGGGGTCCAAAGCGACACGCCACTACCTCACTCCGCCCGCAGCCGATGCGGTCACCGCCCGCAGGGCTCCGCACCTCTTGTTATGTTATGTTATGTTATTTATATTTATAAAGCGCACAGATGCCACAGCCAAGCGGCGTCCCGGCGCTAAAAAGGAACGAGCAACATAACACCAAGCACATAGTAACCAACCACGACCATTAAGCCAAAGGAAACAAAAATGTTTTCACAGCCTTTCTGAAGGGCAGCAAGTCAGAAATAGAACGAATACTAACAGGCAGTGTGTTCCAAAGGCTGGCTGCCAAGACACCAAATGAACGGCCGCCCACTCTAGCTTTTTTAAAACGGGGAACCTTAGCCAGAAATTGACCCGTTGATCGTAATGCTCTAGCAGGGATGTAATAAGAAATGGTGTGAGCTAAAATAGGAGGAGAGGCAAACTTCAAAATTTTGAAAACCAGGCACAATGCTTTAAACTTTATCCTCTGCCTGACGGGCAACCAATGAAGATTAGAAATGGAGCGCCTAACTGAACAAAACTTAGGCAGACCAACCAACATTCTAGCAGCCGCATTTTGCACACGCTGAAGGCGTGTAAGCTCTGCTTGGTTGGTGCCCAATAAAAGTACACTGGCATAATCTAATCTAGAAAGAATCATAGCCTGGACTATGAGTTGCCTAGTAGAGGCATCAAAAAATTTAAAAATGGGCCTTAGACTCTGAAGGACAGCAAAACAGGTACCCGCAACTTTTTTTGTATGAGGGGTAAATGATAAATTGGCATCAAGCCAAACCCCAAGATTCTTCACCTGGGTCACCGGGATAGGGGCTTGGCCAAGCTCTGATGGCCACCAATCGTCTCCCCAAAGGTGAGCTTCTTTGCCCAATACCAAGACTTCAGTTTTAGTAGCATTAAGTTGGAGACGGTTATCCGTCATCCAGCTTGCCACCTCCTTAAGGGCTCTCTAAAAATTAGAGGCATCCAACGCAGTATTCCCATTTAGTGCGACCGCTAATTGGGTGTCATCAGCGTATGACACCATAGTTAGGCCCCATTTATTGGCAACCCCCATCAGTGGTCCCACATACAGGTTGAACAGGGTCGGACTAAGTGCCGAACCCTGCGGAACTCCTTGGGAGATGTAGCGAGGAGTAGACTCATAGGGAGGTGTGAACACTTTAAAAATACGCTCAGCCAAAAATGAACGAAACCAGTCTAAAGCAGTACCCTCCACTCCGGCTTCTCTTAATCTCTGAAGCAAAATCGGGTGAGAAACAGTGTCGAAAGCGGCACTAAGATCCAAAAGGATCAGTGCCGCTGTCTGTCCAGAGTCTAACATCCTCCGTAGGTGCTCAACCATAGCCAACAGAGCTGTCTCTGTGCTATGGCCTGCTCTAAAGCCGTTCTGGGAAGGGTGAAGAATGCCTGTTTTTAGAAGATGACCAGATAGAATATTATTAGCATGAGCCTCAGCAATCTTAGAAATCCATGGAAGTAAAGAAATGGTCCGGTAATGTTCTGGTTTTGTTGGGTCTAAAGTAGACTTTTTCAGTATCGGCATAACCATAGCTTGCTTCCATTTTATGGGTACCGTCCCAGAAATAAAAGATAGCCTGATGAGATTGTCAAGAAGCGGGAGACAGAACTCAGCAGATTCCCTAAATTGTGCAGGTCTCAAAGGGTCCACCGGAGAACCCGATTTAACTTTCACAACTAAGGAATCAAACTCTTCCTGGGATGGCACAGGAAGCACTAACAATGGACTAGAGATTGCATGCATAGATTCTACATTGTTAGTGGATATAGTAGAAGAGGGAAAAGATCTGTAAATCGCGTCCACTTTTTCCACAAAAAAGATGCAAGCTCTTCACAGTGAGCCAGAGAGCCATTCCCCAACACTGCGGTTTTCATGTTTGTTAAATCTTTAAAAACCTTAAAGATTAATTTGGTTGGGTTAGCACAGTTCTTAAATTCTGAGGAGTAGAAAGAAGCCCGTGCTTTACAAATAGCTCGATGATATAGCTTAATGCTGACCTGATATTCCTGTTTAAGAATGGGGTCGTGTGCCTTACGCCAGGCTCTTTCTGCCCTTTTACAGGCGACCTTAAGGAGCCTAAGGGATTCATCATACCATGGGCTAGAATGGCCAGGCCTGGTCTTACTCCACCCTGCTGGAATTAAAGTATATAAAGCGTGGGTCAACCATTTACAAAAGTGGTCATACCCGGAGGTAACATCAGTAGGATGTTCTGGTAGATGTTGTATCAAAAGCTGGTGAAAATCCTCCAGATTCAAATTCCTCCAAGGGCGTTTAAAGACAGCGGGTGTAGTACTTTTAAAGGGAGAGACGTTCGAAGTGATACGGATTTCAATCAAGTGGTGGTCTGTCCAGATTATCGGCTTAGGCGGCAGTGCCTTCGCATTATCCAGATTCGTCAGGAAGGGGTCCAAAATGTGACCCCCTACATGAGTCTGACAGCTAATTTGCTGATATAGTCGTAACGCCTCAAGATCTGCGAGAAAACTGCTCACCGCAGAAGATTGAGGAGCATCCATGTGGAGGTTAAGATGCATCAGTGACTTAATATCGAGAGACAGAATATCGACTACACACAATATCGAAGACAATATATCGTATACCAATATATCGACCACCAATACTTAATTAATAATACACCAAAATATCGAACCCACTATATCGACTAAACAAAATATCGTTTCTAACATTATCGAAACTCAAAATATAGATTATACAAATATCGATATACATACAATTAACTAACAATGCACCATAATATCGAAAATCACAATATAGACTGCCTACAATATCGACCCTACCATATTATCGACTAATTATAACACACATTACAACATGTAAATGCATATAAAACTGACTTTTTCCCAACATAAACATACATCTTATATTTAATTAATATAAATACATTTTAGAAACACATGAAAACCAAATAAAATACCTTTTAATAAAACAACTTATAATATTATAAATAGATATACTAAACTAAACTAACACCAACATATACAACATCTAATTACTTATAAAAAACATTATAACAAGGAAATATACTTAAAATACAAGACTACTACTTAATTAGCATCTTCCATATATGGAAACACGAAGAAAAAAAAATTCAAACTGAACACAACAACAAATCAGAATCGAAGACTAACTAACCCAACCAATCAAACGAATTAACCAATTAATACAACAGTATAAAAAAAAATATATTTTTCTTCTCCACTTCAAAATTAAAAGAAAACTGAAGAAAAACGCTACCAGATTGGTTCCTAACTACAAGATATACTAAAGAAACAAAACCTCTAACAGAAATAAGTAAGTAAATAATGTTTGGCAAAACGTAAATTTACTAACTATTGGTAAAAAATGCATACAATTTATATGTAACTAAAATACACTTTCATTTACTTATATCTCCACTACAGACTTCCAAACACAAGAAAATTCCTCTACAAATAACGAAAGACAGCTAATCAAAAAGTAAGTAATTATTCTTTTATAAACATTAATAATAGAAAAAAGTCGTAAGAAATATTATGAAATTAAAATAAAATACTAAATGCTTTCATGTATTTATATCTCCACTACAGACACTTCCAGCAATCTCCAAAATTATCTACAACAACAGAAAAAATAAAGCTAATCAACAAAGTAAGTATTTCTATTAATGACTTTAAACTAAATATATATAATCACTAATTAAAACAAACCCTTTCCCAATTCCCCTATCACCTACAACAAATAATAGAAAATGTATTAACATTACATTTTATTTTTCTACAGATATACCAAGTCTATATGAAAATTAACAGCCAACAACCACCAAAAGAAAATTCTTTTCAACATCTACATCAAAATTGTAAGTATATATCAAGAAATATATATCTTTCTAACACATTATTTCATGATATGATATTAACGTAATTATATCTACATTTTCTTTAGAAATAAAGACATCACCATGACTGAAGGCGCTGAATTCATCCAATCACAAAAAGGAAAAATGCTCCTATGTTACATGGGTTATGTCTATACGCAAGAAAGACAGAAAGATTTAAAAGTCTTCTGGAAATGTAGCAAGTACTATGCTAGCAAATGCTACGGAAGAGCCACAACTCAAGAAACTACTGTATTATCTGTCAATGAGCACAACCACCCTCCAAATATAACTGAAATAGAAATTAGAGGAGCAATAGAAAATATCAAAGAAGCAAGCACTAGCACTGAAAAACCCACTAGTGAAATATTAAAAGAACAGCTACTACAAATACCCCGACATGCATCTGGACAATTACCATCCATTGATGCATTAAAAAAAATGATCATTAGACAAAAAAAGAAAACCACAGCTCCCATACCTATCCCTAAAACTTTCCAAGAAGTAAACATCCCACAAGAACTAAGCATTGCCCATAATAAAGAGCCATTTATTTTCTTTGACAATAAAAACAGTGAAAAACGTATTATAATGTTTGCCACTGCAAATAACTTAACTAAACTCCAACAATGCAACACCTGGATGATAGATGGCACATTTAAAATATGTCCTAAGCCATTTTATCAACTGTACACAGTACATGCTATGTACCAAAACACTAACATTCCCTTCATCTACTGCTTACTCCCAAATAAAACTCAAAGTACCTATCTAGAAATTCTCAACAAAATAAAAT
Organism: Triturus cristatus; assembly: GCF_964204655.1. NCBI lineage: Eukaryota > Metazoa > Chordata > Amphibia > Caudata > Salamandridae > Triturus > Triturus cristatus. The sequence goes on from NC_140584.1 coordinate 60,670,586, forward strand.
CAGAAATTCCAGATTACTTCCCACATAAAATAATAATGGATTTTGAAATAGCCATTATTCAAGCTATTTTAAAAACATACCCCCATACATCTATACAAGGATGCTACTATCATTTTAATCAATGCCTCTGGAGATTTCTCCAAAAGTCAACACTGAGGTGCCGATCACGATCCGGTAAAAAATGTCCCCGTACGACTCGTATCGGGTCTTTTTACCGTACGAATCGTACAAGTGCCGTACGAACTGGCAATCATGATTCGCATGGTAAAAAGTCCATACGAACCGCACTGGGAATATTTCCCCACACGTCCTCGGGTCGGAAAATGTGTCCGACACGTCCTCGTACGATTCACCGTACAAACGTGAAAGGTGAACTCCGACCGGGGAATCACGATCCATCCCGGGCGTCCGAATGTACAACCGTGTGGTGAAAAGACCGTCCGCACCGAACTCCCATAACAACCATGGAGACGTCCAAACAGGTGCCCGGTACGTGCCGTACCCCCCCCAGCCCCCGTAGGTACGCGCCGACCCCCCCCAGCCCCCGTAGGTACGCGCCGACCCCCCCCCCAGCCCCCGTAGGTACGCGCCGACCCCCCCCAGCCCCCGTAGGTACGCGCCGACCCCCCCCAGCCCCCGTAGGTATGCGCCGACCCCCCCCAGCCCCCGTAGGTACACGCCGACCCCCCCCCCAGCCCCCGTAGGTACGCGCCGACCCCCCCCCCAGCCCCCGTAGGTACGTGCCGACCCCCCCTGTGTGTACACCCGTGTACGGTGCGTACCCCCCCCGTGTACGTTCGAGTCGTACCCCCACCCGTGTATGTACGGTGCGTACCCCCAGCGCTACGCGCTGGGGGTACGCACCGTACATACACGGGTGGGGGTACGACTCGAGCGTACACGGGGGGGTACGCACCGTACATACACGGGTGGGGGTACGACTCGAGCGTACACGGGGGGGTACGCACCGTACATACACGGGTGGGGGTGCGACTCGAGCGTACACGGGGGGGTACGCACCGTACATACACGGGTGGGGGTGCGACTCGAGCGTACACGGGGGGTACGCACCGTACACGGGTGTACACACAGGGGGGGTCGGCACGTACCTACGGGGGCTGGGGGGGGGGTCGGCGCGTACCTACGGGGGCTGGGGGGGGTCGGCGCGTACCTACGGGGGCTGGGGGGGGGGGCGGCGCGTACCTACGGGGGCTGGGGGGGGTCGGCGCGTACCGGGCCACCTACTCTGGTCGATTCGCGCCGTACTTCGCTTTTGCGGCACTTTTTGGGTGCCGTGAAAATATTGCCGTCCGGACTGCTGTCGGTTCGAATCGTAATTCCTGGTTCGTGAAACGCTGCCTGAAAGCATCCCGACGTCACGTCGCAGCATTCCCGGATCACATTCGTATGTATATTTTCGTCGGTCGGTGTTTTTTACGATTCGTACGGAAATGGTGTTTCCGTGCGAATCGTAATTCCATGTTTGTAAAGTTTTACAACCGGGTACGAGTCGGACGGGGAATTCGCTCCGACCGACGGTTCGTACGCGGTTTTTAACGGATCGTAATCGGCACCTGAGTGTAGTATACGTGACAGATAGCACCTTAGCATACAATATAAAAAAACTAATAGCCCTAGCCTATGTCCCTATCACTGAAGTACCAGAACACTATAACCTACTAATAGAGAGTCCATTCTACAAAAGAAATGAAGAAAAGTTAAGTCCACTACTGGATTACTTTGAGGACACATGGGTAGGGAGACTACACCGATCAGGCCACAGAAGATTACCAAAGTTCCACATACCATGGTGGAACGTGTACCTCAGCACCCTAAACAAAGAAGCAAAAAGTAACAACTCCGTTGAAGGATGGCATAACGCCTTCCAGGCAACAACAGGGAGAGGTACACCCACACTTCAAAAATTACTACAAAGTATTCAAAAAGAGCAAAGCTACCAAGAACTAAGGATGCAACAATCCATTACACTAATTAAACCTAAAGTAAGTAAGCAAACAAATAAAATGTATGAACTTCTCCAAAGCCAAGTTACACTCTATCCTACAACTCGAGGCTTAGAATACTTATCCCTAATTGCAAAAAGCATCCTTTAATTCAAATGTAAACATAAATGAAAACATTGTCATATAAATCCCAACATAAGCATAATTAAAATCCTTCCATACTTTCATGAAACATTATTAATTTGTCAAATATATACAATTGATAAAAGATTAAAAATATATTCACAAATTAATAATAATTAACAAAATACAATACATAGCAAAACAGAAATAAATGACATTTCCCTCCCACATACCATTAAAACTATTACTTACAGTTGTTGTGGCACTAAATCCAATAAAAGAGAAGCTCAAAGTCCATCCAGGTGTCAATGTATCCCAAACAACGTTAAAAAAGCCCCAAAAAAATGCAAAAATGCAAACATGTCCTTAAACAATTCCTCGAATTCATGAATCCAATTTAAAATGTCATCAAAAACCCGAAAATATATAAAATGTAAAAAACGCTCCAAGAAAATGGCAAAAATAAAGAGTGTGTTAAATAAAGATTAGCTTACAAAACGAACACACACCTTCTCCAAAAAAAAAAACAGCAACTGATCCAAAAAAACATCATTTGGCGATAAATCCAATTGGCAAACCCTTCAAAAACCCGAAAACGCGTACAAAATTGTAAACACTATGAAAACGCGAAAAATTAAGAGAGTGTTCAATAAACATTAGTTCACTAAACTAATACACACCTCTTAAAAAAAATACGGCAACAGTCTCCAAAAAGCGACGTCGTCGAAGAGAAACCTGTAAAACAAAAAGTAAACATACCCACCCACACAAAAAGTACATTAACACAACTTCTAAAAAGGTTTGATAACATTTAATAACAATACACATAAAAATATCTACAAACACTACTACCTAAACACGAGTCCTAAAACACGTAACCTACTCGAAAATTACCACAACCTAACACACACGTAAATTACACCAAAAACACAACCACCAAACTCTAAATACACTAAAAACCAACAAACTACATCCAAATTACCTTTAAACCTAATTTAAACAATAATAAATAACTCTTACCTGCCTCCAAGCGACACAGCTCCCAACCGCGATCTCATCCCGCCGAAATAACCCAAAACGACACTAAGCGGTTACAAAAATAGTCCCCTTCAACTAAAAGAATTCAATAAATACAAATGTTACACTTAAATATTATAAAACATACAGTAAACTCACCCAAACTTTTACCAAAATAATTTCTAAAAGGTTAAAAAAAAATTATTAATTCCCCTAAATTTATTAAAACTAGTACAACACTAATAATAAATAATAGAACACATATATTAATATTTATTATTAAAAATCGATAGCATTAATAACTCTACATATCTAAATATAAAATAAATACATAAGATGATACCAAAATACTAACACTTAAATAATGTAAATATTATTATTAAAAATACTAAACACTTAAATAATGTAAATATTATTATTATTAAAACAAAATATTTATAATATTAATTCAACATATGTACTATGTATAAAAAATATACAATTAGAGTTATATGATGTTTAGTTAACTTCAAGTAAATAAAAATGCAATATTCCTTTTACAACAATAATTAAAATATAACCAATTTATTTATTAATACACATATTAATAATATTAATACTCTATTAAATATAGATATTTAAACTGTTAGATGAAAATATTATCATTTTCTTACATATATATAATTTACTATTCCAACTCAAATCAATATTAAATCATGAAAGTTGCTAGATAGTAAATAAATATAATTCACTATACCAACTCCACTCAGTATTAAATTAAAGAAATTGCAGGATAGTACATAAATATAATTTACTACTCCAACTCCAATCAAGAATAAATCAGGAAGGTGCTGGATAGTAAATAAATATAATTTACTATTCCAACTCCAGTCAGTCTTAATTTAGAGAAGGTGCTGGATAGTGAATAAATATAATTGACTATTCCAACTCCAATAAATATTACATCTGGGAAGGTGCTGGATAGTAACTAAATATAATTTACTATTCCAACTCCACTCAGTATTAAATCAAATAAAGTACTGGATAGTAAATAAATATTATTTACTACTCCAACTCCAATCAATATTAAATCAGGGAAGGTGCTGGATAGTAAATAAATATAATTTACTATTCCAACTCCAGTCAATATTAATTTAGGGAAGATGCTGGATAGTAAATAAATATAATTTACTATTCCAACTCCAGTCAATATTAATTGAGGGAAGGTGCTGGATAGTAAATAAATATAATTAACTATTCCAACTCCAGTCAATATTAATTTCGGGAAGGTGCTGGATAGTAAATACATATAATTTACTATTCCAACTCCAGTCAATATTAATTTAGGGAAGGTGCTGGATAGTAAATAAATATAATTTACTATTCCAACTCCAGTCAATATTAATTTAAGTAAGGTGCTGGCTAGTAAATAAATATAATTTACTATTTCAACCCCATTCAAAATTAATTTAGGGAAGGTGCTGGATAGTAAATAAATATAATTTACTACTCCAACTCCAATAAATATTAAATATTGGAAAGTGCTGGATATTAAAAAAATATCATTTACTATTCCAACTCCAGTGAGTATAATTTTTGGGAAGGTGCTGGATAAGAAATAAATCTAATTTACTATTCCAACTCCAGTCAGTATTATTTTTGGGAAGGTGATGGATAGTAAATACATATAATTTACTATTCCCACTCCACTTTAAATAACACAATATTCTGTCTATTTTAAATACATAGGTCTGTATGAATATAGTAAAATTATTTCTTTACATTTAAATTTCTTTTATAAACTCTCAACAAATATAAATTATTGTTAACATATTCGAAATTTATAAGTTTTGATAACAGTACACACCCTTACCCACTATTAACACAACATCACATTCCTAAAAATATCATGACTCATAATATAATTATATATTAATAATATTATGATCTCATAAATATATATTTACTCTCAACAATAATAATTTATATTAACATATAATAAAATATTATTTTTTCTACAAATTCCCCACCCTTATCCCCTAATAACCCAACATCCGACTCAAATTATTTATATTATAAATAACCTTTCTAAATTATTAATATATTATTATTATCTCATAAATATATATTTACTCTCAACAATGACACATTATAAATTACATATAATTTATATATATATTTTTAATTAACTCCCCACCCATATCCCCTAATAACCCAACATCCAACTCCAATTTATGTTTTTATAAATAACCTTTCTAGAAAAATCATATATTATTATTATCTCATAAATAAATATTTACTCTCAACAATTACAAATTATAATTTACATATTATTTATTTTTATATTTTTAAAACACTCCCCACCCTTATCCCCTAATAACCCAACATCCAACTCCAATTTATGTTTTTATAAATAACCTTTCTAGAAAATTCATATATTATTATCTCATAAATATATATTTACTCTCAACAATTACAAATTATAATTTACATATTATTTATTTTTATATTTTTAAAACACTCCCCACCCTTATCCCCTAATAACCCAACATCCCACTCCTATTATTTATATTATAAATAACCTTTCTGAAAAATTAATATATTATAATTATCTCATAAATATACTTTTACTCTCAACAATTACAATTTATAATTTACAGATTATATTTATATATATATTTTTAAAACACTCCCCACCCTTATCCCCTAATAACCCAACATCCCGCTCCTAAAATTTATTATACTAAGACTTTTTTACATATTTATTAACTATTATTACATATACTATTTAGAATGTATTATTATAACATTGGTAAAATGTAACAAATTTAAAATTCAGATTTTTCCTATAATTCGACATTATCATATTCGATATTTCTTACCTTAAAAAAATAACTATATTTTGTCCTTTCGATATTTTATACTCGATATTTTCTCATTCGATATTTACAAAAAAAAACAACAATATTTAGCCATTCGATATACTGACTGACGATATTTTGGGACAATCGGTATTATTAACTCGATAATATGTCATGTCGATATTAAAAAGTCGATATTATGTCCATTTACCGGTTAAGATCACCTATTATGCTGAAATTTGCTGATCTAAGGGCTAAAGAAGAGACCACCTCTGGAAGAGCCGTTCGAAAGGCGACATCAGGGCCAGGGGGTCTGTAAATAACCAGACCAGAAAAGGTGAATTGAGGGGTCATCGAGATTGCGAAGTGAGCACTTTCGCAACCCGTTATATCTACAGCATTCCATGAACAAGGATAACATGTCCTAACCACGACCGCAATCCCACCACCTCTCGAATTACGGTGTAGGGTGTGCATAGTATAATCCGTAGGTAAGGCAAGATTTATCGCCGCCGTAGCGTTGTCATGTAACCAAGTTTCCGTTAAAAAAAATATATCTTCACTCCACACCAGCGATTCAGCACTGCAGGGCGGGCCCACGGGCCCAGTGGGGGGGAGGATGGAGGGAGGAGAGATGAGGGAACCGGGCTCCCCGACCGCCGATCGCGGCCCGACACTCAGGGACGGCCCCAGGCTCCACGACGCCGCCACACAGAGCCAGACGTGCGATCCAGGAGGGGCTGCATCCAGTGGGGGGGGGTGGAGGAGGGGGAGGCAGCCAAGGATCGCCGACTCCCAACCTGGAGCTACCACAGAAGCCCCCACACCGCCTCCACGGCGTCGGCGTCCACGCCGATGCCGCCGCAGTCACCGGCCTTCACCAGGCGTCAAGCCGCCCCCCCGAGGCAGCTCCACGCCCCAACCGGCAAGAGGGATCCAGAGAGCTTCGGCCGGCAACGAGGAAGGGGGGGGGGCAGGGTTGGAGAAGTTGCTGCCCCCGTGCCCCCGGAGGGCCGGGGCCTGGAGACCTCGTGGGCGCCGCGGGCTCCCGCAGCCCTCACAGCCAGACCTCGCACCAGGTGCTCCGCGTCCACGTCCCGGATCCGCTTCAGTCACGGCTGGCGGCACTCGGGAAGGACCGGAGCGCGTCAAAGTTTGCCCCCAGGCTGCGGGGCTGCTCTGCTGTGAAATGCGCCCCTCTGCTCCCGGCCAGGGCGTCTGGGAGCGGATCGGTCAGAAGTGGAAGGGACCGGGCGCTCGGAGCCGCTCCGTTAAGCGGCCATGTTGGTCCAGCGCCCCACAATTTTTTAAGAGTAACAACTTGAATTATGTCAGTTGTCACATGGCCATCCGTCACCTGATTACACAGTTGGCTACACATATGACCTACTGCCTCTCATCTTGAGTGGCACACATGTCCACACCCAGGATATTGCATAAGCTAATGGGCCTGCAATTGGGTAAAAAAAAGGCCTAGCTGTACTGTGGGGACACCCTCATGGCAAGCCAGAATGTACACACAGATGTCTGCACACAAAGTCCAAACAGCGTTGCATCTGAACCACAAACAGGTGCTAAAAATGTATGAGCAGGAATCATGTTTTTAAAAAACTGACACAGGCTGCAAAGCAGGTAAATTAAGCACTGGCTAGCATCACAGGGGCCCTGCACGGTGATTCTTTGTACAGCCAAGTCTCACACACAACTCAGACCTGGCAATGAAAAATCAGGGTTGCACATGTATGCCTCTCCCGCACACCCCACCCCATGCCTGAGTCAATGTGATTGATACAGATCAAGAAGTGACACCTCTTATTCAGGGTTACAATAACTGTGCTGGAAAAATAGCTTCATTTACACAACATCACCTCGTGGGGCTGGCAACACATATTTGTGACAAACAACCATCAACAGATTGTTGTGAATAGCCACACAGGCACTGCCCAGTGTGAGTATGCACAAGCAAAATGGTGTATCCCTGTCCAGTGGGCACATGTAGCACACATTTGCAAAATACTAACTAGGCCAGGGAACAATGCCACAGAGGCAGACCTATGCTGAACACACAGAGAATGTGCACAGTGTTGGATGACACACATGAGGCCAGGGTGTCTCAGGGGACTGTAGTGGGCACACTGATCCGTGGTCCTGGAATGAGCTGACTGTACCATGTTCAACCGTCATAGCAATATACATATCTCCCACTCATGCACATCATGTCTGAGGCCACAACATTGGTCATGCATGCTGTAAGGGTGTTCAGTTGAAAGCTCACACTCCTATGTTGAGAATCATCATCAGTGCCAACAAATATGGCCCTCCAACATAGTGAACAGGTCATGGCACAGGCAAGGTACCAACACAAGTCACAGACCACCCTCCCACATAATGCCGAAAGCAATGTGCAATTAGATTTACTGGCACCCTAGATGACCATGTGCAAATGTGATTACACACAGACCAGGGGACACATGTCAAGGAGGGGAAGGGATGAAAAAGAGCACCAGGTGACATTGGGGAACAGAAAATGCACTGCACATATTAACTCTGGGAGTGTATCCAGGCTACAGAGCCCTTCCAAAAGCTGGCGACACATAACACGACAAAAAGCCATGTACCTACCCCCTCCTTGCTGCAGTCTCTCATGTAACTGCCTATCGAGCTCAGGGAATACCACCGCCAGGACACGTTTCATGTGGGGTGTCAGGCATCGGCGGCCGCCGTGGGGGCGAGGACTGTCGAGCCCCAGCTGGACCCGGGCGATCCGCCTTGTCCAGCACCGGATGTCCTGCCACTTCTTGCGGACCTGACTACACTCCCCCTCAGATCTCACGGCCCTAATGATGTTTTTCCAGACCATGCCCTTCTCGTAGGCAGTTGCCTGTCAGGATGACAAAGTGACACAACATCAATACACCTGCTCCATGTCCCAGAGACACACATTTGAACATCATTGAAATGTTGAGCAGGGCATAGGATGCAGACAGGAATTACATCCTACACAATAAGAAATTGGCCTGTGTGCAAGCCCCAATGCACTACATGGCATTGAAAGTCGACAGGTTGGCATGAGGGGTGCGACACACTCACTGATCATGCCACACACTGTGCAGCACATGCAACAGCAGGCTGAAGGCCAGCACGTGCCAAGCAGTCACATGTCCCACTCCACTGACGCACCATCAGCATACTAGACAGACACACCCAAGCACAGATCACTCGCCTGTCATTGACAACAGCGGATACAACCCTCACTCTGCACATGTGCCACTTGCCAGTGGGGTGTCACACTAGCTCTGCATGTCAAACACACAGCACGGCTTACTTGTCACATCATATGGGTTGATCTGATGCCTCCTCCATGCAGCTGTGGTGCAACACTTCACATAGACACTCACCCACATGACAAGGAACATTCACACACATCACTGTCCATGAGGTCGTACACATCATTTGGACACTCTCACCACAGGGCCACTCAACTCATACACATCTGTTGGTACAGTCAGCTGTCACACCGGGGGGACGACTGAATCACCTCAGGACAATAGGAAAAAAAGCCACCAAGGATTTGCCAGGCTGAAAGTGTCATGCACAATGCAAGTGAGGAGTGCACACAGGAACTACATCATGCTCTGCATGAGAGACATCAGCATGTCCCCCCCCCCCCCCCTGGGACCCACTCTAAACAACATTGCATGTCTGTCCCACCTGGACACAATATTGACAGTCACACAACAGGTGCATTGTCAAAGTTAGTGGACTCAGCACTCGCCTGCTCCCCTGGTCTCCCATACAGCTTGGTGTACTGTGGGAGGAGGACGTCCAGCAAGGCTTCATTCTCCTCCTGTGTGAATGGCTGGGCCCTCTCCACAGTACGTGATATGGTCCAGAGGAAGCAGAGACAGCAGCAGTGTGTTCGATTGGAAAGTTGTGCAGGCAAGTGCCCTCTCATGGGTTCTGGCTGCCTTATATCTGTCTTGCTGAGGGGCATTCATTTAGAGGAGTATATAGTGATTGGTCAGACTCATTTGCATCCTACGTTTACTCCAATCCCTTTAAACATGCACCAATGACTTTAAACATACACCAATGACAGCATTCGCATCGTTCAAATTTTGAGCATCATGTCAAGTCAACAACCACTTTGCAACATTGTGTTTTGTGGCCAACTGACTGTTCCAGGACACATGATCAACACTTTTCAACTGAAAACTCTGTCTCCAAGACAACCAGCATGCATTTAGGGCCTAATACTTGTCCCTTATGTGTCCCCTATGTAATTTTGAAATCCACACACAGGTACGGTGCGTTTCACACGTACCCCTACGGCACAAGTACAATGGTGAAACGAAGCATACACATGCGATGATAGCGGGTGTATGGTGTGTTTCACACGTACCCCTATGGCACAAGTACAATGGTGAAACGAAGCGTACACAGGCGATGATAGCGGGTATACGGTGCGTTTCACACGTACCCCTACGGCACACGTACAATGGTGAAACGAAGCGTACACACGCAATGATAGCGGGTGTACGGTGCGTTTCACACGTACCCCTACGACACAAGTACAATGGTAAAACAAAGCGTACACATGCGATGATAGCGGGTGTACGGTGCGTTTCACATGTACGGGTACGCACTAGTTCACACGTACGGGTATGCACTAGTAGTAAAGTGCGTTTGACACGTACGGGTCCGTACTAGTTCACACGTACGGGTACGCACTAGTTGTACGGTGCGTTAGACACCTACGGGTACGCACTAGTTCACACGTACGGGTACGCACTAGTAGTACAGTGCGTTAGACACCTATGGGTACGCACTAGTTCACACGTACGGGTACGCACTAGTAGTACAGTGCGTTTGACATGTACGGGTACGCATTTCACACGTTTACAATGGTAATACAGGTGCACACATGCCAGGAATGGAGGGCTACGAGTTGCACAAGGATGTCCATCAAGTACTTGTCATTGCATACTGTTATGTGCAGGCCCTAGGTGTGGCAGCCAGTGATATTGCACAGATCATCTCATCTAGTTGCACAATTGATGTGTGATGACCTGTGGACACATGTCATGTGTGATGGGGCACTATGTGGCACACATCACCTTGCCACTTGCCACGTGTGTCTGTAGTCCAACTGTGTCATGCACAGCAGCAGTGGGATGGCACAGTCATCACCACCCGCACCTGTATCCTGATGCCAGGGACATGGACACTCTATCAACTGACATGTCACGATCTGCGTGCCCCTTTGTGACTATGTCAGGTGTGTGTCATGTGTTCCCATGAGCTTGATGTCAGTGTTCCGTCAACTGCATCTGCTGTTGGTGCATCCAACATGGGTCTGTGTGGAGATGGGCATGGGACACATCTACGCACACCATGCCACATGTGGATTCCCACCGCTGTAGGGTCTGTGTGCATCGGACATCATATTTTCCCAGTCATACATGTCTGCGTTGTCTCAATGGCTGTGTCTTTCTCTTGTCATGTGTACCCCTTCATCGCAATGTGTTTGAAATGTGCATTTGACATTCCTTGTGACCTGTGCGTGTGCCTTGCAGTCAGCTGTGTGGATGAGATGACATCCTTCCAATGCAGCTATGTGGTTGTGTGTCACTCCGGTGATATCTGTGGCTCTTCACTCAGACTGGCCACCAACTCATTTCAGGGCATGTCATGTAGACTTGACAATCAACAGGTGTATCTGGCTTTTTGTACTAGTGCCAGCAAGCTGGCATATGTGTCCTGTATGTATTGTACACACCCGACTCCATAGTTACCTGATGTGTATTAGCAGTGTAGCATGTGCTATGTTCATTGACATTGATATTGGCAGACTCTCAATCTTCATTCTTACAAACAATGTCTTGCAGGGCACCGCCTGTCCCAAGACCAATGCCAGACTTGGGTGCCATGAGGAAACGTGCCTGCATCCGACGTTACAGATTCACTCAACAGTTGATTGAGGACTTGACCGACAGGCTGGCACCACACCTCCAACCGCGACACAGGTATCCTACTGTGCTGACCCCAAAGATGAAGGTGATGGCAGCCCTACATTTTTTTGCCACAGGTACGTTTCAATTCACCATAGCTGATGTTGGTGGCATGTCACAATGTTCAGCCGTGTCCTGAGTGATGTTTTAGCAGCCATGTTGGAGCACCTTGATGAATTTATCACAGTTCCTACTCCTGAGGAGTTGACAGATGTCAAGGGTGATTTCTATGCCCTGGGAGGGATGCCCCATGTCATTGGGTCCATTGATGGTACACATGTGGCTTTGGTACCACCACAGGCACAGGAACAAGCCTATCGCAATAGAAAACATTACCACTCGATAAATGCCCTTGTGGTGTGTCTTGCTAACATGCTGACTTCCCATGTCTGTGCACGTTTTCCAGGATCAGCACATGATGCCGACATCATGAGGCTTAGCAGGGTGCCACAAATGATGCTGCGGCTGCACAACAAACAAGCATGTCTTGTTGGTGGGCATACTCTGTTTGTCCTGTGTGTTGCGGTATCTTTGGCTCTTACGGCATCTCCTGACCCACTTTTTTACATGATGTTTCCATGGAGGGGACTCTGGATAGCCCAACATGCCATGGCTAATGACACCTCTCGCAACCCAAGAACAGCTGCAGATCACAGGTACAACAATGCACACGGGCAGACCAGGCGAGTGATTGAGAGGACATTTGGCCTCCTGAAGAGCCGATTCCGGTGCCTGGACAAGACAGGCGGGTCCCTCCCTTATGCCCCGGAGAAAGTCTGCCGAATCTTCCTCGTGTGCTGCATGCTGCACAACATGGCAGTTGAGAAGGCAGTGCCACGCATCCTGCATGCGGATGAGCAGGAACATCCACCCGTGCAGGATCAAGGGCTTGCTCACGAGGCTAGTGATGAGGAGTAGGAGGAGGATGATATCCAGAGTCAGCTCATACGCAACTTCTTCTCATAATGGAGAGTCACTGGGTATGAGTGTGCAAGCTTGTAGCATTGACTGGCATGTGTTGCCATGTGTGTGTCCAGCTGACTGAATGCAAAGTGACTGTGATGTGTGTTCTGATGTGTCACTCGAGTGATGATGTCATGCCACACAGTTTTGCGGAGAGACTTTCTTTGAAATTTACATGTGTCCAACATTGTTCATGTTTTGTAAATGTCCATGTGTGCGGCGAGAATTGTTTTAGGTGACTTCTTGTGTGTCTGTCATTCCCAGGTTTTTGCGCCTGTTGTCTGCTCGTGTCATCTTTGTCCTCCTGCTATTCCTCATGAGGATTGCAACGTGTGCTGAATCAGCGTTCCATGCACGGACATGTGGAAATGTCAGTTTGGGTAAGGATAGCAGCAAGGATTTTTGGTGGTGGTACGGGTTGGGAATGTGTGGGCCTGCTTCTGTGCATGTTGTGGTACCATGCATACATGTCTTCTCACCATGGAGCATATAACATGTAGCATCACTCCCATGACATGATAGTCACCCTTCTTGTGTGTAAACCTTGCCTCTGAAACATTGTGGATGCTACGGGTGGACATAGTGTGGGACATCACAACAACAGGCTCTATGGGGAATTGCAGCCTTTCCGTGTGCAGCAGGATGTGTTTGGCTCATCCCCTTGACTTGTGTGCCAGTTCATTGGGATTGACATCATCCGTGTCGTGAAGGGGGGTCCAACGTATGTCCCACATGTTCTGTCAACTGACCTGTGAGTCTGTTCACATGGATGCATTTCCCTTTGTGTGTGTATATGGAATAAAGGTGTTCAGCACAATCCAAAGTGCCTCATCTCTGTCACTGCAGCTCTCTTGCCAGTTTGCATGCGTCATCTGTGACATACTTGTCAAATATTGAGCATATGTATATGTGTACTTCGGCAACATGCATGCAGTTCTTCATGGCTAATAATATCTATTGTGCATGAAGTCCCTTGTTGTGTATGTATTTGTGCAGGTTGCTCCACAAAACGGGACGTGAACACATGCTGATGGTGTGTCTCCTGTGCGCAGCTCCGCATTTTGTTGTCTGACCCTGTGACCGTCATTTTTGGTGATTGGTCATACATTTTCTCGTAGTGACCCATGAGTTACCTGACACTCCTTCCTTTACATACACCTGTTGCACTGTGCCTTTCTGACCTCCTTGTCTTTGTGTGCTACTTTTTGCCTAGTTTCTCACCCCTTCCGCCTGCTGCTGCGTCACCTGTGGCACCGCCCCGCCGAGTGCCATGATTCTGCAACCCACACGCCTCCAAAATGCTCCTCCCTTCCCCCCCTCCACCCATTCTTAATGCAGCCAGCAGCTTGTCTGTGCCACTGTTGCGCCAATGCCGTGCCAAAGGCAGGACCGTCTGCGCCTGCAACGTGCATAGTGCCCGAGCCTCTGGTCTTTGCATGACCCACGTCACACAAAAGGCTCATGCTGCAGCCAACCTCCAAGCAATGTCCTCCACACAATCATCTGCGTGCTATCAGGCAACCCCTAAGCGCACACACGACACCTTCACATGCTGAGTGTGCAACTCAAACTGCCTACACAGCGCTGCCCAGCCTACCAGACCCTGTCAGAACAACCAGGTCATGTGCCTCCTACTGCACACCCGCTCCATCCACCAGCACGCCATTGGACTCTGTTACCTCCTCAACACAACAGGCCCACACATCACCTTCATGACAGTACCCTGGACATAAGCATCCTCAGCACATGACTTCTTCATTGCCATCTCAGACGGATACAAGATCACCCGCAGGGACGGCACCAACAATCCCGGAGGATGAATTGCAATTGATTCACAAGTACACCCTCAGAGTCACAAATCTGGGTTTGCAGCTACTCCCTGGCAACCCTCAGAGTAACACTCATCTACAGATATCCAGGTCTACATCCACAATTGCGCTAAGCCATCAACACGTACATCTGCACGCACGCCCTCACCTCCACAGGCTACATGTGGCTGGGGGCCAGTAACTTCTGGCTGGAGGAGAACCACACCACCATCCATCATTGGTCCATCAACATTTTAATCGACGTCTCCGACAAGCAACACACTGCCCCACACCCTGCTAACGATCCCCCAAAGATGCTTGATGTAAGTCACCACAGACAAGCTGTGTGGGACACTTAAAGCAACACCAACGCAACACCCTGAAACCTCACGCACTGGATCATCAACTGATCCAACAATCTTTCCACATTGACGGACTTTCCTGTGAAGCACAAAAATAGTTAAGGCACCTGGGACAAGGCAGACCTACTGGACTCCTACAGACGTAGCCGGACTATTGTGCACACCTTGCAACACAAAGAGCCATCATTTACCTTACAGGCCTGGAAAAGACCACACACAGCCATCACCATATCATCAGCAAGGACAAGTGGAGATCCTTCAGATAGTGCTGAGACACCAAAACACACGACATCAAGGAGCTCATCAGCATTGTGAGTGAACTGACAGATCTCCATCCAAGACACCCCACCCTTGCAAGGCAGATCACATCCCTTGCAACTTTGTACCACTGCTAGCTCATGGCCATACACAACAGCCTTGGCACACAGAGGCAGACAGCACTATTATCTGCAGGACAAACCCCCCTCAGGTTCTGGACTCCCGTCAGCAGCAAGTACACCACCTGGCTCATGTGCACCATCCACTCTGGCTCTCCATCAGGCCCCTTCCCACACAACATCTCAACCACATCATTCCCCATCCTTGAAGCCCACGTCCAACGCGTTCTGAATGTCTCCTTTGAGTTAGCCACATTCCATGGGTGCTGGAGGCATGCAGAGACCCAGGCCCTTCTTAAACAACGGACAGCAGTACCGCAGGATCTCCTGGTACATCACCCTGCTTCCCTACCCAGCAAATGTCATCCGGAAGACACTCAACAAGCAACTGACAAATTTCCTCCACGCAACCAGCTCCAGGCAACCGGCACCAGACCATATTCCACAGTAATCACACCACTGCAACCGTCATCATTGCCACCACCAACAACAACTTTGCCCTGCTCAACAATGGTGAGCCCACCCCCCTTGACCTCTCAACAGCATTGTACACCATGTGCTACCACACTGTCAGCTCACACATCTCCAACACTGGTATCCAGATGAGGGCCCAGGATTCAATCGGAAAGTAGCTCACCAGCAAGGCCCAGGGAGTCTGCCTCCACCCTGCAGCATGTAGTACACTGGGGTCATGTGGCACATGCCCCAGGGCTCTTCTCTCAGCGTGACGATCTTCAATGTCTCCATGACCCCCCTCTCCACCATCACATGCGCACACAACCTCATCATCATCTCGTATGCCATTCACACCCAGCTGCACCTCAAACTCACCAAAGAGCCAGCCATTGCCAGATCCAAACTTCAAGAAGGCATGAGATCCGTTGACGAATGGCTGAACATCAGCCACCTGAGGCTGGACTTGGACAGGACTGAGGTCATCATCTGAGGATTGTCCCCTTACGGCTGTGTCAACTCCTTGTGTCCCACTGGTCTGGGCACCGCACCAGCACCCAGTGGCCACGCACGCAAGCTGGTGTTCATCATGGACCCATCGCTGACAATTACCATGCAACTCACCACCATCTGTACCTCATGCTGCAACACCCTCCGCATGCTGCAAGTGATCCACAGATAGATCCACTACATGGCAAGACAGACCGTCCCCCAGGTCCACGACACCAGCCGGCTCAATTAAAGCACCGGCTTCTACGTAGAACAACAGCAAAACTGCAGGAGAAGTTGTCCACATCCAGGATGCATCCGCACACCTCATCTTCAACATCCCCAGCCCCAGCCACATCACCGTCCACCTGAGATAGCTAGAATGGCTCACTGTCTGCTGCAGGATCACCTTCAGACTCCTCAACCACACTCAGGAGGCAGTCCACAACCCCAGACCCAAAACAAACCTTGGACGTCTGTCATCCAACACCCCGTTGGCCCAACTCCGTGCAGCCCACCTTGCCCTGGCCACCATTCATCACATCCACATAAACACTGCATGCAGGAGATAGTTCTCCCACCTCGCCAAACAGACCTGGGTCTCCCTCCCCAGGCACATCAACATGACCCATGACCACTACACCTTCATGATACT
The DNA here is from genome assembly GCF_964204655.1 of Triturus cristatus. Lineage (NCBI taxonomy): Eukaryota > Metazoa > Chordata > Amphibia > Caudata > Salamandridae > Triturus > Triturus cristatus. The sequence continues at coordinate 60,687,648 of NC_140584.1, forward strand.
CTTCCAAATTGGTCTGTCTGAGCAGTATTGCAAGCTCCCCCTCAGGAGCTTGAGGCCATCACGGGTGAATATTGGGCTCCATGTCTGTATTTGGTGATACATTGAGACACATGTGTGTCCTCGACCGGACTCAGATCCATGTGTATGGATGGCTGGAGTTAGTTCCACACTCAGGCATACTTTGACATATCCCCACACGTATGTTGTGGACTCATGCTAAATGACTGCAACATAAAATTTCACGTATTAATTATTTTATGAAGGTGCAATGCAGGGACCATAGAATCCAATGTTCACAGGGGGAGATGGGATCCTTGCCATTTGAAGTAATCAGAGTCCAGACCACAGTGTTTGGCATCATTAGTCAGACTGTGACCAGCAGGTCCATGTGGCAGATGATGTCAGTCAATGAGGTGATGCTGTCGCACATGAAGGCCAGGTGCCAGGCCAGGTGACCTGGGAGATGTGGATGGTCCGCTGCCTCTCACGGTCTTTTCCGTGGACGACCCACCTTCCTCCGGGGACCCTCATATGCAGGCCTTGACGATGCTTGGGACGCTCCATCGGACTAATCCTCCTCCTCCTCCTCCTCCTCCTCCTCCTCCCTCCCTGTGGCTGGTGGTGGTCTTCGCCTGGTGGCACAGGGAGGGTTGCCCATGTTGTCGGCGATCCGACGGAGTGAATGGCTTATGTCCCTTTGCACCGCCAGGAGCTCAGCCAGTCTTGTCTCCATCCGTCCTTGGTGTTCTTGTTGACTGGCGTGTTGCTCGGCCTGCTGGTTCTTGATCTCTGTGAGGGTCACCACTACCTGGCTGAACTCCCTGGTGTCACACCGGTATGCCTCCATGATGTTGTGTATGTGTGACATACCGGTCCCTTCAGCTGGCTGGTCAGGTTCTGGCCTCCACCTGCCTCCACTCCCACCACCCCTGCCCACACGAGCCTGGCCTGCCGTTGTGGGCACATCTGGTCTACGGGACCCCTGAGGGATGGCAGTGGCAGTGTTGTCTGCCTCCTCCTGGGTGCCCGGCGCTCCTTGTCCCTCCTGGTCAGACTGGCTCAGTTGTTCACTGCGGGCAGGGCTCCTCGGTGTCTCCTGGGATGTGGCAGGAATGGGGGTGGTGGTTGGCACAGATGGTCCTGAACCAGGATCTGCAGGGGCTTGGACACCAGAGGGTCCAGGTCGGTCGGGGTCATCCGTGGAATGTTGAGAGGCGTCGCTGCCGGTGGGATCAGGTTCCTCCCGGGCCAGGGACTGTGAATCTTCACCCCCATTGTTGGGGGTAGATTCATCACGTTGCCCTGTGTGTGAGAGACAGACAATGTTAATGCTGTTTCATGCAACATGCATGTATCATACACATTCAAGTTGGCGCTGTTCATCCAGGTAGTTGTATGTGCCTAGCATTCTCCTCAGTGTTCACTTGTGGATGGGTATGTTGCGGGGGACAGATTGATATGTTCTCCTGAGTCTTTGACATGTAGATTTTTGGCTTGGATGCTTCTTTGGCTATGTATTGGTGTTGTTGTGTTACATGTCCATTGTGACAGTGGGTAAATCCATTGCCTGTCCCGGGGGTGTCTGCTTGTGTAAGGGGTGTGTGTGACAGGGCCTGCTGGTGGGTGCAGTGTGATTTGGCACTGGGGCTCCCAGGTAATGTAGCTGTCCCCCATTGGAGCATGCTGCCATGACAGTGAGTGTTAGTTCCTGTCCTATCTGACCTGGTTGTCTTGGTGTTTGTGTTTGCACTGGTAACAGGAGGGCCTTGTGCTGCCTACACCCAGGCCGAGTGTGAGCTATCTTGTCAGTACTTTCCCAATCCCTGTGCATTGTGCATGGTGCATGGGTATGTACCTGGGCCATATGGGATGAGGGCAATTGTGTCTGATTTGGAGTTCAACAATGTGTTTTGTGCCACCCACCCTCCCAGCATACCGGACATCCATTCTTGGGTTGCTGCTTCATGTAGCATTGGACATAGCATGGCCTTGCTTTCTCAATAGAGCATACACATGTTAGTGGCATTAGCGTTATTTTTGACTGAGGTTCTGGCCGGTGAGGGCTTGGGGGTAGTTGCGTGCATTTTGTGTAGTTGGGGTGTGGATGCCATTACCCCCATGTTACGTAAGTTGTTTGTGTACTCACCAGGCTCTGGAAGTCCTTGCAGTCCATGTACTCCCACTGGCGGAAGCAGGGCCATCACCTTCTCCTCCCAGAGATGGTAATGTACTGGTCTGCGGGGCGCACCACCTCCAGTGATGTTTCTCTGGGCGTAGTCATCATTCATTTTGCGCTTGACTGCCCTCCGCAGATCGTACCACCTGGCTTGGCATTCATTCCTGGTCCTTCTGATGGGTGCAACAGCATTCACCCTAACGACGATCCTCTGCCACAGGCGTGATTTTTCAGCTATGCTGGTCTGTCTGACCAATGTTCCAAACAGCTGTGGCTCGACTCTGATGACTTCATTGACAAGGATCTCCAGCTCCTCCCTTGTGAACTTTGGATTCTTGTCTGTGGGCATGGTGTGGGGTGAGGGTGTGGATGGTTGTGGGTGTGTGGGTCTGAATGTGACGGTGTGGGTGTGAATGTGTAGAGGGGGTATGTGTGAAGGAGGTTGTGTGACGGTGTATATGTTAAGGTGGATGGGTGCAGTTGTTGGTGTGTGCTCTCTAGCTGCAGTGAGTCTGTTGCAAAGGCTCATGGATTGTGTGTGTGAGCCCTTTTTATTGGTCCATTTGTGGGTGGACCACAGTTTGAATTTTTGGTGGGTGTGTTATAAGGGGTGGTTGTGAGTTTGCCCCTCTGTTTGCCTGTTTGGATGTGTCCAGGTCAGTCATTTCCATTGTTAGTGCACTGTAGACGTGTTTTGTGGTGTTGTGCGAGAGTCGAATAGACCCTCCTTGTGCTGTTTTACAGTGTCTGTGGTTCAGTACGGTACAGGGGTACGAGTCGTACAGGCACACACCCCCATGCGTTGTGTATGTACGGTGCGTACACGGCCATTGCTATGTACGGTGCGTACACCGCCATTGCATATGTACGGTGCGCACACCGCCATTGCTATGTACGGTGCGTACACCGCCATTGCTATGTACGGTGCGTACACTGCCATTGTTATGTACGGTGCGTACACCGCCATTGCATATGGACGGTGTGTACACCGCCATTGCTATGTACGGTGCGTACACCGCCATTGCTATGTACGGTGCATACACCGCCATTGCATATGTACGGTGCGTACACCACCATTGATATGTACGGTGCGTACTACAACATTGGTGCGTACACCGCCATTGCGTATGTACGGTGCGTAATACAAAATTGGTGCGTACAACAACATTGTGTATGTACGGTGCATACACCGACATTGCATACGTACAAGTCATTCCCCGTGTACGGGACGTTTTCCGTACGATTCGTAAATCGGAAAGCCGGTCCGCTCGGACTGTCTTTTTACGATTCGTATGGAAAAGTGTCCGGGTCCGTCTCATACAACTTTTCCCGCTACGATTCGTACGGATCGGGCCGATCCGTATGTACTTTTTCCCGTACGAATCGTACTTCACGGGCCGGACGTGACTTGTACGATTCGTACGGAAAAAAATACGGATACGAGTCGTACGGGAAAAAAAAATACAGGATCGGAATCGGCCCCTAAGTGTAAGAAGCAGCTGCATGTGGGTTGTGCTCCTTTAGAGCTTGCGGCTACGTTTGATTACCTTGGCATGAAACTCACAAAGAATTTAAGTTGGGTCTCACAGATGGAAAGGGCACAGCTATCCCTGATACAGCAAATGGCGAATATAGCAAAGATCCACAGGAAGACTATATCCAGAAGGGTAGCACCAGCATTAGAGATTTATAATGTTAAAGCTTTAGGTGCAGTTTTGTATGGTGCGGAGCTGTGGGGTTTCTCAAAATCCAGTTATTTGTCAGTAATTGAACATACATTTCTTAGATCACTGCTAAATCTCTCTGCAAGTACACTGTTGGCTCCACTCTACCTAGACCTGGCCCAGAAAAATTTACTCACAAAATTGAGCTTAGGTTACTTATGTTTTGGCATCGGCTATGGTCAACTGCAGTACTTGAGTCTTATATGGTGGGCCTCCGTGAATTAATCACACCAGCATGTGTGAGCGAGATCCTGTGGCTGCGTGCCATTAAGAATATGTTACAGAGGTTAAGTCTAGGCACATATCGGGCCCAACCAGAAACTTTATGTCAAATTAACAAAACTAGCTTTAAAGCAGATTACTAGGATCTTGTTGAGACTGAACTCATTATGAATTGTAATGGATCGATTTTGTCTGCTTTTATTGATTTAAACCGACTCGTCATTTGAGGATACTGTAGATGAAAATGTACATTCACTAGCAAGAAAACTATACCTACAGTTTAGGTAGGGTTGCCTACCTGTAAAAACCTTTAAAAGGAAATGGTGTAAAGTAGGGGACAGAGTGGATGAAAACTGTACCTGTTGCCAAGGGGGACCAGTCAATCGAGCATGTTTTATTTTTCTGCTCCTTGTTTAGCCAGTCTCGAATTAAATGGATAGCCCCACTTTGTAGAAACTTGTGAGTAAGAAAGTACAAGGAGGCCTACAGAATAATGCAATCAGATACATCTAGTATTACCGTATTCTATACAGCCAAGTTTCTAATGGCAATGTGAATCAAACGTGCTAAGCTTGATAGTATTTAGGTTGTTACCTTATTGAAGGATTTTGCTAAACTGTATTTTGTAACTCGAACTATGTGTGGGCTATGTCTTTTAACATTATCAAAGATATATACAGATTTGTATGCTGATTTTAAATATTTTTATGAGGAATTCTCGGTCCTTTTAAAAATGTACCTTTTACTGTTTCATTGTGCTGCTATTGTAATGGACCGTGAATGCTCATTTTAACTGTTTCTTCTAAATTGTGTCTGTAAATGTTGTGTTCTATGTTGTACTTCTTTGATCTATAGTGATAGAAATAAAGTCCTCTGAACTGAACTGAAATGTATATGTTTCCATTCACCTTATTCCACTGATTTTAATAATATCTTTAGAGAATTTACCTGTAAAAGAAGATAAAAAGACTGTTAGTTATAATATATTGTTAAGGGAGATTGCACAGAAGAAGCATGAAAATATAATTGCTAATCAGTCATGTATGAGTAGTGAGGAGCATAATTATTTTAGAGAATATAATGAGAAAGGAGTAAAGATTCTGAGGAATTGGGTACAAGGGAAGGCTGTAGTGGAGCAGATAATGGAAGAGGAAAATTTAGGTTGTCAAGTTTGCATCTTAGATTAAGGATGGAGCAGGAACACAGGGGTGAATTATGTATGGTAACGGGTAGTCCTTTAAAAGGAAGAAAGGCTAAATTTGTAGAAGAACATTAGTGTAGTGGATACTATTTGCTAAATTGAGGGCTAATTCTGGGAGCAATTTATTATGTTTATTGAACATCTGCTTATTTCAATTTACCACTATACTGGGTTGGGTCTTGTTATTTAGCTTTAGTGTTTCCTAGAGTTTACCATATGAGTGAAGTGGGGAGTGAAGGTGGCATGAAAAGGGTGAAACAGAGTTTTGGACAAATAGTTCTTAAATATATTAGGTGCTATAATTCCTTCTGTAGGTGTGGCAATGAACAATATGAAAATTAGACGTCTACTCTTGTAGATATGCTTGCGGCAGATACAGCAGGATAATTGAAGCAGGTAAAGCAGAGGTGATGGCGATTAAAGCCATGGTAATACAGAATCATTTAGCATTAGATTTCCTCCTGGCAAAAGAGGGCGGGATTTGTAAGGTAATAAATGCAGCTAGGTGTTGCATGTATACCCCAGATAACATGGGGGTTATTGATTCCATCATTACTAACCTGACTAATAATTCAAACAATATTAAACTATTGAAAAGTATAGCTTATGTGAAACTGTAGGCTCCTGGCTTAGTGGGATGGGAAAGAGTTTTAGTAAAGATGGTAAAGGGGAAGCTAATGTAGGGAGAAGTACTGTACAATTGATCCTAACGCCTGTATTAAATTTCATAATGATTTGTGCAGTTGTCCTGTTTCTTTTCTTACAATGTTCTGGATGTTTGTATGAAAAGAAAAAGAGCAATTTGGAGAACAGTAGACCCAAAGACTGGGAGATGTATGACGTCAAGGATTATGTCTACAACCAGCTGAAGATAACCGAGGAAGGTTTAAGAAAGAAGCAGAGTGATGCAACCTGATTTGATTTCCAGACTAATAAACTTATTAATGGTGATTAAAGTGATTATAAAATAATCAGGAGGAGATCTGTTAGAGTGTTTAAAAAATGTAACATGATTTCTAGGCTGGCTCCAGTAAGCAAATCCTGAATTAATATGATTACAATTAAAACAAGTTTATTACAATGTATACAAGTGTGTTTATTAACGTGATTTAGTTATACCACATTTTGGTGAATGGACCATTTGGTATCAAATGAATGCTGCTGTTGTCTCAGTTTTCACTCCTATATTCACCCACCTTCCATTAGGCTCCCTCATGCATCCTCTCTCCTCACATCCCTGCAGAACGAAGACAAGCTGATGTATTTTTTCTGCTTTGCTCTGAATTAACTTTCTTGTGGTCCGCAGACCCCTAGGGGGCCGTGACTCATTCGCAGGGGGTCAGCAGGCAGCAGTTTTAAAAGCACTGCAAAGTTCCTGTATAATCTGCAGTTTTCAAGCAACAATAAAAGTGTCAAAATAATTCCAGTGATTCATTTACCTGCTGGAGAAAGGCAGGAGGTTTGTCCAATGGCAGCTTTGACTTACTTAAGGTAGTGCAGATGGTTAATTGGCTGCCGCAAAGAATGTGTACCATGCATTTTAAAAAACAGTATTTTATGTGCATAGCTCAGTGGGTTACTGCTTTTGCCACAGAGATTGTTTTGTTACTGTGCAGTTCATGAATTACAATTGTAATCTAGCACAGAGAGCTATCAACTGTCCTCAAAGAGCTGCATGCAAACTGCATGGTACAAGTTAGTAAGTTATGTTTTTTTCTCAGCTTGTCATTATCCTGATGCTACTAAAAATGTCTTTTTGGGGTAGAAATACATTCTTAATATTAAACTCAACGCTAACCACTGTGTTATGTTCTAAATCCTGAGTTTGTGTTCTCTAGACTAAGCACTCTTTAAAAAAATAAAATAAAAAAAATAAAAATGCCTATCAGTATGAATGACATATGAATCCTACACCTTGTAGTCTCATTTGCCTTATGTAACATTTTCTGCACGCCGATTTACACATGTATGATTCATTGTGTGTGTGTGTATGTGTGTGTGTGTGTGATATACAGTGCTCTGACACCCCACACTAGTATGAGAGGTGCTATAAAACAAATTAAATACATGTGACAAAGGGGCTATGGAGTGATAAGAGGCACTGTTGGAGGGTGATAGTGAGGGAATCATTGAAGAGCCCCAACAAAGATTGCTGTAACCTGGCTCACAGTAAGGTCATAATTTACTATACTTTAAAAGCTAATGGAATTCAATCCATAATGCCAAATGTGTTCTAGAATGCACAATTATTTCCCAAGTTTTCTTGGGGGGGGAGAATGCTGCCCCCAAAGCCCACTTTCTAGTGGTCAGGCTCCTTGCTGTACTTTGTATGCACCGTTCGGGGGCTGGTCTGACAACATTTCCAGGGCTGCTTTTGGTTCCCAGAACAGCCCTGGCAGGAGCAAGAACCTCGTACTGTAAATAAAACCAAATATTGAAAGGTTAGTCACCGAGATCCTGCACCAAACTTTCCATTAAAATATAAAATAATAAAATCTTTAGTAATTCGAGTATTTGTTTGGTTTCCCCAATTTGCATTTTTTTTTTGTGAATTACTGTTTGTGTTTGAAATTTAAATCGTACAAATTGCCTGGGGGTCCCTTGCTTCCAGTAGTGACACAGTGGGGGTCCTCAGGAGTCAAACTACTCCTAGTACTAGTGTTATTAACTGTGAAATATTTTCAAGGCTGTTCCGTTATGTTTTCGTTCCAGAGCATAGAATTATTCATCAATGTTAAAGGTTCATTGTCTGAATTGTTCATAATAATTTAGACATCTCAGGATGACAGTGACCTAGAAATGGGTTAGTGTTCAAGTATAATATTATTTACATGAATTCTGATTTTCTAAAGAATTGTTACATTGGATTATGCCATGCTGAAGCTGTAGTTTTATCTAATTTTCTATGCAATAATTGTGTATAAGAACCCCTTGATTCTGGGGGTACGCCAGAATTTAGATTTTCAGGAGATTTATTAATTGTTTAGGGGTTGCTGCCTTTTCGCTTCCGATTTTTGTTAATCACTTGGACTTAGAATTATTTCTGATTTTGACTACTGCTGAGCCTTCATAGCATTATTTTCTGTATCACTTTATTTGTAATAAAACCCTTTAACTTTTACTCCTGATCTAGAACTCAGTTATTGAGTGGTCCAGTTTATTATTTTAGTACTTTACTAAATTGATGTTGAAAGGGTGCCTTCTTATGCAAAATCATCCTAGAGCAAAACTACCTGATGTAAATTTTCGGGGTGATCTAAATGTTGTGGTGTCCTAAATATTGGAGTACAGGGTTCTGTTCCACAATTACTCAAAATATCCAGAGGTAGAAAATTGTGCACAGCATGTCAACTAGTTAAGTAATTCCCAAATTAGAGTATATCATAGCAACTCATAGTTTAATATAGGTAGTGAGGATGGACAATCCTCCTCCATTTCAGGGGCAAGAAATTGCTTAATTCTTTACATCCCTTGGGGCCAATTATCGAAGCACTGTAGCTACAAGCAAACAGTGAAGCGGAAATATCTGTGCGTACTATTTCAAAAATGCTTCTAGTAGGCCAAGTCAGTCAATAAAACCTTGAGTGTCCTATTCAGTCCTTTCTTCTGGATTACAGTCAGACCCTTCATGTGACTACTGGCTGTGCCTCGTGGCCTATATGTGTAGGAAGAGCTGTAAGAGAGGCAGTCCCTCATCACCTTGACAGGGTTCCAGACAGCATCAATCCTGACCGGTCATTTCAACATCACCGATACCAGAACACCCGAGCCAAGAGGTGGGAGTTCAAAACAGGGGATCTGGTTCTTGTGAGAGACTGCCACCCCAGAAGCATGTTCCGACTCTCCTTTAAGTTAAGGTCATAGGGTGACAAGAAGATTAAAGGCGCCATGATCGCAGCTCATCCAGGGACTGGGGAAGTCACCCAGAACATGTCCTATTTCCAGAAGATCTGGGGGTGATGCCTGTGGTCAGTTGTCAGGTAAGGAGAATGGGCACAGTAATGAGGTGCAGACAACTGATTTGACCTTCAGTAGCTCAGGGGGGATGACCTTTCAAGTGGTCCTGGAGATGCCAGTCCAATAAAGGGCTGCTTTGTCACCAGCCATCTTGACCTCTGAACCCCTTGAAGATTCAGCTGTCTGACAACCTGTTACCCAATGGAAAAACAGGAGGGCTCAGCCTAGAGTGTAATTGTATTTATATAGCGCTTACTACTCCTGATGAAGCGCTGAACCGCTTTTCGGCAAGTAGCAGGCTACTCCAGAACCCAAGATGGATTAGTAATGCATTAGTAGAAGGAAATATACATTGTTATTGGAAGTGGTGGACATGTGAGCCTGTTAGTTAGATGAATAGGATAGAGGATGGGAAGAGTTGAGAAAGGTTGTTTGTGAGTTCATAGTTGTAAAAGAGGTTTGGGATGAGTCGGAAACCCTGTTAGTGGGATGAATAGGATAAAGAGGGGCTAGAGGCGGCAATACTCTGGAAAGGGTTGCTTGGGAGTTCATAGTAGATCAAGAGGTTTGGGATGAGTCAGAGAGTGGAGGTAGGGGATATTTTGAAAGAGAAATAGGATGCATCCCACAGTAGTTGTTTGGGAAGGTTTTGGTGGAATAGTTAATTAAAACATTTTTTGTTTCCCTCTGCAGTGGTAGGATAATATATAAATATGTAGATCTATCACTGCAAATAAAAGGTATACATACATAGAGAGATGATACACATATGAAAAATAATCCTGATATAAATTGTATTAGGTGAATTCCCATATGTACATATATTGATAAATATTTTCATCCTCAGGCTTGCCGTTTTTTGCTGTACGAAATTTTTCCTTTTTTTTTAATTTATCTATATATTTTTTGCTCTGCAATGGGCAGGAAATGTATAAATATGTAGATATATACCCACACATAAAAGGTATACATACATAGAAATGTTATTGTGATACGCATATGCAAAATAATCATGAAATAGAAAATTGTACTAGATGAAGTCGTAAATGTACATGCAAGGATAAAGATTTCCAAACTCAGGCTTTCCATTTGTTTCTGTAAAATACAAAAGTTTTTTCCCTATTTTTTTTTTTTTTTTAAATGTATATTTGTCCCTCTGTATTTTAATAGTAAAGCACTTACAGATACAATTACTATAGTCATATTTACATATTGTGGCAGATGTTATAGGAAAATAAACTGAGAAGCATACTCATCAGCTTTTATTTTATTAATGTATAGATTTACTTACAAATGCATATAATTATAAATTGTATATATAAATTATACAGTCAGATATATATAAATTATATGTATATTTTTTAATGTACTTTTTTAATGTATTTATTTACGCTTCTCTAGTAAGGATGAAAATATGTATATTGAGAGAAACATACCCATATTTTTTTTTATTTTTTTATTAATGTATTAGTATTTTTCGTTTTTATTATTTAATTATTTATGATTTATGTATTTTAAGTAATACGTGTATTGGATAGTTGACATTAACATGTACTTTCTGTATAATTGTGTTTATATGTTCTGATATGTGTGATCATAATAACTACTTATGAGCATGTAGTTGTATACTTGTATATTATTTATGTAATGACCTACATACATATTAAGCATAAAAATAAGGAAAGTATATTTTTTAACCATAAGTAATATATAGATTTGTCCATTTGTTAAGCCAAAATATAAAAACGTATATACATTTTATTCATAGGTAGCTTATGCATTTCCACAAAGAAATTCGCATATTCGAATATATATATTTTCTGTCTAATAGACCCATACGATATGCACAACACAATAAGCTGCTTTTGAATATGCTGTTTTTCTGTCTAGATAACAATCTTTTTACCTTCAATAAACAAATGTATCATCAAACTCAAGGAGTAGTCATGGGGGCCAGCTTTTCCCCCAGCTATGCTTGTTTATTCATGGGCTGGTGGGAGGAGCTGGTCCTCATGAGGCAGCATGAATACACATTCCTGACACATATTGTAAGCTGGCTAAGATTTATTGACGACTTATTCATCATATGGAAAGGAACTGAACAAAGTGCTTTGGATTTTATAGAACAATTGAATGAGAATGATGTCAATCTTAAATTTACGCATGCTATAAGCAGAAATGAAGTTACATTTTTAGATGTGCAAATCAAAATTGTAAATAATTGTCTCACAACCACATTATTTAGGAAACCTACAGCAGGTAACACGCTATTACATGCATCTAGTGCTCATCCTACCCACCTCATCAACAGCATTCCATATGGGGAAATGCTACGAATACGTCGTATATGTAGCAATGAGGTTGAAGCGGAGAAAATGCAAACAGAATGCCGCAGTCGCTTTTTAGCAAGGGGATAGAAGAGCAAGGTTATTGAAGCAGCTATACCTAAATCCAGGCAAAAAGCAAGGACAGACCTGCTACAATACAGGAAAAAGTCTGATAACAAAAATAACAAAGCGGAACCTATCAGACTTATATTAGGTTTCTCCAAACAAGAAAAACAACTCCGAACTATCATTAGGCGTAATTGGCCAATTATAAGAGATGACCCTATCATAGGGAAATTATTACCCAACAATCCCTCCATTACTTTCAGAAAAACCTCCATCATGGCATTGGTAAGAAGCAGCCCAGAAGATCAGAGTAAAACCACATGGCTGACAGCAAGGAAGGGATTCTTTAAATGTACTACGTGTAAAGCTTGCCAGCAGGGAATTAACACCAGCACCTATCGCACTGCATTTGATAACGAAACACACAATATTAAACAGCATTTAACATGCAAGACTGAATTTTCAGTTCATGTGCTAGAGTGCAGTTGCAACCTCAAATATATAGGAAGTACCAAGCTGGCAGTTCATAACATAATTTTACAACACATGAGGGCCATCACTAATAACGATGCCACTTACCCGGTTGCAAGACATTTTAAAGAGTTCCACAATAACAATCTCAAAGACCTTAAGTATTATGCTATAGAGTCAGTACCACCTCACAAGAGAGGTGGGGATCGTGAAGGCAAGTTAAGACGACTAGAAACAAGATACATTTTAAAATTTGATCTAAGCATCCTAGAGGTCTTAACACTACAGAGGATTTGCACACATATTTATGAATTAATGATTCTGTAACATTTTATGGTTGATAATTTGATATTTTAGAAATCTTTTATCAGGTTTTATGGGTATTTATGTGATTTTTTATGAAATTTTCTATGAAATTTTGATGTATATTTTCTACTATATTTTAGGATTGATGCTTTCTTTTGCACATTTCTCAGCACTTTAGGTAGATCCAGATAAATTTGACCTCAATCTGTGCCCTAGATAGATTCAGACATGTCAAGACATCATGGTTCTTCTGGTTTTGAGGGAACAATGTATTATAGTTGTGATTATAAGATCTGATTTTATACATGTTTATATTCATATTTATACTGAGTATTTTATGAAAGTATTTATTTTAGGTATTTATATGAAATATTTTAAATTCGGGGGGCTTGGCTACGCAAGCCACGATGGCGGACCTGCACTGTTGAGGCTCCGGGTCCGGGCGCCCTTAACATGAAATATTGAGCATCACTGGGGCAGACAAACGACCCCAGACCCGTCGGAACCCGTTCCCACGGGGGTGCAGCACAGGTGGAGACCGGGGGCCATCCACGGCCGCTGCCCCGGCGCCGGATCGCAGCGCACTGAGCCTTCCGCGCTGCGGCCCCAAGTTGGCGCCGGTGCCCTGCTGAGCAGCCCAGCGGCGGAGAGGGGACGAGGCTGGAGGTGGTGGTGCATCATGCCTGGCTCGCTGGGGCATTTGGACGCCGAGAGCAGACACCGACTCGACAGGGGACGGCACCGGGCCCGGGCGGGGCGGACCTACGATTCTCGCCATCTGACCGGAGACACAGCGGAGCACCCGGACGACGCCGAGGACCGAGGCAGGCCGACACAGATCACCGGGGGGAGGCGCCCCCCCCAAAACTCCCCACGGGACGCTTCAGGTACCAGGAGAACTTGGAGAGTTGGGGGGACCGCGGCGATCGGGGGGGGCGCCACGGACCCGGGGCCCCCTCCGCTACCAGTAAAAACCCTCTGCCTGACCTTAAAATGGCCGCCTGCGGGACATCTGGCATCGTGGCAAATCCCTCACAGGGGCCCTGATCAGAATAAACTGTCACTGAAACGTGAGGGTGGTGACGATCGCCCTCCCAACTGCATGGGGTGGGCCCCCCCCGCCTCCGGCCCACAACTGCCCCACTGGCGCCGCTGACGGAACGTGCTTCCCCGGGAGACCGGCCGCCTGTGGGACATCAGGCATTGTGGCGAATCCTTCCCAAGGGCCCTGATCCTGACACACGGGAGTGGTGGCGATAGCCCTTCACCCTGCATGGGGCAAGCCCCCCACCTGCTGGGGTACCAACTGTGAACCTCCGCCCCACAACTACCCCACTGACGCCGCTGACAGGACGCGCTGCCCCAGGAGACTGGCCGGGCGATCGGAGGGACCCACATTAGGGGGGATGCTCCCGGCGCCCGGATCGCCATTGTGACATTAAACTTTGCTGCCAGCCGGGCGCACCCCCCTGCCTGACCTCGACGAGCCCGCTTGTACGTGGCGTAGCCTCGCTACATTCCCTCCACGGGGGCCCATAACCCACGAGGATGGCAACTGTCCGCTATATCCGTGCCCCCATCGTGTATCTGGCTCGGAGACACCATAGTGGAGGAGTGACTCGGCGACCGGAACGCTCCGCCTGGCTCGGCGGACACTGCCCCATACCTGGACCCCTGGGTGAACAAGAGTATCCAGTTCCTGTCCGGGACTCCTTTCCCCTCCCCTCCTCCCTTTGCTGGGGGACCACACTTACGCCGGGTGCCTCTCCCCACGGCGCCGAGGCCAGCGGGACTTGCGGAGCTCGCCCGGGGAAGGGCCCACCTCCCAAGCGCCACTCTACCATGGGGAAACCACGATCCACACAACAATGTGCGGTGCCGGAGACTGCCCCGGAAAAGATGCCAAAAACTTCTACTTGGTCCCCCAATACCACGCCTTCGTCGGATCTCTCCATTTCGGACAAACTAGATAAAGTCCTCGCAGCTATTGAACTCTCCCGGATCTCGATGGAGGAACGACTCGGCACGTTGACGACGGAAGTCAATTTGTTCCGGGATGATCACCGCAAGCTGGCAGATCGGGTGCGGGCAGAGGAACGGACATTGGAGGAAATACAGCCCGCACTGAAAGAACAACAGGCGACACTCCAGGGAGTCCTCACTCGCTTGTCTGCAGTGGAGGAACGGGCACAGGACTTGGAAGGCCGCTTGAGACGCTGTAATATTCGGGTGGTGGGGCTGCCGGAGGGAATCGAAGGAGCGAACCCCATAGACTACATGGACACTTGGCTCAAATCCTTTACCCCAACAGCGGACCGTACAGCGTTCTTCTCGATTGAACGAGCCCACAGGGTGCCGGCCCGGAAGCCCATCCCTGGAGCGCCCCCTCGACCACTGCTCGCTAAATTCCTGCATTTTCGCGATCGTGACGCTGTACTTCGAGCGGCACGACAGGCGGCGCCACTCCGAATAGAGGACAAGCAGGTAATGATTTTCCCGGACTATGCTCGAGCGGTGCAACAGCAGCGATCCACTTTTCTGGACGTAAAGCGGAGACTGCGGGATAACAACATGCAGTATGCTTTACTCTATCCAGCTCGCCTCAAGGTTCTCTACAAGGGCTCTTCAGTCTTTTTCACGACCGCCGAGGCGGCGCGCGATTGGGCGGATCAGCACTGCACACGGACGCCCGATGCCCACCCAGAAACGGCTCGCCCTATAACACGTTCCGAGCCAAAAAGCGCCCCATGAAGCCTCGTCACACGGAGAGGAAAGTAGTTTCTGGCGCCCACGACTCGCCGGACCTGGAGCAGATCATGAAGGAGAGGCGGGGGGCGCTACAGGCGGTTATTGATCTCCGATCCACCCAACATACCGACTCCATTGATCGCCCTCCACACATCTTCTCCTCAGAGGGTGAAAATGACAGTGATGACACCGCATCGGGGATGGGCTCCGTGATGCCCTCTGGGGTCACTCCACAAACGGCAGAAGGACTGTTGGATGGACAGGCGTGTCCCTCCCCACCATGAGGCACCCAAGAACGCTAGACTGTCTACTTTGTATCCTTATGAGTAATAGTCAATATTCATCCACCATCACAAATGTTGAGCTTGGCACATCCCTAGTGACGCGTAATGATCCTTCTCCCATGCCTACTAGACGCATCGGCGCGCAGCTTCAGGTCGCCACCCCCCAACATATAGAACAGGTTCATTCTCCCGGCGTTACAGGGAGACGTTTGGACACACCGTCTCTCGGACGATGAGTCCTTTGCATTGGGACTGTTTCCCGCTCCCCAGCATACCGTTTATTTCCCAGTTCTTACACATCCCACACGTCATGGCACCCTACACTTGCAAGACCAAGCGCCCCAGCAGCCGGGATCACTGGTCCGTTATTCAGCAGCAGCGCAGCGAACCCCTAGGCCCCCACACACCGACCACTCGGGTCGGCGTCTCCCTTGGCCTGCACACTAACCGTATTACCCATGGCACGGAGGACGAGTGTAGCAGATGTTAACATACTAACGTTAAATGCGCGCGGTCTTCACACTCCCCGCAAGCGTTATGCGACCTATGCCTATGCGAAGCGCCAGGCGGCCTCCATACTTCTAGTGCAAGAAACCCATCTGAATGCAACAGAGGTGGGCAGGGTACAGGCGAAATGGCGGGGCCTCGTCTGCGCTACAACCTATTCATCATTTGCCCGCGGCGCGATGATCTGGGTTCGACCGGGTACTCCCTTCCAGGAGCTCCAGCGGGTGGTAGACGGGGAGGGTAGGTTTGTCCTGTTGGAGGGCCTGCTCGACGGCCAGACCGTCCTACTGGGAAGCATATACGCTCCGAATGTTGACCAGGATAAGTTTTGGGACAGACTCACAAAAATCCTAGCCCAATTCACACATGTACCTTGGATACTCGGGGGAGATTACAATTGTATTCTGGATCCCGGATTAGATCGCTCCTTCCCTCCATTGCCACGTTCCCCTACTTACAGACAAATCGATAGATTTAAGGCATGGGTAGCGCACTGGTCACTCACAGATGCATGGCGATTGCACCACCCTCATACGCGCATGTACTCCTTCTACTCTGCTCCTCACAATCTCCGAGTCAGGCTGGACCGGTTCTTATGCACGGCAGCGGTGCTCCCTCAGGTCCGTCACACAGACTACCTGGGTAGAGTCATATCCGACCATGATGCGCATGTGCTGAGTCTTCAATGGAGACCCCCACACCCCCCTGTCCCAACATGGCGCCTCCCACGCGATTGTCTGGCGGACCCGGTCTTCACACACGAACAAGAGTGTAGTATCAGAGAATACTTTGCCCGAAACGCGGGGTCAGCATCCTCCACCCTGATCGAGTGGGACAGTTTTAAGGTGGTGGCCAGGGGAGACTGCATTCAACAGCGCGTCGGGGTGAAGCGTACCCTGGAACAGGCCCTCGATAAGGCTGAGAAACGGCTTGCTAACGCCACGAAACTCACTGATCAATCGGTGGCAGTGGTGACGCAGCTTGCCCATGCCAAATCGGAATATCAGGGAGCGTGCGCGGATATGCGGCGATACAACTTTCGGGCATATGCGACTCGAATGCACAAAGACCATGACAAGACGGGCTCGTTGCTGGCGTGGCTGGCTAAACAAGACACGGAGATGCGACCCATCACGTCCATAACTACGCAGCACGGCGTCTTGGTACACTCCCAGGACGAGATTCTTCAAGAATTCCGTCAATATTACTCGGAGGTCTATGATAGCCCTCGAGAGTGGAGTCAAGGGACGATCGATCGCTTCCTTGACCCTCTCCCTCTCCCTCGGATATCTGCTGCAGAGAAAACTGACCTGGACACGGCAATACATACCTCAGAGATCACACATGCCATACGAACATTGGCTCGACACAAAGCCCCTGGCTTGGACGGGTTCCCGCTAGAATACTATGCCACCTTCGCTTCGCTGCTGACCCCCCGTCTTTCGATGGTACTGGACACAGCACTACGCGCGGGCGAATTGCCCAGATCCATGAGAGAATCGGTAATTGTCACTTTCCCGAAGCCCAACCGCGATCCACAGCTGTTGGCTTCTTATCGGCCTATAACGCTCCTCACAGCAGACTGTAAAATTTTGGGGAAAATATTGGCAGAAAGATACTCCCGGGTGATACGTCCATTAGTACACATTGACCAATGTGGATTTGTTCCGGGCAGGAACACCTCCCAGAACATACGACGTCTGTTCCATATCCAGGATCAGATTGGTGACCGCTACCCCAGAGCGGCGTGTCTGATCTTGGACCTCGAGAAGGCCTTCGACACCCTGACGTGGCAGTACCTGTTCTCGGGTTCTCCAGCGTGCTGGCCTCGGCCCCAAGCTAGTAGCCTACACCCGCCTTCTGTACACTAAACTCACTTCCCGAATCCGCATTGGGCGTCGTATTTCTTCGGCATTCACAATACACAGGGGTACCAGACAGGGCTGCCCCCTCTCGCCCCTATTATTCGCGCTGGCTGTGGAGCCCCTGGCTGTCCGTCTCCGTGGGGAGGGGCAGGACTGGGGCATACCGCTCGCGGACACCACACACTGTGTCTCACTGTATGCCGACGATCTCCTCCTGTACATACGGGACATCACCGCGGATCTCACCTCACTCGGGCTCATCTTGACCGAGTTCGCAGAGGCTTCAGGCTTAAAGGTGAACTGGGAGAAATCTGTAGTGTACCCCCTACACCCCGACTCTGCCCCTCGGGAGGTATGGATTGGTGATCAGAGACTCAATTGGACGGCGGAAGCCCCTCGCTATCTAGGGATTCGCCTATATCACTCACCCACTGACATCTTCGAGGGTAACTATCGTAGGACACTTGCCTCCATACGTTCCACTATCGGATTCTGGCGGAACCTTCCGCTGGCCCCGATTGGCCGCGTAGCCCTAGAGAAAATGATTTTGGTCCCGCGCCTACTCTATTATTTCACTAATCTTCCAGTGATACCGCCTCGCTCTTTCTTCAAAGATTTGGACACTCTTCTTGGATCCCTAATATGGGGCAAGGGGCGACATAGAATCGCACTGGCAAAACTGAAATTACCCACAACACAAGGAGGCCTTGGAGCCCCCTCGTTCGAAGCCTATTTCCTAGCGGCGCAGCTCCAATGGCTCTCCTATTGGACAGCTGACAGGCACACGTCCGAAACATACACGACCACGGGTCGGATAACGACACCGGAATTATGCCGTCTGCTTGTGCCAGGATCCCGCCCAGCGGAGACCTACCCCCTCCAGGTGGAGGTGGCCCGGGGATGTATCCGACGCATACACCGACTCGCACCGGACAGGCCCCCGTATTCACCGTTGCTTCCACTAGTGGGCTGGCCCAAAAACACCCAGTTCTTTACCCCCGCCCTGCTCCGGGAGTGGACATCTAGGGAGGTCACCGAGGCAGACATACTGTTCGCGGAGGGACACCTTCGGCCCTTCCAGCAACTCATTGATGACTATGATCTCCCCCCAGGGCAATTCTTGAGGCATCGTCAGCTCCTCAGCCATTTCCGACCATACTATGATCTCACACTAGGGGAGCCCCCCACACATCCAGTCCTCCACATGATACTGCGAATGGGACGGGGCCGTCATCTCACCACCTGGCTGTACAAGTCCATCCGGGAGTTAACACCCCCATCGCTGACCCCCTTACGGACCCTTTGGGAGGAGGAGGTGGTACGGGCGTTTCACGACACTGAGTGGGAAAGGGCACTCGAATTCCCCAAAAAGGTGTCTAGGAATGCCCGTTTCAAAAACATACAATATTACATTCTACATAGGGCCAACTTGACCCCAGCACGCCTGCAGCGTTTTTATCCCGCTACGGTCTTCCTCTGCCCCCGCTGTCAGGCGCAAGACGCAGATTTTCTCCATATGTTTTGGTCGTGCCCGGATATTCAGACTTACTGGTTGACTATCCACGAGACCCTCCGAGATCTCACGGGGTTGCCTCATCTAGATACATGGGAGTACTGCGCACTGGGAATAATGGGCCGGAAGACACGGCACAAAGTGCCCATACGATTTGTCTCCTTAGCACACCTCCTGGCTAAACGATGCATAGCTATGCATTGGCGTTCCCCCACGGGCCCCCCGCTGGCGGCATGGAGGGGGGCGGTGCTCAAGTGGTCCGCAGCTGAGGAGGATGCCCTGCGAGAGGAGGAAGCGAAGGGCATACGTAAAACCCCGATTTCCCTGGAGTGGGCGCTATTGATGCATCAGTTTAAACAGCCCCAGCCCCTAGCTGACCAGGGCGCGACCGCGACCATCCCTACTGCCACGCAGCCTTACGCGACACAACCCCACTCGGATAATGCTCCCCCTAATGCCCCATGCCCACCCTAGAGTGACCACGTTCCTATCCCCGCTACTCCGGGGCCTGCACCTATGCCGTATGTCCGCCTGCATAGTCGTACCCCGACCAGGGGTTCCCACTGCGTTGTCTCACCAGTTACCTAACGGACCACATGTGAGATGGTCCGGCTGCCCTATCCTTGATAGTCCATGACTGCCCCTAGTTTACTCTCCCCCTCCCTGGTTTGTTTATTCATATGGCAAATACCTGTTACATTGCATATAATTGCAGTAAAGTTATTTCTACATGTCAAGATGGATATCACCTGACTGGAACAATGTACTTAATGACGCCACGCTCCAATACTGATATGTAACAACTGTACTAACAAATGCCAATAAAAACAAGTTTAAAAAACAAAAAATGAAATATTTTAAATTCAATTACAATTTTATACATTTTAATAGCGGGGGCAGAATTAGTACTATATAGGAAAGGAGAGAAAGCCATTATTCTTAACCCCAAGCTACTGGCCCTCATTCATTCACATTGTTTACATCCAATATCCCTGGTCCCGATATTATCTGCCACTTACATAAGCATAATCCATTTCATAAAATAATTTAAGCCCATACACAATGGGAATTATTGGTTATGCTTATTGGTTAATTAAACCCCAATAAATAGATTACAGTGCATTAGCACGTCACCTATGTACATACATATTGTTGTACTTATAATAACAACAAATGATGTACAATAACACAGAACACATTGCACTTTAATATTATTACTATTCGATTTTTGCACTTTCTCTTGTTTTCTTTCTTTTTTATCTATAGGGTATCACTACACTATTTAACTCTAATTGTAAGTGCACCTTTGCATACATCTAGAAATTCAGACCCATTAGGACTGGCAGTTCAATTAAGCATTTATCAATTTGGATACACGGTCCTATGGGGTCCAGGCAACATCATATCATTGGGCTATACTGGGATCTGTATGGTTAATATGGATAATTATGTATTGATACATTGACAATGTTTGATCACAATGTAGATATCTATATGGATATATTTTAAAATGTATTCACATATATATATATAATGCAGAAAGATTTTCTACATAATGTAATTATAGTATGTTATCTATGTTAATTGTATGCAAATTATGCACTGGCACTTTAAAAATGATAATCGCAGTTCGAAGCGTGTCATGTGATCAAGGCCGTGGGATGGCCAAAACGCGTTATGGCGGACTAGCTAGGTGGCATACAAATAAAAAATTCAGAAGCACGGATTTGTGTCTTTACTCGTTATTCTTGGAGAAGCGCAGAACAAGGAATTACAATATATATATATATACTTCCTGATGCATAAACAGTGAAGAATCACGGCTCGGGCACAGACTCCATGTATAGTGAAAAAAGTTCATTTATTTGAATGACATGGTCCACATGACGCATTTCGGCTGACGACCTGCGGCCTTGTTCACATAACGCGCTACATAAAATAGCAAGCTTATATAGTGTACAGTGTTGTTACTCAACCGTCATTTACATCCTCATTTGACAGAGGTGAGAGAAATTTTCCCGCCCCCAGGTCAGAAATCACATGTTAGTGACCACGTAGGTCATGGACAATATGGACAGACTTCAAACACCATTCTTCAATATATACATAGAAGACATGTGCAAATGTAATCTTATTGTCATCGGTTCAGCGCAGACGTGGGGTATATATATATATATATATTCTTTTTATTTTTTCGAAACCGTTTATTACAAGACTCAAAAATATTACAAAGATGGGCCTACAACCTTCCGGCCGGCCGCTAGTAGACAAAAGGAGCATATGATACACATTATAAAGCGCATGTTGCGGCGAGGAAAATGCACAGGAGTTAGCAACGTTGGTAGCCACACCACCCGGACCCCATTGTACGGTTTCATTTTAAGCTTAACGAACAACCAGAAAAACAAACCCACAAGGCAATCAACAATCTGGAATAGCAGCATGTGCTCCCCCGGAAGGGGGACCCTACCAGTGCATAGGAGTATAAGGAAGGGGAAGAGATCAGGACTAGGGCTGGGTAGACTCGATGCCCGGTACCGGGGAGATAAGTCGGCTAAGGGGACGGGGCAGGCGACGGATCAGGCAATAACGGCGGAGCACAGATTCCCCCGCGGTAGGCGTTCCAAGGGCCCCACACTTTCACCCACATCCCAGGCTTACCTCTCGCCACATACACCACCTTTTCCCGAAACATGCACCAGTCCATATGCTCCTTCCAGGCCGAGACAGTCGGGGGCCTCTGGGATCCCCACAGTTGAGCAATATCACGCTTGGCCACCATATACCCCAGAGTCACCCACCACGTCTGTGACGCCGAGTAGTCGGTAGGTTCCCACACGTTCAACAGGCATCTCCTCGCTTCAGGCAGCAGCGCCACATGCGTAACCACTCGCAGGACCTCATGCACACCACGCCAGAATCGCTCCACCTCCGGGCATTCCCACAAGATATGCAGAAAGGTCCCCAAAGCACCACACCCACGCTTACACTGCCCGTCCACAGCATAGCCCATACGCAGGAGCCTTGGCCCCGTCATGTAGACCCTGTGGAGTATCTTGAGCTGGACGAAGCGAAGGCGGGCCGGTATGGCCACCTCTTTCGGGGAGGCCACCGCAGAGGTCCAGTCCTCGTCGTCCAGCTCTAATCCATCGGCCACCCAAGCCTCGCGGAGGGCAGTCAGCAATCCCACGCGATCATTGATCAGCTTTTTGTAGATCAGTGAGATCGTGCTGTCCGGAACATGTCCATCCAGCACTCTATCTTCCAGGGGGGAATACTCCGGGATGGAGGCGACGTCCGGGAAGACAGAGCATAGTGCATGACGGATCTGCAAGTACCGAAAGTACTCCCTGTCCTGCAGCTGGAATTCCGTCTGCAGCATATCGAACGTTTTAAAACCTCCCCTCGTCCAGAGATCCCCCACTTTGCTGATGCCTATCATGTCCCACTTCTCGAAGCCCTTCGAGGTCCACAGGGAGCCCAACTGTTCGGACGCGTATAGTGGTGACGCCCGGGTCAAACGATCCTTCCACCCCATCGCCACATTAGCCGCGTGCCACACTCGCACCATAACACGCGTGGGGCCCGTTAACCTAGCGTCGGGCGCGCTGGAGTAGAGCGCTCGATTATAGTCCCCACCCGGGAGCAGCATCTTATCCATTTCGAATGCCGGGTTTAAGGCGGGCCCGTATAGGCCGTGATTAACCGCAGCCAGCTGGGAGGCCCAATAGTACCGTTTGATATCCGGGAGGGCAATCCCCCCGTCATACCACGGGAGCGTCAGCTTCGCCAGGGCGATACGTGGCCGCCCGTCCCAGAACAGGCGGCGCTGCAAACTCTCCACCTCACGGAAGTAGCGCGCTGGAACGAGGTCCATAGTGTTCTGCAACGCGTACAGGAAACTCGGCAGCGACATCATTTTAAACAATGCCGCCCGGCCGAGCGGCGAAAGCGGCAAGCGCCGCCAGCGCGCGACATCCTCTTTCAGGCGCTAGAGGGGGGGAAGCAAGTTCCGATCATACCGGGCCTCCGGGTCCAGGGTAATGAAGACACCCAAGTACCTAAATCCCTGCGGGGCGATCTGGATCGGACAGCCCCGCGGGAGGATGGGAGCCTCCCCAGAGAGCACATACACACACGATTTAGCCCAGTTGATGACAAGACCGGAGTTACGACCGAAGGAATGCAAAACGTCAACCAGTACTATGAGTGATTTACGTGGGGAAGCTAGGTACAAAAGGATGTCATCCGCGTATAGGGATACGCGGTCCTCATACTCGGGAGTCCAACGGAGACCACGAATGGAAGGATGCCACCGCAGCCACTCCGCCAGGGGCTCCAAGGCCAGCGCAAAAAGGAGCGGCGATAAGGGGCAGCCCTGCCGCGTGCCCCGGCCCAACTCGAACGGAGCCGATACTCTACCGTTCACCACCACCTGCGCCAATGGGCCCGAATACAGCAATTTGACCCAGCTGATGAATCCTGCGCCAAAGCCAAACTTCGCCAGCATCGCCCAGATGTATGGCCACTCAAGCGTATCAAACGCCATGGTGGCATCCAAGGACGCCAAAATGGCCGGTTCCCTTATAAACGGGACACGTGCGAGTACCCCATGCAAACGCCGCAAGTTAAGGGCCGTGTTGCGATGGGGAATAAAGCCGGACTGGTCCTGGTGAACCAAGTCGCCCACTACGCCGACCAGCCGGTTAGCCAGCACCTTGGCGAGAATTTTGGGCTCCGCGTTCAGTAGCGAAATGGGCCGATAGGATGTAACCCGGTCCCGAGGTCTCCCCTCCTTATGGATAACCACGATTGTAGCCAGACGCTGGTCCAGCGGGAGGGTGCCCACCGAGTGGGCCGCCAGGAACATAGCTCGGAGGTGTGGCGCCAGCGTATCCGGTCGCAACTTGTATAACTCGATGGGGAGACCATTAGGACCCATGGCCTTGCCGGAAGCGACCGAGCGTATAGCGAGGGCAATCTCGTCGGAGGTGGGAGCGGCGTCCAACGACACTCTGTCCTCCTCCGAAAGGGAAGGCAGCGCGATATCCCTGAGCAGGGCACGGGAAACTTCTTCAGTGCGGAAAGACACTGGGGAATACACCCCACGGAAATAGTCCGCGAAGCAGGAGACAATTTCTTCCGGCTCAGTAACACACGCACCGTCCGTTCTCTCAATCAGCGGAACTACACGACTCGCTCTCTCTTTTTTGTCTAGCCACGCAATCAATTTACCAGCCTTATCACCCACATCATACAGTCTCCCCTGTTGCTCTCTACTGAGGCCCCTGGCTGCCTCCGTGACGAGGGCCCTATAGGCCGCTTGCTTGAGTTGGAGAACATGCAATGCGGCCTCCGTCACCCCGTCTCCTAAATTACCCTCCAACTCGGCTATCTCAGCTTCCACCCGGGTCACCTCCTCCCTCTCGCGCCTCCGGGTGTGGGAAATCAGGGACAGGGCCTCACCCCGGAGTACTGTCTTGAATGCCTCCCACAATGAGATAGCCGAAGGCACGGACCCCACATTTTCGTCAAAATAGCGCTGGAGGGATTTAATCAGTTCAGCGCGAATGGTGGGGTCGCGCAGATACCAGGAATTGATCGGGGCCACCCTCCCCTCACCCCTCGGAAAAACATCAAAGTGTAACAAAAGCGGGGAGTGGTCCGAGATGCCCCGCGCCAAATGGCGCACCTCTCCCACCCTCCCAGCATAGGCCGCCGGGACCAGGACATAATCCAGTCGGGAGAGACTACCATGGGCCCCGGAATGGAAGGTATACTGGAGCTGCGTGGGATGTTTTAAGCGCCAGCAATCCACCAATCCCAAAGTATCCAAGAGGCCAGATAGCCACGCTTGGGCCCGGGGGAGGTCCCTAGGGGGGTGACGATCCACAGCCCCGGAAACCACCGCATTGAAATCCCCCCCCACCACTAGAATCCCCCCCGGGAGGTCAAGGAGGAGGCGCCCCAGGTCCGCAAAGGTAGTCGACTGCAGCCCCGGTGGGACGTATACTGACACAAGGACAACCACTTTGCCCTCCATTCTTCCCACCAAGACCGTGTAACGTCCCCTGTCATCGTGAAGCACCTCATCAATCTCCAACGGGAGCGAGTTCTTCACCATGATGCCCACACCCCTTGAGCCAGACGTGAAGCCCGAGTGGGCCACTAGGCGGTAGCCACGCCGATTCATGGCGCAGTAGGAGTTGCCAATGAGGTGTGTCTCCTGCAGAAAAACTACATCGGGCGAGATTCGCTTCAAGAACTGCAGGACCACACCTCGTTTGATCCTGCCCCCCAGTCCATTCACATTCCAAGACAACAAAGTTAATTCCCTACCCCCCATCGTAAACAGAAGCTATCATTCGTCCCCCCGAGAGCACTTTAGAAATAACACAAAAATACTTTTGCCTTGTGGTGAAAACAAACAACACCCCATCCCTACCCACCCACCCCAACAAAACTCCCCCCTCCCTGCACCCCTGCATGAGCCCGAACAGCCCCCCCAACGTGCAGTGTGCCTGTCGCCCCATATACAGTAGAACTAGCTAAACCCCCTAGAGGAGGAAGGAGAACCCCCAGAAGACCCTACACAACCTCCATAGGAGGGGAACGTGTACAGACAGACGCCCAAGCGAAGGTGGCATCATTTTGTCCAGAGTGAGGCCCAAGATTAACCCCTCAGTCTCGATCCAGCGTGCCGTCTCCCCCCGCCGCCCCCCCCCCGCCCCCTCGATCACGATCCCCAGACAGAGTGTCCAGCCAGTCCCCGGCCGCTTCGGGACGATCAAAAAAGTGCGTGCGACCCTCTACCTCAACTCGCAGCTTGGCTGGGAAGAGCATAGCGTATTTAAGGTTGAGGTCTCGAAGACGGCGTTTGACGCCTAAGAAGCTCAGTCTCTGCTTCTGGACCGCTGAGGTGAAATCAGGATAAAAGTTAACCTCCATGTTGTCAAGTTTAACCGGCCCGTGCAGTCTGGAGGCTTGCAGGATAGCGTCCCTGTCCCGAAAATTAAAAATCCGGGCAATGAGAGGTCGCGGAGGGGCTCCGACCTTCGGCCTTCCCCCGGGAACCCTGTGGGCCCTTTCCACGGCGAAGAATCTACTCAGCCCCCGTGGCTGGAGATGGGTGGCGATCAAATCCTCCACAAATAGATCCGGTGCTGCTTCCTCCCGTCCCTCAGCACCCCGATGATGCGGATGTTATTCCTCCGGGCCCGACTCTCGGAGTCCTCCAGGCGCTGATCCATAAGCGCGCTCGCCTGATTAAGCCGGCGCACCTCTGTCTGTAGTGCCGCCACCTCAGTCGTGAGGCCCGATGCGTGTGGGCCAAAGAATCCACTCGGTCGTTGGTCTTAGAAAGATCGGCCCTCACCAGGCCAACATCCACGAGGACCGAGTCGATTTGCTGCGCCAGTGTGTCGAACCGCTGGCCCACCGAGGCCTTCATCTCGGCAATGGCGCCCATGACATCACGCAGAGTCAAATCCACGGGCAGGTCCGGGGCATCAGGAGGGCCCTCAGGGGACCTGTGCAGTCCGCCGGGAGATCCCTTCTGGAGGGTGTAGCGATCCATACTGTTGGCCTGATGGACGGTGCCACGCCGGGTCGACTTGGTCTTCGCCCGGTCGCCATCTTGTTTCGTGGCCATGGCCACCAGTCTCCCAGTCGCACCAGCCACGCCGTAAAGGGCTAATAATTAGGGCCACGAGCTCCGGGGGGGCCACCTCAGGCCGGCGGGGCGGGTCACAGCCGGCGGGCAGTCAGGGCCTCCAGCGAGGCCACACTGACACCAAGAGCCCCGCGACCCAACCCTGCAGAGACGGCAAGGAGGGTGCGAAAGCGAAAGTGAAAGTGCGGGGTACGCGACTCTCCAGGCCCGGCCCGCCGCTGTTGTTCACTTTGTCACTGGGTCACCCCTCAGCGCAAAACCGGGGTCTGACGAGGAGAAGGCCCCAAACTTCCTTCGGTGCTCACTCCGGTGTCCGAGGTCCGATCTGAAAACGGGAAACGGGTGCCACCTCAGCTCAGGCTCATCAACACCGTCCCCTCATCCGAGACAGGATAAATTCAGGATAGTCGTAGGAGGCTGCGGAGGTCCCCGGGAGCCTCGCACCTACGCGGCCATCTTGGTTGCGCGCTAGGCTCCTCCCGACGTGGGGTATATATAAACATACAATTTCTAAAGATCAACAAGCAAAAAGATCGCGGAATATTTGATCTTGTAGGACAATGTAAAAAGGCCTTGTTCTGAGTAATAGGAGTGCAGACAATGGTCAATCTCTGCCTAAATGTAAAGATCGAACACCAAGTCAATATTGTAGCAAATCTATTTCTACGTGGCTGTGTTGGGTCGTATATTTAATCTAGCGCTGACCTTTGACAACCGGATAGTTTATCAATGAGTCCGTGTACGTGACTCAATCTATATACAGACAAAGACCTAGGGAAGTGTATAGGTGCTGAATGTGCATTATCAGAAGTGACAAGTGCTGCTGAGAATGTGATGTATGTACAGCAAGGTTATTGTGCACAAAGTGACACGAGTGAAAAAAGGTAACGAAATACTACTGAAATATATACAGTGTGAGACATGCATGCCAAGCGGTGCTAATTACTATATGTACTAATGTACATGTCACCAGTAGAACAGATATGTCACTGTATGAATACAGGAAAACAGACTCAACAGTCACGGCCAATAGTGTAAGATATGTGGATTATGTAAGTACATAACAAAAACATATGAAGGTTCGGAATAGATATGCGTAATGCATAGAGTAGGCGCTATTAAATAGTGAGATCTTGAGGTGCCCACTGTGAAGTCTGAAGTACATATGTAAAACTATTTGGTGGCTTTATACCAACAAGAGAGATTGGAGAACTGGAAAAGATGGGTGGGTAGGGCAAATGGAGGAAAGGAAGGAAGGGAGGAATGCCAGGGAATAGCTTGTAGAACATAGGTGAGAGCTAATATCTGGTATGTTAGCAACTCAAACAGATGTTAGAAACAGTACATAGAGAGGTCATTATAGAAAATTATACAGATCTTCACTCATATTTAGGCCCCACAGTGTCTTAGTTTTGAGATCAAGTATATACCGTGACTCCAGTTGTCTAAGGAGTTTTTCATGGTTACATCCTTTTCTTGATGTGGGTACATTGTCAATGACAAAATATTTCAGGTGTTGTAATTTGTTATTGTGGACCTCTTTCAAATGCCTAGCCACTGGATATGTATGATCATTGTTGACTATGGCCCTGAGGTGTTGTAAGATCCTCATGTGGACTTGAAGTTTGGTGCTGCCCACATACCTCAAATCACATGTGCGTTGTAATAGGTAGACCGCATATTCTGTTCTGCAGGTGTATTTGCTTTTGATGGTAATGGGTTCTGATCGGAAGGCAGCATTGACCCGAGTGGTATTTATCTCAAAACCACAAGCTCTGCAAGCACTGCATTTAAAGAAGCCTTCCACATTAGTGAGCCAGTTAGATGTGGCATAATTTCAGGGCTGCTCTTAACTAACGCATCCTTCATTGAGTAGGCACGACGATAGGTAATATTCGGTCGTTTGGGAACTAACGGGCCTAGCATAGGATCCGTCTGAATGAACCGCCATTGTCTATTCACGATATATCTGATGGCTCTCTCCTCCCTTCTGTAGGTAATGATAAGGCGAGTTTCAACTGTCCCAATAATGTTAGTCTCTGGAGTAGCAGTCACGTCCCCCTGTGCCCGGTCACCATTAATGCGTCCCCAAAGAAGCTGTTCTCTTGGTATGGCATTAGCCCTCTCAATTGCTCTAGAGATGGTCAAATTGGAATAACCATGTGCCTTGAATCTCCTATAGGCATCTTGTTGACATATGGTCAAGTCATCATCATTGCTGCAAATTCTACAGAGACGAAGCATTTCACCATAAGGGATGCTGGCCACTAGGTGTTTCGGGTGAAAGCTAGATGTGTGCAATGTGGAATTGCCTATAGTGAGTTATCAGTACACACAGTGACATCAAGAAGTTCAACGGTTGTGTCACTGATGGTGGCATTGAATTCTAGGTTGAGATCGTTGATGTTGATCTCAGACACAAACTTAAAGGCACTTTCTGCTGTGCCCTTCCAGATCACAAACACATCGTCAATGTATCGAAGCCAAGAAATCACATTGGTGTTAAATGACTATCGGTGTGTCGTCGTGAGGACCCGCTCCTCCCACCAGCCTACATGCACACGTGCATAGCTGGGGGAGAAGCAGACCC
Organism: Triturus cristatus; assembly: GCF_964204655.1. NCBI lineage: Eukaryota > Metazoa > Chordata > Amphibia > Caudata > Salamandridae > Triturus > Triturus cristatus. Next base: position 60,717,277 of record NC_140584.1, read on the forward strand.
ACATCGCGACACCCCTTAGTTGCGGGTAAATATCATTGGCAAAAACAAGGAGAGAGCTAGGGAAGGGAAGAGGGTGTGTCCGTATCCCCTGTATTAGATGTATGTTTAATCAATGGTGGACGAACCCAAGTATGTGTGGTACGATCACTGCACGGCAGTGTTTGGGAACCCACTGGGTTAGTTAAAAGACCCCTCACACACCAACCTGGTTGGTGTAATGCTTCATCATTGGGGTCCCAACCGGGTGGCCGAATGCCCCCCGGTTGACGAGAATCTCAGCCCTAGTCTTATCAAATTTTTTGCGCAGGCTACGCTCTTCTCTCCTTAGTTCTCTTTTCTGGTTTAGACAGTCTATGTTGAACCAATTTCCTTGTCTAACCAATATATTTTGTTTACACTTAGTAGCCCTTGCGTCTGTTCTAAGTTCTACCTTGATACTTTGTACCACTTGATTTCTTTTTTCAATATACCAAGCCAGGTTTAATCCACTCACACATCCTAGATCAATGTTTTGTTGGAACCTGGTTAACCTTTCTATATATTCTTCTGTTAACCGTGTTGTTATGCACCTTGGGTAGTCCATCTGTTGTATAATTACTTTCTCACAGACAATCTGCTGGAAGTTTACCAGCTCTAATTCTAGAATATTGTGGTCACTGCCTTCTATATGGCAAATCCTGAATCCCTTTATTAAAGCAAAATTCCATGCTGGAATAAAAATATAATCTATGGGGCAATTTTGTGTACCTTGTTTAAAGGTTTTTTTTGCTAGGCAATCTTGGTATAGCCTACCGTTAAAAAAAAAAATACTTTTTGTCTCTAGGTAATTTCCCAACTTTGCATCTTGAATTGAACAAACGCTTTCAGGAAACTTTGCTTGATTTATATCATAGGACTCCAAGATTTCTAAATACAAAAGATCTAACTGCTTTGGGTTTAATTTAGGATTAAAATCTCCCACCAACATGATCATATCTGAATCATATTTTTCGCACCATAGATCTATATCATTCTTAAAATGTCCCATTTCAACACCATATTCCTCCTGAGAACCCTATTGCATATATACATTTAAAAGCAACACATTTTCCTTCTTTTTATCAGCAGCAATTATGGTTATTCTACAGCCAAGCAGCCATTTGCATGTTACAGTAAGCTGAAATACATTTTTCACTAGTTTTGTGGATAATAATGTCAATAAGCCACCAGCAGGGCGGCCGGACCTAGATTTTATTGCCGGACGGTAGAATTGGCGAAACCCATCGACTACAGGGGTCTCGCCACATAGCCAGGTCTCTTGGATACAAATGATCTCATTATTTTTTGCCAATTCTTTTAACCGTTCATGCATTATTTGATTTCCTAATCCATTTATATTCCAAGAGACCAATTTTAAGCCATGTGGCAACCCCATTGCCTATTCTATGTCACTAAGGAGCCCATACCCATTGGTTTCCTCTAAGTGACGCTGCGAAGGCCCTGGGGGACTTGTACTACAACTCCAGTTCTTCCAGGAATCCTCCAGAGCAGAGTTATTTATCACTATATTTAGATTTCCCAAGCCTAAACCTACCTCTCTTTCCAGCAATCTCACTTGCCTCTTTCCTAACCCTGTGTGTTATTTTAAGAAGGCTTTCTCTTGCTGGACATTGTATTCTGCCCGTACTTCTTCATTAGGTACTAGCCGAACCCCTGCTTTTAGTATCTCACCCTCTGCCTTCACTATGGCAATTTTTACCAGTTCGGAATACACTTGTACCCTTGTGTACTCTTTTCCATCAATGGTTGATTGAAAGCCCACCTTACGGAGGTCTTTTGAACCTATTACTTTCAAGTTGGGGCAATGAGCAAATGAGTTAAGGAGAAGGGACCTATTCAGATACGACCTCTTCTTCGTTTTTTTCCCGCACCTTCCCATTTTCACTTGTTCAAAATACAGCCACCTGTTCCCTTTATCCTCCATTCCTACCAATATTGGCTCCCTGTGTGGCTGTTGTATATTCATTCTAGAGTTAAACACACAGGGGTAACCCTATAACCCAAGGAACCTGGGCTTCATCAATATATAAGAACAATGGTTCCGTAGGGAAGGCAAATTATTTACAATTGGAATAAATCAATTAAAGAAAATTAAACAAAACAACACAGCAAACGATGATCTAGCAAGTAATTAATAATTAAACAATAAATAATAATTCAAAAAACGAAATAATTTATTTTTTGTTTTTCAAGTGAATTTCCAATCATTCATCAACTCCTTTGAATATGTACAAAAAATCAAAAAGGCTGTATATACACTGATATTTACAAGAAAGCGACGCAGTGACAAAGTGAATAAGGTGACTTGATGTGATAGTGAAACAGTGAATATTTACAATATATGTATGTGATTATCAATAAAATACATAGAAAGTTTTGCAAAGATTTTTTGCAAAAAAAGTCCTCAGCTGAATTCTGGATAGATAGTAATCCTTGTAAGGCACTGGTCCTAATTTTTCGTGTATACAAGGAGTTCCAATTAGTACTGGACTGTGGAACCGTCAAACTATCTGATTCAGCTGAGGACTTTTTTTGCAAAAAATCTTTGCAAAACTTTCTATGTATTTTATTGATAATCACATACATATATTGTAAATATTCACTGTTTCACTATCACATCAAGTCACCTTATTCACTTTGTCACTGCGTCGCTTTCTTGTAAATATCAGTGTATATACAGCCTTTTTGATTTTTTGTACATATTCAAAGGAGTTGATGAATGATTGGAAATTCACTTGAAAAACAAAAAATAAATTATTTCGTTTTTTGAATTATTATTTATTGTTTAATTATTAATTACTTGCTAGATCATCGTTTGCTGTGTTGTTTTGTTTAATTTTCTTTAATTGATTTATTCCAATTGTAAATAATTTGCCTTCCCTACGGAACCATTGTTCTTATATATGTATATTCATTCTAGCCACATCATCTAATGTATTACCCAAATAAGACCTTTCTTTAGGGGAGGTAGTAATACCAGGTATTCTAGGTACATTTTTTATATATCTTGTCAACTTCTCCTGGTAATTTTGTTTGCTGCTGCAGATACCCTTTTTCGCTAGTATCTTTACTGGTTTCTTAAAACTTTCTGTTCGAATTCTACTCACTCTTTCTGTCATGTTTTTAAAAGATAATTTTGTCTCTTGTTCAGCTAATCCTGACAATTCCTCCATCTCTCTCCCTTTTCCCACTGCTCTGGCTATACCCTTTCTTTGAACGCCTCTTCTTACGGGTCTCCCCATTTTAGTAAGCCATGTCTGGGATAACAGCCCCTTCATTTTACCAGCATCGGCCATCTTGAAATATAAACTTCGTAATTGGCAATTGGGGGTTCTGTAATCTCGGCCTCCTCCCCCCCCCACAACCTGGGCAAGAGGCTCAGGGTCAGGGACAGATCTTAACATTGATGGCATTTGGCCCCTGATTCCTTGTAGCTCCCCATGAATCTTAGAAAGGTGTAAATTCTGTGTTTTTAAAATGTCATGATTTAACCCCTTCGATGCTCATGACGGAACGGTTCCGTCATGAGCATCGGTTGAGCTGTGCTCATGACGGAACCGCTCCGTCATGAGCACAGCCCCTGGGGGAAGCGCTGGCGCTCCCCCCCTGGGGCATCGATCGTGCCCCCACAGAGGGGGATGGCAGCGGAAGAGTTTCCGCTGCCACCCCCGAGCCCCCCCCACGCTTCCTGATGACGTCAGCGCGCACAGCGCGCGCCGGCGTCATCAGGAAGCCTTGGACGCGCTGGAATTCATTTCTTCCAGCGCGTCCAACGGGAAGGGTAAGTGTTTTGGTGCTGTGTTGCAGGGGGGGGGGGCGGAATTCCAGGGCCTTGAGGCATCGGGAGAGAGGAAAGAGTATTTCCTCTCCCCTGATGTCTCAATGCTGGGCATTCCTGTCCCACGATCGCGCACAGCGTCGCGATCGTGGGACAGGAATGCCCCCACTAGACCCCAGGGATGTTGTTTTTGGCCATTTTGGAAGCGACCCCTTGGGCAAGGGTCGCTTCCCTGGGGGAGAATTTGAGCACAGACTTTTCTGCCCCCCCTGGGGGCAGATCGGTCCACTTTCGGTCTGTTTCTGCCCCCGGGGGGGCAGAAAAGCCCACTAGACACCAGGGAATTTTGTAATATCGTTATGGGAAGCGACCCCTTGGGCAAGGGTCGCTTCCCTGGGGGAGAATTTGAGCACAGACTTTTCTGCCCCCCCCTGGGGGCAGATCAGTCCACTTTCGGTCCGTTTCTGCCCCCTGGGGGGGGGCAGAAAAGCCCACTAGACACCAGGGAATTTCGTCATTTTGTTATGGGAAGCGACCCCTTGGGCAAGGGTCGCTTCCCTGGGGGAGAATTTGTGCACAGACTTTTCTGCCCCCCCTGGGGGCAGATCGGTCCACTTTCGGTCCGTTTCTGTCCCTAGGGGGGGCAGAAAAGCCCACTAGACACCAGGGAATTTAGTAATATTGTTATGGGAAGCGACCCCTTGGGCAAGGGTCGCTTCCCTGGGGGATAATTACTCCACAGACTTTTCTGGCCCCAGGGGGGGGGGGGCAGAAAACCCCTTTGTGTCGCTTCCAGGGGGCAATTTTTATAATATGCATTTGGCCCACCCGCCCCGGGACAGAGTAGCCTTTTTTTCCCTTCTGTTTTTTCCCTGCTGTTTTCTGCCCCACCTGGAACATAACCCGATTGACCATTTGGGTAGTAATATAGCATGTTGTAATGTTTATTGTTTTATTTTTTGTGAATCGCAATAGTAATGTTTTTTTTTTTTACTTTTTTGTTCTAGGTGAAGGCTTTTGCTCTTTTCAGTTTGCCGTGTTGTTTCTGGCGGTTCTGCTGTTTGTGTAGTTTGGTAAGAGACTCTTTTTTGTACAATGTAAATGTGTTTGATTTCTCTGCATGAATTTTTTTTGCAAATGGTGTAATAATAGCAGTATGTTTGTTTTTTGAGTGTCAAAAACTTTTTGCATTGGTGCTCGATGTGTATTTTGTTGTCTTGTGAGTAATTTGTTTTTTTTTCTTCTTTCTAGTTTGATATCGTTGGTTTTTGCTGTGTCACTGCAGAGTTGGTTTCTGGTGAGTGCAGCTGTCTCTTGTAATTGGATTGTATAGTTTTTGAGTACATTGATCTTTGTGATAAAGGTACACATTTCTTTACTTACTTGGTTTGCACATTGTTGGTTGTTGTTGACTTGTTTGTGCAGTCTTCTATCTTAGTAAGTATAATGGCTAGCCGCAGGATGACTGCTCAGCAGGTTGTTGATTTACTGTTTGAGTCTTCCTCTGATATTGGTTCAGAGACTGACTCTGCATCTGAGGGAGAGGAGGCAGGGGACGATTCTGGCAGTGAGTTGTCTCTCCGTATGGAGTCATCGGATGATGAAGATACTCTTAGTGCGGATGAAGTGCCTGTGTTAGAGGAGGAGACTGATGTGCCGATAGTGCGGCAAGAGGCATCTGGGCTGCAGCCTGGGGCTGCAAGGCTTCCCATTGGTGTAGTGCGGCAAGAGGCATCTGGGTTGCAGGCTGGGGCTGCAAGGCTTCCCGTTGGTGTAGTGCGGCAAGAGGCTTCTGGGCTGCAGGCTGGGGCTGCAAGGCTTCCCTTTGAAAGTGATGACCTCTGGGTTGCCCCTGGCATGGTGCAGCCGGCATTGCCAGAGTTTACTGGTGTTCCAGGGTCTAGAGTGAATACTGAAAACTTTTTGCCGGTCAATTTTTTTCAGTTGTTTATGGACGATGTGTTTTTTGCAGAGATTGTTGAGCAGACTAATTTGTATGCCGAACAGTTTTTGAGGGACAACTGTGCCAGTCTTAAGCCACACTCTAGAGCTACCCGGTGGACTCCCACAAATGTTGAAGAGATGAAGAAGTTCTTGGGTTTAACTTTTTTGACGGGCTTGCTAAGGAAGCCATCAATGTCTTCATATTGGTCTAGCAGTCCCTTGATGGCAACGTCTATTTTTCCGGCAGTCATGAGTCGTGACAGGTATTTGCTACTGCTTCGGATGATGCATTTTGTTGATAATGGTTTAGCGTTGCCACGAGATCACCCTGACTGTGACCGTCTTTTTAAGATTAGGCCTGTCCTTGATCACTTTTTTTTTTTTTTTTTTTTTTTTAAACCGTTTATTACAGAATCCAAAAGATGTACAAAGATGGGCCTACAACCTTCAGGCCGGCCGCTAGCAAACAGTAAGAGCATATAATACAAGCAGTAAACACACGCTGCGGCAGAAGAGATGTCACAGGAGTTGAAAGAAGCGTCGGCAGCCACACCGTCCGGACCCCACACCACGGTTTCATTTTTATATAAGAAACGAAAAACAAATCCACAAGGCAACCAATAGTCAGAGCAGCAGCATGAGCTCCCCTGGGGAGGACACTACCGATCCACAGGAATAGCGGGGGGAGGATAGGTCGGGACGGAGACAAAGTGAACTCAATGCCCAGAACCAGGGAGACAAGCAGACTAAGGAGACGGGGCCAGTGACAGATCAGGCGTCAGCGGCGGGGTACAGATTCCGCCACGGTAGGTGTTCCAGGGGCCCCACACTTTCACCCATTTCCCAGGCTTACCTCTCGCAACATACACTACCTTTTCCCGAAACATACACCAATCCATGTTGTCCTTCCACGCCGAGACCGTTGGCAACCTCTGGGAACCCCACAATTGCGCAATATCACGCTTGGCCACCATATATCCCAGAGTCACCCACCACGTCTGCGGCACTGAGTAGTCGGTCGGCTCCCACACATTTAGCAGACATCTCCTCGCCTCGGGCAGCAGCGTCACATGCGTGACCGCCTGCAACACCGCATGCACACCACGCCAGAATCGCGCCACCTCCGGGCATTCCCACAAAATATGGAGAAAGGTCCCCGGAGAACCACACCCACGCTTACACAACCCGTCCACGGCATAGCCCATACGCATCAGACCCGGCTCCATAACATAGACCCTATGGAGTATCTTGAGATGGACGAAGCGAAGGCGAGCCGGTATGGCCACCTCTTTCGGGGAGGCCACCGCAGACACCCAGTCCTCGTCATCCAGCTCCAAGCCATCAGCCCCCCACGCCTCACGAAGGCTAGTCAGCAGTCCCGAGCGATCATTGATGAGCTTTTTGTAAATTAATGAAATCTTGCCGTCCGGTACATGCCCATCTAGCACTCTATCTTCCAGAGGGGAGTACTCCGGGATGGAGGCAACATCCGGGAATACGGAGCACAGCGCGTGACGGACCTGCATATATCGAAAGTACTCCCTGTCCTGCAACTGGAATTCCGTCTGCAGCACCTCGAACGTCTTGAATCCCCCCCTCGTCCAGAGATCGCCCACCTTGCTGATGCCTATCATGTCCCACTTCTCAAAGCCCTTCGAGGTCCACAGGGAGCCCAGCCGCTCAGATGCATACAGTGGCGTCGCCCGGGTCAACTGGTCCTTCCACCCCATCGCCAAGTTTGCCGCGTGCCACACCCGTACCGCGACCCGCTTAGGGCCCGTCAGACGCGCGTCAAGCGATCTAGAATAAAGCGCCCGATTATAGTCGCCACCCGGCAGTAACAGTTTATCCATTTCAAAGGCCGGGTTAAGAGCGGGCCCATAAAGGCCGTGGTTTATCGCAGCCAGCTGGGAGGCCCAGTAATACCGTTTAATGTCTGGGAGGGCGACCCCCCCGTCGTACCACGGGAGCGTCAGCTTCGCAAGGGCGATACGCGGCCTACCCTTCCAGAACAGGCGTCGCTGCAGACACTCCACCTCGCGAAAGTAGCGCGCCGGGACAACGTCCATCGTATTCTGTAAAGCGTACAGGAAACGTGGCAGCGACATCATCTTAAACAATGCCGCACGGCCGAGCGGTGAGAGCGGCAAGCGCCTCCAACGCGCCACGTCATCCTTCAGGCGCTGGAGGGGGGGGAGCAAGTTCTGTTTATATCAGGCCTCCGCGTCCAGGGTAATGAAGATACCCAGGTACTTAAATCCCTGCGGAGCGATCTGGATAGGACAACCCCGCGGAAGGATAGGAGCCTCCCCGGAAAGGACATACACACAAGATTTAGCCCAATTGATGACTAAGCCGGAGTTGCGGCCAAATGAGTGCAAAACATCAACTAGTACAATCAGTGATTTACGCGGGGAAGCAAGGTATAAAAGAATATCATCAGCGTAAAGGGATACGCGATCCTCATACTCGGGGGTCCATCGGAGACCACGGATAGAAGGGTGCCACCGCAGCCACTCCGCCAGGGGCTCCAAGGCAAGCGCGAAGAGGAGCGGTGATAATGGGCAGCCCTGCCGCGTGCCCCTGCCCAGCTCAAACGGAGCCGACACTCTACCGTTCACCACCACCTGCGCCAGCGGTCCGGAGTACAACAATTTCACCCAACCAATGAATCCCGGGCCAAAACCAAACTTCGCCAGTGTCGCCCAAATATATGGCCACTCAAGCGTGTCGAACGCCATAGTGGCGTCCAGGGACGCCAAAATGGCCGGCTCTCGTATGAACGGGACCCGCGTGAGCACCCCATGCAAACGCCGCAGGTTGAGCGCAGTGTTGCGATGAGGGATAAAGCCGGACTGATCCTGGTGAATCAGATCGCACACCACGCCAACCAGCCGATTAGCCAGCACCTTGGCGAGAATTTTGGGTTCCGCATTCAGCAGCGAAATGGGCCTGTAGGACGTGACCCGATCCCGCGGCCTCCCCTCCTTATGAATAACCACGATAGTGGCCAGACGCTGGTCCAGCGGGAGGGAACCCGCCGAGCGGGCCGCGAGGGACATAGCACGGAGATGTGGCGCCAGCGTATCCGGTCGTAGTTTATACAATTCGACGGGAAGGCCATTAGGACCCATGGCCTTGCCGGAGGCGACCGAGCGTATGGCGAGGGCAATCTCCTCAGATGTTGGGGTCGCGTCCAACAACACTTTATCCTCCTCCGAAAGGGAAGGCAACGCAATGTCTTTAAGTAAGGCATGGGAGTCTTCTTCCGAGCGGGAAGATACCGGGGAGTACACCCCACGGAAATATTCTGCAAAGCAATCAACAATTTCTCCTGGGTCAGTGACACACACACCATCCAATCGCTCAATCGACGGGACAACTCGACTCGCTCTCTCCTTTTTATCCAGCCACGCAATCAGTTTACCAGCCTTATCACCCACATCATACAGTCTCCCCTGTTGCTCCCTACTGAGGCCCCTGGCTGCCTCCGTGACGAGGGCCTTGTAGTCCGCCTGCTTGAGTCGGAGAGCATGCAATTTGTCCTCCGTCACCCCACACTCCAAATCACCCTCCAACTCAGTTATCTCAGTTTCAATACGGGTCACCTCCTCCCGCTCGCGCCTCCGGGAATGGGAAATAAGGGACAGGGCCTCCCCCCGGAGTACCGTCTTAAACGCCTCCCAAAGAGAGACCGCCGAAGACACAGACCCCACATTGTCTTCAAAATATCGCTTAAGGGATTTAACCAACTCTGTGCGAATTGTGGTGTCACGCAGGTACCAGGGATTAATCGGGACCATCCTCCCCTCCCCCCTCGGGACAATGTCGAAGTGCAACAGGAGCGGGGAGTGGTCTGAAATACCCCGCGCCAAATGTCGCACCTCCCCGACCCTCCCCGCATGTGCCGCCGGCATTAGGACATAATCAAGCCTCGAAAGACTGCCATGGGCCCCGAAATGAAAGGTGTACTGTATCTGCGTAGGGTGTTTCAAACGCCAACAATCCACCAGCCCCAAGGTGTCCAAGAGGCCGGACAACCACGCTTGGGCACGGGGGAGATCCCTAGGGGGGTGACGATCCTCAGTCCCGGAAACCACAGCGTTAAAATCCCCCCCAACCACTAGAATCCCCTCCGGAAGGCCAAGGAGGAGGCGCCCCAGATCCGCAAAAGTAGTCGTTTGCAACCCTGGCGGGACATAAACAGAAACGAAAACAATCACTCTACCCTCCAATCTACCCACCAGAACCGTGTACCGTCCCCTGTCATCATGGAGCACCTCATCAACTTCCAACGGGAGCGAGGTCTTAGCCATAATGCCCACACCCCTCGAACCAGACGTGAAGCCCGAGTGGGCAATAAGGCGGTAGCCCCGTCTATTCATGGCACGAAAGGAGTTTCCAATGAGGTGTGTTTCCTGCAGAAAGACTATATCAGGTGAAATTCGTTTTAGGAACTGCAGGACCACCCCCCGTTTTATCCTGTCCCCCAGTCCATTAACATTCCAGGACAAAAGACTCAGTCCCCTACCCCCCATCATAGCAGAAATCGATCAATCGCCCCCCAGAGAGCACTTTAGGAATAGCACAACAATACTTTTGCCTTATGGTACAAATGAACAATACCCAACCCCAACCCAACCGCCCCAACAAAACTCCCCCCTCCCTGCACCCCTGCATGAGCCCAGACAGCCCCCCCAACTTGCAGTGTGCCTGTCGCCCCTATGTAATTTAAACTACTAAGACCCCCTAGAGGAGGAAGGAGAACCCCCTCGAGACCCCGCACCACCTCCAATGGAGGGGAGACAAGACACAACAGACAAAAGACCCTAAGCTTGGCCGAAAGTGGCATCATCCGGAGTGAGCCCCCGCATCAGTACCTCAGACCCGGTCCAGTGGGCGCTCTCCTCCCGCTGCCCCCCCCCCGCCATCCCGACCATGACCCCCAGACAAAGTGTCCAGCCAGTCCCCGGCCGTTTCAGGACGGTCAAAAAAGTGAGTGCGACCATCCACCTCCACCCGCAGCCTGGCCGGGAAGAGCATGGCGTATTTTAAGTTCATGCCTCGAAGCCGCCGCTTGACGCCCAGGAAACTCAGTCTCTGCTTCTGGACCGCCTGGGTGAAATCGGGATAAAAGTTCACCTCCATGTTCTCCAGCTTAATCGGCCCTTGCAGTCTGGAAGCTTGCAAAATCGCATCCCTGTCGCGAAAGTTAAAAATACGGGCAATAAGAGGCCGCGGAGGGGCTCCGACCTTCGGTCTGCCCCCGGGAACTCTATGGGCCCTCTCCACAGCAAAGAATTTACTCAGTCCTCGAGGCTGGAGATGGGTAGTGATCAGGTCCTCCACAAAGAGATCCGCCGCCGACTCCTCCCGTCCCTCGGGTACTCCGATGATACGGATATTATTCCTCCGGGCCCGGCTCTCGGAGTCCTCCAGGCGCCGATCCATGAGCGCACTTGCCTGACGGAGCCGGTGCACCTCCGTTTGAAGGGCCGCCACCTCAGTCGTGAGGCCCGACGCGGTGTGGGCCAAAGAGTTGACCCGGTCATTAGTCTTAGAGAGATCAGCTCTCACAAGGTTGACATCAATGAGGACCGCGTCGAGTTTGTGTGCCGAAGTGTCGAACTGCTGGCCCACTGAGGCCTTCATCTCAGCAATGGCGCCCATGACGTCTTGCAAAGACAGATCCGTAGGCAAATCCGGGGCATCCGGGGGGCACTCAGAGGACTTGTGCGATCCGCCGGGAGACCCCTTCGGGAGGGTGTAGCGGTCCATGATGTTGGCCTGATGTGCGGTGCCACGCCGGGTCGACTTGGTCTTCAACCGATCCCCATCCTGCTTCGTGGCCATCGTCGCGTGTCTCGCACCCGCACCAGCCACGCAGTGGAGAGCAAGCAATCAAGGCCGAGAGCCCCGGGGGCCACCCCAGGACGGCAGAGCGGGCCACCGCAGGCAGGCAGGCAGGGTCTCCCAGCGAGGCCACCCCAACACAAAGAAGCGCCGTGATACCACTTGCGATAACGGCAAGGGGGACTCAAAAGCGAAAGTGAAAGTGTGGGGTACGCGACTCGCCAGGCCCAGCCCGCCGTTGTTGTTCACTTTGCCACTGGGTCGCCCCCAAACGCGAATCCGGGGTCAGGAGAGAAGTAGGCCGCAAACTTCAGTCGGTGCTCACTCCGGCACCCGAGGTCCGATTCGAAAACAGAAAACGGGTACCACCTCGGCTCAGGCTCACCGACACAGTCCCCTCAACCGATGCAGGATGAAGACAGGATAAACGTAGGAGGTTGCGGAGGTCCTCGGGAGCCTCGCACCTACGCGGCCATCTTGGTTGCGCGCTAGGCTCCTCCCTCCTTGATCACTTTGTTGATCGATTTCCTGAGATCTATGCTCCTGGGAAACAAATTGCAGTGGATGAGTCTTTGGTGTTGTTCAAGAGCCGCTTGGTTTTTAGGCAATACATTCCTAGTAAGAGGGCACGCTATGGAATAAAGCTGTATATGCTGTGTGACAGTAGGACTGGATATGTCTCTAATTTCAGGGTGTACACCGGTAAGGAATCTAGATTTAACCTCCCTGGTTGTCCGTCCACTTTTGGAGTGACTGAGAAAATTGTTTGGGAACTTGGAAGAGGATTTTTTAACAAAGGCCACCATTTATATGTAGATAACTTCTACACTGGTGTGCGGTTGTTCAGGGAATTGGCCAAAGTGGACACTCTTGCTTGTGGCACAATCCGCTCTAACCGTAAAGGTTTCCCGAAAGAACTTGTTTGTCAAAAGCTTGTGCGGGGACAGTGCAGTGCGTTGCGTTGCCAGGAGCTTCTTGCTGTGAAGTTTACAGACAGGAGAGATGTCTACATGCTGACTACCATCCATGATGAAAGCACTGCACCTGTGACTGTTTGGGGTCAGGTCGCTGAAGCGCGCAAACCTGTGTGCATTTTAGACTATAATAGGCACATGGGTGGTGTTGACAGAGTAGATCAGAGGTTGGAACCTTACACTGCTCTTCGTAAGGCTTACATTTGGTACAAGAAGTTGGCTATCCATCTTTTCCACATGGCAATGTTTAATGCTTTTGTTGTGTTCCAGGATTCTTGCCCTGAGTCAAAGATGACTTTTGCTAAGTTTCAGGAGTCTGTAATAGGCAGCCTTGTTGTAGTGGAACAGGCAAGTGTTCCTAGAGTTGGACTGGTGGAGGATGTTGCTAGATTGAAAGAACGCCACTTTCCAGATCACATTCCTCCCACACCCGCAAAAGATTTTCCCAGTAGGAGATGTAGAGTCTGTTGGCGAAAAGGTTTGCGGAAGGAGAGTCGTATGTACTGCCCCGACTGTCCTTCTCATCCTGCACTGTGTCTCTCTGCTTGTTTTAGAGCGTACCACACACGAAATAATTTTTGGGAGGATTCTTGAGTGGTAAAGTGAACTGCCTGGTCTGTATTCTTTGGATAATTTGATTCTGTTTCAAGGTTGGTGTTAGTGCAATGTATTTAGTTGCTGATTTTCTGTTAGAAGATTTGTATCTATTTGCAATTTGTTTGTGTTTTTATTTTTTTCTAAAAAAAATCCTAAATGTGATGGCAGTGTGTGTAGGCTTGCACTTGGCTGTTGGTGTGTGTGGACTGGCACTTGGTTGGTGGTGTGCGTGGAATGGTGCTTGGCTGGCGGTGTGCATGGACTGGCGGTGTGCGTGGACTGGTGCGTGGCTGGTGGTGTGCGTGGACTGGAGCTTGGCTGGCAGTGTGCGTGGAATGGTGCTTGGCAGGCGGTGTGCGTGGACTGGTACTTGGCTGGCGGTGTGCGTGGACTGGTGGTGTGTGCGGACTGGTGCTTGGCTGGTGGTGTCCGTGGACTGGCGCTTGGCTAGCGGTGTGCGTGGACTGGTGTTTGGCTAGCGGTGTGTGTGGACTGGTGCTCTGCTGGCTGTGTGTGAGTAGTGACTTTCTGCTGGTCACTACACACACTGCTAGCTGAGTGCCACTCCACGCAATCCATCAGCCTGTGTAGTTGCTGTGTCTGCATTGTGGGCGTGTGAAAGTGATGGGCCCTTGAATGGCGCTGTGTGCTGGTGTGAGTTTTGTTATGTGATGGGCCCGCGGCTGGCGGTGTGAATGGTTTTCTATGTCTCACACGTATGAAAGGTGTATGAATGGCCTGTAAAGAGGTTGGTGCCTTGTCGTGGCTTTACAGCTCACGAGCTGTGAGTCAATGGTTCAGTTTCTCGCCCTTTCAATTATTACCAGTGCATTTCATTTCTGTGAAATCACTTGCTAATACAATTGTATCTACTGAACCATCACTCACCCTCGTGCCAAATCCAACCAGTATGTGTGTGTGCTTGCGGATTAGATGGCTGTGCAGTAATATTTGTCTTTCTGAAGCAGGGTGTACCTTGTCCCTTTTTGGTGAATTTTGTAATGTGTTTCTTTTGTGCCTGGTGGTGCGAATGGTCTTGTTTGTATCACGTATGAAAGGTGTGTGAATGGCCTGTAAAGTGGTTGGTGCCTTGACGTGGCTTTACAGCTCACGAGCTGCGAGTCATTGGTTTGGTTTTTTGTGAATTTAATTATTGACAGTGCATTTCATTTTTGTGAAATCTCTTGTTAATAAAATTTAATACACTGAACCATGACTCGCCCTCGTGCCAAATCCAACCAGTATGTGTGTGTGTTTGAGGAATAGATGGTTGTGCAGGAATCTTTGTCTTTAGTTTCTCTGCCAAGTTACACTTTCCATGCAAGAATAACCCACCAACTGTAGATATTGTCGGAAACCCATGGGAGTTCATGGTGATGTCTCTATTGTGAATTACAAAAATGTTTTTATCCCCAATGTCCTGCAAACCTCAAAATGTCTGCCACATTTTCTTTGCAATATTATTCCAAAATTCTCACGCTGTAGGAACAATAGATAATCTGGTTTTGCAAGGGGGGTCACTTTGGTTTTTGGCCCGGTGCTCGGCGGCCATCTAGGGAAACCTACCAAACCCACACATTTCTGAAAACTAGACACCTGGCGGCTTCCAAGGAAGTATGGCTTGCGTGGATCCCCCAACGTTTCCTTACCCAGAATCCCCTGCAAACCTCAATTTTTGCTGAAAAAATCACTTTTTTCACACATTTTGGGGTGGGAAAGTAGTGGCATCACCGGGCTCACACAAATTTACCACCACCCAGCGTTCCCCCAGGTCTCCCGGTAAAAATGGTGCCTCACTTGTGTGGGAGGCCCAAGTACCCGCGGCAGGCAAGGGCCCAAAACGTAGTGAGGCGACATCAAAATGGCCTATGGCAAAACCACCTGGTTTTGCAAGGGGGGTCACTTTGGTTTTTGGCCCGGTGCTCGGCGGCCATCTAGGAAAGCCTACCAAACCCACGCATTTCTGAAAACTAGACACCCGGCGGCTTCCAGGGAGGTATGGCTTGCGTGGATCCCCCAACGTTTCCTTACCCAGAATCCCCTGCAAACCTCAATTTTTGCTCAAAAAATCACTTTTTTCACACATTTTGGGGTGGGAAAGTAGTGGCATCACCGGGCTCACACAAATTTACCACCACCCAGCGTTCCCCCAGGTCTCCCGGTAAAAATGGTGCCTCACTTGTGTGGGAGGCCCAAGTACCCGCGGCAGGCAAGGGCCCAAAACGTAGTGAGGCGACATCAAAATGGCCTATCGCAAAACCACCTGGTTTTGCAAGGGGGGTCACTTTGGTTTTTGGCCCGGTGCTCGGCGGCCATCTAGGGAAACCTACCAAACCCATGCATTTCTGAAAACTAGACACCCGGCGGCTTCCAGGGAGGTATGGCTTGCGTGGATCCCCCAATGTTTCCTTACCCAGAATCCCCTGCAAACCTCAATTTTTGCTAAAAAAATCACTTTTTTCACACATTTTGGGGTTGGAAAGTAGTGGCATCACCGGGCTCACACAAATTTACCATCACCCAGCTTTCCCCCAGGTCTCCCGGTAAAAATGGTGCCTCACTTGTGTGGGAGGCCCAAGTACCCGCGGCAGGCAAGGGCTCAAAACGTAGTGAGGCAACATCAAAATGGCCTATGGCAAAACCACCTGGTTTTGCAAGGGGGGTCACTTTGGTTTTTGGCCCGGTGCTCGGCGGCCATCTAGGGAAACCTACCAAACCCACGCATTTCTGAAAACTAGACACCCGGCGGCTTCCAAGGAGGTATGGCTTGCGTGGATCCCCCAACGTTTCCTTACCCAGAATCCCCTGCAAACCTCAATTTTTGCTGAAAAAATCACTTTTTTCACACATTTTGGGGTGGGAAAGTAGTGGCATCACCGGGCTCACACAAATTTACCACCACCCAGCGTTCCCCCAGGTCTCCCGGTAAAAATGGTGCCTCACTTGTGTGGGAGGCCCAATTACCCGCGGCAGGCAAGGGCCCAAAACGTAGTGAGGCGACATCAAAATGGCCTATGGCAAAACCACCTGGTTTTGCAAGGGGGGTCACTTTGGTTTTTGGCCCGGTGCTCGGCGGCCATCTAGGGAAACCTACCAAACCCACGCATTTCTGAAAACTAGTCACCCGGCAGCTTCCAGGGAGGTATGGCTTGCGTGGATCCCCCAACGTTTCCTTACCCAGAATCACCTGCAAACCTCAATTTTTGCTGAAAAAATCACTTTTTCACACATTTTGGGGTGGGAAAGTGGTGGCATCACCGGGCTCACACAAATTTACCACCACCCAGCGTTCCCCCAGGTCTCCCGGTAAAAATGGTGCCTCACTTGTGTGGGAGGCCGAAGTACCCGCGGCAGGCAAGGGCCCAAAACGTAGTGAGGCGACATCAAAATGGCCTATGGCAAAACCACCTGGTTTTGCTAGGGGGGTCACTTTGGTTTTTGGCCCGGTGCTCGGCGGCCATCTAGGGAAACCTACCAAACCCACGCATTTCTGAAAACTAGACACCCGGCGGCTTCCAGGGAGGTATGGCTTGCGTGGATCCCCCAACGTTTCCTTACCCAGAATCCCCTGCAAACCTCAATTTTTGCTGAAAAAATCACTTTTTTCACACATTTTGGGGTGGGAAAGTAGTGGCATCACCGGGCTCACACAAATTTACCACCACCCAGCGTTACCCCAGGTCCCCCGGTAAAAATGGTGCCTCACTTTTGTGGGAGGCCCAAGTACCCGCGGCAGGCAAGGGCCCAAAACGTAGTGATGGGACATTTGGGATAGGCAATGTTGATGTCGCCTCACTACGTTTTGGGCCCTTGCCTGCCGCGGGTTCTTGGGCCTCCCACACAAGTGAGGCACCATTTTTACCGGGAGACCTGGGGGAAAGCTGGGTGATGGTAAATTTGTGTGAGCCCGGTGATGCCACTACTTTCCAACCCCAAAATGTGTGAAAAAAGTGATTTTTTGAGCAAAAATTGAGGTTTGCAGGGGATTCTGGGTAAGGAAACGTTGGGGGATCCACGCAAGCCATACCTCCCTGGAAGCCGCCGGGTGTCTAATTTTCAGAAATGCATGGGTTTGGTAGGTTTCCCTAGATGGCCGCCGAGCACCGGGCCAAAAACCAAAGTGACCCCCCTTGCAAAACCAGGTGGTTTTGCGATAGGCCATTTTGATGTCGCCTCACTACGTTTTGGGCCCTTGCCAGCCGCGGGTACTTGGGCCTCCCACACAAGTGAGGCACCATTTTTACCGGGAGACCTGGGGGAATGCTGGGTGGTGGTAAATTTGTGTGAGCCCGGTGATGCCACTACTTTCCCACCCAAAAATGTGTGAAAAAAGTGATTTTTTCAGCAAAAATTGAGGTTTGCAGGGGATTCTGGGTAAGGAAACGTTGGGGGATCCACGCAAGCTATACCTCCCTGGAAGCTGCCGGGTGTCTAGTTTTCAGAAATGCGTGGGTTTGGTAGGTTTCCCTAGATGGCCGCCGAGCACCGGGCCAAAAACCAAAGTGACCCCCCTTGCAAAACCAGGTGGTTTTGCGATAGGCCATTTTGATGTCGCCTCACTACGTTTTGGGCCCTTGCCTGCCGCGGGTACTTGGGCCTCCCACACAAGTGAGGCACCATTTTTACCGGGAGACCTGGGGGAACGCTGGGTGATGGTAAATTTGTGTGAGCCCGGTGATGCCACTACTTTCCCACCCCAAAATGTGTGAAAATAGTGATTGTTTCAGCTAAAATTGAGGTTTGCAGGGGATTCTGGGTAAGGAAACGTTGGGGGATCCACGCAAGCCATACCTCCCTGGAAGCCGCCGGGTGTCTAGTTTTCAGAAATGCATGGGTTTGGTAGGTTTCCCTAGATGGCCGCCGAGCACCGGGCCAAAAACCAAAGTGACCCCCCTTGCAAAACCAGGTGGTTTTGCCATAGGCCATTTTGATGTCGCCTCACTATGTTTTGGGCCCTTGCCTGCCGCGGGTACTTGGGCCTCCCACACAAGTGAGGCACCATTTTTACCGGGAGACCTGGGGGAACGCTGGGTGGTGGTAAATTTGTGTGAGCCTGGTGATGCCACTACTTTCCCACCCCAAAATGTGTGAAAAAAGTGATTTTGTCAGCAAAAATTGAGGTTTGCAGGGGATTCTGGGTAAGGAAACGTTGGGGGATCCACGCAAGCCATACTTCCTTGGAAGGCGCCAGGTGTCTAGTTTTCAGAAATGTGTGGGTTTGGTAGGTTTCCCTAGATGGCCGCCGAGCACCGGGCCAAAAACCAAAGTGACCCCCCTTGCAAAACCAGGTGGTTTTGCCATAGGCCATTTTGATGTCGCCTCACTACGTTTTGGGCCCTTGCCTGCCGCGGGTACTTGGGCCTCCCACACAAGTGAGGCCCCATTTTTACCGGGAGACCTGGGGGAACGCTGGGTGGTGGTAAATTTGTGTGAGCCCGGTGATGTCACTACTTTCCCACCCCAAAATGTGTGAAAAAAGTGATTTTTTCAGCAAAAATTGAGGTTTGCAGGGGATTCTGGGTAAGGAAACGTTGGGGGATCCACGCAAGCCATACTTCCTTGGAAGCCGCCGGGTGTCTAGTTTTTAGAAATGTCTGGGTTTGGTAGGTTTCCCTAGGTGCCAGCAGGGCTAGAGTTCAAAAACTACAGCTAGTCACTTAGCCAAAAAAGGGTCATTTTTCACTGCAAAATTGAGGTGTGACCACCTTGCGTTTTGCGCGGTTTCCTGTTGCAGGCACCAGGCCGACCCGCACAAGTGAGGTACCATTTTTCTCGTATGACTTTGGGGAACGCGGGGTGGGTGGAAATTTGTGGATCCACGCAGATTCCAGAACTTTCCATCCCAGAAATGTGGGGAAAATGTGTTTTTTTTGTCATTTTTTTATGTTTGCAAGGGATTCTGGGTAACAGACCATGGTGGGAGGCAGTCAAGTCACCCAATCCTGGATTCCCCTGGGTGTCTAGTTTTAAAAAATGTATAGGTTTGCTAGGTTTCCCTAAGTGCCGGCAGGGCTAGGGTTCAAAAGCTACAGCTAGTCACTTTGCCAAAAAAGGGTCATTTTTCACTGCAAAATTGAGGTGTGACCACGTTGCGTTTTGCGCCGTTTCCTGTCGCGGGCACTAGGCCGACCCGCACAAGTGAGGTACCATTTTTCTCGTAGGACTTTGGGGAACGCGGGGTGGGTGGAAATTTGTGGATCCACGCAGATTCCAGAACTTTCCATCCCAGAAATGTGGGGAAAATGTGTTTTTTTTGTCATTTTTTTACGTTTGCAAGGGATTCTGCGTAACAGACCATGGTGGGAGGCAGTCAAGTCACCCCATCCTGGATTCCCCTGTGTGTCTAATTTTCAAAAATGTATAGGTTTGCTAGGTTTCCCTAGGTGCCGGCAGGGCTAGGGTTCAAAAACTACAGCTAGTCACTTTGCCAAAAAAGGGTCATTTTTCACTGCAAAATTGAGGTGTGACCACGTTGCGTTTTGCGCCGTTTCCTGTCGCGGGCACTAGGCCGACCCGCACAAGTGAGGTACCATTTTTCTCGTAGGACTTTGGGGAACGCGGGGTGGGTGGAAATTTGTGGATCCACGCAGATTCCAGAACTTTCCATCCCAGAAATGTGGGGAAAATGTGGTTTTTTTGTCATTTTTTTACGTTTGCAAGGGATTCTGGGTAACAGACCATGGTGGGAGGCAGTCAAGTCACCCCATCATGGATTCCCCTGGGTGTCTAGTTTTCAAAAATGTATAGGTTTGCTAGGTTTCCCTAGGTTCTGGCAGGGCTAGGGTTCAAAAACTACAGCTAGTCACTTTGCCAAAAAGAGGTCATTTTTCACTGCAAAATTGAGGTGTGACCACATTGCGTTTTGCGCCGTTTCCTGTCGCGGGCACTAGGCCGACCTGCACAAGTGAGGTACCATTTTTCTCGTATGACTTTGGGGAACGCGGGGTGGGTGGAAATTTGTGGATCCACGCAGATTCCAGAACTTTCCATCCCAGAAATGTGGGGAAAATGTGTGTTTTTTGTCATTTTTTTACGTTTGCAAGGGATTCTGGGTAACAGACCATGGTGGGAGGTAGTCAAGTCACCCCATCCTGGATTCCCCTGGGTGTCTAGTTTTCAAAAATGAATAGGTTTGCTAGGTTTCCCTAGGTGCCGGCAGGGCTAGGGTTCAAAAACTACAGCTAGTCACTTTGCCAAAAAAGGGTAATTTTTCACTGCAAAATTGAGGTGTGACCACGTTGCGTTTTGCGCCGTTTCCTGTCGCGGGCACTAGGCCGACCCGCACAAGTGAGGTACCATTTTTCTCGTAGGACTTTGGGGAACGCAGGGTGGGTGGAAATTTGTGGATCGACGCAGATTCCAGAACTTTCCATCCCAGAAATGTGGGGAAAATGTGTTTTTTTGTCATTTGGTTATGTTTGCAAGGGATTCTGGGTAACAGACCATGGTGGGAGGCAGTCAAGTCACCCCAACCTGGATTCCCCTGGGTGTCTACTTTTCAAAAATGTATAGGTTTGCTAAGTTTCCCTAGGTGCCGGCAGGGCTAGGGTTAAAAAACTACAGCTAGTCACTTTGCCAAAAAGGGGTCATTTTTCACTGCAAAATTGAGGTGTGACCACCTTGCGTTTTGCACCGTTTCCTGTCGCGGGCACTAGGCCGACCCACACAAGTGAGGTACCATTTTTCTCGTAGGACTTTGGGGAACGTAGGGTGGGTGGAAATTTGTGGATCCACGCAGATTCCAGAACTTTCCATTCCAGAAATGTGGGGAAAATGTGTTTTTTTTGTCATTTTTTTTACGTTTGCAAGGGATTCTGGGTAACAGACCATGGTGGGAGGCAGTCAAGTCACCCCATCCTGGATTCCCCTGGGTGTCTAGTTTTCAAAAATGTATAGGTGTGCTAGGTTTCCCTAGGTGCCGGCAGGGCTAGGGTTCAAAAACTACAGCTAGACTCTTCGCAAAAAAGGGGTCATTTTTCACTGCAAAATTGAGGTGTGACCACGTTGCGTTTTGCGCCGTTTCCTGTCGCGGGCACTAGGCCGACCTGCACAAGTGAGGTACCATTTTTCTCGTAGGACTTTGGGGAACGCGGGGTGGGTGGAAATTTGTGGATCCACGCAGATTCCAGAACTTTCCATCCCAGAAATGTGGGGAAAATGTGTTTTTTTTGTCATTTTTTTACGTTTACAAGGGATTCTGGGTAACAGACCATGGTGGGAGGCAGTCAAGTCACCCCATCCTGGATTCCCCTGGGTGTCTAGTTTTCAAAAATGTATAGGTTTGCTAGGTTTCCCTAGGTGCCGGCAGGGCTAGGGTTCAAAAACTACAGCTAGACTCTTCGCAAAAAAAGTGTAAATTTTCAGTGTGAAAATGTAGGTTTTGAGCCACTTCCTGTCGTGGGCACTATGCCTACCCACACAAGTGAGGTACCATTTTTATCGGGAGACTTAGGGTAGTTCAGATTTGTAAAGCAACTGTTATTACCTATTGATTTTGGATGCATTTCTCCCTTCCAAATGAAAGACATTGTGTAAAAAAAAAAGTCATTTTGAAAAATGACCAATAATTGTCATGCAAGTATGAGTATTCCCAATTTCGAAAATGTGCAAATATGCACTGTTTCTAAACTCTGTAGTTTGTTCCCATTTCAGAAATACATAGGTGTCTTTCATACCGATTTTTCCATGTATACATTTTCCCACGATAAATTGCTATGTACCCGGAACAAAAAAAAAAAAACATTACAAAATGCTGCTCAGTTTTTTACTCTGGGTTCGTTGGCCTCTTGGTGAACCTACAAGTCCTATATATCCCCACAACCAGGAAGATCCAGTGGATGTAACGGTACATTGCTTTCTAAGAGATGTGATAATTAGAAGAAGTTACAGGTGAAAACGTTGACTCAAAAGGCTGCTTTTTTCAACTAATTTTTAATTTTTCCTATATTTATCTGTTAGTTTCTATAAAGAAACCTTGATGGATCTACACAAATGACCCCTTGCTGAATTCAGAATTTTGTCTACTTTTCAAAAATGTATAGCTTTCCAGGGTCCATTATTGTTTCTGTACCCATTTCTACCATTAACTGGAAGGAGGTTGAAAGCACATAAAATAGCAAAAAGAGTGTATGTCCCAGAAAAATGCCAAAACTGTGTAAAAAATGTTGGTTTTCTGACAAAATTCTGTCATTCCCTAAAAGCTGGAGAAATGGTGATTTCAGCCCCACAAACCCTTTTTTGATACCATTTGCAGAGAAAAACCCAGAAGCTTTCATTTACAGCCTGTTTTTCCAATTTTTCACAAAAAAACCAACATTTTGCTTTATTTTGACTAATTTCTGGGAACCCTCTTGGAGAATCCACAAACCCTGGGTACCTTTAGAATCCCCATGATGTTGGAAGAAAAGGACGCAAATGTGGCGTGGATACCTAATGTGGTCAAAACGTTACAGGGGCCTAAGCGCGCACTACCCCAAATAGCCCAAAAAAGGCTTAGCACAGGAGGGGAAAAGGCCTAGCAGCGAAGGGGTTAACATTGTAACTTCCAGGAGCCCCTGGAGTGATTTTTGTAGCATTAGCATCAATTCCAGCATTGAAGAAGCTGGTGTTGCTGAAGTTTCCAAGTTAAACTGTAAGGATTGAATACAGTCATTACTGCCCTTGGACGCTGTATTCAGATCACCATACACTTCATGTCTTTCTATTCCCTTCGAGCTTCCGTCCAAGACTGAACCATCTTCCTCCTCTTGCCTTAAGTTCCCACTATTTGTTTCCTGGGGATCACTGTGTAAGGGCAACCTTGGAGATGAGGATAGTCGAGGTGACATTATTAGTCCCTTGTTAGGACTGTAGGGATTGGTTGATCAAATTTACAAAGTCCATCATTTGTTCATCAAAGATGAGGGAGGAACCCCCCTTCCATGATTCCTCCCCTACTATTTCTGTTTCAGCTGCGGAAGACTTAGCTGGTGAGAAGACCCTTTTAAAATGCTTTCCCACAGAGTCTTTCAGGGAGTTTGATGCTGTACCCCCCTTTCGTCCCACTTGCAATGACTCCTTAGGTATTTTCTCTTTTTTCTTCTGTACACGTTTAGATTTTGGTTTTATCCCTGGGCACACTGGGCTTTCTTCTGAAGCTTTTTGATCTATGGAAAGGTCTTTTTGCTTCTGAGTCTGTCCCGGTGCGTTTTTATTCCTCCTTGGAGCCATCTCTTAATCTCTTCGAGTTATAAATAACAACTTCACTGTGCCCTACCTAGCATTACCCCTTGTTTCCAAACTCAATCCTCAGGACAGGGGTGGCCAGTAATACTATTAAAAGAAAAGGGAAAAGAAAAAAGGGGACTCCCTTTTTTCCACTTACCTCTGTTGTGCTTTATGTGTGTACCTGCGCCCGTGCCCTTTCCCACTAATTCTTTGGGGGACCCTTCTTGAGGACGGAGTTCCTCTTGCTGCTTAACTCGCGTCTTTTTTTTTTAGCTGTAGCGAGATTTACTGAGGAACTAGTTGAATTAATTATTATTATGCCTCCCAAGGGAGCATACACAGTTATTTGCTAATTTAATTGCTGCGTAGTTTTACTTACAGCACTTTGAAGAAAGACGCCCTCTTCGGCGTCTGCACCTCACACTCACCGCGCCTTCCTGCAACCCTGTCCCTTACTTCACCAGGAGTCTGGGACCGAGGGTCAAGTAATGTCGGGTAAGGGAGGTAGATGCTACGAGCACCTCACACCTTGCGCCTTCCCCCGAGATAATCCAGCTTCGTGCTTCGTGAATTGCTGAGGCGGCGTCGCGGCTTCACGGCGTCTCTTCCTGCCTCGGACACCGGGTAGAGGATTCTACTCGTCTCGCCTCTCTCGTCCTCTTTCCTCGCGTAGCGTAGCGTTGCGTAACCTCACGGGATCACGCAGCTACACGCAACACGCAACAACAGAGAGGGAGTGGTATACAGTCAATGAATGAACGGCCCATGAGAAAATGTTCGCAAGCTCTCAGCCCGTCAATGGGATTGATACTCGCATAAAGAGAAGTGATACCCATAAATATCAAGATAAGTTCATTCAACCATTCAATGTATTTTATCTTGAACAAGAAATCCCCAGTGTCTCTTAGGTACGACGGTAGCTGTGTCACAAAGTCTTGTAGAAAAAACTCTACATATTTGGAAATGTTCTCACAAAGACTATTCCGGGCCGAGAATATGGGGCGCCCGTGGATTGGAGACAATCTCTTATGTACCTTCGGGAGAAAGTATAGAACAGGCATCACTGGAGTGTCAATGTTGAGAAAGAGGAACTCTTCTTTGGTCAAAAGTCCTTCATGTTTGAAATGATTCAACTTAGATCTCAACTCTTTCCTGATTTGATCAATTTCATGTATATTAAACTTAGTGTAGCATGTGTGATCATTTAAGTGTCTATACGCTTCCTCAATATAAAGTTTTCTGGGCCATAGAACAATATGTCCACCCTTATTTGATTTATTGATAATCACTTGATTGTTATTTTGTAGTTTTTTAATAAGGAAAAAGTATTGTTGATTTTGATGTTTGGAGTTGCGTTGGCGTTTGGTCGTTCTTTGGTGCAGATCTTTTAATTCTTCAATGATCACATTGTTTAAAGTGTCAATGGAATCCCTGGGCATTATGGGGGTGAAGGTAAGATTAAGGTTTGAAAGGGTTTTTGATGGTCATGGATCCTGTGATGCCTTCCTCACTCAAAATTGGTTGTGTCGAGAGTGATTGTAAGGTGGATTGAAGATCATGCATGATGCGGATGATAGGAATTTACGTATTTTAAGTAAAATGTGTATTGGATGGTTGACATTTACATGTACTTTCTGTATAATCGTGTTTAGATGTTCTGATATGTGTGATCATAATAAATACTTATGAGCATGTAGTCGTATGCTTATATATTATTTATGTAAGGACCTATATACATGTTAAGCATAAATATAAGGAAAGTATATTTTTTAACCATCAGTAATATATAGATTTGTCCATTTGTTAAGCCAAAATATAAGAAAGTATATACATTTCATTCATAGGTAGCATATGCATTTGCACAAAGATATTCACATATTCGAATATACATATTCGAATGTGTGTGTGTGTGTGTGTGTATATATATATAAATATATATATATTCACTGAAAAAACCATAGGTTTCAGGGGCGTTATAGTTAGCTGGACTTTTCACTCGTACAAAACCATTGAAATTCCCCCGTTATAGTTAGTTCAGCTAACTATAACTTGCGCGCCCGCAATGCACTGCTGATGATGTCACATATTACATCACTCATGACATCACTCATGACATCTAAGGTTTTTTAAATGCTAATTCCTAACTATAACATGCCTGAAACCTATGGTTTTTTCAGTGAATTTCAAAGGTTTTTTAAATGCTAATTTCTAACTATGCCTACAGAGATAGGACATGTGAAGAAAGAAGAAAAAATGCACAGAAAGAAAAAAAAGAAATGAAGAAAGAAGCAACAGAAGTCCTCAAAGACGAAGAAAAGTGCAGGAAGAAGGATAACGTGCAGAAAGAACAAACAGAAGAGCAGAAAGAAGCCTTGTTGCAAAATCATCCTGTACCCTCAACTTTTTCAGACGGATACTGGTGGTAACTGAGTCTGACTAACCAGTCCTAGAGCCAGTGCTATGTTAAAAGACACTCAGAATACAGTGACAACACCTACATACACTAGGGAACACTATGCGTTGGGTCCCCCTGTGATTAGTATGACCTCCTCTGTACGCCCCTAGTATATAATAGGGCAGGGGATTAAAACTACCTCTTAAAACGCGCCACAGGGCGTGTTTGCACACGTCACCTCAAGCCCTGTCCCCTCCCTTCCCCACTGTGTAAACACTCCCTGTGGCCGTTTTAAGTTGGGAGATTAAGACCCCTTGAACCCTGAGGGTCCCTAGGGTCCAACTAGACCACTAGGTACCGCCAGTAAGCGGCACAGAACTGCGTTGCAGAGAGATGTAAAAAGGGGCATGGCCTAGACCACCTCTATGCAACGCAGAGCAGTGGCGCTTACTGGACGCACCTGGTGGGCTAGTTGGCCCCCAGGGTCCCTCAGGATTGAAAGGGAATTATTTCCCCAACTTAAAACGCGCCACAGGGCGTGTTTGCACACGTCACCTCAGGCCCCGTCCCCTCCCTTCACCACTGTGTAAACGCGCCCTGTGGCCGTTCTAAGTTGAGAGATTAAGTCCCCTTGAATCCTAAGGGTCCCTAGGGTCAAACTAGCCCACTAGGTACCTCCAGTAAGCGCCACAGAGCTGCGTTGCATAGAGGTGTAAAAAGGGGCGTGGCCTCATAACACCTGTCTGTAACGCAGCTCCCTGGCGCATACTGGAGATACCTGGTGGGCTAGTTGGCCCTCAGAGACCCTCAGTATTGAAGGGAAATTAATTCCCCAGCTTACAACTGGCCAGAGTGCTGCAAGGAGGGGGCGTGGCCTCTGGCGCGATGCCGGTCTTTTATTTTTTTAAGAAGGAGGGCTGTGTGGCCCCCCTTATTTTTCTAATTTATTGGCCCTGGGGACCCCATTCCCCAGGGCCTGCACCCTATTTTTTTTTGTTGAAAAAAATTAATTTGGCCCTCCCAAGGCCTTAATCGGCCCCGGGGACCCCAACCCCTGGGTCATGGCCTATTTTTTTTTTAATCATTTACGAGGGGGGCTGCGTTGCCCCCCTCCTCAGGCCACTTATGGCCCCGGGGACCCCATCCCCCGGACCAGCCTTTGTTTTTTATTATTTTAAAAAAATATATATTTATAGAAACACCTATACATGCTGGACAAACCGTGATATTCATTAAAAGGCGACTATACATACAATGAATCCACGTGGAATGTATTTACACCGCTAGTGAAGCTCTGAAGTGTCTGACGCCCTACCGTGCCTAATCCCGGCGCCCCCGCCGGTGGGTACTCTCCAAGTAGACACCCTTGTCGTTTATTTATACAAACATGGGTAGCTATTGACGGGCACATTTAATACACACGCACACCAAGCCATTCAAAGGGGATTCGACAAAAATTCGACCAAACTATGCAAGAAACACCCCTCACGGTTAATAAAATACACATTCACCGCCGGATGTGTAATACTTTTTATTTTACTCTCTGGAAAGGAGACGAACCTCACTTGCGAGTC
This sequence comes from Triturus cristatus, assembly GCF_964204655.1. Lineage (NCBI taxonomy): Eukaryota > Metazoa > Chordata > Amphibia > Caudata > Salamandridae > Triturus > Triturus cristatus. The sequence continues at coordinate 60,744,637 of NC_140584.1, forward strand.
ACAGCGTGCTCCTGGCTGAGCCCAATGCTGTGTTACACCCACCAGTGCCCGCCGAGTGCCACACACCTCTGTGTTGTATTCCACCAGCTAGTGCGTATGCTATGACACTCTCTAGCCCATGTGCACTGTAACACCACCCCGTGAATATGTCATGCCACACTTGCATTCGCACGGGTTATATTGGCCCATCAATCGTGCCTTCCTCGATGCCTATGTTATAACGCACAGCGCTATGCCATACATATTACAATCTGGGATCCATATCTTTGTCACAGTGCATATGCAACGTTACACTCCCCAGCACATATTTTATATTACAACTTTAGAGACTAGTTAGGTTACACAACACTGCCCTGTGCATATTACACTCCAAGGCGCATATCGCATAGCACTCGCTAGTGGCTGTGCTATCTCGCGCTCTCCAATGAATCTGTCATTGCGCACAATGTATTGCATATTATATTTCACGCCCCGGTTCATCTTATATCACACTTTTTGGTGCATAGTTTATACCATATACTAGATCTAGTTTTCATTTTCAATCGTGCTCTCAGGACTATGTTCTATATAACACTGCGTCCACCTACCCTTTTCACGGGAATTACATTTTGCGATGGGGGGTGGAGGGTCAGGGGGTGTTTCTGCCAAGTGAGCCCAGAGTCACAGTCACAAGCGTCCTCTTCTTCCTGAATAAAAGTGAGATTATGCTGCATACTTGTTCATATTTTAAGTAGTTCACACAGACACACATTTTAAAAACAATAAAGTTCCTTTTACCCACCTTCTCTGAACAGTTAGCTTGCTGCCCCATCCACCTCCTCCCTATCCTCTGTTGTCTGAATCCATGGACTACCCTCCTCCCTTCTGCCATGCATGCAAGGATTCCTGAAGGGCCACTACAAACTCTTTGGCATACTGCACTGGTGGCTTCTCCACAGGCCGGCTCTGCACCACACACTCGGCCACTCGAAGCTGCTCCACAAAGTGGCAGGTGGGTTCTGGGTCTGTGGTGTCTGGGAGGGAAATTATGCAGAGCTTTTCGGGAGGGTCCTTCATGCCGCATTCTGAGGCTGGCTCACGCCTTCCCGGCGCAATCCGCAAGGGACTGGGGAAAAAGCCAGAGTAAGCCTGAGTGGTGTCGGAGCTGACAGACTCCCTTTCAGACAGGTCATCCTTTGAGAGCTCCAGCCAGCCCAGCTTGGCGAGGGAGGCAGAGCGTTTCATCTGGGATGGAGTGGTAAGACCGGCCTGTCGGATGCGAGCCTTTATTTCTCTTGCTCGCTGCTTCACCACACCTGGTCCGCTGCCCAGATCCTTGATGTTGTTGCTGCTCAAGCTGTGTGGGAGACCATAGCACACAGAGGAAACAATCAGGACTTCCCGCAGCTCCCTTATGTTTTCGGTTAGGCGACTGATCAGTTTTAGATCTTCACTGCTTAGTGGAGTCAAAGCACCTTCACTACCTACATGTGGTGAACCCACCATGCTTTCAAACACAGTAGGGACATAGTCCACACACAGTGGCACTGCCTCAGGGTCATCATCGGCACTTGTGTACTGTTCCATCACACCCTCTAGGACTACTACATGCTCGAAGTCAGGATAATCTGCGTTTTTGAAGGGAAAGTGAGCATCAGGGCTTCTAAGACGAGTGGCATCTAGTGCCTCCATGGGGCACCCGTATTGTTCCAGGGGGCTGCCAACAGTGAACGTGGCTTTTTTCATATCTGGCATCTCCCATTCAAAAGCAGATAAAGGCATAATGTTTAAATTGTCAAAAGAGTCTTGAACGGACCTGGGAAAAGGGACACCAAGATCTGTAGGCAGTTCGTTCTCCGGAGTGATCTGCTCATTCCTCTCCACTACAGGGGAAGAGAGCATTTCATTAAAATCAGGCGGCCACACCACATGGGTATACTCAATGATTTTGATCCTCTTTGGAAGTTGGCTAGGAAGAGCATGACGGTCCGAGTCTTCAAGTAATACTAAAGTTCTGTGCTCCAGCATGGTAGCAGCACCCCCCCCCCCCCCTTCAGCGCCTTGAGACCCTCGTGGGTGAGTAGTGCGCTCTATAAATGTACTGATTGATTGATTGATTGATGTGCTGCCACTGCCCTCCATTTAGCATGATGTACCAGTCCACTCCTCCTGCCCTCCATTGCCCAATTCTATGGCCCATCATTAACCTCCTGCTTAGCCTCTGTGCTTAGCTTGCTGCCCCTATTCTCCTTCCCCCTGCCCTCCGCTGTCTTTGTGCATGCCCCTGCTCTATCCTTTTTGCCCACCATGTTCCATGGACCTCCCACTCCTATCTACTCTGAGTGTTCTGTTGAGCTGCCACTCCCCTCCCACCTGCCTAGCATTGTCAGATGACTGTAACCTGTCCTTGCCACCTCCACCCTGCCTGTCCACATGCCATGTCCCTATCCCCTTCCTCCTGTCCTCCATGGTCCATTTTACTGCCACACCCTTCTGCCCTCCCTGGTCTGTTGTGCTGCAACTGCTCCTCCTGCCTGCCCCGCGCGGTCTGTTGTGAGGCCCCTTCCCCTGAACTATCTTGTCTGTGCCCAGGTCCTGACCCTCCCTTCTATCCTCCATGGTCCTTTGTGCATGCCCCTGCACCGTCCTTCTTGCCCATCATAGCCATTGTGCTGCCACTAACCCTCCCGCTTGCCATGCATGGTCTTCTGTGCTGCCATGGCCCCTCCCACCTTGCCTGTGTGGTCAGCTAGCTGCCCCGGACCCCCTCCCACCTTCCCTCCATTGTCTGTGTGTATGCCATCATAGTCTCACTGTTGCTCTCCATGGTGTGTCTTGTTTCTAGTGCCCATCCTACCTGACCTCCATGGTCATCTTGCTGCTCCTGCCCTGCCCCCTTTCCCTCAGCCCTCTGTTTCCATGTGCAGACCCCTATTCCCTCCCTCCTGGCTTGTCTGTTCCATTGTAATGCCCCTGATCCGTCCCTCCTGCCCTTTATGGTCTGTTATGCTGCAGATTTCTCTCCTGTCTGTCCATTATGGTCAGCTAGCTACCATTGCCTCTTTCCCCTCTGTTCTCTGTTGTCCATGTGCATGGTCCTGTCCCCTCCCTATTGCTTTCTATGGATTGTTGTGCTGCACTCCCGTCCCACATGCCCTGTGTGGTGTATTGTGCTGCTGCAAACCCTGATGCCTGCCCTGTAGGGTCAGTTTGGTTCACCTCTCCATGTCCCTCCTGTCCTCTGTTATCCGAGTCCTTGTCCCTACCCCAATTCCTCCTGCCTACCATGATCCAATGTACCATACTTGCGAACATTTTGAACTTGGTAAGAGGGAGATTTAAAAAGAAAACTGGGGTATTGATTTTCCCCGTTGAGTTACATTGAAAAAAGAGATTGTAGACAGGAGACAGATCAAATAAAGCCCATTTGAGCTTAAAAACATTGGCCGTTTCCTGGCTGAAATGGGTCTGTTGGCATATATGGTTGTACTACCACTGCCTCTCATTCTGCCCACAATGGTCTATTATATTGCCACAGCCTCTCTTGCCAGTCCTGTATTGTTGGTTTGTTGCCCCTGCCCCCCTTTCCACTGCCCTCCATAGTCTGTTGTGCTGCCACTGCCCTTCCTGCCTGCCCAGTGTGGTCAAATTGTTGCCTCTGCACTCTCCTACCTGCCTTCAATTTTCAGAGTCCGTGCCCCAGGCCTCTGCCTCTCAACAGTATCCCAATGAACAACTAGATTGCTAACATTCTATATTTACTACAAAAGTGTGGAACGCCTGACGTCATCTTGATGTAATCAAAACTGTAATACCTAGAGCATTTCCTTTAGAAATTACATATATGAGAGGGTCTTATTTGCATCAAAATTATGGTTAGTGCTCTAAAAAACTAAAATGAGGACATATTTTCTGAGTTTTCAAATAGCGACAAAGAACTTTTAAATTATTTGTAATCTTTATGTTTTTTTATCCAGTTGACCACTTGATTAAATGTTGCACCTAGGGGAGAGGATGTGGTGTTACTTCCAGAGCTGCACTTTGCAACTGGGGAACCAGGTTGGAGTTTCTGCTTCAGCTCAACATTCTGTGATTCTGGTCAAATCACTGAATCTCCCCATGTCTACAACCAAAATGAATTTGATCTTGTGTGATGTAACCAATGCTCATGTAAAGCACTCCAATACCTGACAAGTCTGCACTATATAAAAATGCAAATACACAAAAAATAAGTGTTTTGCACACTTCTGTCATTGGGCTACATGTGGGCTACATCTGGGTGATACGTGTGCTGCATTTGGGCTCTTTTGTCTCTGGTGGCCATCTTGGGAGATTTATTTGTTATGAAGTTTCCTAATTTCCTCATTTACTGCAGTCTCCTCAGTAGGAAATGCTTTCAATTTTTTACTTTGATTCCATCAAGAAGGTATTCAGATATGTCACACATTTGCCATAAATTCTGAATGTTAGCACTCTAGTTGCTCATTAGATCACTGTAGTAAAGCTACTGCTCACCACGGAAGTCTGCTGCTGGTAGTAAAAGTGCATGTTTTAGTCTGCATATTAGAATTTTTTAATAAATAGAAGAGGATTTGAGAAGTCACTGAAAATGTGCCCTAATTTTTCTTTCTTCAGCACTAATCATAATTTTATGGCAAAATTAATCCCCTCATTGTGTTCCTTTGTAAATTAAATGTTTTAAGTGTTACCACTTTATTCCGATCAAGATGGCTTCAGGTGTGCCATACTTTTGTCATAAGTAAGACTGTTAGCGCTCTAGTTGTTCGTTAGAACACTCTTGGACATTCTGTCATTGGGCTATACTTGAGCTACATCTGGGTGATATTTGGGCTACATTTGGGCTCTTTTGTCTCTGGTGGCCATCTTGGGAGATTTATTTGTTATGAAGTTTCCTAATTTCCTAATTTACTGCAGTCTCCTCAGTAGGAAATACTTTCAGTTTTTTACTTTGATTCCATCAAGAAGGCATTCAGATAAGTCACACATTTGACATAAATTCTGAATGTTAGCACTCTAGTTGTTCATTAGATCACTGTACTAAAGCTACTGCTCACCAGGGAAGTCTGCTGCTGGTATTCAAAGTGCATGTTTCAGTCTGCATGTCAGAATTTGTTTATGAAATAAAAGAGTATTTGAGAAGTCAAAATGTGCCCTAATTTTTCTTTCTGCAGCACTAATCATAATTTCTATGGCAAAATGAAACCCCTCATTTTGTTCTTTTGTAAATTAAATGTTTTAAGTGTTACCACTTTATTCCAATCAAGATGGCTTCAGGTGTGCCATACTTTTGCCATAAGTAAGACTGTTAGCGCTCTAGTTGTTCGTTAGAACACTCTGGGACATTCTGTCATTGGGCTATACTTGGGCTACATCTGGATGATATTTGTGCTACATTTGGGCTCTTTTGTCTCTGGTGGCCATTTTGGGAGACTTATTTGTTATGAAGTTTCCTAATTTCCTCATTTACTACAGTCTCCTCAGTAGGAAATACTTTCAGTTTTTTACTTTGATTCCATCAAGAAGGCATTCAGATGTGTCACACATTTGCCATAAATTCAGAATGTTAGCACTCTAGTTGCCGATTAGATCACTGTAGTAAAGCTACTGCTCACCAGGGAAGTCTGCTGCTGGTATTGAAAGTGCATGTCTCAGTCTGCATGTCAGAATTTTTTAATGAAATAGAAAAGGATTTGAGAAGTCACTCAAAATGTGCCCTCATTTTTCTTTCTGCA